>NC_064614.1:188394279-189644279 GCF_023898315.1 Schistocerca nitens
ACCAAATGAATTTCTTCCATTGCTCCATTGCCCAGGTTTTGTGCCTTCGGTAGCACGTTTTCTTGTTGAGGGCATTTGCGTCGCTGATGAGTGGTTTTGTAATTCCAGCTCTCCCTGCGATTCGCTGATTATGGAGCTCCCTTCGTGTTCTTTTGGTGCTGACAGGGTTCGCGAGTGCGACATTCAGTTCCGCAGTGACTTTTGCAGCTTTCGTCCTCTAATTTTTCGTCACAGTCTTCTTCAGTGGCCGTCCGTTACGATCACTGAACACACACTTCCATCCGTTTTGTGCTTTCCCTGTATGCGAAGTAAATATTTGATACTGTGCCTCTTGAAACAGCAAGCACTTCGACTACGTTGCTGACGGAAGCAACCTCCACATGGACGCCAACAATTATCCCACGTTTGAATTCACTTAGCTCCGCTGTACTGCCCTCACAAACACACAGAGCATTGTTCTGCTTACGACTGACACTTGCAACGTATTGAGGACGTCTCACTGGTGTCTTTCGTGGTCATCCAACAGCGCAACCTGCTGACTAGGCTAAGATCTGCATTTATTTTCAAGCATCCATTTCTAGTGGTGTTTCCATATTTTTGTCCAACCTCTGTATGTGTTCCTACTTAACAATGACTCAAAAGGGAAAAGAGATCTGTAGTGGGTGTTAACATTTTTTTTAAATCTTGACAAATGTTTATAACCAAGGGGAAATCATGGTTGTAACCTTCAATACATTTCTCTAGAACGTGCCACTTTTGCGAATTTCTTTACAGAACAATTACTCTGTCTTGGCCACAATTTGTTTTCTCATTGAACGTTTCTTCTTACGCCTTATCTTCAACTGATATGAACCCTAACTGCTACAAAGACTTCTTCACAGTTAGTACTACAAAGCGTAACAGAAAGCATCAGTAACCGTGACAAAGTACATTGTATTGATGCTGGTACAGGCCCTCTGAAGAGATCAGTAGCCGAAACACACAGGGAGAAGTAATTCAATAAAATATTTCTGGTCAAGACAGGAAACTGTGTTGTAGAAGTTCAACAATGACCGCTGCATCTCACTTCTCATTGAGCCACGAGTTAAAATTTTCAGTGACACTACCGTTTGCGCTAGTGACATTTGATAAAGTTTGTCTTTTACATCTACCACCGTAGGAGCCGAAAATAAATAGGAATAGGTTCTAAGAAAGTTTCTGTGAAATAAATACAACTTTTGTGGCATTGTGGCCCAGTGTAAGTCTTTCAATTGGACGCCCCTTCGGTGACTTGCGTGTCCTTAGAACGAAAGGGATCCGGTTTTCCACGGACGGTCCCCATCCAAGCAGCTGCCGGGACCAAACGTTGCCTCATTTCGGTGTTACCAACGTGGCACGGCCGTTGTCTAATATTTCTGTTAATACAAGTAAGACAAACTGACCCATTAGTTAATCTTCCGATGGGATATACTTAACTGCGACTTAACTTAGCCTGGGTCAGGAAAGGAATACTGACTTGCAGTATCGGAATGGAGACGGCTCAAGGCTTCAGCTCTCGAGACTGTACGTCACAGTTCTAAGCAACGTGTGCGCAAACAGCGAGTCAGCACATAACTCAACAACAATACACAAAAATTTATCCATTGTTTGCAATGTTTCTTCTCTGATTGTATTACTATCATAATAATAAAGAACAACCGCTTACAGCTGAAGGTGTCACAGTGGTTAGCACTCTGCACTCGCATTCGGGAGGACTTCTGTTCAAACCCGCCTCGGGCCAGCCCGATTTAGGTTTTCTGTGATTTTCCTAACTCGCTTTAGGCAAATGTCGTGATGGTTCCTTTAAAAGGGCACGGTCGGCTTCCTTCCCCATCCTTCCCTAATCTGATGGGACCGATGATCTGGCGGTTTAGTACCATATCCCAAATCACCCAACCAACCAACCTCAATTTTCCGAAAACTGTTCCATTAGTTTTGTGAACTTGACATCTCTTGTAAATTTCAAAAACAAAATAGTCGCTAAGAAAGTAAAGAAGTTGACAGGTCACAAGATAGCATGCTAATTCTGCAACTAACGTATCTATAAACTACAACATGCTCCTGTCTTGCTTCAGGTGTTGGGCTCACCTATGATCTCAACTGCCATTGTTCAGGAAAGAAGGTTTGAAATAGTGGAAGAAACCTTTAGCAGGACGCCAGACGAACGTTTGGTGTACCTACGTTTTAAGCAACTAAAATCTACTGGAAAAAAATTAAATTTGCGCATTTAATCGAGAACACATTTTTTTCCAGATAACTTCAGCTGTTAGGGCACGTCTCTGGATTACTGTGTAACATTAATGACATGGATATAGTTGTAGACCGATTTTTGACATACACCATCCAACCAAAGGTATCCGGACACCTGTTGGTAGGCAAGGACGTTGAAGCAGGGCGCATCCACCCTTCGCCTTTAGGCTTGAAATCTGCTGGAGACGCTTTCAGTGACGTGCTGGAAAGTCTGTGGAGGAATGCCAGCCCGTTATTCCTCAAGAGCCGAACTCAGAGAAGGTACTGATATTTCTCGCTGGGTTCTGGAGTAAAGCCAGCGTTGTAATTCAACTCAGAGGTGTTCCATTGGGCTCAGATCGCGACTCTGAGCAGGTCAGTCCTTATTCCTCTAGCATGCAGAGCACAAAATGCTTTAAAGTGTGAACGTATCCTTTTGCATTTGACGTTTTCATAACCTTACGGTTGATAATGAAAGCAGGAGAGAAGAAAAATCAAGACGTGTTCATAGGATTTTTGCACCTGTAAAAAGTTTGATAATGTAAAATGATGCAAAATGTTCGAAATTCTGAGAAAAAAAGCTATAGGGAAAGGCGGGTGATGTATAATATATACAACGACCGAGAGGGAAGTGAGTGGAAGACTAAGAACGGAGCGCTTGGGTTAAGAAGGCTGTAAGACAGAGATGTAATCTTCCACCCCTACTGTTCAGTCTACACATCGAAAAAACAATGACAGAAATAAAACAATGGTTCAACAGTGGATTAAAAATTCAAGGTGAAAAGATGTCAGTGAAAAGATTCTTTGATGATATTGCTATCCTCTGTGGAAGTGAAGAACAATTACAGAGTCCGCTGAATGGAAAGAACAGTCCAGTGAGTATAGTGCATGGAGTGAGAGTAATTCGAAGAAATACGAAAGTAATGAGAAGTAGCAAAAATGAGAACAGTGAGAACTTACATCAGAAGTGGGGATCTAGAAGTAAGTGAATTTATGGAATTCTGCTACCTAGGCAGCAAAATAATCCATGACAGATGGAGCAAGGAGGACATCAAAAACAGACTAATACTGCAAAAAGGGCATTCCTGGCCAAGAGAAGACTGCTACTTTTAAACACAGGTCCTAATTTGACGAAGAAATTTCTGAGAATGTACAGTTCGAGTACAGTATTACACTGAAGCGCCAAAGAATCTGGTATGGGCATGCGTATTCGAATACAGAGGTATGCAAATAGCAAGAATGTGGTTCTGCGGTTGGCAACGCCTATATAAGACAACAAGTGTGTGGCGCAGCTGTTAGATCGGTTACTGCTGTTACAATGGCAGTTTATCAAGATTTAAGTGAGTTTGAACGTGGTGTTGTAGTCGGTGCACGAGCTGTGGAACACAGTATCTCCGAGGTAGCGAGGAAATAGGGATTTTCCCGTACGAGCATTTCACGAGTGTACCGTGGATATCAGGAATACGGTAAAATATCAAATCTCTGACATCACTAACGCCGGGAAAAGATCCTACAAGAACGGGACAAATGCGACTGAAGAGAATCGTTCGACGTGGCAGAAGTGCAACGTTTCTTCAAATTGCTGCAGATTTCAGTGCTGCCGGCCGGTGTGGCCGAGCGGTTCTAGGCGCTATAGTCTGGAACTGTGAGAACGCTACGGTCGCAGGTTCGAATCCTGCCTCGGGCATGGATGTGTGTGATGTCCTTAGGTTAGTTAGGTTTAAGTAGTTCTAAGTTCTAGGGGACTGATGACCTCAGAAGTTAAGTCTCATAGTGCTCAGAGCCATTTGAACCATTTCAGTGCTGGGCTATCAACAAATATCAGCGTGCAAACCATTCAACGAAACATCATCGATATGGGCTTTCGGAGGCGAAGGCCCACTCGTCTACCTTTCACGACCGCACGACACCAAGTTTTAGGCCTCACCTGGGCCCGTCAACACCGTCATTGGACTGTTGATGACTTGAAACATGTTGCCTGCTCGGACGAGTCTCGTTTCAAATTGTATCGAGCGGATGTACGTGTACGGGAATTATGACAACCTCATGAATCCATGAACCCTTCATGTCAGTAGAGGATTGTTAAAGCTGGTGGAGGCTCTGCAGTGCTGTGGGGCTAGTGGAGTGACATGGGACCCCTGATACGTCTAGATACGACACAGACAGGTGACACGTACTTAATCATCCTACCTGATCACCTGCATCCATTCGTGTCCATTGTGCATTCCGACGGACTTGAGTAATTCCAGCAGGGCAATCCGGCATCCCACACGTCCAGAATAGCTACACAGTGGCTCCAGGAACACTCTTTTGAGTTTAAACACTTCCGATGGCCACCAAACTTCCCAGACATGAACTTTATTGAGCAAATCTAGGAAGCCCAGCAACTGCTGTGCTCCACATCCTCATACTCTTACGGATTTATGGAGAGCCCTGCAGGATTCATGGTGTCAGTTCCCTACAGCATTACTTCAGACATTAGTCGAGTCCATGCCACGTCGTGTTGCGACACTTCTGCGTGCTCGTGGTTGCCCTACGCAATATTAGGCAGGGCTCTTGATTGTGTTTGGTAGTGAATAGTGGACTATGGGGAAACCGAAACAGAAGGGAATCGAAGCATTGGAGATTTGGTACTACGAAGGGATGCTGGGAATTAGGTGGACTGATTATGTTAGAAATAAGGAGGTTGCTCATAGAATCGTCGAGGAAAGTCACGATGCAGGTAACCTCGTTTGTACTTCACTGATGACACCGTAGGTGATGGCGGGTGACATTCTCCAGGCATTCGCCATATCCAAACCTTTCCATCTGACTGTCACAGGATGTAGCGTGATTCATCGCTCCAAAAAAGAAAATGATTCAAGTGGCTCTGAGCACTATGGGACTTAACTTCTGAGGTCATCAGTCCCCTAGAACTTAGAACTACTTAAACCTAACTAACCTAAGGACATCATACACATCCATGCCTGAGGCAGGATTCGAACCTGCGACCCTAGCGGTCGCGCGGCTCCAGACTGTAGCGCCTCGAACCTCTCGGCCACTCCGGCCGGCTCATCGCTCCAAATCATGCGTTTCCAGAATGAGATTTTCATTCTGCAGCGGAGTGTGCGCTGATATGAAACTTCGTGACAGATTAAAACTGTGCGCCTGACCGAGGCTCGAACTCGGGACCTTTGCCTTTCTCGGGCAAGTGCTCTACCATCTGAGCTACCCAAGCACGACTCACGACCCGTCCTCACAGCTTTAATTCCGCCAGTAGTTTGGAAGGTAAGAGACGCAGTAATGGCGGAATTAAAGCTGTGAGGACGGGTCGTGAGTCGTGCTTGGGTAGCTCAGATGGTAGAGCACTTGCCCGAGAAAGGCAAAGGTCCCGAGTTCGAGTCTCGGTCCTGCACACAATTTTAATCTGTCAGGAATTTTCACGCGTTTCCAGTCATCCACTGACTAGTGGTGGCGCTCTTTACACCATCCCAAGCGCCACTTAGCACTGACTGCAGAAATGTGAGGCTTATGGGAGCTGCTGGGTCTTTGGAGCCCATTCTTTTTTAATTCCCTAGCTGGTTGCACTTATTGAAGCAACAGGTAAAAAGGAGAACTCCTTTGGTTCATTGCTACTCGGGAGAAGAGTAAGTATGCCCAGATTTGCGTTAATTACCTGAAACGAAGCAGGTATATCGTGTTTTAATTGAAACTCATCGAATTATCAACAAATGCAGAAATTAGTACAGAAAGTGTACGTTCAGATCGACATTGTTACTAGTAAAATCCAGAATGGAATGACAGAAAGGAAGGAAAAGTAGTTCGCACCTCGATCAGGAAAGCAGCAGCTGTACAGCTGCAGTCTAGCACAGACCAGGATGAGATCGGCAAACAGCTTTCTCACGCGAACTACAGTTCCACTGAAAATGCCACAGTGACGAAATGGCGAACAAGACTTGAACACTTGTGTGACTGGATGACACCTTTGAAAGTCTCCAAGTAAACTACGGTACAATGTGAATAACATAGAGATCTCTGGACAAATTTTCCATTGGAGTTTCTACGTGACAAGTAAGTACGAATTTCCGAGATTTCTCATAACTAACTATTACTTGTGAAACGCCGAATAACAGATCTGGATTCTCTCCCAGTGTCACCTGGTCCCAGAAACTGCAGACACAACGTATATATAGAAAGAGAGAGAGAGAGAGAGAGAGAGAGAAAACTAAAGATCGATAATAATTTTATGTGGAGCTGAAAGAGCTACAATAACGGAAAAGCGATAAAGTTTTTACTGAAAGAACTTCTCGTAACCTTCGGAGGTTTATGCAAATCCAGTAGATAAATTATCTAAGCTCGTCGTCTGCAACTGACGCGATATTCTTTATAATTTAGATATTCATGAGTACCACATTTAACTTCTTGTTTAAAACTAATGGTAATAACCATAACAGGATCAAGCAGTAAACAAAGGTAATCAGATAGTAGTGATCACAACACCAATAACAAAGAACTGGATATGGCTCATCTACACAGAGGCAGTAGCAGGATTTTATACATAGCAACCTCTCTGTTTCTGGTCACATACAGCGGTAATTCAACATAACAGCTACAACACGTGATATAGAAAATGCACAATGTGAATTGTTTTAGGACCGAACGCTTCCAACAAAGTGTGTAACAAAGAAACGTTGCTCCTATATAGATCTGGCTGCAGTGGCATGTCTAGCCACGTCTGCAAAATGCCAAAACTTGTTGCAAACACGGGAGTCACATGTAAGGAAACTGTTGATGTTAACAATAACTTGTAAGACCGAAATACTTACAAAAACGGGAGGTGATGAAAATGATAGGAAGTGGGCAGAGAAAATAAAAGCATCCTGAAAGAGAAAAATATGTGGGGAGAGGGGGTAACCAGAATCGGTTTCCTGTGGGTGGACAAGTTCCCCTACTAGTTTCTTCTATCACACATCAGCTTACGAAGCATTAACAATATGTTAGTTATGTCTGAGTGCTTATTTTAGTAAACGTCGTTTTAGGTGTTCGCCAATTTTGCCATTGTGAAAACAACATGTCAACGTGCGAGCATAAAGTTCCGTTTCAGCAATAGGAAACGTCGTCAGATTTGTCAGGCTTATGTGGAGGAAGAGTTGAGCCTCCTTCTTCATCACCACGACCGAAGACAGCAAAACAAGTACAACGTTATACTTGTGGTGGGTTGGTTTTCTACTTGAGCTTAAGCGTACGTTGTTCGTTTTTTCTGTTTGTTCGCAACATATCATCCGAAAGAGAAGAAACTAGCTGAAAATAAAATGATAACATAAATGTTCATATAAATTACACTACTGTCCATTAAAATTGCTACACCACGAAGATGACGTGCTACAGACGCGAAATCAAGCCGACAGGAAGAAGAGGCTGTAATATGTAAATGATTAGCTTTTCAGAGCATTCACACAAGGTTGGCGCCGGTGGCGACACCTACAACGTGCTGATATGAGGAAAGTTTCCAACCGATTTCTCATACACAAACAGCAGTTGACCGGCGTTGCTTGGTGAAACGTTGTTGTGATGCCTCGAGTAAGGAGGAGAAATGCGTACCATCACGTTACCGACTTTGATAAAGGTCGGATTGTGGCCTATCGCGACTGCGGTTTATCGTATCGCGACATTGCGGCTTGCGTTGGTCGAGATCCAATGACTGTTAGCAGAATATGGAATCGGTGGGTTCAGGAGGGTAATACGGAACGCCGTGCTGGATCCTAACGGCCTCGTATCACTAGCAATCGAGATGACAGGCACCTTATCCGCATGGCTGTAACGGATCGTGCAGCCACGTCTCGATCCCTGAGTCAACAGATGGGGACATTTCCAAGACAACAACCATCTGCACGAACAGTTCGACGACGTTTGCAGCAGCATGGACTATCAGCTCGGACACCATGGCTGCGGTTACCCTTGACGCTGCATCACAGACAGGAGCGCCTGCGATGGTGTACTCAACGACGAACCTGGGTGCACGAATGGCAAAACGTCATTTTTTCGGATGAATCCAGGTTCCGTTTACAGCATCATGATGGTCGCATCCGTGTTTGCGACATTGCGGTGAACGCACATTGGAAGCGTGTATTCGTCATCGCCATCACCCGGCGTGATGGATGGGGTGCCACTGGTTACACGTCTCGGGCGCCTCTTGCTCCCATAGTCTGTGGACGTTACATTTCACATGTGTTACGACCCGTGGGTCTACCCTTCATTCGATCCCTGCGAAAGCCTACATTTCAGCAGGATAATGCACGACCGCACGTTGCAGGTCCTGTACGGGCCTTTCTGCATACAGAAAATGTTCGACTGCTGCACTGCCCAGCACATTCTCCAGATCTCTCACCAATTGTAAACGCCTGGTCAATGGTGGCCGAGCAACTGGTTCGTCATAATACGCCAGTCACTACTCTTGATAGCCGGCCGAAGTGGCCGTGCGGATAAAGGCGCTGCAGTCTGGAACCGCAAGACCGCTACGGTCGCAGGTTCGAATCCTGCCTCGGGCATGGATGTGTGTGACGTCCTTAGGTTAGTTAGGTTTAACTAGTTTTAAGTTCTAGGGGACTAATGACCTCAGCAGTTGAGTCCCATAGTGCTCAGAGCCATTTGAACCAACTACTCTTGATGAACTGTGGTATCGTGTTGAAGCTGCATGGGCAGCTGTACCTGTACCCGCCATCCAAGCTCTGTTTGACTCAATGCCCAGGCATATCAAGGCCGTTATTACGGCCAGAGGGGTTGTTCTGGGTACAGATTTCTCAGGATCTATGCACCCAAATTGCGTGAAAATGCAATCACATGTCAGTTCTAGTACAATATGTTTGTCCAATGAACACCCGTTTGTCATCTGCATTTCTTCTTGGTGAAGCAATTTTAATGGCCAGCAGTGTGTTAACAGATCGCCACTTACTACTTAATATGTGTTGCTTTTACTTTGTCCTTTAATTACCTGTACTTAAGCTCACCAGATACAGAGGTATTGAGTCCTTTGAAAGAGCACAGTGGTCGCTTTGATGCAGAAAAACTTATTTATAGTTTTGAGTAAGCAACGAGCACTGCACTCGCTTGCCTGGTACATGTGGCCATGTTAACCCTAACCTCTGACGTTTAGCCATCGCAATGAAGTGGTGTGTATGTGTCAGTGGCTTGCACGGAACCAGTGCAGTGAAGCTGATCGGCATGGAGGAGTGGCAGAACTGCAGGCAGCAGCTTTCGTGTTCGGACATGCCGATGCTGATACCGGGGACGAAGTTTCCCAGTTTGTTGGTGTATGAACGAGGGATGTTCAGTGTGTTTACAAAATACGGTGTCCTACTCACAGCCGTATTACATGGTGTAACAACAGTGGTCGTAATAAGATAATAACGAGCACGGGCTGGAGATGGGAGTCACGCCTTGTCGGCGTCGTCTCGCTTTCACGCCCGGAAGGAACGGCTGCTGTCAGTGAATGCAGGCACATTTCAATCAATTACAGACCGAGCATTACGAAGCTAAGCACATGCAAAGGGCGTTTATAACCTGGGAGCCTCGAGGGAAGCCTCTGTTCACAGCGACATGAGAAGCTGCACGTCCTCACAACAAGGATTGTTGCTGACAGATGGCGTAGTGTGCCCCGACGAGTAGCAATTTCACCTCTTTTCAAACGACGCTATTCGCCAAAGGCCCAATGCGCCATTTAAACTGCAGTAAGCTCAGGGTATAATTAAGGCCAGAGGTGTTTCCTTGGTGTTTTAGGGTGCTATTTTTCTACCCACTGTAGAAAAATGGTGTGACGCTATGTTGGGCGCCAATGTATCGTGAAAACTTAATAAACGAGGCAAAAAATGTACCTTTATTATTACGTATACATCATAAATACAAAACCCCCAGAACCAGTTCGACGGTGCACGGACACGGCCCGGTAATCGGACGTGTAACGGAGGGGGTGGGTAAAACTATTTTACCTCACGACTAGGGGTTTTCGGCGCTGCATAAACACATTGGCAGTTGGCGTGAATTGGTGTGATGAACTTATCTCCAGGCGAGGCGGCGTGGTGTCATGAGGCGAGTGATTGGCAGCCTGCGCCTTTTTCCTCATCTGCAGTTTTGCAGGCGATGCTCAGAGCAGCTTAAAGTATTTCGTGCTCCTCGCTTCCTGCCTACATACTGTCCAGATGAAACCGCCAACTGGAGGTCAATGCAGTGAAAGTGTTCTGGGCAGAGCGTCCAGTCTACTTGTTGGCGGCACGTGCAGCGGATATTGTCTTCAGTAATTAGAGATCCAGGGTGGCATCGAAATTAATTTTGGAGATGTAGATCATTCGAAAGTTTGTGGATCCGAATATTGAATCTAAAGAAAAACCGTCCAACACGAAAAAGAAACTGAGAATGCTGTAAATTGACAGCAGACGTCGGGAAAATGCAGGAATCAGATTCCAAGTTTGAAAACTGAGTAGTAACTATTGAATACGCCAGAGGTGGGTGCCGAGGAATAGGTGAGTGCTTAGGAAAACGTAGAAATGATAGCACGTAATCCGACTGGTACTGTCTTTACTTCAGGCAGCAAGTCCAAGAGAGTCTGTTATCAGAGCCTAGTCATTACAAATGACATAGAAACCACTATAAACACTGCTGAGGCTTTGGCTGATTCCGCTGGCAGACTGGACTGCCTCTTTGAGGCTTCTTCTTTGGCCTGCTTCTTGATAGCACTTCGTGCACGTCCAGGTGAAAGTCTGTGCTCGAGCTGGCCGCGGTGTGGTTTACTGTCACCTTCGGGATGCTTTCTGCCTGGTTTTATATCGATAGAAACAAGTCTGCCATGCCTCCAGAATACCAGAATGAAAAATGGCATGTGAATCATGACACCATAGTTAAATCTCCCGCAAGAATCTCCAAAACTCTCTATAGCGCTTTCGGGCATCGGACGATGCGTTAGGTGGTGACGGTAGGTTGTCAAGGTCAGGATATAGCTTGTTCAGCACCCCTCGGCGTGGATGAGCAGTCGCTCAGTGTGTCATGGCCTGCCAGACGCGCGAAGCCGCCACTGAAACATCATTCATAAAGTAAACATTCATTGGCGAGAGATACACACTTACTCGGACTACCTGCATAGGGGGGCAGAAGTGGCATGCACCTCAGCAGGGTGCACCGCCGCAGAGATGGATCATGGTTTGCTCTGTGGACCCACTGGTTAGCTCACCAGAAGCCCTGATGGATGATGGCACCAAGGGTTCTCCATTAGTGTTGACTCGGATGGAGGCGCTGCAGCTTACAGCGGAACTTGGTGTTCCAACGAAGACTGTAGTAGATGGCTATACAAGCTGGAAATAGACCATCGTAGATCCAAAAACCATCAGGCTCGATGGCTACGAACTGAGTAGACCCGCACTGGTCAGCATTTGTAAAGGCTGGCCCGTATGCCTTGCTGCTGTAAGGCGGCAATGATATCACTAGGCCTGTTTCTCTGGTCTGGTCAATTCCTCTGATCACTCTGTGTGGTTATTACGATGATGGCATCCCCCTCTCCCTGCGATGTCACTCTGACGGATTTGCGTCTTGGATGCCCAGCTCTGATGACATGTAGCAATTATCTCTGCCTTGTGGCCATATTACATGCAGCATCAGCTGTCCTTCCTTGTTGGCATTCCACCTTTGCATAGAGCGACGATTTCAAAATTTTACTCCACTGTGCAAAGCCTATTATTCCAAGGTGTTTCTTTCAGAATGATCTCTCTGAAAGAACGCTAAATGATCCACTGGGCACACCTTCTTTCCCACTTTTTTTCTTTATTGGAGTATTGGGTTCTTACATCACTAACCAAGATGGCTTACCATTCTGCCTACACATCTCAACTGTCTGTCTCTCTTCATAAGATCGTCTTGTCTCTGTGTCATCCAGTGGATGCAGTTTGTCTCCGATACTTTTTGTATCTACGTTGACGATATATTGAGATAAAGAGTCTCTGCAGCAGCAGCAATCTGACAACCAAAAGGCACCCCAATACAACGAACCGTCACAAATCTGTTACTTCGAGGATAGCTCCGAACCGGACGTCCAGTAGCGTGCGTTCCACTGAGCCCCAACAGACGGCTTTTACGACTTCAGTGGTGTCAAGTGAGAGCTCACTAGAGGACAGGACAGAGATATGTTGTGTTTCCTGATGAAAGCTGCCTCTAACTTGGTGCCAGTGATGGCCATGTGTTGGTTAGAAGGAGGACAGTTGAGTGCCTGCATTCAAACCTGTCTGCATGCTAGACCTACACCTAGAGTTATGGTCTGGGGACCGATTTCGCATGACAGCACTCTTGTGGTTATCCAACGCACCCTGATTGCAAATTTGTTCGCCAGGGTAATTCACCTTTTCTGCGCTCATCGACAGCGTTCCAGGGGAGTGTTTTCCAACTGGATAACGCTCGCCCACATATCACTATTGTAAACCAGTATGCTCTATAGAGTGTCGATTGTGCCCTGACCTGCTCGTATCAAAACATCTGTCTCTAATCGAGCACATATTGGATATCGTCGGACGACAACTCCAGCGTCATCCACAACCAGTGTTAACCAACGAGTGCAACAGGCATGGAAGTCCATCCCACAAACCGACATCCAGCACCTGTACAACACAATGTATGCACGTTTGCATGCTTGTATTCTATATTACACCGGTTATTAATGTAGCAGCATTTCACATTTGCAATACGTTATCTCGAGCTCACATTAACCTGTGGTCTTACAATGTTAGTCACTTAAATAAGCTGCCTAGACAAATATATTCCGAAATTTCACTATTCGACATTAATTATTTTTCAGTGTTGCGATTTCTTTCCGTCGGTGTTTTTCACCGTATTAGTTGTCAATGTTAATTATAATAAACACAGTATACCAGATCCTATCTAGGCCCAAGAGACGAACCCAAAATCCCATTTAGATTTGACGCTCGACAATGGTTAGTGCGAATCATTTACTGCAGAGAGATGCTGATACACGTATAGACATTGGCAAGCTACTCTTATGACACCCAGTGACGCAAAACAGGTTTTTCCAGGTACTCCTTGAGATACGCCTCCATGATATCGTATCACGCATGCAAATCTGTGCGTAATGTGCACTTGTTTTTGCCAACAGGAACATCACGGAAAGAAATCTGAGGCTCTCCTGTCGGCCGCTCTGTGTTCTGGCCTTGAGTTGTGACAGCTCCCAGACTCGGGATCAGCGACTGGAACGGCTGAAACGATGAACGTGCGACTACGATATGGCAGGGGAGGTTTGAGAAAATTGTGGCTTCTCGGAACTCGCGAATGGGCGATCCAGCCTTGACGTCTGCATCAGCGGGGTATGTGAAACACTATTCGAGATCACAAAGCCTAATTGGCTGCAGGCTGGCGTGCAAGGCCAGCGACGTTGCAGATATGTCCGCCGCAGATGCAGAGGGGAAACACCCCGTGTGCTCTTGGACAGCGTGACGGAGCACGCCGCGATCGCCCTATAAAAGGCCGCCTGCTGCCCGTGGTCAGACACAGTCCGCAACATGAGGTGCCTGACACAGATCGCTCTCGCAGCGACGCTCTGCGTCCTTCTCTTCTCCTGGACGGGTAAGGCCTCCTACTGTGACGTTTCTCGTAGGTATTCTTGCTAGCTGTAACACGACATCGGTCCGCACAAGCCTATAGACTAGCGTTTCGTAGCAAGCCGATCATGTCCATGCCTTTTTGCAAGACCGGTGTGTCCATGTTGCCAAAAAAGCAGAGAGAATATTTTTCGACAATCTTTCTCTTATTTTGGTCAACAGACACTATCAGTTTGTTCAAAGAACTAATTTTCCTGCCTCAAGGTTATATATACATCCGGCTGTTTTTTTTATTTCTGCCGAGTAGAATACGACATAATATGAGATTTTATAACGCATAATTCTAGGTAAACTGCAGAAAGTTTAATTGCTATTGTTCCTTCTTTACTACAAGTATGTTTCGGCTATAGCGCCATTCATAAGTAAACCTACTGATGATACAGCTGGTGAGTCTACTTACGTACAGTTGTGCATAAAGGACAGTTTACATATATACTTAAGTGTAGTTGGAATAGGCGGCCTATAGTATCAATGAGTAAAATTTCGACTGTGTATGTTGCCAGACAGTCACGTAAGTTCTATTTGCATACAATATTTTTCGTGAATTACTTTTGACCGCTGGAGTGACAGTTATTCTTGTTGATGCATTATGGTTACAGTGAAATATTTGCTAGTCAGTGATATTAGTTGTTCTCATTGATATTACAGTTTTGTTATGATTTCTGTCTACGATTAGATTCTTTTGTTTCCTGAGTGTTTTTTAATCCGTTCTCGTTTTCTAAAATGTCTATAATATTTTCTAGACAATTTTTACGTTTAAGATCGATTTGTTCATTAAGAATATCATTTGAATGACTTTTTTGTGCGAATGTATCTCTGGTTCTTCAAAGCTCTTCACAGTTGTCTTGAACTTGTAATGCATTTCCGATATGTTGTGCGTTGTGGTTTCGGTTTTTGAGGTGTAGGTAAAAAGTTTATTGATTGCTGTCGCAATTCACTGTATGTTCTCTGAAACTAACGCTAAAATGCCGTTCAGTCTGACCGATGTGGAATTCAGCGTAGTCGTTAGGCGAAATTCTGTAAAAGTCTGGGTTGGCAAAATCAGTGATTTCGGTTTTGCAGATGGAATTTTCATTTTTAGATTGTTGTTTATACGGAATTCGTGTTTTATGATTGTTTTATTTAAGATTTCGTTTGTTTTATTCGATATATGTTCCAAATATTAAACTAAGGAACCATAACAATATAATTACGAAAAAACAAAAATCTAAAAACGATATTTCGATCTGTAAAAACCAATATGCCTGATTTTGTCAACACAGGCATGTATAAAAATTTCGTGTAATGATTGCGCTGAATTCCATACTGCTGAGACTCAAAGAGCACACAAGAAATTACAACAGCCGTCAAACAAGCTTTTACCTACACTCAAAAACGGAAACCACGAAGCAGAACATATCGAAAATGCGTTATAAATGCTACACAAAATAACAATACGACACGCTATTAATAGATTGGAAGAATCAGAGGTATATACACACTCAAAAAAATCACCCAAACGATGTTCTTACTCAACAAGTTGATCTTACAGTCAAAAATTACGTAGAAAATCTTATTGAAATTTTGGAAAACGAGAACGGATGAGGAAACACATAAGAAACGAAAACAAAAAGTACTCATAGATACAAGTCATAAAAATACTCTAATATCAGTGACACACAACTAACATCATTGACTTGCAAAAATTAAACAGTAATTATTAAGTATCAACGAGAGTAAACTGTCATTCAAACAGTCAAATGTATTTCACGAAAGAATTTCTACACAGATACAGTTTACATGACAATCTAGCAACATATAGACAGTCGAAAGTTTACTCGCTGATGCAATAAGGGTGTCTATTCCTATCACACACACACACACACACACACACACACACACACACACACACACACATATATATATATATATATATACTGACCTTTACTACATATACAACTTTTATAAAGGTTAAGTTTACTCACCAACAATAACATCTACAGGTTCCCTTAAGAATGGCGCTATAGGTGAAACAAACTTGTTGTAAAGAGGGAACAATGCTAATAAATCTTTATTAGCAGCTTAGGCCTGCCTGTAATTATTGTTCGTGAATATCGAAACGAAATGCCGGGAAATTATAGTATGCAGAGGGACATGTAAATTTATTGTATAGTTAATCCCCTTAACCCTTGTGTTGTACGAGATACTGACGCAATTACTCGGTCTCTAATGCCAGGCTGTGTATTTATATCTAGCCTTTCGACTGTTTACTTGTTTCAGAAAATACGTTCATTTCCACTTGAGAACGCACACATATTTGAAATAGTATGGTTCCATTTACAAGGTTCGTAGCTGACCGTATATCTGGGTCGTTGAAAGTAGGGACAAGATAAAATATATTTTCTCCTATCTTCTTGCTGGATATAACGGCAGAGCTGGTATGAGAGCTCCATTTGGCGGTGATTACACTACGTAGCCGAGTCCAGACGCCTTGCCTTTCAGTTTTAGCACAATTATCGTATAACATTCACAAGCTTTACATCACTAACACGAACACGGAAGTATTTACATTTTATTCAATTGTATAAGGACATCCATATCTAATATTCTCATTAACATGTAATTAAAAAATGTAGGTCCCTTCCAACCGTACTATAAACACGAAATTTAGTACGTGTAATGTTATTCAACCATATTCTAAGACTCTGTAAAAGTTCTCCCGCTGGCCACCATATAGTATATTTGTGTGCAACTGCATACATGCAAACATTATTTGATCATATCCTAACTTTGCACTCGTCAATGGAGAAACGCAAAGGAAACTGTCCACACACTTCCATAAGCATCACACTGTCTCTTATCTTCCCTTAATGAACAATCCACATGATACACAATGGAGATAGTAAAATCAAAATTGATCTCGAATACTGCTTCTTTAAGCCTAGAAGATAGCACTTCGCGAAACGGCATCGTATACAAGGATCCTACCCTCATGCTGTTGGAACTAGCCATTTAAAAATGAACAACGTGGCTCAGGATTATTCCAGTCTCTTCGTTTAAACCAATATGGTGATCTCAAACAGTTCAGCAGTACTAAACAATCGGCCATAAGGCCATATTTCAAGCTATACCCTTTGCTACTGAGCTACTCCCTCTCAGTCCCCTTACAACAAATCTTTTTGTATTTCCCTTTCCTACAATTGATTTAATACATTGCACTCCATTCATTTTCGAAATGTTTCTTCTAGACATGGAATCTATGTATTTTATGTTCCATTCTTCCGTATTTGGGGCAAGGAGCAATTCATTGCAACCACAATGATGTTCTGTTTCATTTTGCATTTCTCTGGTATTTGTTATTTACTTTGTTTTATTTTTGGGAGACGTGCTTACGCTGACAATATTCGTGCCGTTCTTCTATTACATTTAGCCAGAACTTCTTCGTATTAAATCTTCACACTAGTTATGATACAACTATTGTAATATCACTGATGGTTAATATCGTATATAGTTATAACAGGAATGTTAAAAACAATATTAACTACTGAATGGTGGGCTCCATGTGGTTCCCAAGTCGTGAAACGATCGTAAACCATAAAATTACCAAATATGCAGAACCAGTCGCAAAATCATGTTTTATTCATTCACTTTTGCAAATCGAATAAATAAAACATGATTTTCCGTCTGTTTGCTGCATATTTGGTAATTTTAATATTAACTACAGTAGAGTGGACCAAACTTAGCATTTGTTTGTGAAAAGTGGAATAAAAGAAACAATTAACAGGTAGATTTAGGTCATGGGTCATGGTAGCAATGCCTGTGAGAGAAAATATGCCAAAATGGGAGAAACGGGATGAGGTCGTACATCATAAAAAAAGAAGAGAACAGAAAAGATATGACGAGATTGATGGGGAAACAAAAGGAGAGAGCAGGCTAACTCACAGAAGAAGTGAGTGTTTTGCTTTATTGTCCGACAGAGAGAAACGCCTACACATGTTGATTTTTGAAGGAAAAAGGACATGATGATTGAAAGAAGTGCTTCAGTTTTTTCTTATGTACAGCGGGGTGTAGAATTGTTGGTAGAAATACTCGAAGCTGAAACTTTCTTGTACAAAATGCTTTCATCTAAAATATGCGTGCTAAACATCGTATGAGTAATTATTTATACTTATCCAGATTAAAAGTGGTCCTATTATGCTTTCTTGAGGGATGGCGAATTTTAATTCATATTCTGTTGAGAACTAACCATTTCGTTATGTAGATGATAATTTTGTCAAAATTATATCCATCATTCATGTATTTGGATTCCAAGTTTAAGTATCAGAACCTGATTTACTTGATGCATGGTGAATTCTGTTTACTCAGGATTCACCATAAGATTTCAGGCCCTGGTTAAAAACAAGTAACTACCAATGTTACTACTTGTTTCCTTTTCTTGAGCTACTGTCCGCATAGAGCTTTGTCCCCACGGATTTAACATTTACTTTTTATCCCAACCTCACGTTTTCCGACAATAAGAGGGAAATTCGTGTGTCTTAAGGTGGGAGAGAAGATTAGCTTAATCAAAATATCCACGGGTGTACTGCCGGTCTACAGTGTCCAACGGGCACAATATTTCGGCGATCGTACATGTCGCCATCATCAGGTGAACTGACGGACTGAGCTCCTGTGAACGTGCCGGCACGGAGATCCGTACACTATGGCTGCTCAGGGGGAACTGTTCCCCCTGAGCAGCCATAGTGTACGGATCTCCGTGCCGGCACGTTCACAGGAGCTCAGTCCGTCAGTTCACCTGATGATGGCGACATGTACGATCGCCGAAATATTGTGCCCGTTGGACACTGTAGACCGGCAGTACACCCGTGGATATTTTGATTATCAAATACGCCGGGAGAAACTCAAGAATCACAAGATTAGTTTAGTTCTCCGTCGCCAATGACGTAATTAGAGATAGTGCCAAGTTCTAAGCACGGAAGAAAGGGAAAGACAATCGGTTCTATCCTTCTTAAATGAATCATCCCGCCTTTAACTTAATCGATTTAGGGAAACGACGAAAACCTTAACTCTGGATCGCTAAATGATGTTTGCAGCTCCAGTGCTTCCGAATACGAGTGTATTAGAACTGCGCCAACCAGCTGTTGTTGTGTATTGTGTTGCTGAGATAACGATGGGGAAACAGTCCGGAATTTGCATAGACGGGTACGAGGAACCGTAAAGAAATTGTATTCAGGTTTCCTTGCGTACCAAATGAACAGTCGTTAACACTACTCTCGTGCTCTTTACTGACAGAACTCACGTAGGCACCTCGCAAGCTAGTGCACAGCGTGTTTCTCAGTGCGTGCATCTACATCTACATCTACGTACATACTCCGCATGCCACCTATGGTGCGTGGCGGATAGTACCCTGCATCACTACTACTCATAATAACTTAGACTACTTGTTTGTGTCTTTGGTGTAAACAGCGAATAGCCTTCGTATCTGATGTGAAGGATGCAGTTGTTTTTCTTACTTAATTAAGATAAAAAAGTTACTTGAATTCAGAAGGTGTAACTTTGCACAGTAGTGGAATCAGATTAATGATATGGCATATCTCAGGTGTGTAAAGTTCAAAAGACTCCCGGAAATGTCATTAGTTGAGGCTTTCACAAGGCGTTATATAACGTAAAAGCATACACGATTGTTGCTTCATCTTGCTCTAAGTGTAACTCTAAATAGTGTAGTACATGTGGGAGAATATGTTGTATTATTTGTACCGTTTTGACAGGGACAATACAACGCAAAACATAAGGAGCTTTCTCAACAAATGAGTAAACAATATTTTCATGTAATCATAGTTTGGTTAACAGTGAGCTAAAGTATACGTGTGCTGCAGAGTGATTATAGGACTGAGTTCTTCCAAATACGAATTCTTCTTAATTTCTGCGCATAAGCACATTTATTACATTGTAAGTGGATTCTCACTTTTCATGCTTTCCTTAAATATTAACTGTTTAGCAATACATTTTATGAATGAATATTTATGTTTACGGATTTCTCACTAATAAGAACAAAATATTTAGGATACTTTTCCAAACCTCTTTGTTACTGAACATTTAATATTTTCAGACATAAAACTATAAGTGAACACTGATTATGACACAGATATGCCATATGGTAAAGAAATTACTAATAAAATGTGTTTCACAACTACAGTGGAACAAACAACACAGCCCATCAGAGCAAAACCGTTTCTGTTTCATTCAGTCACACAGCTACAGCCTCACAGCTGGCATCCAACGTTGAAATTAACCCCCTCACACTGTCAAACAACTAAATCATATCTCTATCGTTCAAAGAGAACTCATGGTTTTTCTTCTAAATCGCAAATAATATCCGTGCATGATAATGACTGCACGCTTTATTCCAGTAGAACGGATACCATCATTTCCCTCCAGATTGTTCCGATGGCCCTAACTAGGGCACTCAACTTGAATTTCTGTTTCCGAGAACTTATCATGGCATATTGTCTCATTATTGTAACTCCACTCATGTTTTTATTAAATTTTTGAAAGGCTAATGGAAACTGGTTGTGTTGCCCTGAAGCGATGATACAGAGAGTCTGAAGAGCACGAACTGATCACTGAAGTAATTAAAATTAGCATTCGCCGCTGCACCAGTCAGGCACTACTGCAATGTCATCACATTAAATGCAAGGTTGTACTTCTTAAAGAGATCTGTCAGTTTCCAGTGCCATGTGTTGGGTGATAACTGACCAAGACATTGCACGAGAGTCTCATGTAGCCCTTTCTTCAGTAATGTCGACGGTGCTTTTATATGTGACCAAGAAAGGAAACTGGAGACAAGGCGATTAAAAACAGTTCTACATCTCTGATTAAATGTATGGAGTCTAAGATAGATATTAATGTAGTATTTGTTCGTGATTGATATCTTTGTTCTGCCTAATATTTCGTATTCTGTTAATCTTCATTTTGTACTGTTATTCTAAAATAAGATATCTACGATGGTGACTGTAATATATCTTTCCATTGTACCATTCGTTAAAAGAAGATAGGACGAAAGTTTTGTATCTGTCATGCGCGGAGCTTTCGTGGGCGTTTCACTTTCCAGAGAATTAACATCCTGTAGAAATATAAGAATCATTACTGAACGGATACCCGCATCGGTCACTGACCCTACCGAATAACCGCTCGTGTTAAAGAGAAGCCTCCCGCACGGGGAGGCGCACTGGCCCCGGACTGAATCTGCTCGATGGATTAACGACAAAGTCGGTCTGTTGGGCAGCCTAGATGTTCTTCATCTACATTTACACTCCGCAAGCCTCCCTACGGTGTGTGGCGGAGGGCACTTTACGTGCCACTGTCATTACCTCCCTTTTCTGTTCCAGTCGCGTATGGTTCGCGGGAAGAACGACTGTCTGAAAGCCTCCGTGCGCGCTCGAATCTCTCTAATTTTACATTCGTGATCTCCTCGGGAGGTATAAGTAGGGGGAAGCAATATATTCGATACCTCATCCAGAAACGCACCCTCTCGAAACCTGGCGAGCAAGCTACACCGCGATGCAGAGCACCTCTCTTGCAGAGTCTGCCACTTGAGTTTGCTAAACATCTCTGTAACGGTATCACGGTTACCAAATAACAGTGTGACGAAACGCGCCGCTCTTCTTTGGATCTTCTCTATCTCCTCCGTCAATCCGATCTGGTACGGATCCCACACTGATGAGCAATACTCAAGTATAGGTCGAACGAGTGTTTTGTAAGCCACCTCCTTTGTTGATGGACTACATCTTAGGCGGTTTCCAGCTAGGTCAGGGCTTGTCAGGGTGTTTGCACCAGCGCATCGCGCAGTTCAGAATGCAGAAGGTGGCTTCGTTGTGTTGACGACACTGTAAACCCACACTCCTCGACTTTGCTCAATGACGCTGTCTCTTTCTTTCCTTATGCCTGCCTTCTCAACCTTCTCCAAAACTTCTCCACCGTTTTCTTCGTCATTGCCAAATGCTTTTGTGCGGTGGGTAGACAGCTTAGTTTGATGGGACAAGATAACCGGTGGAAAAAAGATTTCAATAATAATAATAATTTTAAATTTGTTTAGAACAGAAAATTATCTCTTCCATTTTCTCCTTTTTTTTTATTCGCAGTTACGCAACAAAGATCTGGAACAAGAGATCGTCTGATAGCAATTCTTACAGCATTTATTAAATTTCAATCAGAAATACTTGCACGCAATCTAGTTTTTGTATAAGACAAACAGAAAAATCCTTCCACATACACATGCGGAACCATACATAGAAATAATCCTCGCTGCTTGTCTGTGCATCTTTGGAAATTCTTCCTCTGACACATAATGATAGAATTCGAGAAAACATTTGGTGATGTAAATGAAATGCTTTTGGTGAACATCGGTTTGCAAATAGAATAATTCAAGACGTAAATTCGGAGGCACACTTTAAACTGTTATCGAAAAGGGCTTTAGAAACGCATTAACTACTGGTTGCAAGTTAGTAATTTCGTGTAACGGAAACAAAACCAAATCTTAATAAATGAAAGTAATGTATAAAGTTCCTTTGAAGTAATAAAAGGCGATATGTTTTAATAAACAAAGATTGTGGACTACTGTTTCTAATGTAATGTAGGCCTACATCTAACAAAATCGACTTTGTTCTGCTGTTAGTGATATAGGGTACGTTAACTGGAATGGCTCGCTAAACTCATTTTCAAAGGAATGTTAGCACCTGGACGTATTTTACAAATCGCGCTCCTTCCCGTAAAGATGCTGTCAAATAAAACCATTGTACCGTTTTGAATAAAACTGTTTTAAAAATCAGTGTGCATTATTAAAGATAAAAGTAGAATATCGCTTACCTAGCTCAGGAAATTGTTGCCGTTTTCGATGAGGTGGTGTTTCCTTGGAAAGCTTTGCTTTTTGCGGCCATATTGTTTATGAGGTTATATTGTTTTTGGAGTTTCTGAGACTAATCATTTAGGACAGCCACAATGTCTGCTAAGAATCCTAGTTCAGTGTCAGGCAAAAGTGACTTCGGAAGTCCTTTGTCCTCCAAAAACTGAGCCACGGCTTGGCGTAGTCGAATGATTCTGGGAATCACCTTTACTTTGGCCAATGAGCGTACCTCTGCATGGTAAAGGATATCTGAATACTTCTCTTCAAATGAAATCAAAAATTCTTTGAAATGACGACGAATGAGCCCATACGACGAATACAGTTCACGATAGACACAACTACATTCGTTACATCTAGAACACCGATAACTTTTGCGCAAATAGCCTCTTGGAGTGCAAAACAATGCACGGAAGGTAATTTCGGCGTTTTAAGCTTTTGCCAAAGTGGGCCTGTAAACCCGTTTATTTGACCACGCATTGTTGGCGCCACGTCTTTGGTTACGGAAAACAGCTTTTCGCAAGTGAGTACTCGTAAAACTTTTGTTGCAATTTTCTCGGAATTGCCAGCGTAGTGCATCTTACTATTGGCATATTGTGTTGTTTTAATGACCTATTGAAGGTGTACAAAGTTTGAAGTAAATACGTGATCCCAACGGTGTGGCCTCTCCCTGTAAGTTCCACCTCAGTTCCCTGATTTGCAAACACTTAGAGCATTTACTCTCACTTTCACATGAGTAACACTACCCGCAGTGAGTTGGGATACACATATTCCGTCCCAGGTGGTAATGGGGTGGCGAAAGGAGGTACAACCGGCAACCTCTTAAATTAACCACGCCAAATGGGTTCATAATCATGCCAATCCTTCGTCGAGGCAGGACAAAAGCACAAAAAGAAGATAACCTGCGGTAATCAAAGTAATGAAACAAAAATATGCATTAGTTAAGACATTTTTGGATACCAGTTTAATTTATTAAATCAAAATGAATCAACTTTTTATGCTTAATGACCTTTCATGAACATTAGCACTTTGGTTACTCTTTTGCTTAACGTATGTCTCGTGAAATGGAATAAATTTCCTCGGTCATCACACCAAGATGACGAAATACATTAAAGACGAGGAAATTGTCACCGTAATGTAAATAAACATATTCTGAGAGCCGTAAGGCTAGCAAAGAAAAGTAGTTTAATAAGGTCTTACGGGATGGGGTGACCACTCATCCGCTTGCGTATTTATGTGTGTGATTATCTTATGTATTTGCGCTCGCCAGCACCGTTAGTTTGAATGACTGAGTGACTGCGATTTGTCTATAGGGAAGATAAGGGAGACGTATTTGCTTTGCACGTGAGCAACTAATTGATAGTTGTTTAGCAGTGTACATACTGAAGGGAGTAAAAACGATAAAAGTCTGCTAACGGGGGAAACGAACAGTATTTAAACTCTTAAGTGAATTACAGCATTTGGTTCTTAACAGGTTAGAAACAGTCATCGTATCACAATATTTCCCTGCTGGCAAAAGAAACTGAGCCATATCGGTGTCTGACTTCCTCAATAGGACCCTCATACTGTGAACAGCATCTCCCTTTCTCGCAGCTCCTAGGACCATAGTCGTTAGTTCAATACTCCTCCAATCTATGTAACATGTGACAACCGCTGCATGTCTTCTAGATGCTGCACCGACGCCAGACGCCAATGAAGAAGCGGTCAAGATTCACGAAGACAAGGTGCCCTCTGAAGAAGTCCCAGCTGCTCCTCAGCCTGCCGAAGGTAAGCTGAAAAGCTAACTACACTCCTGGAAATCGAAAAAAGAACACATTGACACCGGTGTGTCAGACCCACCATACTTGCTCCGGACACTGCGAGAGGGCTGTACAAGCAATGATCACACGCACGGCACAGCGGACACACCAGGAACCGCGGTGTTGGCCGTCGAATGGCGCTAGCTGCGCAGCATTTGTGCACCGCCGCCGTCAGTGTCAGCCAGTTTGCCGTGGCATACGGAGCTCCATCGCAGTCTTTAACACTGGTAGCATGCCGCGACAGCGTGGACGTGAACCGTATGTGCAGTTGACGGACTTTGAGCGAGGGCGTATAGTGGGCATGCGGGAGGCCGGGTGGACGTACCGCCGAATTGCTCAACACGTGGGGGTGAGGTCTCCACAGTACATCGATGTTGTCGCCAGTGGTCGGCGGAAGGTGCACGTGCCCGTCGACCTGGGACCGGACCGCAGCGACGCACGGATGCACGCCAAGACCGTAGGATCCTACGCAGTGCCGTAGGGGACCGCACCGCCACTTCCCAGCAAATTAGGGACACTGTTGCTCCTGGGGTATCGGCGAGGACCATTCGCAACCGTCTCCATGAAGCTGGGCTACGGTCCCGCACACCGTTAGGCCGTCTTCCGCTCACGCCCCAACATCGTGCAGCCCGCCTCCAGTGGTGTCGCGACAGGCGTGAATGGAGGGACGAATGGAGACGTGTCGTCTTCAGCGATGAGAGTCGCTTCTGCCTTGGTGCCAATGATGGTCGTATGCGTGTTTGGCGCCGTGCAGGTGAGCGCCACAATCAGGACTGCATACGACCGAGGCACACAGGGCCAACACCCGGCATCATGGTGTGGGGAGCGATCTCCTACACTGGCCGTACACCACTGGTGATCGTCGAGGGGACACTGAATAGTGCACGGTACATCTAAACCGTCATCGAACCCATCGTTCTACCATTCCTAGACCGGCAAGGGAACTTGCTGTTCCAACAGGACAATGCACGTCCGCATGTATCCCGTGCCACCCAACGTGCTCTAGAAGGTGTAAGTCAACTACCCTGGCCAGCAAGATCTCCGGATCTGTCCCCCATTGAGCATGTTTGGGACTGGATGAAGCGTCGTCTCACGCGGTCTGCACGTCCAGCACGAACGCTGGTCCAACTGAGGCGCCAGGTGGAAATGGCATGGCAAGCCGTTCCACAGGACTACATCCAGCATCTCTACGATCGTCTCCATGGGAGAATAGCAGCCTGCATTGCTGCGAAAGGTGGATATACACTGTACTAGTGCCGACATTGTGCATGCTCTGTTGCCTGTGTCTATGTGCCTGTGGTTCTGTCAGTGTGATCATGTGATGTATCTGACCCCAGGAATGTGTCAATAAAGTTTCCCCTTCCTGGGACAATGAATTCACGGTGTTCTTATTTCAATTTCCAGGAGTGTATTTTACACAATATCATCCTCTGCCCTTTTCATTGCTGTCATTACTTCATGGGAGAAAAATACATTAAAGTTACTGTATAAGCTAGCCAAAATTTCGTCTCGTAAATTTCTATAAATCTCCCTAATTCCTCTTAGATAAATCTTGTTTCAACGTAACAGCACAATAAACCGACTGTAGCAATATTTTCTGGATATACGCTGACGGAAAAGAAAACCGCTACACCAAGGAGTTATGCCACATAAACGAAATTTAGTAGGCATGTTTCTTCATCTCAAAGATGATGTCTGTTCAAAGTTCCCCCCTTACTGCGAATGCTGTAACCGCCGTAATCGTTAATTACCTTTGAGATTGGACGTAATGAGTTGATATTAGTCAAGAATGCCTTTCAGGTGACAAAGAACGTCATTACCAATATCTCACTGAGTTCGAACTAGGTCGTGTAATAGAGCGACGAGAAGCCAGATGCTCCTCTTTTCATGTTGTGGAACGACTTGGCAGAAATCTAGCAACTGTACATGATTGTTGGCACCATGGTCAAGACAATGTTTGGTCGTAAAAAGACCGGTCAGCAGACGGCCATGTAGCGCTACTGAGAGGGAAGACCACCGGGTTCGGCATATGGCTCTGGCGCTTCGTACTGCCTCTGCAGCAGCCATCTGAACACCAGGTGACACCACAGAGACACAAATAACAGTTAAAAATTGGTTACTTCAACGACCGTTCCGAGTCAGACGCCCTTAGCGTTATTCCACTGACCCCAAACCATCGCCAGATCTCATTGGAGGGCAGTGTGGAGATCTATGTGTTTTCTGGTGAAATTCGCTTCTGCCTCGGTGACAATGATGATCATGCGCTGGTTAGGAGGAGGTCAGCTGGCCTGCAACCAGCCCGTCTGCTTGCTAGACACACTGGACCTACACCTGGAGATACGGCCTGGCGTGCGATTTCGTATGACAGCAAGTGCTCTCTGTGGTTATCTCACTCACCCTGACTGCAAATTTGTACGTCAGTCTGGTGATACGACCTGTTTTTTTGCCATTCAACATCAGCTTTCCGGTGTGTTTTCCAACAGGATAACGCTCGCCCACATCACCCTGTTCTAACCCAATATGCTCTACAGGGTGTTCACATGATGGCTTGGCCTCATCGAACACCAGACGTGTCTCCAATCAAGCTCGTACGGTACGTCAACGGACGGCAACTCCATCGTCAACCACAAACAGCATTAACCGTCATTGTATTGATCGACTAAGTGTAATAGCTGTGGCACTCCATTCCTCAACTGACATCCGGAACCTGCATGTTTGCATGCTTGTATTCAACATTCTGGTGTTTAAAAAAGTTATTAATGTACCAGCAGTTCACATTTGCAGTGGCTTGCCTCGCGCATACGTTAAATTGTGATCTAGGAATGTTAACCATTTCAATACGTTACTTAAACGAATGTATTCAAAAAATTTCACTACTCTATATTACATTGATGCTGCGATTTTTTTTCCGTCAGCGTTTGCTGTGGAGTGGTTGAAACTAGGCAACGAATTTTTCTCAAAATGATTAACAGAACGACATATTACTAACTTGTAGTTGGATTTCTTTAGTTTCTTTGATTAATGGGACGTGGTTATGGCTAAGCAAGTGAAATACTGCTCTTCAGTAGTTCTTAACTTGTATTTTACGAGAGTTTCTTCCTGGCAGTTAAGTCATATTGTAAACAACGAAATACCTATGGTAACTAAAGCACGGGAAACGCGAAATCTCACGTAGAAAATAATTTATTTCAGTAGCAAATTCTGAGGCAAAACCTTACAATGGAAACGAATTTTGTTTGTTGCTAAAGGGGATAATAATAATTGTAGTCCGGCCGTCTGCTATTGGCCATATAACGTGCTGTTGCTTTGTGAGCAGCCATAAATTTCTGACGAAATTTCCTACTGGCTTCATTGTTGCAGAGTAACATTCCCCGCATTTTCCATATAAATATCTTCAAGATTCTTCTGTTCACAAACCTTTATTTTTCCTCATCAGGAACATGGCGTCCCTTCGGCTGTCGCAATAATTGCATTTTTTTTTTTTTTTACAATTCTTCTCTGTCACTGATAGCGCAAATCAAGGGTTTTTGACGTTGTGACCTAGTCTTCATTTCTTTTTCAGTGCACTGTACTGACATGGTAAAATCAGACTGCACTATAAAAAGATTTTGTAAATAAGCGGTCTCAGATATAGCACTTTGACTATCGCTCTTTCCCGTCATTTAATGTATCAGTCAAATGATCAGCTCGTTACTCTTTTCAGTTTCAGGAATTTAAATCGACAGATGATGTTTTCAGTGTTGTAACAAAATTCGGGCTCGTGAACAGAAGCCTTCTAGAATCAACAACACTTAACACTGCCTTAGTATTAACTTCGTTCTCGGGGGCTGAAAAAAAGATAGACGCCCATTGAGAATATTTCCCTTTTGCTAAAAGTTGATGTGTACACACACCAAACATGATGCAGGACGAATCTGCAGTTATCAGAGGAGAATGGGTGGCAGATTAAAACTGTGTCCCCAACCGAGACTTGAACTCGGGACCGTTGCCTTTTATGGACAAGTGCTCTTACGACTGAGCTGTTCAAGGGAGATTCCCTATGCGTTCTCAGTACTGCCGCAGTACCTCACCTCGTACCTACCAAACTTCACACAAGTTCTCCTACATACGTTGCGGGGCTAGCATTCCTGGAAGAAAGGATTTTGTGGAGACACGGCTTTTAACCCGGAGAATTGTTTACAGAATGAATTTTCGCTATGAACGTACGTAAAAGTACAACACAAGAATACATTTGCTAATCAATTTGAAATACACACATTTCACGTGTGGAATTAATAAAAGTAGATAATAAAACATTAAATAAATAACAATTAAAGCAAAGGTAATTTATGAAAACCATTAACACTGTTAAATTGATACATATTAGTTACAAGGAACGAAAATCTCCGTCACACGACTCGTAAAGACTACAGTCAGGTTAGGAGATGAACCATAGCGACATCCGTTAATCGGTCTGAGGAATTCAACAAGATCTCCTCACTCTTCATGTCTTAGAAGGCAACATTCCTAAAGGTTAAGTTAGTTACACAAATAGACTGACCATAAGTCAGTGTGCGGTAAGAGAAAAATACTCTCGGATGAGGGATATGGACCAACAGGTAGCGGCTCTCGTTTACCACGTTACATATAGCTTTAGGCTGACCGTTAACCTCGATATGGAGCCCATGCGACACAGAACTGAACACCAATGTCAAGACCAACTACACTCGACAAAGCTCACAGAAACAGAATACAATAGAGGATACAACGCCATGATTATGAAACAAGTACAACAACACTCCGCCATGTTTTATTCAGTCAAGACAAAAGACCAAGGCCCTAGGAAAGTGGTAGATGATGTGTAAAGTGATGATGACAATATACAGCTGTTAATAATTAACAACCATAGCGTGGAAATAAGTTAGTGCTGATTATAATGGACAAACATTTGGTGTACCTCGTCTCTCAGCACTTTTAGAATCCTGCAGTACTACAGCCCCACACAAGCAACCTAGCGAAATTCAGAGGAGAGGACACAGTATGAACATTCAGCTAAGTATATCCTTTTCTACACGAAAAACATTCAACACGAAAAAAGAATACGTAGTGGAGAGAGAACCGCTTTAGACACAGTTAAGTTTTATTTGGATCGTAAGTACGTTGTGGTTAACATTCATTTGAACGTGAATTGGAGAAAAAATTTGAATGGCACAAAAGTCAAACTCGAAACCACCGAATCTGAATGCCCGGTATTCTGTACAGAATTACCACCGAAACTTTTTCTCTCTGGATTAGTTTTTTTTTCATTTACTAATTATGTAGAATCTAATTTTGTCAAAACGATTTCCCTCACACATTGGGATTCCAAGTCTAAGTATCATTGTCTAATTCACTCTTTGCACGTTTCAGTATAGGTATATTGGTTTCTGCTTAAAACATTAGATCGTGCTTAAAAATGACTACCTAACCGTTTACAAACTGTTTCAAGAAATTCATAAATGTTACTGTAGGCGAAACATCGTTCCATGAATGGTAGAAAACCTAGGATATGGGCAAGGACTTATTTCAATAGTAAATTGCATAACTCTAATCGAGAACGAACGTTACAAACTGAACAATGTACTATAACCTCCAAAACAGTTAACGGAAATACTAAATAAAAGACACAAATGCACAAATTTCGGATTTCTGTCTGGAGCAAATAGATAGTATTGGCTCAGTAATAAGTTAAACGTAGTTCCAGTCCAGTATTTTCGGCCAAGGTTTTCGGGAGATCCCCCTCGTCTGTAAGGCAGTTGCTAGAACTGGAAATTCCTTCTCATTTATTCGCAATTGGGGACACACGCTCTCTGTCTAAGAACTAGTCCGGTTTAGATTTGTGATGAGATGGGGCTTTATAGCTGTTAAATGAATGGGAAACTCCATTGTATGTGATCATTAGCTCTTTATTTTTATGCCCTCTGCTACCGGTTTGGATCAGCAGACCATTATGAAGCCGAAGTTTTGCAAAGTTTCGGCTTGATAATGGTCTACTGGTCGAAAACGGTAGCACTGAACATAGAAAAAATAATAAACAGTTGATGGTCATCTACAATGAAGTTTCACAAAACTAGTCCGTTGTTTGGCTGAAAAGGAACTGCACCATAAAATGGAGCTGATTTCAAAGAGTGAACTCTTCCACGTTAGTGTAGAGAATATGTGTACAGTCCGATGTAGTAACACTAGGTATGCTGTCTCTTTAGTCCAATGTTCTGATAGTATGCCTCCCCACAACAAAGGTTATTTTCCTGGGAATGACTATGACAGAATAGTCAATCATACATACAAATTTATGCCGAGAAATGCAATATTATGCCTCGGTGGCGGTATGGATTATTGTGAAATAATCCCAAACGTTTCAGATTTGCTTCATAGCCGATCTTGGACTTTTTTGTCACGCCAGCGCGTTGTGTATGGGAAGAACGTCATGTAAAGCGCTTCGCATTACTCATGTAACCATTCCTCTGATAGTTCGATGAGTTCAGTTCACTGGTAAGATGACGGTAGAGTCACGAGGACCAAGGCAAAACACACAATATAATGTTACAAGTAACTTTCTGCTGGAATTTAGCATTTACGTATAGAGCACAGCTGTAAGTGCTTAGTAAGAGGCGGTAATGACGTCAGTGTTGCCCCGCAGGTGAAGCAGCAGCACGTGTGAAGCGCGGAGGCGGCGGCGGCTGCAACACGTGCGGAGGCGGCGGTGGCGGCCACGGAGGCGGCGGCGGTCGCGGCGGCGGCAGCGGCAGCTTCTCCAAAAGCAGCTCCCAGGCCTCCAGTTCCAGCTCCAGCGGCAGCTTTGGGGGCGGCGGCGGCGGCGGCAAGTAGTGAGTATCAGCCGCCTGAATTCCTTCACCCAACACCACGGCACAGCCGATATGGACGTATCAAACAAAATCCACTCACATATATTTACCGCGAAGTTTATTCAGACGGGTTTTATCTGTTCTCCACAGAAATTTCTCTGACTCCTGTAGAAGGGCAGTTATTCATGCATTCACATATAGTAGTGGAGATCAGTATAAAGGCATGGATATTTGTAGAAAAATTAGCATTGTCGGTTGAAATAACTGAATACAGTGTATATGGAGTAGTATGAAATCATGTATACTAACAAATGCAGTCAAATGGTATCGAATTTGATGTCAGTAGTGCAGTGTATAACAAGATATCAACGATTCAAGTGGTAGAGGGTGGAAGTCAGTGTAAAGGCAGTCGGCACTGTGCGGTGCTAGTGTGTGTGTGTGTGTGTGTGTGTGTTTCCTACAGATAGGAGACAGACATCATTAGTGACAGGGCGTGCTGTGTACCGAAACCACGAGTGTGACATTGTGATCATGTGATGAAAGCGCAAAAATCGGTGCTTAAGTGGATACGGGACTTTCTAATCGCCATGACGTTGAACCGTTCAAGTACAGTGATTTATAATTTCGCTAGATTCGGTGCACGATATGGACAGAATGGAAAATATGGGCAAAGTAAAAAATTATCTCAGGCAACGAGACTGCTACGTTTGTGCAGGTAAAAATGAGCAGAAGTTTTGGTGGTGGAAGCGTTATGATTTGGGCAGCACTTTACACTAAGGGTAAATCACGCATTGCTTGGACGAACACTAGAATCAACTCTAATATGTACGACGAGACAGAAAGGATTAGAATGTATGAGGACCTACCGGACGAAAATCTAATGTTTCAACGAGATTATGCATCCGTGCAGGTTTCTGCACAGCAAAAAAGTGGTTTGAATATGATAATATCGACGTCTTTAACTGTCCTGCACGTAGCCTGGGTTTCAACCCCGTGTTAAACGTTTGGGAAATACTTACAAAGCGTGTTTATCGCAATATAAGGCAATTTGAGGCCATGTGTGAGCTGAGTAGAGTGGGCGACAGTTTCACTGCAAGAACTACAAAGCTTAACAAATTAGGCAGAACGGGGGTTGGATGAAGTACTAACAATGCAATAACACAACAGGACAGTGAGTGACTTTATACAAATTTCCATCGAGGAAATACAAATGCATTACTTTATAACTCGTATTATGAAAGAAACTGTGTAATTCCGTCACGATTGTTTATTTATTATATATATCTACTTCCTTCATAGTAAATTCTGTATCTGTATGCCTCAGACATTGTATATCACTTCCATAGGAACCTGCCTTTATTCTGATTTCCACTATTGTAACCTACTTATAAGTTAATGCCACTGAGGAGCCATCAAAGCTTAACGTAACATATTCAAGAACAGTGGTGATTGGTGCAAGCAGGCTCTCATTTTAAATATATTCACATTCAAGTATCAGTCACGTTCCGGTTTCTCATGACTAGTAGCAGTTTGGGTATTTGGTGTTCTGCGTGTGAGGTGACTTGGGACTGATCACGGTATATATATGGTGCAGACGGGCTACCAACGATAACCGTAACTATCGAAACCAGTAGTATTAGTTGCAATAATAAAACGCGATTGTGACTGATAAATTAGTGTGAATGGACATAGTATCTGAAAATTGCTGAAGCTCTGATCATTTGATAAGAAATATAAATCATTCATTCTGTGTTTGTGTATTTACATATTTGTTTTATACAGCTTTGTAGAGGTAAGGCTTGATAGCAATACACTCAAATCTGACGTTTTCTCCTTTCATCGATGTTGATTGGATAAGGCTTACAAAGTAGTTTGCTGTGCTAAAATGCTAAATTTCTGCAACTACCACGCAAATTAAATTATAATCCTAAACATGTGATATTAAAGTAAGCAGAAAAACAGTAAGCGATATTTATTATAGATACATTGAGATCAGTATGCGTAAAACAGTGCAATATTTAATATTCAGAATATTATAATACAAAAGCTTCCGGCTTATAAATTTCTGTTTGATGTGCGGACTCACGGTAGCGGTTGAAAATTCAGTCACGCACTTTCATTGCTCCTACAGTAGTACACCATCTTATAAGCATAATAAATGATTCAATCACACTATGTTCTCGAAGCTGCACTGTGGGAATTATTCACAAAAAAAATGAATTAAAAAGTAAAGTAATCTAACCCCTTAAAATTTGGTAGTGAAATGAAAAAATTCGTCTACATTCTACACAAATGGATTTATCTGACGGTACAAATGTCGAACAATTTTTGTAATATATGTTCCCTCTCTTTGTTTCAGTGGTCACGGAAAATGAGAAGACCAGACGTGATCGTTAGCCTGTGCTACTTATTAGTGACATTGTAACGTGTATGAAATAAACTGCTTACTTACACTTAAAGAGTCTATCAATATTCATCACTCTACCCTGACACTGGAACCTAGTAAAAACTTACTCTCGCTAAAGACACATATTTTAACCAACCTTAACAAGATTGCATTCTGAGTGGTGAAACAGTGTGGATGCAACGGGTTCAATGTTGCGAAACTTTACGAAAACTATTCATGTACGCCATTCAATAAGATAATTAATTGTCGATATATGACCGATAAGGAGATGAGGGTGGTGGAATGAACCTCTAAGCAGTGCGACATGGAGTGAGGGCAAGTAAAGCCATTGACGGTGATCACTCCGTTGGATGGGTCCCTTTGCTGCTATTCGAAACGAGTGGGCTACGTGCTGGTACCGTATTTCACTCTCGGCCTTCCGATAACCAATGAGAGCACAAACACCATACTGCACTGTGCATGTACTTCTCATAGTCTTCGAGACATCATAGATACACACTTGAAACATGTCATGACGTGTCAGAGATAGGCAACACTAATAATTCGTAAATATTCCAGATATTAAAGCAATGTTTTTGACAATTGATAGTACTCACGGGTACTAATATATTTCACCTTTATTAATAATCGATTTTTTTCACTCAGAGATATATTAAGTGGATTATGGTTTATTTTAACGCAGATTTTGACTTTTTGTAAAGGAACTGAGTACCTCTTAAAGGATGGATTCAGTAATATAGCCCTTATACTTGTTTGGGGTAAAACGGTTTCACATAAACATGTGGGTCCCAAAATTTTGGTGCCATCTTAACTGAGGGTGCTTCCTGTTATTATGAAATGCATCGATTACCTTATTGAGCTATCCCACAGGAAAGTCACCTATAAGACGTCAGAAATGCCATCCAATATAACTGTATACCTATTTTTAACCCACTGCAGACGCGTTCGCAAACCGTAGTTATTATCATTATGTATAGGTCCCATTGCTTGTATTCACTCCATGGACGTGAAATGCTGAATTTTACTTATTTATTTACACGTCAAGTTCCGTAGGACCAAATTGAGGAGCAAATCTCCGAGGACATTGAAAGTGTCAGCACATGAAATTGCAACATAAAAGTAATAACAGATAAAAATAAATTTCCATGAACATGAAAAAAGTCAGTCCATAAGTTTAAATAAACGCTATCAGCAATACAATAAGAATCAGCTTAATTTTTCAAAGAACTCCTTGACAGAATAGAAGGAGTGACCCATGAGGACACTCTTCAGTTTCGATTTGAAAGCGCTTGGATTACTGCTAAGATTTTTGAATTCGAGTGGTAGCTTACTGAAAATGAATGCAGCAGTATACTACACACCTTTTCGCACAAGGGTTAAGGAAGTCCGATCCAAATGCAGATATGATTTTTGCCGTGTATTAACCGAGTGAAAATTGCTTATTCTTGGGAATAAGCTAATATTGGTAACAAGAAACGACAATAAGGAATATACATATTGAGAGGCCAATGTCAAAATACCCAAACTCGTGAACAGAGGTTGACAAGAGGTTCGTGAACTTACACCACTTATTGCCAGAACCGCCCGTTTCTGAGACAAAAATATCCTTTTAGAATGGGAAGAGTTACCTCACAATATAATACTATGACTGCCACTCCAATTCATGTATCTTGTCTGTGACACTATCTCCCCTATTTCGCGATAATACAAAATGATCTGCTCTTCTTTGTACTTTTTCCATGTCATCCGTCAGCGAATGAAAATAAGTAAAGTAGACTAAGTTTCGTGTCGAACGATCACACACTTCTGATACCGTTCGAACAGCGAAAATCGCAGTATTAAGTTTGTGAACAAAATCCAGAATCTGGACTTTCCACGACAGCTTACTGTCTATCTCAACACCTAGAAATCTGAACTGTTCAGTTTCACTAATCATATGCCCGTTCTGTGAAATTAAAACATCAGGTTTTGTTCAATTGTGTGTTAGAAACTGTAAAAACTGAGTATTACTGTGATTTAGCGTTAGTTTATTTTCTACAAGCCATGAACTTATGTCATGAACTGCACTATTTGAAACCGAGCCAATGTTGCACACAACATCCTTTACTACCAAGTAAACATGACTATTTTAGAGTTACCCGTAATACTAGAGGGCATACATCTACGTGATTACTCTGCGATTCACAATAAAGTGCCTGGCAGGGGGTTCAATGAACCGCCTTCAAACTGTCTCCCTACCGTTCCACTCTCGAGCGGCAAGCGGGAAAAAAGAGCACTTAAATTTTTCTGTGCGAGCCCTGATTTCTCTTATTTTATCGTGATGATCATTTATGCCTATGTGGGTGGGTGCCAACAGAATGTTTCCGCAATCGGAGGAGAAAACTGGTGATTGAAATATCATGAGAAGATCCCGTCGCGACGAAAAAAGCCTTTGTCTTAATGACTGCCACTCCAATTCACGTATCTTGTCTGTGACACTATCTCCCCTATTTCGCGATAATACAAAACGATCTGCTCTTCTTTGTACTTTTTCCATGTCATCCGTCAGTCCCACCTGATGCGGATCCCACAGCGCACAGCAATACACCAAAATAGGGCCGGCAAGCGTGGTGCAAGCAGTCTCTTTAGTAGACCTGTTGCACCTTCTAAGTGTTCTGCCAAAGAATTGCAGTCTTTGGTTTCCTCTACCCACAATATTATCTATGTGATCGTTCCAATTTAGGTTATTTGTAATTGTAATCACTAAGTATTTAGGTGAATTTACAGCCTTCAGATTTGTGTGACTTATCACGTAATCGAAATTTAGCTGATTCCTTTTACTTGTTGTTGTTGTGGTCTTCAGTCCTGAGACTGGGTTGATGCAGCTCTCCATGCTACTCTATCCTGTGCAAGCTTCTTCATCTCCCAGTACCTACTGCAACCTACATCCTTCTGAATCTGATGACTTTACATGACAGCATCATCTGCAAACAATCTAAGACGGCTGCTCAGATTGTCTCCTATGTCTTTAATGTAGATCAGGAACAATAGAGCCCTATAACACTTCCTTGGGGAACGCCGGATATTACTTCTGTTTTACTCGTTGACTTTCCTTTTACTACTCATATGAATAACTTCACACTTTTCCTTATTCAGGGTGAAAAATGGTTCAAAATGGCTCTGAGCACTATGGGACTCAACTGCTGAGGTCATTAGTCCCCTAGAACTTAGAACTAGTTAAACCTAACTAACCTAAGGACATCACAAACATCCATGCCCGAGGCAGGATTCGAACCTGCGACCGTAGCGGTCTTGCGGTTCCAGACTGCAGCGCCTTTAACCGCACGGCCACTTCGGCCGGCTATTCAGGGTGAATTGCCGCGTTTCGCACCATACAGATATCTTACCTAAATCATTTTGCTAGTCGTTTTGATCATCTGATGACTTTACATGACAGCATCATCTGCAAACAATCTAAGACGGCTGCTCAGATTGTCTCTTATGTCTTTAATGTAGATCAGGAACAATAGAGCCCTATAACACTTCCTTTGGGAACGCCGGATATTACTTCTGTTTTACTCGTTGACTTTCCGTCTATTACTACGAACTGAGACCTTTCTGACAGGAAATCACGAATTCAGTCGCACAACTGAGGCGATACTACGTAGGCACGCAGTTTGGTTATAAGACGCTTGTGAGGAACGGTGTCGAAAGCCTTCTGGAAATCTAAAAGTATGGAATTAATTTGACATACCCTGTCGATAGCACTTATTACTTCATGAGTATAAAGAGCTAGTTGTGTTTCACAAGAACGATATTTTCTGAATACGTGCTGACTATATGTCAATAAATAGTTTTCTTCGAGGTACTTCATAATGTTCGAATAGACCGAGCGAGGTGGCGCAGTGGTTAGACACTGGACTCGCATTCGGGAGGACGACGGTTCAATCCCGCGTCCGGCCATCCTGATTTAGGTTTTCCGCGTGATTTCCCTAAATCACTCCAGGCAAATGCCGGGATGGTTCCTCTGAAAGGGCACGGCCGACTTCCTTCCCCATCCTTCCCTAATCCGATGAGACCGATGACCACGCTGTCTGGTCTCCTTCCCCAAAACCAACCAACCAACCAATGTTCGAATAGAGTATATGTTCCAAAACCCTACTGCAAATGGACGTTAATGATATAGGCCTGTAATTCAGCGGTTTAGTCCTACTTCCCTTTTTGGGTATTGGTGTGACTTGAGCAATTTTCCAGTCTTTAGGTACGGATCTTTCTGTGAGCGAGTGGTTGTATATAATTGCTAAATATGGAGCTATTTTATCGGCATACTCTGAGAGGAACCTGACTGGTATACAAGCTGGACCGGAGGCCTTGCCTTCATTACGTGATTTAAGCTGCTTTGTTACACCGAGGATATCTACTTCTATGTCTCTCAACTTGGCAGTTGTTGTTGATTGGAATTCAGGAATATTTACTTTGTCTTCTTTGGTGAAGAAGTTTCGGAAAACCGTGTTTAATAACTCTGCTTTAGTGGCAGTGTCATCAGTGACTTCACCGTTGTTATCGCACTGTGAAAGTATTGGTTGCGTCTTGCCACTAGTGTGCTTTGTGTATGAGCAGAATCTCTTTGGGTTTTCTGCCGGATTTCGAGACAGAATTTCGTTGTTGAAATTATTAAAAGCATCTCGCATTGAAGTACGCGTCATATTTCGAACTTCTGTAAAACTTGGCCAATCTTGGGGATTTTTCGTTCTTTTAAATTTGGCATGCTTTTTTCGTTGCTTCTGCAACAACTATCTCACCCATTTTGTGTACCACGGGGGATCACTACCATCACTTATTAATTTATGTGCTATATATCTCTCAATTCCTGTCGATACTATCTCTTGGAAAACATTCCACAACTTCTCTACACTTACATGATCAGATCGGAAGGACTGAAGACCGTCTCTTAAAAAGGCGTTAAGAGCATTTTATCATCTTTTTTAAATAGATATGCCTTGCGTTTCTTTGTTTATATAAATAAGGAGCAGGAGTGGCCCCAACACTGATCTCTGGGGCACCCCCCACTTGACAGTACCCCACCCAGACCACACATCACAGCCGTTATCAACATTGTGAATAATGACCTTTTGCTGCCTGTTGCTACAGTAAGAGGTGAACCAATTCTGAGTTAGTCTCCGTATACCGTAATGGTCCAACTTCTGGAGCAATACTTTGTGATCAACACAATAAAATGCCTTAGTTAAATCAAAAAATATGCCAAGCGTTCGAAACCTTTTGTTTAGCCCATCCAGTACCTCACAGAGAAAAGCGAATATAGCATTTTCAGTTGTTAAACAAGCTCTAAAGCCGAACTGTACATTTGATAGCAAACCGCGTGATATAAAATTATCAATTATCCTTACACACACAGCCTTTTCAATAACTTTTGCAAACACTGATGGCATAGAAATAGGTCTAAAATTATCTACATCATGCCTTTCTCCCTTTTTATAAAGCGGCTTTACTACTGAGAACTTTAATCGCTCAGGAAACTGACCATTCATAAAGGAAAAATTACAAATATGGCTAAATAAAGGGCTGACATGAGCAGCACAGTACTTCAATATTCTGTTAGACACTACATCATAACCATGAGAGACCTTAGTTTTCAGTGATGTAATTATTGACTCAATTTTCCTCTTGTCTGTATCACAGGGGAGTATTTCAGACATCAGTCTCGGAAAGACATTTGCCAAGAAAGTTCTATGATTTCCTGTAGAAACTACATTTTTATTTAATTCACCATGCTCAGAAAATGATTGTTAAATACTGTACATATATTTGATTTATCAGTAACAGAAATATTTTTACTGCAAACTGACTTTATATCATCGACCTTGTGCTGCTGACCAAACACTACCTTCACAATTGACCATATGGTTTTAATTTCATCCTGTGAATTAGCTATTCTGTTTGCATGCCATATACTCTTTGCCTTCCTGATAACATTTTTTAAGCACCTTACAATACTGTTTGTAATGGGCTACTGTAGCTTGATTGTGACTACTTCTAACATTTTGATATGATTACCACTTTGTTCTACATGATATCCTTATCCCACTAGTTAGGTACCTGGGCTGCACATTACTACTATTACCCAGTTTAGAATGTTCTAATGGAAAGCAGCTCTCAAAGAGCATGAGAAATGTGTTAAGAAGAGCATTATATTTATCATCTATTCTATGTTATCGGCACTATAAATATCCTGCCACTCTTGATCCATGACAAGGTTTAATAAACTCTATTGCTGTTGGATTAACTTTCCTACATAGTTTGTAATTAAATATGACTTTGGTTTGAGTTCAAAAGCCTTTAAGTGTTAAAATTTGTTCATCTTGGTCATAAAGGCCATTCACGCTTTTACTAACAGAATGCCCATCTAGTAATGAAGAACGAATAAAAATAATGGCTATGTCTGTGCTACTGTTCCCCTGCACCCTAGTTGGAAAAAACACAGTCTGCATCAGATCATATAAATGTAGGAGATCTACAAACATCCTTCTTCTTGCACCATCATATACAAAATATATATTCAAGTCACCACATATAACTAGTTTCTGGTACTTCCTAAAAAGTGAATCAAGGACCCTCTCTAGCTTGAGCAGAAATGCTGTGAAGTTGGAGTTAGGGGACCTATAAACAACAATTAGAAGTTTAGTTTCACTAAATTCAACTGCTGCTGCACAACATTCAAATATCTGTTCAGTGCAGTGTCGTGATATGTCTATGGACTCTCATGGAATACTGTTGTTTACGTACATAGCCACTCACCCACCCATCAAGGAACTCCTTGCGAAACAGCCAGCTAATCTGTATCCTGGTACAGGAAGCCTCTGATACCTCTTATATTTTGATGAAATATGCTAATTCCTTCTCTGTTTGGAAACATTACATCCTTATAAGGTGAGCCCTTAGTTAGAGGGACTTCCTTTAAGCATGTATACCTATCAGCTGACTTTAATCTAAAAAAGGTGCAGCTCTAACACCAACTACTATAGGAATTTTTCCATGAGTGACACCACCACCACCACCACCACCACCACCACCACCACCACCACCACCACCTCCACCCACTACACTGTCACCTATAAGCTTAGCCAGCCTCCCCTTCCCATACCTATTGCGGTGCAGGGCATGCCTAGTGAAACCCAATCTACTGATAAACCCAACTGGCACCACTGAGATGTGACCCAAGTCCTCTGCCATCAACGCCCTCCCCAGCCCCACGTTAACGTGCCTAACAGCCGCATTAAAGTGAGGGCGATCACGACGCTGAAACCGTTGCACGAAATGCACATTAGTGCCACCAGTTTGAGTAGCTGTCTTTACCAGGTCACCACCTACATCATATTCCCCGTCCCTATGAAGACTGTTCCCTGCTTCGCCCATTATTACTACCTGATCCTCCTTCGTAAAATTCTTACATAATTCCCCTAAGCTATCGGTCACCTGAGCTAACCCTGCGCTAGGCTTCACGATGCTGGTGACCTGGTACTCACTCCCCAACACTTCCTGAAACTGCTGGTTCATACCCCTACCGTGGCAACTACCTAGCAGCAGAACCTGCTTCTTTCTGCTAGACTTTGCAACTAACCTAGGCCTCCTAATTGCTGAGGATTGCTGCATGTTCCCTACATCTACAGCTACACGAGGCTCCTCTCCACTCAGCTCTCACAGTTGATCAAATCTATTGCATGTACGCAAAGTAAAACTGAATATCTCCTATTCCTAGTTGCCTTCTTGCCAACTGCCATTTCCCATTCCCCACAACCATTCACCATCTAAAACCTCTCTAGTTCCTCCTTTGAGCATTGTAACTGCACCTGAAGGGCACAGATCGTACGCTCCTGCTCCTCTATTAACTTATTTCTACTACAGATTCTGCATTCCCAGGAGAGGATCTCACTAAAATGACCACTGGCTTCCCCACTGCATTCCCCCCAGTGAAAATACTTTGAACAAACACCACACCGTAACCCACTACTCATAAACCTACGACAGAAGACTTCTCACTCATGGTAAAATTTTACAGTTACAGAAAAAACTATACGAATACGTTACCAAAGTTCAGATACACTAGTAGAACTATTTATAGAACTGAAAGAGCAAAAATACAATTTCAGGGGCAATGAAGGATTAAGCAGATCTAAAAACACCGTAAGGGTGTAGAAGTTGTTATGTCGGGTAGTCAGAGAGCGCTGTAGTTCGACTCTGGATAGAACACGACGGGTGTATCCTCGTTCACTCTCCGAAGAAAGAATCTGTAACAAAATATGGTATTGAAACTGAGCATAGAACTGTATTCGGTAACACCCATAATCGTACAGATAAGTATCTGAGTCCCACCAAATATCATAAGAACTGTATTACTTGGTGCGCCATCTTGTTTTCTCTATGCTGTTGTAACTGCTAATCTATGTACTACTTTTTATGTACGGGAAAGTGTAATGAACGATACCACATGTAATGATCATTTTAGATGCATTCATCATTGGTTGATGTAAATCTAGCATTTCTTTATATAGCAATCTATAGGAATGCGAGTGACCCACCTTATAGCTATTCAGCCTTACATCTTCGCATTTATTCAACGATTCAAACACAGAACGTATTGTACTAACCGTCACCAGACTTTGAACTGGCAATATTAAATCTGCGAAAAAGATTTTACTGGGATTAGATCCTCCTCATTTGAATCAACGTACGTAAATTTTGTTACTGCTTTGTACTGCTCCATATTTACTGAAATCCAAGCACATGTTAATCTCCACAGTTTCTGTACTGCGAACAAATAGCGGAATTTTTGTTTACTTTTCTTAATGATTATGTACATGCACACCGAATACAGAGTATTTCACAACGTTCTGACGATTTTAAATTTGAAAAACGAGCGCTAAAAATGAGATACAGCTACGATGGCACCGTTTATTAGTAGTGCAGGGTGTAAAGTTTCATCCCATATATAGGTCAGTAATCATGTCGTCCTGGTCGAAGCAACATCGTTCGTTCTCGGTGGAGTGCTGTTTTCGCTACTGTGTATCTGTCGTGCGCGTGAAACGTGCCTTTCGTAAGCATTTCAAGATTCAGTCGCGATATCCAATTCCTGCTCCTGGAACAATTGCGCAACTGCCAGTGCATCGGATCGAAAGTCAACCCTCAGAAAACCGTCCGAACTCCCGAGAACATCCCTCGCTCGACCGATTTAACCGTGCCATACTTCTACCTGTGGGGTTATTTGAAGGCGAGAGTGTACTCCGCCCGGCCGTGAAACAGAAAAATTCTGAAGTTATAATTACTAAAAGGCTGTCTATTGGAGCCGGCCGGAGTGGCCGCGCGGTTAAAGGCGCTTCTGTCTGGAACCGCACAACCGCTACGGTCGCAGGTTCGAATCCTGCCTCGGGCATGGATGTGTGTGACGTCCTTAGGTTAGTTAGGTTTAAGTATTTCTAAGTTCTAGGGGACTTATGACCACAGCAGTTGAGTCCCATAGTGCTCAGAGCCATTTGAACCTGTCTATTGGACGGCTGTGAAATAAACACGTAAACGCATTTAAATACTATTATTATTATCTGTAATAGCGTAAGTAAGAAGAAATTGCCTCCTTACATGAAGACAGGCAGAAGAAGGAAAGCGATGTTCAGGAGGCTATATGTGCCTCAATTATTTTTTAAATCGAATAACGGAAACATATCACGGATTTTAAACAGGCGGTGATACGTGACACAACTGGACCTTTCGTTTAGCACATTAAATTAATTTATTACACAATGCCTTGTAGGCCCTTAGATTTTCGACTTCAATTGTATTCTGATTTGGGTGTGACATGTCCAATATGGCAACTGCAAAGACGTAAAAAATTTCTTGCTCAGAGAGTTCCTTTTATTAGATAGGCTACAAGACTCCATGAGGACTTTGTGTCCTACATGGAACGCGATTTGTCTTCTCCCTTTGTGATCAGGTGTTTCTCTACGTTTGGCTGCTTACTGTATATTTCTCACAACGAGGTCAGTGATAAATGTGCGACGCATAAGACACTCTTTGGCCATGCAACAGATTCCTTAATCAAACTAGGGTCTCTTATTGTTTAATACTAGCAGTGGGGGTAGCTGAGAGGAATCATTAGGCAGCTCATTGAGCGTGTCTGGAAATGATCTTAAACATTTCTTCCACGCACCATATTACTTGTGGCAGAATAGCCAAGAGATTTTCCCATGTCATACATCATATTTTTGGTCATTTCGATGAGTGATGATATAGATTATACAGCGATGAAAACGGGTTGTGTCTCTCGTCACTTCATCATTTCTACCAAGAATTTTGATTTGAACTGGGCTCATTGTCAGAAATTCTCACATAGAAAGTAATTTCCGAGTACAAAATGGCTCAAATGGCTCTAAGCTCTATGGGACTTAACATCTGAGGTCATCAGTTCATTAGATTTAGATCTACTTAAACCTAAGTAACCTAAGGACATCACACATCCACGCCCGAGGCAGGATTCGAACCTGCGACCGTAGCAGCATCGCGGTTCCCGACTGTAGCGCCTACAACAGCTCGGCCACAATGGCTGGCTTTTCCGAGTCCATCACTTATCGTTATTCCTGTGGCCTTTTGTAGGAGCGTAAGCACCACTAACCTCGATGTTAACCCAATGGTCACTAATATGTATGGAAATTCAGAATGTGTCTCAGGATTGGTCCAAGTAGATCAACTGCTTCCGACTCTCATAATCCCGACAGAATTATTGGATACATTGGGACTGCATACGACACGCCCACTTCCTTCGCTTTTGCAAATTTCACACACCTCTAGTACTTGACACACTCTCCTCCACACGTTTTAAAATAACAGGACTTCCTCAGTTTTTGCAAACACTTATTACACACAATATTCGCATTAGCTCAGACGTGTGGAACAAACCAACTTCTCAATTAATTTCTCATGAATGACGAGCAGCCACCTAGAGTCCCCAGGGCTCCTTCTCTTGAACAACACATTGCCCTTAACTAAATAATACTACCACAAGGCAGCTTGATATATCTCATGGCATTTCACTTTTACATCCTTTAATGCCTCAAGAGACGTTCTTACAGAATTTTGGAACGTTGCATGGTTCAAATGGCTCTGAGCACTATGGGACTTAACATCTGAGGTCATCAGTCCCCTAGAACGTAGAACTACTTAAACCTAACTAATCTAAGGACATCACACACATTCATTCCCGAGGCAGGACTCGAACCTGCGACCGTAGCAGTCGCGCGGTTCCGGACTGAATCGCCTAGAACCGCCCGGCCACCGCGCCGGTTAAGTAGGATAAACTAAAATTGTTGTTTTGTCCATCTCCATCGTTACAATGCAGCGAACTATCAGGTGTCCGCAACAAGGCTTCCACAGTCATGTTCTTCATTCCAGGGATCTGTTCAGTACTAAACTGGAATTCTTGTAAATACAGCATCCAGCGCACGACTCGTACTTGAATCCAAAAAAGTAATACCTAAGTTCTGTAAAGGCCCCTACAATGGCCAAGGCTTCCTATTCTCTCAAGAAATTAATTAAGGTAGCATATGTGACTCGCAAATGAGATTGTATTCCATGATCGTGGGTGATTACTTTCGGTCTCTTGGAAGCGCAACACCCTGAGACCAGTTCCCGAACGTTTGGTGGTAATACGAAAAGATATGTTCAGATCACGGTGGTCCAAAATTAGTGCGTTAACTAGCACTATTAAATTCCATTTGAGCCGTTTCGTCCCGTAAACAGTCCTCTTCTTTTCCCGTCAGGCTGCACAACCTTGGGGCCGACAGAATTGTAGAGCCCATGAACCATTTATAAAAATTAACTAACCCAAAATATGCTCTCAGTTGTCTCTTGGCCTTTGGAACTGAATAACCTTTTACTACTGTGATTTTGTGTGCGCCAGACCAAATACCACTCCTGAAACAATATGTCCTAGGAAATCCATGCTCCGTTGTCCAAATTAATATTAAGATTGATAGTAACCTCTCCCTCTCAGATACACCACGTAACTGATCTAAAACGCTATGGTTCTCTTACCAAGCTTGCTGGGCGATTAATATCTTATCGACATAAATAATTACTCTTGATTTGAACTCGTCTTTGAGTATGGAATCCAGGGCGCTAATAAATGTGGTTGACAAAATGTTAAGATCCAAGGGAAGCAGCATGAATTAATAACAGGTTGCACAAGAGAGGAATGCTGTAGATTGTCTACACATGGGATCTAATACAACTTGCCAATACCCAGACTGCAAGTCAAAGGAAGACTGCACTCTCACTCCACGAAATTTTTGTAATAAATAATTATGAAAAATCCGCCTCAATTGCACAAACTAGCTGGTGTTTACCTAGGTTTCAGCGTGGGTAACCATGCCTTCTTCAGAACAAATATAAAACAGCTTGCCTAAATAGCCACAGTCAAAGGCTAAAATCAACACGTACAGCGGCAAGACACCACAATTTTTTTTTATTAGTGCAGTTTCACCCGTTAACAATAACGTCCTTAGCATAGCTATCTTTTTAGTTTAGTTGTAATTCCTACCTAATTCTAGGGCCTCCATATTTGCTTGTGGCTGATTTACCATCCGTGTTGTCGTGCGTTGCTATTAAATATGTCTTAATTCCCGCATCATCGCTTTTATCATTTGCTCAATTTGCTACTTGTGCGGCAACTTTTGGCAATCAGTTAGGTCCCGATCCGTGTTAACTTTGTAATCCTGTTCCCATGCATAAGAAGAGCGTTTCCTGGCCGCACGCATGCTCAGTGATTTCGATAGCCGCGCGTGTGAGCAGCCTGTTGTGCCTCAGTTCGGTGGAGAGCCTGTGACCATCGTACGTTGGCTGGGGCGAGGCAGCACACATAGGGTTGAGATAAGTAATATTATTGACTTGTTACATATGTACCGTGTATTTATAAAAAAAATTATGGTGTCTTGCTGCTGTAGGTGATGATTTTAGCCTTTGACTACGCTTATTTAGGCAAGCTGTTTTATATTTGTTCTGAAGAAGGCGTGGTTACCCACGCTGAAACCTAGGTAAAAAATAGGTAGTTTGTGCAATCGAGGCGGATTTTTCATAATTATTTCGATACTTACGATTGCTGACGCGCTGCAATGCTGAAAGTTCTTAAATTTTTGTAAGACCTCACCAAAGCATTATGGGCTATCTGCTTCTGGAAGTATTATGGTGTGGATTTGGCTCAATTCCAAAACCAGTGTGACTGTTTCAGCATAATTACCAATGGGCATTATAGGAATGCACAGCTATTTCAATTATTGGTGCTTTAGCAAGTCCTGAATTCCTCTTTTCACTTCCTCCTCTTGTGCTAGATGGTTTGGATGGTCCCCATGGAAAACTTTTCAAGTTCCTTGACTCGAATCTCTTAAACGAATTTTTAATAACACCTTGCCCCTCTGAAAACACTCTACCATGCCGCTGCAGTACTTGGCATAGCTCTGTTTGCTCCGATTTGGGCGCACCTCTGACACGACATGTATACTCTCTTCCACTATTAGTTATTTGTATGTCTTGTTATTGGTCAGACAGCCCAGAATCGTCGGCCTGGATATGACTGATAGGTTCCTCGGAATTGTTAGGCAAACTTGGTTCTGAAATTGCCTTCAGACAACCTATCCTTAACTATTTGCTCATCATTTAATCTTCAAACCGGATTCTTTTTTCAGCGCCATTTATATTCAAGACAACTTCTTCTCCATCCAGGTTCGGTACCTCTATGTGGGCAATTAGGAAGTAGTTCCCAGAATCATCTCAACATGTCTAATAAATTAAATTCTACTTCCACTTCCAGACACTTGGGAACGGACCGATTTTATCGCCTTCGTATTCTTACACGAATTCCCTGCAATCGTATCTCTGACTATGTTCCCAGCATGTTGCTGATAGTGGTGAACCGTCTCCCTGTGTCAAAAATACAACAAAGAGCTATCGAGCGAACAGAGACACTAGTCACTGGACTCACGGTTGATACCCGTCTGCCTCTTCAAACAGAACCCCCCTTATATCTTCCCTGGCAACAAAATTTACAAGTGCTTCGTCTGATTTTGCCTGTTCTTCTTCACCTCATGCCTCATTTAATCGCCACTGTGACATTCATGGCCTGTTTACCGGTAGGCTCCTAATAGGATTGGCTGGGCGAATTTCAATCGTTCTCAGTACCACAAAGTTTTCGTCTTGGCTGTGGTCCATAAAGGTTTACGTTACCGAAATTTGAGCTTTGCCAGTTCCTCCTGTTGCGACTCTCCATACAGCGACCCCTGCCACATTTTTGGCAGTTGTTTCTGTTCCAATTCCCACTGAATTACAGGTGATGATGTCTTTCAGATGGCCCTGGCGTTCGTATTGTCACCTTCGTTACATCTATTGTTGCTACATCATGTGTTCTGAGGTGTATTAGTGTAGTGATTTTTTCACGCCACCTATTATTTAGTGGCCACTCTCCAGCATCATAATCCAGCTTCTCTAGTAAATTATCAAAGGCCTGAAGGTCGTCTCTGTGTCGACCCGACAATACAATGTGCTCCGAGATGCATTGGTAACTTTGGTTTGGAGCCGAGTTGAGGGTCTCAACCAGAGGCTTCGTCGACTCTGTGACGGTCTTAGCTGCAGATTTATGGACTTGTGCTATTGGGTGGGGAATTGTAGGACGCCCCTAGATAGGTCAGGGGTGCACTACACAAAGGAAGCGGCTACTCGGGTAGCAGAGTACTTGTGGCGTGCACATGGTTTTTTTTTTAGGATAGGCAGTAGTGCGAGGTGTCCTGATGAACACTCACCAGTCGACGTGCAGGCACGGAAATCAGGACGCGCTCAGTGTAAAGACACTCCAGCTATCAAGATATTAGCAGTAAATTTTCAGAGTGTTCGGAATAAAGTTCCTGAATTTACTGCCCTCCAGGAAGCGTGTGGCGCGCAAATTACTCTCGGGACTTAAACCTGGCTGAACCATGAGATAGGAAGTTCTGAAATATTTAGTGACGGTTGGAACGTGTATCGGAAAGACAGATTAGACACCGTAGGAGGTGGTGTCTTCACTGCAGTTGACGAAAATATTGTGTCTACCGAGGTCGAAGTAGAGTGTGATTGTGAATTTATCTGGACACGTTTAACAGGGCTAGGAGAAATGAAGTTAATTGTTGGGTGTTATTACCGGCCACCAGGTTCCACCGTGACAGTTCTAGAATCATTCAAAGGGAGTCTACACTCTGTATCGCAGAATTACACGGTTCATGCTATATTAGTCGGAGGCGACTTCAACCTACCTAGTATAAACTGAGATGTCTGTGGACTCATTACATGTGGTACAGACAAGCCGTCGTGTGAATTACTTTTGAACACATTATCCGAAAACAGTCTTGAGCAACTAAATCGACAGCCAACGCGTAATGGAAATATTTTAGATCTGGTAGCCACGAACAGACCAGACCTCATCGACGGTGTCAGTGTTGAGACAAGGATTAGTGATCATGATGATGCCATTACGACTATGGTTACGAAAGTTAAAAAGTAGGTCAAGACGGCTAGGAGAGTATTCTTACTAGAAAGAGCAGATAAGCAGTTGTTAGCATCCCACTTAGTAAATGAATCGACTTCATTTACTCCCGGTACGATGGACGTGGAAGAATTATGGGCAAATTTTAAACACATTGTAAACCACGCATTGGAGAAGTATGTGCCGAAAAAGTGGGTTACGGACGGAAAAACCCACCGTGGTTTAACAGCGCAATTCGGAGAATGCTCAGGAAGCAAAGACTGTTGCACTAGCGGTACAAGAAAGATCGGGAGGATGACAGGCAAAAGTTAGTAGAGATTCGTGCTGCTGTAAAAAGAGCGATGCGTGAAGCGTACAACTACTGCCACCGTCATACCTTACCAAAAGATCTTGCTGAAAACCCAAGGAAATTCTGGTCCTACGTAAAATCGGTAAGCAGGTCGAAGGCTTCCATCCAGTCACTCACTGATCAGTCTGGCCTGGCTACGGAAGACAGCAAAACGAAAGCTGAAATTTTAAATTTAGCATTTGAGAGATCTTTCATGCAGGAGGATCGTACAAACATACCACCGTTTGAGTCTCGTACAGATTCCCGTATGAAGGACATAGTGATAGACATCCCTGGGGTTGTGAAGTAGCTGAATGGGTTGAAAATAAATAAATCGCCAGGTCCTGGTGGGATTCCAATTCGGTTTTACAGAGACTACTCTACTGCATTGGATACTTTCTTAGCATGCATTTATGGCGAAACTCTTGCCCAACGTAAAGTCCCGAGCAACTGGAAAAAAGAGCAGATGACGCCTGTATATAAGAAGGGTAGAAGGACGGATCCTCAAAATTACAGTCCAATATCCTTAACATCGGTTTGTTGCAGGATTCTCGAACATATTCTCAGTTTGAATATAATGAATTTCCTTGAGACAGAGAAGTTGCTGTCCATGCATCAGCACGGCTTAAGAAAGCATCGCTCCTGCGAAACGCAGCTCGCCCTCCTTTCACATGATATCTTGCGAACCATGGATGAAGGGTATCAGACGGATGCCATATTCCTTGACTTCCGGAAAGCGTTTGACTCCGTGCTCCACTGCAGATTCCTAACTAAGGTACGAGAATATGGGATTGGTTCCCAAATATGTGACTGGCTCGAAGACTTCTTAAGTAATAGAACCCAGTACGTTGTCCTCGATGGTGAGTGTTCATCGGAGGTGAGGGTATCATCTGGAGTGCCCCAGGGAAGTGTGGTAGGTCCGCTGTTGTTTTCTATCTACATAAATGATCTTTTGGATAGGGTGGATAGCAATGTGCGGCTGTTTGCTGATGATGCTGTGGTGTACGGGAAGGTGTCGTCGTTGAGTGACTGTAGGTTCATTGGTAGATTTTTGGGAAGATGTGGTTCATCTGTAAAGGAGACCGCTTATAAAACACTAATACGACCTAGTCTTGAGTACTGCTCGAGCGTTTGGGATCCTTATCAGGTCGGATTGAGGGAAAACATAGAAGCAATTCAGAGGCGGGATCCTAGATTTGTTACTGGTAGGTTTGATCATCACGCGAGTGTTACGTAAATACTTCAGGAACTAGGGTGGGAGTCTCTAGAGGAAAGGAGGCGTTCTTTTCGTGAATCGCTACTGAGGAAATTTAGAGAACCAGCATTTGAGCCTGACTGCAGTACACTTTTACTGCCGCCAACTTACATTTCGTGGAAAGACCACAAAGATAAGATAAGAGATATTAGGGCTCGTACAGAGGCATATAGGCAGTCATTTTTCCCTCGTTCTGTTTGGGAGTGGAACAGGGAGAGAAGATGCTAGTTTTGGTACGAGGTACCCTCCGCCACGAACCGTATGGTGGATTGCGGAGTGTGTATGTAGATGTAGAAGTAATGCATTCTGGTAAGTGCCGATGGACAGTACGGCTGATACAGTGACTGGTTCTGTTGCAGCATGTACTCAAAAATTTTGATAGAAGTTGGCGAAACTGGGCTGGTAGAAGGTGGGCATCAGTGTCATCCTGTATTTCACTTGATCCTACTCTGCCTTTGGCCAACGCACATCGAGGAACCTCCGGCAAAATTCCTTGTAATTCACACATTCTGTAGCCATTGCTCATATTCTCATGGTGTGTTGTGCCTCCAAATATCTGCAATGGAGCTATAACATGCCAGAGGTAGACCATACTAAAATTGCTCAATCCAGACTTGTAAGAGAAATCTGTTCAAAGAGTTTCGGAACACTTGGAATTTTCTAAGTGTAAGCAATTGCTTATAATCGAATTTGTCCATATCCCTTCATGATGAAGATCCCTGTACGCTCCTACTGTGTGATAAACCAGTTGCCACTCCACAATGGTTCGATCCTTAATCATAATCTCCTTCCAGATCCGAGTAGTCATGCTTATAGTCTCATCTTTCACTGAAAATATTGTCTTCCCCCTCCACTTCAAGACTTAATCTCCTTTGTAAACGCACAAGCCGTTCACAGAACTTGTTGGTTAAGTTGTTGTTTGAACATAAATAACCACTTTATTACCTCTGTGTGCAAAATCGGAACAGACAGAGCCTTGAGGAGTTAGATGAAGGGGAGAAAAGTAGAAATTTCTGACCTAATGCTTGACCTAATTCTTTACCATTTTCTGTTGGATTTTCAAATTCGTTTCTTGAACTCATATTTGTGTCATTAACTGTCAATCTCAACGTCCCAGATTTATCTTCTAATTCTTGGATTTTGTCCCAAAATTTGCTCATGAACGCTATCATACTTTCCGAAATTACGCTGCCGACTGCCGTTACGATCTTATGGTTAGCTTTATTCTGCTGGCTATTCAGGAGCTGCAAGACAAGTAACATTACTTCTGTGGCTTTCCGCACGTTGGCACCTTTTCCCTGAATCGTTTCAATCCTCCTTGCCAGTTTCTTACTTTCATATACCTGTTCCTTCCTAAGTTCTCCTCTTAATTGCGTGACATACTTGCGAAATAGTTAGATTAGATTAGATTAATACTTGTTCCATAGATCATGAATACGACACTTCGTAATGATGTGGAACGTGTCAGGTTAATAAAAGATGTCTGTACAAGATATTACATTACACAAAATATTGCATGACACTAATGTTTAAGTTGTTTTTTTTCCCCTCCCTTAATTTATATCTAAAAATTCAGCCAATGAGTAGAAGGAGTTGTCATCTAGAAATTCTTTTAATTTATTTTTAAATGTTGGTTGGCTTTCTGTCAGGCATTTGATGCTGTTTGGTAGGTGACCAAAGACTTTTGTGGCAGCATAATTTACCCCTTTCTGTGCCAAAGTCAGATTTAACCCTGCATAGTGAAGAGCATCCTTTCTCCTGGTGTTATAGCTGTGCACACTGCTATTACTTTTGAACTGGGTTGGATTATTAACAACAAATTTCATAAGTGAATATATATACTGTGAGGTTACTGTGAGGATCCCTAGATCCTTAAATAGATGTCTGCAGGATGACTGTGAGTGGGCTCCAGCAATTATTCTGATTACACGTTTTTGAGCAATGAATACTTTTCTACTCAACGATGAATTACCCCAGAATATGATGCCATACGAAAGCAGTGAATGAAAGTAGGCATAGTAAGCTAATTTACTGAGATTCTTATCACCAAAATTTGCAATAACCCTAATAGCATATGTAGCTAAACTCAGACGTTTCAGCAGACCATCAATGTGTTGCTTCCAGTTTAACCTCTCATCAATGGACACACCTAAAAATTTTGAAAATTCTACCTTAGCTACAGACTTCTGTTCAAAGTCTATATCTATTTACTGTACGGAACTGTATATACTGTGTTTTATAAAAATTTAAAGAGAGTCCGTTTGCTGAGAACCACTTAATAATTTTGTGCAAAACATCATTTACAATTACATCACTTAGTTCTTGGTCTTTGGATCTTATTACTATACTTGTATCATCAGCAAAAAGAACAAACTTTGCATCTTCATCAATGTGGAATGGTAAGTCATTAATGTATATCAAGAACAGTAAAGGACCTAAGACCAAACCCTGTGGGGCCCCATACTTGATAGCCCCCTAGTTTGAGGAATCAGCTGTTGTTTTAACATCACATGAACCACTTATTTCAACTTTCTGAATTCTTCCATTTAAGTATGAATTAAACCATTTGTGCACTGCCCCCAATATTTGATCGGTGAAAGCGTATATAGCATTTTCTGTTGAAAAGCTTTTCTGAAAACCAAACTGACATTTTGTTAGTACTTTATTTTTACAAATATGGAAGGCTACTCTTGAATAAATTACTTTCTCAAAAATTTTTTTATAGAGCTTTCAGAAGAGATATTGGGCGATAGTTGTTGACATCCGACGTATACCCCTTTTTATGCAATGGTTTTACAACGGCATATTTGAGTCTATCGGGGAAAACACCCTGCTCCAAGGAGCCATTACATACGTGGCTGAGAATTCTACTTATCTGTGGGGAACAAGCTTTGAGTACCTTGCTGGAAATGCCATCAATTCCATAAGAGCTTTTACTTTTCAGTGAGTTTATTATTTTACTGATTTCAGAGGGAGAGGTTGGTGGAAATACAGTTGTTTCAAACTGCACAGGTATGGCCTCTTCTATTAGTAGCCTTGCCTCTTCTAGTGAAGATATAGATCCTATTTTCTTCACAACATTTAAAAAATGATTATTGAAAATATTTTCAATTTATGATTGTTTGTTAGTACACTTGTCATTCAGTTTTAGGGCACTAAAGTCTTCCTGTGCTCTTGGTTTCCCTGTTTCCCTTTCAATAATATTCCAAATTGCTTTAATTTTATTTTCAGAGTTACTGATATCAGACATGAAACACACGCTTCTGGACTTTTTAATAACTTTTCTTAGTACTGCATAATAGTTTTTATAATATTGAACAATTTCGGGGTCAGTACTCCCTCTTGCTGTTAGATACAGTTCTCTTTTACGGTTGCAAGATATCCTTATTCCTTTAGTTAGCCAAGGTTTTTTATATGTTTTCTTGGAACTATGTTTAACTATTTTCTTGGGAAAACAACTTTCAAATACCCTTAAAAATGTATCGTGAATTAAGTTATATTTCAAGTTTGCATTGGGTTCCTTATACACTCCATCCCAGTCTAGCTGCTGTAGGCTGTCCCTAAAGTTTGCAATATTTTTATTGTTAATTGAACGCACTGCTTTGAAATTCTGATTTGATATACTGCATGGAGCTATGTCATGTACTGTAACTAGCTATGCACCATGATCTGAAAGACCATTCTCAACAGGATAAGCATTTATGACCTTAAACTTATCTTGGTCTATAAAAACGTTATCTATCAATGTACTGCTGTTCTTTGTTATCCGAGTAGGAAAATCAATGACGGAACTAAAATTGAAAGAACTGAGTAATACTACAAGGTCATTCTTCCTATTACACTCTTTCAGGGAATCAACATTAAAATCCCCACACTGTGTTGCCCCTCGTCAGTCTTAGTGAACTTAGTGAAGTGTCTTTTACATCCATCTCTAGTTTCTTCCACATTAGCCTCCAACGTTTTACCTACTTCTCTTAATTATTTGGTCTGACTTTTCACTTACACTTATGGATATTCGGTCTGCACTTCTAAAATTTCTTTTAACTGCTTCATTCCCATTCTAAGTCCTTTAAGTACTCCGAGAGTGATGGCTGGCTAACAGATCCACTAAATGCTAGGTTGTGTGCTCTGACTTGTGCAATTGTAATGGAATTAAGACCATATCATGCACTCTACTTTCTCCGCTCTGAGGAGTAGCTTGTGTGTCTAAAATTTCTACAGTAACAACGCTATCTAAAGACGTAGAATCATGATGACTAGCTATGTTTACCCATTCACTGTTTGCACTCATACTTTATTCATCTATGGAGACGCATGTTAGCAAATAATTTATTGCTTATAATGACCTTGTAAAGCGACTATTACTTAGCATCTCTCTCGGTTTTTCTGGTGCTGCTCTCTGAAAGTAAACGGAAAGCAATTTCTACTCTGTTTTGCACATCGAAATATTTAGTATTGTATCCTCCTCTGCAACTGTAGTTGCATATAACGAAATAGTAAGCAACCAGTAGCATAAAAAAATTTAATTTCTTTTACCATTTTCATCTTACTGTTGACCCTCGCAAATATTGCGATAGGTATAACCTTCTGAAGAAGGGCACTAAGTGCCCGAAACCAGTAAGGAAATGATACTTCTTTTATGCAACTGGTTGTTTACCATTTCGGTATATACAACTATCAAAAATGACTAATTATATGCAAAAAATCCTAACTTCCCTACAGATTACTTAACATAATTGAAAGCCCCAAAATGTGCACATTTTCTTACACCACACAATAAATCACGATATCCGAAGACACTTTATCCTGCAAATGATTGTGTCACATTCAGTTTGTCATCACAATAAGAAACAGACAACCCAGAATTATACCCCTAAATTTGTTACACACAACAATACAAAAATACAAAAGACTTGAAGGGAATGTTGTACACAATGCAGTAAATCAATACAATGGCTGAACGCCTGGAAAGCATAACTACTGAACATCTGTAAGGAAGATATATTAATTATACACAGAAATATTTCGTACCTATCTGAATGTTTCTCTGAAGATCTCAGTGATTAATGCCCATCCTAGCGGGGTCACCATATATAAGTTGTCTGTGTGAGGGAGTATTATTGAAGATGGCAGTCCTGGTAGACTTGGACACGTATAAGAAAGCTATAAAGAATTGGTCGCCATACAGAACACATTGACATGAATAAGAAAGAGAGGGGCACACTGACGTTGTATCTGGATTTTCATGTTATCAAATTTGCTTTCATCAGAGGGTGACTGATCATTAAATATGAAGGGATGGGCTTCTCAAAGAAGCTATTGAGGACAAGGATTTCATTAATGGCCTAAAACAGAAACGAATTTGAATTTCGTTAATCACTGCTTATGAAGATAGCTCTCTTGTAATGCACCTGGCAGATCACAGGTATGCACGTCTTGACTTCACTGAACCAAAATCAAATACGCATTTTGAATAACTGGAGATTCAGTCTTAAAATTATTTAACCATGATAGTGAGTGAGTTATGGACTCCTGAGATAGCATTCAAAGATTACTGTGAAATCCTACTTGGTGTTTATTCTTGATTAAGTTGAGGAACTTCAGTAGACAACTAGCAAACATATTAAATGAATAAAACTTGTTTGTGCTATTAATAAATAGTAACTTCATCTGTGAGGAGGGATCGTACCATTGTTTCTACACATGAGCACAGCAAAGAACGAGAGCAGTGTCGGGATACTGGGATGACAAAAATTTGAAAGAGCAGATTTTCGCACATGTACCTCACTCAATCACTTAGAAACGGTCACACTACTATGCTTCTACAACATGTAATACCATGAAACAAAGACAGTGAGGCTCTAGCGCACCAACAAAAGATATGACCTAAGTTCCCAAACATACAGTTATGAATCAGAAAACCGAGATGACTAACCTATGACTGTACACGACATATTAACAAACTTGAGGGAGAATTTCATCTCGCCGTCGGTACTACGATTTTCAATGGATTGAGTGAAACACATCTGGTCGTTCGCCAATGCACAAAGAAACCAACAAAAATTCTGACATAATATGTATAATAAGTCCTACCATACGCATAACTTCAATCATTGCGTTCTCTACTAATAATTTATCCTAAATCAGTATAACCTGGTCTGCAGCATGCGGTGACAAGCACTCGTATAAAGGCTCAAAGACACTGAAATTCTAAGTTCGGTAAGACGAAAGGTAATATGAATTGCGAAATGTTTGTGTACAATAGTTCACATTACTTATTTCTAAGAACTGAAAGTAGATGTATTACAATAAACGTTAAACAAGTTTCCTTTTTATGATTACTACACCTATCCAACAGTCCAACATACAAAGTAATGTCGCGAAAAAACCAAAAGCTCCCCTAAATGAATGGTTTATACCAATGCCGTAGATAGACTTGAATTTAAGGTAGGACAGTGATTGTTACAAGTAGGGCAGAAGTAAAAATTTTACTCGATCTAATCTATTCAATCAATTTTCGTTGTACCTGGCTTGTGTGTGTGTGTGTGTGCGTGTGTGTGTGTGTGTGAGAGAGAGAGAGAGAGAGTGAGGGAGGTAGTACGTAACTGTCGGGAGGTGGTGACAGATGGAGAAGAGAAATAAATTCATTTATTTAGGTCCATATTATTTCTCCAAACATAATGTATTCAATGTAATAATGAAAAGTCCTTCGTTAAAGCAGCTGAATTCTTCGATTCACCACATCATTAACATGCAAAGGTCTTCATTCAGATCAACTGACATCTTTTTTAAAGGCCAGGAATACCGTTCCTGCCATTGTTTCAGACTCACTGATGGCCTCTTAGGCCTGTTGATTGCCGTCGAAGTTGTAAACGTAGATTCGCACACAGCAGTGCTACACCCTGTGGTAGCTACAGATGCACAAAGTTCCTAGGTATGTGTGAACGCCTCGCTGCTTGTGGGAAATGTGTTTTCCATTTTATCCTCGAGATGACTCAAATGGATCAAATGGCTCTGAGCACTATGGGACTTAACATCTGAGGTCATCAGTCTCTCAGGCTTAGAACTAACCTAAAAACAGCACACACATCCATACCCGAGGCAGGATTCGAACCTGCGACCATAGCAGCAGCGCGGTTCCGGAATAAAGCGTCTAGAACCGTTCGGCCACAACGCCTTGTCACGGTTCGCGCTGCTCGCACTGTCAGAGGTTCGAGTCCTCCCTCGGGCATGGGTGTGTGTGTTGTCCTTAGTGTAAGTTAGTTTAAGTTAAATTAAGTACTGTGGAAGCCGAGTGACCGATGACCTCAGCAGTTTGGTCCCATAGGAACTTTCGACAATTTCCAAATTTTTCCACCTCATTGATTCGCTAATGAATTTAGGAGATCGTCAATTCCGAAACTCCTGTTTGTACTTCAGCAACTAGTGTGTCCAACGTTTCGAAACACTCAGATTTAAAATGCTGAGCATTGTGGAGTTCTATATTTTGTCTCGTGGAGGAATAGGAAGGGTCATACATCAAGTAGTCATCCACCCAATTCGATTTCTTGACTTGCCTCTTCTGGGTCTGGGTCCTGTTTTCGCAATCACCCCTTGTCATACACTCAGCTTCATCCAAAATTTGATGATACATTCCATCTGAACTCATTTTCGTCATCTCATTTTGGACGCACTATATGACTGTTATGGCGTCTTCCAGTCCTGCGCTACGGACTTATAGAGCTTCATCTGCAGGCTGAATCATGGATAAGATTTTTTTGGCACAGCCATGGCCATTCGGGATTTCGTTCACAATATTTTTAACCACCAAGAATCTGAAACGTAACAGTCCATTAAGACCCACTTAAAACAAACATTTTCCAATCTAATTCAGGATCGCACATGTAAACAAAATATGTAACTCGTCATGAAAAATTATAACTGAAAAAATAACTGTTTAATGTCATTCACTTCAATGTGTAGAAGCTCTGTAAATGAAGGGAACAGTTCCCATGAAGGGAGTCTCTAGTAATTAATAAAAAATGTAAATGAATTATTGTAATTAAATATTCGAGAAGTTATTCTCGAATAAAATAACAGACATGTACTAATATCATAGTGTACAAGCTGTTCTGGAGTAAACATACGTTTATAGTATATTTATTTTCAGTTTTTCTATGTCAATTGTAATTGTTAATTAATCAAAAAATGATTCTAAACAATGCCAAGGATTGTTTGGGATTGTTAAGAAAGTATAAATAGTTACAGCCATGTTGGCAAAGTGAATCAGTACTGATTCGGACAGAAGACATGTAGCTTGTTGAGCATAATTCATTTCATTATTGTAAGTATGATACAACTTATTTCAGATTGTTCAAGATGCTTTTATTTACTTCGAGACTGTAATAAATATTCAGATGAAACACCGTACTAGATTAAATATTGTTTTTTACTTTATAGTTAAAACCTACAGTTGCTGTTTTCCAGAACTACTGCTGCGACAGATTGCCAGCTACGATGAGTAAATTAACGCATAGTAACGTTTTGGGATGCAGTGTAATTCCGTAAATAATCTTGTGTTCTGTTTCAGAGTTAATTCGTTTGTTGAAATATTATTCCATTTTTTCGAAAACTCAACAACAAAGAAAGTGAATAACACTACAAAGGAGCCGGCTGGAGTGGCCGAGCGGTTCTAGGCGCTACAGTCAGCAACCGCGAGACCGCTACGGTCGCAGGTTCGAATCCTGCCTCGGGCATGGATGTGTGTGATGTCCTTAGGTTATTTAGGTTTAAGTAGTTCTAAGCTGTAGGGGACTGATGACCTCAGAAGTTGAATCCCATAGTGCTCAGAGCCATTTGAACAATTTTTGAACTACAAAGGACTTAATGATGCTTATGTGAAAATGCAACTTGGAGAACTAAATGTAAGTACAAAACGTATTTGAATTTTTACTTTTGGAAATGGTCTTTCGTCTGCATTGTCATTATGATGGATAATAGGGAGGTTAACAACAGTAGGGAAGCTGACGATAATGAGAAGGTTGATGGAAACTTTTAAAATAGCGTAAATATTACTGATAATAATGTAGTTAATCAAGACAATAAAATTGGAGAGGATAGTGATCACAGTAGTGTATGTTCACCCTTTCGTGGATTTGAATCAAATGTATCAGCCTTAGAGAAGTCAGTTCAGTTAATGGAAGAAGAAAAAAGATCAATTGATGAACAGAAAACGTTTTTGGATTCAATCGATAAAAAATTAGACAACCATGGAACCCAAATTCGCGAGGCGAAGGAGAGTTTAGACAGATTCTGGGAAAAAGTAGACGAGAATACCAAAAATGTGTCGACTATAGAAGGGGAAATTGTTACCTTAAAACAGGAGTACCAAAAATTCGCAGAGAGGCTAGATTCCGAGGAAAATTTCGAAAAAGTTGCTACTGTAGAAGTGTCACAATTGAAAAAGCTCAAAAAAGATTTCGTAAAGAAATTCACAGGAAGAGACGAAAATATACAAAATTTCACTAAAATCGTAAATGAGAATTTCGTAGAATTAAAAGTAGATGTAGGCACTTGTTTAGCCGAAATTTCGAACTTCAAATCTAAATTCCAAGAAATCGAAGATTCCGTTTCTATGAAATCTTTCTGTAGTTACTGTCCATTGTGGAACAATGTCAACACAAAAACATTTTCAGGGGAGGGCAAAATACTCGTACATCCAGTTGATTTCATGTACCAGATAAAAGAAAATTTCAATGATAAAATGAGGGATAATTTGAAAAGTAAATTTTTTAAGAAGTTTTTAGATGGGGAGTCTCTGTCATTGGCGAACCAATCAATCAAACTCTAAATGTCGTTTAATGAGGTAGAACGAGCTTTCATGAACAAATTCTGGTCAGAAACTAAACTAGCCAGAATTAAGTTAGAATTTTTGATTGGACCAAATTTCAAGCCAGGTAGTGGACCAATGAACATCTTTTGTGAACAACAATTACGATCTTTGGTGCATCTTGATAAACCACTAGTCGTGCATTAAAACATAGGCTGCCGAACAGGGTACAGTAGAGTCTTGTCTATGGACCTGATGATGCAATTGAACAATTTCTTATATGTATAGATAAATTGGACATAGCATGGGAGAGAAATGACAGATGTAATGACGGACCTGATGAAAGCAGGAGTAACAATAACAGATCTTTCAATGATCATTTTAATAGCTGATTCAGAAATGATGACAGAAGAAATGGAGAGAGGAATGATAGGCGGAGACCAAAGAACAGGCATTTTGAACCAACAAGTAGGCGGTGGACGCAATATCAGGGAAACAATAGTAACAATTTTGGAAATAGAAGAAATGGTCTGGTAAACTAAGACCTGCCTCTTTCAGAGCCTGGTCAAATGGGGCAAATAGACATTGGATTACAATCAGGCACATTGCAGTAATTTCAGAAGGGGAAGGGACAGAACAAATAGGACAAAACAAAATTTTGTACGCAGAATGCAACCTGAAGTGAATAGATTGAAGTTTCATAGGGAATTTTAGAAAGAATTTTTTGTCTGAAAACAAAAATGAACTAAAAGTAGAAAAATCTGAATTTATATTAGAAGAAAACATTTGGACAAATTTCTTTGACAATAGTAATGCAGTAGTAGTTGTTGATAATAATGAGAAACAAATCTGATGAAGTATGGTGTAGTGAGAATGTTGAGTGACTGTGAAACGAGTGAAAAAGCTGATACTGGTGCTGTACATGTGGAAGCTGATGTTCATGTGCTTGGCAATGGAAATTAGAATGACAATGTAATTCCAGATGAAATTCCAGTAAACAATAGAAAGAAAAATGAGGATATGGTAGAACAGAGTAGTCACAGAGTTGAGGTTGTTGAAGAAGTGTGTGAAGAGAGAAATGAGTTTGATGTTGAAAATAATATTAAGTGTGATGATAATGTTTCTGGTGAGAATGGTTCAGATAATGATGACAATGATGTTGATGATGATATGTTTCTTACAGAATTAGATGGGATGGCATATGTTGAAGTTAAAGTTGATGATTTGATGCTGAATGATTCTGGAAATTCTGGTGTGTGTTCGAGTAACAAGGTAGAAACTATTAGAGCAGTGCCTGATGGATTAATGTTGCCAGTTGATGTTAGTGATGTTGTGTCTGAATGTGTTTGTGAAAATGGAAAAGATGATCTAATTAGTGACAGAGTACTAACTGTAGTCATTGACTATAGTAGCAAGTGTCAGTATGGTGATTGTAAGTGTAAGGTCTTAAGTGAAATTTGTCAAAGTGTGTACCTGGATGATAAAATTGCAATGAAAAATATGGAACAGTCTCCTGGTGGTAATATGATTAATGAATGTTTACAAGTAGTGGAGGAAGGGAGTGAGTGTGCTGAAATCAGTAGCTTTCAGATAGATTTGAGGGATCTCTGTAAAAACAACTACCCAGTTATTGAAAGTACTGCAAAACCAAATGAACAAGCAACAAATAGTAAACTTGTGTTGAAGAATGTATACTCTATGCCACACAGACAAACGCGTCCTGTACACCTTGTTAATACACTTTATGAATATTCTGACCCAATAACAATAAAAGCACTAATTGAAAGAAAATTACTAATCATAAAAAGTACATTTAATGTTCACTGCTTTCTGTAAATGCAAACACTGACAAGTCAGAAATCAGATAACATAACACATTTGAAACTAATACTGTAAAACATTTTTTTGTGGTTTATAATCATATTTCTTTTATGTGTGCATATTTACATATTTTACCTATATTTGGTCTATTCATAGAGTGGGGGTTGAAAAGGGTACATTTGAACATTTGTGTATGCTTTTACCTGTCATATATTAGGGGTTGTTTGATTTTTATGTAGGATCATTTGAATTTGTTGTTATTTGGACTCAGGAATGTTACACACTAAAATTAATACAAACAGCCTTCATTACTCTTATATCACAAGAATTGTCTTTCCTCTGGAGGTTGCAAGCTATTTTTGCGATTTGGGGTTGGCGAACACAAGGCCCCAAGCTGGTGTAACTCTTTCCTTTTCAATTCACATCCTCTCTTACTTTTCTGTCCAAACTGACCCTCCTTCCACTATCCGTGTCTTCCAATAGTTAGTAAGTCAATGATTATGTTGTTTGAATGAATACAGGTAGTCAGAAAAAGTGACAATGCAACGTATGTATGAATTTTGAGGAGAGTTGGTGTGATATTTACTTATGATGTCTGTTCAGTTATAATGTAGTTATGTTAATTTACATTTTGGATGTGATACCCTCATTGTACTGATAATGTTATTCTCTCATTGTGCTGACAATTTGGTGAAAGGTTGACACATGTATGAATTTTGAGGAGAATTTGTTTGCACTTTTGGTGTCTGTGTAGTTATAGAGAAACTTTGTCACTTTACAACTAGATGTGATTACAATTAGGTTAGACTGTTTGTAGTCTTATATATGTGTTCTCATTTGGTTAGTCCTGTTACTATACCTATTATGTGAAAGTCATTGGATAGACATTGATTTACTAACAAGTATGTAAATGCTCTATGTCATGAGCTTGTCCTTAACATGTGTTATTATCTACTGTGTAATTGGCAGAGGAACGTTTATCAGAAAGAAATTGGTTATGTTTGTATTACTTAAACGGTTCCATCTGTGGAGCGTAAAGAAAATGGAATTTTATGTTGGAAATAGTGACTGGGATAGAAGTGGTTCTGATTCCCAGGATTTAAGATTTACACAGTTTTATTTTCATGTTATTTCTACTGCTTCTGTGACCATTATGATCAACCATTGGTAGTCTTACTTAATTATTCTTCTGCCATCTTAGTACTGTAAGATAGGAATAATGTTTTCTACATGTCTGGTATCTGTATAAGTGATGCTATCTCCTTAGTATAGATACGAGGTGTTCTTTGTCACAACATCTACACAAATCTGAAAAAAACAGCTCAACTATCAAATTCATGTGATACAAAATGTTTCAGTTAGGTACTGTACAATATTGCTGTATGTTAAAACAAGTCAATGCTTTTCAATATATACAAATGTTAGCTTACAATCTGATTCTTAATTAAAACAGGTGGAATTTCTCCAATATCTTATTGAAATTCTTTGATGACCACTAACGATTCATATGAGTAGCAAAGGAAAAACTAAAGATTGAGGATTTGTATTCATGGTATAGTTACGGTTCTTGCAGACATCTACTTTCAACTGAAGTCTAGTTGATTCATTAATACATAACTGATGAGGAAATATATATTTATCATACCTTTAGAATGGCTTAACTACCCATTTTACTCCTACTATAAACCCATTCATATGTAACCACTGATACTTTACCCTTTGCCTTAACTTGTGTTGGAATTTACCTTACCTGTGCCCAGTTTTGTGATCTGTCAGATCAGATGATCTTGCATTATGTCAAATGTGATAATGATCAACAAGAAATCTGTCAACTAGTTGTTGAGCAGTATGTATTCTGGAAGTAACTTGCTGATACTCAATTTACCATATTCAATTTATCAATGTAAATGGAACTTTACAGTTAAATGTGATCATGTTGACTTTCAGTTACCACTGAAAAAGGATGAAAATTTGTAATGACTACATCTATGATACGACAACAAGGTGTCTATGACAGTTATTGTGAGCAAATTCTTCTATCCAGTCTTGTAGTTCCTGACCTAATATGTTCAAGTCGGTTTCGATGCTCTAAAGTCTGAGTTTCGCTTCTAAAACAATAAGGACGTTTGGTCCTACAATTGGTACAGTTATTATGTCGAAGTACATTTTAGCAGTTGAAAACTAACATAATTCTTCAATGAAACTAGATGTCTAAAAGACTAACCATCACTGTTTCTTGCAAGTTGCTTGACAACCACCTTTATGTGATATGATGCATGCTATATTAATTTTGCTCAATCAGATCTATCTAGACTTAATATAATGATATACTGTTAAATGCAGTACAATTCTTTTTATCACCCATTGTCAATGTATTCTCAAGCTTATGAGAGTTTATCTGTACTTGCTGCTGCTTGAAATATTTTCTGCCTCCTGAAGAGGGGCAGCAGCCTTTTCAGTAGTTGCAGGGGCAACAGTCTGGATGATTGACTGATCTGGCCTTGTAACATTAACCAAAACGGCCTTGCTGTGCTGGTACTGCGAACGGCTGAAAGCAAGGGGAAACTACAGCCGTAATTTTTCCCGAGGACATGCAGCTTTACTGTATGATTAAATGATGATGGCGTCCTCTTGGGTAAAATATTCCGGAGGTAAAATAGTCCCCCATTCGGATCTCCGGGCGGGACTACTCAAGAGGACGTCGTTATCAGGAGAAAGAAAACTGGCATTCTACAGATCGGAGCGTGGAACGTCAGATCCCTTAATCGGGCAGGTAGGTTAGAAAACTGAAAAAGGGAAATGGATAGGTTAAAGTTAGATATAGTGGGAATTAGTGAAGTTCGGTGGCAGGAGGAACAAGACTTTTGGTCAGGTGATTACAGGGTTATAAATACAAAATCAAATAGGGGTAATGCAGGAGTAGGTTTAATAATGAATAAAAAAAATAGGAGTGCGGGTTAGCTACTACAAACAGCATAGTGAACACATTATTGTGGCCAAGACAGACACGAAGCCCACGCCAACTACAGTAGTACAAGTTTATATGCCAACTAGCTCTGCAGATGATGAAGAAATTGATGAAATGTATGACGAGATAAAAGAAATTATTCAGGTAGTGAAGGGAGACGAAAATTTAATAGTCATGGGTGACTGGAATTCGTCAGTAGGAAAAGGGAGAGAAGGAAACATAGTAGGTGAATATGGATTGGGGGGAAGAAATGAAAGAGGAAGCCGCCTTGTAGAATTTTGCACAGAGAATAACTTAATCATAGCTAACACTTGGTTCAAGAATCATAAAAGAAGGTTGTATACCTGGAAGAATCCTGGAGATACTAATAGGTATCAGATAGATTATATAATGGTAAGACAGAGATTTAGGAACCAGGTTTTAAATTGTAAGACATTTCCAGGGGCAGATGTGGATTCTGACCACAATCTATTGGTTATGAACTGCAGATTGAAACTGAAGAAACTGCAAAAAGGTGGGAATTTAAGGAGATGGGACCTGGATAAACTGAAAGAACCAGACGTTGTAGAGAGTTTCAGGGAGAGCATAAGGGAACAATTGACAGGAATGGGGGAAAGAAATACAGTAGAAGAAGAATGGGTAGCTCTGAGGGATGAAGTAGTGAAGGCAGCAGAGGATCAAGTAGGTAAAAAGACGAGGGCTAATAGAAATCCTTGGGTAACAGAAGAAATATTGAATTTAATTGATGAAAGGAGAAAATATAAAAATGCAGTAAATGAAGCAGGCAAAAGGGAATACAAACGTCTCAAAAATGAGATCGACAGAAAGTGCAATATGGCTAAGCAGGGATGGCTAGAGGACAAATGTAAGGATGTAGAGGCTTGTCTCACTAGGGGTAAGATAGATACTGCCTACAGGAAAATTAAAGAGACCTTTGGAGAGAAGAGAACCACTTGTATGAATATCAAGAGCTCAGATGGCAACCCAGTTCTAAGCAAAGAAGGGAAGGCAGAAAGGTGGAAGGAGTATATAGAGGGTTTATACAAGGGCGATGTACTTGAGGACAATATTATGGAAATGGAAGAGGATGTAGATGAAGATGAAATGGGAGATAAGATACTGCGTGAAGAGTTTGACAGAGCACTGAAAGACCTGAGTCGAAACAAGGCCCCAGGAGTAGACAACATTCCATTAGAACTACTGATGGCCTTGGGAGAGCCAGTCATGACAAAACTCTACCATCTGGTGAGCAAGATGTATGAGACAGGCGAAATACCCACAGACTTCAAGAAGAATATAATAATTCCAATCCCAAAGAAAGCAGGTGTTGACAGATGTGAAAATTACCGTACTATCAGTTTAATAAGTCACAGCTGCAAAATACTAACGCGTATTCTTTACAGACGAATGGAAAAACTGGCAGAAGCGGACCTCGGGGAAGATCAGTTTGGATTCCGTAGAAATGTTGGAACACGTGAGGCAATACTAACCTTACGACTTATCTTAGAAGAAAGATTAAGAAAAGGCAAACCTACGTTTCTAGCATTTGTAGACTTAGAGAAAGCTTTTGACAACGTTAGCTGGAATACTCTCTTTCAAATTCTGAAGGTGGCAGGGGTAAAATATAGGGGGCGAAAGGCTATTTACAATTTGTACAGAAACCAGATGGCAGTTACAAGAGTCGAGGGACACGTAAGGGAAGCAGTGGTTGGGAAGGGATTGAGACAGGGTTGTAGCCTATCCCCGATGTTATTCAATCTGTATATTGAGCAAGCAGTAAAGGAAACAAAAGAAAAATTCGGAGTAGGTATTAAAATTCATGGAGAAGAAGTAAAAACTTTGAGGTTCGCCGATGACATTGTAATTCTGTCAGAGACAGCAAAGGACTTGGAAGAGCAGTTGAACGGAATGGACAGTGTCTTGAAAGGAGGATATAAGATGAACATCAACAAAAGCAAAACGAGGATAATGGAATGTAGTCAAATTAAATCGAGTAATGCTGAGGGGATTAGATTAGGAAATGAGATACTTAAAGTAGTAAAGGAGTTTTGCTATTTAGGGAGTAAAATAACTGATGATGGTCGAAGTAGAGAGGATATAAAATGTAGACTGGCAATGGCAAGGAAATTGTTTCTGAAGAAGAGAAATTTGTTAACATCGAGTATAGATTTAAGTGTCAGGAAGTCGTTTCTGAAAGTATTTGTATGGAGTGTAGCCATGTATGGAAGTGAAACATGGACAATAACCAGTTTGGACAAGAAGAGAATAGAAGCTTTCGAAATGTGGTGCTACAGAAGAATGCTGAAGATAAGGTGGGTAGATCACGTAATTAATGAGGAGGTATTGAATAGGATTGGGGAGAAGAGAAGTTTGTGGCACAACTTGACTAGAAGAAGGGATCGGTTGGTAGGACATGTTTTGAGGCATCAAGGGATCACAAATTTAGCATTGGAGGGCATCGTGGAGGGTAAAAATCGTAGAGGGAGGCCAAGAGATCAATACACTAAGCAGATTCAGAAGGATGTAGGTTGCAGTAGGTACTGGGAGATGAAGAAGCTTGCACAGGATAGAGTAGCATGGAGAGCTGCATCAAACTAGTCTCAGGACTGAAGACGACAACAACAACAGCAACTTAGTACATTGATATACTGTTACATGCAACATGGTTCTCAGTAACCACCCATAATCAATGCTCTATTCCTTTCAAAAGAAATACATTTACTTTAATTAGATCTACAACTTACAGGCACAAAATCAGAATTAGTGATGTATTGACATATATTATACCATGATGTGCTGTGACATGCAAACTAATTCTCTGTAATCATTCATTGTCCAAGAGTTAAACTGCTTTCTTGTGGCCTATCCCTGCTCTTATTAACAGCAATATCATAACTATAATTGATTCTATCACTCTGCAAACGACTGTTTATTTATACATACTGCCACTTGAAAAACACACACACACACACATATATATATATATATATATATATATATATATATATATATATATATATATATATATATATGTGTGTGTGTGTGTGTGTGTGTGTGTTTTTCAAGTGGCAGTATGTATAAATAAACAGTCGTTTGCAGAGTGATATATACACTGGGCTATTACAAATGATTGAAGCGATTTCATAAATTCACTGTAGCTTCATTCACTGACATATGGTCACGACACACTACAGATACGTAGAAAAACTCATAAAGTTTTGTTCGGCTGAACCCGCACGTCAGGTTTCTGCCGCCAGAGCGCACGAGAGCGCAGTGAGGCAAAATGGCGACAGGAGCCGAGAAAGCGTATGTCGTGCTTGAAATGCACTCGCGTCAGTCAGTCATAACAGTGCAACGACACTTCAGGACGAAGTTCAACAAAGATCCACCGACTGATAATTCCATTCGGCGATGGTATGCGCAGTTTAAAGCTTCTGGATGGCTCTGTAACGGGAAATCAACGGGTCGGCCTGCAGTGAGCGAAGAAACGGTTGAACGCGTGCGGGCAAGTTTCACGCGTAGCCCGCGGAAGTCGACGAATAAAGCAAGCAAGGAGCTAAACGTACCACAGCCGGCGGTTTGGAAAATCTTACGGAAAAGGCTAAAGCAGAAGCCTTACCGTTTACAATTGCTACAAGCCCTGACACCCGATGACAAAGTCAAACGCTTTGAATTTTCGGCGCGGTGGCAACAGCTCATGGAAGAGGATGCGTTCGGTGCGAAACTTGTTTTCAGTGATGAAGCAACATTTTTTCTTAATGGTGAAGTGAACAGACACAATGTGCGAATCTGGGTGGTAGAGAATCCTCACGCATTCGTGCAGCAAATTCGCAATTCACCAAAAGATAACGTGTTTTGGGCAATCTCACGGTTTAAAGTTTACAACCCCTTTTTCTTCTGCGAAAAATACGTTACAGGACACGTGTATCTGGACATGCTGGAAAATTGGCTCATGCCACAACTGGAGACCGACAGCGCCGACTTCATCTTTCAACAGGATGGTGCTCCACCGCACTTCCATCATGATGTTCGGCATTTCTTAAACAGGAGATTGGAAATCCGATGGATCGGTCGTGGTGGAGATCATGATCAGCAATTCATGTCATGGCCTCCACGCTCTCCCGACTTAACCCCATGCGATTTGTTTCTGTGGGGTTATGTGAAAGATTTAGTGTTTAAACCTCCTCTACCAAGAAACGTGCCAGAACTGCGAGCTCGCATCAACGATGCTTTCGAACTCATCGATGGGGACATGCTGCGCCGAGTGTGGAAGGAACTTGATTATCGGCTTGATGTCTGCCGAATCACTAAAGGGGCACATATCGAACATTTGTGAATGCCTAAAAAAACTTTATGAGTTTTTTATGTGTGTGCAAAGCATTGTGAAAATATCTCAAAAAATAAAGTTATTATAGAGCTGTGAAATCGCTTCAATCATTTGTAATAACCCTATATATATATATATAGGGTAATGGCCGTCGAATGGCGCTAGCTGCGCAGCATTTGTGCACCGCCGCCGTCAGTGTCAGCCAGTTTGCCGTGGCATACGGAGCTCCATCGCAGTCTTTAACACTGGTAGCATGCCGCGACAGCGTGGACGTGAACCGTATGTGCAGTTGACGGACTTTGAGCGAGGGCGTATAGTGGGCATGCGGGAGGCCGGGTGGACGTACCGCCGAATTGCTCAACATGTGGGGCGTGAGGTCTCCACAGTACATCGATGTTGTCGCCAGTGGTCGGCGGAAGGTGCACGTGCCCGTCGACCTGGGACCGGACCGCAGCGACGCACGGATGCACGACAAGACCGTAGGATCGTACGCAGTGCCGTAGGGGACCGCACCGCCACTTCCCAGCAAATTAGGGACACTGTTGCTCCTGGGGTATCGGCGAGGACCATTCGCAACCGTCTCCATGAAGCTGGGCTACGGTCCCGCACACCGTTAGCCCGTCTTCCGCTCACGCCCCAACATCGTGCAGCCCGCCTCCAGTGGTGTCGCGACAGGCGTGAATGGAGGGACGAATGAAGACGTGTCGTCTTCAGCGATGAGAGTCGCTTCTGCCTTGGTGCCAATGATGGTCGTATGCGTGTTTGGCGCCGTGCAGGTGAGCGCCACAATCAGGACTGCATACGACCGAGGCACACAGGGCCAACACCCGGCATCACGGTGTGGGGAGCGATCTCCTACACTGGCCGTACACCACTGGTGATCGTCGAGGGGACACTGAATAGTGCACGGTACATCCAAACCGTCATCGAACCCATCGTTCTACCATTCCTAGACCGGCAAGGGAACTTGCTGTTCCAACAGGACAATGCACGTCCGCATGTATCCCGTGCCACCCAACGTGCTCTAGAAGGTGTAAGTCAACTACCCTGGCCAGCAAGATCTCCGGATCTGTCCCCCATTGAGCATGTTTGGGACTGGATGAAGCGTCGTCTCACGCGGTCTGCACGTCCAGCACGAACGCTGGTCCAACTGAGGCGCCAGGTGGAAATGGCATGGCAAGCCGTTCCACAGGACTACATCCAGCATCTCTACGATCGTCTCCATGGGAGAATAGCAGCCTGCATTGCTGTGAAAGGTGGATATACACTGTACTAGTGCCGACATTGTGCATGCTCTGTTGCCTGTGTCTATGTGCCTGTGGTTCTGTCAGTGTGATCATGTGATGTATCTGACCCCAGGAATGTGTCAATAAAGTTTCCCCTTCCTGGGACAATGAATTCACGGTGTTCTTATTTCAATTTCCAGGAGTGTATATGGTGTTACAAAAAGGTACAGCCAAACTTTCAGGAAACATTCCTCACACACAAATAAAGAAAAGATGTTATGTGGACATGTGTCCAGAAACACTTAATTTCCATGTGAGAGCGCATTTTAGTTTCGTCAATATGTACTGTACTTCCTCGCTTCACCGCCAGTTGGCCCACTTGAAGGAATGTAATGTTGACTTCGGTGCTTGTCTTGACATGCGACTCATTGCTCTACAGCACTAGCATCAAGCACATCAGTATGTAGCATCAACAAAATGGTTCAAATGGCTCTGAGCACTATGGGACTCAACATCTGTGGTCATCAGTCCTCTAGAACTTAGAACTACTTAAACCTAACTAACCTAAGGACATCACACATCCATGCCCGAGGCAGGATTCGAACCTGTGACCGTAGCGGTCTCGCGGTCCCAGACCGACGCGCCTAGAACCGCACGGCCACACCGGCTGGCTCGTAGCATCAACAGGTTAGTGTTCATCACGAACGTGGTTTTGCAGTCAGTGCAATGTTTACAGATGCGGAGTTGGCAGGTGCCCATTTGATGTATGGATTAGCACAGGGCAATAGCCGTGGCGCGGTACATTTGTATCGAGACAGATTTCCAGAACGAAGGTGTCCCGACAGGAAGACGTTCGAAGCAATTGATCAGCGTCTTAGGAAGCACGGAACATTCCAGCCTATGACTCGCGATTGGGGAAGACCTAGAACGACGAGGCCACCTGCAATGGACAAGGCAGTTCTTCGTGCAATTGACGATGACCCTAAAGTCAGCGTCAGAGAAGTTGCTGCTGTACAAGGTAACGTTGACCACGTCACTGTATGGAGAGTGCTATGGGAGAACTAGTTGTTTCCGTACCATGTACAGCGTGTTCAGGCACTATCAGCAGCTGATTGGCCTCCACGGGTACACTTCTGCAAATGGTTCATCCAACAATGCGTCAATCCTCATTTCAGTGCAAATGTTCTCTTTACGGATGACGCTTCATTCCAACGTGATCAAATTGTAAATTTTTACAATCAACATGTGTGGGCTGACGAGAATCCGCCCGCAGTTGTGCAATCACGTCATCAACACAGATTTTCTGTGAACGTTTGGGCAGGCATTGTTGGTGATGTCTTGATTGGGCCCCATGTTCTTCCACCTACGCTCAATGGAGCACATTATCATGATTTCATACAGGATACTCTACCTGTGCTGTTAGAATATGTGCCTTTACAAGTACAACATGTGGTTCATGCACATGGAGCTCTGCACATTTCAGTCGAAGTATTCGTACACTTCTCAACAACAGATCCAGTGACCGATGGATTGGTAAATTCGATGGCCTCCACGCTCTCCTGACCTCAACCCTCTTGACTTTCATTTATGGGGGCATTTGAAAGCTCTTGTCTACACAACCCACTACCAAATGTAGAGACTCTACTTGCTCGTATTGTGGACGGCTGTGATACAATACACCATTCTCCAGGGCTGCATCAGCGCATCAGGGATTCCATGCGACGGAGGGTGGATGCATGTATCCTCGCTAACGGAGGACATTTTAAACATTTCCTGTAACAAAGTGTTTGAAGTCACGCTGGTACATTCTGCTGCTGTGTGTTTCCATTCCATGATTAATGTGATTTGAAGAGAAATAATAAAATGAGCTCTAACATTGAAAGTAAGCGTTTCTGGATGCATGTCCACATAACATTTTTTCTCTCTTTGTGTGTGAGGAATGTTTCCTGAAAGTTTCGCCGTACCTTATATAAAATTTTGTAACATTATAAACATCTTAAATATGTCCTTGAACTTAATGTAAGACTTATACATGCCTTGTCAATTGGAAAGGGAACTTATGTATCACTTGGCTGAGATTTCAGTAACTTTAATTTTATGTTTCAGACCTGACTCCTGCTAAGTTTTGAAAGTGTAACAGAAATTTCTTTTGTCATTATCACACTTGACTCTGTTGTGTTTAGGAAATATATTGAGGCATAAGAAAGTACTTCACATAATGTGAACACTGTAACACTTGGATGGTCTGTGCAATGAGGCACCTGACTTTGCTGTTTTTATTTTTTGACATAAGATATGCTGTAATTCGATGCATTTGACTACCTTATTTCTATATTTTCATGTTTATGTAATAATTGATGTTTGAGCAGCAACAGATATCAGAGGAACACAGTAATTCTGTACGTCACTTTAGTATTTTCATATTTATGTCTCAGATATATCACAGGTTTCAATATTTCATGTTCATGTAATTGATTATGTTTGATCAAACCCAGATACTAGAGGGACTTCTTGTAAGTCAGCTGGTAGGATCTAGCATTTGTTACTTGGGTTAACCAATACAGCATTATATATGTCATTTGCTCTGTCCTGCAGAATGCTAGTTGTTCACCCTTCATTGATCAGTCTATAGGGAGTGTTGGGGTTAATTTTCGGGGACTGGGAAGGTGAAGCTATGGCAAGTCTGTTCTGCAGGGAATGCCAAACACTCTTCTCCCTCCAGTGTCACAGTGATGTACTGGAACAGTGGGGGTCCTAGGTAGGGGGGTTTCTGTCTTTGGGGTCTGTCATCTTTTCTTCTTCAACTCCAACACTCTGAACTTTCTATTTCATTTCTTACTTCTCATTAGAGTACCAAGCTATCCGTCCCTCTGTCCACATGCACATGTTTCTATTGCTGAGACCCTTCTAATTTACTGTGTCAGCTTTATTAAGTGACTAAAGCCTATTTTATAGGAGGCTCCAGGAAACAAGCTAACATTTCTGTGTTTATAACTAAACTCTGCCATACTACATTATTTATCTATGTCTGACATGGTTGTATGTTGTCACCCAAATGGTAAACATTTACTTATGTATTTACTATGCTATATACCAGCACAAAGTTGTGAACACTTACTTATATGCAAATATGCTCTTTTAATATATTATCATGAGGAATGACTCACCTACTACACTCTGTACTACCATGCATAATGTTTGTTAAATATCAGGGAATGACTCACTTATGAATGTTTGTTAATTATCGTGAGGAATGGCTCACTTATTATACTCGTTATTGCCATGCATAACGTTTTTTTAATTATCGTGAGGAATTACTCACTTACGAATGTTTGTTAATTATTGTGAGGAATGGCTCACTTATTATACTTATTATTGCCATGCATAACGTTTTTTTAATTATCGTGAGGAATGACTCACTTACGAATGTTTGTTAATTATTGTGAGGAATGGCTGACTTATTATACTTATTACTGCCATGCATAACGTTTTTTTTAATTATCGTGAGGAATGGCTCACTTACACTACTCTCTATCAAATAACTTTATTTCATGACGGTTATGGGGTATGATACCACTATATGTTAACACATATTGCAAAGGTATAGGCAATGATTATAATTGCGTAAATACTCATAAAAATAATCGTTATATGTTTTGCAAAGACGGAAATGAAGTGTTAGAAGTGTTTTGACAAATGAAAAATGGAAAGATTCGACATTGGTCAGACATTCCATTCTATGCATGTAGGATGAATCATGCTAACTGTTGAGGAACTATACTCCGAGAGTTTAATTGTACTATATGATAATAAAATGTTTAGTTATTCAATACTATATGTAAATTTCAATATAAATTGCAGAAAATACTGCCATAGCACTTGAAAATTTAGTATTAGTATGATTTTAGTGATATGTTATCAAAGAACAAGCTAAAATTGCAATATGAGATTTAAGACAGGAAATGTAGAAGTAACGATTCTAAACAATGCCAAGAATTGTTGGGGATTGTTAAGAAATTATAAATAGTTACAGGCATGTTGGCAAAGTGAGTCAGTACTTTGTGTCTATTTGGACAGAAGACATGTAGCTTGCTGAACATAATTCATTTCATTATTGTAAGTATGATACAACTTATTTCAGATTTGTTAAGTTGCTTTTATTTACTTTGAGATTGTAATAAATATTCAGATGAAACACTGTACTGGATTAAATATTGTTTTTACTTGATCGTAAAAACCTACAGTTTTATGTCCTGAACAAAGCTGTTCGAGGAGCTGGACAATCTTCTTTCCACAATACAAGGCAACTATTCCGCCATGGTATAATAAATCATGTAATATGATGCACTGATAAAAAAAGAACAAAAAGGTCGTTTCCGAGATAGTTCTCATGACTATTAAATGCAAGCGATGGTTACAGCAGCGGATATAACGAATTTGTCGGCCCAAGTTGTTTTTATTTGATCGCAACTCCCGAAACTTTCCCGATGATCACTTTTGAGCCCTTGTTACACTGGCTTACCATACAAGAGTAGTGAATGTTACACTCCTGGAAATTGAAATAAGAACACCGTGAATTCATTGTCCCAGGAAGGGGAAACTTTATTGACACATTCCTGGGGTCAGATACATCACATGATCACACTGACAGAACCACAGGCACATAGACACAGGCAACAGAGCATGCACAATGTCGGCACTAGTACAGTGTATATCCACCTTTCGCAGCAATGCAGGCTGCTATTCTCCCATGGAGACGATCGTAGAGATGCTGGATGTAGTCCTGTGGAACGGCTTGCCATGCCATTTCCACCTGGCGCCTCAGTTGGACCATCGTTCTTGCTGGACGTGCAGACCGCGTGAGACGACGCTTCATCCAGTCCCAAACATGCTCAATGGGGGACAGATCCGGAGATCTTGCTGGCCAGGGTAGTTGACTTACACCTTCTAGAGCACGTTGGATGGCACGGGATACATGCGGACGTGCATTGTCCTGTTGGAACAGCAAGTTCCCTTGCCGGTCTAGGAATGGTAGAACGATGGGTTCGATGACGGTTTGGATGTACCGTGCACTATTCAGTGTCCCCTCGACGATCACCAGTGGTGTACGGCCAGTGTAGGAGATCGCTCCCCACACCGTGATGCCGGGTGTTGGCCCTGTGTGCCTCGGTCGTATGCAGTCCTGATTGTGGCGCTCACCTGCACGGCGCCAAACACGCATACGACCATCATTGGCACCAAGGCAGAAGCGACTCTCATCGCTGAAGACGACACGTCTCCATTCGTCCCTCCATTCACGCCTGTCGCGACACCACTGGAGGCGGGCTGCACGATGTTGGGGCGTGAGCGGAAGACGGGCTAACGGTGTGCGGGACCGTAGCCCAGCTTCATGGAGACGGTTGCGAATGGTCCTCGCCGATACCCCAGGAGCAACAGTGTCCCTAATTTGCTGGGAAGTGGCGGTGCGGTCCCCTACGGCACTGTGTAGGATCCTACGGTCTTGGCGTGCATCCGTGCGTCGCTGCGGTCCGGTCCCAGGTCGACGGGCACGTGCACCTTCCGCCGACCACTGGCGACAACATCGATGTACTGTGGAGACCTCACGCCCCACGTGTTGAGCAATTCGGTGGTACGTCCACCCGGCCTCCCGCATGCCCACTATACGCCCTCGCTCAAAGTCCGTCAACTGCACATACGGTTCACGTCCACGCTGTCGCGGCATGCTACCAGTGTTAAAGACTGCGATGGAGCTCCGTATGCCACGGCAAACTGGCTGACACTGACGGCGGCGGTGCACAAATGCTGCGCAGCTAGCGCCATTCGACGGCCAACACCGCGGTTCCTGGTGTGTCCGCTGTGCCGTGCGTGTGATCATTGCTTGTACAGCCCTCTCGCAGTGTCCGGAGCAAGTATGGTGGGTCTGACACACCGGTGTCAATGTGTTCTTTTTTCCATTTCCAGGAGTGTATTTTCCGCAAGGAATTTTAACATTAATTCCGTAAAAGTGGCTGAATCAAGGTTTTAGATAATTGTAACTGTCAGCAACAACTCACTGACGATTCAGTCTTAACGTAATGTATTTCTATTGCAATATTTTCGCGTTTACTTTTATTTCTCGTCCTAGCCTCCATTACAGTAAACCAGTTCACGTCAAACTGATAATATATTTTATAATGGAACATCGTGCTGCTTTAACCATTGCTTGAGTGTCAATATTTTCAACATTTCGCGGCCATGTCAGCAACTGCATAAATATTAATTTTAAATTAATAACAGCCTCAGTTGCAATGTTTACCTAGATTTACGTAGGTTTCAGTTGGGATAACCCAACCTTCTTCAGAGTAAAAGGAACTGCGATTTGTCCATAATGGAGAACGTCAAAAACTAAAAACTACAATATAGTAATACGTCGTCATATTGCAATAACTTATCTGGGAAACGGCCTCGGCTCCACTTCGCGACCGCAGTACGGCACCAACGGATGTCGTACTGGAACTGGCTAGAGCCTCGAGAGCGCATCCGCGATAGTGTGTCATGCGTACTTGTTAACACTAGTACCAACACGTACTCCTGAACTTAAAATTTTTTTGAATAAGCAGGTGCGGCTAACGAAATTGACGTATACGTTATCCTGTAAGGAACAAAGATACGTCGATTGTCTTAACATTTGTAATAATTTGTTGGACGTCAAAAGTGAAGGGAGCAATGCGTTTTACTATTTTAAGGCGACCTAGAATATTCGGGCTAATCATCGAACTTGACCGCATGAGGATAACTACGGGTTTGAAATACCAGATAATCCCAGCGTTTCAGCAAACGGGAGTGCTAAAAACATGTTGGCAAGGGTATAATAATTACTCCCTAAAATTATGACAGATGGAATAACGGTTGAAAATCTTCAAAAAAGTTTTTGTTTCGCAGCTGCAGCTGGTCGTTAAGAAGGTTATTTTTGTCATATAATAAGTGTTTAAAAATTTACATTTCTTCCAAAATATCCAAACTCGCACCCTTCACTTCGCAATGCAAGAGCTGAGTATTATCCGGAGGGTTGGGTGAGTGAGCCGTTTGCACTAGGTGTTCATGCGAATGTCGAACCACGCGTGCCATCTCCAACTTTAGTAGGGATATGTTCTTTGTATCTTGTTAGTAAGGCTCTACCTGTTTGGCCGAGCCTCGAATGGTGAGACGGCTCTATAACGAGAAAGTAAATAATAATAGAACTACGACAAGTTCCACGTTAGATACCATGCCGGAAGTTAGTCCATCTGTCATAATACCTATTCCATTCATGGGTAAATTTTCACGTAAAATAGGGCGTCTCCTAAAGAACCAGGGGTTCAAGACAATTTTTTCTACTAATAATAGCCTGCAGAAGAACCTGATTCACACTTTTAAAAAGCCTAAAGATAAATTGTCATTATCCGGAGTTCACAAGATTACATGTGCCAATTGCCCAGAATTTTACATCCGCCAAACAGGAAGAGCCTTACTAAAAAGATACAAGGAACATATCCCTACTAAAGTTGGAGATGGCACCTGCGACCTTTGCCTTTCCACAAGAGCAACCCAAGCATGACTCACTACCCGTCCTCACAGCTTTACTTCTGCCCGTACCTCATCTCCTAGCTTCCAAACTTTTAATGTTGGTGACCATGTCGTGCAAGGATCAGGTAAATCCTCGCTACAGCTGCTATCGAACGCAATAATAAAGTTAAATTTCCTTTGAGAAACAGGTGCCTGGAATTTATTACAGAATTTAGACAACAGAACACTTCAGGACTACCACAACCATGTTAACTGTTTTTAACTTTGTACGTAGCTGTGGAGGTGCTCTGAACTTCAATAAAATAAGGAGCACACACACGCACATCCACACGCACCCACCCACACACACACACATGGTATAATATAAAAAGTAGAGGTAGCACATAGTATAAAAACTAGAGGTAACATATGGTACAACCGCAAATAGTCACCCTAGTGATTACTCTACGAAGGGCCTAAGTCTAGTGGAAACGATTGAGTACTCCGAAAGAGTAATATATATATATATATATATATATATATATATATATATATATATATATATATATATATATATATATATATATATATATCAAACGTTCACGACCACTTTTTTTCTAAAACAGCCTGCTATGGTCGCAGGTTCGAATCCTGCCTCGGGCATGGATGTGTGTGATGTCCTTACGTTAGTTCCCTTTAAGTATTTCTAGGTTCTAGGGGACTGATGATATTAAGTCCCATAGTGCTCAGAGCAATTTGAACCATCTGAATTTGTCCTTTGAGGTGTATGATAAACATGAATGTACTTGTTATACTGAACTGTTTCCGTTTCAGTCTAACAAACAGGTTGTCTATTATGTGGGGGATATATTATTCCTATTGTACAGAGTTTACCCTCAAAATGTAATTCACTATCATTTTCATTTTATTAAGGCAAATGCAGCCATCAAACCTTGCTTGTTTATTGGAAATGTCTCAAATATTTATTCAAGATATAATAAGCTACTGTTTTCAATACAAGATATTCTAAAAAGTCCTAAACATGAATTTTAAATTCATGTGTTTCCATTGTATGACAGCACAGTATGTCAGATGATTAACTGTAATATTAGAGTATGCGTGTAAATGTGATTTAGTACCTCAAAGTGTGAAAAAATAATAAAATTTGTATCTGTCGTATTTTTGTTTGGGTATTTTTCCTCCTGTTACTTCTGTAATATGTCATAATATAATATTGATGTCACAGTAAAATAGCAATTACAGTGTGTGTGTTTGTTTGTGTGTGTGTGTGTGTGTGTGTGTGTGTGGGAGAGAAAGAGAGAGAGAAACAGAAAGAAAAAGAGAGGAAATTTACGAAGGTATTTGCGGTGAACAGGATGTACTAATTGTGATGATGATGATGAAGGTGAGGCAGATGTTGAAATGCTGAACATAATTAGTGATGTTGCGTGAACAGCTTAACACAAAATTTAATGATGAGATACTACAGTATCTGATTAAACAGAAAGAGAAAGGTTGAGAGAGAGAGAGACACACATACACAGACAGACAGAGCGAAAGAGAAAGAGAGAGAAAGAGAGAGAGATGAAACGCAGAGGTGGAAAGTTATGCGGTATGTATGTGAGTGATGAATAGCACTAATTTACGCAGTTTAGGTGAAAAGAAACTTTTAGCGGATGATGTATTATTGGCAATTCATTTTTGGGTTGTGATATAAGCACTCACATACAGTTTATGGAGTACTTTGTAAAAGAGGGAGAGAGAGGGAGAGACAGAGGTTGCATGGTTATAGTATTTGACATAAACATCGCTTTTAAGCTAAATATGAAATACAGAGGTGTGTGTGTGTGTGTGTGTGTGTGTGTGAGAGAGAGAGAGAGAGAGAGAGAGAGAGAGAGTATGCTGAATGATACCGATTCATGTAATTCAGGTGAGGATGTTTACATAATTCTTTTGGAAATATGTTAGTATTGACAATATCTTTATGCAATTCAAGCAAAGCTTCTGTAATTTTTCTTAGACCTGCCATCATTTACGAAGTTCAACGGAAGGTTACGTACTTTTTTCGACGTGGAAAAATACTGTGTATCTTTGAACGTGATGCCATTTTTGTGCAATTGAAGTGAAGGTTACGTAATGTGACAATCACATTGACTGTCTGTTTGTTTTTAATACCTACAAAAACGTTACACTGAGACTGTCTGAAGGGATGAGGAAAGCAGGGCATAATGACATCATTAAAAGGAGTTGTGACTTGCCGTGTGATGATGTCATCGAAGGGTGGCCGTAGCTTTTGATGTCATTGCCCCTACATGTAGGCGTAAGGCTTCTCTCCAACGGTTGACACATTGTAAGTGTTCTGCATGCTTATTGCCTTTCCACTCACAAGCGAAATAATAATAATTGTTACTTGAGGCTACTAACATTCCATCTACCGTATTAAGTTTACCTTACTTTCATAAAAGTTTATTTCTGTGCTATTTCATTTAAGTTCACAACTTTTGGCATTTGTGTTACGTAAGAGTCTGTCGTTCCAGATTAGTAGTACTGCTGTGGTTGACAGGGCCATAAACTTCCACAACCGTCGTTATGCAGGCATTCCAACTTACTCTGCACTCAGTATGGACTAAAATCCTTCATCCCCTGCTGTTCCCACTGTCAGTCACAGGAATAAAGCTGGAATCTTTAATCAAACAACCCACATAAGTGCTCAGCGAGATTAGCTATCTGATATCTGAAAGACAGCATTCAAAACAGCTTGCACACTTCTCCTACACTGCATTATTCAGCGTTAATTCCAATGCTCGTCTGTGTAGGTACAGATGAAGACAATATACTGTTGATATAGAATGGGGACGCGCAACGTTAGTAGATAGTGTGCCGCTGAAACACACTGTTATTCTGAAGAGCTGGTAGAGTTTGCCTGCGACTGGGAGAAGCGGGGCTTCTGCCGCTGTTTCCATATTCGCCAGAACCGCCCTACCCGCCGTTGACGGGTGGTAGCCGCGGGTGTTACAACTGCAGCCACCAAACTTGCTGCTGCGTCTCACACGAAACGCGGCGACACCTGCCGAAGCACAAAGAGATACTGGAATCAGACATTGACACAGATATTGGAATGATAGGCGGGTATGTCTATCAAAGTATGGGACAGAAAATCAGAATAACTTGAAATATTATCTAATAGGAAGTCATTAACCATGTGGTGCGCGGTGTCCATTGCAATGGACAGCTATTGATGGTTAATGGTTGTATCTTTGGCGTTTGTAATCAGGACTGAGGCTGCAAGTGCACGCAGGGCACAGCTCCAGCAGGGAGGGCTACTGCAGTGGACTGTTTGCATTTAAAGCCTCCGGACTGATTGGAAACATAGAAGAAGCGACATCTAACAGCTGTACACAGCGGTGGACGTGGTGCGCCAGAGGGTTAAGCACAAAGTGGACACAAAATTGCTGCGCTAGTATAAGTCTCAGTCATAGGAAAAGGGAATTTTATTAAAATTCAGTAAAGGCACGGTTGGGAGATAAAGTCTGCGGCCGCTGGCAGTGTGTGGAAGTAATCGGCAGACAATCCGCCAGACAGGGTAAAAATGGCACAGAGCTGTAGCGGGGTATAGCACGTACGATTTGTTTGGTGTGAAGCAACAGCGAGGCAGGGAACTGCAGCGTTGCTTGAAGTTATTGCGATGTATGAGGCGGGGGCACTAGGCCAGAGCCGGGAGGGCGATGTGTAAGTGGCTGACGTTTAGGAATTTACCCCTGCCATAGTTTCTGTCTCGCTCTGACACTGCGTCAGAAGTGAGGGGAAAAACAGTATAAATAGTCAGGCATTTTATCTTTGCCGGACGGAGTGGCCGAGCGGTTCTAGGTGCTACAGTCTGGAAACGCGCGCCCGCTACGGTCGCAGGTTCGAATCCATGCCTCGGGCATGGATGTGTGTGATGTACTCAGGTTAGTTAGGTTTAAGTAGTTCTAAGTTCTAGCATGCGAAGTTCAGAAGAACGTGAAATCCCGAAGATTGGCTAAAATTTACAAACGCGCGAAATTTGGCACGGACTGATGACCTTAGCAGTTAAGCCCCATAGTGCTCAGAGCCATTTGAACCATTTTGAGCTGTTAGCTTGAGAGGTGTGCCAGGTCAGATGAGGGTCGGGTCGGACCTGTGCTGGTCTGCGCTTATAGGGGCCAGTATGGCAGCGATGTTGTAAATATTCTGTGTAGCCTGTTCTTTATTTCTATGTACTTGTTGAGGCTGTATTCCGCCTCCGAGGACACAATACCGGGGCGGGACTAAATGGCAGCCGGGTACTTGGAGATTGCACAGTCTGCCTGAAGGAGGGCAGTGACAGCGGTCTGCAGCGGGTCAAGGACGGGCCACCACTTCCCACCCGGCGTACCGGGGTCCGGGCGAGGCGTACGCTACGGGGGGCGCGGCAGCGCTGCAGTGGCGCCAGAGGCGGCGGCGAGTGTTGCCATCCGGCAAGCACCAGTAGCGGCAAGTTGCGGCACAGCATCCAGGAGGGCGCGGGTTCGAGTCCGATCCTGTCCTGGGAGCAGCAGCAGCCGAGGACCATGAGTGACCAGTACAACCACCTTCGTCCTATTCTCAGAGAGAGCAGGCCAAACGGGGCGGAGGGCGGCGGGGACCAGGGACTGTAGCAGTCTCCGGAGTCACGGGCACCTAGCTACACGACGCAAGACGCGACACCTCGGCGAGCGGCGACCGAGCAGAGTCAAGTCAGATGACAACACACACTGACATTCAGTTGCAATTATGCTATTCTATTAGTCATAGAACACATATTAGGTCAGGAGTTCACTACACTCAGCTGGCGGCTACACGGGTAGCGGAGGCTGTGTGGCGTGGACTGTGCGGTTTTTTTAGGTTAGAAGGCCTCGGGAAAGTACTGGGTGTGTTGCAATCTCAAAGGGTGCATGGCAAATACATGACGTGCTAGGATCAAGGAACAGTCGGAATTGTAGTTGTAAATTGTTGTAGCTGTGCTGGGAAAGTCCCTGAGCTTCAAGCGCTAATAGAAAGCACAGAAGCTGAAATCGTTATAGGTACAGAAAGCTGGCTAAAGCCTGAAATAAGTTCTGCAGAAATTTTTACGAAGTCTAAGACGGTGTTCAGGAAAGATAGATTAGGCAGAATTGGTGGTGGAGTGTTTGTGTCTGTCAGTAGTGGTTTATCTTGTAGTGAAGTCGAAGTAGATACTCCGTGCGAATTGGCATCGGTGGAGGTTATACTTAACAGCCGAACTAAGTTAATAATTGGCTCCTTCTACCGACCCCCAGACTCCGATGATATAGTTGCTGAACAGTTCAGAGAAAATTTGAGTCTCGTAACAAATAAATACCCCACTCATACGGTTATAGTTGGTGGGGACTTCAACCTTCCCTCGATATGTTGGAAAAAATACTTGTTCAAAACCGATGGTAGGCAGAAAACATCTTCCGAGATTGTCCTAAATGCTTTCTCCGAAAATTATTTCGAGCAGTTAGTCCACGAACCCACACGAATTGTAAATGGTTGCGAAAACACACTTGACCTCTTAGCCACAAACAATCCAGACCTAATAGAGAGCATCATGACTGATACAGGGATTAGTGATCACAAGGTCGTTGTAGCTCGGCGCAGTACCGTTTCTTCCAAATCCACCAGAAACAAACACAAAATAATTTTATTTAAAAAAGCGGATAAAGTGTCACTAGAAGCCTTCCTAAGAGACAATCTCCATTCCTTCCGAACTGAATATGCAAATGTAGACGAGATGTGGCTCAAATTCAAAGATATAGTAGCAACAGCAATTGAGAGATTCATACCTCATAAATTGGTAAGAGATGGAACTGATTCCCCGTGGTACACAAAACAGGTCCGAACGCTGTTGCACAGGCAGCGGAAAAAGCATGCAAAGTTCAGAAGAACACGAAAATTTACAAACGCGCGAAATTTGGCACGGACTTCAATGCGAGAATCCTTTAATAGGTTGCACAACGAAACATTGTCTCGAAATTTGGTAGAAAATCCGAAGAAATTCTGGTCGTATGTAAAGTACACAAGTGGCAAGACGCAGTCAATACCCTCGCTGCGCAGTGCCGATGGTACTGTTACCGACGACTGTGCCGCTAAAGCGGAGTTATTGAACGCATTTTTCCGAAATTCCTTCACCAGGGAAGACGAATGGAATATTCCAGAATTTGAAACACGAACAGCTGCTAGCATGAGTTTCTTAGAAGAAGGTACCTTGGGGTTGCGAAGCAACTCAAATCGCTTGATACGGGCAAGTCTTCAGGTCCAGATTGTATACCGATTAGGTTCCTTTCAGATTAGGCTGATACAATAGCTCCCTACTTAGCAATCATATACAACCGCTCGCTCACCGACAGATTGCAAAATCGTGCAGGTCGCACCAGTGTTTAAGAAGGGTAGTAGGAGTAATCCATCGAACTACAGACCTATATCATTGACATCGGTTTGCAGTAGGGTTTTGGAGCATATAATGTATTGAAACATTATGAATCACCTCGAAGGGAACGATCTATTGATATGTAATCAGCATGGTTTCAGAAAACATCGTTCTTGTGCAACGCAGCTAGCTCTTTATTCGCACGAAGTAATGGCCGCTATCGACAGGGGATCTCAAGTTGATTCCGTATTTCTAGATTCCCGGAAAGCTTTTGACACCATTCCTCACAAGCGACTTCTAATCAAGCTGCGGGCCTATGGGGTATCGTCTCAGTTGCGCCACTGGATTAGTGATTTCCTGTCAGGAAGGTCGCAGTTCTTAGTAATAGACGGCAAATCATCGAGTAAAACTGAAGTGATATCAGATGTTACCCAGGGAAGCGTCCTGGGACCTCTGCTGTTCCTGACCTATATAAATGACCTGTGTGACAATCTGAGCAGTTCTCTTAGGTTGTTCGCAGATGATGCTGTAATTTACCGTGTAGTAAGGTCATCCGAAGACCAGTATCAGTTGCAAAGCGATTTAGAAGAGATTGCTGTATGGTGTGGCAGGTGGCATTTGACGCTAAATAGTGATAAGTGTGAGGTGATTCACATGAGTTCCAAAAGAAATCCGTTGGAATACGATTACTCGATAAATAGTACAATTCTCAAAGCTGTCAATTCAGCTAAGTACCTGGGTGTTAAAATTACGAACAACTTCAGTTGGAAAGGCCACATGGATAATATTGTGGGGAAGGCGAGCCAGAGGTTGCGTTTCATTGGCAGGACACTTACAAGATGCAACAAGTCCACTAAAGAGACAGCTTACACTACACTCGTTCGTCCTCTGTTGGAATATTGTTGCGCGGTGTGGGATCCTTACCAGGTGGGATTGACGGAGGACATCGAAAGGGTGCAAAAAAGGGCAGCTCGTTTTGTATTATCGTGTAATAGGGGAGAGAGTGTGGCAGATATGATACGCGAATTGGGATGGAAGTCATTAAAGCAAAGACGTTTTTCGTCGCGAGATCTATTTACGAAATTTCAGTCACCAACTTTCTCTTCAGAATGCGAAAATATTTTGTTGAGCCCAACCTACATAGGTAGGAATGATCGTCAAAATAGAATAAGAGAAATCAGAGCTCGAACAGAAATGTTTAGGTGTTCGTTTTTCCCGTGCGCTGTTCGGGAGTGGAATGGTAGAGAGATAGTATGATTGTGGTTCGATGAACCCTCTGCCAAGCACTTAAATGTGAATTGCAGATTAGTCATGTAGATGTAGATGTAGATGTAGATGTAGATGTGGTAGCTCACACTGACGTACTATTAAAGTCATTATAGTCAATTTGTTAGAGGACACATTTTACGTGAGAAGGTAGCTCACATTAACTTTCGTTATATTCTCATAGACTCAGACCAGTTATTATGTCAGGTGACAGTTCAGTCTGAGTTTCACTTATATTTATGTAGACTCAGGCTACTCGTTATGTTAGGTGGTAGTCGACTCTGACTCTTAAACACAATCATGAGATCCTCACAGATGGAGAACGTATGTCCTGTCAGGCAACAGCTTAGTCTGACACTAAGTTAAAAACATTTACAAAATCGTTTGTCATAGTGACAGAAACGTAATGTTAGTTACATTGATATTATCATTGTGCCAGAAATGCTTTGCTTTATGTGTCTCTACACTTTTATTTTCTGGTAGTGTTACATATTTCAGGATTAAGATAATGTTATGGTCTATGCTTTCAGTTAAAAGTTTTGTTTTGTGTTGGTATGCTATTTTTGCTTTATTATCTAAAGTTGACATATTACTTTTTGTTACAGTTACTTCTAGACTTTCTCTGAGTCCTTATTATTTTTTGTTTATGCTAGACTGATTACGGATCTTTTAAACAATGTTTTTTCCTTTGTACTTTGTGACTCTAATTACGTTGACATTTATTACACATATATTGCTCTATTTATGCACACTTTTGATTTGTCACATTATTATTTTCCGAGACATGACAGTACCTCTCCTTGGCTCAGCTCAGCGTTTTGTCCATTCCTAAAGCCTGTTCCTTAAGTGTGATAGTATTTTCATTCTACATTAAAATAACATTATTGTGTTTTGTTTCCATGACAATTATGTTTTTGGTGTACCATAACTACCATCATTTTCAGTGACAGCAATTACTATCCTCTTTATTGTCTCCACCTATCATTTAGTTAAGTAAATTTGTTTACTCTTTTTCTCACAAATAATTTCCATTATTGACATTATGTCAACACCTGATAACAGATTATCCTTGTGGTCTACACAAAAAAACCTATTGGGGTAGAGGGTTGGTTATTCTTTAACTGACACACCATGTGGCGTTGGTGCCCCGTATCCTTGAGCTCTGTAGAACTCATTCTTCTTTTCTGAGTTCTCAGTCTACTCTTCTTTCTATTCTAAGTATTTTTCTTATTTTTCTTAGATATCTGTGTGAGTGTCCTCTGATAGGTAAAGAACTTTTTTAATAACTGTACTGAGAAGAAATAAGGTTTATACTGCTAAGTTAAAATACTTATTCAGACTTTATCAAAACTCTTATTTAAGAAAGTTGTATAAAATTTGTTACGGCATTACCTGTCAGTACTTAATGTAAAGTTAACACTAAAATGACTACTGCGGTTGTGAGGGTTATTGTAATCATTAATATTATATATATATATATGCCTATGAATCACTTCTAAACAGAGTATTTATGACGATTTCAATACAGCATCAAGTATGTGAGGTTCTAAAATGAATACTGCGATTGTGCAGGTTATTGTAATCATTAATATATATATATATATATATATATATATATATATATATAAATCACTTATAAATATAGTCTTCACCATGACTTAAGTACAGTGTTTTTACTGAGTATGTGATGTTCTAAAGCCACTACTGCGATTGTGCAGGTTATTGTAATAATTGATATTCACTTGTAAATAGAGTCTTAATGATAATTTCAATACAACATTCTTTTTGACCATATGAGGTCCTATTCACGTTAAATACATACAGACATTTATTTTGTAACAAATGTCCACTGAATAGTGTTATTATTATGGTATACTACCTTTAGTAGGAATTTTTCGTGTACATAGATTCCATAAAACTAATTACTGTTATTGCTACTGAGTATGTGACGTTATTGTTACCATCAACATAAATAAAAATTTTGCAACAAATGTCCACTGCATACAGTTATTGTATATTATTTTTCATATTAATTTCTTGCACAATGATAATATCAATGTAACTAAGATTACGTTTCTGTCACTATGACAAACGATTTTTAACTTAGCATCAGACTAAGCTGTTGCCTGACAGGACATACGTTCTCCATCTGTGAGAATCTCATGATTGTGTCTAAGAGTCAGAGTGGACTACCACCCAATATAATAAGTAGCCTTAGTCTACGTAAATATAAGTGAAACTCAGACTGAACTGTCACCTGACATAATAACTGGTCTGAGTCTATGAGAATATAACAAAAGTCAGTGTGAGCTACCTTCTCACATAAAATGTGTTCTATAACAAATTGAATATAATGACTTTAAGTGTGAGCTACCACCTGACATAATATGTGTTCTATGACTGATAGAATATCGTAATTGTAACTGAATGTCAGTGTGTGTTGTCACCTGACTTGACATATACTTTACAATCGATACCACCAGGCTCAGTGTGTCCTATCACCTGATGTCCATTCTTCTTCAGCTTATTGTACTACTGATCGCTATTAAAGTCAGTGTGTCCCAACACCTGATATGACATCTATTGTACAATCGACATTATTTGTGGCTCAGTGTGTTTCATCACCTGAGGCCCCATATTTTACTACAGTTTACAAGTAGAATCTGTGTAAACTGCCACCTGACCTGAAATGGGTTGTACAATCGACACTAGTTGTGGCTCAGTGTGTTTCTTCACCAGAGGCCCAACATTTTACTGCAGTTTACAAATAGACTCAATGTAAACTGTCACCAACTGTGACATGTCTTCTTCATTTACTATTGTCAATGAAACTTGCCATGTACTCTAGGTCTACTACAAGATAATGACTGTAACTGAAAGTCAATATCTGCTGTCGCCTGATGTGACATGTATTTTATATTTAATGCTGTTATTACTTAAAGTATCTTATTACATTATTTCACTGGCATTAAGAGTTCTCTATGAGACATTCATGCAGATTTGCTGTTAACTTCTAGTAGATATTTAACTATTTTATTTATTTTGCCTCACGTTCTACATTTCTGTTTGATAAAGTTGATGATATTTGTGGTATTTTACCCCATATTACCATGCTTCTATATAGAGTCTTTATGTCTTTTATAGTATTTTATAACGTTTAATACTATTTGACACACTTCTCTTTAGAAATTTAAGTATATTCTGCATTTTACCCTACATTCTACATTTTTGTATTGTAACTTTTGATGTTATTTGAGACAATTCAAAATCTAAATACCTTATCGATTTTACCTCACATTGTTTTCCTCCATTTTGTAAATTTTGATGGTATTTGTTACACTTCTCTTAATAACGTAATGTCTGATGTCTTTGCCCTAAATTTATGTGTTTCTGTTTTGTAAATTTTGATGTTCTTTGATTCACTGCAATTTGACAATCTAACGATATTATTCATTTTACTTCACATTCTATGATTCTATTAGTGAATATTATTGCTGTGTAATACTCTTTTAATTAGAATACTGTGTATACTTTGTATTGTATCTTACGTTGTATTTTTTTTACGAATTTCGTGGGGAATTCTGTTCTAACTGCACAGATCCCCCCACAAAATTCTGGTCCAGTGGACCAGGGTGTTATGAAAGGTATGTGCTAAGGTCTGATTTGAGTAGCTCCAGAAAATAGTCGGTAGTTGCCAACCGCAAGGTGAAATAAGTATGATATCTTTGAGAAGGAGGATCTTTGATGGTTAAGAAAGCCAGGCGCATGCAGTAAAAAAACCGAGGGATCGCAGGTAGGTGCCCAGAAAAAGCACACGTGTGCAGACAGCTTTAAGGCAGGAGTCACAGCTAGGTGCCTGGAGGAAGCCCCAGACCAAACCTTAGCACGTAAATGAGAGAAGATATATAATGATTTCAAATTGGTTTTGTTAGATAATATTCAGAGTTAGGATTTGTATGTCCGAGGTTTGACACAGTAAGCGTTTGATAAAAAATTTTTAAGATTGTTTCGTGCTACAAAAATGTTGGAAATGTAGGTTTTGTGTATAACTTAAAATTTTAACAATAGATATATTGAGATCAACAATGTGTTTCAATCTAAGAGCTTGAATCATAATCCAAATCCTTTGCTTAAATTGAATATGAACATGAGTAGTAGAGTACAGTTACCCACCAATGAAAAAACCAAGTAAACATGAGGGCCGAAAGTTAATTTTCCAGTACCACCTTAATGCCATTATTCTCTTAAATTTTATTGTTGAGTCAAATACAAGTTTCATTTGTGGCAAAATGGAGGAGTGCAAGAAACAAGTTCACAAACGCAGTCAGATGCAAGTTAGATGAATAATTAATTTAGAACAATCTTAACAATGATACTTTCAACACGACAGTGTATTTACGTAGATAAATAATTTTATGATGTTTGGTTGTTAGCTATACTAGATGTGTTTAGAAGCAGTATATAGATCAATCAGTCTGCCTCGCACGCAAACTCCAGCTGAATTACAACTGCAGCAGAAAGTTTCGCAGTGGGTTCTGTGTCCACTGAACTTTAACCCTCCGAAGCCACAGCTTCCTGATGGACTTACGTCATGACATTGCTTCAACCACCGACATTTCAGTTTTTAAAAGTAGCTTACAAATATTTTCTGTAAACAGGGCTGCAGCTCTTTAATGTATTTAATGACCAGCATCGCGGGAACCACCATAAGGTGCTGTATTGTATACTTCAATTCACAGATTAACGTTAAATCAGGTTAAAGCGAAGTTACATGGCGCCAAATAGTGGGTGTTTCAAAGTCTTCAGATCAAAGGTCTAGGGTTGATAGATTACGTCATGAGGGACAACTTTTGCTAGAGACAAAATGTTCACTGACGCCTACTGGCATCGCTAGGCGTTCTTTTGTATGGGTTCTGCCCCTGAGAGGCAGTAAGACGTAGGCATGTACAGGGTGTTACAAAAAGGTACGGCCAAACTTTCAGGAAACATTCCTCACACACAAAGAAAGAAAATATGTTATGTGGACATGTGTCCGGAAACGCTTACTTTCCATGTTAGACCTCATTTTATTACTTCTCTTCAAATCACATTAATCATGGAATGGAAACACACAGCAACAGAACGTACCAGCGTGACTTGAAACACTTTGTTACAGGAAATGCTCAAAATGTCCTCCGTTAGCGAGGATACATGCATCCACCCTCCGTCGCATGGAATCCCTGATGCGCTGATTCAGCCCTGGAGAATGGCGTATTGTATCACAGCCGTCCACAATACTAGCACGAAGAGTCTCTACATTTGATACCGGGGTTGCGTAGACAAGACCTTTCAAATGCCCCCATAAATGAAAGTCAAGAGGGTTGAGGTCAGGAGAGCGTGGAGGCCATGGAATTGGTCCGCCTCTACCAATCTATCGGTCACCGAATCTGTTGTTGAGAAGCGTACGAACACTTCGACTGAAATGTGCAGGAGCTCCATCGTGCATGAACCACATGTTGTGTCGTACTTGTAAAGGCACATGTTCTAGCAGCACAGGTAGAATATCCCGTATGAAATCATCATAACGTGCTCCATTGAGCGTAGGTTGAAGAACATGGGGCCCAATCAAAACAACACCAACAATGCCTGCCCAAACGTTCACAGAAAATCTGTCTTGATGACGTGATTGCACAATTGCGTGCGGATTTTCGTCAGCCCATACATGCTGATTGTGAAAATTTACGATTTGATCACGTTGGAATGAAGCGTCATCCGTAAAGAGAACATTTGCACTGAAATGAGGATTGACACATTGTTGGATGAACCATTCGCAGAAGAGTACCCGTGGAGGCCAACCAGCTGCTGATAGTGCCTGCACACGCTGTACACGGTACGGAAATAACTGGTTCTCCCGTAGCACTCTCCATACAGTGACGTGGTCAACGTTACCTTGTACAGCAGCAACTTCTCTGACGCTGACATTGGGGTTAACGGGCACCTTCGTTCTGGAAATCTGTCTCGATACAAACGTACCGCGCCACGGCTATTGCCCCGTGCTAATCCATACATCAAATGGGCATCTGCCAACTCCGCATTTGTAAACACTGCAATGACTGCAAAACCACGTTCGTGACAAACACTAACCTGTTGATGTTACGTACTAATGTGCTTGATGCTAGTACTGTAGAGCAATGAGTCGCATGTCAACACAAGCACCGAAGTCAACATTACCTCCCTTCAATTGGGCCAACTGGCAGTGAATCGGTGAAGTACAGTACGTAGTGACGAAACTAAAATGAGCTCTAACATGGAAATTAAGCGTTTCCGGACACATGTCCACATAACATCTTTTCTTTATTTATGTGTGAGGAATGTTTCCTGAAAGTTTGGCCGTACCTTTTTGTAACATCCTGTATACGCAATGTGTGTGCCTGTAACTCAATCACCTGCGCCATCTGAAAAGTGGTGGGCCTAGCAAATTCAAAGTACCTGATTCTCTTCTAAACTATCTTTCTGCGATCTGAGATACTCATTCCTAAGATGTTCTTGTCGAAAATCAGTGTATCGATTTACTGGATTAGGCAGAATGAGAGAACATCTTGTTAGTTCGGTGAAATCTCGTCGCCCCAGGGCTGGCGAATACTAAATGGTCTCTAGCGTCGTCGGGAAGCATCAGTGATCGTTGTGTTTCTACCAGAAGTTTTCCCGCATGACGTTACCTACCACTCCTAGATGTTTGATGCAAGGATCTTGTGATACCCTGTACACAATTATTATGAATATTGGATGCTCCAACTGATAATAATTTATTATTAGACGCCAACGGATCTTCCTTTAGACTTATGTACTTAAAATTCCTGATTTCAAGTTGCTGAATTGACCCACACTGGTTCTCCGTGAACATATACCCATTACAAAAGCTTCTGGCGGTTTCCATCACGGCGTTCTTTAAAAGTTTCAGAAACTTGTGAAACGAAACGATTCGGTAATGAATGGCTACATAGCAACAAATGATTGTTTTCGTAAAAAAGATACCATTTTCCTGCTCTACTTGTTTTAAGCGGAACATCTGTATGCTGCTTCATATTCGGTCAGTGAATAAAAATTCAGTCTGATTCACCACGTGATAATAATCAACTGACCTGGGCTACTTGGCTCATACAGGCAGGAGAAAGCTAAGGAGGAATCGGTAGAGCGTAAAACTTGTAGCGGAAGACAGAGATTGGAATACATCCAGTAAATAATTCAGGACTTAAGCTGCAAGTGCTACTCTGAGGGATTCGTAGTGGGCTGCATAAAAAAAAGAGAGGGAGAGAAGAGAAAATCATGGGTGGTGGTTATCCATTCGAGAAGATGAATACTGGAAGGAAAAACATATATTCGTTAGTTAAACCAATGCCGTAAAGCTGTCAATGAGTTATAAAGGATTCAGTATACAAATAAAAAAAAAGTCTCTCATTTTGCCAATAACATAAAATTTCTCATAAGTAGCAAATCATATTTTAAATCTAAATTAAAAATTTCGAATATTTACTGTGGTCTACTGCTTTAGTTTCAAAAATATTTAAAAAGTAGTATAATATGAAACATAGAAGACAAAGATTTTAATGTACTCTTACATTTCAAATTGTTTCACTGTTGGCATGAGTAGTGACGATGATTAGTACGTTCATTTTCCTTAAATTTCATCCACTCAGATCACTAGTTTTCTGTGAAAGGATAGTGAGTAACTAAAAACAGAAACACATAATGCAAATGTAGCCGGTAAGTCTGACAGTTTCTACAACGAAACGTCGGACTTGGTGGTCTGTTAGTTTAAAATTAATATATGTGTTTTTTGTTTTCCTTTAACTTCAGTGATGTGAAGATTTATGGTTCCAGTTTCACGTTAAACAATACGTCCTCTTTCCCCTGTAGGAATAGTGGAGTAGGTTAAGGACACCCAAGTCGCCACAGTGGCATCTAATTGAAAGACTTGCACCAAACCGTTGAGCCACAAGAAATTATTATTATTATTGTACAACTTATCAACAGAATTAGTGAAAATTATCTGTCGAACATGAAATTAAGTAACATAATAAAAGACACAGACAAATGAAACAAAATGTTATATGGTATGGGAAAAACACCATCGATATGGTGATAGTGTGATCAGTTTTAGCAATTTTACCAGTTGTTCCATAATTTTGACACCAGCCAATGACGCAGCAGAATGCTTCCCAATTTCTGTTCACCGCTAAATCACCCCTCCACTACTTTGCAAGTACCATATACTAGATTGAAAATGCAGATAGATGTTTTTGCACTACAGCCATTTGGCCATGTACATCAAAGTATGCCAGGCAGCGCCCTATACCAATGCAGTTAGGTTGTCTACATATTTCCAGTACATCAGTCACAGTGCAGAATTTACAATTTCGACTCGCCATCTTTCTCTATGTGGCTGGTAAACACAAAGTACTGTCGCATTCGAAGGATAAAGTCAGAGACTGACAGATCCCCCCACATCATCCTTGACTAATCCTCCTCACAACACACTTGCCAACTTAATCTGCAACTGACTGGAAGTATGAAGGTCCTATACCCTCTGCATTCCACGTCTCATGAAGGAATAGAGCGAGCCGTGTCAGTAACTGCTGTTCAGTGAAGACTCTTCTGCACCACTCTTATCCACATCACATCAACGTGCACAAGATCGCTCCAGATGCATGCACGTCGCGGATGGTAGCACCTCTTATTGGTATACAGGGTGGAGAAAAATTGTCTCACGAAATTTTAACCCTGGATAGCTGATGCCAGTAGGACCCAAAACTACTAATGTTGTTTAGGTCGATAACGCACCATTTGTAAACTACAGAAATTTGGCGCCACACACTCCAATTGGCCGTGGGATTGCCCTGTTGCCCTTCGTCGGATGACAGGCAGCGCTATGGCTGTTGGTTCCAATCGGAGCGTTGTCGACCTACACAACATTAATAATTTTGGTTCCTACTGGCATCAGCTATCCAGGGTATTTCGTGACACACCCTGTGTAGTAGACATGCGAGTGTTGTGGTGATGTAACAGACGGCTAAGGAGAAACATGTGGTTTATAAATGATGGAGCTCCAGACAGACGGAGTTTGACACATTTTATGCAAATCAATTCTGAAGTATTATTCCAGAGTATGGAGTCAGAGCCAGTAAGGTACCGGCGTGATGAAATAACCATAGAACATAAGCACACGCTTCTATGGCTACACGGTTCTGCACCTAAAATTGTTGTCTTGTTAAAGCTATATGGTTTCTGAAGTATTACTCATGCAAACTGTAGCGCTCTTAATACTCTAATGCAGGTTATATTTGTCCAACATCAGGCATACATCCACCCTCCACGTTTCCTACCCCAATCACTGTGGTGACAATCGTTAAAATGATAAAACTACTTCCTTCTCCACTATTCTCGACTAGGGATACATCACGAGATGCCGCTGGACATGGCGGAGCATGCACAGCAGCAAGGCATGCTTGGTGCGAGACAGTGTTATGAGGACGAGAGTTATCTTGTTGATAACACGGCATGGGCGTGGGCGTTCATGAACAGCAGAGATACCAGTTGTAGGACCTCACCTATGAACTATGCAGCTGTCGCAGAGCCCATTATGGACACCAACAGTGAACAGGCACCACAGAATACTGCTTCATACACCATCACACTGGGTAGGCGTGATGTTTGATGGGAAATCACAAACGGCTCATTGTGGCGCTCTCCACTGCACCTCCAAGACAATGACACGGTGATTGCCACCTCCATGGAAAAGGGCCTCATGTTCGTGGCTGTAGACAGCATTCGAGTCGGGCACGATGAGTGGCAGGCTTCGCAACGACCGGCGTGCGGTGAGTCCTACTTCATACAACCACCTGGCAATAATACTGGCACTTAAGGACCGTTGCACAGAAGGGAGGACAGCCCTATGACTGGCCCCTATCGTTGCCCTTGGATTCATTTGTACTTCCTCCTTAAGATGCATGTCGAACGTCCATATCCTACACGTCACTGCGTGTCTTCAGGTATCCGTTGCCACCAACAAAGGGCAATGATGGTGTCTGTACGACTGGTGTAGTGCACAATACGGCGATAGGACCAGCCAGCATCTTGCAGCTCCATGATACGGCTCCTCTCGAACTTGTCTAAATGGGGAAACTGCTGTCGAACGTGTCACCTGGGCATACTGTGCATTTATGTGATGCTATATTGTTGCTACCTGCTGTCATACTAGTTGGCATAGCTGGTTGGGGCCCTCTTATATTAACAAATGGGCTTAACGTCACAACCCCTCTCACGATCCACAAGTGCGCAGCGTCAACTGGAAAAGAAATCCTTGGCATAGCTGATGGTGTGCAACATACTCACCAATATTACACAATATTACAGTGGATCACGCAGCTCCTTTTGAATACAGCTCTTTTTATGAGGATGAGTGTACATACTTGGGCAACGCCAGTTACTCAGCTAGTATGTAACATGTCTGGAACTATGGCTCGAGATAGAGTCAAAAATTTGGAGTTACGCAGATTTAAATCTGTTATAATCGAAAGTAGGGCATTGTAATGAAGAAAAAGAACAGCTGGCGTAGATGTTTTGAACCAAACAATATACAGTGACTTTAGCTGCTTGTCTGTGCACTTGCGGATAATACGCTTGGGGTAAAACTTTACAAAACTCTTGCTAATTCCTGGATTGGACAAATAGGTCGTTGACGTTTGTGCTACACTGTATGTTTGTAAGCTCAAGTTGGATGTAATGAGATACATCAGAAGCCAAAAGCGAGAACAGCCAAAAGAAAGAACAGTCCCGGGAAATGTTCCATGTCATGAACTTTAAGCCGATGTTTTTCATAGGGTTAAGTTTTGTTTGATAGCATCAATCTTGTTCGCCATATATGTTACCCCTTGCATTAAAGGACTTAATGAATTCAAATACACTACAGTGCATTAAAATTGCTACACCAAGAAGAAATGCAGATGATAAACGGGTATTCATTCGACAATATATTATATAAGAACTGACATGTGATTACATTTTCACGCAGTTTGGATGCATAGATCCTGAGAAATCAGTACCCAGAACAACCACCTCTGGCCGTAATAACGGCCTTGATACGCCTGGGCACTGAGTCTAACAGAGCTTGGATGGCGTGTACAGGTACAGCTGCCCATGCAGCTTCCACACGATACCACAGTTCATCAAGAGTAGTGACTGGCGTATTGTGACGAGCCAGTTGCTCGGCCATCATTGGCCAGACGTTTTCAATTGGTGAGAGATCTGGAGAATGTGCTGGCCAGGACAGCAGTAAAACATTTTCTGTATCCAGAAAGGCCCGTTCAGGAATTGCAACATGCGGTATCCTGCTGAAATGTAGGGTTTCGCAGGGATCGAATGAAGGGTAGAGCCACGGGTCGTAACACGTCTGAAATGTAACGTCCATTGTTCAAAGTGCCGTCAATGCGAACAAAAGGTGATCGAGACGTGTAACCAATGGCACCCCATCCATCACGCCGGGTGATACGCCAGTAGGCGATGACGAATACACGCTTCCAATGTGCGTTCACCGCGATGTCGCCAAATACGGATGCGACCATCATGATGCTGTACACAGAACCTGGATTCATCCGAAAAAATTACGTTTTGCCATTCGTGCACCCAGGTTCGTCGTCGAGTACACCATCACAGGCGCTCCTCTCAGTGATGAAGCGTCAAGGGTAACTGAAGCCACGGTCTGCGAGCTGATAGTCCGTACTGCTGCAGACGTTGTCGAACTGTTCGTTCAGATGGTTGTTGTCTTGCAATCGCCCCTATCTGTTGACTCAGGGATCGAGACGTGGCTGCACGATCTGTTACAGCCATGCGGATAAGATGCCTGTCATCTCGACTGCTAGTGATACGAGGCCGTTGGGATCCAGCACGGCGTTCCGTATTACCCTCCTGTACCCACCGTTTCCATATTCTGCTAACAGTCATTGGATCCCGAGCAACGCGAGCAGCAATGTCGCGACACGATAAACCCCAATCGCGATAGGCTACAATCCGACCTTTATCAATGTCGGAAAAGTGATGGTACGCATTTCTCCTCCTTACACGAGGCATCACAAGAACGGTCAACTGCTGTTTGTATATGAGAGAAATCGGTTGGAAACTTTCCTCATGTCAGCACGTTGTAGGTGTCGCCACCGGCGCCAGCCTTGTGTGAATGCTCTGAAAAGCTGATCATTTGCATATCACAGCATCTTCGTCCTGTCGGTTAAATTTCGCGTCTGTAGCGCCTGATCTTCGTCGTGTAGAAATTTTAATGGCCAGTAGTGTAATTGGTGATGTCGACCATAAAAAATTTTAATGAAACTTCTTCTCAGGTTATCATGGGAGTGAATATGTAATTCTGCGGTAAGTTTCGATAAGGTTTCTACTCGTCATCTTCAGGCGCCTGAAGATAATGAGTATGAAGCCTGTCGAAACGTAGTCACAGAACGTCACCTTGACTCGACTCATAGGACGAGGAGACTTCATCATCGAGATCCCCTAAGAAAGCTTGATTTTCCATATAAAATATTTCGTCACCATTTTACTTTCCCTTAAATTTGCTTTTCCCCTAATGGTCGCCTATAGTTCAGCCAGCATTCACTGTCGTTCAACAGATGACAAATGTATTATATCGTTTTTGTGTCTGGTGAAATCACGTTCCAATAAATCTTTTTCCAGCTAATAAATTGCGATGGCATATAAAGCACTTTCCATGGCCTTCAAACGATATCAGAGGCAAAGCAATTGCTGTTCTACATTGAACGGTGTGGCTTGTTTACTTTTTCTGTTTTGGACAATTGAGTGTACGTCACAGCATTCCTAATGCAGATAATAATTCTAATTTGACGCAGGTAATGTTGTCAGCAAACTGCTTGGCGCCTAACAAGGCGCTCTAGCATTGCTCTAACTGCCTCCGGGTGTATCCCTGCTTTTCCTTTCCCTTCTCAACCTCTAGCCACACTCACCGCGGCGCTCGGACCTATAGGCAGAGCAGGGTCGGAATGTTCGCGCTGTCTTTAAACTTAACGAAAATAAGTGCTTCAGCTACAAATATCTGTTACTAATTTTTTAAAACATTTAATATTTTTAATCCTTATTTATCTTGGGAATTAATGGCAATCTTGGTTTACAGATTCATTAGTCACCGAGAGAAGAGCTTCGTTTCCCTTAATAGTGTTATGTAATTGTCTTTTACGTTGTTATTCTTCCATATTGTGCTGAAGTACTGTCGGGCCTTCTTGACTGCTTGGAACAGAGCAGACTGTGTTATCGTAATAAAAAGTCACACCTACAGGGAATGAGTCGTGGAATATTTGCAGTGCAGGAAAGGTGAAGATTAACATTTAGCTTTAGCAAATAAGAAGCGATACTAATGTAATATCAAAGTTTATGGACTGAAGATCTAATAAAAACAAATTTATTTTTGCTGCTGCTATATCTCCTAATTTCAATTGTAAGTTATGCGAAAGAGTAATATTCATTAACTACGAGTCAGGTCGTAAGTACTCAACCACTATATTACATGGCGCAGCTGTAAACATCAGAAGTGGTGATTACATCTCATATCGTACATTTGCACAAAAAGGTGTTCCATGAATTACACGCAGCAATGGTGTAGAAAGAGTAAAATGGTGAATTAGGTAATGCAATACATTCTTACGAAGGAGGGCGAGGTTCGGATCCCTAAGATGATCCGTTAGACGACGGGTGAAATGGAGTACGGTTTAGTATTAATTTTCAAAACTATATTTTGCTACAGATGGAAATGATTAACGTGCGGGAGCATGTTGCGAGAGATCTCCAGTCGTGCAAAGAACGGTGTACGTCACAAGGAATCAAGTCAGCGTGTCTGCAGCGCCCAGTGTGTCTGGTCCCACATTACGAGGCAGTTGAAGAAACGGGAAAAGGTAGTGCGTGTCAACCAGTGAGTAGTTACTGTGCACTGTGATGGTGTTCTGTGATATTGCAGGGAGACAACATCTCGATGACTTCACACGGCGATGAATCATTGGGAGACTGGAACAATGGCGAAATGTGCTGGTTGTAGCCCAGGAGTTTCGTGCTGCTCACAGCATCGTTTTACTTGCATGGAGAGCGTTACAGATCACAGGCAATGCTGTCTGAAGGGTAGCCACGTCAAACAGCAGGTTTAGCTGCAACCACATTTAATACTACTGGAAGGCACGCAGTCTCACTCTCCACTGTTTCAGGCAGACTGCATGCCCCACGTTTAGCATATGGTGTTCCGTTGACATCCGCACATCGATGGCACCGTTTATGATGGTGCCATGAGCTTATGTACTGGACCAACGAAGAGTGGGAACGAATGCTCTTCTTGGATGTGAGCACATTCAGTCTGAGTAGTGATGCTGGACGTAAACTCACATGGCGAGAGGTAAGGAGCATCGTCGAACATGTGGGTTTTGGTGGTCTGGGTTTTATGGTGTAGGTAAGCATGTTGTTGCATGGCGTTCTGATCTCCTGTACTTTTAACACTGTACACTCACTGGTGAGTGTTACCGCGAAGTTTTACTACTTGTCATGTGCTCCTTTTCAGGAGTACATTCTGTCCTGACTTCTTTTTTATGGACGACAATGCGTGACCGCATCGAAAAGCGCATGTGAAGTAACTCTTGGAGTGTAAGCATATTCAGCAAGTGGACTGACCTGTCCGTTCCCCCGACTTAAATCCCATCGAACACGTGTGGGGTGGATTGGGAAGACGTTAGCAGGGTGGGTTTACTGGTTTTGGCTCAGCCCAGGCTCACAACCTAATTACTGTGACTTATTTTCAGCTTTAAGCAATTGCCCTCCCCTGTCAAAACAAGTGTTATGCAATCTAACAAGTGAAGTGCCCGAGAACATATGGCATCAGAAATTACTTCACAACAGCTCCTGAACTCTGGAGCCTCAAGATTTTGGCTTCGAATCCCAGCATGTTAAAATATTTTAATTTTCGTGCAATTTAAGCTAAATTTCGCTACAACGTTTAATGCAGGCAATTACATGAAGCTTCACAACCCCCCTCCCCTCCCCACCAGATCACCTGACCACCTAAGGTCCCTACTGTTAATGACTTAGGGTCAAACCTCAGGCCCCCGCCATCCAGGTTTTAGGTTCAACTATTGCATACGTAAATATCGTATTTTTCATAAGAGTATTTAAGCTCTATTGCCACAAGTAAATATGGCAACAAAACAGCGTAACTGCTTCAGTTTCACACACGCTAAGCTTCAGAGCCCCCACGATCTTGAGTTCAACACCTTGCATGTGTAAATAGGTTAACTTGCATGTAATTTCAGGTAACAAAATAGTGTAGTTTCATTATAATACGTTGTCTCTAATGGCACCCGTAAATATCATAACAAGACGGCGTAAATGTCTCAATTTCCCAACAACACTGCGATCTTACCAGGTTCTCTATGCTTCAGTGTTTTGAGGTCTCAGGCTTGTGTGTGTAAAAAGGTGTTTTGCGTTGAACTCTACGGCGCCAAAGTCAGGGGAGACATATATAAACCCCACAGAGAGATCATATTACCAGTTCATTTAAAAAAAGACACTCTTCAACCCGGGCGGTTCTAGGCGCTACAGTCTGGAACCGCGCGACCGCTACGGTCGCAGGTTCGAATCCTGCCTCGGGCATGGATGTGCGTGATGTCCTTAGGTTAGTTAGGTTTAAGTAGTTCTACGTTATAGGGGACTGATGACCTCAGAAGTTGAGTCCCATAGTGCTCAGAGCCATTTGAACCACTCTTCAACAGTACATACATACTTGTTGTTCTAAATGTGTAAATGTCGATTTAGCATCAGATAATGACTGTGAGGTAACAGTGGAAATCTGAAATGGTTGTCGTAATACAAAAACGTCATTTACCAAGATGGAGTGCGGGGAACTCGGCAGGCAAATATTGTACATCAAACAGAGTACGAACCAGCTCATCTTCCTCCAGGCATCAACGTCTTTAGCAGAAGGCATCTGTCATCGACATGTATTGCACTCCTACACCAAAATTATCATAATCAGAAGACTATCCACTATGTGTCTATTTACGTCATTCAACTGTAGTTAATCTGTATTGATTATGTAGAATATTATGGGTTGCAACAAACTGACTAATTCGATGGAACCGTATTGGAAAGTACTATTGGATGATATTGTGAACTATGTAACTGAGTATAGCATACAGGATGCTTTGGAACAGTGTACAAATGTATGAATGCATGCATTATCAGTTTCTGCTACCGTAACTCCTACAAATATTAACCTAGTAAAACTTAGAATTACCGTGGGATACCGAAAAATTTCATTCATCCTATTGGTTTAGAACGTTATACGAGCAGATTTTATAGCGTATAAAAAATAAGCTAATTAGAAAATATTGTAGGGATTTATTGTAGAATGAACAATAAGAAATGTGCTAATGACATATATTTCATTTCTGTATGAAAAAATATGTTAATGAAGCAAAGGTAATTTAAAATATATGTTTTTACTGAAGCAGTGTTAATGATCCTATCACAATATTCAAAAAGTAGAACCAAGATATGCATTAAATACATACCACTGTGACAAACAGGCAATACTGTTCCACACACACACACACACACACACACACGCACACACACGCACACACACATACATACACACACGCACACACACACATTGAATATTGTATGTGTGTGGGTGTTATGTTGCCGAGTTGTGCAACGGTTCGATCTGACAAGTTCCCTTTGGCTCCTGCAAGAAGCAGTTTCCACCCCAGGCTACTACGGAACTCAGAGAGACGCTCCTAACGTACCAAAGAGAAATGCCTGAAAAACTTTCAGCAGTAAATCTGTTCTGGAGTCATCTGCTGTAAGGAAACGACACAAAAATATTCTATTTTCTTATGTAACAAGTGGGATACTTGGGTACTAGAGTACTGTTAGTTAGTGTAAAAAAAAGCATTAAACGAACGGAACATATCATTTATTGCAAAATCTGAGAAAATCAAGTGAAACTTTTATTTATAAACTGATACACAAATTACTGGGTTCTTTTCGGAATAGGAGGTTACCTCTTATGGATAGGAATTCTGTTAATGAAATTTGTATACAAAGTGTGGGAAAGCTCTTTTATCCCTTTTTTTTAAAGAATGTTATTTACTGGGCAGAATGGCTGAGATCCGCGCCTACTCAGCTTGAATAATTTTCCGACTGATATTACGGTATATGGATAATTTTTACTTATGGACCGTCTGACAGCAACTGAATAAAACACAATTTTAGTGCCATACGCGTTTCACCTTTACTTTCTGCAAGGCATCATCAGTGAGTGGCAGGTTGCGTGGACAATTTCTTACATATTACACTCCTGTTGCATTTTTGGTGTTGTTCTTCTTCTTATGAACGCCAATTTGCGTTTTTTTCCTCATTCCACAGCACTATGCACTGAACGCTTGTTTTTTACATACTGACTCTTCAGTTGGCTGAAATTCACAGTGTTTATGGGATGTCAGGATTAGCAAGAACTTTTTACATACGTTACTTACATATAGCAGCCAGTTAGCTATGGGTCCATACATTATTGAATACCATGACTACAGCACATCAAATTTAGGAGTGTATCTCTCTGCATGTGAGGCTTTTCATTATTATTACGTAGTTTTATACAATGTGGAAAGTCACCTATACACACTGAATGACTTTCCAAATTCATTGTAAGACTTCCCCCATTTAGAGTGAACACTACAGATATTATAGAGAAATTTCTGTAGAACTGTCCTCACTCATAACTCGTTAATGTCACTTTCTTTTAAAGTATTGTCCGAATACAAACTTAGTCACATGATTGCTTCCAAATGTTCAAATGTGTGTGAATTCCTAAGGGACCAAACTGCTGAGGTCATCGGTCCCGAGACTTACACACTAGTTAAACTAACTTAACGCTAATGACAACACACACATCCATGCCCGAGGGAGAGGCCGCGCAATCCGTGACATTGCGCCTCAAACTGTGCGGCCATTCCGCGTGGCCCAGGATTTCGTGTCACTGCTGTTTACACTATATGTATTGGTTCAGAGTGAACATTTCAGATCATTACTGTTTAAACAATATGTAGTGATGTAGAGAAGAAATGGTTCAGCTTGAGGATCTGTACTCGTTATCAGTGGGTATCCCACAACACCATATGCAATAATAATAATAACAATAATAACAATGTTGCCTATAAAATCATTGTTTCGCAGTCATATAAATGTATTACTAGTCTGTGTACATAACTGTTGTTAGTTTAACGTAAATCATATACTGATTTTTTCAATGGATGTGTTGTAGTCATTTTATAGTGAGACATGTGGCGAGTGTTATGTGAAACTGTTTTCTCTGAATGAGATATCGGTCAAAAAAATTTTTTCTCCATGGGCGTTGGAACCCTCCCAGTTTCATCATGCAAGGAAACACGACAGGTATTAGCTGAGAGAGCTGGAGAGAGCTATTATGGTCACTGTCATAAAAAGGAGGTGAGAACAACAACTTTCACATCCGTACTGCAACACCTTGAGAGCTGAAAGTGTTTTAGTAACAGACAGAAAGCAATTGATATTCCCTTTCTGTATTTTTGTATGTTATCGCATTTCATGCAAAACATAATGGCTTCACATACTATTAAAGAACTGCAGTTTGTTGAACATTGCATGGTTACTCATAAATTGATTATGTGCTAGTATGCATCTGGAGTTGCACGTATTGGTCCGTGGGATAAAATAGCGCATGTATTTTAAGTAGGCTGTATAGGTTTTTTGATTGGTAACGCCACGTAGCGCTCTGTATGAAAATCGCTGGCTGTGCTGTGTGCAGTCTCTGGCTGCTTTTCAATGTTGTTCGCTATTGTAGTGTTGGGCGGTTGGCTGTTAACAGCGCATTGCGTTGCGCAGTTGGAGGTGAGCCGCCAGCAGTGGTGGATATAGGGAAGTGAGATGGCGGATTTTTGAGAGCGGATGATCTGGACGTGTGTCCATCAGAAACAGTACATTTGTAAGAATGGATGTCATGAACTGCTATATATATTATGACTTTTGAACACTAATAAGGTAAATACATTGTTTGTTCTCTATCAAAATCTTTCATTTGCTAACTGTGCCTATCAGTAGTTAGTGCCTTCAGTAGTTAGAATTTTTTATTTAGCTGGCAGTAGTGGCGCACGCTGTATTGCAGTAGTTCGAGTAACGAAGATTTATGTGAGGTAAGTAATTTGTGAAAGGTATAGGTTAATGTTAGTCAGGGCCATTCTTTTGTAAGGATTATTGAAAATCAGATTGCGTTGCGCAAAAAAATATTGTGTGTCAGTTTAGTGTTGATCAGAATAGGTAAAGAGCGAAATATCTGAGTACGTTCAGTTTTGCTCAGCTGTTTGAAAATCAAATAATGTAAGAGGTTTATCAGCACAGTAATTCATTAAGTTTTCTAAGGGGACGTTTCAGTATGGTTAGATTTAATAGGAATATTGAAGAAGTGGGGAAAATCTTAACACCTGTATTAGAAACGTCTCATAGATGTAATATACCGATTAAAGAACCTCAAAGCCCTAGATCTTAAAGCAATACACGTTGTTGCATGCACATGTCTGAGACCTCGAGACACGGAAGCTAACGGTATATGGTTCAACTGCAACGCTGGCAAACTGAGTGGAATACGCTGTTTTGTTACAGTAATTACTTGTGGCATCAAAGCTTAAACACTGTGCTGAAAATAACGATAAATGCATATGCAGGTGTCGAACTTAGAGCCTGCAGTGCACGGATCTGGGGGTAGCATGGTTCGAACTTAAGGCCTGAGGACAGGGAAATTGGGGGGCAGGTGGCCTAAGGGACCGTGAAGGTTTGCGCAGTTGCCTGTCTTAAATGTTGTCGCGAAGTTTCGATTAAATTACACGGAAATTAAAATATTTACACGTACTGGGGTTAGAACCCGAACCTTTGAGCTCCAGAGCTTAGGTGTCGTTGTGAAATAGTTTGTGACGTCATATGACCTTGAACACTAGCGTTATTAGATTGCATAACATTTGTTTTGAGAGTGGAATGCAGTTGCTTAAAAGTGAAAGTAGGTCAGAATAATTGGGAATGACCATCAGCACGGCCACAAATGGCGAACCCACTCTACTGACGTACTGCAGCACGGCTACACGCACCGTCGACCATCCAGCGATTATGCCCTGTTGGAGGAATGGGACATCGTACCACAAGAGCTCCTTTTTAACCATGTTCCCAGCATGGAAGCACTTGGCAACACTTGGAATGCCGTCCGAGGTGATCACGTATTGTATTAAAAACAATGTTCATCATTTTTCAATTTCTAGGGGACCATAATAAATCGCGGTGACTTCAGTGTAATAATTATCTCTATCATCTCATTGCATATATCTTTCAGTTATTTTCTGTACTATACTGCAGCAGTTCCTCCTACATATGTCCCAAGTTTCATTGAGCTACGTTGTTTGGCGGTGGACACATCGTTCAATAGTTATGAAGGCATGGTGAAAAGTAGTGCCTCAGAATTTTTATTCTGTTCTCAGTATCGATTGAGGTACCAGTCGGTCAACTTCACCGCTTGCCTGACGCAAGTTGAGACAATCTGACGCTAGAGGGCTCCGAATTGTAGCGTGTAAGATGGCGGTGTGTAACTTAACTACGTCAGTGCGCTGAGAAACAGCGTAAAGTTTAGAATGTAAAGAAATCTTCCACTCATGGATTAAGCTCTCCTTCATCATGACAGTGCCTTACCACACACGAGCACTGTAACATCTGCAATAATCCGACATCTAGGCTCCACTATCATTGATCATCCTCCATACAGTCCCGACTAGATCCGATTAGAATTTCATCTGTTTCTGAAACTTAAAGAACATCTTCGAGGATTTCGCTTTGATAGCTGGAAACGAGGATAATGGAATGTAGTCAAATTAAATCGGGTGATGCTGAGGGAATTAGATTAGGAAATGAGACACTTAAAGTAGTAAAGGAGTTTTGCTATTTAGGGAGTAAAATAACTGATGATGGTCGAAGTAGAGAGGATATAAAATGTAGACTGGCAATGGCAAGGAAATCGTTTCTGAAGAAGAGAAATTTGTTAACATCGAGTATAGATTTAAGTGTCAGGAAGTCGTTTCTGAAAGTATTTGTATGGAGTGTAGCCATGTATGGAAGTGAAACATGGACGATAACCAGTTTGGACAAGAAGAGAATAGAAGCTTTCGAAATGTGGTGCTACAGAAGAATGCTGAAGATAAGGTGGGTAGATCACGTAACTAATGAGGAGGTATTGAATAGGATTGGGGAGAAGTTTGTGGCACAACTTGACTAGAAGAAGGGATCGGTTGGTAGGACATGTTTTGAGGCATCAAGGGATCACAAATTTAGCATTGGAGGGCACCGTGGAGGGTAAAAATCGTAGAGGGAGACCAAGAGATCAATACACTAAGCAGATTCAGAAGGATGTTGGTTGCAGTAGGTACTGGGTTCAAAATGGTTCAAATGGCTCTGAGCACTATGGGACTTAACATCTATGGTCATCAGTCCCCTAGAACTTAGAACTACTTAAACCTAACTAACCTAAGGACATCACACAACACCCAGCCATCACGAGGCAGAGAAAATCCCTGACCCCGCCGGGAATCGAACCCGGGAACCCGGGCGTGGGAAGCGAGAACGCTACCGCACGACCACGAGATGCGGGCAGGTACTGGGAGATGAAGAAGCTTGCACAGGATAGAGTAGCATGGAGAGCTGCATCAAACCAGTCTCAGGACTGAAGACCACAACAACAACAACAGCTGTGAAGGGGTGCAAGCGGAGGTGACATTGTGGTTCCTTCAACAGAGTCAAACATTCTACAGTGACAGTATCAAGAAACTGGTCTTTCGTTGGGAGAAAATTGGGAGGGTGACTTAGTTGAGAAATAAGTATGTAGACAAGAAGAATAAAGATGTAGAATGTTGTTAAATGTAATTTTATTTAAAAAATTCGGAGGCTATACTTTTGAGCACGCCCTCGACTTCCGTCGTTAAATTTTGCGCACTGTCTGTCTGGCGTAACAGGCTTCAGACCGTGACGCATTCTGGTTTTGTGCAGATAGAATGTTTTGAGTCCTACCTAATTTTTCCCAGCCCTCCAGAGCTCTATTCTTGCTAGAAATCTAAAATCTGATATGATGCGCGCTGCGGCTAAACGCATATTCGGATTTCGACTAACGAAATCATCGAAAAGTGAAAGGTACCGTCACTGTCTGTCTCCACTGTGGCCGAGAATGATGGTAAGCTCTTTAAGTACTTCACATCTACGAGTTTAACGCAAGGAACACGTTTGCAGTAATACTACTAGTAGTAGCTTTACTCATCCGTAAATCTCTTTTTACAAGGCTATAGGACATGTGGAAGTAATAACAAAAACCAGGTTTTGTGCACATATTCCTGTCATCTCGAGACTTTTTATTCACTGAGTTTTAGAATTTCTGTTGTTTCTCTAAACTGTTTCAGACAAATGGTGGTGTAGTTCCTTTCAGTAAACCGATGCAATTTCCTTGACCATCCTTGTCCAGCTAAACTAGCGTTTTATCACGAACGACCTCCATGGCAGTTGGATGTTTAACTTCCATGCTTCACCCTTTTGCAATATTTTGTAGAAATTTTGAAGGCACTGAGTTTAAGCATTGCAGTGAACTTGCTACTGGGTGTTAAAAGGCTTTTCAATTTTCAATTCGTGCGTGAACGTTAAGTATTTGAGTATCAGCAGTGATCAGAAGTCTGTAACCAACATTGCTCACAACTGAGTTTAAGATCTTGTCACCATAAGTAGATAGGGTATAGTTGACTGTTGGCTGTCTAAATTGTGAAGTCGCCTCCAGCACAATGTTCTCACTACAAGCTCTCGATAAATTTTCAACACACTACCAAATTTGTTTGTCTACATGAGTATTCCTTCTATAGGAATTGTTGTAATTATGCTACCTTTGCCGGAAAGTGACTCACACAGTTCACCTACGCTGAGTTTTCAACTCAACCGCTTATATTAATATAAGTAGCATTCCAAAAATGTGATATATGAAAGACTAAATTTCTGCACGATTCTACGAAATTTGTAGGACCGTGAAGATAGGAGTGTGAAGTCAGCAGCCTCGGTCCTCAAATTTAGTCTCGCTCCCACATAATTGTTGTTGTTGTGGTCTTCAGTCGAGAGACTGGTTTGATGCAGCTCTCCATGCTACTCTATCCTGTGCAAGCTGCTTCGTCTCCCAGTACCTACTGCAACCCACATCCTTCTGAATCTGTTTAGTGAATTCATCTCTTGGTCTCCCTCTACGATTTGTACCCTCCACGCTGCCCTCCAGTACTAAATTGGTGATCCCTTGATGCCTCAGAACATGTCCTACCAACCGATCCCTTCTTCTAGTCACGTTGTGCCACAAGCTCCTCTTCTCCCCAATTCTATTCAATACCTCCCCATTAGTTATGTGATCTACCCATCTAATCTTCATCATTCTTCTGTAGCACCACATTTCGAATGCTTCTATTCTCTTTTTGTCCAAACTATTTATCGTCCATGTTTCACTTCCATACATAGCTACACTCCATACAAATACTTTCAGAAAAGACTTCCTGACACTTAAATCTATACTCGATGTTAAACAAATTTCTCTTCTTCAGAAACGCTTTCCTTGTCATTGCCAGTCTACATTTTATATCCTCTCTACTTCGACCATCATCAGTTATTTTGCTCCCCAAATAGCAAAACTCATGTACTAGTTAAGTGTCTCATTTCCTACTTCTCTCAGCGTCACCAACTTAATTCGACTCCATTACATTATTCTCGTTTTTCTTTTGTTGATGTTCATCTTATATCCTCAAGACACTGTCCATTTCCTTCAACTGCTCTTCCAGGTCCTTTGCTGTCTTTGACGGAATTACAATTTCATCGGCGAACCTCGAAGTTTTTATTTCGTATCCATGGATTTTAATACCTACCCCGAATTTTTCTTTTGTTTCCTTTACTGCTTGCTCAATATACAGGCTGAATAACATCGGGGATAGGCTACAACCCTGTCTCACTCCCTTCCCAACCACTGCTTCCCTTTCATGTCTCTCGACTGTTACAACTGCTATCTGGTTTCTGTACATTTTGTAAATAGCCTTTCGCTCCCTGTATTTCACCACTGCCACCTTCAGAATTTGAAAGAGAGTATTCCACTCAACATGATCAAAAGCTTTCTCTAAGTCTACAAATGCTAGAGACGTAGGTTTGCCTTTCCTTAATCTATCTTCTAAGATAAGTCGTAGGGTCAGTATTGCCTTACGTGTTCCAATATTTCTACGGAATTCAAACTGATCATCCCCGAGGTCGGCTTCTACCAGTTTTTCCATTCGTCTGTAATGAATTCGCGTTAGTATTTTGCAGCTGTGACTTATTAAACTGATAGTTCGGTAATTTTCACATCGGTCATCACTTGCTTTCTTTGGAATAGGAATTATTATATTCTTCTTGAAGTCTGCGGGTATTTCGCCTATCTGATACATCTTGCTCACCAGATGGTAGAGCTTTGTCAGGACTGGCTCTCCCAAGGCCGTCAGTAGTTCTAATGGAATGTTGTCTACTCCCGGGGCCTTGTTTCGACTTAGGTCTTGCAGTGCTCTGCCAAACTCTTCACGCAGTATCATATCTCCCATTTCATCTTCATCTACATCCTCTTCCATTTCCATAGTATTGTCCTCAAGTACATCGGCCTTGTGTAGGCAATCTATACACTACTTCCACCTTTCTGCTTTCCCTTCTTTGCTTAGAACTGGGTTTCCATCTGAGCTCTTGATATTCATACAAGTGGTTCTCCTTTCTCCAAAGGTCTCTTTAATTTTCCTGTAGGCAGTATCTATCTTACCCCTAGTGATATATGCCTCTCCATTCTTACATTCGTCCCCTAGCCATCCCTGCTTATACTTATGTGAAACATTTTACACCAAAAAACTACGAGGACTATATATCTGATTCCTCCATTTAACAGATATTGAATTCAATCATAAAATGTAAAAAAACCTGCATTAAAACAAAACACTGTTACCATAATTTCTCTCTAGTAAAATTTCGAATGTTTATCATGGGAAAAATAGCTTCCTTTTTCGCTTGTTAAAGATTTTATCTAAGGATATCGAAAATTTATGAAATATTAGCGTAGTCGACGCTTTTAGATTCCATATACTGTATATTACTGTAATGGACTGTGCTTTGATACCTCCGTCTGGCTTAAAAGCGAAGTTGGTCATTGCTCAGAAAATGAACGTTGATGGTAGATGCATTAATCTTTCATTACCTGTACAGGCAAAGACCTCGTGCAGGTGGTTTATCATATCTCCCATATGTCATTAAATGTGTCAGTTGTACGTCTGTAACGTGCTGTGCATTTGAACAGTTTTGTGTTTTTTTTATTTTTATTTATTTATTATGATGGAATTAAGGCCGAGAGCGAAATCCGCTTCTAACACATAGCCTAGTCCTTTCGAATAGCACCATAACGTTCCGTCGGACGGAAGGATCACTGACAATAGTTGTCCTCACTACGAGAGTCACTGTGGAAAGGTTTATAACAGAACTAAGGACATTAGCGCAAAGTGTGATGATCAGAAATTGTATACCAGAATCTCTCTTACCCTTTCTGTTTAAGTACTATCGATGTAGTGATCTCACAGTTTTTCTCGGCTGAATAATAATGTGTTTCAGGTTGTGCAGCCGAGTTATTTCGGTTTATACTAGGGAAACAATTCCGCTGAACATCCGGAAGCACAGAATCATTAACTATCAACTAAATTTTACTTCCAAGACCAGATTCGAAGCTGCCACCTCGTAGTCGAGCGTCAGTGCAAACACTTGGGTTACTGATCTCAGCTACCGGCAAGGGTACATCTGTCCTATATATGTCTTATTCAGACATGAGCTTCTGTCAGTCACAGCTTGTACAACGGATAATGCTACTGTTTTGGCTGTTCCACATTCCGTCTGGCTACTCTGTAGCAGAACATACTTTCTTCTTGGCTTTCAGATCATCGATCCCTCCGTAGCTGCGTTGGTTTCGTAAAGACTGGTTAAACTACGTGTCTTTAGTGAGAATATATTTTCTTAGCTTACAATATCAGGACAGAGTAAAGAATATTGACAGGCTCAGTAATATTAAGCAAGTAGTTTATTTGATCCAAGTTACAATGGCATCAGTAAGCAGAAGAGACAAGCGATCACGTCCAGACTTCTCACTTTCCATGTCCACTGAAACAAAGAAAGTAAATACATATTAAATTGTTTCAAATCTTTACCGTCACATAAATTTACTTCCATCAAAAGCAGCTAATTTTATGGTTTAGGTTACTTTATTTTCTACTTTATTTACTTATTTTCTTTTCTGAATACATTACCGTTGTGCAACATTGAGAACATTACGTAACTACATTATTTGTTAGGTCCTACAAGATCTGTCAGATGACGTAATACTGTCGGCGCTAGCACCAGTGACGTTCCAGTCGTTAACGTGAGTCCACGTAAGAAAACGAAGCAACACGAAGGAATCATCCTATTGCGACTGAAAGCGGTATATGTGATGTACATGTACAGACAAAGAAGTGATTACAATGTCATCAAAATTGATGATTTAACAAGAGAAAGAGCTTTACAAATTGAGCAAGACAATAACTTGCCGGTCCACCTCTGGCCCTAATGCAAGCAATTATTCGGCTTGGCATTGATAGAGTTATTGGATCCTGAGGGATATCATGCCAGATTCTGTCTCATTGGCACTCCAACCATCCGAGCTGGTTGGAGTGCTCTGCTCGTAATGCTCGAAACGTAGTATTTCAGCAACCTCATCATTCGTCACAGTGGCTAGATTGGACTGTAAAAAAAAATGGGACTGCGTAAAAATTTGGACTCTGTACGGACGCTGATGATTGCGCAGTTGAGCGCCCCGCAAACCAAACATCATCATCATCATCCGGACGTTCGTGACTGAGGAGAGATCCGGGGACCTTGGCGGGCAAGATAGGACGTGGCAAGCACGCAAGACAGCGGTAAGACCTCTCGGCTCTCGTGCTGAAGTGTAATACCAGGAGGGCTTGTCATGAAAGGCAACAAAACAGGGTGTAGAATATCGTCGACGTATGGCCGTGCTGTAAGGGTGCCTCGGATCTAAACCAAAGGGGTGATATGAAATAAAATAGCATCCCAGACTCTCACTCCTGGCTGTCCGGCTGCATGGCGGGCGACCGTCAATCTGATGTCCCACCACTATCCGGGGCATCTCCAGACACATCTTCAGCCTGGAATCGCATTGATCGGAGTAGAATTGTCTTCAGCGATGTATCCCGGTTTGAGCTGAGTCCCGATGCCCAACAAGGACGTGTGTGGAAATACACCAGACAGCGGTGGGATACCAACCTGCCCCCGCTGTACGTCTCTACAACCAGGAGTAATGGTATGGAGTGTCGTCATTTCTTTTAGTAGCAGGACCCCTTTAGTTGTCATCCGCAGCACCCTTGCAGCACAGCGGTACGTCAACGATACTCTACGCTTTTCATGGGAAGCCATCCTGGGCTTACATTTCAGACAGATAATGCCCGCCCACAGACGCAGATAGTTTCTGCTGCTTGTCTTCGTCCTTGCCAAACTCTAGCTTGACCAGCAAGTCTCCGTATCTATTCCAAATTCAGAATGTCTGGAACTTTATGGGCAGGAAAATCCAACCACCTCGGGATTTCGACGATCTAACGCCCCGACTGGACAGAATCTAGCACGATATTCCTCAGGATGACACCCAAAAACTATCAGTCAACGTCAAGCCGAATAACTGCTTGCATAAGGGCCAGATATGTATCAAAGCTTTATGGACTTGCTCAGTTTGTGAAGATTGTTATTTTGAATAAATCATGCAATTATTCTGAAACTGTCATCATTAGTTGCCTGTACATGTACAACACATCTACAGGTTCGCGTTCCATTCAGATAATTACTTCGTGGTGCGTCTTTTTTTTAAATTTTCTTTACTCAGAGAATATAAACTAATGAGCAAACGTCTTGACTTTCTGTCGAGCTTTACCTCTACAAATCAGTATAAAATAACACGAAAATACTCGGTTATTTATATCTGTCATCAAATGGCCGGAGCTTCAATAATTATCAGGTATATTGTCAGTTAACTTTTATTTGACAACCACAACCGCTTTTTTTGTTTAGTTGAAAACCGCCGCTGCTAGTTTCGTTAATTACTGTCATCGTTAGGGGCTATTATCCTTCTTAATTAGCCCATAATCAGTCCAAAGACGTCTCGCATGTAAACGCAAAGGAGCCAAGCTGCTATAAATCATGAAGGACAGGTTCAAATGGCTCTGAGCACTATGGGACTTAACTTCTGAGGTCATCAGTCCCCTAGAACTTAAAACTACTTAAACCTAACTAACCTAAGGACAACACACACACCCATGCCCGAGGTAGGACTCGAACCTGCGACCGTAGCGGTCGCGCGTTACCAGACTGTAGCGCCTAGAACCGCTCGGCCACCCCGGCCGGCCATGAAGGACAGGATTGTGACCGATAAATAAATGTGAATATATTCAATATTCTGCTTGCCACGATCACAATTGTTCTTTAATGCGTTTCGTTACATTCTGATGACTGCTCAGTGAAAATAACCTATTAGTTAAAGCTTGAATGTGTGAGAAATTGACCCTTTACAGAAGTGAGAGGTTTCTGTGGAAGATCAGTAAAGCCACTCCTAATATGCCCTGTAAGTAGCAAGCATTTTTTTCGATACATCTACGTCACCTGTAGAATAACAGTAGGTGACGGAAATATGACGGCTGATACTCACTGCTTGCCACCCCCAATGCCGCCTCCAAAGCTGCCGCTGGAGCTGGAGCTGGAAGCCTGGGAGCTGCTCTGGGAGTAGCTACCGCTGCCGCCGCCACCAAAGCCGCCGCCCCCGTGATGGCCGCCTCCGAGGCCGCCTCCGTGGCCGCCTCCGTGGCCGCCACCGCCGCCTCCGCACGTCTTGCAACCGCCGCCTCCGCGCTTCACACGTGCTGCTGCTTCACCTGCGGGGGCAATCGTGTCATCAGAACCGCCTTTTATTACACCCTTAAAGATCTGCACTGTAAATCAGAGCTGAATGCCGCCAGAAAGTTTCTAGTTACACTGTGTGAATATGTTTGTTCTTTCTGGTTCGGTTGGGCTGTTTTGGAGGAAGAGACCAAGCAGCAAGGTCATCGGTCTCATCAGATTAGGGAAGGATGAGGAAGGAAGTCGGACGAGCTCTTTCAAAGGAACCATCTCGGCATTTGCTGCAGCGCTTTAGGGAAATCACGGAAAACTTAACTCAGGATGATCGGACGCGGGATTGAACCGCCGTCCTCCCGAATGCGAGTCCAGTGTGCTAAACACTGCGCCACCTCGCTCTGTGTTCTTTCTGACATTGCCGTCATCTTACCTGTGAACTGAGCTCATCCATTCACAGCAGAAAATGGTTAGAGGCGTAATTTGAAGCGCGGTACAACACGATGTTTTTGACGTACACAAAGCTGTGCCGAAACTAAAAGAAATAGCAAGTAAGAAAAACAATCTAAGGACCGATTATGAAGCAAACCTCGAACCTATGCGTTTATTTCGTAATAATCAAGTCAGACATCATAGCGTCGTATTTCCGTCCTCGTCAATAATTTATAAATAATATTGGTTGGTGTTTCCTTGTTACTGCCACTAATATAACAGTTTTAGTCAGCAAGGCCTACTGTGAGAGCACACGAGAGACATCAATTACTTAAAGAGACAAAACGATGTAGAAAAAAATTGCGTTTTTACACAATGAAACTTTTACAACTTCTCAAAAATTCCCACCTATATCAATAAGGTTGTCCCAACGATAAGCTAGTTTTTTAATACCTGATACAAATAAGTACTTGTCGTGTTGTTAGGTCGATATTCCCACAAATTCGATGACCCACTTCGTTCTTGTTGTTTATCCACCTAATGTCCCCTTAAGTGGACCAAACAGGAGAAAATCAGAATGAGCCAAATCTGGACTGTAGGAAGGATGTGGTAGTACCTCCCAACTCAATGGTTTCTTGGATCAGCTGGCAGTGCGGGGTGGGCATTGTTGTTGTTGTTGTGGTCTTCGGTCCTGAGACTGGTTTGATGCAGCTCTCCATGCTGTCTATCCTGTGCAAGCTGCTTCATCTCCCAGTAACTACTGCAACCCACATCCTTCTGCATCTGCTTAGTGTATTCATCTCTTGGTCTCCCTCTATGATTTTTACCCTCCACGCTGCCCTCCAATACTAAATTGGTGATACCTTGATGCCTCAGAACATGTCCTACCAACCGATCCCTTCTTCTAGTCAAGTTGTGCCACAAACATCTCTTCTCCCCAATTCTATTCAATACCTCCTCATTAGTTATGTAATCTACCCATCTAATCTTCAGCATTCTTCTGTAGCACCACATTTCAAAAGCTTCTATTCCCTTCTTGTCCAAACTATTTATCGTCCATGTTTCACTTCCATACATGGCTACACTCCATACAAATACTTTCAGAAACGACTTCCTGACACTTAAATCTATACTCGATGTTAACAAACTTTTCTTCTTCAGAAACGCTTTCCTTGCCATTGCCAGTCTACATTTTATATCCTCTCTACTTCCACCATCATCAGTTATTTTGCTCCCGAAATAGCAAAAATCCTTTACTACTTTAAGAGTCTCATTTCCTAATCTAATTCCCTCAGCATCACCCGACTTAATTCGACTACACTTCATTATCCTCGTTTTGCTTTTGTTGATGTTCATCTTATATCCTCATTTCGAGACACCATCCATTCCGTTCAACTGCTCTTCCAAGTCCTTTGCTGTCTCTGACAGAATTAGATTGTCATCGGTGATCCTCAAAGTTTTTATTTCTTCTCCATGGATTTTAATACCTACTCCAAATTTTTCTTTTGTTTCCTTCATTGCTTGATCAATATACAGATTGAATAACATCGGAGAGAGGCTACAACCCTGTCTCAATCCCTTCCCAACCACTGCTTCCCTTTCGTGTCCCTCGACTCTTGTAACTGCCATCTGGTTTCTGTACAAATTGTAAATAGCCTTTCGCCCCCTATATTTTACCCCTGCCACCTTCAGAATTTGAAAGAGAGTATGCCAGTCAACGTTGTCAAAAGCTATCTCTAAGTCTACAAATGCTAGAAACGTAGGTTTGCCTTTCCTTAATCTAGCTTCTAAGATAAGTCCTAGGGCCAGTATTGCCTCACGTGTTCCAATATTTCTACGGAATCCAAACTGATGTTCCCTGAGGTCGGTTTCTACTAGTTTTTCCATTCGTCGTAAAGAATTCGCGTTTATGAAACAGTAACTACAATTTGACTGTTTGATATGCTTTATTATACGATCTAGATTTCAGCCTCAGATCATTGTCAAGTGTTACAAATGACTGATTTTTATTACACACTTGTATCCCCTTAATAAATCGTCCAAGTCGCCAGCCAATTATCACCTTTACCTGCGAAACATCAAGTTTATATAACCAAAGATGTATATTTTAATGATGAATTGTGTGATTTTTGACATTTACAACACTTGAAAATGGTCTAAGGCTGAAACCTAGATCGTGTAATAAAGCATATCATAGAGTCAAATAGCGGTCATATCTTTCCGTAAGTTTTATATGACTTTGACTGTACTTGAAGGAAAACACATCGAGTGTTTCTCAAACGTTTCTCTCTGCATCTTATATTGTTCTCAAAAATTGGTATTTTGTCTATCGGATATTTTTTGCGTAGACAGAGGTATATTGAAATAAGCGAAGATTATTTCTAAAGTGATTTCATATCGCGTCGTGCCCTTGAACGTTGCCCAACTGATCGTGTGGAACTGTAGAACTACAGAATATTAAAACTGCTGCGAGATAGAATGTTCTGTATAACAACTTAGTTTGTGGTTCTAATTACCAAAAATTGACAGTTGGATATTCCTTCATCGTCATTTTACTCATTATCTATTACTATCCTGGACCACTTGTTTTTGTATTGACTAAGAAAGAATGGTGGAGATTTGTTGAACTTACTTCATAAACGGGGCGCCACTGCTTGTGCCACTGCCTGTGTTACATTCCATTGCTGTAAGCATTGTACAGCTGGTCTTGATACTCATCTTCAGTTTTATGTCATATGAGTTCCATATCAAAGATGTTAATCAGCCTGAAGCTCAGCTAAGAGCCGCTCGTGAGACGGATTAACGACGGTTATTGTGTGACGTCTCCTAGCTTGGTTGTGGTTTCCACGTTGTGTTGTGCACTAGTTTAAGTGGAAGGTGGGCTAGGTATTCGTTTTAGACACTTACTACATAAGAGATAAAAGACAAAAACCTGTTAAACGTGATCCGTACGTGAATGAAAGACCTCTGGTTATAATGAAGATCGGACGAAGGTCATTCTATCTTAGAGATAACAAACCTAAGATGCGCAGATTAACGATACAGTGATGAAAAGGAAAAAAAAAAAAAAAAAAAAAAAAAAAAAACAGAAGGGTAAAAATCCACCACTGCAATGCAAACTATATTGAGAATGAAATACGAGTTTTAGAGAGCGAATAATTTCAAAAGAGTCAATACTTACTGACGAGTGTCTTTCTCAAAAAACATAGTCGCGATAATGAAGTTTGAGCCCCGTCTTAGCATAAAGGAAGCGGAAGTGTCAACATCCATAGTATGTGATCTTTGCGTAAAGTAAGCAGAAGTGCCAACATTCATCGTATGGGAATCGTGAAAAATCTTTAAACAAAACTAATATAAAGGTACATGGTAGTGATTTGCCTCTAACACAAAATTTCGAACCGTAGTAACTGATCACAGCAAAGACTTTAATAATCAACTGACAAATCTTCCAGGAACTGAGTTTCCTCGTCTTTCGATTGTAACAGACGTTTCTGACGATATCAAAACTTCGACATATCTTAGTTGCTGCAAACATGTGTTTTTGAACAACATGAGGAAAATTTTCCATGCATGGCTTACTGACTTATTACTATGTTCTCTCTGGCGTCTGTCAAGAAGCTTCAGACCGTTCATTGCAAGACTGAAACGTTGATATAGGAACTCATGCCAGTAAATGGATTCAAATATCATGTACATGCCCCTCATTTCAGCGTGATCTGAATAGACCATCTCTGTAAGTTTTAATATCTTATGCATTAAATCTGTTTAAAAGTCATATTGACAATGCTTCACGGGTTCCAGCATATCAGACAGTTCCACTTACTGTACTGAATAAGAGCTATCTTAAATACTGTGGGAATAGGGCATGGAGGATGCAGTGATAGTTGGAACAAATTGTTTACCTCATTTCATTTTCATTCGGCTCCGCGTAATGCAGCTGGAATTTTCTGAACAGTTATTACGTAAGGTCACTTAGTACCAGTCTTATTTCGTCCTGTTAGCTTTGCTGCCAGTACCCTCTCACTTATCCCGAACATCTGCTCAGTCACTGTGTCTTTATGAAGTACACAGTTAAATATAAGAATCGTCAGAAACTGTTCGCCTTGAATCAACCGTTTGCTCTGCAGCGCTGTGTGGTGAAACCTACTGCAAATATAAATTGTGTGACAAACGAGTAATCGAACCAACTCCTCTAGCAACTGATCCTTCTTAGAATTCCGTATGGTCAAAATGCTTGTGAAACGTAAATGTTCGATGTCGGCTTTGTTCGATACGAAATTTTAATGTACTAGTCACGGGAAAGATGCTTTTCGCACACAATGATTTGTAGCAGAAGAAGAATGTCCTCAATAGCCGCCTAATTTGGCTCAAATGGCTCTGAGCACTATGGGACTTAACATCTGTGGTCATCAGTCCCCTAGAACTTAGAACTACTTAAACCTAACTAACCTAAGGACACCACACACATCCATGCCCGAGGCAGGATTCGAACCTGCGACCGTAGCGGTCACGCGGTTCCAGACTGAAGCGCCTAGAACCGCACGGCCACTCCGGCCGGCCGCCGCCTAATTTAAGATGACGTCATTCACCCAGTGCAAAGACACCTCCAAGAACAGAAGTAGCATAAAAGCAGTGTAAAATGTAGCTGACAACAAAATACTTTTGTTCATGGCCCCAATTGTTCCAACACTAGAAGTATCATCTGACCACTTATTTTTCTAAAACTGAGAACTTTGGTTATTTGGCTAATACATCAAATATTGGGAAAGATCAGGAATCAGTATGTAATATTTAAGACCCTACACTTACAGAGCACCTTGAAACAGGCCCTATCTGTATAGCACGCTGGAGAAATTAAAACCACAGCATATATACGAATTATTAATGCGAAAGAGAAGAAACTATAAAAACATGCAGTTATTGTGACAGTTCACAGTTCACAAAATGCAGTGCCTCTGATAAAGAAAAATGAAGGTCTGTAGATACAACTAATAATAACGTATGTTTACAGAATCTCTGCATCAATTATCACTATGTAACGAAGAGGAAAGTAAGCAGTTTCGCTCGAAGTTTTTTGAGCCGTCGCTTCAGCACCAGCACATTGCAATACCGAGAAGCAAAATTAGATTTATGATTGTCCTCTTTGGCAACCAACAGAATTTGTTTACAACATAAAGTTCTGCAAAATCTAATGTGTGTGAATTCCTAATGGACCAAACTGCAGCGGTCATCAGTCCCTAGACTTACACGGTACTTAAACTAACTTTTGCTAAGAACACCACACACACCTATGCCCGAGGGACGACTCGAACTTCTGGCGAGAGGGACCACGCAGTCTGAAACATGACGCCTCAAACCGCGCGGCCACTACCCGCGGCTAAGCTTTGCAGTACAAGGTGCTAGTGAGACTACGAAATAATGTTCTATGCGAGATTTCATGTTTTCTATGTATCAATTACCTCAAGCACTTCGTCGCTTACAGTATGACTTAACTATCGGAAAGAAACTCTCGTAAAATAGCTATTTAAAGGTACTGCAGTACAGTAAGTGATTTCTAGAACCAAAATCACGTGACATTAACTGAAGAAATTAATAAAACCCTTAAACAGTTACTATTATGTTGTACCTTCAACCATTTACAGTTTTGATGATTCCTGAGGAGATGTTGTTGTTGTTGTGGTCTTCAGTCCTGAGACTGGTTTGATGCAGCTCTCCATGCTACTCTATCCTGTGCAAGCTTCTTCATCTCCCAGTACCTACTGCAACCTACATCCTTCTGAATCTGCTTAGTGTATTGATCTCTTGGTCTCCCTCTACGATTTTTACCCTCCACGCTGCCCTCCAATGCTAAATTTGTGATCCCTTGATGCCTCAAAACATGTCCTACCAACCGATCCCTTCTTCTAGTCAAGTTGTGCCACAAACTTCTCTTCTCCCCAATCCTATTCAATACCTCCTCATTAGTTACGTGATCTACCCACCTTATCTTCAGCATTCTTCTGTAGCACCACATTTCGAAAGCTTCTATTCTCTTCTTGTCCAAACTAGTTATCGTCCATGTTTCACTTCCATACATGGCTACAATCCATACAAATACTTTCAGAAACGACTTCCCGACACTTGAATCTATACTCGATGTTAACAAATTTCTCTTCTTCAGAAACGATTTCCTTGCCATTGCCAGTCTACATTTTATATCCTCTCTACTTCCACCATCATCAGTTATTTTACTCCCTAAATAGCAAAACTCCTTTACTACTTTAAGTGTCTCATTTCCTAATCTAATCCCCTGAGCATCACCCGACTTAATTTGACTACATTCCATTATCCTCGTTTTGCTTTTGTTGATGTTCATCTTATATCCTCCTTTCAAGACACTGTCCATTCCGTTCAACTGCTCTTCCAAGTCCTTTGCTGTCTCTGACAGAATTACAATGTCATCGGCGAACCTCAAAGTTTTTACTTCTTCTCCATGAATTTTAATACCGACTCCGAATTTTTCTTTTGTTTCCTTTACTGCTTGCTCAATATACAGATTGAATAACATCGGGGAGAGGCTACAACCCTGTCTCACTCCTTTCCCAACCACTGCTTCCCTTTCATGTCCCTCGACTCTTATAACTGCCATCTGGTTTCTGTACAAATTGTAAATAGCCTTTCGCTCCCTGTATTTTACCCCTGCCACCTTCAGAATTTGAAAGAGAGTATTCCAGTTAACGTTGTCAAAAGCTTTCTCTAAGTCTACAAATGCTAGAAACGTAGGTTTGCCTTTTCTTAATCTTTCTTCTAAGATAAGTCGTAAGGTTAGTATTGCCTCACGTGTTCCAACATTTCTACGGAATCCAAACGGATCTTCCCCGAGGTCCGCTTCTACCAGTTTTTCCATTCGTCTGTAAAGAATTCGCGTTAGTATTTTGCAGCTGTGACTTATTAAACTGATAGTTCGGTAATTTTCACATCTGTCAACACCTGCTTTCTTTGGTATTGGAATTATTATATTCTTCTTGAAGTCTGTGGGTATTTCGCCTGTCTCATACATCTTGCTCACCAGATGGTAGAGTTTTGTCATGACTGGTTCTCCCAAGGCTATCAGTAGTTCTAATGGAATGTTGTCTACTCCCGGGGCCTTGTTTCGACTCAGGTCTTTCAGTGCTCTGTCAAACTCTTCACGCAGTATCTTATCTCCCATTTCATCTTCATCTACATCCTCTTCCATTTCCATAATATTGTCCTCAAGTACATCGCCCTTGTATAAACCCTCTATATACTCCTTCCATCTTTCTGCCTTCCCTTCTTTGCTTAGAACTGGGTTGCCATCTGAGCTCTTGATATTCATACAAGTGGTTCTCTTCTCTCCAAAGGTCTCTTTAATTTTCCTGTAGGCAGTATCTATCTTACCCCTAGTGAGACAAGCCTCTACATCCTTACATTTGTCCTCTAGCCATCCCTGCTTAGCCATTTTGCACTTCCTGTCGATCTCATTTTTGAGACGCTTGTATTCCTTTTTGCCTGCTTCATTTACTGCATTTTTATATTTTCTCCTTTCATCAATTAAATTCAATATTTCTTCTGTTACCCAAGGATTTCTATTAGCCCTCGTCTTTTTACCTACTTGATCCTCTGCTGCCTTCACTACTTCATCCCTCAGAGCTACCCATTCTTCTTCTACTGTATTTCTTTCCACCATTCCTGTCAATTGTTCCCTTATGCTCTCCCTTAAACTCTCTACAACCTCTGGTTCTTTCAGTTTATCCAGATCCCATCTCCTTAAATTCCCACCTTTTTGCAGTTTCTTCAGTTTCAATCTGCAGTTCATAACCAATAGATTGTGGTCAGAATCCACATCTGCCCCTGGAAATGTCTTATAATTTAAAACCTGGTTCCTAAATCTCTGTCTTACCATTATATAATCTATCTGATACCTATTAGTATCTCCAGGATTCTTCCAGGTATACAACCTTCTTTTATGATTCTTGAACCAAGTGTTAGCTATGATTAAGTTATGCTCTGTGCAAAATTCTACAAGGCGGCTTCCTCTTTCATTTCTTCCCCCCAATCCATATTCACCTACTATGTTTCCTTCTCTCCCTTTTCCTAATGTCACCCATGACTATTAAATTTTCATCTCCCTTCACTACCTGAATAATTTCTTTTATCTCGTCATACATTTCATCAATTTCTTCATCATCTGCAGAGCTAGTTGGCATATAAACTTGTACTACTGTAGTAGGCATGGGCTTTGTGTCTATCTTGGCGACAATAATGCGTTCACTATGCTGTTTGTAGTAGCTAACCCGCACTCCTATTTTTTTATTCATTATTAAACCTACTCCTGCATTACCCCTATTTGATTTTGTATTTATAACCCTGTAATCACCTGACCAAAAGTCTTGTTCCTCCTGCCACCGAACTTCACTAATTCCCACTATATCTAACTTTAACCTATCCATTTCCCTTTTTAAATTTTCTAACCTACCTGCCCGATTAAGGGATCTGACATTCCACGCTCCGATCCGTAGAATGTCAGTTTTCTTTCTCCTGATAACGACGTCCTCTTGAGTAGTCCCCGCCCGGAGATCCGAATGTGGGACTATTTTACCTCCGGAATATTTTACCCAAGAGGACGCCATCATCATTTAATCATACAGTACAGCTGCATGTCCTCGGGAAAAATTACGGCTGTAGTTTCCCCTTGCTTTCAGCCGTTCGTAGTACCAGCACAGCAAGGCCGTTTTGGTTAATGTTACAAGGCCAGATCAGTCAATCATCCAGACTGTTGCCCCTGCAACTACTGAAAAGGCTGCTGCCCCTCTTCAGGAACCACATGTTTGTCTGGCCTCTCAACAGATTCCCCTCCATTGTGGTTGCACCTAGGGTACGGCCATCTGGATCGCTGAGGCACGCAAGCCTCCCCACCAACGGCAAGGTCCATGGTTCATGGGGGAAGCCTGAGGAGATATTAATAAGATTTTATTTTTATTGATATCGGGTGCTGTTCCGTTGAAAGAACACTTTGTATAGGAGGAATTATGGACATTCTAATGAAATGCAAGCCCTTTTCATATAAATTCATGAGACGAAATGTACGATAATTTATACAGAAAATTCACCATATTTCTTTTCCAAGAAATGTTGACAAAAAAAATGGCTCTGAGCACTATGGGACTTAACATCTATGGTCATCAGTCCCCTAGAACTTAGAACTACTTAAACCTAACTAACCTAAGGACATCACACAACACCCAGTCATCACGAGGCAGAGAAAATCCCTGACCCCGCCGGGAATCGAACCCGGGAACCCGGGCGCGGGAAGCGAGAACGCTAGCGCACGACCACGAGCTGCGGGCAAATGTTGACAACAATGAAAACAAGAGATGATTTGCTGTAGAATGTGTTCTCACCAATAACTGTACGCAAGATATGTGTAGAGATAAGTAATACATGTACCTGTAAAAAAGAGTTGTATCCTTTAAACTTACCTTCTGCAGCCTGAGAAGCAGCTGGTACTTCTTCAGATGGTACCTTCTCTTCGTGAACTTTCACGGCTTCTTCGTTAACATCTGGTGTCGGTGAAGCATCTGGAAGACACGCATTGAGTTCAGTGCCTTAGATAGTGGGGAAGTGTATTCAGTTAACGAATACGATGGTAGGAAAAACGAGAAAGGGAGACGCTATTGACAACTTGAGACCTATATTAAGAGTGCAATGAGCAGGTGTAAGACCGAAATGGCGCAATTTCTTCTACCCGTAGAGAAACGTCATGATAATATAAATGTTCCTAAACTCTCAAGATCCAAATTCTGTAAATCAATTATTAGTTTAATTATTGTTTGTCTCTCCCTTGAACTGACTTTTCACTTCTTCGCTCCCTTAATTTTTTTAAACAATTGTCAATTAGTTTCCCACAATCAAAGGACTTCTCTCACGTCTTCCTTACAAGGATCCATAGTCACTACTCACCCCTCACACGAAAGGGTGATGGCGAGTGCCAATGCGCAAACACAATCACATACACAAATACACAAAGGGGTGAGTGGCCACTCCCTTGTGTAAGAGTTCCTTAAACTATTATCCTCGCTTCAGTGCACAGTTGTCGAATTATGCGTATTTGTACTGTAGTCATCCAGCTCCTCGCCATGATTCGAGTTCGACATTTTGGTGCGATGACCAAACAAATGTATTCTATTTCATGAAATATGTGATAGGCAAAGCGGCTAATGTTCTTATCAGATCATTAAAAAACCAAATAATAACAGTCTGATTTAATGAATTAAACTGATAGCTAAAAGGTTTTCACTAGTATCTAATATTGGTTCATTTCACAAAATGTTGCGGTTTATACTTTTACTAATGTTCCATAATATTTCTCCAGGAAGAAAACTCTGTTAATTATCTGGAAACTGAAACGTCCAAGGATGTTTTCCGCATGACAGACAAATTATTTTCGTCCTACCTCTTGTAAGAAATGGTGGAATGGAAATATGTACTACATTCATCATCGCAAATATTTTACTTTAGATTATTAGTACAAAATGAAGTGATTTATATTGAAAATGTTTCGTTACTTCTCTGCTTGCTGAGCTCTGAGCCACAGAAAGACCTGTCACTTTCTATAATTCTTCCATGACATTCTCTTTGCTGACATCTCCACCGAAATGACAGAATATAAATACATGGCAAAAAAGATATTATTCTTGAAAGTATACTACATTAAAGTATTTCTTGGGTTAATATTTTTTTTAAATCTCGGACGTGTCGCACTTTTAGATCATGTGCTTGGATGTATTTAAGCGAAGAAATTGAGGGGAATGTGTATTCCTAAAAACAGGTGGAATTCATTCCTATAATCATTCTGCAAAACAAGTGTACTTTATTTCGAACAATGCTAACCAACAATGATTATACAAAAATATTGTTTACTTCTTTTGGATCATGTTGTCTCTGTGAAAACGGTACAAAAAATTGAATATAATTTCCCATATGTACTACGATATTCAGAGTTATACTTGAAGCAAGTTGAAGCATGCAGTCGTATATGCGTTATGTAAAGCATTGTGGAAGTGTCAACTAGTAATGATTTGTGTAAGTCTTCTAATCTGTACACAAATATGGTTTATCGTTAATTTAAATGGGTTATTGTGTAAACTTAAGGATTTTGAATGCAATTAACGTTTTTAGTCACCTTACCAAGAACTAGAACCACATACTTTGCACCAGATACGAACGCCATTGGCAGTTTACAGAAAGAACAGATGCTCTTGTCTAAATGCTCGTACTGAGCGAAATATTGTCCTCTACCTTTCGAGGCGCAGTAGTGAGTTCCATCAGTATATATCAGGTTAACGACTGTTGACTTTGTACGGCGGGAAACCTGAATGTGATTTACAAGTAGTTCCCCGTACTCATCTGGACAGTGCTGGACTGTTTCCCCATCTTTCAAAAATAGTTAAAAGGGCTCTGAGCACTATGGAACTTAAAATCTGAGGTCATCAGTCCGCTATAACTTAGAACTACGTAAACCTAACCAGCCTAACGACGTCACAGACATTCATGCCCGAGGCAGGATTCGAACCTGCGACCTTAGCGATCGCGCGGTTCCAGACTGAAGCGCCTAGAACCAGTCGGCCGGCTCCCCATCTTTATCTCAGCAGCACAACACACAATAACAGGGAGATGGCGCAGTGATGATACACTGGTCTTGTATTCGGGAGAGTTGTTTCTGTTGCTACTGTAAATCGATTAACGCTGCTGCCGGGATGATTCTTTTAAAATGAACATAGTCTATTGCCTTTCTTTTTCTTTCCTAGAGCTTGGGTCTATCTCCAGTGACGTCATCGTCGATGGAAAGCTGAACTCTAATATTATCTTCTGCCTTTTACAGCAGACGGAACGAAACGCACGAGAATCGCTTTTAGATTTACACGAATTTCGCTCTCATTACTAGAAAACGCGACTTTTCGGTGACAAGAATTAAGTGTTAAATGTATGGGGACTGATTTCTATCGCAAGAGCAACTCTAAGGAATGAAGAAGTTGTAACACTGGTATTCACTCTCTTTTAATCATCATCTGAAATCTTAAGGAAAATCTAGTGCAATTAACGTTCAACGTGCAAAGAGTGAATCAGGCTGCAGTGCCCAAACTTGGAATCCAAGTGTATGAAGGAAACCAATATGATAGAATTAGAATGCACTTAATTGGACTGTAAGTTCGCATCAAAATACGAAATAGCAATCGGCGTCCCTCAGGGATGCGTGATAGGACCACATGTAGTCTCAGTAACTACCAATGAATGATTAGGCGCCTTGAGTAGGCTACGGCAATGCAGTCACCATCAAATTGAGCTCTCACGCCTGGCTATGACGTCGCATGCAACAAGAAGGTGGGACCACGCTACTAAGATAAAACGAGTTTTACCGTGGCCCTACTTTATTCGAACTAGATACACTGTTAACTGTGATCCTTGTAGATGGAAATAAAATGTTAACTTACGTGTACGTACTCACGTTGAAATGAGAGTCTTCTGTTAGAAGAAGTAGACAGTCGAAAGGTCTGATATAGCTACGGAGCCTGTCATGAGATCACCAGGTTGCGGTGTCTTCGCCGTCATGGTATATTCCATCACCCTTGAACTTCAGTTTTAACATGTTTATGGGATAATTTGTATAAGAGTTACAATACCATTAAAGAGTTCTTTTCATCAATGTTACGCCTTTTTAAAATTCCGTTAAGAAGTATACAGCTCCATTGAAACAAATGGTAATTCCTTATATATATATATATATATATATATATATATATATATATATATATATATATATATATATAAATCGGATTATCAGCCGACAATGTATCATTTTGGAGCAATGTTTCGACACATTTTCTGCTCGTCATCTTCAGTCGCAGTGTCCACTTCATCTGAAGATGACCAGTAGAAAACTTGTCGAAACGTTGCCTCTGTACAACGCCTTCACTAGTCTTATAATCTGAGAAAACTTCATCATTGAGATTCGCCGAAAAAACCTGTATTCCCATACGTAAGTATGAGAGAGATTGTTGAGAAACATTCTCTCTGATTATTTGGTTAAATGGACATAGCAGTCTTGGTGGAAGACTCTATAGGTTTGCGCAGTGAAATGTCCTATACTTAGCAAAAATACCACCGGCAGACGTCAAATTGTTGACAACTGCTCGCAGTAGGAGGTCTTACCTGTCCAGGAGAGGAGGAGGACGCAGAGCACGGCTGCGAGAGCGATCTGTGTCAGGCACCTCATGTTGCGGACTGTGTCTGACCACGGGCAGCAGGCAGCCTTTTATAGAACGGTCGCGGCGTGCACCGTCACGCTGCCCAAGAGCACACGGGGTGTTTCCCCTCTACTCGCAGGCGGGCGAGCGTCTGCGACGGGCTTATCTGCAACGTCGCTGTCCTTGGACCCCCAGCTGGGGCCAATTTGGCTTTGTGATCTCGATTAGGGCTTCGCATACCCCGCTCGTACAGACGTCAGTGCTGGAGCTCCTATTCACGAGTTCCGAGAAGCCTCCATTTCCTCAAATCTCTCCTGTCATATTTTAGGTGCACGTTCATCATTTGGGCCGTTCGAGTCGCTGACCCCAAGTCTGAGAGCTGCCACGGCAGATGCACAGACTCGCATGTGTGATACGAAATCTTAAAAAGTACTTGGGAAACACTTGTTTCATGGTACTGGGTATCGCAAGAATAGTTTGTGAATGTCTATAAGTGCATCAGCATAATTCTGCACTGTAGGATTCATAATAATAATTATTAAATATAAAATCTGTACTCGATTTTGAGTTCGTCTCTGGTTCGTAGTTTGGGTGTGATCTGTAATGTATACTATAATTAACAGCTAAAGCTACGACGATGATATTGTACGATAATAGAAAAAAATAATTCTAGTAAACACGTGTCTGCATACAAGTCGTTTGGGAGATAACTGCGAATGTGTGGGAGAACCAGTATGAAATATTGTTCTAATCGGTACAAAAGTATACCAAATGAATCTTATCGATCAAGCCCCCGTGTAACTGCACTCAAATTTCACACGCGGTGCATGTATGATGGAGCAGTGGCACACTTTGCTGCTGATTTAAGACTACATCTGATGTTCTAATATGGTCCAAGAGCTGAGCCTGTATCTGGTCCTCCAAGATCACCAGACCTGAATCGTTTGCAATTTTCTGTCTGGGGTCAACTGAATAGTGAAACGGACAGCTCTCCCGTTGATGAGTAGTGAATTGTCAAGATTTACGGAACGATCCTGGCATATTTGAAATATTTCGTAACTCACTCTAGAGGCGTGTGTTGTATTGCATCCCAATGCCAGGACGACTGGTGGAGCACCTACTATAACAGATGCGACTGTACAGTAAATTAAATGTCTAACGTGGTGAAAAAGAAGAATAACTTCGTGTGGTTCAGTGCCCTGGTGCAAGTGTTTCAAGTGGACGCCACTTCGGCGACTTGCATGTCCTTAACCTATCCGAGATATCCAACGGTGGAGAGGGCACCTGCAATTTGAAGTGGAATCCGCACCATATGTTTCTGGCGAATCTTCGCATCATTGAGAGATGAATGTTAGGTTAAAGGCAAACTGAAAGAAGTCCATAGTTCGATTGTGATTCGATACCGCCATTCTTTCAGTTCCCAGGCACACGTTTTACTGATAGACCACCAAGCCTCATTAACAAGTAAGTAGCTGCATCTTGGAGAATCCCTGATAGCTGTCTTTCCGTCCCGCAAGTACGGAAACTAAACACTTAGCAATATCGAAAGGGTTAATTGCTTTATATCATTTTAGATTAGTGTCACAGAGTGGAAGTGTATTTATCGCTTCTTTGGCCAGTATAAAGTTATACTTTTGAAGAACTGTAACTGTCCGCCTCCGTAAATAAGCGGCCAACGTGTCTGAGTGGTACTGCCTTGGTGGAAGGACTGGTACAGGTTCCACTCAGCCTCGTGATGTCAGCTGAGGAGGTGCCTGAGTGAGAAGTAGCGGCTCCTAGGTCTACAAAGCCGACGGCGACCTAGACAGCGGTGTGCTCATCCCGTAGCCCTCTATACCGCACCCGAATGATTCCAGATGGCAACATGGCAGAGAATGATACTGCGGCCGGTCGCTGCTGAATGATCCGTCAGTGCCACGACGCGGAGCTCTGTTTTACGACTTCTATTTGTCTTTCATGACTATTCTGGAGAACATTTTGTGTTATCGGCTGAATTTAGTGACGGACTATGATCTTCGACATTGTAAACTGAGATCGACGGAGGTATAAAAAGCGCGATGTGCATTTTTTTGTCATACCATTTTCCGATTCATACGTGGAACGTAGTTGGAGAAGAGTGTGATCTATTTTATTGAAATCCATGATCTATTTTAGAGTTATTGCTAGGAGAATTTCGCATTGAACCACTTGTGGGGCCACAGCCAGACTTTGCTGATATTCCCCCATCTTCTTTTGATGTTCAACCCTGAGGTTGGTTTGCAGCAGAGCGCCATTCCTCTCTTCTGTCTGCCATCCTCTTCATTTCGACGTATGTGTTACATCCAACGTCATTCATTATCTGTTGCATGTATGATATCCTTGGACGCCCCCGCCGGTTCCTTCCCACAGTAGCTCCTTCTGCTATTGTTCCAATGATGTTGTTGTGTCGCAGGATGTGCTCTACAACTTTGTTTCTTCTTGTTTGGATGTACCTCCACAGAGATCAGGTTTCCTGTACTCTTCTAAGTACCTCTTCATTTGTTACTTTGTCTCTCCAGCTGATCTTCATCATCCTTCTATAGCACCACATCTCCAGGGCCTCTAGCCGTCTTCTCTCTTCTCTTCCAATTGTCCAAGTTTCACATCTGTAAAGGGCCACACTCCAAACGAAATCTTTCAAGATACGTTTCCTTATTTTCAGACTGATGTTGTTGCTGGTGAGTAAGTTTCTTCTCCGATTAAGTGCAATTTTGGCCTTTTGTATTCTGCTCGCAATTTCTTTCCGGCTTCTACCATTCCTTGTGATTTTGCTTCCCAGGTAAGCAAATTCCTTAATCATTTCCAGCTCCTCTCTTCCAATTCTCATTCTCAGAGGTTCATATTTTGGTCCTGTACGGCATGCCATCACTTTTGCCTTTTTCTTGTTTATTCTCATTCCATAGTGATTACATAGAATTTTTTCCATTGTTCTGAGGTCTTCCTCTAGATCTTCTTTTGTCTCCGTGACGTTAGAAACATCATCTGCATAACGTAGCAAGTCTATCTTGCGCCCATTAATTTTTAAATTAATTATTGAATTAATGGGCTTCCCCCATATCATGGGAAATAATTATTAAATGACAGCGTCTACTACGTTTAAGTGAAACAATATTTAGTTTTATTGGCGCCAACATATATGTATTGCAGCGATGCATGAACCTTGCAACTAGTAGTGAGCAAAATTTCGCAAAAATGATGTTGTTAGACTATTATAAAAGCATATGTACGAGTGAGAAAAACTCTCTTGTTATCTTGTGTTCTTGCTCTCTTGTTGTCTTGTCGTTAGAACTTGGATGGAATTATGTCTTTGCCGCTGAGGTGTACTAATAAAAGTGAGTGATTTACGTGTGTAGAATGCATGTTCATTATTGGATAAAAAAAAAGTAATTGCGTATTAGGACTATGTTATTGGAAGATTCTGTTTCATTTTAGGTAAAAAGAGCACGAAACACAAATTCTAGAGAGTAAATAATTTCAAAACATTGAATAGTTACTGACGAGTGTTTTCGTCAAAAAACATAGTACCGTTAATAAAGTTTAAGATCCATCTTTGCATAATGAAAGCAGAAGTGTCTACATTCATCATAGATTTAATAATTAAATACGTAAACTTTTCGTTTGGTTCGAGATTATTTCAGAACCATTTTGTGTGATTACTTTCTGCATTTTTTAAGTTGATTAGAACCTGTAGTCATTTATTTTTCTCGAAGTCCGATAGTTTTTCTGAGTGCAGTTATTACGAAAGTAGATATCATTTCTTTTCAAGGTCAGTAAAATACCATACGAATTGTTTCCAGACTAACTCTGGATTGCAGTTCAAAAGTATCATTCTTGAGTTTTACGAAAGTAATTGTGATTAAACGAAAGAGTATCAGTTCCCAGTTCCCTTATAACGTAGCCGCCAAAGTTAAAGTTTTCAGAATAATTCTGCGTAACAGTTCGTGCTCTTGAATATCAGATGTAGGACATAAAAAGATTTCACGTAATTACAGGCGATAATTTTTTAGCTCCCTATTTTTATCTAACTTCTGATTTTACAGTTTCGCCTAAGCGCAGAGGCTAAGCGCACAACAGCGTCCAAAGAAAATTTGTTTCTTGAGTAGTGACATTATGTCGTTTCCTCTGGCCACCTACATCATAGCTCTGATGGAACATGATACTATTTTCTCGTAGATTGAAATTGTATCTTTTCGACGGAATGGAGTCATTTCGTAAATAAAAAAAAGATTATTGATAGAAGACGATAAGATTTTTTTTCATGTTGCTCTTAGTCTTCTTGATCCATGGTTGTAAAATAATTTAAAGTCCGCAGTCGGTTGGATGAATATTTCGGCGGCTGTAGCACAAACATTTGTGATTAACTTACATTACACCATTTTCTTAAAAAATAAAGAGATTAAGACAAAAGAATTGATTTGTCTTCATAGTAACGTACATGTTCCGGGAAAGTAACTGAAGCGAAAACAATCCACTCAGTTATCTTAAATGAAATTTTCTCCCTAGAACACAACAGACTTAGTACCGTCTCTAGTTTCCAACCTCCTATATTGTACAACAGCATTTAACCGCCGGGGAACGGACGCAAAAAGCTACCGGATGACTCTGTTATTCTACAACACCTGTTCCTACGTATCATGGAGTGTTTCGAACAGTGCTACCTTCGTTGTTGGTGCAGGTTTTCTAGTCCTAATAACTTTCTCCATCTCTGCCCGTATCTGTTCTGGGAGACTGAGGTCGGCTTTCCTCAGTTTGAGGATGTACTCAGCCTTCGGTTGATAATCGTATCCTAGTTTTAGCAGTACGATACATACACTTAGGTGCTAAACACGGTTTCAGCTAATGATTTCCGCAGCTACAGAAACAGAACTATGATACCTCTGGGGCAAGATTCTTACACAGTGTTATCAGACTAAACGATTGACCTGGCCCAGACTGTGCCGACTTTGTTTGTAAGCCCCTTACTACCTGGACAATTAGCTTTTCTTATTAGAGAAATTATGTGAACGTAGTTACTCAAGGCATTTTAGAGGATATTAAATGCCTTCACCTGCGGTGGATATTAAAAGAAACACTGGTTTGTGAATCGATTACTGGCGCATTTTGTCGCATTTCTCTGGTCGTAGAGGAGATCTGGCAGAAGGAAAGGAAGAACGAAATGAAATCTCTTGTGTTGGAAGTTATGTGATTTGATTTAAGTGATTACAGTATCACATGAAACGAAGAGTGGACGTTGACACTAAGAGCACACTGATGGTGTGCTGCACTACCTGGTATCTGAACTGATGCAGGGACAGTTTAGGTGAGGCATACACACGGTAGGATGGAACGGGTCGGTTAAATTTTTCAATCTATATGTATTGCCTGCAGATGAAATTACTGCTACAGTGTCGTTCTGGAGGAGCAATAAGTCAGTTACGTATTTTCCGGCGAGAAAGAGCTCTGACAAACAGTCTTCGCTACAACATATTATTGAAACTCGTGTTTCACAGAGTTAGATGGGTCAGATGGCTGTGAGCACTATGGTTCTTAACATATGAGGTCATCAGTCCCCTAGAACTTAGAACTACTTAAACCTGACTAACGTAAGGACATCACACACATCCATGCCCGAGGCCGGATTCGAACCTGCGACCGTAGAGGTCGCGCAGTTGCAGACTGAAGCGTCTAGAACAGCTCGGCCACTGCGGCCGGCCACAGAGTTAGAATTTCTGGTTGGCGATTAAGGAACCTAAGTCGGATGTGAGGTTTCCAACTGTGCAGTATTTTTCTATATTCTTGAAGTAGATACAAAATTAAAAATAATTCTGCGAAAATGTGAACCTTGACCACGTGCAATGCTAAAATTTGAATCCATTGCAACAAAAACAGCTGAAATTTTGTAATATTTTATTTCTTATACTACTTGAAATAGGTGACGTCAACTAAGTCATCTGTAAAGAATGAGCGTGGTAATTAACGGATGAAATGAACATTCTCTAGCTCTTGAATTGGCATGTACTGACAGTATTAGCATTTTACCGACGTTGTTGCTAAGAGTAAATGCAACGTGATTTCTGTTGCCAGGTAATGGCTCAAATGGTTCAAATGGCTCTGAGCACTATGGAACTTAACATCTTAGGTCATCAGTCCCCTAGAACTTAGAACTACTTAAACCTAACTAACCTAAGGACATCACACACTTCCATGCCCGAGGCAGGATTCGAACCTGCGACCGTAGCAGTTCCGCGGCTCCGGACTGCAGCGCCTAGAACAGCACGGCCACCGCGGCCGGCTATCAGGTAATGTCCTCAGCAGTTAATTTGGCTTTAATATAGTCAAGGAAGAATTAGAAATGTCCGGGATTAACTAGAAAAGTATTCTCTACGTATAGAAAGAACTAATTAATTTAACTGTTACTGCTTTTAAAAATGACCAAAAGACGTTAAATTCTTCCTTCAAGCATACATGTAGCATCAGCTGAATAAGGAAGTAATAGAGATAATGACAGTAGTAATCGATTGATCTGGTAACTTTATAATCAATGGCGGTATTTCTCGCTTTAAGAAGTTTGTTGAAATAGTTAACGTTCCCCAAATGGGTTCCACTTGGGTCTATGATGACATATCCCGCTGACATGTAGCTGGCACAGTCTCCGTGTCAGAACCTCACCGATAACTAGCCACTTAATAAGAGCCCTTCTTCTTCTCCGTTTCTAATTTGTGAGCTGTTTTCACTGTTAGTGTCAGAATTTAACTGTAACGGAATAAGAGTTAAACCGTCTATAAACTGGTTTTGGTGGCATTTAAGTCATAGATTTGTGGGATCTGTGCAGGTGTTGGGCATACTGGAGCTACGCACTGAGTACCTGACGCAGCTGGTGAATGTCGATGCAGTCGCAAAAAATTAGATAAAGCAAGGAAATGAATGCATGGAACAGGCTTCTACGGAGTCAGGGATCAGACCTCTCTTAGAGTAATGCTCTTCTCCCGCTGCAACATAATGCGGCTGCAAACGTTGAATATTCTGCTCTTGCCGACTGATCCTAAAATAATATGAATGGGATATGGGTTGTTGCATTTATTATTAACAGACACGAGCAGGTCACCTTCACCTGTGGGAATGCCAAGTCAAGACCATCGGGTTGCATGGTAGTCCAGAATCAGCATTAAACATGATTATATGAATGTGTGGCATCTGTTCTTTTGCACATGTGCGAGAGAACAGACACCACGCATTCATATAATTGATTCGCCCGGATGGGCAACGAATCCACCTTCTTCAGCGCGTATCCAAAAATATGTCCGACCTCGTGTGGGAATCTCTGAGTAGTGAGCATGGAGGACATGGACAAGGACTGTGGATACGTGGTGCTGGACGGGAGTTGTGTCGGTCTAGAAGTGCTGGAGATAAAACAGTCCGGCACACATTTTCAACCGTAGCCGCTGATTCTGTGTAATGTCCCGATGCAGTCAATAATCCCTTCTCTTTCCTTTCTCCCCTTTGCACCTTCAACATACACAGAATTAAACATGATATCCCTTCAATACCATCTGGGGCGGAGGCGGAAGTCGCCGGGAGCAGGAACCATGTCACAGCAAACATTCTTACTGCAACGAGAACAGGATCGCAGTGGGCGTAGGTGCAACTGGGTTAAGTGGGAAATACCCAGTTAAAAGAAAGAATATTTATTAGTTTACTGGCAATCGACACCGTTCCGTTCCAAGAACTTACAAGCCCACAATGCTAAACTCGTAATAAACAAGCCAATTAAATAACTACAATTATTTCTTCGCCATAGGCGATGGTCCTTACCTACGTTCCACGTCAAGAATGCGATATAAATTAGTTGTCTGATTACAAATGGATGACCAGACGCTAGTTGGTCAAATCACAACTCAGGTATTTAGCACGTATTTATCACATAACAGAAATGAAGCTTACAAATTTTGACAGACTCACAAAATATAAGTCAACTTGATAACTACAATATTTCCTTCGCCACTGGCGATTACGTTTGAATACTTTCCATGTCAAGATATCAATATTTCATAAAATTGCTGCTATTCAACTAAATTCGGAGCAATCATGAAACAAAATAAGATAATATGAAACTGTATAGGACACCCTTAATGCACCACGCGCCACGACTGGTCCGAGCAAAAAGTAATTGTTAATAATAATACGTGAGGCAGCCAACACAGATCAATAAAACCTAACTGTAACAAATAATCTGAGCAAACTATCAAGGTTATTAGCAGACCTGACACATAAGACCACTGTTCAAGCGTATGCTGGCTGAACACTCAGCTAACTTCACTTGTCTCAGTGAAATCTGAACTGATGCAATATAATACCGGCAGAATCGGCCACAAGCTTCGTACAGTTTGTTCTACCCCAGCCTCAGAACGAACTTTCACCACTCTTTTCCCCGCAACACAGATCTCTCATCTTCACATACGAGGACCAAGACGCCAGAAAGCTCCGACCCGCCTAGTTGCAGTCGCCATCCACCGCAGTGGCCTCTCGCTCTGCGGGGAGATTGGAACCGGGCTGCGATGGCGCGTTCTTCTCAGCTGCCGGCCACTGCAGGAAGTTCAAGTGGTGGCGTTCGTGATGACGTTCGTGACATCAAACGCTCTCCTACCACCAACTCCCTCATGAAATGATCTTCCTGGGGCAGGCGACATGACAACCATAGGTCCATCGCGAATGGTCTCGTTCGCAGCGCACGCAGGCACATGTAAGGAAACAAGTCCACAATCACTATAGCACCCATCTGATAGATCAATACTGAACTCGAAGCGTACTTAAGTCAACCTCCTTAGTCTCCCGGTTTTACCAGTTTAGTTCACACTTATTAAGGTCCTCTACCCTTAAACACTCACAACTCGACTTCTCAGCTCCTCACAGGGAGGAGAGCGCAATATAATAAGGGCACAATTCGTCACTCAAACAGCGCGTCTTAGTGCTGATGACTTTACGATCTATAGCTATACTTCACTAATTAAAACGTAAAGTAAACATAGGGATAAAACACAATAACATCTCTGAGAATCGCTTAATGGGGCACGGTTTAAACAATTAAAGCGCCCTCGGGATTTACGCCCTCCTGAAACGGATTCACGTGTGACAAATGCAACCCCAATATATGGCTAGTATTAGCTTATTTCTCAAATATCACCAGCGTTACAAATCTCAATATTTGCTCTAGTTCCTTAAATCACGGCAGCAATTTCCCTATTCTCTCACACGCCTTCCCCCCCCCCCCCCCCATCGCCACTCCCCCTCGTGTTTGCGATATGAAAATTCCTAAACCAAATGTTGCCCCTTAGACAAAGTGTGGTCGGCGGGAGGGGGGGGGAGTGGGGAAGGGAGGAAATTTGTACCGCGAGCACCTCACTGGGGTCTTATCACTTAACTCGATTTCATATTCCTCTCCCTGAACCTCCACGAGGCGATCAGGCAACACATTACAAAATTCCTCACAGAGCCCCCGTAATCTTACAGTCTTTCCCGGCTCCAGATGCTGGAACACAAGGATTTGGCCTCTAGCTCCCCCTTCCCTCTGGTCACAACTCGTAAACCTCCCCCCCCCCCCCCACATCGGCTCGAACGCTGATGACAACAAAGGGCCGATGCCCCCATCGAATCTGACATAAAACTTGTCTTGCCTCCAATAAGGAATCAGTTCTGCCCCAGAAATAACTTCAGATCCGATGATAACTGGACAGTAAGATGACGTGCCACCCTCATCATTAACTTCCAAGCAAAATTCTGTATCCTGGCCTTCACTTGGACATTGCCGAACAACACTTTTTTCTCCAAATTAGCCACCTTAGTTCATACTTCAGCTGTCTCAAAAAATGTTCAAATGTGTGTGAAATCTTATGGGACTTAACTGGTAAGGTCATTAGTCCCTAAGCTTACACACTACTTAACCTAAATTATCCTAAGGACAAACACACATACCCATGCCGGAGGGAGGACTCGACTCTCCGCCGGGACCAGCCCCACAGTCGATGACTGCAGCGCCCTTGACCGCTCGGCTAATCCCACACGGCTCAGCTCTCTCAGAATCGGGTAATATAAAGATTGGTGCTTATACCAAGAATCGCTAATTAAACTGGACGAGCTAGCTGAGTGGAATAAGGTGCAATACGGCTCGTCATTAAAATTAGCCCAAACAAGCGTCACATTGGGACCAGACGTGACTACGATCCGCATACAGCATCCTCTTCTTGCACCGCCGCCCTCCCTCTGGCTACAGATGTTCCCCCAGCACGCGGATGAGTACAATCCCTTCTGCTAGCATTTATAACAGCAGGCCTCAACCCTGCCTCCAGATTTACAACCTCCACCAGTCTCAGCATTTTACTAAGGTACGGCTGTGTTCCGTCCGTCTGCCTTAATGCCTCAGCAAGCCTGACCAAATGATCCTTGTTCAAAGGCCGCCAGTACTTAGAAAGGTAAACCACGATCTATCGTTCGGATGGATGCCCCTACAATATTATCGCTCGGTGAAATCCAAAAGCAGATTACACACGGCGTTGCACAACTTAATTACGCAACACCTTAATGTTCATTTTCCCCTTGAACGGAAAAATATCTTCTAGCAGCTAATTCATGACGTGCGCGTGGCGGCAGGAAATTCTCTGCAATTCCGCGGATAGGTCCACGAACGTCATGCTGATCATAGGCCGCGAGTCGTAACCGACGTTCCAATCTACCAGAAACCATGGGACCCAGCAAGCCATATAACTGATTGCTAGACATATTCAGTCCCTCGCCACAGTCTTGCAGTGTCAAACGATAAATCACTGTATGGTCGGTCTCCTCTGCTGAACTGATAAATAATTTCTCTCCTTCTCGTAACAGCGTCATCAAAGGGTTCAGTAATTTTGCAAGCATATCCTCGAATCCTTCTAAAGTTGCAGCGCTGCCTACTGTTATCCTTTACCTGTGTGGAGTCAGATACCTCTCGAGTCGTTTGACGAATAACCTTCTCCACCTCCTGTACCCTCTCTAAAGACTCATTCATCTGCTACTCCAAATCACCAGCCACCAACTTAAAGTACCTTGTGCCTCAACATCTGTATCTTGGCAATCAACTCGTGCGCTCCCACCTGCAATGGTGCACGAACTGATTACGGCACGCCGTTGCTACGTAAATCCCTTAATTCAGCACACAGGCCTTAAATATGATTAAATGGACCCGAACGGCTTGGCTCTATCAAAGAATACCACTAACGAACTGAGCTCGGGCAAAGCAACAAAAATACAAGAGGCAGCATCACTCTCCCCGTCCGCATTTTACTGAGACGGCGACAAGGCTCGGTCGGCGGCCTAGAGTAGATGCCGCGTCAGCTCGGCAACGCTCCCGCTTATGTCCTCACCCCGGATAGCCAACTCGTAACGCACCTCACCGTCAAATACATCTGCAATGTAGCTCCCTCGCTGACATCCTGTAAAATAACGGGAAGCAAGTAGCGCCGGATAACAACAAAACTTCCACCAAATATTGCCCGCATCTCGTGGTCGTGCGGTAGCGTTCTCGCTTCCCACGCTCGGGTTCCCGGATTCGATTCCCGGCGGGGTCAGGGATTTTCTTTGCCTCGTGATGACGGGGTGTTGTGTGATGTCCTTAGGTTAGTTACGTTTAAGTAGTTCTAAGTTCTAGGAGACTGATGACCATAGATGTTTAGTCCCATAGTGCTCAGAGCCATTTGAACCACTTACACCAAAAATATCAATGTCAAAAATCCAAAACACAAAAAACTATGTACCCCAAACTTCTTTATACTACTCATTTTATAGTATACCACTCTCACCAACCCAAAACCTTTCTCTGCTCCTAAAGTGAGAACAGGATTCCAGAGGGTGTAGTTAGTGCTGGGGGAAAATACCCAGGATGAAAAAATAATAATAACAAAAAAAAAAACATTATTTTAACATTGCTCCATTCGCAGAACATTATTATTCTTGATTAAATTCCACGTCAAGATTGCGGTGTACGTTAGTTGTCTGATTACAGTATAGTCACAGAACAGAATGCAACAATATATAATAAGTTTCAAATGGCTCCAAGAACTATGGGACTTAACAACTGAGGTCATCAGTCCCCTAGACTTAGAACTACTTAAACTTAACTAACCTAAGGACATCACACACATCCATGCCCGAGGCAGGATTCGAACCTGCGACCGTTCAACAACGCGGTTCCGGACTGAAGCGCTTAGAACCACTCGACCACAGCGGCCTACATAGAATAAGGAAATTGATCAATAGGCACTAGTCAACCAAATAACAACGCAGGTATTTACAATGTATTTACCACATATTATGAAATGAAGCTCCTGCATTTTGCTAAACTTGTAATAAATAAGTGCACTGAATACTTACAATAATAGCTTCGCCAGAGGCGCTTACGCTTGAATACATTCCACATGAAGATCGCAGTATAAGTTAGTTGTCTAATACAATTGGGCACAGATTGGCCAAGCGACAGTATAAAATGAGGAATTATTCAACAGGTGCTAATCGGCCAAATCCGAACCCAGGACTCGGAAGCAGTCAGAATCACGTATTTGTCAGATGACGGAAATGAACCTTCTGAAAATCATAAAATCACACTAATAGAACTAAATTCGGTGCAGTCGGCAAAAACATAAATAATATGAAAGTAAACATGGCCTCCTTTAATATACTGCACGCCAAGACTCGTCTGGGCTGCAAGTAATTGTTAACATGTAGGATGGCCAAACCGGATTAATAAAACAACTGTAAAAAAAGAGCCTAACCATGGTGTCAAGGTTGTTAGAAGATATGGCTCGTACGACCACTGTTCAAGCAAACGCTGGCTGTACATTCGGCTAAACTTCACTTGTTGCGCCAGTGAAATCTAAGGTCCATAATACTAATGTCCAATGCAGAACTGCTGAGCTACAATAGGTTCGTACCGTTAATTCGTCCCAAGCCACCGACTCAACTTTCATTACCCTCTCCCCGCCAGTCAGACGACTAGTCTTCACACCACCGCGACCAAGACGCCAGAGTGTCTCTCTGTCCACGACCGAGCTGCAGACGCCTTCCATCACAGTGCCCTCCTCGCTCTGCGTACAGACTGGTACAATGCTGCGAATGTGCGCTCTTCTCAGCTACTGGTCGTCGGACGAAATTGAAGTGTCGGTGCTTGTGGCGACGTGAATATCACAAGAAATTCTATTTTGTTTAATGTACCAATGATCATTTAAGGTCAAAGGGCGCACATTTTACTGCAATATGCGGCGTTGAAAATTTTGGTGCTGGACTGGGATTCGAAATCTGAAATCTGTTGTTCTCTTTCGTGGTATTTGACCTCTCCGAATGATGAAGTTCGATCATTTCGTTGTTTCCTTCTAATTACAAACCCTTTAAGGCTTCACGAAAGACACGTATCTCGATTCGAATTCCGATCCAGCACAAAAATATTCATAGCTTCATTCAAAGCCGTAGTATGTGGACACTGAACTACCAGTAAATAATCTTTGTCATTCCTAACGACTCTTCATGTGTTGTGAAAAATAACAACAGGTTCCATTATTCCTAATCCAACATGCGTGCACCTCATTACTGGTAAACTAACAGATGATGCGTAATGTCTATTCGTGGACTGAAAACAACGATGTCATATGCCTCTTTCGAAAACCACTCAGGCAAAAAATTCGAGCATCTCGCTACTGGTGAAAAAGCAGGATAGCCAACTTCTGATTTTACTTAGATAATAATCCGATTACGTGCTGGGTTCGAATCCCCGTCACAAATCTTCACGTCATTGTGTATCGATTTTAAACACGTGCACACATTGTTACTTGACATTACATTAAACGTCTTTCGTAGTTAATTAACAGGAAAATAAGGGTCTTGACAGGATTCACAGATCAATACAAAAATTTTCGTCATTTATTCAAATTCAGATTTTCTAACTGATTTTGTGGTATTTCACGTCACTTTACGCCTATTGATCTATGACGATCCTTGATGCAATTGAATCCTTCTCTTTTCTTTATTTTTTGTTCGTTACTTCAACTACCACTTTATGCAAGACCACTCGCTACTGCCGGCCGCTGCGGCCGAGCGGTTCTAGGCGCTTCAGTCTGGAACCGCGTGACCGCTACGGTCGTAGTTTCGAATCCTGCATCGGGCATGGATGTCTGTGATGTCCTTAGGTTATTTAGGTTTAAGTAGTTCTAAGTTCTAGGGGACTGATGACCTCAGATGTTAAGTCCCATAGTGCTCAAAGCCATTTGGGCCATTTTTGGCCACTCACCACAGGAACGACGTTTAGTAGATACGGGTAAAGCTTTTTGAGAGAAAAAATACTTCGAACTGTCGTAGAACTTCAGAATTCCATATATTGGCTCCAGATCTCTCGTTCATAAAAATATTGAAATTTGCCTAAAGATTACTCTATGATTTATGTCAAAACTTAGTTTTCTTAGTTTCTAAGGAGTGTGGTAATGTGTTTGAAATATCACTTGTTGTAATAAAGTTTGGTTTACAAACGTCAACGGCTGTCTCGTCTATAATAACGTTTTTCCTAGTATTTGCGATACTCTGGTGTTTATTTACATCTGGACTGATTGCCATTAAGAGCGTGGATATTTGCGGTAAGTTCCTATGGGACCAAACTGCTGAGATCATCGGTCCCTAGGCTTGCATACTACTTAATCTAACTTAAACTAACTTACGCTAAGGACAACACACACAAACACACATATGCCCGAGGGAGGACTCGAACCTCCGACGGGTGGAGCCGCGCGCACCGTGGTAAGGCGCCCGAAACCGCGCGGCTACCACGTGCGGCGCAATTAAGAACAGTATTCTCTACAGGTCCCTTGTGGTATCCGTTTGTGTAGCCAGACGACTGTATTGTAAACAAATTACAGTACCTGCAAGTCAGCTATGTTGCGTAGGCTGCAAGCAAATCAGGCGGAACGAAATTCAGGTCGGTAGGATACTTTTGGGCGTGATAGTAAATGTACATACCTTTAAAAAAGTGAATTAAACCCAATGAAAATGTGGGGTAGTTCATTTTGTTCACTGATGTGGTTTTCACTGAAGCGCTCAGAACCGCTCGGTCACAGCGGTCGGCACACTTTATTTTGTTTTACCTACTAATCGATACTCTGTTGGAAAATGAAAGCCGTCTAAGACTACAAGTGATATTGTATTTTTGCAAATGAAGTAAACATTTTTCGCCTAACGTGCCTATGAAGCTTTAAATACGACATGTGTGGAGAAATGTCTTTGCCTTCGCGCCAATATCTCTGCATCTGCGCATCCAATATAAGGCGTTTTGGACTATTTACACTCACAAGCTATAACGAAGGTGTGGTGCGGCATAGTGAAAGTTTCTGGCATTTAGAGCGTGACTCCCTGAACGACAAGCTAGATATACCGTAAAAAAACGAAATAAGGCACAAAAACTCTTCTACGGGGAAAGTAAACGTCTGCCAGAGGACAGGCGACATAGTTTGTGAAATTTCTAATTACAGACACACTTCAAAATTATGGCATAGCACTACATATCTCCAGAGCCACTTTCTTTATGCGGGGTTCCAGAGTCAATAGTAATTTATTAAAGGTTACACCCACGAATCACCTTGGCTATAAACTTTTCTTAAAATTAATAGTTTATTAATGTCTACTACAGGCTTGTTTCGGTTTTTGAGCCATTGTCAAGCACTACTATCACATAAATGCGAATCGACAACACTTTTGCACTGAGCGCGTTTTCATTTTGTGGTACGCATGCATCAGTCGAAACTTAAGCAAACGTACAATGCCGTACACGTGCGCCTAGAAGTAATGGAACAATGTAACGTTGTAAGTAGTCTGTGTTACAACAGGCTGACAAATGAGGACTTTAGTTAGAGTCAGTATGCGTCGTGGCATCAATATCACTTTCAATGCAGTCATTACTTCTTGCCTGCCAATGTAATAGTGCAGAAGTTTTTGGTGATGCACATGTACGCCAAAATTAAAACGTAGTCAGTGTAGAAATGTTCTTGATGTTCACCTGTTTGCTAGTGCCAGTTGAGAATGACTAAAAAGTCGAAACAAAACTCTGTGTGCTATATTTTTAATTTTGACGAACGTTTATATCGATGGGGAAACCATGGTTTTATCCTTCAATATAATCTTTTTTTTTTTTTTTTTTTACTGGCTTCTTCTCACGTGTTGCGGCCAGGTGGGGGAATTTCCTCCGGCCAGGGACTGGGTGTTGTGCTGTCCTCATCATCATCCTCTCATGCTCATCGACTGCAGGTCACCGAAGTGGCGTCAAATTGAAAGAGCGGCACCTGGCGAACGGTCTGCCCGACGGGGGGGGCCCTAGCCATACAATTAAAAAAAAAAAAAAAAAAAAAAAAAACCTTGGTCATGCTTACTAAAACGAAGCATATGGGCAAGCATCAGAGACTGTGAAGAGGTACAGTGCATCGATACAGGTGCAAGCCCTCTGAAGAAGGTCAGTGGTCTAAACAGGCAAGGAGAAATGATTGAAGAAAATGTTTGTAGTCGAGACAGGGAAACTGTCTTATGAAACTGCAGCCATGACAGCTGCGTCTCATATCTCGTTTATGCCTTACATTTACAAATCAACAGTGAAACAACCATTTGCGTTAGCAACATTTGCTAGGGTTTGCCTTTTACGTCTACACTTGCAGAAGTAGAAAATAAGTAACGATAAGTGAATTTGATCCATGATGGATGCCCTTGAACTCCGTGATGGTTCCTTTATGGGAAGTAGGATAGTAACCGCTACCAGTCACAACAGAAGGTGACTTTACTTAATGCACGAGCGGTTTTGGACTTGTGCACATATTCAGGTGATTATACATTGAATTAAACGTCCGCAGTGTTGGAGATCACTGTGTGAATAAAAAACAAATAATATGATGATGAATAAATAGATCCAAATGAAAGAACTAAAAGTTGCTAAGCGACATGTGTTTTATAGTCTTCTACCACTTACACGCAGCTGGAGTATCCATGTCGTTTCTACATTACACCATAACACCTTTTACAAAAATATCTCGATTTCTAACACATGAATTGTACCTGAGGTGACAGAAGTCACTGCATATCTTCTAATATCGTGTCCGACCTCCTTTTGCCCGACGTAGTGGAGAAACTCGACGTGGCATGGACTCAACAAATCGTTCGAAGTGTCCTGCAGAAATATTGCACAATGATGCCTCTATATCCGTCCATAATTGCGCAGGTGTAGCCGGTGCAGGATTTTGTGCATGAAATGACCTCTCCATTATCCCCCATAAATGTTCGGTGGGATTCATGTCGGGCTGTCTAGGTGGCCATATCATTTACTCGAACTGTCTAGACCGTTCTCCCAACCAAACGCGAAAAACTGTGACCCGGTAACATGGCGAAATGTCACCCATAAAAATTCCATCGTTGTGGAAGTCCTTGAAAGGCTGCAAATGGTCTCCAAGAAGCCGAACATCCAAAGGACCCAGTCAATTTAATGTAAGCACAGCCCACACCATTGTGGAGCCACCACCAGCTTGCACGGGGCCTTGTTGACAACTTGGGTTCATGGCTTCGGGGCGTGCGCCACACTCCAATCCTACCGTCAGCTCTTGCCAACTGAAATCGGGACTCAGCTGACCAGGTAATGTTTTTCCAGTCGCCTAACGTCCAACCCATACGGTCACGATCCCAGGAGAGGCACTGCAGACGATGTATTGCTGTTTGCAAAGGCACTCGCGTCGATCATCTACTGCCATAGCCCATTAACGCCAAATTTCGCCACTCTGTCCTAACGGATATGTTCGTTGTAGGTCCCACCTTTTGGTATCTGCGGTTATTTTACGCAGCATTCTTTGTCTGTTAGCACTGACAGCTCTCTTGGCAGTTAATTGAAGGCTGTGGGCCACTGTGTTGTCCGTGATGAAAGGTAATGCCAGAAATATGGTATTCTCGGCACACTCTTGACACTTTGGATCTCGGAATACTGATTTTCCTAACAATGGAAGGTCCCATGCGCCTAGCTCCAACTACAATTCCCTGTTTAACGTTTGTTAATTCCCATCGTACGGCAATAATCACGTCAGAAATCGTTTCACATGAATAATCTGAGTGCCAATGACAGACCCACCTCGTGTGCGCAATATTATCGCCATGTTTATATGTGCATATCACTATCCCAAGACTCTTGTCACCTCAGTGTATATTATTCGTCATGGTGAATAATGGCAGTGGTACTTTCATGTCAAGACTTCGATTCAGTATATGTTAATAACTTCAGAAGCAACGTACACTCGCAACGTTTGACGTGGTTACCTAGGAAAATAGAGGTTATGGTCTAAGACGTTAGATCCAAGATGTTCAAAGATGTTACACATACAGAAACATAACAGATATCACAGATTATGAAAATGAAATTGTTACGTGGTTTTGGAACCACACTGTCATTTATAAATCATACAATGTTTGCTGACAAATTATATACCGTTGTAATCACCGGTTATTACAATTATTTTATTTTTTAGTTTTGTTCTTTTTACTGTTATTTAATTTTTTACTACTAAAAATGGTTTCAATGTTACATAATTTAGCAGCAAACAATACATATATTATAAATGCCGGTGTGGTTCCATTAATATATATCAGGTTCATTTTCGTAGTCTGTAATATCTGTTATGTTTCAGTATGTGTAACATCTTTGAACGTCATAGAGCCAAGGTATTTGACCATAACCACTGTTTTTCTTTGTTCACACGTCAGATATCGCGAATGTATGTGCTTCTGCAGTTATTAATATCTACTGTACCGAAACATAAGACAGAACTACCAGTATTTACCATGACGTATAATGTACAGGTAACTTGTAAAAAAATGTGATGAAAATAATGAGGAATCGACATGGATACTCCAGCTGTATGTAAGCACTAGAAGACTTCACAACACATATCACTTAGCAATGTCCAGTTGTTTCAGTCGAATCTGTTTATTCATCATCACATAAGTCATTTTTTATTCAAAGAGTGATCTCCAACATTGAGAGCAGAAACATGTAATTGAATGTCAAACCACCTCAACATGGATATAAGCTCGACTCCGGACTTGCAATAGACAAAATCACCTTCTGTTGTGACTGGTGGCAACGGTCTTGCCCCAGTGGTAACACCGGTTCGTGTAAGATCACCGAAGTTAGGCGCTGTCGCCCTTGGTTAGCACTTGGATGGGTCACCGTCTGAGTCTGCCCGGTGCTGTTGGCAAGCGATGTGCATTCAGCTCTTGTGAGGCCAACTGAGGAGCTACTTGACTGAGAAGTAGCGGCACAGGTCACGAAAACTGACAACGGCAGGGAGAGCGATGTGCTGACCACATGTTCATCCGCATCTGCATCCAGTGACGCCTAAGGGCTGAGGATGACACGGTGGCCGGTCGCTACCGTTGAGCCTTCAAGGCCTGTTCGCACGGAGTTCGTTTTTTTGTATTGTGACTGATAGCCTTATAAATAACGTTAGGTTCCAAGAACGTTCCTGTTAATACGAGTGAAACTAATTCACCCATCAGTTAATATCTCGGTGGGAGTATACTTAGCTTCGAGTGAAGTTAACACGGGGCAGGTAAGGAACCTATCTCACCGTAACGGTATGGAGATAACTCTGGGATGCGTCTCTCTAGACTGTACGTCACAGTTCTAAGCGACGTCTGCGCAAACAGCGTGACAGCGCACCAGTAATGTTACGACAACACACTGACTGAAGTGTTTGTTACAGCTGAAGACGAAAGTATCCGGAAGTCCGTGAACCACCTACATTTTCGAAAAACACTTTGGATAGTTTTTGTGAACTTGGTATCTATTTTGACTTCCAAAAACAAACTAGTCGCTAGGCAAGTCGAAGAAATGACCTGCCACGTGGTAGCATACTAATTCCCCTACTATCTAACATATTTACAATGCACCAGCCGTGACCCTATCTTACTTCATGTTTGGCGTTCGACGATGATCTCACCGTCTTTGCTCAGCAAAGAAGTTTCGTAATAGTTGAAGAATGCAGCAGCATGCCAGACGAGCGATTAGTGTACCTTCGGTTTAACCAACTGAGTCTAACGCACAGACAACACTTCTTCTTCTTCTTCTTTTCCTTTTTCTACTTCTTCTTTACACTATAGATATCCATTTCTCGACATAGGCCTGTTCCAGAAATTTCCATGTCGATCTTTGCTAGGAGGTCCGTATTCAATTTTTTTTCTCCAAATGTCGCTGGTTGCCGTCTCTCCAACTCTCCAGAGGACGGCCGACACCTCTCTTTCTCTTTCTGACTCGTTCGGACGCCACTGCATCAGTGTTTTAATTCATCTGAAGCTGTTTCTGGCTACGTTTCCAGCCCCAGGCCACTTCAGTCTCGCAATCCGCTCGACTCCATGGTATCTTCTCGTTATTCTTCTTATTACTTGGTTCCGTCGCACAGACTCACTCCAACAATTGCTCTCCCTGTTGCCCTTTGATAGACCGAGAGGCGATTTGTGCTGCTCGTCGGAAGTATCATTGTTTCGAGCCCGTACGTTGTTACTGGCAAGATGACACATTTTGCATCTATGTTGATACCTTTCTGTCCCGTAGGTAGGCAATTAGATACATTCTTCAAATTCAAGGCAAAAAATTTATTACTTTTGGATACATCGTGGGAGCAGATAGTGATCAATGTTATTAGTAACGGTTACTTTTAAAATCAATCTTGATCCCAAATTTATGTATTCTGGTAACCGGTTTCGACTATGCCTGTGGTCATTTTCAGACATTCAAGTCCAAAATAAAGTCTGATCAGAGGGCTACAAATATTAAAGAAATATACACAGGGTGAGTCACCTAACGTTACCGCTGGATATATTTCGTAAACCACATCAAATACTAAGGAACCGATTCCACAGACCGAACGTGAGGAGAGGGGCTAGTGTAATTGTTTAATACAAACCATACAAAAATACACGGAAGTATGTTTTTTAACACAAACCTACGTTTTTTTAAATGGAACCCCGTTAGTTTTGTTAGCACATCTGAACATATAAACAAATACGTAATCAGTGCCGTTTGTTGCATTGTAAAATGTTAATTACATCCGGAGATATTGTAACCAGAAGTTGACGCTTGAGTACCACTCCTCCGCTGTTCGATCGTGTGTATCGGAGAGCACCGAATTACGTAGGGATCCAAAGGGAACGGTGATGGACCTTAGGTACAGAAGGGACTGGAACAGCACATTACGTCCACATGCTGACACCTTTTTATTGGTCTTTTTCACTGACGCACATGTACATTACCATTAGGGGTGAGGTACACGTACACACGTGGTTTCCGTTTTCAATTACGGAGTGGAATAGAATGTGTCACGACATGTCAGGCCAATAGATGTTCAATGTGGTGGCCATCATTTGCTGCACACAATTGCAATCTCTGGCGTAATGAATGTCGTACATCTGGTGTAATGTCGCCACAGGCTGCCACAATACGTTGTTTCATATCCTCTGGGGTTGTAGGCACATCACGGTACACATTCTCCTTTAACGTACCCCACAGAAAAAAGTCCACAGGTGTAAGATCAGGAGAACGGGCTGGCCAATTTATGCGTCCTCCACGTCCTATGAAACGCCCGTCGAACATCCTGTCAAGGGTCAGCCTAGTCTTAATTGCGGAATGAGCAGGTGCACCATCATGCTGATACCACATACGTCGACGCGTTTCCAGTGGGACATTTTCGAGCAACGTTGCCAGATCATTCTGTAGAAACGCGATGTATGTTGTAGTGCTCTCCGATACACACGATCGAACAGCGGAGGAGTGGTACTCAAGCGTCAACTTCTGGTTACAATATCTCCGGATGTAATTAGCATTTTACAATGCAACAAACGGCACTGATTACGTATTTGTTTATATGTTCAGATGTGCTAACAAAACTAACGGGGTTCCGTTAAAAAAAAACGTAGGTTTGTGTTAAAAAACATACTTCCGTGCATTTTTGTATGGTTAGTATTAAACAATTACACTAGCCCCTCTCCTCACGTTTGGTCTGTGAAATCGGTTCGTCAGTATTTGATGTGGTTTACGAAATATATCCAGCGGTAACGTTAGGTGACTCACCATGTATATATATATATATATATATATATATATATATATATATATATATATATATATATATACTACAAAGTTATAAAACGATGAATTACCAAAATTCTGTATGAGCAGAAGCCTCCTGCAGTTGGTAAATCGCTGCTAGATAGAGCAGTGCACGTCTTACATATAAACTGGAGTCTCCGCCCACTTTGCCAGAATGATATCATCGCTAACCAATGGGCTAAAAAGTCAAACAACATCGTAAAATTTCGTAATTAAAAGAACAATGACAAGAAAGTAAAATAAAAATACATGGAACTTAGTTGGTTCAACAGCTATTGTCAGATAAAATGTGTAAAAATATTAAACATATAAGATAAATGAAAATCGTTTTGACAGTAAGTTGGGTTGCCCTCTCTGGGCCTGTTGGAGAACCATTTAGAAGTTACTGGTTGCCATGGTAAGTGTAAACACCATTCCAAAGATGTGGCAGGAGGCTACTCTCGAACGAGGTTGTTGTAATATCGACAGGCAAACACTGTCACGTCAGACGACGTACCATGAACTATTAGCAAAAAATGTAGTTGAGATTGTGTCTCCCTGTCTGACGCCTCTTCTCACAGGATTGTTTCCAGTGATGCTACCTTCCTTTAATCACAAATGTAGAGCGGCGATCCCGTAAATATAGCGGATTAAGTTGGTATGCCTGAAGTCAATGGGGGTTCTGTTCGTCGCCCTCGTTACTGCCCAGGTTTAGACTGTATCTACGACCTTCCGATATTCCATGAAGACTATGTGAAGTGGAATATTATACTCTATACATTTCTGTATCACAGTTCGCAACGCTTGGATATATAGAGAAAACACAGAGCTAGGAGCTTCATCAAGCGCACGATATTCTTCAGGTAACTTTACGTGTTGCGAGAAGGCACGTGTCCGGTCACTGCGTTGCATCTAAAGACATGGATGCGACTGTAAACCTCAGATTGGAGATACTTGCTACGAGTATTGCTCTCAGTAAGATTCCAGGATCCTACTGTAGAGCCGCAGGTAACATAAACAAGCGCTTTGCCCTTATGCGACTCAGGGGAAAGATATTCAAGCCTAATTTAGCATTAATTATTTAATATAATCCATTATGGAGTCGAGGTAGCAGTTGTCGTTATACTGGTTATCACTGTTAGCATTCAACCGCGATTCTGATACATATATATTAACAACGCGTTTCAAGAGACAATGCTCTCATCATCAGGTTGTAAACTCTATGTCTTTTTAGTCCGTTTAATTTCATGACATAGACTTTACAACCTGATGATGAGAGCATTGTCTCTTGAAACGCGTTGTTAAAATATATGTATAAGAATCGCGGTTGAATGCTAACAGTGATAACCAGTAACTAGCATTAATTAGCTCTTACAGAATTAAGTATACTAAATGAAACTCACCTTATAAGTGGCAGAAACTCTTAATATAGGAAGAACGGGAGTACTTGGGAGAGACTACATCTACTGGAACGATAGATTCACAAGATGATATTGGGACTTCGAAGAACAGAAGATGGTCATTTTAAGAGCTAACAAGGAACCGTATACCAACATAGAGGGAATCTCGGACATCACCAGGAAAAGAAGGAGCGCTGTCTCCGGACGCATCCTGGGAATGGACCATCACAGGTTAACATAAGAAGAAAAATGCGCTGGATCCAAGAGGTGCCAAGAGATCTGGAGGAAATGAGAACACAAGAACCAGAGATATAAAGCAGGGCGATTTTTAAATAAAAAATTCGAAAAACAAAATTATCATGGAAAGGATAGCGAAGAAGGTTCCAAAGTGAAAGAATCTTGGAAAAGGAGAAAGACCAGAAGAAACGAAACGGATCCGAACTTGGTCCTCAGATAGTCAAAACGAAAAGAAGAAGAAATGCTTGAATTTAAGCTTGCAAGAATGTTACACCATTGGCATTTTTCGAAAGTCATGAGAGACTACATGAGCTCCCTTTACTTCCTTATAACCAACAAAGATAACCAAAATCTTACCACAGACACTAAAGGAATGTAGAAAAACAGAAAACAGTGAAGAGCGAACGCTACATCTCCTATCGTTGTCTGTCTATTTTATTTAAAAATAACTCTATTCCGTCGAAAACACACAATGAAACCAACGAGAAATCTGTATCGTGGTCCATTGAAATTATTCTTTAAGTGGCCAGCGGAAGCGGTATAATACTGTAAAGATGTCGCTAGACAAGGACAAGAAACAACTTATCTTTGGACAATGCTGCGCGTTTAGCCTCTTTACTTGTAAGGAAAAACTGCTGTGAAGAAGCCGCCAAAGCGAAACATAATGATATTGCAATACTAGTAAAATTAGTGGTAAAATAAAAGTAGGGAGTTACAAAATACAAAATTTACATAGTAATAACTCTAAAGTGGACCATACCATTCAATAAAATAAATCACACTCCTCTCCAACTGCATTCTAGGCACAAATAGAAAATGTATGAGAAAAAATATGCACATCGCACTTTTTGTGTTTCCTTCCACTTGTTGTTCCAAATTAACAATCTCAAAGACAATAGTCCATCATTAAACTGAGCCGATAACTCTAAATGTTCTTGAGAATAAGAATCAAAGAGAAATCGAAGTCATAGCGCCGCTTCGTCGTCCCGACGGGTCATGGAGTACCGACCCGCCGCCGAGTCATCCTCTGCCATTCGGCGTCATTCGGATATGGTATAGGGGGACGTGGGGTTAGCACACTGCTCTCCAGCCTGTATTCGGCTTCACAGCCTATGAACAGCTACTTCTCAGTCGAGTCGCTCCTCAGCTTACGTCACGAGGCTGAGAGTATCCGGTCGCAGTACCACTCAGGATCGTTGACCACGTAGTTCAGGAGGCGAACAGTTATGGTGCTTCAAAATTGTACCTGTATCCTGGTCCAAAGAAGCGACAGATATACTTGCATCCTATGACAGCACTAGAAAATGGTATCAAACAGCTACCCTTTCGATATTGCTCCGTGTCTGATTTCCACACTTGCGAGAAAAAAAAATGCTGTAAGGAATCCTGTTATGCAAGATGCAATTGCATGCTTACTTGTAAAGTCTGGTGGTCTGTCAGTAAAAGGTATGCTTGGAAACCGAAAGATTGAGGTATCAAATCCCAGTCTAACTACGGTTTTTCTCAGTCTCCCTCTCAACGAAGAGAAGATTCGCCAGAAACGACACGTGGATTCTGCTTCCATATTACACTACAGGTCTCCTTTCCCCGCTTGTATTACTGGGGTAGGTTAAGGACACACAAGTCGCCGTAGCGGTGTCCAACTGAAAGACTTCCACCTGGCCACTGAACCATACGAAATGATTATCGTACTTCACTGCGTTACAATTTACTGTGCACTCACACATGTTAAAGCAGGTGCTCCACGCGTCGTCCTCGCATTGAGGTGCAATAGTACTCTCGTCTCGTCAGTGGCTTACGAAATATTTCGAATACGCCCGGATCATTTCGTAAATCTTGACAGGATTGTACAATTCGCTCCTCATCAGTGGGAGAGCTGTCCATTTCACTTCTCAGATGACCTCAGACATAAAAATATAAGGGATTGAGGTCAGGCGATGAGGTCAGGCAATCATGGAAGGCAGGGTGAAGGCGCTGCTTGAATTATATTAGTCCGTTAGATGTTGTCTTATATCAGCAGCAAAATCTGTTGGTGCCTTGTAATGCTGCCCCATCATGCATGTCCAATGGATGGAAGTTGAGTACCGTTAGGTGGGATAAAATCGTTTCATATAATTTTGTACCAAGAAGGACAATACTTCATGCCGAAGCAATGACGCTTTCGCAGTTAATCCCTCAATAGGCTTGTTTGCAGATCCATGCTTACTGCAACCATTTTTCTTCCATTGTCAGATAGTTCCACCGTATTAGTTTTTACTTTTAACTATAATAAACACTGTAGATCAGACCCCATCTAAGCTCCAGAGACGAAACCAAAATCCCATGTACATCTGACGTTCGACATCTCATAATACGAATCCCACACTTCAGTACGGTGTTAGTTCATGTACGTACATTCGCAAGCTACTTTTGTGACACTCACTACCATGAAACACATTTTTCCAGATACTTATTGAGGTAGGCCTCTGCTATTTCGTATCACACTTGCAAATCTGTGCGTAGAGTGCACTCGTTTATGGCAGCCGGAAAATCACGGACGGAAATCGGAGGCTCTGTTGGCGACCGTTACGGGTTCTGGCCTTGAGTCGTGATAGCACTCAGACTGCGGGTCAGCGACTCGAACGGCCCAAATGATGATCGTGCGACTACGGCATGACAGGGAAGATTTTAGGGAACGGTGGCTTCTCGGAACTCGTGAATACGAGGACCATCCTTGACGTCTGTATCAGCAGAATATGTGAAGCACTACTCGAGTTCGCGAAGCCTAATTGGCCACATGTTGGCGTCGAAGGCCAGAGTCGTTGTAGATATGCCCGCCGCAGACGCAGGCAGTAGAGGGGCAACACCCCGTGTGCTGCTGGGCAGCGTGACGCCGCACGCCGCGACCGTCCTATAAAAGGCCGGCTGCAGCCGTGGTCAGACAGTCCGCAACATGAGGTGCCTGACACAGATCGCTCTCGCAGCCGTGCTCTGCGTCCTCTTGCTCTCCTGGACGGGTAAGACCTCCCACAGCGAGCAGTTGTCATCAGTTTGACGTCTGTCGCACATATTCTTGGGATATGTAAAAAGATATCCATTCACAGGAGCCTGTAGAACAATGTTTCGTATCAATCAGATTCTGTTCAAGTCTGCTTCTAGGACTTCTATGTCCATTTACCCAAATGATCAAAAATAACATTTATTAACAGTCTATTTCATAGTTTGTTCCACAGATACTATTAATTTGTTCAAAGAAGTTATTTTCCTGCATGAAACTATTTTTATTTGAAATCTCTCTCATATATATATGAACACTTTTTAGTTTTGACGTAACATTTTACGAAAGTATCCCACATACGTGCTACAATTGAAAGGCAAGGCAGCAGCAGTCGGCCATTGCAGTGTAAACACTACCGACTACAGCTCCCACGCCAGACTCCGTAGTTATTTCAAGCCTTTCGATTGTTTACTTGTTCCACAAAAGACGTTCACTTAAACTCAGTAAACCCGCTGTAAGTTAACACATAGTTCCACTTACGAGAATCGAAACTAATCATGTGTCTAGATCGTATAAAATAGGGCTAAGATAAAAATTCAGCGTAGGCTTACCTTTTTGCTGCATATAACGACGGAGCACTGAGAGAGAGCTCTATATGGCCGTGATTACACTGCTATAGCCAATTCCAGGCGCCTTACCTTGCATTTACAGCTTCTGAGAGTAAAAGTGGTCCTATCACGCTTTCTTGAGCGACGCCGAATATTAATTCGTATTCCGATCAGAACTTACCTTCAAATTATGTACAGTCTAATTTTGTCAAGATGATTTCCCTCGTACATTTGGATTCCATATTTAAGTGTCATACGCTGATTTAATCTTTGCACATTGAGCTCTGCTCACGCTAGATTCTCCTTGATATTTGAGATCATGATTAAGAACACATAAATACCATTGCTATAAGATTTTTTTTCCTTTCGTAGAGTTATTCTTGTGACAGAGCTTAGTCTCCCTTCAGTTAACGTTTATTTCTTGCCGCCAATTTTCGGACAATGACAGGGACATTGGTGTACGTCGAACATCGAACCTCATAAGCTTTGTTTCGTGAAATGGACAGGGCAAGAGACAGGATTAGAGTTTAGCTTTCCGTCACCGATAACCTCTGTAGAGACAGAGTCAGACTCAGCTTAGGGTAGGAAAGGGAACGAAATCGGCCGTGCCTATTCCAGAAAATCAGCCTTAATCGATTTAGATAAACAACAAGAAGCTTAACTCTGGATTGTTGGAAAGGCGTTTGGAATCCTTTAGAATACGAGACTAGTGTATCAGCACTGTCCCATACCGATATTGTTTTTTGTTGTTTTACTGAGGTGCAGATGGGGAAAGAGTCGAGTGTTTGCCTGTAAGGGTAAGGAGAAACGCGTATAAATCATATTTATCTTTCCCGGGGTTCCAGATCATCCGTTGTTAACCTGAAGTTCAGGTACTATACAGATGGAGCTCTCATGTTCACGTCACAAGCTAGAGTTCAACGTGTTGCCCAGCACGATCATTTAAACCAATAGTATCCGATCTTAGTATGAACTACCAATAGCGTTCGTGTCTGGTGCAATGGATGCTGTTGTTTTTCTTAGGTTGAATAAAAAGTTGTTAACTAAACTCGAAATGCGTTAGGTTACGCAGTAGCGGAATCATGTTAACGATATGGCATACCTCAGTTGTGTACAGTTTAAAAGACTCACTTAAAAAAAAATTCTTAGACATTCCCACAATGTACTATACAACGCAAAAGCGTACTTCAAAATATTAAATGTTTAACAATAAAAGTGATGAGTGGAAAATAACGGCTAAATCCTTCTTTAGAGAAAAATGTTAATGCGTAATTTTCCATACAACATTGTTATTATTAAAACAGATAGTATTTTCAGATGTTAACGAATAAGTGCGTCCTGATAGTGTCACATACAGACCATATCGCAGAACATTAGTAATGAAATGTATTTTAAACAGATATACCAAATAATACATCCCATGACAGCTACATACTTTCTGTTCTATTTAACCACACAGCTGCCTTCTCTAAGATCTTACTCACAGCGATCACCCATCTCTGAAACGATCTTCCTCACTTTATCACATTGCAAAATAACTTCTCTATTGTCAAAAGACAATTACCGCCTTCTCTCCTAAATCAGAAAGACATCCGTCCTTGATTTCGAAAGTACCTGTTACTCCGTTAGAAACAATTACTCTCATTTCCCACAAGACTTTTCCATATCGTTTGCTGGTGTTGTCAACCTGCCTTTCTCTTTCTAGTAAGAAAGGAGTAGAAAATGTTGTATCTCATTATTGTAATCTTTCTCATATTTAAATTATATCTTGTTTTAAATTGTTACTATTATTATTAAATTTCTGGAACAATAATGCAAAAAGATTGGTGTATCTATAGAAATGGAGCGATGTTAGAGAGAGTATTAAGGGGTTAAACTGATCACGTCAAATAAATACTAACTAAAATCGGCGTTCGCCACTACACCACTCGCACATTTTCGCAGCGTCAGAACATCCGTCAAGTGTAAGGTCGTACATCTAAAGTGACCTGTCAGTTGCCAATGTCGTACGTAGAGTCATTATTGAATCTGTGATTGCAAGAGAATCTCATGTAGTCCTTTCTTTGCCAATGCAGGCGGAACTTTGCTACGTGTCCAAAAAGAGTTGTCTGCACTGGACACAACGTGATTAAAATCACTTCTACATGGTAAATAAGTAGTCTAAGAAATATCTTAATGTAGCATATTGTCACGAATAGTATCCTTTCTGGCGTGTATTAATTTTCTGCTATTCCGATGGAGGTGTCAGCAAACAGAATGACATGAAGCACTGTGAAAAGTGACTCGTCTTTCTGTGGCCCATGGCTCAGCAAGGAGAGAAGAAACGAAATATTTTAGACGTAAATCAAGTCATTTTAAAGTAATAATCTAAATTAAGGTGACGATTGTGGTACATATTTTCATTGCACATCGCTTGATAGAGATAGGATGGAAATTTTGAGTTTTTGTCATGCAGAAACGTCAGTGAACAGTTCAGTTCCTAGAGAATCAACAGAATTAACATCCTGTAGAACTATGAGGAAACATTACCACAAACATAGCCGACAATAATCTGAGTAATGAAATAAAGTTAAGTGCTACTGAATACATATTCGGATATCACTTTGATTTATTAAATGAAATTGATTATGTTTATGACGTGACAAGAACGTTAGCAGTTTGATTAAGCTTTTGCCTATTTTATGTTTCCTGAAAAGATATATATTTACTTCGTCGTCGCACCAAAACGGCGACGTACAGTCATGGCGAGGACGTGGTTCGCTGAAGTACGAATACACACAGTCCGACAACTGTACGGCGAGACAAGGAAAACAGTTTAAGGACTTCAGCAAGTGTGTGACCATTCACCCCTTTGTGTGTTTCTGTGCGTGATTGTGTTTGTGAATCTGCGTTCGCCAGCACCATTTCGTATGAGGGACTAGGTTGCTATGGTATGTTCATAAGGAAGATGTGAGTGGGTTGCTTTGAATTCAGGAAACTAATTGATCGTTGTCAAACTTAATAAGCGATTTACAGCATTTGTTTCTTGACAGTTTAGCAACATTTAGAATAGCGTTATGTTCCTCTGCGAGTAAATGAAATAGAGCCATTTCAATCTCAAACTACTTTTTATGTTCTTAATTTGGGCACCAAATCTGAACAGCATCTCCAGTTCTCATACTTTCCAAAATTATAATTGTTAGTTAAATACTTTCCTTCACCATGTAACAAATGAAATCTTCTAGATGCTGCACCGACGCCAGACGCCAATGAAGAAGCGGTAAAGATTCACGAAGAGAAGGTACCCTCTGAAGAAGTCCCAGCTGCTCTTCAGACTGCAGAAGGTACGCTTAAAATCTAATGGTAAATGTGTGTACACAGTATCTAGATTACACTTACCACTCTTCTTATAGATACATATATTACTAATCTCTACATCCCTCTCTTGGAATCAGGTACTTGTGAGAACAGATTTTCTACAGCATATCTTCTCCTGAACATTTCATTGCTCTTATCATTTCTTGGATGGGAGAAATACTGAATTCCCCATATAATTTGATTCGCATTTCGTCTCATGAATTTATATGAGAAGGACATGAACTTCTTCGGAGTCTCGCCAGTCCCTGTCATATAAAATCTTCTTGTAACAAAACAGTATTCTATGTGGATAGAAGCAATATTTTCTGAATATGTCCTCAGGAATCCTTGAAACAACGCAATATTTTATTCTGAAAATGATTGAAAGTACTACATATTAATAATTTCTTGATGGATTTGTTTAGTTTCTTTATTAATGAGTCGATATTACGCTCCTAAAATTCACCTACTGCACTGCAAAAACTCTTAAGGCCGTCATACGGGCTGACTTGGAGCAGGAGAGGCACCACAGGACATTTTAATTTCCACTGTCTATACTTTTGCAAATAAATTCATTAAAGTTTGCCAGTATGAGCAGGAAGGATTCAGGATTCACACTCATAGTAGCGGAAGTTCAAAAACATAACAAAACAATTTTTTTTACATGTGAAATTTCATCATTTTTTACTTACTATTGGCTGCATCTGTTGCTATAGGTACACTTTTCTTCATAAGTAAGAGAGATTATTCGATGAATTTTGCGCAGCATACAACCCATACTTAGAGGTGTATGATTAAAAACGAATAACTACATGTTTACAAATTATTAGAAGAAATTGGCAACTGATACTGTAGGAAAAGCAGAGCTGTACATGTGTCAGGAAAAGCAAGCTATGAGTCAGGCATGATGTTATAGTAAATTAAATAATACTCAACTGTACCGAGCATTACAAACTGAACGAGACAATTACTAAATGATTAAATAAAATATGGAAGTCAAGCAGTCTGGAGTACCACACATAAATACCACAATTTTTTAATTCTGTCTGGGAGAACGGACAATATTGTGCCAAAAGTATCTTAAAAATTGTTCCAACTTGTGGTTCTGATCAAGGTTTTTTGGAAGTGTCTGTCATTTTTAAAGAAAATATTGGAACTGGAAATACCCTACTGTTTATTCTCAACTAAGAACACCTACGGTGCCTCTATCAGTTAGCATGGTATTTGGCTGAAGAGAAGGGAGGCTTTAAAATAAAAAGGATTTCAAAAACCCCATGCTACGCCTTTGGAGTATATAGTATTGAGTGGAACCGCAGGGAGTGCTTTGTAATGTACCTCATCCACTCTAGGTATAATGTCTATTTGGAATCTATGTTCTCATAGCAGACATCCCCCTACAAACGTTACCTTCAAAATGGTTCAAATGGCTCTGAGCACTATGGGACGTAACAGCCACGGTCATCAGTCCCCTAGAACTTAGAACTACTTAAACCTAACTAACGTAAGGACATCACACAACACCCAGTCATCACGAGGCAGAAAAAAATCCCTGACCCCGCCAGGGATCGAACCCGGGAACACGGGCGCGGGAAGCGAGAACGCTCCCGCACGACCACGAGCTGCGTACAAACGTTACCTTCGTCGGGGTAACTACGAAACGGCAACAAATATTATTTATATGACTGCTTCTTTTCTCAAGGTCCGATCAGTCGAGGAATAACAACCACAGTGAAAATCCGGTGACGCTTTGTGCAGGTGTGTTGTGCAGTGTCTCTAGTATGCTGTCGATCGCACTTTTCAGTTCTGAGCGCACAGAGAGCACATAAAGATGTCTAGAACTACTGAGTTCCCCGCCAAGTGTGAAGCGCATGCTGTCATTCGGTTTCTTCATGCTGACGGGTTCCACCTGATTGTAGGCAGTCCACACAGCGTAAAGGTCACGCGTGTCAGCAAAATGTGGGAGTGGTGCAGGAACTTTGAAGCAGGACGCACAGACGTTCATGTTGCAGGCGGTCAGAGAAGGAAGTGAGTGTCAGGCGATGGTCTCGTTCAGCGAGTGGATCGTCTGGAAAGAGCAGTTCAGAACAACCTAAGAGGACTGTTGTTATCAGGCGTTGTCCTTCATCACGACAATACTCGTCTGCATACCGCAGTTGCAACAAAGGCGTTCTTGCAGCGTTTGCAATGGAAAGTGTTTGATCAACCACCATACAGCCCGGAATTGGCTGCTTTTGATTTTAATCTCTTTGCTCACACAAACCACAGGATATAAGGCCAGCATTTTGGCACACACAACGAGCTTCATGTCAGCGTTGGAAATTGACGAAAAGCACATGCAGCTACCTCCTATGACGAGGGTATTGGAAAGATAGAACAACGCTACGACAAATGTCTAAGTCGGAGCGGCTAATATGTACAGAAGTATCTGGCAGCTGTAGCTGAATGTTGCAAATAAAACATTTGTGAGTTTCACTGTGGTTTCCATTTTGTGACCAAAAGGATCTCAGAAAGAAAATAAGCCCTAGTACATTAATGACGAGGACATAAATATTATCCTTCGATGAGTGCTATGAAATAAATCCAATGGTTCAGTAGATGAAATAATTTGGTTCACAAAGACCATTCCAGGACTCAAATACCTATGATTTATATATGCGGACTGAAGAAATGAAACAAATTTTGTACTAAGACCAGGATTAGAGCCCAGGCCTCCTGCCCACAAAGCAGCTGCGCTAACGACTACGCCACCCTGCCACAGAGGTTTCTTCACTCCATGGACTACCCTAGCTAGCCTCCCTCCTCAATCAAAATTCCCATTCACGCCTCAGTCCGTTTTGTATTCCCCCTAAACTCGAACAACGTTGCACAGGCTCTCCAACTGCATTGGAACAGTTTTTGATGTTGCTGGGCAACAGTCATACAATAAAACTTTCTGGCAGATTAAAACTGTGTGCGGTACCGAGACTCGAACTCGGGACCTTTGCCTTTGGCAGGCAAGTGTTCTACCATCTGCGCTACCCAAGCACGACTCACGCCCAGTCGTCACAGCCTTACTTCCGCCAGTACCTCATATCCTACTTTCCGAACTTCACAGAAGCTCTTCGCAGGGGAGCTTCTGTGAAGTTTGGAAAGTAGGAGACGAGGCACTGGCGGAAGTAAGGCTGTGACGACTGGGCGTGAGTCGTGCTTGGGTAGCGCAGATGGTAGAGCACTTACCCGCCCACCGACGTCTGTGGCACACATACCACCTCCGATGTCACATATCGGCCATTTCTTTTTGGAATTTAGTTACATATGCACCGAGCTCCCCAGGAACAGGAAGACGACCATCCGCGATATCTACCGCCTTCTCCGAAAGTCCCCACCCAGAAACCCCGTTGAAACACGCCATCCCCATGTTTCATGGCCTACAGTTTGGAAAACGATCCACCAGCCGTATCACACCACTGACATCACCGCAATATGGTACCTTCTCGTCGACGGCAAGTATACTACAAGACAGAAACTGCATCGCTGGTGGACTCATCCCTGTGCCTCAAGTGCAATGTCGAAGATACAGATTTACATCGTTTTGAGTGTGGGCCAGCAGCAGCTGTCTGGACCCTCGTACAGAAGATTGTGGCTTTCTACCTCCGAGTACCACCACATCACATTTCTCCTAACATGATGATATATCCCGACACTACCTACTTTCCATCGTCTAAGTGGCACGCCATCACATGGATCAGTCGCATGGCTATCAACTACCTCTTCCGGGACGACATCGTCGATCCGGCGGACTTTTGAACACGCCTCCAGGTACATCACCACAGCCTTCGCCGACATCGACACTCTCGGGGTACTTTCGCGAACTATTTACAGAGTATTTTCGCCAACCCGCCTCCAAGCTGGAATCTCAACGAACCGTGCCATCCAAGACTAGAAGATCCCACGTTCCCCTTTTAATGGTCAATGATAGAATGCACTTTGTTCTGATGGCGCGCCAAAGTGGAGCATGTCGCGGAAAGTATTCCTAATTTATTTCACTTCTCCTTTCTCGTCCGCTTTTAAGTTTTTTCCCTTACATATGTTTATCCTTTTCTTCCTCCTGTGTTACCCCGTAAAAGTAACATAAAAAGAAAGTTGGGTTGCTGCTGATGGTGAGACTGTATACTCATATACGTTAACTAAAAAAAAAAAAAGATTGTTTGCGAAAATATAGCCACCTATTTATGTTTTACGATTTTAAGGGATATTGTGTTTTTTATGATGAACTTCGTCTTTATTTTCATATACTAGAGGTTTTTATTTTTTTCTCATTATCTGCAATTTTGTTCATGTAATAGGTGTTTGTTCTCTTCGTAAAAAAATAATAATAATAATAATCAGCCCACCCTCCGCTGCAGAGTGAAAATCTCATTTTGGATTCATAAAATGCTTTTTAAATGAACACACCGCCATTTCACTCTATTGTTGTTTATTTAATTACAACCAAGCTTTCGGCCATTTATGCCATTTTCAAGAAAGATGGCCAATTTTGAGCTTGATGTCCTGCAATATATATTAATGACATAAACTCAGTCATTTGAAAGTGGCATAAAACATCGAAACCTGGGTCATAATTAAATAAACAATACAGTCAAATGGCGGGTGTTCATATATATATATATATATATATATATATATATATATATATATATATATATATATATATATATATGAACAGTCCCGACCTTGGTACAAATTTCCATTCGCCGCTCTGCATACGTACACAAAAGATTCGAGGTTTGCTTTATAATTGGTTCGTGAATTTTTTTTGCCAGTTTTTGTTTCTTTTATTCTCAGTAGTGCTTTGTGTACGTAAATCATCGTGTTGTACGCACTCCCACCTGTAACAGGATGAGTTCAGTTCACAGGTAAGATAACGGCAAGGTCAAAGGAACAAACCTTCACACAGCTTGAAGTTCAAAGTACCTTTCTGGGGCATTCACAGTGATTTTTAGCGCACACATTTAACGGCACTGATGACACGATTACCCCCGCAGGTGAAGCAGCAGCACGTGTAAAGCGTGGAGGCGGCGGGTGTAACGTTTGTGGAGGTGGCGGCCACGGGGGCGGCCACGGGATCGGCCACGGGGGCGGCCACCACGGGGGCGGCCACCACGGGGGCGGCGGCTTTGGGGGCGGTCTCAGCGGCAGCCACTCCCAGAGCAGCTCCCAGGCCTCCAGCTCCAGCTCCAGCGGCAGCTTTGGGGGCGGCTTTGGCGGCGGCAAGTTGTGAGTAACAGCACCCACAGTTCCTGCACCTAATACTATTGCACAAACGACACGGACGTGTTGAACAAAACCGTACTCACAGGAAGGTATAATCTACATCTACATCTACATCCATACTCCGCAAGCCACCTGTCGGTGTGTGGCGGAGGGTACCCTGAGTATATCGGTTCTCCCTTCTATTCCAGTCTCGTATTGTTGTCTGTATGCTTCTGTGTGGGCTCTAATCTCTCTGATTTTATCCTCATGGTCTCTTCGCGAGATATACGTAGGAGGGAGCAATATACTGCTGGACTCTTCGGTGAAGTTATGTTCTCGAAACTTTAGCAAAAGCCCGTACCGAGCTACTGAGCGTCTCTCCTGCAGAGTCTTCCACTGAAGTTTATCTATCGTCTCCGCAACGCTTTCGCGATTACTAAATGATTCTGTAACGAAGCGCGCTGCTCTCCGTTGGATCTTCTCTATCTCTTCTATCAACCCTATCTGGTACGGATCCCACACCGCTGAGCAGTATTCAAGCAGTGGGCGAACAAGCGTACTGTAACCTACTTCCTTTGTTTTCGGATTGCATTTCCTTAGGATTCTTCCAATGAATCTCAGTCTGGCATCTGCTTTACCGACGATCAACTTTATATGATCATTCTATTTTAAATCACTCCTAATGCGTACTCCCAGATAATTTATGCAATTAACTGCTTCCAGTTGCTGACCTGCTATTTTGTAGCTAAATGATAAGGGATCTATCTTTCTATGTATTCGCAGCACATTACACTTGTCTACATTGAGATTCAATTGCCATTCCCTGCACCATGCGTCAATTCGCTGCAGATCCTCCTGCATTTCAGTACAATTTTCCATTGTTACAACCTCTCGATACACCACAGCATCATCTGCAAAAAGCCTCAGTGGTTTTATTTGCCTTCCATAGAAATCTCTCTCACTCCTGTAAATGGTCAATTTTTAACACATTCGCTTTTACTGCTTTTAAGTATTTGTCATTGAACAGCCATCAGATAACGTAACATACTGAAGAAGAACTGTGAGGGACGCAAGCAGAATATCATTTATTCTAAATTTATTCACATTTATTAATCAGTCACAATCCTCTTTTTCGGTACTTGGAGCACTTTGCCACCTTTGTGTTTTACGTGCGAAATGTCTTCGGACTGATCATGAGGGAATGAAGTCACAAAAAGGCCACGTAATGATGACTGTAACTATCGAAAACAGTAGTGGCAGTTTTAATTTAAAAAACTGTGAATATGATTGAGAAATAAAGGTTAACAGACATACAATTTTATAACTGCAGTAGCTCTGGCCACTTAATGACAGTTTCCTGTTGGTTACAATTAAATTACAGCTATTCACAGAGGTCCATTGCGGACTGTAAGTACCGTATGGCAAATATTATAATGCGTTAATGAGGAACGGATTTACGATGGAAAAATTATTTTCATCTTTGGCCACTAAGTGCATATCTGGCGCTGTTTGTGCTAGAAAGACGTACACAAATGTTTCAGTATGTAATAGATTAGGAATGGGACATGGGCAGAAAAGGTCAAACAAGTGAGAAAGGCATAATTTTGATCTTATTATTAACCTCCACTTTCACAATTCGTCCCCTATGAGCAAAGCAGATGTCTGCGAGACGCTGTACAGTACCAGGTATGCACTTGGTGGCTAAACTTGGAATTAATTTTTTTGCAGCATAAATCGGTTCCATACTGCACTAGCATATTTACCAAGTTTCGCTGCCATTCGATAGTTAAGGCCTACACTGGACATCCAAGAATAGCTCAATTTTATTTATAACCACCATGAATGAATAGCTGATTCTATGTTCTGAGTATTATCTTGTTACTTTATACTGCTTTATAGAGGTAAAGCGTGAAAGAACGACAATCAAAGATGACGATTACTCCTTATTTTATATTATGACACAAGAATATGCATTTTCGTCCAAGTTGATAGGACAAAACCTATGTTGGGACACCAATCCATTTATTAGTCTGTTACAAAGGCATTACCAAAGTACTCTTGTATACTATATGCTAAGCAACTGCAACTACCACAGAAATTAAGCTAGAATACTGTGGTATTAAAGTATTCTGCAAAAATGTTAAGCGATAATTCTAAATACATTGATAACTTACAGTATACGTAAAACTGATAATGCAATATTTAACTTAAGGTGCTAGGTTCATAACACATAAGCCAAATACCTACATTACATTTTTGGATACTTATACATTTTTGAATGAAGCGTGGACGCGTAGCAACGACTGAAACGTCAATCATGCACTTTCAGTAGTGCTAATGCAGATGGGACTGTGTTATCTGATAGATCTTGTAGGACATAAAAAATTATACAGTTACATAATGTGTTCCACATTTAGTTATAGTAATGTATTCGAAGGAACTGAACAGAAAAATAAAGTAACCTAAATCATTAAACATATACTTTCATCGAACGGTATAGATTTGAAGAAAACTGAATGATATATATTTCCTTTCTTTGTTTCAGTGGCCATGGAAAGTGAGAAGTCTGGACGTGATCGCTTGCCTCTTTTGTTTAATGGTGCCGTTGTAGCCTGGAACAAATAAACTACTATCTTAACATTAATGAATCCTGTTTCATTCTTCCCCAATTCTATAAGCTAGGAAAACCGTATTCTCGCTAAAGACACGTAGTTTAACAAGCAGTCAGGAAATAGTCATCTACAAGGTAAATCAGCGAAGGGGTCGATGATATGTCGGATGTCAAAGCAAATATATTACAAGGAAAAGATAGTCATATCAGATAACAAAATAAAGACAATATGGGATATAGTGAAGGAGGAGACCGGTAGAACCAGACATGAAGAGGAACAAATAGCATTAAGAGTAAATGATACATTGGTGACAGATGTGTATAGTGTTGCAGAACTTTTTAACAAACATTTTATAACTGTTACTGAAAAGATGGGGTTGTCAGGTTCGGTAGATGCTGCTATGGATTACCTTAGACCAGACATTTCAAGTAACTTCCTTAATATGAATTTGACCCTCACTACCCCAACAGAAATAATGTCCATCATAAAATCTTTAAAATCAAAAACATCTAGTGGGTATGATGAAATATCAACAAAGTTAATTAAAGAATGTGATTCTGAGCTAAGTAACATATTAAGCTATCTGTGTAACCAGTCGTTTATTAGTGGAATATTTCCTGAATGGCTGAAATATGCTGAAGTTAAGCCACTGTTTAAGAAGGGAGATAAAGAAATAGCATCAAATTTCCGTCCAATTTCACTGTTGCCAGCATTCTCAAAAATTTTCGAAAAAGTAATGTACAGTCGTCTTTATAACCATATTATCTCAAATAACATACTGTCAAAGTCACAGTTTGGATTTCTAAAAGGTTCTGATATTGAGAAGGCTATCTACACTTACAGTGAAAATGTGCTTAATTCATTAGACAAAAAATTGCAGGCAACTGGTATATTTTGTGATCTGTCAAAGGCATTTGACTGTGTAAATCACAATATCCTTCTAAGTAAACTAGAATATTATAGTATAACAGGAAATGCTGCAAAATGGTTCAAATCTTATATCTCTGGCAGGAAACAAAGGGTGTTATTAGGAAAGAGACATGTATCAAGCTATCAGGCCTCATCCAACTGGGAACTAATTACATGTGTGGTCCCACAAGGTTCTATTTTGGGGCCCTTACTTTTTCTTGTGTATATCAATGACCTTTCATCAGTAACATTACCAGATGCCACGTTTGTTTTGTTTGCCGATGATACAAACATTGCAATAAATAGCAAGTCAAATGTAGTCTTAGAAAGATCAGCCAATAAAATATTTGTGGACATTAATCACTGGTTCCTAGCCAATTCTTTGTCACTAAACTTTGAAAAAACACACTACATGCAGTTCAGAACTTGTAAGGGGTGTCCCAAGAGTATATGTCTAACATACGATGACAAGAAGATAGAAGAAGTGGACAGTGTTAAATTCTTGGGATTACAGCTTGATAATAAATTCAACTGGGAGGAGCACACCACAGAACTGCTGAAGCGTCTTAACAAATCTCTGTTTGCAATGCGAATTTTGTCAGACATAGGGGATATAAAAATGAAAAAGCTGGCATACTATGCTTACTTTCATTCCATAATGTCATATGGGATTATTTTTTGGGGTAATTCATCAAGCCAAGCTAAAGTTTTCCGGGCACAAAAACGTGCAGTGAGAGTTATATGTGGCGTGAACTCAAGAACATCCTGCAGAAGCCTGTTTAGGGAACTAGGGATAGTAACTACTGCTTCCCAATATATTTATTCCTTAATGAAATTTGTCATTAAAAATATATCACTTTTTCAAACCAACAGCTCAATTCATGGAATCAATACTAGAAATAAGAATAATCTTCACAAGGATTTAAAGTCACTTAGTCTTGTACAAAAAGGTGTGCATTATTCAGGAACACACATTTTCAATAACTTGCCAGCAGCCATAAAAAGCTTAACAACCAATGAAATTCAGTTTAAGAGAAGCCTAAAGGATTTATTGGTGGCCAACTCCTTCTACTCCATTGATGAATTTCTTAGTAAAACCAACTGATTTGTATATAAGTACAACATAACTTCTGCACAATTTCAGTGCAGTAATGTCTTCATTGAAAATTTGTGTGTGTGTGTGTGTGTGTTAGTATAATCTAACTTCTGCACCATTTCAGTGCAGTAATGTGTTCATTGTAAATAAGTATTACAGTAGTTGTATTACCTTATAAATAAATAAAAAACTTTTTTATTTTAAATTCAGTGCATTAGTATTTGTAAAATGACTCTTAGTGTTCATTAAAAAATGACGATCATTCCACTTGGGACCTGTGGAATGGTACATTAGCGTATTTGTTTTAGTTGTAAATATTTGTCATGTATTGTTGTTTTTCTGACATGTTCCACATCCTGGAGGACCTCCTCACTACGGATCAATTGGAATGAAAGTAAATCTAATCTAATCTAATATGAAATTCAAGAAGAACGCTTCGTGTACGTTCTGCAACAAAGTAGCTACACAATATGTGAAACACCCGAAACAATATTATGTTCGTTGTTCAGGCTGTTGCTGACAGAAACTTAAGTCTGATTAAGACATACATACGTCAGACGCATCTGTCTCCGTGTCTGAGATATGCCTTTGCATTGGCGCTCGACTACGAGGTCGCAGGATCGAATCCTGTTCTTGGAAATAAAATTTTGTCACTAGGTAATGATGTGCTTCTGGGTGTGCTGTGCAGTTGTTGTTTCCATTTCATTAATCGAAACAACTCGGCTGAACAGCTGGAAAAACGTCAGTAATCTGAAAGAACTGTTTTGAAAACAAGAGCGCTGAATAATACTTTTATTTCATGATGACCGGTTTCGTCAGAAGTTTGTTGTTGCCATCTGTCCTTCGGAAAATTGAAGTGCATACGTCTCAATCATATGCATGTACTCTGCTTGAAAATTCCTAAGGAACAGAGACAGTGTTGGACACGAATAATCACAGACAATGATGGACTACATTAAACACAGTACGTACTTAATGGAGATTGTAATCTCCCCATTCTTCCTAATTCCATCTACTGTCCACATTAGTTTACTTAGCTTGTCATGTAGAGTTGGCTCCAGTTCTCCTTATCCAGCGCTCTGATTCTTGAAGCTGAACACGTCAAATTTTATGTGCTGATTGTTGGATTGATCTAAATTTGAAGGTTGTTGTTGCAGAATTTTCTTTTTTATGTAAATCTATTGTCTCACTTTTTAGTATATCATACAGTCTTTTGATTTTTCACATTAACAGAGCCGAAATTACATTGTCCACACATAATACAAAATTACGTATGATCACATCAGAGGCATGATTACGACTATCACACTTTGCGGAAATAACTATATTCAAAAGGGTTTACAAGTTTATAACATCGATACCAAAACATTGTCTAAAGTAATTCATTTTCATAAATTTTAACATAACGAAAGTTTTGAGAAAAGCTACTGAAATAATATTGACCTGTCCAAAATTCGAAAAATAATACAGGTATCGACAACTACTATTGAGGGAATGTAATGCTAGAGGAGGATGTTCCGTTACAAGGTGGAGTGATATATTTACAACAAAAAATGGTACAGATACCACCACATAGGAAAGCAAGTTAACAGATATAAATAACGTTCATGTTTGACACAGATCAGGCTCCCAACATAATGGTCGATACCGGACTCTCAGTAAGGGATATGCCCTCCTCGGGCGCTTATGAATATTTAGCACCTGTTATTCATGCTGCCCACCAAACTGTTGACGAACTTCAGAGCATATTGTCCCACTCTCTCTCAAAGCGATTTTCTATTTTTGCACGATTCTGGGAGGGGGCGTTCGTTGATAAACACGTCTGTGAAGAGAGTCCCAGGCATGCTACATGGGATTTAGGTCCACGAATTACGCAGACCATTCTATACGTTCAATATATTTATGTTTCAGTGTATCCGACACCCCAGTGGTTCTGTGTGGGCAGGCATTGTCGGCCATAAACAGGAAGTCGGAACCCACAGCAAGTCTGAACACACGGACATGATCTAGAATCCCTGCAATGCCTCTGTGCTGTAACACTGCAGCGGGTGAAGATATGCATCGGTGTTCACCCACTGTGCATAATACCTTCCCACTCTACAACGACTAGGCCATACCGATGACGTTCATGGACATTCTCCGGTGTACAACGTGTTTCTTTCTCTCTCCACACTAACTGATGTTCTGAATCATTTGCTAATATGAAGCGGGACTCGTCGGAGAACAACTCTCTGGACCCCTATTGCTGGCCCAATCAACATACTCCCGACGCCAGCGAAGTCTTTCTCGACGATGACGTGATTGATCATAAGAACCAGCTTGATATAATCATCGCGAAGTGGTTTGGCAGAGTCACTTGTACCGGTAACTTGCAAGGTCTGCAGTGATCTGCTAAGGAGTGAGATGTCTGTTCCTTTTCGTCTGTAGGGCTACGTATCGGTCCTCATGCTGTATGTTGGTTTGTCTTTGACCATTGCCGTACTTTCGTATAGCATTTCTTCATTCAGCGGCCTTTTTAAATCACGCGATGACACTTTTGCACACACACACATTATTGTCTACTGACTCTTTGACCGGCATGGAGCCGTCCAACTGCTCGTCCACGATCGTAAGCATTCAAATGATGTCTTGCTGACATGTTGCCGTACCACACGGAATACGGCAGTAATTTGTTCCACAAAAACCTTCGTGTAAAACTGTACTGAAAAACTGTCGAATGCATACAGAGTATTCGTGCACAGGTTTCGCTGTAGTCAACACGTCCCGCCCTCTACATTTCCTTTCACTATCGTTGGTCGGGTGTTCTGCAGCAATTGTCGGTTATTCCATAGAAATTGGCAGTTATTCCTTAGTAATGTCAATCAGTGCACTTTAAATTTCCGGAGATCAGATGATGATAGCAAGTTTCTGCCGAAATCCGTCATCGTGAAAAAAACTATTATTCAGCGATCTTAGCTTCAAAATAACTTTCTTTTCATCAGTTCAACAGATCGCTCTCACCACGTAGCGTGAGTAACTTATAAAAATCTAATAAATCATTTCATTGATAGCACTTGGCCAGTAAGGATCGGAGAGACGATGGCCTGCAGTTTCTGACCATCACACTTTGCGCCAATGACCTGAGTTCAGTTCCAAACCTTTACACCGTGTCACATTCAGAGCGGACAAGTGAAACTGCTGTGGACGATCCGGCCGTCAGATAAAACATTAAGCTCGGCGGTCATCTTGGTGTTATTCGAATGGACTAGGCTATGTGTCGGAACTTGGTTTGCAACCTCGGTTTTCCATTCATCAACAAAAACATAGTGTAAGTAGGCTGTTTACGTTTTCTTATTGGCAACGTTACGTAGCGCTCTGTATGAAAATCACTGGCTGTGCTGTGTGCAGTCTGTGGCTAGTTTGCATTGTTGTCTGCCATTGTAGTGTTGGGCAGCGGCAGCTGGATGTTAACAGAGCGTAGCGTTGCGCATTTGGAGGTGAGCCGCCAGCAGTGGTGGATGTGGGGAGAGAGATGGCGGAGTTTGGAAATTTGTAAGACTGGATGTCATGATCTGTTATGTATATTATGATTTTTCAACACTGTTAAGGTAAATACATAGTTTGTTCTCTACTAAAATCTTTCATTTCCTAACTATGCCTATCAGTAGTTAGTGCCTTCCGTAGTTTGAATCTTTTATTTAGCTGGCAGTAGTGGCGCTCGCTGTTTTGCAGTAGTTCGAGTAACGAAGATTTTTGGTGAGGTAAGTGATTTGTGAAAGGTATAGGCCATTCTTTTGTAGGGCCATTCTTTTGCAGGGATTTTTGAAAGTCAGATTGCGTTGCGCTAAAAATATTGTGTGTCGGGTTAAGCACAGTCCTGTATAATTGTCTAAAGGGGACGTTTCAATAGAAACAACACAGAACTCTTCAGGCAATCATCACAGTAATCGACACGTTACAGATAATCACTTGACACCCGTAATGAGACATCCGAGGACGACAACGATAAAATACCTGAAGTAGGTCCCTGCCGAGGACGGTAACGAAGGATTACAGCATCTGCCTCCAACGCTCATTTCCTGACTAATCACCAACTTCGCATAATCAGCCAGTCGTAGGCAGCTAATATACAGGGAATCTAACTGTGCAGACTACGCTAATACTTCGTTAATTTTCGAGATATGTAAATAAAGTTTTTGACGATTTATAGTATCTAAAGAAGGAAGTATAATTTTCCATGACAAATATTCGAAATTTATTAAAGACAAAGTAAGCAACACTGTTTTGTTTTAAAGCAGTTTTGTACCTAGTATAACTGAATTCGATATCTCTTAAAATATTGGTTCAAATATATAGCCCTCGGTTTGTTTGGGGTAAAACTTTTCACGTAATTATCCGGAGGCCATACTAAATCTGAGGACCACGGTTGCTGACTTCACACTTCCATCGTCATGGTCACATAAATTTCGGAGAATCGTGCTGCAATACGATCTTTCAAGTACCATATTTTCCGATGATTTGTAGATTGTTACTTATTCTAAACCCTCTCTCGAAATCTTAGAAGTGTTGTCTTCAAATTCAGCAAAGGGGAATTGTGTTACACGATTTCTGACAGAAGTAACATAATTACATGAATCCCTCTTGAAGAAAGTATATTCAAATATATAAACAAATTTGAGTGTATGCTGAGAATTTATCGGGAGTCTGTAGGCAGAACATTGTCCTGGATTGATTCTACACACACACACACACACACACGCTTGGTGCTCGTTGATCGTTTCATAAGCAGAAGACAACACACAAATACCTGAGAGTATTTACGTTGAACAAATATAGACAAGATCACGAGCTTATTTGAGACTAACGCTAGTAACAAATTTCATATAACTGGCGACCCTCGGATACTTAAGATGTAGGCCCGAATGAAAATGTAAAACTCTTGTGCTATTTACAAGGAAACCCTTGACCTTGAGGTCGCAAAAGGCCAGTGATCCTTACGGCATTCGACGTCCCACATATTTTCCACCATGCAACCACACTATTGGCTGCTAATGGCAACAAGAAGAGAGACTGGAGGTATCCAATTATGAAAACAGTATGAGGCAATGGAGCGCAGTTGAACCGCTTAGTCGACGAGTAACTCACAACAGTGCTACAATACTAGTGGTGTTCATCCAAAGCAGAACAATGACAATGATAAACAAAGCTAACATTGCGCTATAACAACGGCTGCGGAAGTAGACATTTCGTCAGAAAGAACCAAAGGAATTTCGCGGAGCGAGAAACAAATGGCTGATGAAATACTGACGTTTCTATAAGCTGAGCCAAAGGGTACGTGTAGCTCGTGGTCGTGTGGTAGCGTTCTCGCTTCCCGCGCCCGGGTTCCCGGGTTCGATTCCCGGCGGGGTCAGGGATTTTCTCTGCCTCGTGATGACTGGGTGTTGTGTGATGTCCTTAGGTTAGTTAGGTTTAAGTAGTTCTAAGTTCTAGGGGACTGATGACCATAGATGTTAAGTCCCACAGTGCTCAGAGCCATTTGAACCATTTGAACCAAAGAAACGTGTGATGTTGTATACGCTCGACTGCGCAGACAGTGTACATGAGTAGTACAACGTTGACGATTTGTGCTTAATAAGTGAAAGTAATATTGAAAAAGGTGTCGAGCCATGTAGTTCACAATTCTTGTCGGACAGGGAGCCACAAATCCCGTCTCTAGTCAAGCGTTGTAAGGGAAAATCGTTGTCCGAGGAGCGGGCACTAAACATAGTTACATACATGGAGGATCATCTGCAGCCTAGTAAAAAAAAAATTATGAACCGTGTAGCACATTAGAAAATTTCGGAAATTCATGGGAGGAAAAGGCGTACTTGTTAGAAAAACTGCAGGTTTCAAGAATGCACGATACAGTTCACAAGATATGCGTGATAGTGACTACGTTATGCACATCAAATTGCGTACGACATAGATTACAGTGTTTTCAAGGGAAGCAGTGGACGACTGCATAATTCAAAGAACGTAAGGTAACGGAATTCAAGCAAAGCGTTAACTTAACGACGCACAGCAAACAGCGGAATCGACCCGAAAACTGGAAATTAAGGATACCAAGAGAATTGTATCAATATGAAAAAACATCAATGCCTTAACACATTCGTATTTATTGCGCTGCGAGAAGATAGAGGTGCTCTGTCCTTACTGCGTGACCTTACAATGGCAGTAGAGAATATTTACGTCACAGCAAGCAAGAGTGGGCAAGTGGGCGTAAGAGAACTTCAAATACGGTATGAGCACTGCTTTTGGCCAACAGCTGGTCAAATAACTTGCTGCCGCGTGGCGTAGAAGCGCGGTCTTCGGCGCCTTGTCACAGTTTGCGGGGCTCCTCCCGTCGGAGGTTCGAGTCCTTCCTCGGGCATGGGTGTGTGTGTTGTCCTTAGCGTAAGTTAGATTAAGTAGTGTGGAAGCCTAGGGGCCGATGATCTCAGCAGTTTGGTCGCATAGGGACTTAACAAAAATTAAAAAAAAAACTTTTTTTGCTTGTTTCCTGGTCTGCATATAATATCGTACTCCTTTAAAGCAAACTATCCCTCCTGAAAAGTGTCTGACGTTGCAGTTCATACCACCTGGAACCACTGGAGAAGTTCTGCAACTGAATGTTTAGTTTTTCAGTGTCTATAAAATACAGTTTCGCAATGTCTCCAGCTGCGCCTTAAAGGACAGCCAGTTTCACGAAAAGCTTCACCACAGCCTGTTGCACATTCCTTTGCATGCCATCACATTCCAACAGTTCCCACCAACCCGTTACAGCAATTTGATTCTATACTCATTATTTATGAGTGTATATCAAGCTGAACGTACTGTACGGTTTGTAACTCCCATGGAGTTCGTCTTCGATCTTGATGGCCCGAACCTATGTGATCACTGTGGGGAGCCCCCCACCCCCATGCAGTCAGTACGCCACTGTGTGCGTGAGATGGCGTGCCTTGCAGTCCTGTTAAATGTGGTTGTAATTGCACCCACTGTTTGACGTTGGTCCCTTCTTGTCTGTTGCACAACGTAGCGGTCATCTGCTGCTATAGTCGACTACCTCCTCTCCTTCGGGTAGCAGTATCCCTTGTTTGGAACGTTCCTCATTCTCTTGAACCAATTGTAACGTCCCCTTAGAAAAATTAATGAATGACTGTGCTGATAAACCTCTTACATTATTTGCTTTTCAAACAGCTGAGCAAAACTGAACGTATTCAGACATTACTCTCGTTACTTATTCTGATCAACTCTAAACCGACACAAAATATGTTTAGCGCAACGCAATCTGACTTTTAATAGTGGCCCTGACTAACAATAACCTATATCTTTCATGAATCACTTACCTCACAAAAAATGTATTTACCTTAATAGTGTTCAAAAGTCACAATATATATGTATCAGTTCATGATATCCAATAATACGCGGCTCACCTCCAACTGCGCAAAGCTACGCGCTGTTAACATCCAGCTGGCCAACACTACACTAGCAAACAACAATGCAAACCAGCCACGAACTACACACAGCACAGCCAGTGATTTTCATACCGAGCACTACGTGGAGTTACCAGTATAAAAACCTAAACAGCCTACTTACACAATGCTGTGAGCAATACCAAAGTCTTGGGTTAAGCTCGTCACACTTTGTCTGCCATTATTCTTCCCCGTGTGAAATCATCCAGATGTTGTCTCCGGACTATGTTCTAATGAACATCATAACCACTGGCTGACAGACACACACTTTTTCCGTTTCTTCCACTGCTTCATGTTGCAGAGTAAGACCAATTGGGCGCTTTAGTGTGCATGACTATAGGATCTCTGATGTCATGCTCCTGCACTCTCATTTATTTCCACCGAATTGTTAATATGTTATTTATCCTATTTATCTCGTCCTTAAATTTTGCAAAGCACTATAGCTCATCTCTGAATAAAGTATGAGAGGTGTTTCATCGTTTGCTGTAACAAGAAATCATCTGTAACGAAATACCCGTTTGAAATTAAATACTAATCTGTACTCGACTGCACCCGGCATCGAACGGATCGTCATGGTGATCCAAAACCTCACCCTGTTTCATAAGAATCTATTGTGTTACCTGATTCACCACTTTGCTCTCTCTACACTGTTGATGCATGTAATGCACGTAAAATTTTTTTACACATGGCACAAGAGTAAAGAATGATGCGAGATGTAATCACAATTTGTTATGTTTACATCATAGGTTGTTGTAACTCTAGCGCTATGCTATGCTATGTAATACAGTGGTGGAGTACTGCGACCTGCCCCATCGTTGGTTGGTTGGTTTGGGGGACGGAGCCAAACAGCGAGGTTATTGGTCCCATCGGATTAGGGAAGGATGGTTAATTTTCTCAGCTGTGCCCTTTCAAAGGAACCACCCCGGCATTTACCTGAAGCGATTTAGGGATATCATCAAAAACATAAATCAGGATGGCCTGACGCCGAATGCGAGTCCAGTCTGATAACCACTGCGCCACCTCTATCGCTGCCTCATCGTTTATCAATCTTACACCTTCGCATAACTTCTACGATTAAAACAATTACACGCTACTTTAATTATTGCCTGATTTTGACAGCGACAATAAATTTGTTTTCATTACTCTTTATCAGTCCATAAACTTTGGTGTGACTGAAGAATTGCTTCATATTTACTAAAGTCAGTTTTAAATGTCAGGCACCACCAGTTCTAAACTGCAAGTAGAACGTGAATTATTACTTATTTCCTTGTACAGGTATGAATTTTTATATGAATTTCTACAATGATGACACAGTCTCTTCTCCAAGCAATCAAGAAGGCTCGACAGTACATCAGAACAACATGAAAGAACAACGACATCACAGATAAGTATGTAACTTTATTAATGCAAATGTATCTGTTCTGTCAGTGACTAATGTCTCTGTCAAACACGATTGCCATTAATTTTCCAGATGAATGAGAATTAAAAATATTCTTCTCTTCTTCTTCTTGTGGCTCCCCAAACCTGCATGGGTCTTTGTCTTCTTGACAATTTCCTTTCATTCTGCCCTTTCCTTTGCTTTCCTTCTCCAGCTCCTTATTCCTGGGGCTCTGATGTTTTCTTGCACGTCGTCCAGCCATAGTTTAAGCGGTCTTCCTTTTAAACTTCTTCCTGTTGGTTTCCATTGGAAGATCTTGTTTGTAGTTTTTGTGTCCTCCATTCTTAGGACATGTCTCAGTAAGGCTATAGTTTTACTTTCATTTAGCCTTACCACGTCACTTCCTCGTATGAGAGACTCAACTCATGATGGTAAGATAATGAAACACCGACAGCCGTCCTTTTGATGTCATTCATTGTGCAGCTTCCATTTTCGGTGCTTCAATGCACCATCTTCTGGCCTTAGTTGATGCTGACGGGGTAACCACCATCCGTATATACGATGCATCAGTGGCCAAATAAATGATTTACACAGACTACTTGTTACTGCGATGTCGTCTCTCCAACCATCAACTGTCAACTCATAATCGGTACTTCCTTCCATGTACTATCATTATTACGAATACCTCCATAAATTTTTCGAAGTGTTCTTCGTTCAAATATTCTCAGTTGTTCTTCATTAGTGCTGGTAAGCGTCCATGCTTCACATTCATATGTAACCACTGGCCTAATCATAACCTTATACATACTCATTTAGAGTTGTCAATTTACTATTATAGATGTCATTAACTTTTTAAATGTATGAAAAAACCTATTTCCATTTAAAATGTGGACTTTTATTTCAGCGGACATGGAATTTAGTTTACTATTATTAGCCCATCACACCGAAAATTAAAACTTACTGCTGACCAGTTGTCCAGGATAGTGTCCCTTGTTCTACAGAATTTCGTATATTTAGTTTGTGCTTCGTTATTTCCAGTCCCCTATACTGTACAGTTTTTTCAATTCCACCAGTACTCTCTTCAGTGCCATCCTCCTACTAATAACTTTAATGTCATCAGCCAACTGCGAGGTTCTATATCTATGTGGTCAGATGTTTGTAGTTTCCGTATAATTCCTTGTAAGGTCAAATTGAAAATCATTCTGGGAAGAGGAGTCTGACTCCTTTACTGATATTTAAACAGTCACTTAATTCCCATTCCACTCTCATCATTGCATTGGAACCTACCAAGGTTACCTTAGTAACTGCAATATATTTGGATGCTATGAAAATCAGTTTTATACCTTCTAACATCTCTTCCCTGTTTTATCAAAGGCCTGATTGAAGTACATGTAGATATTGGGTATTCTATTTTATACTCATATGTTTTTTTCTTGTATTTGTCTCAGTATGAATATTTGGACCACAGCTGATCTGTTAGGCCTAAAGCCACAATGATAGTTACCCAATATATTTTCCACATATGGGACTAGGCAACTGTATATGATTCCCGATGAAACCTTATATGTCACGTTCAACAGAGTGATCCCTCTGTAGTTAGAGTGACGTGCCTTGTCATCTTTCTTATCTATAGGCCGGATTACACCTGTAGTCCATTCTTCTAGAATTCTTTCTTGATTTCAGATTAAAGAGATAAGTTCATACATCCATCTCGTAGAGTAATGCTTCCTCTCTTTCATACATCCATCTCGTAGAGTAATGCTTCCTCTCTTTAACAGCAACTATTCCATCATTTTGTTCTACACTGTGGTATATCAGTTGCTCCCCATCAGGGCGTTCACTCTCCAGCATTCCTTTAAGGTATTCTCTCGATTTGTTCATCACTTTCCATTTTGTTCTCAGCAGATTCCCATCTTTCTCCTTGCAGCTTATTATTTTAGGTCTATACCATTTTCTTCCTTCTTTTAACTTTTTATAAGACTTTCTAACCTCATTCTTGTTATAATAGTCTTCCGTATCTTGTAGCTTTCTTTTTAAGGGTTTTCTTTCTTCTTAATATTCTTGCCTCTTCTATTCTCTTTTCGTTATACACAGCATGGTTAATTTTCACATTTCGTTGGAGAGATTTTAGGCTTGCTTCTTTCTTCTGTTGCACCACCTGTCTACGTTCATCATCATATCACACATCATTTCGAGGTCATCTGTATTCCCTTTTTACGTCCTTCACCAGTTATTATTCTTGAAAGGTGATTGCAGAGCACACATGCTGCTCGAGTGGTAGGAGTAATCCCAACTGAGGACAAAAAATGTATTTAACACTTAAGTTTTGGAATCACAACATTGAACACATACAATGGTGACAACATAGATAAATTTCATTAAGATAAATTAGTTGTGACTGGCACTTACTCAAGAATTGTGTCCTACAAAATTTTTAACTTTAAGACAAATATACTGAAAATTGACAATATGGCAAAATGTTGGATAGGTGGTTCAAATGACGTCAACCAAACTGACAGCAAGTTGCTGCATCAAAATATTTTATAAATGAAGCATAGAATCAAATTAATTGCTGCGTGTTAACCAATGAGTAAATCTTTGATTTATTTGCAAGTGCCAGCTAGAAGCCCTACCACCCCTAATATGTTTCAAATGTATTAATATACGAGAGAAATTAGAATTTAGATCAGCTTAATAAGTGACCAGATTTAATTTAATTTGCTCAGATTACACTTCCTTTAGAATTTTTTCGCCTGCCGTTGTGGCCGTGCGGCTCTAAGCCCTTCAGTCCAGAACCGCGCCGCTGCTACGGTCGCAGGTTCGAATCCTGCCTCGGGCATGGACGTGTGTGATGTCCTTAGGTTAGTTACGTTTAAGTAGTAATTACAATTCAAAAGAGGTGACACTGTTCAGCTGTTACAGTTAAGAAAGGAAAAGGAAATAATGTTATGCAGGATTACCTAGGCGGAATACAACTCTAGCTCTTTAAACATTGACAGCTTAACAGAATTCATGGCCATACAGGCGAGGCTACTTTGAACCTCCAAGCCAGTAACTACTCGTGATGGAAAAATAGGAAAGTAAGTACATAAAAGAAAAACAGTGGGTCTATAAAATTAAATATATAAATGTACTTATCTGCAACTTAGTGCACCACAACAGATTGTGCAATATTAGGGTTCGTAATCTGGCACTGAGGAAATAACATTTAATATACAGCAGTGAAGTTTTGATTAAGTTTCTTGGAACACTTTCAATAAATATGTACCTCTTTCTCGGGTAACAGAATTATCGTAAGGAAACACACACAAAGATGTACACACACACACACACACACACACACATACACCGATAGACAATAGTTTGGGGATTCTGGTTTGAACACACCTAAGCAAAATGACACGCAACTTGTAAATACTGGCACCGTGAATAAGCAGTCACAGACGACTAACACAATTTTGCCGTCTTAGATTCGCATCGTTCGAATGATCCCAACGGCCGTACCTATTGCGAAGGCATCAGACGTACTGTACGGCTGCAGGGGGCCTACCGGCGTGTACCAGCACAGATGGCCCACTGACAACACGGCTGCTACAGCGGGCACTGCTAAGCCCATTCCCGCAATAACAGGCCGTCCGCCATCCACACACCTGAGCTCCAGGCTTCGCTGCCGCGAGCGCGTCGCAACTGCCTGTCCCTCTTGTCAGCGCTACTCACAAGGGAACCTCCCCATCGCACCCCCCTCAGATTTAGTTATAAGTTGGCACAGTGGATAGGCCTTGAAAAACTGAACACAGATCAATCGAGAAAACAGGAAGAAGTTGTGTGGAACTATGAAAAAATAAGCAAAATATACCAACTGAGTAGTCCATACGTATGATATGCAATAACAAGGCTCACGTGAGCCCAGGAGCGCCGTGGTCCCGTGGTTAGCGTAAGCAACTGAAGATCGAGAGGTCCTTGGTTCAAACCTACCCTCGGGTGAAAAGTTTAACTTATTATTTTCAGTTTATGCAACAAACGCTTATATTTTCATCAATTTTTGGGAGTGATTATCAAATCCACAAGAAAATCTAAATCGGGCAAGATAGAAGAATCTTTTTAGCCATTCGCCAAGTGTACAAGTTAGGTGGGTAGACAACATATTTCTGTCATGTGACACATGCCGTCACCAGTGTCGTATAGAATATATCAGACGTGTTTTCCTGTGGAGGAATCGGTTGACCTATGACCTTGCGATCAAATGTTTTCGGTTCACATTGGAGAGGCACGTCCTTTCGTCTACTAATCGCACGGTTTTGCGGTACGGTCGCAAAACACAGACACTAAACTTATTACAGTGAACAGAGACATCAATGAACGAACGGACAGATCATAACTTTGCGAAAATAAAGATACTAAAATTTTCAGTCGAGGGAAGACTTGAACCTACGACCTCTCATTTCGCAGCTACTCACGCTAACCACGGGACCACGGCGCTCCTTCAGTCCTATACTCATTGATGTTGCATATCTTCGCATGGACTACTCAGTTTGTATATTTTACTAATTTTTTTCATAGTTCCACACAACTTCTTCCTGTTTTCTCGACTGATCTGTGTTTAGTTTTTCAAGGCCTATCCACTGTGCCAACTTACAACTAAATCTGAGGGGGGTGCGATGGGGAGGTTCCCTTGTCAGCCACGACTTCCCAACCCCGCCGCAGCGACAGAGCCCTCTCGCGGATAGCACGGGCACACTCTCCGCTACGCTATTCTTCCAGAAAGTTCATTCGCCGTGAACGGCAACTTCCTCCTTAAATAGCAAGACTCGACTAATCGCGAGCGACCAAAGATGGCTTAGCCGGAAAGACCAGTCACACAGCCAGCACCAACGATATTCTACGGCGCCACGGCTCAATTCGTAATACGTTCTCATTCCTTATCAATGTCCTTACGTGCTCCACTAGCTGTAGTTTCTGTTTCCATTTACTCTGATATTCAAAATCCATATCTCTAACTTCCAATTTTGTGTACCAATGAATGGCCATTCGTATTAAAAAAAACATGTTGACGGATATGTTTAGTTGAATCACTCATTTACGTTAAGTCAAGCCTAGCCAGACAGCGTTCCTGGAGCGCGGGCGCTCGGACCGTGTTCCCAAGTGCGGCGGCAAGTGCAGTTGAGGGGTGAGGAGAGAAAGGAAGATCAGAGCTGCAGCCGGACTCAGCTAAAGCTGGACGGTCGCCTTGTCAACGCCAAAGAAACTGGTATAGGGAAGGGTATTTACATACACTATAAACAGGCAGAATAAACAGGCAGAATACGACGCTACGCTCGGCAACGCCTATTTAAGACAACTAGTGTCTGGCGCAGTTGGTACATCGGTTACTGCGGCTACAATGGCAGGTTATCAAGATTTAAGTGAGTTTGAACGTGGTGTTATAGTCGGCACACGAGCTATGGGACACAGCATCTCCGAGGTAGAGATGAATTAGGGATTTTCCCGTACGACCATTTCACGAGTGTACTGTGAATATCAGGAATCCGGTAAAACATCAAATCTCCGACATCCTGCAAGAACGGGACCAAGGACGACTGCAGAGAATCGCTCAATGTGACAGAAGTGCAAACAGCTGCAGATTTCAGTGCTGGGCCATCGACAAGTGTCAGCGTGCGAACCAGTCAACGAAACATCATCGATATGGGTTTTCGGAGCCGAAGGCCCACTCGTCTAACTTTCACGACCGCACGACACCAAGCTTTACGCCTCGCCTGGGCCCGTCAACACCGGCATTGGAATGTTGATGACTGGAAACATGTTGCCTAGTCTGACGACTCTCGTTTCAAATTGTATCGAGCGGAGGGGCGTGTACGACTATGGAGACAACATCATGAATCCATGGAACGTGCATGTCAGCAGGGGACTGTTGAAACTGGTGGAGGCTCTGTATTTGTGTGGGGTGCGTGCAGTTGGAGTGATGTGGGACCCCTGGTACGTCTAGATACACTCTGAGAGGTGCAACGTACGTAAGCATCTTGTCTGATCACCTGCATCCATTAATGTCCATTGTGCATTCCGACGGACTTGCGAAATTCCAGCAGGACAGCGCGATACCCCACACATCCAGAATTGCTACTGAGTGGCTCCAGGAACACTCTTCTGAGTTTAAACTCCCCAGACATGAACATTATTGAGCATATCTGGAATGCCTTGCAAAGTGCTGTTCAGAGGTGATTTCCACCCACTCGTACTTCTACGGGTTTATGGACAGCCCTGCAGGATTCATGGTGTCAAATCCCTCCACCAGTACTTGAGCATTAGTCAAGTCCATGCCATGTCGTGTTGCTGCAATTCTACGTGCTCGCAGGGCCCTACACGATATTAGGCAGGTGTATCAGTTTTTTTCAGTTCTTCAGTGTAGATTTACGTTCTGCGTCAGGAATACTACGGCGTCTACGCAAATTTCCAAAAAAGAGAAGGTGGAGAAGCCACACCGTTCAGTACGGAACAGCAACTGCCTTACTTTTCGTATCTCTTGAAGGCCATGCAAAGTGCTTAATACGCCATCGCACTATTACGAACAGTTATTTTTTTTGGAATTTCATGACAGCACCGGCCAAAAACGCGATATGATGCATTTGTCTTTCGACGAACGACAGCGAATGCTGGCAGAAATGTAAGCGAACATTAGGAAAAAAGCTGAATTACGGGTAAGTAAAGTGATGACAAAATCTTTTATGGTCGACATCACTAATTATTTGAATTCATTAAGTCTTCTAATGCGAAGGGGAGTATGATTTGGGAACAGATTTGACAGATAAGACTGATCATGTCAAATATGGAGGAATCGGTTTAAAGTTCATTACGTGGAACATTTCCCGAAACTCAAGTCAGTTCAAATGGTCCAAATGGCTCTGAGCACTATGGGACTTAACTGCTGTGGTCATCAGTCCCATAGAACTTAGAACTACTTAAACCTAAGTAACTTAAGGACATCACACACATCCATGCCCGAGGCAGTTTTCGAACCTGCGACCGTAGCGGTCGCGCGGTTCCAGACTGTAGCGCCTAGAACCGCTCGGCCACCCCGGCCGGCTCAACTCAGTGATTTGCGTTTCAGACATGACTACGTTTCGGTAAGTGAAACATTTCGTCACGAGTTCTGAAAGAGATTCACAGACTTTGCACAGCTGCAGACTCATTTCAAAATATTTGTCAGACCGTTCTCTCTTTAAGTTACTGATGAAGCACATTACTTCCAACTTGAGCTTGTAGACGTACAGTGTAGAACACAGCTCAAAGACCTTTTGTCTAATCCAGGAATTTACAAGAGTTTTATAAAATGTTACCGCAAGGGCAATATCCTCTCCTGCGCGGATAAGCCGTTAAATTATTTCAGTGTTTGGTTCTACATTTGCGTGAGAGCGATTGTTTTCTGTGATGAAATTGACAACGTCCCGCCACCGTTCGCGTGTTTTTGGCTGTGTCACGAACCATAGTTCCAGATATGTTAAATACTCTAAAATAGAAATATGTATAAATTCATAAAAATCACAGTTTAATGTTAAGTGCCTGTATGCAAAGTTTTTTGTATTTATGCTCACCGTATTAGCTCTGTCTAATGCACTTATTTAATTAAGTAACCAAAGCTATTGCTTTTGCAGAAAAGTGAAAAGTTGAAAATAAAATCGTGCTTAAAAAAGTGTGTTGCAATAGTCGTGTCTTATAAGAAGTGGCACTGTGTTTCAACCACGTCTTCCTAAGGTTCCCGCGTGTATAGCCTTCAACACATAGCCGTCTCACTCACACACACTCTCTCTCTCTCTCTCTCGGAATAGCGCAGCGGTGGGGCAAGCCGGACTACTCAGCAGTTTCGACGAGCGTGCTGTGACAGCTCAGATCTTGGCCAGGCCTGCGTTAAGTGGAGGAACAGCTAGCCCAAGGCCGTCAACTGCGAAGCATCATGACTTGTGCCTAGAGCAATTCAGAAGACCTTAAGAGAAACTAAATCATCGCTAAGAACACCATCCTGTTAATTTGCGGTGTTCCATAGAAGTTCGCCTGTTGCTGTGCTGTTGTGTTGCCTGCCCCAGTACACTTCCTGCTGAACAAACAGCCCCGACGTTGCAACCGGCATGCTGGTCCGTTGGCGTCCGCCAACTGCCTTCCACTGCTGTAGATAAACTGCTAACTTTTGCGGGAATGTCCAAAAATTGTGCCGGCATTACAGAGGGAGAGGGGGGCGGGAGGTGTACTTATTGTACCCCTGTCATTTCTCACCTTTGCCGGCCGAAGTGGCCGAGCGGTTCTAGGCGCTACAGTCGGGAACCGCGCGATCTCTACAGTCGCAGGTTCGAATCCTGCCTCGGGCATGGATATGTGTGATGTCCTTAGGTTAGTTAGGTTTAAGTAGTTCTAAGTTGTAGGGGACTGATGACCACAGCAGTTGCCCGCATCTCGTGGTCGTGCGGTAGCGTTCTCGCTTCCCACGCCCGGGTTCCCGGGTTCGATTCCCGGCGGGGTCAGGGATTTTCTCTGCCTCGTGATGGTTGGGTGTTGTGTGATGTCCTTAGGTTAGTTAGCTTTAAGTAGTTCTAAGTTCTAGGGGACTGATGACCATAGCTGTTAAGTCCCATAGTGCTCAGAGCCATTTGAACCATTTGAACCACAGCAGTTAAGTCCCATAATGCTCAGAACCATTTTTCCTCACCTTTCCTATTTCTCTAATTTTACAAATGCTACGATGGTAGCAATGTACGAGTGACGTTCAGTAAGTAATGCAACGCTTTTTTTTCACGGCCAGTGTAAAAATGAGGAGTTTACTGTGGGACGTCATGAAGCTCTGATTGGCAGCGGCGCTTTACGTAGCCTTCAAAACTGCGTCTGTAATGGAGGCGCGTTCCAAGCAGAGAGCTGTCACTGAGTTTCTTCTAACAGAAAACAAGAGCATCACAGACATTCATAAGGGCTTGCACAATGTCTACGAAGACCTGGTACTAACAAAAGCACGGTGTTTTGTTGGAAGAGACGTCTGCCATCATCGCAACAAGATCGTGCGAACCCGCGTGCCGACCGGCCGTACGCAGTTATGACTCCTACATTGTTGGAACGTGGTGACACTCTCGTTCGATGTGATCGATAGATAACAAACACCTCGCTGAGCACTGGACGTCTCTGTTGGTAGTGCTGACACCCGAAACGAGCTCACAAAACTTTATTGGACTTTTCTTTCTGTTCTACAGCCCGGATCTCGTGTCTTCCGTCTGCCATCTGTTTGGACCAATGAAGGATACATTACACGGGAAGCAGTACTTGGCTGCTGGCGAGGCAGTAATGCAGCAAGACGTTGGCTCCGGTGTCGACCAATAGAGTGATACTATGCGTAAGGCCGTGCACTGAACTGAGATGCTACTGAAAAATAGGGTTTTGTAGGCAAAAAAGCGTGGAATAATATGTTTTACTGGAATTCTGAATCAAGCAAACCTGCTTTCAGAAAAAATGTGTTGCGTTACTTACTGCACGCTTCTTGTATGTAGATCTACGTATATAATCTGCAAAAATGGAGATTACCTTTTTCCATTACTAGTCTTTGCCTCTCCTATTTCACTCACAAATGAGATGATGGGAAAAACGACCCTCTATATTTCTCATCTATTACTTTTTTTTCCTCTGCCGAGCCCTCTAATATCATGGAAGTTATTCCCTGAGATATTAACACCTGTTCTATCAACCTGTCCATTCTTCATGTCAGTGTTTTCCATATGCGCGTTTCTTCGCCGATTCCGCGGAGGACCACCTCGTTTTTTACCTTATCTGTTCACCTAATTTTGGTTGCACCACATTTCAAACACACTTCGATTCCCTTCTGTTCCTATTTTCCCACAGTAGATGATTCACTGCCATCCAGTGCTGTGCTCCAAATGCCTCACATTCTCAGAAATTTATCCCTCAAATTTAGGCCTGTGTTTAATACTTTCAGACTACTTATGGCCTGGATTGGACTCTTCCTCTGTGCTAGTCCAGTTTTATGTCCTCTATGCTGCCTTTGTTATGTGTTGTTTTGCTTCCAAGGTAGCAAAATTCCTTTACTTGGTGGTCATTAGATTCGATGTTAAGTTTATCGTTAGTTTCATTTCTTCTCTCAGTTCTTTCATCTTCCTTCGGTTTACTCTCAGACCATGCTCTGCACTCAACAGACTGTTCATTCCTTCGAACACATCCTGTAAGTATTCTTCACCTTCACTGAGGGTGGCAATGTCGACAATGCATCTTATCACTGGTATGCTTTCACCCCGAATTTTAATTCAACTCATGAGTCTTCGTTTTACTTCCCTCATTCCTTCTTCTATGCACAGACTGAACAGTATCGGCGAAATTCGCATCCCCCTCTTACACTATTCTTAATCGGAGAAGTTCTTACTTCGTTCTCGAATATTACTATTCCCTCTTCCTTTTCGCACAGGTTTTGTACTACCCACCTTTCCCCGTAGCTTACTCCTACTTTCCTCGAATTTGGAAGACTGTCGAACACTTTTTCCTCGTCAACAAATCCTATGAATATGTACGATTTTTTTTTCAGTCTTACTTCTGTTGTTAGGTCCAACTTCAGGACTGTCTCAATAGCGTCTTTATCTTTCCTAAAATCAAACTGTCATCTAACAGACCCTCAATTTTCTTTTTCATTTTCCATATATTATTCTTGTCATCAGCTTTGATGAATGAGTTTTCGGAACTCTGTGGACAATATTTTCCGAAAGTCTCATAGTATGTCACCAGTCTCATAGATTCTACACACCAACACGAACAGTAATTTTTTTGGCATTTTGCTAATGATTTTAGGAATTCCGACGGAATGTTATCCATCCCTTCTGCCTTATGTGAGCTCAACTCTTCTAAAACTCTCTCTTGCCTATCGAGTCTCACTTATTCTAATTTCAAGTCATCACACAGTTACTCCGCCCCACAGAGGCCTTTAGTGTGATGTACTGAAGATTGCTTAGAATTTTTTGAGCTCAGTCAGTCCTTCCGACGACCATTTCCTTTTCGACTTCCAGCATAAGAAGTCGTTATGCCAACGACCTTGCCAAAGAGGACGGAGGAGCGGACTCCGGTTCAGGCCACTCTCTTGTCCTTGGGGTGGAAACTGCACCTAAAACGCTGAAAAGTCAGCAATGATGAACGACACTAGGTTGCAGAAGACAATGGAAACCACTGCTTTAAACACGCATATTATATCCACCTTACATGTGACCTATAACTGGTCTCTCCATTTGCAAAATATTCCGCATTGGTCCCCCACTCGGATCTCCAGGAGGCAACTGGGAAGCGGGTGGTGACCATCAGGAAGAGACTGAATAACGAAATAAAGAGTAAAATTCTGCGTGTCTGAGCGTGGAATGTCAGATTGAACGTGGTAGGAAAGCTAGAAGATATGAAAAGGTGCAATATAGATATAATGGGGGCCAGTGAAGACACTACTGGCCATTAAAATTGCTACACCACGAAGATGACGTGCTACATACGCGAAATTTAACCGACAGGAAGAAGATGTTGTGATACGCAAATGATTAGCTTTTCCGAGCATTCACACAAGGTTGGCGCCGGTGGCGACACCTACAACGGCTGACATGAGGAAAATTTCCAACCGATTTCTCATACACAAACAGCAGTTGGCCGGCGTTGCCTGGTGAAACGTTGGTGTGATGTCTCGTGTAAGGAGGAGAAATACGTACCATCACGTTTCCAACTTTGATAAAGGTCGGATTGTAGCCTATCGCGATTGCAGTTTATCGTATCACGACATTGCTGCTCGCATTGGTCGAGATCCAATCATTGTTAGCACAATATGGAATCGATGTGTTCAGGAGGGTAATACGGAACGCCGTGCCGGATCCCAACGGCCTCGTATCACTAGCAGTCGCGATGACAGGCATCTTATCCGCATGGCTGTAACGGATCGTGCAGTCACGTCTCGATCCCTGAGTCAACAGATGGGGACGTTTCCAAGACAACAACCATCTGCACGAACAACTCGACGACGTTTGGAGCAGCATGGACGGTCAGCTCGGAGGACATGGCTGCGGTTACCCTTGACGCTGCATCACAGACGAGAGCGCCTGCGATGGTGTACTCAACGACGAACATGGTTGCACGAATGGCGAAACGTCATTTTTTCGGATAAATCCAGGTTCTGTTTACAGCATCATGATGTTCGCATTCGTGTTTGGCGACATAGCGGTGATCGCACATTGGAAGCGTGTATTCGTCATCGCCATACTGACGTATCACCCCGCGTGATGAACCTCCGCCCGGACTAGCCGCACAGTCCATGACTCCAGCACCCCCAGACCGCACGGCTAATCCCGCGCGGCAAACTACACTCCTGGAAATTGAAATAAGAACACCGTGAAGTCATTGTCCCAGGAAGGGGAAACTTTATTGACACATTCCTGGGGTCAGATACATCATATGATCACACTGACAGAACCACAGGCACATAGACACAGGCAACAGAGCATGCACAATGTCGGCACTAGTACAGTGTATATCCACCTTTCGCAGCAATGCAGGCTGCTATTCTCCCATGGAGACGATCGTAGAGATGCTGGATGTAGTCCTGTGGAACGGCTTGCCATGCCATTTCCACCTGGCGCCTCAGTTGGACCAGCGTTCGTGCTGGACGTGCAGACCGCGTGAGACGACGCTTCATCCAGTCCCAAACATGCTAAATGGGGGACAGATCCGGAGATCTTGCTGGCCAGGGTAGTTGACTTACACCTTCTAGAGCACGTTGGGTGGCACGGGATACATGCGGACGTGCATTGTCCTGTTGGAACAGCAAGTTCCCTTGCCGGTCTAGGAATGGTAGAACAATGGGTTCGATGACGGTTTGGATGTACCGTGCACTATTCAGTGTCCCCTCGACGATCACCAGTGGTGTACGGCCAGTGTAGGAGATCGCTCCCCACACCATGATGCCGGGTGTTGGCCCTGTGTGCCTCGGTCGTATGCAGTCCTGATTGTGGCGCTCACCTGCACGGCGCCAAACACGCATACGACCATCATTGGCACCAAGGCAGAAGCGACTCTCATCGCTGAAGACGACACGTCTCCATTCGTCCCTCCATTCACGCCTGTCGCGACACCACTGGAGGCGGGCTGCACGATGTTGGGGCGTGAGCGGAAGACGGCCTAACGGTGTGCGGGACCGTAGCCCAGCTTCATGGAGACGGTTGCGAATGGTCCTCGCCGATACCCCAGGAGCAACAGTGTCCCTAATTTGCTGGGAAGTGGCGGTGCGGTCCCCTACGGCACTGCGTAGGATCCTACGGTCCTGGCGTGCATGCGTGCGTCGCTGCGGTCCGGTCCCAGGTCGACGGGCACGTGCACCTTCCGCCGACCACTGGCGACAACATCGATGTACTGTGGAGACCTCACGCCCCACGTGTTGAGCAATTCGGCGGTACGTCCACCCGGCCTCCCGCATGCCCACTATACGCCCTCGCTCAAAGTCCGTCAACTGCACATACGGTTCACGTCCACGCTGTCGCGGCATGCTACCAGTGTTAAAGACTGCGATGGAGCTCCGTATGCCACGGAAAACTGGCTGACACTGACGGCGGCGGTGCACAAATGCTGCGCAGCTAGCGCCATTCGACGGCCAACACCGCGGTTCCTGGTGTGTCCGCTGTGCCGTGCGTGTGATCATTGCTTGTACAGCCCTCTCGCAGTGTCCGGAGCAAGTATGGTGGGTCTGACACACCGGTGTCAATGTGTTCTTTTTTCCATTTCCAGGAGTGTAATTGCAGGTATGGTGGATACCAGAGTCAGATTCATTGGAAGAAACCTCAGGATTTGTACTCACAAAGGAGGTAGCTTAAAAAACCCTCGTTCTACCGATTCTTGACTATTGCTCATCAGTCTGGGATCCGCACGAGACGGAAGTAATAGAAGAAGTAGAGAAGAAGCAAACAAGTACAGGGCATTCCGTTACAGGTTCATTTAGAATGCGGGAAAGCGTCACGGAGGTTCTCAGCCAACTCCAGCGGCAGACACTACGAGAGTGGCGTTCCGCAACACGGTGTGGTTTACTAACTAAAAGTCAGAGGGTGTATATCCTAGAAGAGTCTACCAAAGTAAGTGCCACGTACGTGCACTAAAGACGTTAAAGGCTTAACGTGGTTTAATAACAAAATATGGAAACTGCTGATGCAAGAGAGCTTGCTACAATCTCGTTAAAAATGCTGGCGAAATGCCGACAGACAAAAGTTAGTAGAAATTCGTGCATCCATAAAAAGGTCGGGGCGCGAAGCATTCAACAATATCCTCCGCCATAGCTTGCTGAGAGTCGTACAGATCTCTGGTCCTGTGAAAAACCATTGAGTTGATCGAAGGTTTCTAACAGTTAGTCGTCAACAATCCGATGGTGCCAATAGAAGACAGTAAAAGGAAATTTGAAGTTTTTAATTTCGCCAATGACCTTTTCAAGACTATCTACATTGTGATGTATATATGCAGACTGAAGTGATGAATGAAAATTTGTACCAAGGCCAAGATTCGAACACTGGTATCCCAATGAATGAAAATTTTTACGAAGTCCGGGATTCGAAACCGTGTCTCCCTATGAATGTTAATTTCTGCCAAGAGTGGGATTCGAACCCAAGTTTCTCTCTGCTTTGATTAAAGCACCTACGTCTAGTTTTCAGGGAGGATACCCCGTTTCCTCCGATGCTGAGGTACTCCTCCAATGCAGTTGGAGAACCTCTGCATTGCTGTTCGAGTATAGGGCTTCTATCAAGTGGACTGAGGTTTGAGGAGGGAAGTGTGCTTGGGAAGTCCGTACCAGTGTGCAAAGCCACCGTACCAAGGTGGTGTAGTTGTTAGTTCATCTGCCTAGTGATAAGGAGACGTGGGTTTGAATCCCAGCGTCGAAACAATTTTTTATTCATCACTTCAGTCTGCATATTTACACTTTAACTTCGCATTTAAAAATCATTCACACAAGATGATCGTACAGTCATGCCATCGCTTGACCGTTGCGCAGACTGCTCTATTGAGGACATAGACGTAGGCATCCCAAAGTAGTGAAACACCTGAAAGACTTGAATACAAATTAGTCTCCAGGTCCGGATGGAAACCCAACCCGGTTTTACAAAGAGTACTCTTCGGCACTGGCCTATTACTTAGCTTGTATTTGTCACAAATATCTTGCCCAGCGCAGACACCCAAGCGACTGGAAGAAAACATGGCCGACTCCTCTATACAAGAAGGACAAAAGAATGGAACCGCAAAATTACAGTCCATTATCCTTATCATCGGTTACCTTCAGGATTCTTGAGTATATCTTGAGTTCGAATATAATATATTTCCTTGAGACAGAAAGCTTCTTTCCACAAATCAGTACGGTTGTAGAATACATTGCTCATGGGTAACTCAACTTGGACTTTTCTAGCACGATGTTCAGCGAGCTGTGGATGAAGAGTAACAGGCAGATTCCATATTCCAAAATTCCGGAAAGCGTTTGACCCAGTGGTCCACAGCAAAATATTTATCGATGTCCAAGCTTCCTAAATTGGTTCTCAGGCATTTGAGTGGCTTGAAGAATTCTTAAATAATAAAACCCAGTACGTTGGTCCAGATGGCGAGTGTTACTAAGACAAGCATATCATCAGGAGTGGCTCAGGGAAGTGTGATAGAAACACTTCTCTTGCGTATATATATATATATATATATATATATATATATATATATATATATATATATATATATATATATATATAAACGATCTGACGGATAGGATGAGCACCAAACTGCTACTGTTTGCTGATGACTCTGTAGTGTAGGGCGAAAGTATCGTCGTTGAGTGACTGTAGGAGGATACAGGATGACTTAGACAGAATTTCTGTACTGGTGTGATGATGGCAGCTTGATCTAAATGTAGGAAAACGTGAGTTAATGCAGCTGAGTAGGAAAAATGTCCGACCTAAGTAACTATGGGACTTAACATCTGTGGTCATCGGTCCCCTAGAACTTAGAACTACTTAAACCTAACTAACCTAAGGACATCACACACATCCATGCCCGAGACAGGATTCGAACCTGCGACCGTAGCAGTTGCGCGGCTCCGGACTGAGCGCCTAGAACCGCGAGACCACCGCGGCCGGCGGAGGTTCAAGTCCTTCCTCGGGCATGGTTGCGTGTGTTTGTCCTTAGGATAATTTAGGTTAAGTAGTGTGTAAGCTTAGGGACTGATGACCTTAGCAGTTAAGTCCCATAAGATTTCACACAGATTTTTGCAAATAGTTTTAGGTGGTCGTTCCAATATAAGTAGCTCCGTACGCGAACTCCCACATAGTTTATGGATGCGATTGCTTTCAGTAATTGTTCTACTATCGAGTAATGCTGCAGTAATGTGTCTTTGTACCTAGTTACACGCAGTACATTAGGTTTGTTTACGTTGGGAGTCAACTGCCACTCTCTGCAGCAACTGTCGACCCTCTGCATGTCCTTCTGCATTACACAACAATTTTCTAGAGCTATGATTTCTTTATATAAAACAGTATCATCCATGAAAAGTGTCATGGAAGTTATGATATCCACTGGTTCATTTATAAATATTTTGAGAAGTATAATCCTGCAGATTTCCCATAGGGTACGCCCGACTTTAATTTCTTTCGTTAAAAATGACATGACAACAGACGTATAATAATGCTACAAATGATGAACTATAGTTTTTTGCTTCAAATAAATTGCAAGAAGTTATTAGCATATAATTTTTGATGGTCTTACTGAATTCCTAAGTTAAGTAACCACTGGTAATTCCACACAACTGACACCATATGGAAATTCAACAATATCATTTCGTCCCAGAAGTGCTCGTCCAGTAAGATATGCAGTTGAGATTCTGTAGAGCTTGGACATTAGGTGGTGAGGTGTAAGCTTCGAGGGGGGGGGGGGCGAATGAGGGGGGCGGGAAATTTGTGGTAAGCTTGAGTCATGCCTGAACAGCGCAATCGGTAAGTGAATTACGCGCGAAAGGCAATGTTTCTGTTCGAGTCTCGGTCTGGCACACAGCATTTCTTACGTCGTGAAATATACAAAGCATATAAAGCATTGGTAGTGAAAGAGGTGGAACAACTTGATGGCTACACAGTACTCTAAATTGCGTCTGTTCTCTGTCCTAAGCACATGAATCAATAATAACACTGCACACACACACAAGCATCTCCAAACTTTGTTGTCAAGATACTTAAAAAAGAAGCCCTTCAGCACAAAGTAAACTAGATGGCGGTTCACATGAGTGCGTGGGAAGTACTGTAGTCGTGAAATTTCCATATACAAATATACAATAGTGTATTTACGACTGCATAAAAATCACTAGAGACAGAAGCAAAAGTACGTTGGAATTGCTTTCCAACACTCTGACACCATAAAATTCAACTCAAGTAGTAAGTTTTTGCTTTTATTGAAATAACCACGCTTTCACTGATTGAAAGAAAAACCTAATCAAAGACATATGTCTTAAAATAACCAGCCGTCGTTAAATCAACAGTTTGATAAAAATAGAGTTTCACAAATCTTTACATACAGTTTGAAAGGACATCTGAAGAAAGAGTCATACACCATTTACTTACACCTGTATGGTTAAAAGAAAGAAGAAAGTCAGTTTTATTCAGGGCGGACTTTTCTTTAATGTAGACATACACTAAAATGTCGTTGCTGTGGCAAATTAGGTGTTTGACTACTTTACAGACGGTAATTGTATACACTTGTTAACTAATGTCATGGTCTTTTACTGTCGCTCTTCAGCCGTAATAGTGACTGAGTGCTCAGAACAACTAAAAAGTGTAGAGAATATTACTAAAGTGTATCGCAACCATCAGTGAAGATAATAAAAGCATACTAACGTATATGATCTCTGGTGGGAAGCCAAATACGAGTAAGTTTTTGTCGCTATGAGGCATCCTTTGAAGTGATGCCACCTTCCTTAAAAATGCCAAACTAAATTTTAATGTCTAGTTTTTGTAGTAGACAAGACTGTGCAATGAGTGAGACTTGATATGCAAGAAAACGATATGGAACACTTGGTTAAACAGATATGCAAAAGAACTGGCATGTGGTGTATACTGTGCACTGATGCCGTTCCTATCGTACATCTCGCGCAATCACAGTGGGAATAAGAGAGATTAGGAGCCACGTAAAAATTATTACTTAAAGTACACTGCCTGATAAAAATAGAGAAACACTCAGGATGTGAGGAGGAAATAAAATGAAATGAAACTTCGAACACTCCGCTCCCCCACTCCATCCCCGGATAAGCTACAGCACAGCTTCCGGGACAGGGAGTTACGGCGGCCCCGAATCAATCCGCCGACCCCCCCCCCCCCCCCTACACGATTCGCAAACATTTAGAAGACTTTCACTCACTTTCACATGAATAACACTATACGTAGGCAATTTGAGGTGCACTTGCATTTTAAGACAAGAAAACGACGCACCATGAGGGACTTACCTAAATGGGACGAAAATCGGTGGATATGATGTAGATGTATAGACAAAAAAAAAAAAAAAAAAAGATTAAAGTTTATGAAAAATTGGATGGTATGTTCAAGAGATAGGATTCACAATCTGAGCAAGTCAAAAACGCGTTGGTCCATGTCTGGCACTTATGCAAGAAGTATTCGGCTTAAAATTGACTGGAAGAGTTGTTGGATGTCCTCCTGAGGAGAATCGTGCCAAATTCTGTCCAATTGGTGCGTTAGATCATCAAAATCTCCAGCTGGTTGGAGGGCACTGTGCACTATGCTCCATACGTTCTCAGCTGGAGAGAGATCCGGCGACCCTGATGACCAATATAGGATTTTGAAAGTACTTAAACAAGCAGCAGAAACTCTCGCCGTATGCGGGCGGGCATTATCTTGCTGAAATTTAAGCCAAGGATGGCTTGGCATGAAGAGCAACAAAACGGTGTGCAGAATATTGTCGAGATGCCGACTGTTGTAGGGGTACCGCGGATGGCAACAACAGGACGCCTGCTATGAAAATAAATAGCACCCAAGACCATCATTCCTGGTTGTCGGGCTGTACGGTCAGTGACAGTCACGATGGTATCCCACTGCTCTCTGGGGCTTCTCCAGACGCGTCTTCGGCCTAGAATCTCATTGACCGGAGTCTTCGTGATGAGTTCCACTACGAACTGAGCCCTGATGAACAGCGAAGATATGTCTGCAGTTGCCCCAGCCAGCGGTGGGAGACCAGTCTGACTGGTCCCTTGAATAAATCATCCAATTTTTATGAAATTCTAATAATCTGTTTTTCTGCGCATGTACATCACGCCTGCCGATTTTGTCTCCATTCGGATAATTTAATTTATTCATGGTGCGTCGGTGTTTTTTATTTTTGCCTTAGAGTGCATTTTCGTCCCAGAGGGTAACAGTGGCGGCAGAAAGGGCATCAGGCCACCCCTTAAACTAACGATGCCAAATCCACGATCGTGATGGAAGCTAAATAAATGACTTACAGTATATGCTACGACCGGGGCTTGAACGCGGTTCACCTTGCTTAGTAGGAAGGCATGCTGACCATCACACCACCGCAGCACTATGGCTAGCACTGCTGCACGGACTACCCAGTCCAATGCCCTGCCCAACACAAACTTCATATCTTCAGTTTATTTTCCCCTCTAAATCGTCACAATTGTTGGGTCTCTCTGGCACTGGAATAGAACCCCAATGTTGGACGTAACGGAGAAATGCCATACTTCAGGAGATTTTATAGGTAATATAATTTAATTTTCCTCGAGACGTGATTTTGGGGGGGAGGGGGGGGGGGGGAATAAGCTGAAGATTTGAACTGAAGTTTGTATTGGGGGAGGGCATTCAACTTACGTAGTCCATTCAGCAATTCAAGCTGTGGTGCTGTGGTGGTGTAATTGTCAGCATTTCTGCCTTCTAAGCAAGGAAACCAAGGTTCAAGTACTGGCTGGGGCACAGATTTAAATTCATGTATTCAGCTTCCATCATGATCGAAGATAAAGATGAGACTTAGATGTCCCGATGAAAATTTAATTATAGATTCTATAAGATCACCTGAGGTACAGGATTTCCCCATTAAGTCCAACGTTAGTGTGCTATTCTAGTGCCGGAGAGCCCTGGCATTAGTGACAATTTAGGGGGAAAAATAAACTGAAGATATGAAGTGAAGTTTGTGTTGGGGAGCGCGTTGGAGTTGAGTAGTCCACACAGCAATGCGCGTCATAGTGCTGCGGTCGTGTAACAGCCACCATTCTTTCCTAGCAAGCAAGGAGACATGGGTCAAGTCCTGGCCGTGGCACAAAATTTAATTCCCTTATTCAGCTTCCATAATAATCGTAGATAAAGATGAGACTTAAATGTCTCGAGGAAAATTTGATAATAAGACCATGCCAAATACATTCCTAACCATGTGACCCTGTGGCAGTTCTGGAGAAAGGTACAAGAAAAGAAGAACAGCCATATTTACAAATAACTTGACAGTATAAGGTCACTTATCAGTAGACCGTTGCACCCCCACTGGCCTGGGTTCATATTGTGACTTGGTGGCAAAGAGTGTCATAAAGCCGTTGTATACTCTGCTGAGTCAAGTTGGTCTACAACTGTTGTAACTGGTCCTTGATTTTCAGGATCCTGACACTGGGACGAAGTTGACGTCCGAGTTGATCCCACACATATTTTGGAGACATATCTGAACGCCTTTTTGGCCACAGGGGTACCTCAACACAAGCAGACAGTTAATAGAGACACTTGCCTTGTGGATGTATAAAAATGGCACCGCAATGCTGTTGCATGAGATGTAACACATGAGTATTCAGGATGTCCTTGGGGTACCGTTGTTCCGTCAGAATTGCCTCTATCGCTACCACTCACGACCTGAGTCATACCCGACGGCTACCCACAACATGGCATTAGTAGTAACACCACTGCTCCTCTCCATAACACTGGAAGAAGGGGACCTCTCCCCTAGTCGCCGACGTAGTTGCCAACGATTGGCAACCGGGTACAGGGTTAGTGCAGAACCATCATTCATCGCTGAACAATTCGACACCATACATCAGCAGCCAAGGCTTCCCAGTCACAGTATCTCCTCAAACGTAGCTGTTTCTGTTGTGGTGTTACAGGTAGCCAACGCACGGGATGCTAAACCCTGGTTCGGCTGCTGCTAGCCTCCGATCAATGGTGTTGGGAATCTGGTATTTGTTGTCAGATGGAAGGTACAGATGCAAAACGATTACAATGTGCTCTCTTCTGGCAGTGAGACGTGGTCGACCCTGAACTTGGTGAAGGATACACGTGCCCTGAAGTTCCCATACATTCTATTACTACTCTACCGACTGACATACCACCCGATTATATATACAAGTATAAAACTGTATTGACATCGAACCATGTCGTCTGATTGCGTCCCTCTTCTTCTCATGCAATATTTTTGCGGGCCTTCAAATAAAATGATGTGGTGTGGTGGCCCTCAACTACGTACCCTCAGACTCAGAGTTGAAATATTAAAAGTTTTGGCTGGTTTAGTTGTCTAGGGGCTGGGATACATAGTTGCCGCATTACAAGCCAAATACTGCTGAGTCTACAGTATACACATGACTCGAATGGTCGAAGGCTCCTGTCACTCGGCAATTGCGGATTTTATATATAAAATAGAAATTTATAAATGAAAGATTGCAAGCAAATAAAATCTGCAGGTACTATTTTTAACGACTTTTAATTATGAGTACGATAGCAGTTGTACCTTTAAGAATGCCATTTATTACTGCAACATTATTGGAACATAGGACCCAGTCCATTCCATGTAAACAAAGACCACTACGTTATCGAGCCACTACTAGCTTGAGCAGTGCTTCATTGACAACTTGCGCCCATGGCTTCGTTAGCGTTGCTGTCTCTTAATCATGGGGTCCCAGGTTTGATTCTCGGCTGGGTTGGAGGTTTTCTCTGCCCAGGGACTGGTTGTTTGTGTTGCCACCATCATTTCATCATCATCATTTCTGTACAGATTGGGACATTGTATGGGCGCTGATGACCGTGCAGTTGAGCGTCCCACAAACCAAACATCATCATCATCATCCACTGCTTCGTAGAGTCTGCGCCATACTCGAAACCAACTTGTAAGAGCTTACCAGTTGAAATCGGGTCTCATCTGAGCAGGCCATGGTTTTCCAGTCGTCTAGGGTCCAATCCATATGGGCACGAACCCAGGAGAGGCGCTACAGGCGATATCCTGCTGCCAGCACAAGTCACTCACGTCAGTCGTCTGCTGCCATAGCCCATTAACGCCAAATTTCGCTGCACTTTCCTAACGGACGCGCTTGTCGTACGTCCCACATTTATTCCTGCAGTTATTTCACACACTGTTGTTTGTCTGTTACCACTGACAAATCTATGCAAACGCCGCTGCTCTCGGTATTTAAGAGAAGGCCGTCGGCCAATGCGTCGTACATGGTGAGGGGTACTGCCCTGTGGATCTCGGAATACTGAATTCCATAACGATTTCAGAAATGGAAGTCCCATGATACTACCTCCAACTACCACGCCACGTTCAAAATCTGTTAATTCCCGCCGTACGGCCATAATCACGTAAGAAACCTTTTCTCGTGAACAAATTGAGTACAAATGACAGCTTCGCCAATTAACTGCCCTTTTATACCTTGTGTACTCGATACTACCGCCATCTGTATATGTGCACATCGCTATCCCATGATTTTTGTCACCAATGTTGTGTCTAGCAATCGTGCATACTCGGTTCGCTAGACAAACAATCAAAAAACTCGTATTAATGAGTTTTATTAGAAACAAGACAAGTACAAATACTTTGCTAGATTTGTGACAAGCAGAGGGCGACACACAAAATAATCTGTCTTCTTCAGAACAGACAAGTCTGTGCTACATAGAGTGGCCAACGTTGAAGCTGCTATCGAAGTGGGCTCCCACCAGTCGGGCGCGGCGCTTATGTCGTCTTCACGTAGGAGCCGCTGCTGTCGCGTTCTCGTCCTGGAAGAGGTGGGTCTCCGATTGGCTGACCTCTTCTCATAGCCTTCTCTTCCGTGTCGTTCCCAAGTGGCGTGCCGGCGCTGTCTTTACGCCACAACAACCTCAGTCTATTGCTGTTTGTTACTGGAAAACACACAGTCGTGAATATGAAGTAAGAATAAAGAATGAAAGGTTCTTCACTGCTGAAAGTTGTAGATGGAACGTCAGACATATGTAGTTCACTTTCATACTGATCCGTGTCAATGGATAGCAGAATTGCTCAATTCCGCAGAACTAAATTCAACTGATGGCTGTGTAATGCCGCTAGGCTTGTGAAAACGTGTTAGAATCTTGATGATAGAGAAATAAGTTTTCACGATTACTAAATACATTAGAGAAGTGTAATTTGTGTGGCTACAGACAATCATCTGTCTTTCTCTATGATTTTCGATTTTCACCACTCCTGAAAAGAGATTGTGTCGGTATGTAAGGAACGAGAACGGTTTCGTAAACTCGGTTGAAAGATCAAGCAGATCATAGGCTACAGAATAGCGTACTTGTCAGTCCTGGGTGACTTGTAATATTATTAACCGCTGCAGGTTATAGAAAAGATATGTTTTTGTTTTCTTTCCTGTGGACAACTGTTCCACAGGTAAGAAGTGGTCTACAGTCATGAAATCGTATATCATTGTCTTTGTTTCTACATATCCACTTGCTGCCAATGTCCTAGAAATCTGAGTTGGAAATTATAATATCCACGGTGTTCTCCCGTCAGTACTCGTTTGATTCTATTTTCTTTTGTCTTTTGTCTTGTTAATTGATTATAGTTGTCAAAACGCTTGTCTCATCCTCCATCGTTCAATTTTTTACACTATTTATATGTTTTTGGGTTTGGGAATAATAACAACGATAATGAATGCATACACGAACAACGAGGCGTCAGAAACATTTGTGTCCTTCTGTCGAATCACTTAAAAGCGATAAACAGCTGTTTTTCTGATGACAGGTTGAATTTGGCACTTAGTGATGTAATGGATTATCCAATAATTCAGAATGCCAGTTGTGTCAGGAAAGTACTCGCCGAAGCGAAATAAAATAGTTGGTTACTGAATAAAACTAGAATAAAATAAGCTTCACTGCAGAACTCTAGTCACATCGTTTTCACATAATGAGGTACATCTAATTATGGTCACACTGTTCCTCTGTTGTGGAAAATGCAAAAATTTAAAAGAATTTCATTCAAAGGCACATACATTGTCAAAATATTTGTTTCAAATTGTGTTAAATGCTTCTCAGATCGAACCTTGGCGTGATCTAGATTTGTCAGTGACAACTAAATACAGGCTGACCCAGAAATGTTTCGACAAACTTTGAAGGGTTGGAGAGGGTGCCTTGCGGAACAAGTCGACGATAGGAACCAGTGACTACAAACGTCATCCAACGAGGCAACAGAGCATCGTATTCAAAGGAGACAAGGTCTTTCCACGAGGCAGCTACCAGAATATTTTTCACTGTCCATTGTGGCATTCAGATGACTGAATAACAGACAACATTGCGAGACGTTCCGCCTACGGTTCGTCAGCGTACAAAGTTGATTCTGCTGCCGAAGGGGTGGCCTAGTGTTAGGTGCCGGTGCCAGTAACTCTGACGCTCTGTAGTATCTTTGGATGACGTTTCTGGACATGGGTTCCTATTCTCGATTTGTTCGTCAAGACTCTCTCTACAACTCTCTCAAAGGTTGTCCCACTATTTCTGGAATTTCCTGTTGTTGTTGTTGTGGTCTTCAGTCCTGAGACTGGTTTGATGCAACTCTCCATGCTACTCTATCCTGTGCAAGCTTCTTCATCTCCCAGTACCTACTGCAACCTACATCCTTCTGAATCTGTTTAGTGTATTCATCTCTTGGTCTCCCCCTACGATTTTTACCCTCCACGCTGCCCTCCAATATTAAATTGGTGATCCCTTGATGCCTCAGAACATGTCCTACCAACCGATCCCATCTTCTGGTCAAGTTGTGCCACAAACTTCTCTTCTCCCCAATCCTGTTCAATACTTCCTCATTAGTTATGTGATCTACCCATCTAATCTTCAGCATTCTTCTGTAGCACCACATTTCGAAAGCTTCTATTCTCTTCTTGTCCAAAGTATTTACCGTCCATGTTTCACTTCCATACATGGCTACACTCCATACAAATACTTTCAGAAATGACTTCCTGACACTTAAATCAATACTCGATGTTAACAAATTTCTCTTCTTCAGAAACGCTTTCCTTGCCATTGCCAGTCTACATTTTATATCCTCTCTACTTCGACCATCATCAGTTATTTTGCTCCCCAAATAGCAAAACTCCTTTACTACTTTAAGTGTCTCATTTCCTAATCTAATTCCCTCAGCATCAGCCGACTTAATTCGACTACATTCCATTATCCTCGTTTTGCTTTTGTTGATGTTCATCTTATATCCTCCTTTCAAGACACTGTCCATTCCGTTCAACTGCTCTTCCAAGTCCCTTGCTGTCTCTGACAGAATTACAATGTCATCGGCGAACCTCAAAGTTTTTACTTCTTCTCCATGGATTTTAATACCTACTCCGAATTTTTCTTTTGTTTCCTTTACTGCTTGCTCAATATACAGATTGAATAACATCGGGGAGAGGCCACAACCCTGTCTTACTCCCTTCCCAACCACTGCTTCCCTTTCATGTCCCTCGACTCTTATAACTGCCATCTGGTCTGTACAAATTGTAAATAGCGTTTCGTTCCCTGTATTTTACCCCTGCCACGTTTAGAATTTGAAAGAGAGTATTCTAGTCAACATTGTCAAAAGCTTTCTCTAGGTCTATCAATTGCTAGAAACGTAGGTTTGCCTTTCATTAAACTTTCTTCTAAGATAAGTCGTAAGGTCAGTATTGCCTCACGTGTTCCAGTATTTCTACGGAATCCAAACTGATCTTCCTCGAGGTCGGCTTCTACTAGTTTTTCCATTCGTCTGTAAAGAATTAGTGTTAGTATTTTGCACCGAGCGAGGTGGCGCAGTGGGTAGACACTGGACTCGCATTCGGGAGGACGACGGTTCAATCCCCCGTCCGGCCATCCTGATTTAGGTTTTCCGTGATTTCCCTAAATCGCTCCAGGCAAATGCCGGGATGGTTCCTTCGAAAGGGCACCGCCGACTTCCTTCCCCATACTTCCGTAATCCAATGAGACCGATGACCTCGCTGTCTGGTCTCCTTCCCCAAACCAACCAACCTTAGTATTTTTCAGCTGTGGCTTATTAAAGTGACAAGCGAATAATACATCTCAGGGATGGGCCAATGGTGACAGGAAATAAAAAATCGTCTGCTATTATTGTAAAGAAAGTAAGCTCTGTGTGGCTCTTACCATCAGAACTTCATCCTTTGTCTCTGAGTACGAAATGTTTGCTATTGAAAGAAGGTATCTGCTAGAATACAGAAAACACTAGCCTACGTGGCAATGCTTCGCAACTACTAAATATGAGTAAGAGTTGGATAGACATACTATACTCCTTCCCTTCCACTCTCTCCGGTCATCTGCCCCTCCTGCCTTTCTTTGTCCATCGTCTCCTCCTTCCTGCCTCTTTCTGTGTTCATCTCCTCTCCCTCCCTCCGCACCCTTAGTTTCTCGTGTAAAAATCGGTCAAGAACTTTACGGGATTTTAGGTGACAACGCTACCCCGTTACATATTACTTATACCTTGTTGTATTACATATATTAAAACATGAAGGATATGCTGCAAAAATTTGATATATAGAGGTCAAGAAATTTTCGAGATTTTTGGTAACAATGTTTCCCCTTTATATACTACATAGACATTTATGAATTTCAGCCGGCCGGAGTGGCCGAGCGGTTCTAGGCGCTACAGTGTGGAACTGCGCGACCGCTACGGTCGCAGGTTCGAATCCTGTCTCGGGCATGGATGTGTGTGATGTCCTTAGATTAGTTAGGTTTAAGTAGTTCTAAGTTCTAGGAGACTGATGAGCTCAGAATTTAAGTCCCACAGAGCTCAGAGCCATTTGAACTACATGTATTTCAGAAATATATATAGGCTAGGTCCGTTCCTATGTTCGTTAGAATATTGTGTAAACATCTGAAGTAAATCAGTTGAAGTGTATTTCAATATTTTTGGTAGCAACCTTAAACAAATACTTGTCTTTATATAGCAGTGTGAGTGAAGTTTTCTTCAGACAGTAATCGGCAAAGACAAGTGAAGCCATTCACATGTTTGTTGAATATGAATTTGTAATTCGTGGCTCACTTAACGTCACTGTCAATTCACCGCTCGAACGAAGTTAAGAAAGGCTGATAGCGTTGCTACCGACAGATATGAAATAACTTCTCAGACTTCAGCTTGACAAGCAAGTGAAAGATCTTAACAAACATGCACATGCGTCGAAACTAATCTATTCCATTAGGTCTTTAGCTTACCTCTCTGTCTTCTCTCTTTCGATCTTTCTCCCTCACTATCCCCCTTCCATCTCACTCGATGTCTCTTTTATCTAGTCTGTTTGATGTTATATATGGAAGGACGAAAAGATAAACGTCCCCGGAATGTCATCTCATTAAAACGGGGAGGAGCAGGTCTCTTAACTGAAGTGCATGGGATGAGTCGTGATAGTTACTCGCTCGGAAACGGAACTTCCTTCTCTCTGACTGACCAACACTCCGTTTTAAAAGTTTACAGGTTGGGGGAAATTTACACCACCAAGTAACTGCAGTGTTATTTTTGACTACTCACAGAAAGTGGTAATGAGTGACATCATCCACTCGTGCGCCCATACTTACGAGTATTTGCTGTTGACGTCATAACTCTTCTTGTGTTTTGACCTTCCATTTGGTTTAGGCGTCATGGCTTCTTTCTTTTTCCTTCAGAAAGTTTAGCGTGCCACATGAGTGACTATTTAGGACAGGACGAACATGGAAGCTTTAAGTGGCATAAAATCTTCCCGAAAAGAGCCACATTTCGCAGATAAGTGGTAATTACTTGTGTGGGCGGCTATATGAATAAAATATCGTTAATATTGGCTTCTGATTAACAGCTTGAATAACAACGGCAAACCGAATCAGGGTTACCACGGCTAAACTAAACTGTCGTTATCCAAGGCATTCTTTCACTTCATAACGGTAGTTTCAGTTTCTTATATTAAAAATTTAGTAATCTTAATTTTTTCTACCTAGCCATTGCCATAAAGAAATAAAACTCATATTTCCTTTCCTTCTAACTGCTGCGTGAAAAGTTCTTGTAATTCTCTTTTAGACCACGCTGACGCATTTCCAGTAAATTGTGTTTAAATGAGCCCCTTTTGCTAATGAAACGATGACAAACATTATTATTTTTTGATGTTCCGGCCGTGTACCGTCACCAGTCTATGCAGCTAATTTTGTGAATATCTGCAAGTTCGCTTCATTTTAAGACGAACATGATAAAGCAAGGTAAACGCTTTTCTATGGTCACTGTCAGAAACTGTCGTGAAATACAGTTACGTATTTTCCCCGATGCCTAGACAATCAGCGACACAGTTTGAACGGGCATGCAACACAATCGGTGAATTTTTGATTCATGCGGTAGCAGTTACACTTGAAATTACAATTTTTAAGCATTAATATACCTTGAACCTTGGACCTTGACGTTGTAGGTCGCTTTCGTGCATCTATGATACAGATAACTGTACCTTAGGGCAATCATATGGAAGGGTATCTGTTGGGAGGCCGGACAAAATGGTTCAAATGACTCTGAGCACTATGTGACTTTACTTCTGAGGTCATCAGTCCCCTAGAACTTAGAACTACTTAAACCTAACTAACCTAAGGAATCACACAAATCCATGCCCGAGGACGTCAAACACATCCATGCCCGAGGCAGGATTCGAACCTGCGACCGTAGCGGTGGCGCGGTTCCGGACTGTAGCGCCAAAACCGCTCGGCCACCCCGGCCAGCGAGGCTAGACAAACGTGTGGTTCCGGAAGTTGGGCAGCGGCCTATTCAGTAATAACGTCAGCCGACACGGCCGTGCTGATACTGTGAACAGCTGAAAGCAAGGGGAAACTGCATCCATTACTTTTTCCGTGGGCCTGCATATCTGCTGCTTGTCTCCGGGCGGCGACTACTCAAGGGGGGGGGGGGGGGGGAACTGTCATTCACCGGGTCGGTAGGTGGAATGTCAGATCCCTTAATCGAGGAGGTAGCTTAGAAAATTTAAAAACAGAAATGCATGGGATGAAGTTATATATAGTTACGAACTCTGGTACCAGGAACAACAGAGCTCCTGGTCGGGTGAGTACATGGTTACAAACAGAAAACAAAAAAGGGATGGTACAGGAGTAGTTCTGATAATGAATAAGAAAGTAAGAATGCTGTTAAGCTGCCATCAAACAGGATAGTGAATGCATTATCGTAGCCAGGATATATATAGTGCCAACATCTAGCGCAGTAGTACATGTTCATACGCCACCTAGCTCTGCGGGTGATGAAGAGAACGAAGAAATGTACGTAGAGATACATACGAAAATTTAATTTCGATGGGGGACTGGAATTCGATAGCAAGAAGAGGAAGAGAAGAAAATATAGTAAGTGAATATGGAACCCAACTGGCAGAATTTTGCACATAGCATAATTTAATCATCACCAACACTTGGTTTGAGAATCATGAAAGAAGTTTGTGCGCATGCAAGAGATGTGGAGACACCCGAAGGTTCCAGACTGATTGCACGACAGTAACAATGACTTTGGATCCAGATTTTAAGTAGTGAGTTATTTCCGTGTGCAGATGTAGACTCTGATCACAATTTACTAATTATGAACCGTAGATTAAGGTGGAAGAAATATCAGAAAGATAGGAAATGGAGGACATGAGAAACGGAGGATGCTGAGAGTTTCAGGGAGAGCATTAGCTAATGATTGAGTGCAATGGGGAAAAAGAACACAGTAGAAGACGACCTGGTAGTTTTGAGAGATGAAATAGTGAAGGTAACAGAGAACAAAACGGATAAAAAGACAAGCCTTAGTAGAAATCCTTGTATATCACAGGAGATATTTAATTCAATTGTTGAAAAGAGAAAATATAAAAATGCAACAAATGAAGCGAAAGAAAGGGAATGTAAACGTCTAAACGATGAGATTGACTGGAAGTGAAAAATGGTTAAGCAGGAACGGCTAGAGGACAAATGTAAGGGATGTAGAGCCATATATACAGGGTGAGTCACCTAACGTTACCGCTGGATATATTTCGTAAACCACATCAAATACTGACGAACCGATTCCACAGACCGAACGTGAGGAGAGGGGCTAGTGTAATTGTTTAATACAAACCATAAAAAAATGCACGGAAGTATGTTTTTTAACACAAACCTACGTTTTTTTAAATGGAACCACGTTAGTTTTGTTAGCACATCTGAACATATAAACAAATACGTAATCAGTGCCGTTTGTTCCATTGTAAAATGTTAATTACATCCGGGGATATTGTAACCTAAAGTTGGCGCTTGAAACCTCCGACGTTCAGTTGCGTGTTGTAACAAACACGGGCCACGGTCGGCGAGCAGCATCTGCAGGGACATGTTTACGATGACGACCGTGTTTACGAGTGTGGCTGTAGTGCAGTGTTGTGATTTGGTCTAGCTGTCGCAGTGTCCGCATGTAGCGATTGCTGCTTTTGTTATTCTGCATTCGTCTCCGCACGCAGACCAACTGTAGTACACCGTGTTACCAGACGTCTGTGATAGTGTAGTGTCGTAGGAACTGTGACCATGGTGTATTCGAACTCTGAAAAGGCGGATATGATACTCATCTATGGCGAGTGTCGACGAAACGCAGCTGAAGCCTGCAGGGTGTATGCAGAACGGTACCCGGACGGAGAACATCCAACGTGCCGCACATTGCAAAACATCTACCGCCAACTGTATGTAACAGGTATGGTCGTAGCACGCAAACGGGTCCGTAACAGGCCCGTCACAGGAGAAGCGGGTGCAGTTGGAGTGTTAGCTGCTGTTGCCAGAAACCCACACATGAGTACACGGGACATTGCGAGAGCCGGTGGACTGAGTCAAAGTAGTGTCATGCGCATACTGCATCGTCACCGCTTTCACCCGTTTCATGTGTCGCTACATCAGCAATTACATGGTGATGACTTTAATCATCGAGTGCAATTCTGTCAATGGGCATTAACAGATAATGCGTTGCAGTTCTACCTGTTTACCGATGAAGCGGGTTTCACAAACCACGGGGCAGTGAATCTACGGAACATGCATTACTGCTCCGTGGACAATCCTCGCTGGCTCAGACAGGTAGAGCGACAGCGACCGTGGACTGTAAATGTATGGTGCGGAATCATTGGCGACCACCTCATTGGTTCTCACTTCATTGCAGGGGCCCAAACAGCTGCAACATACATCGCGTTTCTACAGATTGATCTGCCAACGTTGCTCGAAAATGTCCTACTGGAAATACACTCCTGGAAATGAAAAAAAGAACACATTGACACCGGTGTGTCAGACCCACCATACCTGCTCCGGACACTGCGAGAGGGCTGTACAAGCAATGATCACACGCACGGCACAGCGGACACACCAGGAACCGCGGTGTTGGCCGTCGAATGGCGCTAGCTGCGCAGCATTTGTGCACCGCCGCCGTCAGTGTCAGCCAGTTTGCCGTGGCATACGGAGCTCCATCGCAGTCTTTAACACTGGTAGCATGCCGCGACAGCGTGGACGTGAACCGTATGTGCAGTTGACGGACTTTGAGCGAGGGCGTATAGTGGGCATGCGGGAGGCCGGGTGGACGTACCGCCGAATTGCTCAACACGTGGGGCGTGAGGTCTCCACAGTACATCGATGTTGTCGCCAGTGGTCGGCGGAAGGTGCACGTGCCCGTCGACCTGGGACCGGACCGCAGCGACGCACGGATGCACGCCAAGACCGTAGGATCCTACGCAGTGCCGTAGGGGACCGCACCGCCACTTCCCAGCAAATTAGGGACACTGTTGCTCCTGGGGTATCGGCGAGGACCATTCGCAACCGTCTCCATGAAGCTGGGCTACGGTCCCGCACACCGTAAGGCCGTCTTCCGCTCACGCCCCAACATCGTACAGCCCGCCTCCAGTGGTGTCGCGACAGGCGTGAATGGAGGGACGAATGGAGACGTGTCGTCTTCAGCGATGAGAGTCGCTTCTGCCTTGGTGCCAATGATGGTCGTATGCGTGTTTGGCGCCGTGCAGTGAGCGCCACAATCAGGACTGCATACGACCGAGGCACACAGGGCCAACACCCGGCATCATGGTGTGGGGAGCGATCTCCTACACTGGCCGTACACCACTGGTGATCGTCGAGGGGACACTGAATAGTGCACGGTACATCCAAACCGTCATCGAACCCATCGTTCTACCATTCCTAGACCGGCAAGGGAACTTGCTGTTCCAACAGGACAATGCACGTCCGCATGTATCCCGTGCCACCCAACGTGCTCTAGAAGGTGTAAGTCAACTACCCTGGCCAGCAAGATCTCCGGATCTGTCCCCCATTGAGCATGTTTGGGACTGGATGTAGCGTCGTCTCACGCGGTTTGCACGTCCAGCACGAACGCTGGTCCAACTGAGGCGCCAGGTGGAAATGGCATGGCAAGCCGATCCACAGGACTACATCCAACATCTCTACGATGGTCTCCATGGGAGAATAGCAGCCTGCATTGCTGCGAAAGGTGGATATACACTGTACTAGTGCCGACATTGTGCATGCTCTGTTGCCTGTGTCTCTGTGCCTGTGGTTCTGTCAGTGTAATCATGTGATATATCTGACCCCAGGAATGTGTCAATAAAGTTTCCCGGCCGGCCGAAGTGGCCGTGCGGTTAAAGGCGCTGCAGTCTGGAACCGCTAGACCGCTAAGGTCGCATTTTCGAATCCTGCCTCGGGCATGGATGTTTGTGATGTCCTTAGGTTAGCTAGGTTTAACTAGTTCTAAGTTCTAGGGGACTAATGACCTCAGCAGTTGAGTCCCATAGTGCTCAGAGCCATTTGAACCATTTTTTGAATAAAGTTTCCCCTTCCTGGGACAATGAATTCACGGTGTTCTTATTTCAATTTCCAGGAGTGTATGTCGACGTATGTGGTATCAGCATGATGGTGCACCTGCACATTCCGCAATTAACACTAGGCTGACCCTTGACAGGATGTTCGACGGGCGTTTCATAGGACGTGGAGGACGCATAAATTGGCCAGCCCGTTCTCCTGATCTTACACCTCTGGACTTCTTTCTGTGGGGTATGTTAAAGGAGAATGTGTACCGTGATGTGCCTACAACCCCAGAGGATATGAAACAACGTATTGTAGCAGCCTGCGGCGACATTACACCATATGTACTGCGGCGTGTCCGACATTCATTACGCCAGAGATTGCAATTGTGTGCAGCAAATGATGGCCACCACATTGAACATCTATTGGCCTGAGATGTCGGGACACACTCTATTCCACACCGTAATTGAAAACGGGAATTACGTGTGTACGTGTACCTCACCCCTCATGGTAATGTACATGTGCGTCAGTGAAAAAGACCAATAAAAAGGTGTTAGCATGTGGACGTAATGTGCTGTTCCAGTCTCTTCTGTACCTAAGGTCCATCACCGTTCCCTTTGGATCCCTACGTAATTCGGTGCTCTCCGATACACACGATCGAACAGCGGAGGAGTGGTACTCAAGCGTCAACTTTAGGTTACAATATCTCCGGATGTAATTAACATTTTACAATGCAACAAACAAAACTAACGGGGTTCCATTTAAAGAAACGTAGGTTTGTGTTAAAAATACTTCCGTGCATTTTTTTATGGTTTGTATTAACCAATTACACTAGCCCCTCTCCTCACGTTCGGTTTGTGGAGTCGATTCGTCAGTATTAGATGTGGTTTACGAAATATATCCAGCGGTAATGTTAGGTGACTCACTTTTTATATGACAGGCACTCGGAGAAAAGAGATGTAGCTATATGAATATCAAGACGTCACATTGAATACCAGTACTAAGCAAAGAAGGAAAAGGTGGAGGGGGTATATAGAATGGCTAGACAAGGGAAATAAATATGATAGCAGTATTATAGTAAGAAAAGGCTACGTATGTGAAGATCAGATGGAAAATAGGAGACTGCCAGGACACAGAGCACTGAATGACCAAAGTCGAAAAAGGATCCTGGTGTAGAAGAGATTCCGTCAGAAACTACTGATAGCCTTGGGAGAGCCAGCCATCAGAAAACCACTCCACGTGATCTGCAAGAGACTTCAAGAAAAACGTTGTATTTCTGACTCCAAAGAAAGTAGGTGCTGACAAGCATGAATATTACAGACCTGTTTTTGTGGAGTTCTTCAGTCCGAAGACCGGTTTCATGCAGGTCTCCATGCTACTCTATCCTGTGCAAGTCTCTTTTTCTCCGAGCAACTACTAGAGCTTACATCCTTCTGAACCTGCATACTATAATTCCCTTTACAACCTTTACGACCCACACTTCTTTCCAATACTAAATTGAATATGTCCTATCAACCGATCCCTTCTTCTAGTCAGCCACAAATATCTTTTCTCGTCATTTGTATTCAGTATCACTTCATTAGTTACGTGATATACTCATCTAATCTTCAACATTCTCCTGTAGCACCACACTTCAAATACTTCTATTTTCTTCTTGTGTAAACTGTTTATCCTCCATGTTTCATTTCCAAATATGGCTACATGCCACACAAATACTTTAAAAAAAGACTTCCTAACACTTAAATCCTATTCGATGTTAGCAAATTTCTCTTCTTCAGAAAAGCTTTTCTTACCAATGCCAGTCTACATTTAATATCATCTCTACTTCGGCCATCATCAATTACTCAACTGTCCAAATAGCAAAACTCATCTAATACTTTAAATGTATCGTTTCCTAATCTTATTCCCTCAGCATCACCTGATTTAATGTGACTACGTGACATTATCCTTGTTTTGCTTTTGTCAATATTCATCTTACATCCATCTTTCAAGATACTGACCATTCCGTTCAATTGCTCTTACAAGTTCGTTGCTGTCTCTCACAGAATTACATTGTCAATGGCAAACGTCAAAGCTTTTATCTCTTCTCCACGGACTTCAATTGCTACTTCGAATTTTTCTTTTGTTTCCCTTACTACTTGCTCAATATACAGATTGAATAACATCGGGGATAGGCTACAACCCTGTCTCACTCACTTCCCAACCACTGCTTCCCTTTCATGTCCCTCGACTCTTATAACTGTCGTCTGGTTTCTGTAAAAGTTGTAAATAACATTTCGCTTCCTGTATTTTACACCTGCTACCATCGAAATTTTAAAGAGAATATTCCAGTCAATATTTTCAAAAGCTTTCTCTAAGTCTAGAAATGCTATAAACGTAGGGTTGCCCTTCCTTAACCTATATTCTAAAATAAGTCGTAGACTCAGTACGGGCTTCCGTGTGGCCACATTTTCCGGAATCCAAACTCATCTTACCCGAGGCCAATATCTACTAATTTTTCCATTCTTCTGTAAACAATTCGTGTTAGTATTATGCAACCGTGACTTATTGAACTCATAGTTCCGTAATATTCACACGTGCAAGCATTCTTCTTGAAGTCTGAAGATTTTTTGGCCTGTCTCATACTTTTTGACCCCAGATGGAAGAGTTTTGTGATGGGTCGTTCTCTCAAGGCTGTCAGTAGGTCCGACGGAATGTCGTCTACTCCCGGGGCCTTGTTTCGACATAGGTCTTTGAGTGCTCTGTCAAACTCTTCTCGGTGTATCATTCCTCCCATCTCCTCTTCATCTACATCCTCTTCCATTTCTATAGTACTGTCTGCAAGTTCATCTTGCTTGCATGGACCCTCTACATATTCCTTCCATCTTTCGGCTTTCCCCTCTTTGCTTAAGACTGTTTTTCTATCTGAGCTCTTGATATGCACACAGCTGCTTCTCTTTCTTCCAAAGGTCTAACTTACCTGTAGGCGGTATCTAGCTTTTCCCTAGTGATATGTGCATCTAAATCCTTACACTTGTCCTCTTTCCATTCCTGCTTAGCCATTGTTCACTTCCTGTTAATCTCATTTTTTACACGTTTGTATTCCCTTCGTCCTGATTCATCTCCATCATTTTTATATTTTCCTTTTTCATCAGTTAAGTTCAATATTTCCTTTGTTATCCAAGGAGTTCTACTTGGCCTTGCCCTTTTACGTATTTGATCCTTTGGTGCCTCCAGTATTCCATCTCTCAAAGCTATCCATCTGTCTTCTACTTTGGCCCTTTCCCCATTTCCAGCCAATGCTTCCTTTGAAACCCGCAACAACATTGGTTCTTTCGACTTATCCAGGTCGAACCTCCTTAATTTCCTGTTTGCAATTTCTTTAGTTTTAATGTACAGTTCAAACCAAAAAATGTGGGCGAGTCCACATATGCCCCTGGAAATGTCTTACAATTTAAAATTTTGTTCCGAAATCTCTGTCCTGTCATTAGAGTAATCAATCTAGAACTTTTCGGTGTCTCCAGGTCTCAGCCATGTACACGACCTTCGTTCATGATTCTTAAACCAAGTGTTAGCTGTGATTAAATAACGCTCTTTGTAAAATTCTAGCAGCAACTTCCTCTTTCATTCCTTCCCCAACACAATTACATTTTCGTCTCCCTTAACTACCTCAATAATTTCTTTTATGTCATCATGCATTTCCTCAATTTCTTCATCACCTGCAGAAATAGTTGGCATATAAACTTGAACTATTGTGGTGAACGTGGACTTTGTATCTTCGCCATGATAATGCGATCACTATCTTTTTCATAGCAGTTTACCAGCATTCCTGTTTCTTTATTCGCTTTTAAACATACTCCTGTATTGTCTCTATTTGATATTACATTTGTAACCCTGCATTCACCTGACCAGAAGTGCTATTTCTACTGCCACCGACCTTCACTAATCCCCACTATATCTAACGTCAACCTATCCATTTCTCTTTTTAAATTTTCTCACCTAATTGCCCGGTTATGGGATCTAACATCCCACGCTCCGATTCGAAGAACGCCAGGTTTCTCTCGGTAACATCCTCCTGAGTATTCCTGCCTGGAGATCTGAATGGGGGACTATGGGACTATTTTAGGTCCTGAATATTTTACCGAAGAGGATGCTATCATCATTTAACCATACAGTAGAGCTGAGTGTGGTCGGGAAAAATTATGGCTATAGCTCCCCATTGCTTTCAGCCGTTCGTAACACCAGCAGAACAAGAATATTTTGGTTGATGTTACAAGGCCAGATCACTCAGTCATCCTGACTGTTTCTCTTACAACTACTGAAAATGCTGCTGCTCCTCCTCAGGAACCACACGTTTGTCTGGCCTCTCAGCAGATACCCCTTTGTTGTGGTGGCACCTAAAGTACAGCTGTCCGTATCGCTGCGAAACACAAACTTCACCACCAACGGTAAGGTCCATGGTTCAGATGGGGAGAGGGGGACCTACCAGTTTAATACGTCATGGTTGCAAAATACCAACATGAGTTGCTTAGAGGAATGGAAACGCTGATAAAAGCCGACCTCGGTGTAGATCAATTAGGAATCCGAAGAAATGTAAGAACACGCAAGGCACTACTGACCCTACAATTTGTCTTAGAAAGTAGATTAATGAAGGGAAATCCAGGTTTATAGCATTACTAAACTTCGAGAAAGCTTTTGAAAATGTTGATTGGACACACCCTTTGAGATTCTGGACGTAGCAGGGCTAAAATAAGAGAGGAAAAGGCTATTTACAACCTCTACAGGAACCAGGGCCGTTAAAGAGAAGCAGTAGTGATACGGGAGTGAGACAGGGTAGCAGCCCATACTTCATGCCATTCAGTCTGTACATTAAGCAAGCAGTAAAAGAAAACTCAAGAAAAATTTGGAAAAGGAATTAAAGTCCAGGGAGAAGAAATAAAAACTTTGAAATTTGCCAACAACATTGTAATTCTGTCAGAGTCAAGAAATGACTTGGAAGAGCAGTTGAATGAAGTTGTTCGTGTCTTGAAAGGAGGATATAAGATGAACTTCAACGAAAGCAGAACAAGGGTAATGAAATCTGGTCGAATTAGATCAGGAGATACTGAGGAAGTTAGATTAGGAAAGGGGTCACTAAAAGTAGTAGAGGTGTTTTGCTGTTTGGACAGTAAAACAGGGATGAGAGCGAAGGAGAAAGGAATAAAATACAGATTGATAATGGCAAGAAAAGAGCTTCTGAAGAAGAGAAATTTTTTAACATCGAATATAGATTCACATGTTGGTAAGTGTTTACTGAAACTATTTTACATGAATGTAGGTTTGAATGGGAAGAAGACGTGGTCGATAAGCAATTCTCACAAGAAGAGAATAGAAGCTGTTGAAATGTGATGCTATAAAAGAATGCTGAAGATTAAATGGGTATATCTTGCAACTAGGGAGGAGGTGCAGAATAGAATTGTGGAGAAAAGAAATCTGTGGCACAGGTTGACTAAAAGGGATCGGTTGATTGGACATCTTTTGAGACATCAAGGAATCACCAGTTTAGTTTGAAGTGAGGGGGGCGGGCGGAAATTGTAAAGGCAGACCGAGAGATGAATACAGTAAGCAGTCTGAAAAGGATGTAGGTCGCGGTAGTTTTTTGAAGATGAAGAGGCTTGCTCAGGTAGAACAGCATGGAGAACTGCATCAAAGCTGTCTTCGGACTGTAGACCACAAGAACAACTACAACTACAACAGGGTTACTTTTAAATTCGAAAAGAGACTGTTTGTATGTCTTTCCTGTCCTTGAAGCACAGATATATTCTTTAGTAAATTTACGTCGTCGAAGTATTATGCAACCAAAGACATAGGGTACGTATGACTTCGAGCGCTTCTCAGAATTAAGCAACTTTTTCATTTGCAATTATCCAGATGATTAAAATTTTATAACTGGCACAACTGAAATTACGTTGTTCAGAGGAGTGTAATGTAGTGTTCACCATTCAATGAATATTAGTTATCTTTCATACAACATTTTTATTTTGTTTCTTTCACCAACGGTAAGAATGTATGTCTACGTAATAAAAAGTCTTAATTTATTTCATAAAATGGTCTTTATTCGAGAGTGACCAAGAACAAACTGCAAACATTTCAAAAGACATACACAGCGGTAAACAGTGCTGCATTTATTTCAGTGTGAGATCGTGATCACCACAGGAGATGTACAATTTCAGGATTTTTGTTGTGGTGAGGGTCGTCGACGACCTGAATACTGATGCCGCCAGCTTCACAAAAACGTGATTCACCAAGCAGAGCAGTCACCGCTCGTCAGGTTTCCACGACGTACAGGTAACAAATGAAAACATACAGAACGCCCTGCAGTTTACATTAAACAAAATATTACTATTGTAATCTCATTGGGTTAATTACATACAATGCCATTTATCGTGTGGGCAGCAAAGACCTCTCTGTGATACTCTACTGTGCAGTGTCTGTATCACTACAGTTTGTTCAGCACACTGGGTTCTTCTATTCAAGTTAAGATCTCGAGGTGATTCCACAATATCCATGAGCAGTTTATGTACTTCATCCGAAGGTCCATCAGCTGAAAGAATTCTGCAGTAAGCACTCATTAGAAAGATTCCGACATACCAAATGGCACATTTCATATATAGAAAGATAAGTAAGCCACTGGCACAAGACATATGGGACATTTCACTGAACTAACAATCCTTCAACAATATAAACACTGAATAAAAAAAACAAAATACAGCTATTTGAAGCTGAGATCCAATCTATGAACTTCACAATAATTTGTGTCACTGAACAGTGGTGTTGCAACACATAAATCCAACATCTAGTATTATTATTTAAAGTTAGACTATTTTAAATGGTGGATGATCCTGCATTTTTATCAGAAAAGTGACACAGTTTAAATAGAGACATTACAGAACAGTTAGTGAAGACGAAAACTTCAAAAATTCTGCTATTGAGTTGACACCAACAAGAAATAAATCATTTTGTGTTTGTATTGATCACCCAATGGTATTGCTGGTAATTATTTTAATAAATTAACGGAGGTTTTAAATTAAGTCACAAAGATAAAAATTATCATAATTATGTGTGGAGACATACAAGAAAACACAACAACAAGCTTCACAGTTTCGGCATATCCCTGTTTGTCAGCAGAACAACAAGGATAACCATGATGACAGCATTGGTAATTGACCAGATGGGTACAAACATGGACAGGGAGAAATATAATAAATTGCCAAAGACCTTGGTTCTCAAACTATTTCTGCAAAATAATAAAATTAAAACAAGACTGCAGAGAATTCCTAAGCTGCACCCCCTTTTCGTCAGAAACCTACATGCAATTTTTTCAAGAATTGGCAAACCAATGTTCAGACGCTGGTTATAGAAAAGCAATGTAAATTAGGAATTCTTCGACTTATCAACATTGCTGATATTGAGCTTTGAAAAGATATTTCCAAATGTACCGAGATCAGTAGTAGTCCACAAAAGCTGATGAATAACAGCAAGTATTAGAAAGATCTCTCAAATCCTCAAGAACCTCATTACCGTGGAAACATGTCATAAGGAGCCAGACTACTTAAACTCTGACCATAGGTACAAAAAGATTTATATGCGGCTATTGACTGCCGTAAAAAGCCATTTAATGAGATAATAATATAAAATGCAGAGAGTATAATGACAGCATAGTGAGATGTCATTAAACGGGAAACAGAGACAAGGAAAACGATAATAACATACTGATAAGGCAGGGGGTAAATTAATAAATTATCCACACCAACTAGCAAACTATATGAACAAGCACTTTTCGAGAACTGCAAAGAAATTACAAAGATAATTCCCAAAACGAAGGTAAGTCCTTTTTCACTAATTACAATGACATTTTTATCAAGCTAAGACGAGTGAAACAGAAGAAAACCTAATAAATAAAATGTAGGCAGACTTAGATTTAACACCAGTATGTGTGCTGAAAGAAGCAGATGTGTTGTTGTGGTCTTCAGTCCAAAGACTGGTCCCCAATTCTATTCAGTACCTCCTCATTACTTACGTGATCTACCCACCTAATCTTCAGCATTCTTCTGTAGCACCACACTTCAAAAGCTTCTATTCTCTTCTTGTCTAAACTATTTATCGTCCATGTTTCACTTCCATACATGGCTACACTCCATACAAATACTTCCAGAAAAGACTTTGTGAAACGTATATATACACTCGATGTTAGCAAATTTCTCTCCTTCAGAAACGCCATCCTTGCTATTGCCGGACTATATTTTATATCCTCTCTATTTCGACCATCCTCAGTTATTTTGATGCCCAAATAACAAAACTGATCTACTACTTTAAGTGTCTCACTTCTTAATCTAATTCCCTCAGCATCACCTGGGTTAATTCAACTATATTCCCTTATCCTCGTTTTGATTTTGTTGTTGTTCATCTTGTATCCTCCTTTCAAGACACTGTCCATTCCGTTCAACTGTCCTCAAATCCTTTTCTGGCTCTGATAGAATTACAATGTCATGGGCAAACCTCAAGGTTTTTATTTCTTTCCCCTGGATTTTAATTCCTATTCCAAATTTGTCTTTGGTTTCCTTTACTGCTGGTTCAATGTACAGATTGCATAACATCTACGATAGGCTACAATCCTGTCTCACTCCTTCTCAACCACTGTTTCCCTTTCGTGCTCCTCGACTCTTATGACTGCCATCTGGTCTCTGTACAAATTGTATATAGCCTATTGCTCCCTGTATTTTACCCCTGCCACCTTCAGAATCTGAAAGAGAGTATTCCAGTCAACATTGTCAAAGCTTTCTCTAAGTCTACAAATGCTAGAAACGTAGGTTTCCCTTTTCTTAAGCTAGCTTCTAAGATAAGTCGAAGGGTCAGTATTGCCTCGCGCGTTCCTACATTGCTACGGAATCCAAACTGATCTTCCCCGAGGTTAAGTTCTACCAGTTTTTCCATTCGTCTGTAAAGAATTCGTGTTAGTATTTTGCAACCGTGACTTATTAAACTGACAGTTCGGTAATTTTCACACCTGTCAGCACCTGTTTTCTTTGGAATTGGAATTATTATATTCTTATTGAAGTCTGAGGGTATTTCGTCTGTCTCACACATCTTGCCCACCAGATGGAAGAGTCTGGTTATGGCTGTATCTCCCAAGACTATCGGTAATTCCAACGGAATGTTGTGTACTCCCTGGGCCTTGTTTCTATTTAGATCTTTCGGTGATCTGTCAAATTCTTTGTGCAGTCGGGGTAGCCGCGCGGTCTATGGGCGTCTTTTCACGGTCCGAACGGCTTCCCCCGTCGGAGATTCGAGTCCTCCCTCTGGCAAGGGTGTGTGTGTCGTCTTTAACGTAAGTTAGTTTAAGTTAGATTAAGTAGCGTGTGAGGTTAGGGACCAATGACTTCAGTAGTTTGGTCCCATAAGACCTTACAACAAATTTCTTTTGTCCAGTATCGTATCTGCCATGTCGTCTTCATCTACGTCCTCTTTCATATCCTAATATTGTCCTCAAGAGCATTGTCCTTGTATATACCCTCTAAACACTGTGATCAAAAGTATCCGGACATTTTCCATATTAGGTGCACTGTGCTGCCACCTACTGCCAAGTACTCCATATTAGTGACCTCAGTAGTCATTAGACATCGTGAGAGAGCAGAATGGGGCGCTCCGCGGAACTCACGGACTTCGAACGAGGTCAGGTGATTGGATGTCGCTTGTGTCATACGTCTGTACGAAAGATTTCCACACTCCTAAACATCCCTAGGTCCACTGTTTCCGATGTGACAGTGAAGTGGAAATGTGAAGGGACACGTACAGCACAAAAGCGTACAGGCCGACTTCGTCTGTTGACTGACAGAGACCGTCGACAGTTGAGAGGGTCGTAATGTGTAATAGGTAGACAATTATCGAGACCATCACACCAAGATCCACTGCAAGTTCTATGACAATTAGGCGGGAAGTGAGAAAACTTGAATTTCATGGTCGAGCGGCTGATCATAAAAATTGTGTGGAGTGACGAATCACGGTACACTGTGTGGCGATCCGATGTCAGGGTGTGTGTATGGCGAATGCCCGCTGAACGTCATCTGCCAGCGTGTGTAGTGCCAACTGTAAAATTCGGAGGCGGTGGTGCCATGGTGTGGTCGTGTTTTTCGTGGAGGGGGGCTTGTACCTCTTATTGTTTTGCGTGGTACTATCACAGCACAGGTCTATATTGATGTTTTAAGCACCTTCTTGCTTCCCACTGTTGAAGAGCAATTCTGGGATTGCGATTGCATCTTTCAACACGATCGAGCACCTTTTCTTAATGCACGACCTATGGTGGAGTGGTTACACGACAATAACATCCCTATAATGGACTGGCCTGCACAGAGTTCTGACCTGAATCCTATAGAACACCTTTGGGATGTTTTGGACCGCCGACTTCGTGCCAGGCCTCACCGACCGACATCGATACCTCTCCTCAGTGCAGCATTCCGTGAAGAATGGGCTGCCATTCCCCAAGAAACCTTGCAGCTCCTTACTGCATGTATGGCTGCGAGAATGGAAGCTGTCATCAAGCTTAAGAGTGGGCCAACGCCGTACTGAATTCCAGCATTACCGATGGAGGGCGCTACGAACTTGTAAGTCATTTTCAGCCAGGTTTCCGGATACCTTTGATCACATAGGTTTTATTCCTTTCATCTTTTCGCTTTCCCTTTTTCGTTTAGGACTGGTTTACCATCTGAGCTCTTGATGTTTATACAGGTGCTTCTCTTTTCTCCAGACGTCTACCTTTCTCTGTAAGCGGCATGTATCTTACCCCCAGTGATATATGATTCGACAACGTTACATTTCTCCTCTAGCTACTGCCGCTTAGCCGTGCACTTCCTGTCGATCTCATTTTTGAGACATGTTTATCCCTTTTCGTCTGCTTCATTTGCTACATTTTCATATTTTCTCCTTTCATCTCTTATATATCTTGTGTTACCCAAGGATTTCTACTAGCCCTCGTCATTTTACCTTCTTGGTCCTCTACTGCCTTCACTATTTCATCTCTCAAAGTTACCCATTCTTATTCTACTGTATTGCTTTCCCCTGTTCTTGACAATCGTTCCCTATTGCTCCTTCTGAAACATTCTACAACCTCTAATTCTTTCAGTTTATTCAGGCCCCATCTTCTTAAATTCCTACCTTTCTGTAGTTTCTTCAGTTTTAAACTATAGTTCATAACCAACGAATTGTGATCAGACTTCACTGCCGCCCCTGAAAATGTCTTACAATTTAAAATCTGGTTCCTAAATCTCTGTCTTACAATTATATAATCTATCTGGAATGTTCCGGTGTTTCCATGTCTCTTCCACGTTCACAACTTCCTTTCATGATTCTTAAACCAAGTGTTAGCGATGATTAAGTTATGCTGTGTGCAAAATTCTACCAGGCGGCTTTCGCTTTCATTTCTTACCCTCAGTCCATATTCATCTACTACTTTTCCTCTCTTCCTTTTCCCACTATCGAATTTCAGTACCCCGTTTCTATTAAATTTTCGTCTCCCTTAAGTATTTGAATTATTACTTTTATCTCATCATATATTTCTTCAGACTCTTCATCATCTGCGGATCTAGTCGGTATATAAACTTGTACTGCAGTGGTAGGAGTAGGATTCGTGTCTATCTCGGCTACAATAATGCGTTCACTGTGCTGTTCGTAGTAGCTTATCCGCGTTCCTGTTTTTTTTATTCATTATTAAACTTACTCCTGCATTAACCCTATTTGATTTTGAATTTATAACCCTGTATTCACCTGACCAGAAGTCCTGTTCCTCCTGCAACCGAATTGCACTAATTCCCACTACATATCTTTAGCCTGTCCATTTGCCTTTTCAAATTTTTTAACCGAACCGCCCGATTAAGGGATCTGACACTCCACGGTCCGGTCCGGTCCATAGAACGCCAGTTTCATTTCCACTGATAACGACGTCCTCCTAAGTAGTCCCTGCCCGGAGATCCGAATGGGGGACTATTTCACCTCCGGAATATTTTACCCAATGGGATGCCACCATCATATAATGATACAGTAGAACTGCATGGTCTCTGGAAAAATTACGGCTGTAGTTTCCCCTTGCTTTCAGCCGTTCGCAGTACCAGCACAGCAATGCTGCTTTGGCTGATGTTACATGATCAGTTCAGTCAATCATGCAGACATCCGCCCCTGCAACTACTGAAAAGGTTGCTGCACCTCTTCAGGAATCACAAGTTTGTCTGGCCTCTCAACAGATACCCCTGCGTCGTGGTTGCACCTACGGTACGCCTATCTCGTTCACGGAGGCACACGAGCCTCCCCACCAACGGGGGCCATGGCTCATGGAGGGGGACCAAGCAGATGGAGAATACAAATTCTCGTAACAAACATGATAAATTAGTCATCCGCATCAGAGAACTGTGCAGATTGCATAGAACAGGCAAAAGTTGTTCCTCTGCTAAAGAAAAGTAAAACAAAAGACATATAAAACTGTCAGATTTCACAAAAAAATATAATCAGTTATGGAAGGTATCTTAATCAATAACTTGAACGAACACAAACTCGTTTGTGGAATTCACGAAAACGATTCCTGATGCTCTTAACAAGGCACGTTCTTAAATCTTTCTGAGGATTTAGATAATTATATACTTAAGATTCTACTAAATAAGTTACAAGCATTACGGCCTGCATGAGTCACAGAAGTAGATATATTCGGTGAAGCTAAAAGACAAGGCCTCAGCACTCATTTACAACCTTTCGCTCGACGAAAGATCGATACCTAAAGATTGGAAAGCTGCACAGGTTACACTAACACGCAAGAAAGGAAACAGGAGTTAAATTAGAAATCCATATCGCTATCGCAGATTTGCAGCAGCATTTTGGAACATATATTGTGTTAGAAAATTACGAATTATATTGTAGAAAATGATTTATTGACAAATAGCCAACATGGATTTAGAAAAAGTAGTTCTTGTGGAATACCACTGCCTCTTCATACACACGACGTAACGAGCGACATTGAGAGGGGATATCAAACTGAGTCCATATTTCCATATTTCCAGAAGGCTTTTGACACCGTTCCTCACAATCGACTTCTAATCAATTTGCGTGACTACGGAGTACGGTCTCAGTTGTGCAACTGGATTTGTGATGTCCTTTTAGAGAGGTCACTATCCGTAGAAACTGACGGAACGTCATCGAGTAACATAGAAGTGGTATTTGCGGTTCTCCAGGGAAATATTATAGGCCTTCTGCTGTTCCTAACAGATATAAACGATTTAGGACACAATTTGAAGAGCCTTCTTAGATTGGTTGCAGATGATGCTGTAATTTACGGTTACGTAAAGCCATCAGGTGATCAAAAGCAATTGCAAAATGATGTAGACAGAGCATTTATATGGTGCAAAAAGTGGCAATCGACACCAAATAATTAAAATTGTGAAGGCATCCTCATGAGTACTGAAAGGAATACGCTAAATTTCGGTAACACGATAAATCACAGAAAATCTAAGTCTGTAAATGCAACTGAATACTTAGGAATTACAATTACGTTTAACTTAAATTGGAACGATCACGTAGTTAATGTTGTGAGGAAAACGAACAAATGACTGTGATTTATTGGCAGAATATTTAGAAGATCCAACAGGTCCACTGAAGGGACTGTCCACATTATGCTCGTCCGCTCTCTAGTGGAGTACTACTACACGGTGTGGAATCTGCATCAGACAGGTTTGGCGGATGACATCTGAAAAGTTCAAAGAAGGGCAACTACATTCATGCTCATAAATTGAGGATAATTGCAGAATGTGGTGCCACACAACGTGGCACTACACAAAACTGGTGCTAATAGCACAGGCACATAGGGAACACACACGACACAGATCTGTAAGTCCACGGTATTGGTGATAAGTTGAGAAAACCGTCCCGAAACACATGTGCTACAAAACGTCACTGTTTCTTGCTCATGTACCCCGACATCAATATGGGATATGATCATAATGCAGACGTACACAGGCCGCACAACGGATTGACATACTATGGATCAGGTGATCGAGCAGCTGCTGGGGTATAGCCTCCCATGCCTGCACCAGTGCCTGTCGGAGCTCCTGAAGTGTCATAGGTGTTTGAAGACGTGCAGCGATACGTCGACCGAGAGCATCCCAGACGTGCTCGATGGGGTGTAGGTCTGGATAACAGGCAGGCTCTTCCATTTGCCTGATATTTTCTGTTTCAAGGTACTCCTCCAGGATGGCAGCTCGGTGGCGCCATGCGTTATCATCCATCAGGGGGAAGGTGGAGCCCACAGCACCCCTGAAAAGGCGGACATACTGGAGCAAAGTGACGTTCCGATACACCTAACCTGTTACAGTTCCTCTGTCAAAGACATGCAGGGGTGTACGTGCACCAGTCATAATCCCACCCCACACCATCAAATCATGACCTCCACACAGGTTCCTTTCAAGGACATTAAGGGGTTGGTATCTGGTTCCTGGTTCACGCCAGATGAAAACCCTGCGAGAATCACTGTTCAGTCTATACCTGGACTCGTCTGTGAACATAATCTGGGACCACTGTTCCAATGACCATGTACTGTGTTATTGACACCAGGCTTTACGGGCTCTCCTGTGACCCAGGGTCAGTGGAATGCACCTTGCAGGTGTCCGGGTGAATAAACCATGTCTGTTCAGTCGTCTGTAGACTGTGTGTTTGGAGACAATTGTTCCATTGGCTGCGGTAAGGTCCCGAGCAAGGCTACCTGCAGTACTCCGCGGCCGTCTGCGAGCACTGATGGTGATGTATCGATTTTCTTGTGGTGGTGTACACTGTGGACGTCCCGTGCTGTAGCGCCTGGACACGTTTGCTGTCTGCTGGAATAGTTGCCATAATCATGAGATCACACTTTGCAGCACACGGAGGGCCCGTGCTACGACCTGCTGTGTTTGAACAGCCTTCAGCCGCCCTAGTATTCTACCCATCATAACGACATCAATATGTGTTTTTCAACACACAGTTTTTCAACACACAGTCACCATTAGCATGTCTGAAAACGTATGTACACTTACTCGCTGCACCGTACTCTGACATGCACAAACACAGCTCTGCATATGTGGACTGCTGCCAGCGCCACCGTGCGACGACCTCAGGTCAAATGCACCGCATGGTCATACCCCGAGGTGATTTAAACCCTCTAACCGCCAACCAGAGCGTTGTTTCACCATGTATCAGCATTATACTTAATTTATGAGTATGTGTGTATTTGCAAAACTCGCTAACTGCATAAAGCTGGTGCAAAAATCGCTAACTCAATATTTCACTTAAGATTTTAACGTATAAAAGTAAGTGTAGACTTCAGTCATTAATACCGTGTAATTTTTTTTCTTATTTTTTAGAAAATAAATGAAGTCTTTAATTTTAATAGTTTGGTTGGAACGAGGTTTTCGTGATCATATCAGTTTCGTCTATCATCCAGTTAGCGGCTTTTGCATCTGGACTACACATATAATGATGCACTATAGTGATATGCCTTTCCTATCCTCAATTGATGAGCATGAGTGCAGTTTTGTACTATCACGAAATAGGGGGGGGGGGGGGAGAACCACGAATATGATACACGGTCTGGGGAGGCAATGTTTGAAACATAGGAGTTTTTCGACGCATCAGGATCTTTTCACAAGATTTCAATCACCAATTTTCTCCTTCTATTGGTGAAATATTTTGTTGGTGCCCATCTACATGGGAAGAAACGATGACTGTAGTAAAATAAGAGAAGTCAGAGCATGTATGGAGTAGAACAGTGGAGAAATAGCTTGAAGGTGATTTGATGAACCCTCTGCCAGTCACTTACTTGCGAGTTGATGAGTAGTCGTATAGATGTAAGTGTAGACGTAAGTGTAGGGATAGCAATCGCGGCTAATGGCTAGTTTCGATAATGCCAAGCAGATAGGGCACAAAGGGTAGTGATAATCGTAACCGAAAATTATGTTAAACGTTTTGTGGAACACTTATCAGAACCAAAATAAATTAATCTAGGTGTTCCTTAGAGTAGCACATTAGAGCCAATACTGTTCCTCGTTCAGGGTGTCCGAGTAGAACTAGTCAGTATTAAAGAATATGAGAGGAATCATCATTCGAAGCAAAAAAGTCGAGTAAACATGGGCTCTAAAATGCATACCTTCTGAGCTATGAGCACGTCATCGGCGATACTGTGAAACAAATATAATTTACTGCAACCTCTTTGCTTTCCATAGTTTGAGAAGTGGTGTTATGAACCAAAAAAAGAAAAAAATAGACCAGTAAACATGGGCTATAAAATGCATACCTTCATTGCTAGGTGCACTGGTTCAGTAGAAGATATGTGTTTCGTGGCATCGAAGACGAAAAAGTGCTCATGTGCTATGATGTACTTTTTAGGCCCCAAGTTTACCGGAAACTTTTTCTTGTTTTGGTCTATATTACCACCTTTTAAAAAGATGGAAAGCAAAGAGCTTGCAGTAGAATAGTTAGTTTCAGAGGACTGAAGATGAAGAATTGCTCATAGGTCTTAACGTATGCATTTTAGATACCATATTTACTACACTTCCCTGCGTCGAATGATCGTTCCTGTAATACCACTCAATGTTGACCATTCCTTCTTGGACACCTTGCACAAATCAATAACTCTCCCAATAGAGGTAGCCATAGGAAAAGTGATTTTATCAAATTAAAGATAGATGGTACCTCTATGGAATGTGTGCTAAACACAAAATTTGTAGGAATGAATATTGATTCTCAACTGAAGTGGTGTTGTACACACGATGGAAGCTTACAAACAGAGTATTATGAGCGTGTTAGGCCCTTTCGTTCTTGTTATTGCTGTGTAATAGACAGTATACATAATGTTAATACGTACACTCAGTTCTTAGGAAAGGAATTCTTTTCTGGGGAGTAAACGCACAAAATATTAGTAGAGTTTCCAAACTGCAGTAAAGACCCATAAGAATAATAACGAAATAATAATTACGGTAATCGGGTGAGCACAAAAAAACCTGAGAATACTAATAAAGCTAGAAGATACATCTGCCTCCTCCCAGTAATGATTGAATGTTATAACGTGTTTTTACTCAGTATGATGTATTGTTGCATTAAATAAATTGCTCCATTGCTGCCCTTAACTGGATTCACTTTTGACTAAACGCTAGTGTGAGAGGAATGTGTAAATTTAGTGAGTTCTGAATTTGTAGTTTCTACAAACGTTTATACTAAGTGCCGTAACAGCTCTTTTTTATTATACTTTATTTATTTATTGCATCTATATAAGCTCCGTTGTTAGAAAACGCCAAAGACACCATTGAGACTCTGCGAACAACTGTGTTATGTGTATTTCGATACAAAATGTTTCAGACGAAAATCGTTGCTCAGTGCTTGATTTTTAAAATTTTAGGTGCCGGAAGGCACCTCCTAACAATACACCACCCCTATACCGCCTCCTCCAGCCAAAGAAATAAAAAATTTCGTTTTTTTAAATCTTGCTAAAACGTCAATGAGAAATCTTTTTCTTACAGAATACTGTTCTCAAACCCAGGTTTGTAAAGCGTTATCCTGTAAGCAAAACAATAACACCACAAGATTTAATACAATGGCGCCATGCACCTACCGCAAATTGGGAACGAAACTCATCTTGGTTATACTGTAGATCTCTGATGTTGCTAATAGTCGACTAGAAGACCGATATGTATCAATAACAACTCTGGAAGGAAACTCATCACACCTTCGGAACGGAGCTCGACTTATCTCTCTCTCTCTCTCTCTCTCTCTCTCTCTCTCTCTCTCTCTCTCACACACACACACACACACACACACACACAGACACACACACACACACACACACACACACACACACACTATACCACGCTATACACCCCCATCCATTCCATCACCTTGGTCAGCAATTGTCCCGTTCACTGCCGCCGGTGCACTGGCAAATTAATGTGATCTAAAGTATCCGGACACCTGGCTGGAAATGACTTACAAGTTCGTGACGTCCTCCATCGGTAATGCTGGAATTCAGTATGACGTTGGCCCACCATTAGCCTTGGTGACAGCTTCCACTCTCACAGGCATACGCTCAGTCAGGTGTTGGAAGGTTGCTTGAGGAATGGCAGTCCATTCTTCACGGAGTGGCACTTGAGAGAGGTATCGATGTCGGTCGGTGAGGCCTGGCACGAAGTCGGCGTTCCAAAACATCCAGAAGGTGTTCTATAGGACTCATATCAGGACTCTGTGGAGGCCATCCATTACAGAAATGTTATTGTCGTGTAATCACTCCGCTACAGGCCATGCATTATGAACAGGTGCTCGATCGCGTTGAAAAATGCAGTCGCCATCCCCGAATTGCTCTTCAACAGTGGGAAGCGAGAAGGTGCTTAAAACATCAATGTAGGATTGCACTGTGATGGTGCCACGCAAAACAACAAGAAGTGCAAGCCCCCTGCATGAAAAACACGACCACACGATAACACCTCTACGGAGAACTACACACGAGATATTCCGGCTTCTGGATCGTGTGGGACTGGACCTTACACGTGCTGCCGTGTCAAAGGTGTATCGTGAGCACCTACACTGGGGGCTAACCGCTGTCACAAGAGTCAACGACCACTACAGGGGGCCGTGATCGGCATTCTTGGATTGCAACTGACGGTCCAGTGTGCAACAGATCACTCGCTCGTTCATTGATGGTCAACAAAATACGACGAGGAACCATACCAACTGAGATCACTGCCATCGCAAGTACCTCCTCTCACCATATACAATGTTCACATTAATATGATCACACCCAATGTTGGACGTCAACATGCAAGAATCTCTCACAATCGGCAGGTGGCAGCACTAGCAGTTGGGCGTTTATAAAGCGTGTCGGGGGACGCGCAAAGCAGGGCAGTCGTTGTCGTAACGCGGAGAAGGAGCGACTTATCTGACTCCCGAAAGGGCATGATCATTGGCTTCCGAGCCAGCGCTGCAAGCGTTTCTGAAACAGTTAAGTTTGTAAACTGTTCACTTGCCGCCGTGGTTAAAATATATTCTCTACGGCAAAATGATGGTGTCTAAAACCGGTGCCGAGGCAACTGATGCACCATGGGTCACAGGTGACGGGGGTGAATGACTGATGTGTAGTTGTGTACGGCCGAATGGACATGCAAATGTTGAGCAACAGACCGCCCAGATGAACCAACGGACTACGAACTGTGTCTCCTCAACTTCCGTTCAGCGACCGCTGGTTCATGCATACATGCCGATTGCGGTTCATAGGCGACGAAGGATGGAATTTGCGCACCAGTTGCCGGGAAATGGACGTCCACTGAGTGACGACAGGTCGCCTATTCAGATTAATCACGTTTTATACTCCATCGGATAGATGGCCGTTGGCGTGTAGACACCTCAGACAAGCGTCGTAAGGGTCGAGGCCGAAGAAGGGAGCGTTACGGTGTGGGGGAATATTTCTCGTGGCATTCCATGGGTGATCTCGTCATTCTGGAAGGCACACTGACCAACACACCTACGCATCTATCGTACGAGTTCATGTCCATCCCTATATGCAGTTTTTTATCTCCTCGGCGCGATGGCAGCTACCAGTAGTACAATGCAACGTGTCACACAGCTCGCAGTGTTTGTGGATGGCTCATCATGAGTTTACCGTACTTTCCTGGACACCAGACTCTCTCTGGATTTAAGCCCGATCCAGAATATGGGACGACATGGATCTAGCTCTTCGCGCCATGGAGCCTCAACGTAAAAACCTGGCGCAGTTGGCCACAGCACTGCAGTCGGTACGGCTCCGCGTCCCTGCGGGTATCTTCCAGAATCTAAATGACTCTCTTTCCGCACATCTCGCAGCGGTCCACCCTGCAAAAGATTGTTATTCAGGCTTTCGTCAGATGATGACGGTAATGTGACTGATCAGTGCGCCTCAACCACGACGCTACGGCACATTCTTACGTCACACAGTTATATTTATAACTTTCCAAAACCAGTCGCATCGATAATTAGATACTGCAAAATGTTCAGCCATACGGTGTCCTATAAAGCCTGTCTATGGTAGACTGATCTCTGTGACGATAATAACTGTACATGTGACGCTAGATCGCGTATTTTTCGAAAGGATCGAATGGGGTATGGTTAGTGCTGTATATCAAAGGTGAGAATTTCGTGAGCATCGTTGTGTGTGTGTGTGTGTGTGTATGTTATCACGTCTGATAAAACGCGAAATGCCGGCCGCGGTGGTCGAGCGGTTGTAGGCGCTTCAGTCCGGAACCGCACGACTGCTACAGTCGCAGGTTCGAATCCTGCCTCGGGCATGGATGTGTGTGATATCCTTAGGTTAGTTAGGTTTAAGTACTTCTAAGTTCTAGGGGACTGAGAACTCAGTTATTAAGTCCCATAGTGCTCAGAGCCATTTGCCCCAAAATGCGAAATAAAAGGTTTAGGCCAAGGAATCGAGATCCATAATTTCAGAGGCACCAAGAAAGAAAGCCAGACAAGGAACTGGAAACCAATTGACCATTTGTTGTTAGAGTTTGTAACCTCCCTCTTACTAATCGGCCTATCCTGCTTGTGATATAAAATATGACCGTGGATCGCGTGTATGCATAATGGAGTTTTTCTTATTGGATAAGGCTATCTTTCCCGAACAATTGATACCGTTAAGTAGGAGGAAAGTGTACAACCGATCTTTCTGATGGAAAGTCTACTAAAAATAAAAATTAATTAAACCGAACACGGCTATAATCTGGAAAATGAAAGTTATTTTGTGCATTGACTCATGAACAACACTGGACAGAAAAGGGGTACCACTGATCATGAATCCAAAAGTTACAGTAATGAACGAAATGGAAATAATTGAAGGTTGCCAGATTACTAGGGCAATTTACATCCAAAATTCTGTACAAGATGATGGGAAAGATAAACATATATTATTAAACACTGACATGGCAACTGAAAGTTGTCACGTTTTTTGGCACTAATTTTAAGTGAGGGTGTAATGATAAAGAAACTGAGAATCCACTCTTACGTTAAGTTTGGCATTAAATTTTGAAAGGGTAATCGAGTAATGATTTGAAAATATGTAATTAAACTGTATGTTAGTATTGAACTTCGTTACGTAAACAAAGACTTTCAGTGACCTCAACATAACGTCATCAAAGAAATTTAGAAAAAAAGTCAAGCACTTTTTACTTTGCCGTTACTTATTTTGCAAATTGGATTTCATATTATTGTCTGAACAACTGAACCTTTTTTACTGGCTTGAACAGAATTAAACACTAGAATACGTAACAAACCAAATAGCCATGTGCTCCAAGCTATATGTAAAATAAATAAAACTTCTGCACTCTTAATTTCAGCATTTCTTTAGATTAGAATGTTTTCTAGTGATTGATTCCCAAACTTGAAAAATGAAATTGCTTTACTTTAGTCATATACTGAAACATCTGTTGTACAACAGTTAATTGAAAGTAGACAGAGGTTAAATGTCTTAAAAGTGAAATTATCCTTTAATAAACCGGCTGTAACTATTCAAATTGTTTCTTATGACACTCAGCATATAAGGAAAAAAAGGGTAATGAGGACACAATCGCCCTGAGTTTAACTGATAATCATTTAAATAAATTTTATCACTCAAGTCACATTCAGTTGTGCTGCTGGGTTATCCGTTAATACTTTCTACCAATGAACAGTCTTACTTCAGTGCTGCGCATACGACGAAACTCGGAGCCGACGACGAAGCTGTGTTGCTGGAACTGCTGTTACTATTGAAGACGGTAGCATCTTGTGGAGCCACGGCTAATTACAGGAACGGGTAGTCGTAATTAATACAGCCTCTTCCGCTCGTCAACTGTCCGTACTCCTGCTGCTAAACATCTGGTGGGCGAGTCTACATGATCCGCCAAAATGGTACTCTCTACTGCGAGAGCGTTAACACCACATTTCCGCACACTAACAGCGCTGGAACCCGTCTCTATCTCCGTGTCTCTCTGTGTCTTATAAATGTATAGCTATGGTGTTCTTTTAATCATTGACAAAGGTCTTCTTAGGCATTTGTTGGTTTCAATATTGTTCTGAAGAAGGTGTAGTTATCTACGCCGAAACCTGGGTTAACACTAGGTGCTTTTTTCGCAATCGAGGCGGGTTGTTAGTTTTTTAATACATTAACCAACGATTGCTGACGCGCTGCGATGTTGAAGGTTCTTTTTGAAGTGAATGGTGAGGAGGACACAGCATGTTATCTCTAATGGAGAGTCATCGAAAGATGTAGAAGTAACATCAGCTGTGCCCCAATCAAGTGTGTCGGGACACTTGCTGTTCATGCTGCAGGGCTATATTCATGACTTGGCAGACTACTCAACAGTAGAGTTAGACTTTCTGCAGTCGATACAGTTATGTGCAATGAACTACTGTCTGAAAAAAGTTGTGCAGAAATTCAGTGAGATCTTGATAAGGGTTGGTAGCTCGCTTCATATGTTCAGAAATTACATTGCACTGTATAAAAATGACCAAAACATTAACGAGTCACATTTGTAATCGGTCATGTCATGCAAAGAGGTGGGTGCAACGATTTGTAGACATGTGAAATGAAAGTCCCGTAGGCTCTGTCGTAGGTAAAGTAGGTAGCATATTTCTCTCCACTGGAAGGATACGGAGAAAATGCAATCAGTCTACGCATGAAATTACTTACAAAACACTCGTGCGTCCCATGTTGTTCAAGTTTGTGGGATCCAGGGCTAGCAAGGGATATTACACATGTGAAAAGAAGGGCAGCACTGATGGACACAGGTTTGTATGAGCCATGCGAAACAGTCACGGATATGCTGAAAAAACCGAACTGTTTGCAGACAGATGCAAACTGTTACGTGAAAGCCTACTTACGAAATTTGAAGAAGAAGCTTAAAGTGGGGAAGCTCCCGTTGTAAAGACAAGATGGGATAGTTAACAGCCTCCACATGAGCATTTAAGTTACCGTACTTCTGGGCTCCATACGCGAATGGAACAGGAAGAGTCCCTGATAACAGGTGCAGCCGTATGCATGTCACAGTGGTTTGCAGAGTATAGATGTGGACGCAGAACCCGTGTAAACACGTCTACATTCTTACCCACCACTTCAGCTCGCCCCTCTTCACCAAGCACCCCTACAGTTTCACTAACTGGTTTTGAACAATGGCTAGAAATATGCTGCTACGCACAACATGTCGCTGCAATAGAGGACAAGATCAAATTACAGCACGCATAGTAGCATTTGAACAATCATTCTTCCCATAATCTACAGGTCAATGGAGTGAGAAAAATCCCTAATAACTCATACAATGGGACGTACCCTGTGTCATGCACTTCACACTGGTTGGCACAGTACGATCGTAAATGTAGAACACCCTCCTGCCCACCGAGAATATTAACCACAACTTACATGGTAGATGAGATGTTGGCAAAGAAGATGCAATGCTGCACATAGCCGTGCACTTCCAGTAAGATGGTGGTGTAATGGTGTTGCTCTTGCGCCCATGATTGTAGTCCAATTCAAATTACTTGTCGCTTGACACTTAACGCGTTGGAACTGGTTCCCTTCAGTCACCGGGCTCAACGTCACGATCGAACTGTTCGCTGTTGCCAAACTTGTAACGCCGCAAATGAATGATGAAAGGCACCTGCTACCGATATATAATTTTTTCTGAACTGTATGTAAATATTTGTAATTTTAATGCTTAATAAGTAAGGACAATGCTTAATAAGTAAGGACATTGCTTCACTGTATGTGTAAGTTTAGGTAGAAATCTGTTGACATTTCGTTGTATTTATCTGTGTTTATGAACGTATAGCTATGGTGTTCTTTTAATCATTGACAAAGGTCTTCTTAGGCAGTTGTGGGTTTTATTGTTGTTCTGAAGAAGGAGTAGTTATCTACGCCGAAACCTGGGTCAACACTAGGTGCTTTTTTCGCAATCGAGGCGGGTTTTTAGTTTTTAATATATTCACTTCAAACCCCATATGACCGTGCTTTCAATAACAACCGTAGGCGCCGCGCGTGATTAAATGGCTCTGAGCACTATTGGACTTAACATCTATGGTCATTAGTCCCCTAGAACTTAGAACTACTTAAACCTAACTAACCTAAGGACATCACACAACACCCAGTCATCACGAGGCAGGGAAAATCCCTGACCCCGCCGGGAATCGAACCCGGGAACCCGGGCGCGGGAAGCGAGAACGCTGCCGCACGACCACGAGCTGCGGACGCGCGCGCGATTAGCCGAGCGGTCTGAAGCGCTGCAGTCATGTACTGTGACGCTGGTCCCGGCGGAGGTTCGAGTCCTCCCTCGGGCATGGGTGTGTGTGTGTGTTTGTCCTTAGGATAATTTAGGTTAAGTAGTGTGTAAGCTTCGGGACTGATGACCTTAGCAGTTACGTCCCATAAGATTTCACACATGTTTTGAACAACCGTAGGCGGGTACTGAGTCAAATGGTTTTCGGAAGTAAAGAAATACTCCACCTACATGACTGTTCTGATGTATGGCTTTCAGGATATCGCTGAAAAAAGGAGGAGATGGGTTTTGCGGGACTGCTGTTTCCGGAATCCTGCTGGTTAGGGTGGAGAGACCTTTGTGTCCGACACAGCTCATTATGTTTGTGCTCAGAATATGTTCTAAGAATTTACAAAAGATCGATTACAACGATAGTGGACGGTAGTTGTGTAGATTGCATCATTTCTGCCACCCTACTTCTAAACGAGTGAATCTGTGTTTCCTTTCAGTATTTGGTTCGTTCGAAGGATCTTCGGTATACTAAGAGGGGCTAATCAAACCGCAAATTCTATATCTAGTCTGATAGGGATTTCATTAGGCCCTAGAGTTACGTCCAATCTTAGCGAATTCAGCTGTTTCTCAATGCCATCATCCCTCATCGGCGGACGATACACGTTCACCTACGGCGTCACACACAGGACATGTACGTTCAGGAAGAATGTTCTATCCTATCTGTGATGAAATGTACCAGACGGGTTCGAGAACTTATGCGGTCATAAATGTGCATCTATGGCTTCCCAGATAGTTTTCAATCCAGATGAGCGCAGACGAGACCCCATCGAGCAAGACGAGGGCAGCTTGCAGTCAGCTCGGAACCGTGTCCGTGGATTGCGGGCTGCGGTTGAGCAGTTGCTTCAAACCCCATATGACCGTGCTTTTGGTGCCTGGTAGAGAAAATGCAATGGCACGTATCCTCCGTCATCAAGGTGATGATAGATGTCTCTAATTCAGTTGGTCACGGGTTTATCTTATTCGTCTGTTCCTTCTGTTCCTGTATAGGAGTCGGGGAACAAGCACAGCAATTGCTTGAAAAACCGGGGAAAACAGTCTAAAATCCATACGCAAGGAAACCAGCTTGTGAAACAACGTTCGTTTATCCAGCGCTTGACACAGGAATGATCGACATCCCTAATTCGCAAGCTGGCACATGTAACCGCTCTTTAGAGAGTGGGTATTCAGAAACGAATATTAGATTAAATTCAGTAATACGAAATGACCCAAGAGGCCCCCCCCCCCCAAACAAAAAAAAAACAAGGTAGTCGTATTTCGAAATAATAGTTAGTTAAAATTTTACAAAGTGATAGATATTTGAAATAGAGTAACGCAAAGAAGCACAAAGGGAATCCAAGGAAGACATAATAGAGCTGTGTTTTGTTTTGAATATAATACATGGACCAATGCGCAGCATTGTTGGCTCTCTTGAGTCTCTGTTTTCGATGGTGCATGTTCGCAGTGTTCCGTGGTAGTCGGAAGTTAGGGATTATAAGCCTAATTAAATATCATTCTGATAACTGGATTAGATATTGAAGTGGCGGATAATAGATTATTTTGAGTTATTGGGACAGAAAATAGTTAGGCCTTATCATACTAATACCTTTGCCGACCGCTGTCAAGGCGATTCTGCTAATAAACGAGACGTGAGATATAGTGCCCGTGAAAAGACTAAATTTGTGCTGAACAGACACTGAAAGAACTCGAAACTATAATTAATATCGTGTCGTGAGAATTAAGAACCTTAGATATTGTAAAGCCAGATATTAATGGTAAAAGACAGTTTCATGGGTAATTATATCTTTGGTGATAGAAACGCGATGGAATGTGGTACGGGCTGACCGTTATTATACCGAAAGGATACACACTAGGATCATCTCCTTCTTCATTGATTCCCCAGTGCCAACTCTCATTAATTTAAGAAGTGAGTTGGGTCAATAAAACAGAGTATATACGAGAATTTCTCCGTGTTTTCTAAATCCCGAAAATGAGATAGTACACAGACAATTATATCTGTGAATATTCAAGGGTTATTGAGAAAAGCTGATCCACCTGTTACAGACAGATAATAGGATTTAACGAAGGTATATTGACTACGAAGGTAACTAAATCAAATTTTTTTGGAAACAAAAATGAGAAAAAATAGACTGGAACCCGATTGCTATGTTATTCCCGAGTAATAAATAAAATCATTGTCTTTGGATCCGTCGTGGTCGAAAGTGTATGAAATATCTCTGGGAATAGAAAACGAGATCAATTTTCAACTGATAGTTCACACAATTAGATTCACAACGTGATTCAGAGATGTTTTATGCCCGATCCACACGGCAGGGAATGGTTCTTATCTAGCCGGGACAATATACACACAAACGTTTGAGATCAGCTCCGCTGCCAGGGGAAAACGGCGAAGCGATATCTGTGCAGTCGCGACGACTGTGGGTGTGCGGGCATGCACACTACACTTTTAGTGACGGGAGTAGATCAGCAAATTCACTCCAAAATCGTGAAAAGTTGGCAGTTCTGGGCTTCAAAATGTACCAACCTTTAGCCACTAAGCCTCGCCAGGTACGCAGTAAAGCATGGGTGACTGGTGCAATACGTCTGAATGTCTCTGTTGTCTTAGATGGCTTCACACCTTACAACGCCATTATAACCGTCCCCGTTTGTTTATTTAGTGAGTAGACAGGTTGCCAAATGTTTGGTCAATGACTCTAAATAAATCTTAATACGTCAGCAAGGCTAGGGCGGCGTCATATCCAGAGAAGAGGCGGTCAAGAACCTCTGCGGTAGCCTTGTTTGCCAATTTGAGTGTGTGCGGGGCTTTACCGGCGCCGGCGCACCCACTGCTTTGGCGTCCGTCTGCCTCCTGCTGGTATAAAAGAGGGCACGCACTCAAACACGCGCCACAGTGTCGTCCGGCTCTGCTGCGTTACCCGTACCATAATGGCGGCGTGCTTCACACAGCGAGTGGTACTCCTGGCGGCTGTCTGTGCTCTTCTCAACAGTCTGTCAGGTCAGCTGCTCTCATCTGTAGCGTTTAAATACAACTCATTTTCTATTCGCATCATATGAATTTTTTCTCTGCTGCTCTTTTCATATCTTCCTGTGCCCGATATATTGACTGGAAAATGTCTATACCCTCATCGGTTGAACTTTTTCGTGTGAAAAAAAAAATCTGATGAATCGATAATATCTTTCAGACTAATACCGCATAAACAACAGTGTTTATAGTGGCGCAGTAGATTTGTCTGTGACGTCATCGTGCCAGTGTGGGCGCATATGCATAATCGTTACGGATATTAGTTTTGAGTATAGTTCTAAATTGGTGCGGTGTAGAAACATTTTTAACTCGGACGTTGATTCGGTTGCCGTTATAAAGACCTTGCGGAGCACTACTATGATACAAAGCGAGAGAATAAAAATATTCCCCGGATTATAAGTGAAAATCGGTATAAAACTGAAAGTTACGAAGTAATGAAACATGTCATCTCATATGACTCGTACATTAATATGCTCAGATTTACAGAAAACGCAAGTCAGAGGAAAGTTCTCGTCTGACGGAATCCAAAAAGCCAAAAAGGTCCAGTGCCGAACGAATGCGAGAGCTACGGCAGCGTTCGAAAGGAAACGAAAAACGAGCGCAAAGCAGTTTACACGTAGCTGGTATACAGCGGCGAATGACGGTTCAAACTTGTGATTTATCTACTCTGTAGCCATTATACTGTTCTGTGTAATCATTACACTAAAAGGACTGATAATTAAATTACATATTCATGTAAAACACTTATGATTCTATCCCGAAGTTTTCATGAAAAATCTACGACGTGGACCCGAACTGCACACACACATTGCTGTACCCTCTTAGCAATCGTCTGTGTAGAAATATGCAACCACTCTACAGACAGACTGCATTAGTTATTGTCGTATCTACATCAGACTCTGAACATCAATGTACACGGAAAGCCAACAAACACAGACAGTTACTTATAAGTCTTCCAAACATCATAAACAAGCTGCATTCAGTGCTTTCTTACGGAGAGCAGAAAAATTTCCACTTACATGTTGCAGAATATGAGACAGAAATAGTTTCATTTTTCTCACATATTTATCCTTTGCCAACTCCTTGCTGCGAGTCTATGCGAAAAGTGTATCTACGCCAATCTATTCGGAAGAGCTAAAATGTCTTGCGAACAAAACATTCAGTGCAGACAAATATTTCGCTGTAATTCAAGAGGAGGGCGGAATTTAGGTGCCATCGCGCAGTGAACTCGTAAAAGAATCGTTGAAAGGTGTGCCAAGTTACGTAAATTCGGAAAGAAATCATATCTACACAACTGTTGAAATTGTAGTAACCAGTATTTTGAGCTTGCCGGATGTAGAATTCGGAAAGCGAAAAAAATCACTCAAACCGTGAGGTACAAATGATTTCTCATGTAACAGATACTTTTACTGATTTGTCCACTTTGTACCATAATGCCAGTTACACTATGAAAAGTTTTCAGTTGCTACATAATTATAATGATTTATTCCGAAATCTTCTTGTTCATTTACTTGAGACGATTGGTAGTAATGTTTAGTTGATTTACATAGTAGGATGATAACGTTGTCCAAATGATTACGTTAAAGGGTGAAATAATAACAGAGTTTCTTAATATTTGACCCTCTGAATGAGCGTGGATTGAAGTATCAAGTTAACGGCGTTGCATATTCTACCGCCAGCTATCGACTTACGCTTACGCTCACAGAAAAAAGTACCAACGAGAAAAAAGGGAATGGTGAACACAATGACACATTTCGTATGGGGACTACAGGGACAATCAATTCACAATTCAATATAAAATTAATATTCATGCGAATAGTTTCGAAAGGAGCAGCTGGAGTCTGGAGGAAGAAGTAAACTGTTGAATTTCCAAGGAACCATTTCGTTGTCCTCTTAGAGTGATTCAACAAAAATCTTATACTTTCTGGGAGTGGTAAAAAACATTGAACTGCACTCCTTCCATATGCCTTCGCTATTACATTAAATTATTGTTCTTTTTTCCTTTCTTTTATAGTATGATAATTCATGTGTCCCTACGTCGATCGGCTTCTTATGCTGCAACACTGGATCCGGAGATGGCTGTAGAAACCGGTAGTTGTATTAATAAAATCTGTGCTTCCTATCCGATTAAATAAAAGAAGCAATAATGATTAGATCAACCACGGCGTTCCTCTAAAGAGTACTTCCATTTAATTTAATTAGTTAATTGTATTTTTTATTTTTAACCTTTATTTTCTACTCCTGTAGTTATTTTTCGTTGCTGTCCTATACATTCTGTCGGTTGGGGGAAAGGAAAATCTGCACCTTGTCCAAAGATTAGGTTTCTAGTAAGGTGAATGTTATGGAATTTATGTCAGGTACACAAACGCAGTCTTGAAACGTCGATGATTGAATAATTTCCTTCAATTGCATTACGTGGCACAAAATAACAATTCAGTAGTAATAGTTGTACAATAAAACACTACAGTAATAATACACTCCTAGAAATTGAAATAAGAACACCGTGAATTCATTGTCCCAGGAAGGGGAAACTTTATTGACACATTCCTGGGGTCAGATACATCACATGATCACACTGACAGAACCACAGGCACATAGACACAGGCAACAGAGCATGCACAATGTCGGCACTAGTACAGTGTATATCCACCTTTCGCAGCAATGCAGGCTGCTATTCTCCCATGGAGACGATCGTAGAGATGCTGGATGTAGTCCTGTGGAACGGCTTGCCATGCCATTTCCACCTGGCGCCTCAGTTGGACCAGCGTTCGTGCTGGACGTGCAGACCGCGTGAGACGACGCTTCATCCAGTCCCAAACATGCTCAATGGGGGACAGATCCGGAGATCTTGCTGGCCAGGGTAGTTGATTTACACCTTCTAGAGCACGTTGGGTGGCACGGGATACATGCGGACGTGCATTGTCCTGTTGGAACAGCAAGTTCCCTTGCCGGTCTAGGAATGGTAGAACGATGGGTTCGATGACGGTTTGGATGTACCGTGCACTATTCAGTGTCCCCTCGACGATCGCCAGTGGTGTACGGCCAGTGTAGGAGATCGCTCCCCACACCATAATGCTGGGTGTTGGCCCTGTGTGCCTCGGTCGTATGCAGTCCTGATTGTGGCGCTCACCTGCACGGCGCCAAACACGCATACGACCATCATTGGCACCAAGGCAGAAGCGACTCTCATCGCTGAAGACGACACGTCTCCATTCGTCCCTCCATTCACGCCAGTCGCGACACCACTGGAGGCGGGCTGCACGATGTTGGGGCATGAGCGGAAGACGGCCTAACGGTGTGCGGGACCGTAGCCCAGCTTCATGGAGACGGTTGCGAATGGTCCTCGCCGATACCCCAGGAGCAACAGTGTCCCTAATTTGCTGGGAAGTGGCGGTGCGGTCCCCTACGGCACTGCGTAGGATCCTACGGTCTTGGCGTGCATCCGTGCGTCGCTGCGGTCCGGTGCCAGGTCGACGGGCACGTGCACCTTCTGCCGACCACTGGCGACAACATCGATGTACTGTGGAGACCTCACGCCCCACGTGTTGAGCAATTCGGCGGTACGTCCACCCGGCCTCCCGCATGCCCACTATACGCCCTCGCTCAAAGTCCGTCAACTGCACATACGGTTCACGTCCACGCTGTCGCGGCATGCTACCAGTGTTAAAGACTGCGATGGAGCTCCGTATGCCACGGCAAACTGGCTGACACTGACGGCGGCGGTGCACAAATGCTGCGCAGCTAGCGCCATTCGACGGCCAACACCGCGGTTCCTGGTGTGTCCGCTGTGCCGTGCGTGTGATCATTGCTTGTACAGCCCTCTCGCAGTGTCCGGAGCAAGTATGGTGGGTCTGACACACCGGTGTCAATGTGTTCTTTTTTCCATTTCCAGGAGTGTAGTTAATTTTTTTGTACCAAAGGCGAAATGGCAGGTGAATGGAATACGTTAATTACTTTTACAATATCAAAGGTTGATAAGTATTTTTTTTAATATGATGAAAGTTTTATCACTTCACATGTCAAAGAAACTGGTATAGGCAATCGTATTCAAATACAGAGGTATGTAATCAGGCAAAATACGGCGCTGCAGTCGGCAACGCCTATGTAAGACAGGTGTCTGGCGCAGTTTTAGATCGGTTACTGATGCTAGAATGGCAGGTTATCAAGATTTAAGTGAGTTTGAAAGTGGTGTTATAGTCGCCATACGAGCGATGGGACACAACATCTCCGAGGTAGCGATGAAGTTGGGATTTTCCCGAATGACCATTTCACGAGTGTATCGTGAGCATCAGGAATCTGGTAAAATATCTAATCTCCGACATCCCTGTGGCCGGAAAAAGATTCTGCAAGAACGGAATCAACGACGACTGAAGAGAATCGTTCAACGTGACAGAAATGCAACCCTTTCCCAAATTGCTGCAAATTTCAGTGCTGGACCATCAACAAGTGTCAGCGTGTGAAACATTCAATGAAACATCATCGATACGGGCTTTCGGAGCCCAAGGCCCACTCGTGTACCCTTGATGACTGCACGGCGCAAAGCCATACGTCTCGAATGGGCCCGTCAAGACCGACATTGGACTATCAATGACTGGAAACATGTTGCCTAGTCGGACGAGTCTCGTTTCAAATTGTATGGACCGGATGGACGTGTACGGGTATGGAGCAACCTCATGAATCCATGGACCCAGCCTGTCAGCAGGGGTCTGTTAAAGATGGTGGAGGGTGCAGTTAGAGTGATGTAGGGCCCCTGATACGTCTAGATACGACTCAGACAGGTGACAAGTACGTAAGCATCCTGTCTGATCACCTGCATCCATTCATGTCCATTGAGCATTCCGACGGACTTGGGTAATTCCTGCAGGACAATGCGCCACCCCACACGTCCAGAGTTGCTTCACAGTGGCTCCAGGAACACTCTTCTGAGTTTAAACACTTCCGCTGGCCACCGAACTCCCCAGACATGAACATTACTGAGCATATCTGGTATGCCTTGCAACGTGCTGTTCAGAAGAGATCTCCAACCCCTCGTACTCTTGTGGATTTATGGACAGTCCTGCAGCATTCATGGTATCAGTTCCATCCAGCACTACTTCAGACGTAGTCAAGTCCATGCCAAGTCCTGCTTCAGCACTTCTGCGTGCTCTCGGAGGCCCTACACGATATGAGCAGGTGTACCAGTTTCTTTGGCTCTTCAGTGTATACGCATTTTTGTATGGACGAATATTTCCTACAATATAAAGCCGGAAATACGACTGAGAGTAGACTTTCTTTGTACTGAAAACTGAAGTAACAACTACAATATCACAGACCTGCTTCCATAGCCATGCTCAGTAATGCTTGTACGGCTGGTGGCGCTCGATTGGAGGTAAACAGGTTCGAATTTCGGTGCTGGAAAATTTTGCGGCAAGTTAAAGAGATGTGATGGCGTGAAGTTCCTAATCAACTGCCTTCGCGTCTATACCTTCCATTAAGTTGCAGACCTCTCCACAGTGTCACATGAAGTAAGTGTATGTGACACTGTGGACGACGATCCATCCTGTGGATGAGCTAGTTAAGCCTGGAGGCTCCCTTAAAGCTATTAGAAAGGAGTAGTGTACGTGCCAGCATCGGATTTCACCCTCCCCCTTCCCTTCATCCGTAACAAAGCAAACCTAACACTACACTTTAAAGGTACTCATCACAGACATCCACAAAACACAGACAGTGCATAACGGGACAAAGGAAAACATTGGAGAACCACCTCTAGCTCGTAGGACCTTGTCTAGAATGGCAATGCAGGGTTTCTGTACTTGTTGCCCTCTCCGGTGAGTAAGGAACTACTCTGACCTAGAATGATTGCAGAATGACTCTCTAGGTCTGGAAAATAAGTCCGTAAGATGATATTGCTAATAAGGAAGGTGTTAATATTTTTGTGATGTAAAGTTTAGCTAGAAACCAACTGTGGCTGGCAGAATTAAAAATTAGCAGCTGCATAACTGTCTTAAATTTAATAGACTATTAATTTTTAATTACTGCTGCTATTAAAACGTACAGAGTATAAGGTCGTGGTGCACAAAACTCTTCTGTTCCCAACGTTTCGTCCAGAACTGCGCTGGACATCTGCAGACTCAACGGAGGAGCGAAACGTGTGCTTCAGAGCAACAGCTCTGAAGATGTCCAGCGGAGTTCTGGACGAAACGTTAGGAACAGAAGAGTTTTGTGGACTTCGACTTTATACCCCGAAAAGTTTACCAGCACCAATGCCAACTGGTCGTGAAAGCTTTCGTTCTGTCAACTTTTAGTTAGTTTCTGTCTTTCACTTGTTTTTGCTGCATTAGATTTGACAAGATAACACCATAGATATGTTTTCGCATTAAAAAGTCTGTCAGCAAGGTTGTAGTTCAGGACAGAGTAATGGTTCTGCTGAGCTTGAATGAAAGGACTGCATATGGTACCCTTGTAAAGGAACACACTTGTTGTCATCCGAGTTATGTGAACTAGGAATTCACAAACAAATTTACATACAACAACATTCGAACTATTTAGATAATGTGCCTTTTTATTTGATTAGTAGTATTCATATGTGTAGCCTGTTGTGTCACACAAGAGTTGTAATTTACCTTGAAATATATTTGTTTGTTGACAGCGCTTCTGAAATAAAAGTACTTCTCTGTTTCAGCTGCCATAGACTACCATGGACCCTTACTCTCGAAATTAGCTGCTGCCGAGCAACTGGGTGGTAAGTATGAGCAGAATCGCATTTTTCAGTGAATAGGGAAACAATGTTTAACAAACACACTCACACGTATATTAAATAATTGAAATAGTATTTAACATAATTTTTAATAGGTCGTATATTCACTATCTGATTAACGTGATTTGAAATCTATTGCCTTAGTAATACATGTTTGCATCATTGAAAATAATTTGTCGAGAGTCTTGCTACTCATCTTACCATAGCCTTTAAGAGTATACAGCAAGGACTGAAATAATCAGTCGTTGAAAGATGCTGGTAGCCGTAAATGTAGGAGACAATGTAGCATGTAGATCTCTCAGCTTTGTCAATAAATCATTGAGATTGGTTAACAAGCTGAGAGCTGCATGTTCCTCCATTCATGTTCATGTAATGAATGGAAATTAACCTCGTGTTAACCTGTTTCTAAAAATTGTGCATCTACTGGGTGAATATATGGCTAAAATGTTGCAGAAATACAGGAATGCTGCTGATAAGTTTCCTTAACAGTTCTGATTGCAAATATTGCATAAATCGCATCATATCTTAAGATTACTTCACATGAGAGTTAATTACTAGGGAAATATTCTCACAGAAATTATGTATCAACAATCGCTCCATACAGTAGGCGTTATCAAACAAACCTGATTAAATTAGTATTGTATTTTTTTTAATAATTTTAACAGTAGTGAAGATTAAATATTTTTTCATTTGTGTGGCCATATTGTCGGTCGTTACTTTTCAATTCCTGAGGGCATTTTCGTTCTGTTTTTTACATCTTTAATTAGCTCCTTTGAGTGGTACCTCAGAGTGGTTTCGTTATGAATAGAATAGGTCGTATCTATTTGCATAGTTATATTAAGCGCTGGCAATACTGATTTAGAACTGTGATCGTTTCCTAACGCCACTGAATTGTGAGGCCCATTACTAACTTTTTTGTCAGCTAAGAACGAAAGAAGTTTCGTTCAGTGTACAACTTTCTTTGTAGCTACACTCTCACAATGTTTTAACAGACATTCTGTTTCTCCACTTTTGGTCTGTTGCAGTCGTGTTGCAAAATGTAGCTGTTTTTTAGTCACTAAAGCGAATTACGTCGAATAGAACCAGATGTGAGAGCTGAACGCCATCTGCGAACAACCTTCCTTAGTCACGGGACAACCTCAAGAAACGTCAACGATTTTCAGTACTTGCCAAAGACACGTGTGGTTCTATAGCAGCCGATCTGAATCTGCGTTGAGTGATCGAAAATGAAATTTCCACGTAAGACAATACTAATGTCTTTTGACATGCTAAGCTATAGCGCCCACATTGAAAGAATATTTTCCATGAGCATCACGACATCTATTCCTTCTTTCATTTCGGAGATGTTGGAGGGAGGAATAAAAAAATTGGGGAGATTGCATGTTAATTCTTCTGTTTCACATTTACGTAGAAAACACTACACTGATGTTAGTCAGACATACTCAATAACTGACGTTAGTCAAGAGATTTTTCAATCAAATAAATGTGTCATGTAATATAACTGTAATGATTAGATTGGAACGTAGTTCGTAATTTGTATGATATGGTACTGTGTCTTTCATCTGACTCGCGTCGTTTCTATAAGGCATTCATGACTAATTTGTTATTTATTACTTTTATGGTTTTTAAATCAGTGAATGAATTACCCTTGTGGTGTGTGGGTAATATTATTGTGCCTTCTATCCATCTTATTAACCTTCCAAACAATTTTGATATATGACTTTAGTTCCGCCTTAGCAAGTGCATTAATTGACTCACTGTAGGAAACTGTTCTTTAATCTATTTCAGTAAACTTGAGTGGGAAACCTAAAAATGAATTACTAATAATTATAAACTCTCTATCATTTGCACGTGAATGACTGAATGTAGGGTTTTATGAAATCCACGGTCAAGAATAAACGGAATGATGTTCTTTGCGCCACATAGACATTACAACTTGTTGAGGTTAATTTGGACATAATACAGTTTTAATTGCTATTTAATCATTAGAAATGTAACTACTACTCTCTTCAACTTCCGACCGTGAAGCGTGTGTACACAAGAGTTGTTGGGTCCAGTGCTGTTCTGCAAGCGTCGTTCTCGTGCGCGTGCTAATAGTGCGACTGGCGCAATATGTTTGTTAACGAAATTAACAGCACCAACACCAATTAGACTCTCTCAAATAAAATTTGGCCACACTGAACTGTTTCCATTCGTGTGTGTGTGTCAGACACACTTGAAATCATCGTCAGACTTAGCCTTTGTAAGCAATAGGCTTGCGAGATGCTTGCCGTTTCAGCCAGAGGCTGAGTGAGACTTGTTCGCAGAAAGTGACGTCACTTGCCTTCCCGTTGATGTATATTAGATTCGCTTGCACAATTCTGAAACGTGTGGCACAACAAAAGCTCTTCCACCGTAGTTCCGAAACCGTGGCTACCGAGCCGTTCCTAACGACTCCCACGCCATATTACCTGAGACTACTAATCATTCTGATGTGTCTGGAAGGTCTCTGTGAAATACATTACGTCATACACTCGGCGTTAAAATTAATTTCTTTGTTACATTTAAAGATTATTATATTATTTTTTTAAATAAAATACTTAGATGTCAACGAACACAGTCTTGCCTCAAAATGAAACAACTATTTATCTTCTCCATCTATATGTTCAAAGACGTTTACATTTGGTATCAGTTTGAAGATGCTGGAACATATATTGAACATTCACCAGCAGTAAGACAATTTCCTTGATATCTCGAAGTTATTTCCCCCTTCACCGCTGTTATCCTGCAATTGAAAGGCCGAAAGGCTCAGAGAGTAAAAGTTTCCAGTAGCATTGTACCTACAGTTCATGATGTTTCCACTTGTGTTAATAGGCAACGCCAGAAACTTCTAAGAAAATAATATACAAATATCATACAAATTATATCCTTTCAGTTCAGTACATAGTAGATACTTATTACGAAGTTGTACCATTAGTATGTTAGGCAATTAGGAAACATATTTTTTCAATTATTTTGAACATTCGTTTGTAAGACATTGCGCTGCCTTTCCACTACCATTCCCTCTCTTTCGAAACCAACTTGTCGCGGTATGTGATGCTTTTCGTCCAACTTCAACTGTCTCTTTGGTCAAGATACCAAATCAGTTCTCACCTGCCATGCTGAGAGGCCAAACTTGGACATCTGACTGTCTCTTTTAGTCAAGTCCTTGTCTCCTGCCCTGTAACCTTTTCAAGAATATTAATCTAGCCAACTGAAATAACATCATCCGATTCACCTGTAGCAACACATTATTAAGTGGAACCATAGTAAACAGGTAAACAACGTCCGGCTCGACAATTGTGTCATTTAGTTTCCTGGTTAAGTACGCCGAGTTCTTGATGTGAGAGCACCATGGGCCAACGTCCGGCCGTAGTAGCATTTTCAGGATTGAGAATCGAGCACAAGGGCAAACCAATCACACTGACCACCTATTCGATTAACAGGTTGCTGACAACAAGGGCGTTGTTTGCTGATTGGATTCCAACACTTAAGAGAAGATCTAGAGGCCGACCTCATGTAAGGCAGCAGATGCCATGAGGTAGGAAGCTTGCAGGAGCAATATGACTACATTTGGCTGAATCAATGAAGCGTGCTGAAGTCTGGATAACATCTTCGTTCAGAAGTGGATTTCAAATCTATGATGTTCACTAAAATGATATACAGTAATGCAGGAAATTTATAATGTAGTTTTGTTTCTGTTTAATTTCTAATATTACCAGGAGGTAGAACTAAGCTCCTAAATTTCCTCACAGTACCCAAGAAGGTAGGTTAGCGAATAGGTACTGTTTTGCTATCATTATAACAAATTCATAAGTACAGTTTGTACAAATGTTTCGTGGAAGCCTGACAACCGTGTTTCACTTGTCACTTTGTCAAAACATCACCTAACCTTCTCATAACAGTAATGATTTCTTTTCAGAAAGTAGGTCTAGCTAGGTTTACTCATGGATGAACACACCCACTATAGTCTACATTTTGTGAAACTCAAACTTGCCAGTAACTCACAATATACCATTACTTTACGACCTAAATGTCAGGTCATTGGTTTTAAAAGACAGTTATTCCGCAATTTTCTTTCTTTGCATTGGATACTCAAACGCTTTGGACGACATGAAGTGGGGAAGTATGTGTGTAAACTCCCACTTTTTTAACGAGACGACTTACTTGAGATTGTCAGCCGACCTACCTTGCTGGGTAGCTTGCTTCTGCAACCTCCTTTTCCCTTCTTCTCCGAAGTATATTTGCGAGGAACAGGAATTTCTCAAGACCCTTTGTACTTATAAAAAATAAGCAGACGCACGTAGTTTCTTTTGCTTCAGTTAACGATGTATATTCAAACATCAAAAGTTTTACAAATCTCATAAACAAACACTGTCAAGTAAGTCTCCTCGCGTATACAAAGGATAGAAACAAAGTTCTCTTATACATAAGCGAAAGTTGGCTTAAAAACCAAGTCCATTCTCTTACTGAATCGGAATACACGCCTTATCCTCTCCAAGACGAGCATCCACTTAACAATATTTCAACTGTTCTTCCTTTTTTTCTTCAGTACAATAGCGTCCGCCCCCGGTAGCTGAGTGATCAGCGCGACAGACTGTCAATCCTAAGAGCCCGGGTTCGATTCCCGGCTGGATCAGAGATTTTCTCCGATTGTCCTAATCATCATCATTTCATCTCCATCGACGCGCGAGTCGCCGAAGTGGCGTCAAATCGAAAGACTTGCACCAGGCGAGCGGTCTACTCGACGGGAGGCCCTCGTCGCACATTATTATTATAGTACAATAGTCAAAGTTATAAAACAGTACGGAATAACACAGAAGTTCCTCGAGTCTGACGTATTCTTTCATTACAATTCTATGGCGCGACCGGCAAACACTTGTCGGTGCCGTTCGACCGCCGTGTCTACAGTCTTCTTACTACAAACATCGGATCTGCACACACAGACAGGCGACGCGCAGTAGATAGGCATTCTCACACTTAAATTTAAAATATCGTGTGTTCGAGACGGTCGAAGGCCGAGTAGTTCTAGAATTTACGCAGAAATTCCCGAAACACTACAATACAAGAAATATTAATCAGTGACATTTTAGAACTGTTATACAGGACTTCAAGAATATGCTAGATGTCATTTAGCTACGTCACTATTTTGCAGTTCGCTTCGAAGTGCTTGGAAGAAGGTCCACAGACACACCTTGAAACTATTTCTCGACCGTTACACTCAGCACTTGGGAAAAATAAACATTTAAATCTACCAAGGCGAGCTCAGATCTCTCCTATTTTATTCCTATGGTTATTTCTCTCGGTTACGAGTGGGACAAGTTAAACCACCGAAACATGCACTATTGGTCGCTTGAGAACCCCTGTTGCTTTGTCAGGCGCAACATCAGCACCCATGGAGTGTAAGCGTGTTGTGTGAGATAGTGAAACATCAGCGCACAAACCCGGTTTTTATGGACGGAACACTCAAAGTGCACAAGTATCGCAGCCTCCTAGCAGACCATCTTCCATGGATGCTAGAAGGCGTTGCTCTGCAGATTAGGAGGAACCTGTGCTAAAAATATGATGACTTTCCAGCTCTTAGGGCACGAAGTACCACAGCATGTGTTCACGAACTCTTTCAGAAACGTTGGATTGGAAGCAGAGACTCTGTACATTGACCGGCCCGTTATCCAGATATGACACCTGTAGACCTTTTTTCCTGTGGGGACAGCTGAAAGACGCTATCTAGACGGACATACCAACTACGCCCGATGACACGCAACGACGTATTACTGCAGCCTGCTCGGACATCTCCGCTGAAATTCTAGCACTTGAGGCGAAGTGGTTGACGTCTATTGTGATATCGTGCCGCATACACAGTACAAGAACGAAGTGCATTTTTCCTACACTCTCATACACGACGAGCATGTAGGTTAGTTATGTGTTGGTAAATCTCATCGTCCATTCACGACCTACTGCTTAGACTGTCAGACACTAACTGACTTGCAAGTCACAGTACACACAAAGATCACACAAGCACACTGTGAGCAAACACAATAACTTTGTACTTAGTAACTATTATGTTTTGCTAGTTGTTGTTAGAAAAACCTTTATTCAGTCGGTTGTCGAAATTTTGAAATAAAAGTTATTGTGGAAGTCGCGTAGCAAATATTTCGCATAAAACGCTGTTGCGACATAGGCAAAGATCAATTGTGGAAACTAAGCCACCGCATATTGCAAATAATGTTATTAAAGAATACGGCCGACTGACTACATCAAATAAGAGGGCACGTAATTCACGAATGAGTGGCAAAAAAAAGCGTTACTACTGTGTAGGAAATATACACTCCTGGAAATTGAAATAAGAACACCGTGAATTCATTGTCCCAGGAAGGGGAAACTTTATTGACACATTCCTGGGGTCAGATACATCACATGATCACACTGACAGAACCACAGGCACATAGACACAGGCAACAGAGCATGCACAATGTCGGCACTAGTACAGTGTATATCCACCTTTCGCAGCAATGCAGGCTGCTATTCTCCCATGGAGACGATCGTAGAGATGCTGCATGTAGTCCTGTGGAACGGCTTGCCATGCCATTTCCACCTGGCGCCTCAGTTGGACCAGCGTTCGTGCTGGACGTGCAGACCGCGTGAGACGACGCTTCATCCAGTCCCAAACATGCTCAATGGGGGACAGATCCGGAGATCTTGCTGGCCAGGGTAGTTGACTTACACCTTCTAGAGCACGTTGGGTGGCACGGGATACATGCGGACGTGCATTGTCCTGTTGGAACAGCAAGTTCCTTTGCCGGTCTAGGAATGGTAGAACGATGGGTGCGATGACGGTTTGGATGTACCGTGCACTATTCAGTGTCCCCTCGACGATCACCAGTGGTGTACGGCCAGTGTAGGAGATCGCTCCCCACACCATGATGCCGGGTGTTGGCCCTGTGTGCCTCGGTCGTATGCAGTCCTGATTGTGGCGCTCACCTGCACGGCGCCAAACGCGCATACGACCATCATTGGCACCAAGGCAGAAGCGACTCTCATCGCTGAAGACGACACGTCTCCATTCGTCCCTCCATTCACGCCTGTCGCGACACCACTGGAGGCGGGCTGCACGATGTTGGGGCGTGAGCGGAAGACGGCCTAACGGTGTGCGGGACCGTAGCCCAGCTTCATGGAGACGGTTGCGAATGGTCCTCGCCGATACCTCACGAGCAACAGTGTCCCTAATTTGCTGGGAAGTGGCGGTGCGGTCCCCTACGGCACTGCGTAGGATCCTACGGTCTTGGCGTGCATCCGTGCGTCGCTGCGGTCCGGTCCCAGGTCGACGGGCACGTGCACCTGCCGCCGACCACTGGCGACAACATCGATGTACTGTGGAGACCTCACGCCCCACGTGTTGAGCAATTCGGCGGTACGTCCACCCGGCCTCCCGCATGCCCACTATACGCCCTCGCTCAAAGTCCGTCAACTGCACATACGGTTCACGTCCACGCTGTCGCGGCATGCTACCAGTGTTAAAGACTGCGATGGAGCTCCGTATGCCACGGCAAACTGGCTCACACTGACGGCGGCGGTGCACAAATGCTGCGCAGCTAGCGCCATTCAACGGCCAACACCGCGGTTCCTGGTGTGTCCGCTGTGCCGTGCGTGTGATCATTGCTTGTACAGCCCTCTCGCAGTGTCCGGAGCAAGTATGGTGGGTCTGACACACCGGTGTCAATGTGTTCTTTTTTCCATTTCCAGGAGTGTAGTTACGCTTGTACACATTCAGATGTATGCGAACATACGAACGGGATAAAGGCACGTACATTTTGAGTGTAATCATCCCCCGTGACCTTGATAAAAAGAATTACAGTTAAATGCATTTATTCATTCTAGAACGTAAATGTGTGGACTTCGAAATTAAATTAAAAGAAAGATTGCAGGTTCTGAATGTCGCGGCAAGTATATTGCAACTGACGGTAGCGGCCACGAAAGGAAAAAGAAGAACACGTTCACGTACCTCTATTGTTGGGGAAGCGTCACCGTGAAGATCGTCGCCTCCATCTAAATTCTCTGCATAAAATTAAAATAATAGTAATAATTTTCCAGAGTTTCAGGAGATGGGACCCATGCTAACACAAAAGACGAAATCGCTCTGCTTCAAAATCACTTTCATTATTTAACCCAATTTTATCTGTAAGAAATGGCACAACACGTCTTAACACTAGGACAGGATAACAGCGAAAGGTAACTTATTCTAAAACTGATAAACGAAGAACGTAAAGCTTCCTTTGTTCAGCAAATGCTTCACGCAATAACCTCTGGTAGTTGAACCAGTATCTATATATTCATAAAAAAATTTATATAATTCCTATACAAGCTCGCACTAGAATCTTGCAGCAAACACCACTGGCCTTCTAATTTAACCTAATTTTAGTCTATTAATGTCAGAAGGCATTGTTCCATTTAAAAAAGTGTATTTGTGCACAAAAGCACATTTTCTAAGAATTATTACAATCTCATTATAATAAAACGAGCCCATGATGGCCAAGCCATTCCGTGAAATCCACACATCAACAGCGTTTTCCATTTCCGCAATATTTTCTGTGGAAGTTTTAGGTGATTCGCCCTATATATATTACAGAAAATCCACCAATATTTCTGATCATTGAAAGTGTTGATTAAACAGTTAATAAGATGATCCTATGAAAAGGCAAGTTGCTACTCACCATACAGCGGAGATGCTGAGTCGCAAACAGGGGAAACAAGAAGACTGTCACAAATAAGCTTTCGGCCAGTAAGGCCTTCATCAAAAGTAGACGACAGACACTCACACACAACACGCACACCCACACCCACACACTGACGCAAACGCAGCTAACACAAACATGACAGCAGTCTCTGGCAACTGCAGCATCTCCGCCATACGGTGAATAGCAACTTCCCTTTTCATTAAATTGTTGCAGTCCATCTTGGATTTTCTGTTGATTGAGTTAGTTAGATGAATCAACCATAGTGGAAGGCATTATAGTTTCCTTCCAATAAAATTTGGTGAGAGCTACGATACGAGCCAGTATTTCAAGAATTTTTGTGCTATCGTTTCGTTATCACATAGAGTTGAGGTTGAGTCGCTTGGGAGGAGAAAGATGCCCCTCTTGTCGGCAAATAAGATTTAAAAAAAATGATGAACTGTGAGTGCTACTCAACAAACACTGCATCTCTGTGGATTGTCCTGTCGAAAACTGCAAGCGTGTTTTATCGTGTATTATACAATAAACAGGCGGGTGAGGACCACTTTGTCCCTACATCTACATCTACATACATACTCCGCAATCCACCATACGGTGCGTGGCGGAGGGTACCTCGTTCCACAACTAGCATCTTCTCTCCCTGTTCCACTCCCAAACAGAACGAGGCAAAAATGACTGCCTATATGCCTCTGTAGGAGCTCTAATCTCTCTTATCTTATCTTTGTGGTCTTTCCGCGAAATGTAAGTTGGCGGCAGTAAAATTGTACCGCAGTCAGCCGCAAATGCTGGTTCTCTAAATTTCCTCAGTAGCGATTCATGAAAAGAACGCCTCCTTTCCTCTAAAGACTCCCACCCGAGTTCCTGAAGCATTTCCGTAACACTCGCGTGTTGATCAAACCTACCAGTAACAAATCTAGCAGCCCGCCTCTGAATTGCCTCTATGTCCTCCCTCTATCCGATCTGATAGGGATCCCAAACGCTCGAGCAGTACTCAAGAATAGGTCGTATTAGTGTTTTATAAGCGGTCTCTTATACAGATGAACCACATCTTCCTAAAATTCTACCAATGAACCGAAGACGACTATCCGCCTTCCCCACAACTGCCATAACATGCTTGTCCCACTTCATATCGCTCTGCAATTTTACGCCCAAATATTTAATCGACGTGACTGTGTAAAGCGCTACATTACTAACGGAGTACTCAAACATTACGGGATTCTTTTTCTTATTCATCTGCATTAATTTACATTTATCTATATTTGGAGTTAACTGCCATTCTTTACACCAATCACGAATCCTGTCCAAGTCATCTTGTATCCTCCTCCAGTCACTCAACGACGACACCTTTCCGTACACCACAGCATCATCAGCAAACAGCCGCACATTGTTATCCACCCTATCCAAAAGGTCATTTATGTAGATAGAAAACAACAGCGGACCTACCACACTTCCCTGGGGCACTCCAGATGATACCCTCACCTCCAATGAACACTCACCATCGAGAACAACGTACTGGGTTCTATTACTTAAGAAGTCTTCGAACCACTCACATATTTCGGAACCAATTCCATATGTTCGTACCTTAGTTAGGAGTCTGCCGTGGGGCACCGAGTCAAACGCTTTCCGGAAGTCAAGGAATATGTCGTCCCTCTGATACCCTCGACTGAGGTTCCAAGGAAATGCGCCACGGTCAACTGACTTCCGCTTGTTGCTTGTCATTTCCGACAACTGTGTCTCGCACACATGGATCACCATCTTCTTTAGCCATCGTAGCACAGCCTGTGTTATCTTCCTGGCAAGATGCATTCGCTGTTGTCAACTACCTCGTTCCTCTTGATCCCACTGTGTCCAGGTACCCAGCAGAAAACCGCCACTTTCTCCTGGCCTTGCTGGACTGCCGCCTCGTACCATCTGGACTCCCTTATCTAATTGAGCTGCCACAGCTGCATGAGCTGCCTCAGCTGCTGGATTTGGGCTGCGTGGCTGGCCGGACACCAGACTGGCCTGAGCTGAAGCTCCGTTGTTTGTGTTCGCAGAAGGGGCACCCCGAGCTCCTCGGGCGGCCTTTGGCCCACCGTACGGGGGCGGCTTCGGCGGCGGTCGTCACCACCCGGGCTTCGGAGGCGGCTTCCACCAGCCCGGCTGCGTTCTCTGCGGCGGCGGAAGACCCGGCGGCATCTCTGGCTCCTTCAGCAAGTCCAGCAGCAGCTCCTCCAGTGGATCTATCAACTTGTACGTACCAATACATGCCTGGTAGAGGATAACCGAGATTAATATACAGGGTGGTCCATTGATCGTGACAGGGCCAAATATATCACGAAATAAGCGTCAAACGAAAAACTACAAAGAACGAAACTTCTCTAGCTTGAAGGGGGAAACCAGATGGCGCTGTGGTTGCCCCGCTAGATGGCGCTGCCATAGGTCAAACGGATACGGGCTGCGTTTTTTAAAATAGGAACCCCCATTTTTTATTACATATTCGTGTTCTACTAAACAAATATGAATGTTTTAGTTGGACCACTTCTTTCGCTTTGTGATAGATGGCGCTGTAATAGTCACAAACATATGGCTCACAATTTTAGACGAACAGTTGGTAACTGGTAGGTTTTTTAAATTAAAATACAGAACGTAGGTACGTTTGTACATTTTATTTCGGTTGTTCCAATGTGATACATGTACCTTTGTGAACTTATCATTTCTGAGAACGCGTGCTGTTACTACCTGTAAATACCACATTAATGCAATAAATGCTCAAAACGATGTCCGTCAACCTCAATGCATTTGGCAATACGTGTAACGACATTCCTTTCAACAGCGAGTAGTTTGCCTTCCGTAAAGTTCGCACATGCATTGACAATGCACTGACGCATGTCGTCAGGCGTTGTCGGCGGATCATGATGGCAAATATCCTTCAACTTTCCCCGCAGAAAGAAATCCGGGGACGTCAGATCCGGTGAACGTGCGTGCCATGGTATGGTGCTTCGACCACCAATCACCCTGTCATGAAATATGCTATTCAGTACCGCTTCAACCGCACGCGAGATATGTGCTGGACATCCATCATGTTGGAAGTACATCGCCGTTCTGTCATGCAGTGAAACATCTTATAGTAACATTGGTAGAAGATTACGTAGTAAATCAGCATACACTGCACCATTTAGAGTGTCATCGATTAAATGGGGACAATGATTCTTCCTCCCCTAAAGCCGCACCATACATTAACCCGCCAAGGTCGCTGATGTTCCACTTGTCGCAGCCATCGTGGATTTTCCGTTGCCCAATAGTGCATATTATGCCGGTTTACGTTAGCGCTGTTGGTGAATGACGCTTCATCGCTAAATAGAACGCGTGCAAAAAATCTGTCATCGTCCCGTAATTTCTCTTGTGCCCAGTGGCAGAACTGTACACGACGTTCAAAGTCGTCGCCATGCAATTCCTGGTGCATAGAAATATGGTACGGGTGCAATCGACGTTTATATAGCATTCTCAACACCGATGTTTTTGAGATTCCGATTCGCGCACAATTTGTTTGCTACTGATGTGCGGATTAGCCGCGACAGCAGCTAAAACACCTACTTGGGCATTATCATTTGTTGCAGGTCGTGGTTGACGTTTCACATATGAGTGAACACTTATTGTTTGCCGGCCGGTGTGGCCGTGCGGTTAAAGGCGCTTCAGTCTGGAACCGCGTGACCGCTACGGTCGCAGGTTCGAATCCTGCCTCGGGCATGGATGTGTGTGATGTCCTTAGGTTAGTTAGGTTTAATTAGTTCTAAGTTCTAGGCGACTGATGACCTCAGAAGTTAAGTCGCATAGTGCTCAGAGCCATTTGAACTTATTGTTTCCTTAAATAACGTAACTATCCGGCGAACGGTCCGGACACTTGGATGATGTCGTCCAGGATACGGAGCAGCATACATAGCACAGGCCCGTTGGGCATTTTGATCACAATAGCAATACATCAACACGATATCGACCTTTTCCGCAATTGGAAAACGGTCCATTTTTACACGGGTAATGTATCACGAAGCAAATCCCGTCTGCACTCGCGGAATGTTACGTGATACCACGTACTTATACGTTTGTAACTGTTACAGCGCCATCTATGACAAAGCGAAAAAAGTGGTCCAACTAAAACATTCATATTTCTTTACGCACTACACGAATATGTAATAAAAATGGGGGTTACTATTTAAAAAAAACGCAGTTGATATCCGTTTGACCTATGGCAGCGCCATCTAGCTGGCGAACGATAGCGCCATCTGGTTTACCCCTTCAAGCTAGACGAGTTTCGTTCTTTGCAGTTTTTTTCTTTTGATTCTTATTTCGTGAGATATTTGGCCCGGTCACTATCAATGGAGCACCCCGTATAACAAATATTTTTGCCATTTCGACGTAGCCTTCTTTAAAACTCAGTGACTTTGTCCAACATCTTTTCCATTGAGAAGATTCCATCTAATTAACATCCGTATACAGGATGTTCGTCATTTACAGCGTACATTAACACATATGAAGGTATACGATAGTGCCGGTTGCTTACAATTAAAATGCAGCAATTCACAGAGGTCCATTGTGGGCTGTAATTATTGTATGACAGCGAAACTCATTGAATATGCTACTGCGTTAATACGGCACTGGTTCGCTCAGGAAAAAAAAGTTCCAATTTTGCCCACCAGGTGCAAATCTGGTGTGTGAATGCAAGGAAGATGAATAAAAATGTTTCCGTATGTAACGGATTAGAAATGGGACGTGGGCAGGAAAGTTAAATCAAGTAGTAAGAATTGCATAATGTTGATTGTATTATTAACTGCCGCTTACACGATTTGTTGAATATGAGGACCGGAGGGGTCGGCTAGAGTTTGTACAGTGCCAAATTTGCACATAGTGGCCAAAAAAATAACTATTGTTTTTCAAGGGTAAAACGGTTCCGCATTAAAGTATTATCTTATCTACCAAGTTTCGCTGCCTTACGATAATTACAGCCCACGCTGGACCTTCGTGTATTTACTTATAACCATCCGGTAGAAGCAAAAACGATATGTCAAACATTGATCTGCAATCAATGCGTCTGTGACTTAATTTCGAATGGGTGATAACAAGCTACCACTGACCTTAGCATAAAACACTGTCGAGCATTGAGGACGGTGACTGAGAAACATCGAGTAAAAGCAGTGGAAGGAATCACTCTTGAGCAGGCAAACTAGCACAATGACTGAGCGTTGCGTTCTCGCTTCCAACACACGGGTTCCCGGGTTCGATTCCCGGCGCGGTCAGGGATTTTCCCTGCCTCGAGATGACTGGGTAGTGTTGTGTCGTCTTCATTATCATCATTCATCCCCATTACGGTTGGAGGAATGCAATGGCAAACCACCTTCGCTGGACCTTGCCTAGTCCGTGGCGCGGGTCTCCCGCATTGTCCCCTACGCTTCTCGGGGTATGGGACGTCATCATCATCACAATGGTCGAGCAGCTTCTCGTAAGCCACACATAGTCTGTACTAAACGACACTTGTGGTGATGTAAAGGGCGACGCCACTGGGCAATAGATGAGTGGAAACGAGTAAATAGGGTAATTAATCACGCTTTTCCCCAGTGGCTATCCGATGGAAGTGTTTCGGATTGGAGAGTGCCTGGAGAACGTTACCTGCCATCACATGTAGTGCCAACCATGAAATACGGAGAAAGTCGTGTTAAAATATAGGGGTGTTGTTTATGGTTAGAGTGTGGTCCCCTTATTGTGCTGATAACAACGCTAAATGCTTATGTGTTTTACAGCATTTTGTAGCGCTTACAGAAGAACAAGGTTCGTATAAGATAACTGTTTCAGCAAGACAATGAACAATATCATAAATCAACATCAGTGAGGCCATGGTTTGTGGACAATAAAATTTCTGAAATGGACTGGCCTGGTCAGAATCTCGACCTGAACCGAGTGCTACGCCTTTGGTATACGTTAGTACGTTCACTTCGCTTCAGACCACAGCATCCAACATCAGTCCCTTCGTGATTTGTTTTCTTCGGGAAGTTCCTGCACAGACATTCAGGCAACTAATTCAATATGTCCCCAGCAGATTTCAAGCTGTCATGAGTCCACATCTAATTGGGCTCATATTTGACGTAAACCCACATACGATGTTCATGAGTCAAAATGGTTCAAATGGCTCTGAGCACTATGGGACTGAACATCTGAGGTCATCAGTCCCCTAGAACTTAGGACTACTTAAACCTAACTAACCTAAGGACATGAAACACATCCATGCCCGAGGCACGATTCGAACCTTCGACCGTGGCGGTCGTGCGGTTCCAGACTGAATCGCCTAGAGCCGCTCGGCCACAACGGATGGCTGTTCATGAGTCATCAGTCATCATATTAGCAATGTTTTTCACTGAATGTGTGTAGTCTGTGGTTAGCGGTATTAGGTGACCGTCTCATAGGGGCACTTATTCTTCGAAAACTCGACCGTCGAGAATACCATCGGTTTCTGCGACGGAATTTTCCAGGATCGCTTGAAAAATTCCTCTTGTCCAACCTTGGGGTGTGTGGTACATGCATAATGAGGAACCGGCATATTTTTATGATGATAAAATACCATGTTTAACATGCCAATGTGATCCCAGGAGGATAGCTTGGGCAAGGCCTGCTATTTTACCTCCTTTACCTACTTTACCTCAGTCCTCTGGATTATCCTGTTTGAACTCATTCCCAAAAGTGCAGTGTGCAGCACTCCCATTGCTGTGGTTGACGGAGCGGAGAAATGAATTGCGCAATGTTCTCAAGCTTTAAAAAGTGATTTGTGGGTTTTTGAAAGAATTAATAATTCACTGGAGAGACGACTGGAGTATTACAGCCAAATGGGAGGACGAGCTGTTGAACATCTTCAACAAGTATTAGTGTACAATAAATTTTAATAAGTATTGTGCAGAAATAGTACTGCACTTCTTACTGTCGTAGGCCATGGGAGAAATCTGAGCGCAATTAGAACGGGACTTAATCGAAAAAGTACACATTGTACTACATAGGACAATATTGTACTGGAGTCAGTGGCGGCTCACAATCTTACATTCGGAATTAACTCTCAAACGGCTCGTTTGCGGACTAATGTTTACTTGATCGTTTTTGAGTATGATATCGTGAATTTTCAGCCGTGTCAGGTTTTGCTGTTCATTGATGTAAACCTTTAAAATTCGTCAAAACTTTTTCGTTAGCCTCAAAACATTTTCCAGCCATGAAGTTTGTTAGATATTGGAACAGATGGAAATCGGACTGTAAAAAATCAAGGGAACAGGTGAGAGACTACAACAATTCGTACTTACCCTTCCATTGCTAGAATTTTTTCTCTCAATGAATACCACTGAGAGCATATTGATCCCAAGTAACTTATGTCGGATATATTGGCACTATTTTAATGAATTAAAATAATAACATACATTACAATTCTTCAACAGAATAATAATGACTGTATTTTCATAAATACTACTTTCAAGAAACAAAAAGAAATTTGGATTTTCAATAAACTAACTTAGGAAAAAAGGGAGTTGTGTTTGCGGGGTCATATTGACCATTGTGGTACTAGGAAGGGGAGAACAACTGCTGATGCAATAAACACCAACAATGAGTACAAAGATGGATGGCAAATAATATCTTCAGCTTCTCAACATAACACTCATCATTCTATTTTCATGTATGTTACGTTCATGGAAAAAACAGACAACTGAAGTCGGCGTCATACTGACCCCAATGATACTTAGTGCAAAAACCATGAATAAATTTTCTTATACTGTATAATAAAAATTAATGAAATATCACTGGATGCAATTGACTGAAAGGGAGAAAGTCATAAACTCTGTAAATAATAGTTCTGAAAACAGAGCACTTATAGGGTCGTACTGGTCCCAATGGTACTGCGAGGGCTAAAATCGCTGAATTCACTCCACTCGCCGTTGAGAATGGCGTGAGCATCATAGCCTGCACTGGCGCATTAGTTCTCTTGGAAAGTCGGGTAAACGTCCTGGCAGCAAGCGCTTCGAACAGCACGTCAACAACCATTAAAATCCCCACTTGAAATTAAATTTACTCTCTCAGTAGCTCCTAATGAGACTCACAAATGAGTTGTATCACTGATTTTGTCACATTAATTGCTGCTATTGTGGTATAAACGGTACCATAGTTATATACAAAAAACAAAAGTGATACCTACATATTGCGATAGTGAAATGGCGAAAAGTCTTTGGTTTTCATTTCACGTGTTCACTATTCACCTCCATGAAAAGAGATTGCAAATATTTTTAGCACATCAAAAAGTTCTTTCAGATGAAAGAAGTAAGCAGCGTTAACCTCTATATTAGATCTATTTTGCCTCGTCGCGAATTCCCCTATTTCTGAGCATTTCACGTGAATGATTCAACTCCTAGTTTGCAAATACTAAAGTCGAGCAGTATTACGTTTCTCAGCACTGAACAGTAAATCTTAGGTGCTTTGTGTCCTAGACATTAATTTTGTTGAGTCACTCAGGATATTTGCAGTTCGCTTTGACTAACACTTCGACACAGGTAAAAGTATTACCTACGAAGAGTACGAGACAAAAAATAACGTGATAAAATCGATGTTACATATAAACACAGTAATATATTGCCCGCCTCTGTAACCTGTATAATCTGAGACATCTCCAAACGTAAGCCTGACAGGCTACTGGAAAAGGCATATCGCAGAACAATGAGTAGCTCATGAAGTTAAATTCGAGCTCGCCTTCGTATCTACCTTTTTAAGCTATAGATTTCGCGCAGCTCCTGCGATCGCATTTCGTTTCTTTATAACATGGCTCACCTTAAAAATATGCACTATATTTCTCGGTATCTTACTTACAGTCTTTAAACGGGATACTCTTACAACAGACATAATATGTGACTGAGGAACAAATAATCGTGCCTGTACCGTTACCGCTCCTGTATATGGTCCCGAGATCGGAATATCAGAGAGAGTTCTTGGAACTCGGACGAGATGTAAGTGGCTGAAATATCTTTCACGGAAGGAATTTCCCGGCAGTAAGTAACTCACGCTCCTTGTACAAAAGTGCCACCGCACAATCCCTAAAGTGAGCGTGAATAAAAGTTGCGAGATGGCCACGTCTAACCACTGCCGAGCTCAGGTTACTTGGTACTCGTTCTGGAATATTCGTGTAGTCGAGATTACCCTCTCGGCGTAAGGCAAGCCACAGATGAAACTGTTACCTGTACTGAGCTTTAAAGTGGCCTCTGTATACACATCGTGGTCACACGAGTGGGTGAGTTGTCTACTGTTTTATGAATGAACGCCATGTCGTCTTCATCGTGGCCTAGAAGGGTCTCGGACACTGGTGAAGCCCACAGTGAGCGTGACCCGACACGTCGGACGGGCTACCTCAGCGTACATTCCATGACACAGTAATATGGTTCAAATGGCTCTGAGCACTATGGGACTCAACTTCTGAGGTCATTAGTCCCCTAGAACTTAGAACTAGTTAAACCTAACTAACCTAAGGACATCACACACATCCATGCCCGAGGCAGGATTCGAACCTGCGACCGTAGCGGCCTCGCGGTTCCAGACTGCAGCGCCTATAACCGCACGGCCACTTCGGCCGGCCTCAGTAATATCAAATCTATTACGGAGCCATAATGACTGTTAATCGACCGTGAATGTTTCCAAATTAGGAAAAGATTTTTCACAGACTGCTACCAGTCACAAAATTATCATGACTTACTAAAATTATGTAATGAAGTAACATGTTTCGAACCACAAACCCTACCTTCAAGATACAATGGCAGTAAAAATAAAGATAGTGCACATAGATATTAACGTTGTGCTTTACAGTCTTCGCTTATGCTATGGTCATCCTGTGGAGAAAAAAAGATAAGCCTACGATGAGGGGGTATTCACTTCGTTTGTTGGTCTGCTGTTCTCATAAAAAATTAAATAATTACTTATTTGGTCCGTACGAAAGGGCTGCCTTCTTGTGGTGCTTTCACTTACCTCCATTGCTGTGGTTCCTTGTATCTTTTTAATTTAATGTTTATACACTTACAAAGGAAACATGAAACATGTCATCATAATTAACTGTGCTGTGGAGGACAAACAAGATGGCGGTCAGGAAAAAACTTGTTTCTATTTAACTATCGATGTTTCAGTCATGGCGTCATGTGTTAGTTGCAAAGTATTTTGCAAATCATACTATCACATCTCTGATGTTTGTCATCAAATTACACTATTGGCCATTAAAATTGCTACACCAAGAAGAAATGCGGATGTTAAACGGGAATTCATTGGACAAATATATTATACTAGAACTGCCATGTGATTACATTTTCACGCAATTTGGGTGCTTAGGTCCTGAGAAATCAGTACCCAGAACAACCACCTCTGGCCGTAATAATGGCCTTGATACGCCTGGGCATTGAGTCAAACAGAGCTTGGATGGTGTGTACAGGTACAGCTGCCCATACAGCTTCAACACGATACCATAGTTCATCAAGAGTAGTGACTGGTGTATTGAGACGAGCCATTTGCTCGGCCAACATTGACCACACGTTTTCAATTGGTGAGAGATCTGAAGAATGTGCTGGCCAGGGCAGCAGCCGAACATTTTCTGTATCCAGAAAGGCCCGTACAGGACCTGCAATATGCGGTCGTGCATTATCCTGCTGAAAGGTAGGGTTTCGCAGGGATCGAATGAAGGGGTAGAGCCACGGGTCATAACACATCTGAAACGTAACGTCCACTGTTCAAAGTGCCGTCAATGCGAACAAGAGGTGACCGAGACGTGTAACCAATGGCACCCCATACAAACACGTCGGGTGATACGCCAGTATGGCGAAGACGAATACACGCTTTGAATGTGCGTTCACCGCAATGTCGCCAAACACGGATGCGACCATCATGATGCTGTAAACAGAACCTGGATTCATCCGAAAAAACGACGTTTTACTATTCGTGCGCCGGCCGAAGTGGCCGCGCGGTTCTGGCGCTGCAGTCTGGAACCGCGAGACCGCTACGGTCGCAGGTTCGAATCCTGCCTCGGGCATGGATGTGTGTGATGTCCTTAGGTTAGTTAGGTTTAACTAGTTCTAAGTTCTAGGGGACTAATGACCTCAGCAGTTGAGTCCCATAGTGCTCAGAGCCATTTGAACCATTTGAACTATTCGTGCACCCAGGTTCGTCGTTGAGTACACCATCGCAGGCGCTCCCTTCGGTGATGCAGCGTCATGGGTAACCGCAGCCATGATCTCCGAGCTCATAGTCCATGTTGCTGCAAACGTAGTCGAATTCTTCGTGCAGATGTTCGTTGTCTTGCAAACGTCCTCATCTGTTGACTCAGGGATCGAGACGTGGCTGCACGATCCGTTACAGACATGCGGATAAGATGCCTGTCATCTCGACTGCTAGTGATACGAGGCCGTTGGTATGCAGGCACGGCGTTGCGTATTACCCTCCTGAACCCATCGATTCCATATTCTGCTAACAGACATTGGATCTCGACCAACGCGAGCAGCAATGTCGCTATACGATAAACCGCTATCGCGATAGGCTACAATCCGACCTTTATCAAAGTCGGAAACGTGATGGTACGCATTTCTTCTCCTTACACGAGGCATCACAACGTTTCACCAGGCAACGCCGGTCAGCTGCTGTTTGTGTATGAGAAATCGGTTGGAAACTTTCCTCATGTCAGCGCGTTGTAGGTGTCGCCACCGGCGCCAACCTTGTGTGAATGCTCTGTAAAGCTAATCATTTGCATATCACAGCATCTTCTTCCTGTCGATTAAATTTCGCGTCTGTAGCACGTCATCTTCGTGGTGAAGCAATTTTAATGGCCAGTAGTGTATATTACTGTAGAGAGACTGTGACCATTTGATGTTTTAATCGTTAGATTTCCCTTTTCTTGCTACGCGGAGACTGTAAAAAACTACTTTAATATCTATATATAATTTTATAATAATATTTTCTGTTTCTGTTACACCTAGATGATGAGATTTTTACCCTGAGCCGGCCGGTGTCGCTATTCAGTCTGGAACCACGCGTCCACTACGTTAGGAGGTTCGAATCCTGCCTCGCGCATGGGTGTGTGTGATGTCCTTAGGTTTGTTAGGTTTGAGTAGTTCTAAGTTCTAGGGGACTGATGACCTCAGAAGTTAAGTCCCATAGTGCTCAGAGCCATTGCGGTCGCGCGGTTCCAGACTGTAGCGCCTAGAACCGCTCGGCCACTCCGGCCGGCACAGGTACACACGTCGCAGAGACTCTACTGCTACACAACCGATGGCCCATACATAGTGTCGGGGGCTGTTAATGGCTGACTAGTTCAGTATAATTTCATTTCAATACCAATATCTGCCCTTCAATATTGCGACAGATATCAGTCAATGAGCACTCAATAAAATGGATTAAAAAGTCTCAACAGCAATAAAACATTTATTTACAATAGGTACCGGTGTCGGTCAGAATGTGATATCTTCAGATCATTTACATCATGATGGTAAGCGGTGACGGTGAACGAAGCAGGTGTTATGGATCCACGAACATACTCTCGAGCAGCTGACATTCGTGGAGTCATAATACCTGCTCCGTTCCTAGCCACCGTATACCATCATGACTTAAATGATCTGAAGATGGTCACATTCTGACCGACTCCGGTACCCATTGTAAATAAATGTTTTATTGCTGTTGAGACTTTTTAATCCATTTTTTAAAGTTCGTTTAGCCAGACCGCTGTCCCCCAGGAGAAATACTCTCAAAAATAACGAGCACTCCATCTCACCTTTCACCATTCTTAACGTCATCTTTATTTTTACTACTTTCATACAATAAGCGACATTATGTCAATTGGACAGCATGTAAACCATGTTTCTTGTTTATTTTGTCTATCGTTATACACAGTTATTGTTAAAAAACTAACGACAATTTTTTCTTCTCTTACAGTGGTGGAAAGAAGTAAAGCAGCAGTCGCGACTTCGAGAAAGGCAGCGCCCAACTTTTAACAGCTCATTTCATTTCATTGAAACCCACTCTCTAAATAAAGGCAATTCACACTGTGAAAACTATTTCTATTACATACAGAAAAAAACCTTATTCGTTGTGCACTTTTTAGCTGGAGACTGGAGGCAGAAAGGACATGTAGCTGGGTCTATCAAGAGTGAGCTGTTTGACGACAGACTTCAGAGCGGTGTGAGCTTCACTGTACCGAATATTTTAATTCGTTGATTAAAAGGAGACTGGTAATACATAACAAATCAAAACACCTTACACCAACTGTCATCAAAGAAATTACGTAATTTAAATACATAAAAGACTCCTATATCGTGTGATTACTTCCGCGAGTACCTCGTCTCCTACCTTCCAAACTTCATAGAAGTTCTCCTGCGAAACTTGCTTGGGTAGCTCATTTGGTAGAGCACTTGCCCGCGAAAGGCAAAGGTCCCGAGTTCGAGGCTCGGTCCGGCACACAGTTTCAATCTGCCAGGAAGTTTCAAAATCAGGGCACACTCCGCTGCAGAGTGAAAATTTCATTCTAGACTGTATAGGATGTTCTCATTCAGTCACCATTCCTCTTACGTAACATCCCCAAGATGAATTTATTTAGGAAATCCAAAGAAAAAATTCAATCCTGAATCAACAAAGTCAAGCAGCCGTAGTCAGACTCCTAACGTTCTGTGACTCAGAAGCTTCGTAAAAAGAAACTCTACTGACACAGCTCCAGAATACGATGCTGGTTAAACAAGCTACTGTGTTTATCCGCGCTAAGGTTGTTTCCTTTCATCACAAATGCCGTAATTATTTTGTATTTGTTTTCGCTTTTAGACGCAGTAGCAGCAAGCGCAGTCAAATTCGATGTGGTGTGTTGTACAATTAATGATTTATTGCTATGAGAGGTGTCAGGGGTGTCAGGCAGCGAATAAGAGACAAACGCTCCCACTTGATCTAGTAAGAAGAGAAAATGAAAAATATGTTTTTCCTATGATATATGAACGTTACTAGTAAGGATTATTTTCTCTTATGAGAGTACTAATTTCAGCATTCAGAACAGCCGCACAATGTATTACTGCAGACGCAATATAAACTGATGGAGTAATCACCAGATTAGGCTACAGTCTGGAGCTAGCTGTAGGAAAGTAGCTTTGCAGGTCTCCCAAGAATTCTGAAGCAGAAGAAAAACTACTGTCGTGGCTGATTTCTTGAAGCAAACGTACGTCAGATACTTGAGTTAGTTAGTTAGTTAGTTTCGTGTGCCATGGATCATTTGGATAATAAATCGCAGTGATGTGGAACGAGTTATTTTACATTCACATCGCAAATTAATTTGTAAGTACGGCTATATCCTGAACATTTATAAACTTTATTATTATTTTTTGCTGTTATTAGGTATACAAATGTGAGATAGTAATTGCTACCCGCCGCCTTTTACGCAGTAAATAAATATAAATTCTTCTATGGACTAGAAGGGGTTGCCAAGGAGAAAATTTTTTAGTTTGTCTTCAAATTTTACTTAGTTGCCTGAGACACGTTTTATGTCACTGGACAAGTGATCCAAAAATTAAGTTGCAGAACTGCGCACCCCTCTTTGCACTAAAGACCATCAGTGTGGAGCAGTATGCAGTGGATTATTTACAACAAACTTCGAGACGGAATGGAACCGTGGTCAGAATGCCCAACTCCTTAAACAAGTGTCTACAAGATACGGTGGATGAGGACCACATATTATTCTTACAGTACGTTTTCTGTCTTGAAGATGAGTTACCCCAGAACCTTATTCCATATGACATTATTGAATAAAAATATGCAAAAAATGTCAAAGTACTGATTAATCTCTCGCCAAGATTTGCAATGATTCTAAGCCCAAACGTGGCTGAACTAGTTCTTTTCCCAGTTTAATTTCTCATCAACATAAACATCAAAAAAATTTTAAATTTCCCTCACTATTTATTATTTCCTCACCGTGTGTTTCACTTATCATTGCTGTACTATATCTAAATGTGCAGAACTACATATATTGTTCCTTTTTAAAATTGAGAGTGATATCATTCGCAGGAAACCAGTTATTGGCACTGTTAAGAACATTGTCTACTATTTCTTCTGTTGCGATATGTATGCTTGGAACGAACACAAAAAGAACTAATTCTGATCGATGTATATTAGATGGAAGATCGTTTACATATTCGAAGAACAATGGCGGACCTAAGAGTGAGTTTTGGGGATCATTTCTCCCCAGTCAGAGAAATCTTCCTTGATGACATTGGTTAAATTACTGAGAACAACTTCCTGCATTCTTTTAGCTTGGTTTGTATTTTGTCATTTAATGCTTGTAAAATTTGGTGAGTGAACGTGTAAATGGCATTCCCAGCAGAGTAACTCTTCTGAAATCCGAACTGTGATTTAAGGAATATATTACCGATGTTCAGTTAGGATACTGTTCTATAATCATCCCCTTTCTCAGAAATTTTAAAAATGTCGGTACTGAAACAAGTCGGTAGCTATTAACTCGTACAACCTTTCTTATAGAAGAATTTAATAAGTGTATATTTCAGTCTATCTGGAAAAATGCTCTTAGTAGGTTATGCCTATTTCAGGTACGACAGGGTTTATTCTTTGGGAACAAATCTTCAGTACTCAGTAAGAAACACCGTAAAATAGATATGAGCGTCTTTTTGGAGAGACTATATAATTTTCTTAATTTCAGAGGGAGAAGTTGGTAATACATTCAAATAATTTAAATTTACGAGATTTGCTTCTTCAACATAGTGCTCTGATTTTTCTCTTGAAAAGTTTGTCCCAATGTTTTCTACTACACTCCTGGAAATGGAAAAAAGAACACATTGACACCGGTGTGTCAGACCCACCATACTTGCTCCGGACACTGCGAGAGGGCTGTACAAGCAATGATCACACGCACGGCACAGCGGACACACCAGGAACCGCGGTGTTGGCCGTCGAATGGCGCTAGCTGCGCAGCATTTGTGCACCGCCGCCGTCAGTGTCAGCCAGTTTGCCGTGGCATACGGAGCTCCATCGCAGTCTTTAACACTGGTAGCATGCCGCGACAGCGTGGACGTGAACCGTATGTGCAGTTGACGGACTTTGAGCGAGGGCGTATAGTGGCCATGCGGGAGGCCGGGTGGACGTACCGCCGAATTGCTCAACACGTGGGGCGTGAGGTCTCCACAGTACATCGATGTTGTCGCCAGTGGTCGGCGGAAGGTGCACGTGCCCGTCGACCTGGGACCGGACCGCAGCGATGTACGGATGCACGCCAAGACCGTAGGATCCTACGCAGTGCCGTAGGGGACCGCACCGCCACTTCCCAGCAAATTAGGGACACTGTTGCTCCTGGGGTATCGGCGAGGACCATTCGCAACCGTCTCCATGAAGCTGGGCTACGGTCCCGCACACCGTTAGGCCGTCTTCCGCTCACGCCCCAACATCGTGCAGCCCGCCTCCAGTGGTGTCGCGACAGGCGTGAATGGAGGGACGAATGGAGACGTGTCGTCTTCAGCGATGAGAGTCGCTTCTGCCTTGGTGCCAATGATGGTCGTATGCGTGTTTGGCGCCGTGCAGGTGAGCGCCAAAATCAGGACTGCATACGACCGAGGCACACAGGGCCAACACCCGGCATCATGGTGTGGGGAGCGATCTCCTACACTGGCCGTACACCACTGGTGATCGTCGAGGGGACACTGAATAGTGCACGGTACATCCAAACCGTCATCGAACCCATCGTTCTACCATTCCTAGACCGGCAAGGGAACTTGCTGTTCCAACAGGACAATGCACGTCCGCATGTATCCCGTGCCACCCAACGTGCTCTAGAAGGTGTAAGTCAACTACCCTGGCCAGCAAGATCTCCAGATCTGTCCCCCATTGAGCATGTTTGGGACTGGATGAAGCGTCGTCTCACGCGGTCTGCACGTCCAGCACGAACGCTGGTCCAACTGAGGCGCCAGGTGGAAATGGCATGGCAAGCCGTTCCACAGGACTACATCCAGCATCTCTACGATCGTCTCCATGGGACAATAGCAGCCTGCATTGCTGCGAAAGGTGGATATACACTGTACTAGTGCCGACATTGTGCATGCTCTGTTGCCTGTGTCTATGTGCCTGTGGTTCTGTCAGTGTGATCATGTGATGTATCTGACCCCAGGAATGTGTCAATAAAGTTTCCCCTTCCTGGGACAATGAATTCACGGTGTTCTTATTTCAATTTCCAGGAGTGTATATTTAAGAAATTGTTGTTAAACGAATTTGTTACTTGTAACTCGTAATTTACAGCCCTTCCATTTAAGTCAGTGATGATGTTATCATCTTCTTTGGCCAGTTGTCCTGTTTCCATCTGTTGACGGAGTTACCTATTTCTGACTTAATGTACACTTTCCTTGATTTTTAATAACTTCCTTAGTAATTTTGATAGTTTTTGTAGTATGCAACAATTGCAGGATCTTTACTAGTTCTTGCCAATAGATAGAATTCACTCTTCCTTTGTATAATTCCTATAGTGATCATGGCTTTTTAATCTGTCTGATAAGCTTATGCAGAAAACCGTTATCAAATAATGCCACGAATTTATCATGGAATTGATTATATTTATGTCAGTTTTTATTTAATTATAAATATAATGCCAGGTCATCTTTGTAAACTATTCATAAAAAGCATTTGTTCTTGAGTCAATAATTACTCTCACTGATTTCCACTGAGAAGTATCTATACTATCTCATTTATCCTAACTAAATGTGCATCATGATGAGAGACAGCATTTGTTACTGGCTGTACAGTTACTTACTTGCTTTGAGCTTCGTCAAAGGGAACTTTATCAGTTACGATATTACTGTCTTTATTCACCTGTGTTGGAACGTTGATTACTGACCTTAGACTGTATGATCCAAATTAGGTTCACAATCGTATTCTCTACCACAGTCCTTTAGGAAATATGTATTGAAATCACCACAGACTTTTAACTGCTTGCTATTTTCTGAGAAAGATCGTGCAAACGAATCCAAATTTCTCATAAACAATTCAAAACTCCGCAGTGGTGATTAATATACAGTTACAATTAAAAGTGAACTATTTTTAGTATTAATTCACAAGCACACACTTCTGTCTGCTGAACACTACAAAATTTACTTTTCATCATGTTTCCGAACTTGTATTCTCTCTTAATATATCTAACGACTCCACCTTATCCCATATTAGTTTTACGTAAGATGCTAGGGTGTAATCTTTTATATTTAACATCTTCAACTGACTAATTATGTGGAGCTCGCATAGGCAGGGAATTTCTCTGAATTTTTTAAACAAGAAGGTCTTCTACCTTATTACTCAATCCTCTAATACTCTGATGCAATAAGCTAATAGTCCTTTTCTGTGCATTCTTCATAATTATGTATGTGTTACTTTAACTTCCTACATAACAGGAAGCCTGAATACTCATTATAACCTAAAAAAGGTATCTTTCTAACTCCAGCAGCCACAGGGATCTTGCATTGTGTGATGGTAGCTTCCCATACGTTTTCTGAAGAAGCTAAGCCAATCTGTCTTTCACTCTTTTATACCGGTGTAGGCCGTATCTAGTGTATCACCAGCTCAAGATTGTAGCACACAGAGCGGTTCTAGGCGCTTCAGTCTGGAACCGCGAGACCGCTACGGTCGCAGGTTCGAATCCTGCCTCGGGCATGGATGTGTGTGATGTCCTTAGGTTAGTTAGGTTTCAGTAGTTCTACGTTCTAGTGGACTAATGACCTCAGATGTTAAGTCCCATAGTGCTCATAGCCATTTGAACCATTTTTTGTAGCACACATGTGCTATTTCATTTTAGTCAGTAGCATCCAGCTCAACACTGTGTTCACACAGCTCATATCCGTATTAACCAAGAACCCAGGACTGGTCTGATGCTACAGGACTTCCACGAAACTCACTCTTGTGTGTATATTTGCTACTCCTATTTCATCCAATGAAATGTTATAATGCTACACTATGTGATCAAAAGTATCCGTACACTCCCCAAAACATAGGTTATTTTTATATTATGTGCATTGTGCTGCCACCTACTGCCAGGTACTCCATATCAGCGACGTCAGTAGTCATTGGACATCGTGAGAGAACAGAATGGGGCGCTCCGCAGAACTCACGGACTTCGAACGTCATCAGGTGATTGTGTGTCACTTGTGTCATGCACTCCTAATCTTCCCTAGGTCCACTGTTTCCGATGTGATAGTGAAATGGAAACATGAATGGACACATACAGCATAAAAACGTACAGGCCGATTTCGTCTGTTGACTGACAGAGACCGCCAACAGTGGAAGAGGGTCGTAATGTGTAATAGGCAGACATCTATCCAGACCATTACATAGGAATTCCAAACTGCATCAGGATCCACTGGAAGTACTGAGACAGTTAGGCGGGAGATGAAAAAATTTGTATTTCGTAATTTGGATTTCGTGATCGAGTGGCTGCTCATAAGCCACACATCACGCCGGTAAATGCCAAACGACGCCTCGCTTCGTGCAAGGAGCGTAAAGATTGGACGATGGAACAGTGGAAATACTCTGTGTGGAGTGAAGAATCACGGTACACAATGTGGCGATCCGATGGCAGGGTGTGGGTATGGCGAATGCCCGGTGAACATCACCTGCCAGCGTGTGTAGTGCCAACAGTAAATTTGGGAGGCAGCTGTGTTAAGGTGTGGTCGTGTTTTTCATGGAAGGGGCTGGCAGCCCTTATTGTTTTTCGTGGCACTATCACAGCACAGGCCTACCTTGATCTTTCAAGCACCTTGCTTACCACTGTTGAGGAGCAATTCTGGGATGGCGATTGCATCTTTCAACAAGATCAAGCAACTATTCATACTGCACGGCCTTTGGCGGAGTCGTTACACGACAATAACATCCCTGTAATGGACTGGGCTGCACAGAGTCCTGACCTGAATCCTACAGAACACCTTTGGGATGTTTTGGAACGCCGACTTCGTGCCAGACGTCACCGACCGAAATCGATATCTGTCCTCAGTGCAGCACTTCGTGAAGAATGGCCTGCCACTCCCCAAGAAACCTTCCAGCACCTGATTGAACGTATGCCCGCTGGAGTGGAAGCTGGGCCAACACCATATTGAATTCCAGAATTAATGATTGAGGGCGCTACGAACTTGTAAATCATTTTCAGTCATGTGTCCGGATACTTTTGATCATATAGTGTATAACTTCTGTCTTTGGCCGGTCTGTTCCCTGCTCCGTCTATTGAACTGAATGCTCAATTCTTGTTTGAAAGCGGAAATCATTAACTTTTTACGTTACAACTTAGATCTGAACAGCTGTAAGAAAAGTGCAATCGCCGGCGAGGAATCAAAGATTTGTGTCCTTCCGTCTACTGTGACGATCTGAATCTTTGTTTCAATCCTTACACTAACTCCCTATGTCCTCTGTCTAGGATTTGATTTCACAATGTTTTCGACCTGATTCTCTATTCCTTATTTGTCATGTACCATCTGGCCTACACCCCTCGCACGAATACTGCCTCGCAGCTGGACTCATTTCTTCCTACTCTGTTCTGGTACCATCCTACACTTAGTTTCTTTGCCAAAAGTCTGCTGCAGCCTAATGTGACCCATAGCTGGATGAAGGTCTTTTGCTTCTGCGCCAAGTAACAAGTCAAACTTAAGGAATACTGTAAGTTCAAACGTAGATGAAGTACAGAACTGTTCCTCCTACGCCCGTTACGTGTCATATTTCGTCCAATTTAATTCAACCTGAAGGGCACAAATCTTTGGCTCCAGGCCGGCGATTGCACTTCTTTTAAAGCGATTCAGGTGTATGTTAAAACGTAAAAAGATTATGATTTCCGCTTAAAACAAGAATTCTGGATTCAGTTAACTGTTAACTAACTTATTAACAACGAAATGTAACTTTTAATCACTAACTGTTACTTAATATAATCCAATGTTTGCTGTCGTAAGAGCCGGCTGTAGTGGCCGTGCGGTTCTAGGCGCTACAGTCTGGAACCGCGCGACTGCCACGGCCGCAGGTTCGAATCCTGCCTCGGGCATGGATGTGTGTGATTTCCTTACATTATGTAGGTTTAAGTAGTTCTAAGTTCTAGAGGACTGATGACCTCAGAAGTTAAGTCCCACAGTGCTCAGGGCCATTTGAATCATTTTTTTACCAGTAATACACACAAAGCTTCAGCCAGGCATCAGTACTGAAAGCCTATAATGCTGAGCGGTGGAGCACTGCTCCCTATGAAACATTACTAACATAAAATTTCTTGACTCAAAACAATTTGACACGTAGTTTTTTAATTATCTGAATTCACAGTAAATAATGATTTTTGTAGAAAGGAAATTACCTGGGTTTTAACATTGACACGCATTACAGGGTGTATAAAAATGTCATCCGATTTGGCACATCTATATTTCTTTAACTAATAAACATTTACAATGAGTTTTGTTTTTTGATTAACGAGAAACTCAAACAGGTTTATTTCATACCTTTTCATAGGTGTTCAGTATGCCCCCCTTGAGATGCATGGCGTATGGTAATGCGGTATTCAAATTGTTCCCGCACTGCAGTGAGCATGTCTTAAGTTACAGCTTCCACAGCTGCTGTCATGCTATGTCTCAGTTCATTCATTGTTGTTGGTAAAAAAGTCAAATAAACAGAGTCTTTTATAAAGCCTCACAAGAAATAATCACATACAGTCAGGTCCGGTGATCTTGATGGCCAGTAATGTAAGGGTGAATCATTTGGTCCAGTGCGACCGATACATAGTTCAGTAATCTTTTGATTTAAAAATTCTCGCACTTCCAGATACCAGTGTGGCGATGCCCCATCGTGTTGATTAATGAGGTCTTTCGAATCAGTCTCCAACGGTGGGAAAAAGAAGTTATCAAGGATATCGATGTATGTGCTTCCTGTAACAGTGTTCTTGTGGAAGGAAAATGGACTATACACCTTTTCCCGTGAAACTGCACAAAACACATTAAATTTTGGAGAGTCCCTCTCATGTTGTAAGACTTCATGTGGTTGTTCCGTAACACATATCTCACATTATGACGGTTCACCTTCCCATTTAAATGGAATCTTGCCTCGTCACTTAATATTAGCGTGGAAGAAAACTGTCATTCTCCATCTTGCCAAGAACGGAATTACAGATCTCCACACGTTGTTGTTTGCCACCTTCACGAAGAGCCTGCAGTAGCTAAATTTTGTATGGTTTCATGTTTAAACGTCGACGCAACACACACCAGACGGACATCGGGGGTTTGTTAAGCTGTCGAGCTGCACGGTAAGCGGATTTTGGCGGACTTCTTGAGAAAGTGTGGCGGATGCATTCGACGTCTGTGTTAGACCCTCAGGGACGGCCCGGCGATTTGCCTTTACACAAACAACCTGTTCCTCGGAATTGTTCATGCCATCGTATAATGCTCTGTGCTGTAGGAGAATCCACACCGTACCTAGTACGAAAGTCAGGCTCAACAGTTATTACTGGCCCACACGGAGCAAAACGTAGAACACAAAACGCTTTCTGTTGCCCCGACACCATTTTTACTAGAACTGAAGTGGGCGCATACTGCTGCTACCCAGCGCCAACCATGTAAGACTCGATAGTTTGCTCTTTCCAACAGTACGTTGTTCATGCAAGTCTCTCTAATGACATAGTAGTTATAATTTTTTTTAAATTTCGATGATTCTTTTTGATACACCCTATATTCTCATCAGTATCTGCACGCAAAAAAGGATGGTGGAATCCTTTCTGAGGGGAGGAAGAGACAAGAAGCAACGTTGGGTCGAAACGTCGATTGTTTACCTGAGCGTTAGCTTACACTGATCCACCTGACAATTTGGAACTGGAAAGGCATGTTCGGTAACTTAGCTGGAGTAACATTTCGTCCAAAAGTGAAAGACCATGGTAAATTCTCATCCTAGCATAAAGTTTTGAAATGTTAGGTGTATCAGAAACGATATCGCTTGCTCGTTCGGGATCTGCAGGCTGAATCAGACTGTTATTTCAAAACTCAGGGGTTACGGTGGTGCCGAAACTATGTATAGAGATTGAAACTGCTTGTGCTGCTTCCACGTCGTACAATCACGCTGTCTTTCGCGTCAGCTGAATAGCAAGTATCTGCTGTCTTGGAGGAAAAACTGCAAGCAAATAGCAGATGGCAGTTCCATATTCTAGCGATGTGAAGGTCTTTCATGACGACTCAGGTGGGCAATGAAGGAAGAGATGGCTAAAACAGGAGTAGCTAGTGGCCTTGGTAGTTTACCTGGAGATTACTTTGTGAATGTGACGTAAACCACCGATGTGTTTTAATGAAATATGACTACAAGCTCCATTTTCTACTACAGGTAACCTAGAAGTCTGGAACAAAAAAATACAGGGAAATGTATTTGCTCAGTTTTTGAAAAAAATGAAGAGATCAATCCTTATCAAAAATGAGAAATGTGAAATTATATTTATCACATTGTAACAGACAACAGCTACAGGGTGGTTATAATTAAACTTTAGTTATTTGAGAAGCCCACCATGAAAACGAGTCATCGTAGCAGAGGGAAACTTTGTGGAAGCTTTTGGAAAGAAGAAGAGAAATAATGAATAAATCATTTGCACGTGAGAGGTTTACATTTGTTAATTACGTATACCTAGAAATTTCGCAACTGCGGCCGTAGCATCACAGGTGTGATGTTGGCTACATCCCTAGGTACGCTCATCTTCAGCTTCCAATGTGTGTGGCATGGAAACAGTAACTTCTTCAAAATTTGTTGTGCAGTTAGCCGTCGGTCTCTGCTAGGAGTAGCTCACAAATCACCAGTTAATTTGAACATTCGATTCCTGTTCTTCAACCCCGGTCCGGAAATAGGACCTCTTCGTGTTCCTTTATGTGTCGATAGTTGTGAAGAGCAGCAGCACGGTTGCTGTTGGGGAATAGAGTAAGATCCGATTCCATCAGTCTGATTTGACTAATGCCGTGATACTACGGATAAAGGCGGACGTTCAAATTCGTTATAAGACAACCACAGACAATATTAAATAACAGGCGGCTTACAACCTTCAAGATGGCAACCACAAGAGAGACCATTATGCTAAAAAACAAGTTTGAAAAATCAGTCACCAAATGAAGTGAAATAACTGGACAACCGTGGGAATTGGAGGGGGAGGGTATGGGGGGGTGGGGAAAATTTGAGAAAAAGAATAATGAAAGTCAGATTATCACAGAGCAATCAAAATGAAAAATAGGTCACGCGAACTCGTCTAGGATAAAAGGAACTAAACTATAAAAAAAACTACGAAATTGATATCGAAATATTGCACTTGGCCTATATAAATCAAACTAAGACTGCTATACCAGACACTCCACTTACGAAAAGTACAAGATAATCGGGAAAAGTACATACATGAATTCGTCCAGAATAAACCAAATGTTAAAATACAACAGTCGCATAATTGAAATCGAGTGTTTCCCTTTAGCTTAAACGAAAACGAGGATACCATTCACACCGGGAGAAATCCAGTACCATTACTACAAACGAAATCAGAAACAGAAACATCCACGACAAGAGTACGTACCCGTTAACTTCAAAATTCAAACTTCAAAAGACACCGAGCATACGCGACTACACGTAACACACATACGTCTTGAATCAAAGCCAAGAAGTGGAATCACAGCTTATACTAGATCCGTATAGCTCAAAGGAAGACAACGACACCAGCCACAGAGTCATAACAGGAATACGAGAAACAAATTCCTACATATTGAACATAAGGAAAATGTACAAAAACTACGAAAGTGGAATGGCAACACGCACTAGGGCTATGTAGCTCAAACGAGGACAGCGATGCCTATATATATATATATATATATATATATATATATATATATATATATATATATATATATAGTAGACCGCTCCATTCGCACCATCAACAGAACAAGCTCTGCTAACGGTATACTACGTACTACGCCATGCACATCACTGGACTGGCAACGGGTTCTACACAAAGCTGGTGACCACTGTGAAGGACAGTAACAGGTGCAAAAATATACACTCCTGGAAATGGAAAAAAGAACACATTGACACCGGTGTGTCAGACCCACCATACTTGCTCCGGACACTGCGAGAGGGCTGTACAAGCAATGATCACACGCACGGCACAGCGGACACACCAGGAACCGCGGTGTTGGCCGTCGAATGGCGCTAGCTGCGCAGCATTTGTGCACCGCCGCCGTCAGTGTCAGCCAGTTTGCCGTGGCATACGGAGCTCCATCGCAGTCTTTAACACTGGTAGCATGCCGCGACAGCGTGGACGTGAACCGTATGTGCAGTTGACGGACTTTGAGCGAGGGCGTATAGTGGGCATGCGGGAGGCCGGGTGGACGTACCGCCGAATTGCTCAACACGTGGGGCGTGAGGTCTCCACAGTACATCGATGTTATCGCCAGTGGTCGGCGGAAGGTGCACGTGCCCGTCGACCTGGGACCGGACCGCAGCGACGCACGGATGCACGCCAAGACCGTAGGATCCTACGCAGTGCCGTAGGGGACCGCACCGCCACTTCCCAGCAAATTAGGGACACTGTTGCTCCTGGGGTATCGGCGAGGACCATTCGCAACCGTCTCCATGAAGCTGGGCTACGGTCCCGCACACCGTTAGGCCGTCTTCCGCTCACGCCCCAACATCGTGCAGCCCGCCTCCAGTGGTGTCGCGACAGGCGTGAATGGAGGGACGAATGGAGACATGTCGTCTTCAGCGATGAGAGTCGCTTCTGCCTTGGTGCCAATGATGGTCGTATGCGTGTTTGGCGCCGTGCAGGTGAGCGCCACAATCAGGACTGTATACGACCGAGGCACACAGGGCCAACACCCGGCCTCATGGTGTGGGGAGCGATCTCCTACACTGGCCGTACACCACTGGTGATCGTCGAGGGGACACTGAATAGTGCACGGTACATCCAAACCGTCATCGAACCCATCGTTCTACCATTCCTAGACCGGCAAGGGAACTTGCTGTTCCAACAGGACAATGCACGTCCGCATGTATCCCGTGCCACCCAACGTGCTCTAGAAGGTGTAAGTCAACTACCCTGGCCAGCAAGATCTCCGGATCTGTCCCCCATTGAGCATGTTTGGGACTGGATGAAGCGTCGTCTCACGCGGTCTGCACGTCCAGCACGAACGCTGGTCCAACTGAGGCGCCAGGTGGAAATGGCATGGCAAGCCGTTCCACAGGACTACATCCAGCATCTCTACGATCGTCTCCATGGGAGAATAGCAGCCTGCATTGCTGCGAAAGGTGGATATACACTGTACTAGTGCCGACATTGTGCATGCTCTGTTGCCTGTGTCTATGTGCCTGTGGTTCTGTCAGTGTGATGATGTGATGTATCTGACCCCAGGAATGTGTCAATAAAGTTTCCCCTTCCTGGGACAATGAATTCACGGTGTTCTTATTTCAATTTCCAGGAGTGTATATAAGAGGGTTGGAACTTAAATAGTGGCAACTATTTATTCACAACCGATACAAAAGAGTTACATGTTTTCACCTGGAACTGTCCTTCAAAGCAGTTGCCGGCGTTGTGTAGAACCCGTTGCCAGCGATGTGGAAGGCGTAGTATATCGTTAGCAGAGCCTGTTCTGTTGATGGTGCGAATCGAGCGGTGTACTGCCTGTCGAATCTCTGGAACAGTTCTGAAACGAATGCCACGAAGCCAAAACTGAAATGCTAATCCAACGAATGGCGTCATTATGGGTCGCCGCGGAAGTCGAAAGTGGGTCAGAGCCCCAGTATGGTGAAAGCTATGATGTTTCTCGTGTACGACTGTGATTGTGTTATCCTAACGCATTACGTTCCTCCACGGCAGACCGTCAGTGCACAGTATTACCGTTCGTTTTTGGAGCATCACCTGCGACGAGCGTTGCGAAAGAAGCGGCGTCATTTTCTGCGCAGCCCACCCATCATTTTGCACGACATTGCGCGGGCGCATACAGCGTAAGCTGTAGCTGCTCTGTTCGGTCGATGGGACTGGGAAGTACTGTACCATCCACCATACTCCCTGGACTTCAGTCCATGTGAATTTGATTCGATTCCGAAGATGAAGGAACCACTTTGTGGCATTCGCTTCAGAACTGTTCCAGAGATTCGACAGGCAGTAGGCCGTTCCATTCGCAACATCAACAGAACAGGCTCTGCTGACGGTATACTACGCCTTCCATATGGCTGGCAACGGGTTCTACACAACGCTGGTCATTACTCTGAAGATCAGTTACAAGTGCAAACACGTAACTCTTTTGTATCGGTTGTGAATAAATAGTTGCCACTATTTGCCAGAATAAAACGAAACAATTGCACGAGACACCCAACTGGAATCAAATACTTCGCTTGACCAAATAGCTCAAACGATTACAGGGAGACAATACACACCTCCACAAAGCAAATAAAAGAAATCGAATAAGATCACATCGACCTCTTCCAAAATAAAGTAAACGAAAATAGTAATAATAAAAAAGCCTCAGAAGAGTGATCACAATTTAAGCTGAATAGAGGACAGCGATAACACATATCCTGATTTCCCTCCCCTCCCAAAACACACACACACACACACACACACACACACACACACACACACACACACACACATACACACACGCAAAGACACGCCGCGAAAAACAAACGAAAACAAATCGCACAATTGCAATCGGTTGCTTCGATTGACGTTTACAGGACAAACGGGACCAGGAATATCATTCACACTCCCAGAAAACAACACACACGCAAATTCCTTCCAAATAAACCAAAAGGATATGTATATTGGAATCGCGATACACGGCGTACAAACTAAGATTAACACGTTAGTAACAAAAACTAACCAATAAATGCCGAGGACTCAATCTCATGTAACTAAATCATTAACACAAACCACATCACAAAAAGACGCATTCACTATTGGAGTAACCTACAACTAACAACGAAACTACACCTAAAAGAACAGGCGAATACATGTACCACGCGTCTCAAAGACGTCACATTAAGAAAAAAACAAATTGTTGAAAAAAAACTAAATTATCAAAAGCATTTCTATTCATTTCAGTCACGACAATATGAACAACGTGCTTTCGTTTCTGGCCAAATTCATCCTGAAGAAAACATTTCACATTACAAAAACAGCCAAATAATTGCAGCTATATATTTACAGTTATTAATTTTTCACTCGCAGCAATTTAACTTGTGCTGTTAAGGTTCCTACCTAACACTACACCCAGAAATCGTGCCAAATTCAGAAAGAAATAACTATGTATTTGTGAGAAAACAATATTATCTCTATTAGTTTCTCTATCGATAATTTAAGCTATGCTCTGAGGTTTTACCAAAGTCACATCCTCGTACATCACCACATATTTGGAATAAGCACCATAGTAACAAACGTCATAGGTTACACTAGAAAGTAAGACAGACACAGACAACATTTAATAACAGGTCGCTCACATCCTTCGCAGTGTAAACTAATGACGCCATACCGGATGTCATAGGTCAAAACCATCGAGTGGAATTGGACAGTGCTCTTGACCCGCTGTTTTGATATAGCAGCGTTACGGGTAAAGATTTGCTCACCTTGTCCAGACCCATGCTGACTGTCTGCAACAGCAATACACACTGATGCCTGTGTTTCAACCCCACGTTGGCATTCCATTCCCGGCGCCTAAAAGTAAGTCATGATATTACCACTACCAACAATTCATATCCTTTGGCGAACAGTCTGAAGAACATCATTTCGATAAAGTTGGGTACCCATACGGTACATAGTCCTCCGTTTATACTGGGTGAAGTAATGAAAGTTTAACTATAATCCCCAGTGCTTTTAAATCATATCTATATGTCTTTTCCTAAATAAATCACAAGCCACATACTGTGCCCCGGGATATATGTCTTTCTTTGTCAATGAATCTACTATGTCTTTTGTTTCACCACTGCGAAATACCGAAAACCAGTCGTGTCTTTTAAATCTTCTGCATCAGGTTAATATAAAAGAAAATGTCAGTTTCACTATAGCCTTTGCAGTAGCACAAGTTATATAGCCTACACGCATCGGTTATTCTAAGGCAGATATTTAAGGCGTTACAGTCAATTGAAAAGCTGATTAGTAGTCAACCACTAAGAAACAAAACTAGAATCTTATCACTTTCTATGAGAGCGTAATTTTAAATATTTGATCTGTTCCAGTGCTTCAAAATCTGGAAAGAATAACGATTAACGTTTCACGTCTCGACAAAAGTAAAGGTCACTAGACCATGAACGACGCTGGGTTTGGCGAAAATGGGAATGGAAATTGTAATGAAAGACTACAGCACGTGCCTCAAGCGATTGAAGAAAACGAGGCAAACACTAAATAGCATAGCCAGATGGGACACAACCACGATCCTTCGGAATAAGAATTCCAGTGCATAACCATTTTGACATCCATGTAAAGGATGAGCCAGACAATAAGGGATTTTACTTTATTATATGAGCCTCAAACCGGTAACTTCATTTTTCCATTACGGCCAAGCCACGGCCGGCAGTATTAGCTGCCTGCAAATTCTTTCGTCCCACGGTCTAGTAACAGGAAGTCAGCACCGAGAAAGGGCACCATGATCACGCGCCTCTCTCGTGTGCTTACGAGGTAACGCCGCCCCAGGCAACGCTCTGGAAAGTTCCATGCCGCCCGCACGGTTTGCTCGGTCCTGACCAATCAGGGTGGAGGAAGCCGCGTGGTGCGTCGAATATACCCGGCCGCCCGTCGCCGGGCCCGCTCTCTTGTATTCTTGCTCACCCGCGAGTCGGATGCGCGCCCTGTAGCACTGAACATCTCCCGCTTCTCCCGGTGCTACGGCACTGTGGACTTAGTTTTGGCAGACAACAACTTTCGGTAGCTTCGCGAACAATGTTCGCCAAATTGTAAGCTCTGGCTCACCCTCACCTCCCTAGGCCTATGTAGCCCCTTTTCATCATGCTTTAGCCAATAAATGGCCTTTCTCTAAAAATTACCCTATTATTCCACAACGCCCACCGCCTGCCCATACCCGCCATCCTGTACAACTGGTGTCAGAAGTGGGATTACGCGTGACATAAAGCTAGATGAGCTGTTACAGTGGGTTCTGTTTAAAATTACATTATGCCATAGTAAATTACTTCATAAGTGATAGATACGTCACAACCCCGTAACATAGGTCCTATGAAATCCATTTTAGCCCAAACATAATTCTTACATAAACATGAAAATATAAAAATGAAGTACACAAATATCATATTAAATTTACTGCATATTCCATATCACTAAACAAAGAAAGTTAAATGCCTCTTTGGGCTGACCCTCTACGTGTAATAACATTCACATTATGAGAAGTTTCTCATGCATCAATATATTTGCTGAACATATGAAGTGAAATTGACAAAGAAAAGTGACACCAGTTTGGTGCCAATCAGCAATATGTGAGGCCACTCGGTCAAGAGCAACTTGGTTGTGTTCCTGGGTAAGGAGATGATTGATCGATTGGAGTAGATCTGAATCATTGGTATTCGGTAAATTCTTCAGCTTCTCATGGTGATGGATTTTAAAGGAGAGTTCAGGAATGTATAAGGTAAATGTGGGAATGGTGACATGAAAGGTGGAGTGCAATTGAGCTGATATCCTCATAGAAGCAGCGTATAAGTCACATCTTGAACTATTATACACTAGGCCACTATTATTCAGTGTTATCCGGTACGATTCAGTCTCTGACATTGAACGGTGGCACACCAGGGTGGCGGTGACAGTCTGTGGAACAGCGAACAGAAAACTGTTGCCAACAGGCTGAATTATTGGTTGACGAAGTGAGACTAGAACACGAGGACATGGAGGTGTAGTAGTTTCAGCTAGAAACAGTGACATCTCGCACTCAGTAGTGTTAGTGTGTAAAATTTGCGTGGAGCATAAGTAATGTGTTGTGTGGAAGCAACTGGATAGTTCAGCGCGAGAGAGAGTGGCGTGAGTTTGTCGATCCCGACTAACTATTAAAAATTCTTGAGTCTGCCAAACAACATGGTGATGAAGGGTAGCCCAAGAGACGAAAAGTGTATATTTGATAGCACTCGTATTCGCAATTTGCGCACGTGATTGGCAACCTCATTCGCATCCGAATACCGTCCGAATTACGGGTAAGTCGGACCTCCAACGCAGCATAGTAAAAGGGGAGGTTGCTTTCCCGCACGGCATAAAGCATTTGTTTAGAGGCCAAAATTTGCGACGACACATTGTGTAGCATGTGCAAGAAGGGCTCTGAGGGTAACAGATGTGGACTGAGCTTTCCTTGCAGTCCGAGTTCAATGGCCGAGTGTAACATGTGCACGCGTAACTGTGCTGTGTGTATATTAAATAAAAGAATCTGCGTGGTCTTCACAATGTCCAATATGATAGTCATATTACGTAATCCCGAGCGAAGATGAGTCCACTCTGCTATGGGACGAAAGCCAAGTGTCGTTAATTAATTTGAGATTTTGTACGAAGGAAGTTTTCCTTTTTCTTTTTTTTTTTTTTAAATGAATAAAATGAGAAGAAATCCTGTGATGGAGGTGTGAACCTGCACAGCCTAGGCACCTCCCGCGCATTGGCCACTACGCAGGGGCACCCACCCCGCTAAGGCTCGACACGGCGAGACAGGTGAAGTACTTCATAAATTTCAGAAAGAATATTGAGTGGTTTTTCAGCTGTAGAAAACCCGAATGAGGGTAGGACAACTCAAGTTAACTCAATAATCATAGGATCTTTACTTACAGAAGTGGTCAATAGAGAGATTAACTGTACTGAAGTCGGAAATGAATGTTAGCGAGAGCGAGTCTGTTGCTCGTGAATACAGAGGCTGGGCGTGAAGCAGTGGAGGCGGCGCAGCGCAGCTTTATCAGCGCTGAGCCGGAAGAGTGCTGAGCTCAGATAACAGCGTCGGAGAGCGCTAGTGGCTCTGCGTCCGAGACTAAGACATTGTAAGTGCAACTAAAAAGTAACAGTTTATTGAAAAGCAATAATAAACGAATAGTTGATGTCACAAAGACGTTTGATTCCATTTTAACAGAACAACTTAAGTGTTCAACAGATAAACTGATTACGTTGTTGATTAAAAGAAACTGCTACTGAACATAACGTACAGACGTACGTGCTTCCCTTTTCAAAATGGTTCAAATGGCTCTGAGCACTATGGGACTCAACATCTTAGGTCATAAGTCCCCTAGAACTTAGAACTACTTAAACCTAACTAACCTAAGGACATCACACACACCCATGCCCGAGGCAGGATTCGAACCTGCGACCGTAGCAGTCCCGCGGTTCGTGCTTCCCTTTCCCCTTCCGAAGAGCGGAGGGCATAAACGATAAAAGCCTTGTTCGTGTACTTACTATATGACAATAGAGGTCTGGTAACATCAACAAGTTACACCAAGGTAGTGTGGATATGAACAGTGTGAGTATGTTGTTAGTTGTTATTGGGCGTATGAAGTGTTGTGTAAATGTGTGACTAATGGTGGCTGATGGCGGATACGAATTGAAAGCCAATAGGTGCTATCAGAGATACTTCCAGTCGAGAAACAATGAAAGTTAAAAGGGAATACCGAATATGACACAAAAATAGCGTATAACCATAAAGTGTACTAACATTACTCATAACTATAAATTGATAACAATAAAACATGACATTGAAGTAATCATAATTGACAAGAAATAAAATAAAGGGAATATTTCCCGAACATAACTTCCGAATCGGATACGAAATCCGTCAGGGGATGTTGTTTTTTAGTCGGTTGACGAAGTGCATAAGGGACTACGTCAGTAGAATCCGACAGTGTGTGTATATAACAACATTGTTCTTAAAAGTGCAGTTTGCACTGTCAGATGGTGAAAAGCAACTAATCGGTTCAGCAACGGAAAAGGCTGTCATCTGGGGAACGGTATCTGAATCTTTGGCAGAATCTGATGATTTTGCAATGGAATTGCCATATAGAAGAAAGTGGCGTTGTATAAAACGTAATAAAAGAGCGTCTGGGGCTCAGTTCATTTGTGGTTGAGTGCCAAAGGCGTAGTGTGAGTGCAAATTGTCTCACGGTAATTGATGTATGAATTGTTTTGTGGTCAACCGAGGAGCCTAGGATTCGGTGATGTGTAAGTACAAGTTCGCGGTGCTATGAGCTACCTGCGAGTGACTCCCACGGAAGGGGGAGGCTACTTTGACTTCTCCTCCGATGCGGGGGTCAATACCGCGAACAAATGCATCAATTGCGCGGAGCTGTTCCCAAGCCGCCCTCGCCGCTCCCGGCCGCGTCCCCACGTGATCACACGATTAGTCTCTGATTGGAGGATTGATTCCGCCAACGCGCCTTGCTAGTAGCGTGCCCCCGTCAGCGCAACCAACCCGTGGGACTTGAGTCTGACCGAGGAGCACGTGGCAGGAATGTGCCGACCATGGTCTTCCGGCCAGCACCTTCCACCACAGTATGCCCAAGCCGGCTACGGCAGAACATTATGCGTGGAAAAATTTACTTAATAAAATTTTGTCGGCAATGATCCCTCTTGGGGGGTCTCCTCCCTGCACATCCTTTCCCCTTCCGAAGAAGGCTCTCTGGATGAAAATGAATGAGCTTATTGTAATTGATTATTCCATTTAAAAAATATATGATCATTATGAAGGGTCCCATAAATAACATAGTGATCAATATGTGCAAAAGTTACAAAGTGGCCTGAAGGGCCTGAAGGAAGGCTCTTGAATAACAAACTTGTGAAGTTGGTGCGACGGCAGTGGGGCGGCGCCATGCTGTGAATGTGTGTCGGCGGTATCAGTGGTGGTGGGTACCCAGGCGATGATGAGGGGCACCGGAGCACAGCACACTGAAACACTCCACCCTCGTGGGGGTGAGAGAATGCTCCCAGGCCTAACAGTCACAAGGGGGTTTTTCCCCGTAATATTACTTTGAGTTCTTAAATCTAGGATTACAATGGTAATTGCCCAAGTGGGTGAATGAGAACATTACAAAATGACAAAAATTTAAAGAGAAAACAAAATGACTTACATGAGGGTTAAAACTCGACAGTTAAATTGTGATTCCATAGACTTTACATAGAAATACAAATCCATTACAAAATTAGTTCATTGACCTGACCCCTAGACTACAACTTAATTCTAAGGGGGGGGGGGGGGTCATGCCTGATCGCATGCACCAAGGTTGGCAGATAGTTTCAGGTGTGATATTCACCTTCAGGTTGTGGGGGTGGTACTACTTCTCGGAAGGAAGTGAAACATTTGCAAAACCCTCTTTTACAGAGTATCCAGGATACTATAATCAGAATCATTACAATGATTATTACCGAACCAGCGCTGGGTAATACAACGGTGGTTAATCGCTTGTTTTGCAAGAGTAGTTTAGGATGTAACCATGCTTTATTTTGATTTGTATTTGAATGTTCATCTGGAGGGACATACCACATGCCTACCCCCGTGATAGATAACCTAAACAGAGTGAATCACACCCACAGAACGAGCAAGCTTTGGCCATATATCTAGTCTGTTGGATGAACAAGAGAACCACACCCGCAAGGGCACGTACCTTACGTGACGCGGCTGGCACCCGCGCGGTCCCTTAGCTGTCTGTGTCGTTTCTTCACTTTTCCGTTTCGCGACATAGTCCATCCTATCCACTTTCATCTTTCCTCTCTCAACACAACACATGAAGAGTTATGCACCACCCGCGAGGGCACGTACCTTACGTGACGCGGTTGGCACCCGCGCGGTCCCTTAGCTGTCTGTGTCGTTCCTTCATTTTTCCGTTTCGCGACATAGTCCATCCTACCCACTTTCATCTTTCCACTATCAACACAACAACCCTTGAAGAGTCATGCACCACCCGCGAGGGCACGTACCTGACGTGACGCGGTTGGCACCCGCGCGGTCCCTCAGCTGTCTGTGTCGTTTCTTCTCTTTTCCGTTTCGCGACATAGCCCATTCTATCCACTTTCATCTTTCCTCTCTCAACACAACACATGAAGAGTCATGCACCACCCGCAGGGGCACGTACCTTACGTGACGCGGTTGGCTCCCGCGCGGCCCCTTGGCTGTCTGTGTCGTTTCTTCACTTTTACGTTTCGCGACATAGTTCATCCTACCCACTTTCATCTGTCAACTTTCAACAGATACAGAACTATTCAGCCCAGACTTTGATCTTCCATGTCGAAGAAGAGTTCATGAGAACAGTGTTCTCTCTGACGACAGCTGATCAGGCAACGTCAGACGCGAACCGCGTCTAGCCCGCAGCTAAACGCCAGTAAGCGGAAATCTCTGTTCAAAATCTTGAGCCTTCTTTGTTTTCCCATTGTATTTTCCGAAGGAATACCGACTATTGAAGTAGTAGCATTTAACTGTATGACGTGTCCTAGGACACTGCGAGATAACCAATGATAGATGGAGTTTTAAGCAACCAGCTGGGCCCAATGAGGCCAGCACCATGGAGTTATAGAGACGGCGAGTTTAGTCGCAAGATGTTGAGAGGATAAAGACGGCGAATTTGGTCGCACAGTAAAGTTAGTCGCAAGATGTTGAGAGGATAAAGACGGCGAATTTGGTCGCACAGTAAAGTTAGTCGCAAGATGTTGAGAGGATAAAGACGGCGAATTTGGTCGCACAGTAAAGTTTTTTTTTTTTAATGTGGGAGATGTCGAGTTTTAGGAAGAAGAAGCAGCTATCTTGGAGTCGCAGCATTGTCATGTACACAGTTAAGTAGGCGATAACGTCGTGTAAACGATGCGCCTTGCACTGTACCTTCATAAAGGGAAAGTCCTTCAGAAATTACGCTCAACTTAGTCTTTTCTAATCCAATTCCTTACGCTTTCTGTTTCCACTATGGAAATCTCTAGATTCTTGTCGAGTTTTGTTTCCCCCCTCTCGTTAACAACAGCCTTGACATCCAACGACACAATCTACGCCCCACCTGCACCAAACTGGTGTCATTTTTCTTGGTCAGCCTCCATTTATGGTGTTCAGCAAATATATTGAGTTACGAGAAAATTCTTCTCAAAATGTGAATGTTATTACACTTGGATGGTTAGCCCAAGGAGACATTTAACTTTTTTGTTTATTATTGATATGGCATTTGCAACAATTTGATATGATACTTGTGTGCCTCATTTCTACATTTATGTATGTTTATGTAATTTTAAACAGAATCTACGGTAACAACGCGTCTAGCGTGATGACACGCGTAATCCCACTTCTATTTTGTTTGTCATCAGTGAATAAACCATATCGATTACGCATATCTATTTCCCTTTGGTGAGAGCGTAAAATACAGACAGCGCAGTGAACAGCGTCGGTAGGCTTCATCGCTCTCTCTCGCTCTTACATCTGACGCATGCTTCCTGCGCCGCGCACGTGCGCACTGCGTGCGCACGTAGCCGCCTCGGCTTCGCTTCTCAGCTGCCGCGTGCAGCCCTGACGCCGCGCTGGCCTTGGAAATTATCTGCCGCGCGCCTTTCTGACTTAGCGCGAGATTCGGCCTTGCAGTCAGCTGCCACTCTGACGTAGCCTCAGCGCAGATCTTTAGCAAACGGTTCCTGTCGGAACGCCATTAATGACGTTTCATGCCACTACGGCTTACTCAGTATTCGCGCCCCCTTTAATTATGTTTTTTATACCTGAAAGCCCATTCATGATTCCTCTGTCAGCTAACTTGCCAGCTTTATCTAATAAATCAAATGATCACCTATCGTTAATTAACGACTTGCTGAAACATGAACAAGGACAAATTTCTTACGTTCGCCTGTTGGCACACTTGAATGAATGACAAACAGCCACAAACTAAACCCAAAAAAAGAGAAAACAAAAACCTATCAGGCATGTGCCCTCCCTTAGTTTTAAGAGTGAAACTGAGATATCAATTAATGTGGAAAAACTAGTGTAGTGTAGTGAAGTGTTTCCTTAGTGATAACTCCAACTGTGTTTTGAAACATGTGGACCTCCCCTCATACCCCCCCCCCTGCGCTGAGTTCCAGTGCACGGACCTGGCCACGGCCACGCCCCCTTCCCGCCGGCAGCCTGCGCGCTGCCCGCTGAGGACAACACACCACGCCGCCTCGTGCCACTCGCCCCCGCCGTGACTCATCAGTGGTGATATGTTTATATTTTCAACTTATTCCAACAAAAGAAAAAAAAAGACATTTTTGCTTCAACTTAGCAACAAGAACACTTGACATATTTATCTAATTCACACTGCTATGTTTTGTTCTAATTTTGTTTTGATATTCTATGATATTTTATGATGTTTTGATATTTTATGATGTTTTGATGTTTTATGATGATTCTTGTATACACACAATATTGTTGACATGTGTAAGTCCCCTTGCGACCCTTAGGAGGTCTTTAGAGTCTCTATACCCTCCCATAGATTAAGACCCCTGCCGTCTTCCGTGAGGGCCATTCTTAATCAAGTGATGTTCACTTTCTTTTGCAAGATAAATTTGTTTACATTCAAATAATAATTCATTGAGCGAATTCACGTACGTTCTCCGCTCCCACGGAACGGGGAGGAATGTAAAGGATGAGCCAGACAATAAGGGATTTTACTTTATTATATGAGCCTCAAACCGGTAACTTCATTTTTCCATTACGGCCAAGCCACGGCCGGCAGTATTAGCTGCCTGCAAATTCTTTCGTCCCACGGTCTAGTAACAGGAAGTCAGCACCGAGGAAGGGCACCTTGATCACGCGCCTCTCTCGTGTGCTTACGAGGTAACGCCGCCCCAGGCGTCGCTTAGCAGGCAACGCTCTGGAAAGTTCCATGCCGCCCGCACGGTTTGCTCGGTCCTGACCAATCAGGGTGGAGGAAGCCGCGTGGTGCGTCGAATATACCCGGCCGCCCGTCGCCGGGCCCGCTCTCTTGTATTCTTGCTCACCCGCGAGTCGGATGCGCGCCCTGTAGCACTGAACATCTCCCGCTTCTCCCGGTGCTACGGCACTGTGGACTTAGTTTTGGCAGACAACAACTTTCGGTAGCTTCGCGAACAATGTTCGCCAAATTGTAAGCTCTGGCTCACCCTCACCTCCCTAGGCCTATGTAGCCCCTTTTCATCATGCTTTAGCCAATAAATGGCCTTTCTCTAAAAATTACCCTATTATTGCACAACGCCCACCGCCTGCCCATACCCGCCATCCTGTACATCCAGTTAGGTAAGCTGTTTCTTTCATCTACCATCCGACAAGCGCATGGTATCAACTCTAATACGCACAGACTGGCGTTAAACGTATGAATTACCTCAGGCTTCTTTCACTTGCAACTGCATTCTGCGCGGGACTCGCTGAAAACAAGTCTGCGCTGTCGTGTCAAAAACCTGTTTAGCGCCGCTGGACTTCTTTCCCACTGACAATCCACAACACTCTTCACGTCACCTCAGTTAAGGTGGTTTGTAATCTGAATCCGTTACACGGCAGCAGTCGTCAACAAAGGACGGAAGAACAAGTGAGCGACGGTCATAGATAGCAAATTTTTCAGGACGATGGCTTAGTACCGATCAGACCATGCACACCTTTTCAGTTGGCCTTCGGAATTTATACTTATTATAAAAACGTATGTATGTACATACGTTTTTATAATAAACCACTCTAGCGATTTCAACCAAACTTTGTCCACATATACCTTACTGACAGGCAACAATCGCTGTGGGGATAAGAATCATCTACCTATCAAGGAGTGCGGGGTAGGGGTGGGGGGTGAAAAAGAACCCTAGACAGCGACGCGTGAATTCCCAGGCTTTATTCATACAGTATTGAGAATGGGAGCGCTTAGCCATTTACAACAAACTTTCAACATAATTGCAAACCATTACGAAATATCTTCTCGCTGACAACCCTTACAAAATGATGAAAAAATGGTAATCGATGATTACTTTTCCGCTGTTCAAGCATTAAAAATAGTGCATGTGGCAGAACGTTATATTTTTTACTTATCTAATACGAACTGTATTTGCGACATATTTTACAGGTAGTATGAACGTATACCATTGAATATAACTGCAGAATGGTATCACTGTGCGATACCTATCTCAGGAGATATGACGTCATAAAGAGTGAGATGTGCGAAAAACGGGCTCACCGTGCAGGACATTTAAATTTATTGCTTCGTTTCTACTAACTCCATTTGCAACAAATTTTGCAGACGGTATCCACATATGCCACTGAAAGAAATGAGCCGGCTGCTGTAACCGCGCGGTTCTAAGCGCTTCAGTCCGGAACCGCGTTGCTGCTACGGTCGCACGTTCGAATCCTGCCACGGGTGTAGATGCATGTGATGCCCTTACGTTAGTTAGGTTTAAGTAGTTCTAAGTCTAGAGGACTGAGGACCTCAGATGTTAAGTCCCATAGTGCTTAGAGCCGTTTGAGCCATTTTGAAAGAAATGATATCACTGTAAGACACAAATTTCAATAAATATGACGTCATAAACAGTGAAAGGTGTGGAAAAACTACCGCATCGTGCAAGACTTTTAAATTTACTGCTCCGTTAGTACTAAATCCATTAGCAGCGTGGCAGGCCGCGGTGGTCGTGCGGTTCTAGGCGCTCCAGTCCGGAGCCGCGCTGCTGCTACGGTCGCAGGTTCGAATCCTGCCTCGGGCATGGATGTGTGTGATGTCCTTAGGTTGGTTAGGTTTAATTAGTTCTAAGTTCTAGGGGACTGATGACCAAAGCAGTTGAGTCCCATAGTGCTCAGAGCCATTTGAACCATTAGCAGCGTATTTTGCAGACAGTATCCACATAATGAGGTTTTCACTCTGCAGCGGAGTGTGCGCTGATATGAAACTTCCTGGCAGATTAAAACTGTGTGCCGGACCGAGACTCGAACTCGGGACCTTTGCCTTTCGCGGGCAAGTGCCACCCAAGCACGACTCACGCCCCGTCCTCACAGCTTTACTTCTGCCAGTACCTCGTCTCCTACCTTCCAAACTTTACAGTAGCTCTCCTGCGAACCTTGCAGAACTAGCACTCCTGAAAGAAAAGATATTGCGGAGACATGGCTTAGCCACAGCCTGGGGAATGTTTCCAGAATGAGATTTTCACTCTGCAGCGGAGTGTGCCCTGATATGAAACTTGCTGGCAGATTAAAACTGTGTGCCCGACCGAGACTCGAACTCGGGACCTTTGCCTTTCGCGGGCAAAGGTCCCGAGTTCGAGTCTCGGTCCGGCACACAGTTTTAATCTGCCAGGAAGTTTCAGTATCCACATATGTTGCTGAAAGTACCTGCAAAATTACATCATTGTACGACACATAGGTTAGGACATATGACGTCATAAACATTAAGCACAAGGCCAGACGACGCTAGGTAGGGGCGTGGACAGGCAGGTATAAGTAAATACCTGTGAACGCCGGGTTTCTCCGCTAATTTAAAGTAAAAGAAACTAACTGATTATGAATCGCATTGCTCTGTAAAACATTGTTGGTTTTTCCTGGTCTGTTATCCAACCATAAAAGGTTAACTAATTTTATGCATCTGCTATACCGACGTATTTCACGAAGGTTTTGACGGGCCTGTAACGAATTTAATGAAGTGATTTGATGAAGTTTGTGGCACAACTTGACTAGAAGAAGGGATCGGTTGGTAGGACATGTTCTGAGACATCGAGGGATCACCAGTTTAGTATTGGAGGGCAGCGTGGAGGGTAAAAATCGTAGAGGGAGACCAAGAGATGAATACACTAAGCAGATTCAGAAGGATGTCGGTTGCAGTAGTTACTGGGAGCTGAAGAAGCTTGCACAGGATAGAGTAGCATGGAGAGCTGCATCAAACCAGTCTCAGGACTGAAGACCACAACAACAACAACACGAAAGTAATCATGACTACATACTGCAACAGTATCGGTACTCATGTAATAACTCAGGATCCGAGGGGCAACTACATTCACAATGCTTTCTGAAATTGATATGCTAAAGAAACTGGAATTTTGTGAGTAGTCTGTGGATCGAGTACTTCAGTATCACCAGTCAAAGCAAGAAGTTGTAGTAAAAAAAATTGTCTGGCTGAAATCTCATATCAGAATTGAATACTGTTACTAAATATGATGTAATAGCAGACAAACTTGCAGAAGACGCAGTTATTAGAGGAAGGTGCTTTAGTTAAGCAGGCGTTCCCATTTATCAGCAGCAGCCCGTTCTCAGATGCCACAGACTTGTATACTGCCAGTCTTCTTCCAATAGACCTCCCCTTTCCATGGCTTTAGCCATAGTTTCCCTCCAACCGGCTCTCGGTAGCTTGTCGCTGGCAGAAACCAATTCAGCAAACACTGCGGCCATCAATGTTCTTCTATCCATCGGACGTGTCCACATCACCTCAGTGCTCGAGCATCAGTCCTGACTGTGACCCTTTTCCACAGCATCCATCTGCATTTTTACACATTCATTCCTCAGTCGCTACAGTCATGGACTGTGCGGCTGGTCCGGGCGGAGGTTCGAGTCCTCCCTCGGGCATGGGTGTGAGTGTTTGTCCTTAGGATAATTTAGGTTAAGTAGTGTGTAAGCTTAGGGACTGATGACCTTAGCAGTTAAGTCGCATAGGATTTCATACACATTTGAACATCTGAACATTCCTCAGTCGATCCAAGCGGGTCGCTCTCAAGCTCTCCCGTAGCCTTTCCATTTCGCCAACTTCAGTTTCCCCCCTTTGTCTCTCGTTCAATGCCCAACACATCTGTCATGTATCAGAATGCTTTGATGGATACCACTAGTTTATTTCTTCGTCTGGAAATACGCCAACTCGAGAAAATACCATTTAATAATCTAACAGTTACCTTCGCTTGACTTATCCCATGGTATGTGTACACTTCACTGTGAAAAATCATATCGATTAGTGATTCCAAGTCTTTTAACTCCTCCAGATTTCTTACCCTGCCGAAACAGAAATCCATACCCTCATCTTTACCACTTTCATCAACAAGATATTCTGTTTTATTCTCATAGTCACCATCGTTTTTATCCAGAGTCATAAGTTCTTGATCGAATGCAAACAGTAATGAACGTAAATGTTGTGATTCTTGAGTTTCTCCCGGCGTATTTGATAATCAAAATATCCACGGGTGTACTGCCGGTCTACAGTGTCCAACGGGCACAATATTTCGGCGATCATACATGTCGCCATCATCAGGTGAACTGACGGACTGAGCTCCTGTGAACGTGCCGGCACGGAGATCCGTACACTATGTCTGCTCAGGTGGAACTGGGTTCGGTCGCGGCGGCGGCGGATTTAAATACCCTCCGCCCGCGGCGCGCTCACTCCGCCGTCCGCGCCCCGCGCCACGGTCGCGCGGTGGAACAGATTGCGACGGCGTCTGAGATGACGTCGGTGTGATGGCTCCGTCCGCCGTGGTCGTCACAACTATACATTTGCTCGATTTACTCTTGATTAACCCAATCGCTGGTTCCCAAGCCTTGCTAAGATTATAGCCACAGTCACGATTTATGAGGTCGTCATTGGTGCGAATTTCGATGGCCTCTCTAACAACGCTGTCCCAGTATCTCGACGTCTGTACCAGAATCCTCGTGCGTTCATACTCCATAGCGTGATTTTCACAGGAGCTCAGTCCGTCAGTTCACCTGATGATGGCGACATGTATGATCGCCGAAATATTGTGCCCGTTGGACACTGTAGACCGGCAGTACACCCGTGGATATTTTAACGTAAATGTTGATGCTGTAGTGCCATGCCAAAACTTACTCACTGTCCATTACAATAACCAGAACAACTTCCTAATAAAACTAAAATAAGTTTGGTGATACAGGACATCACCGTCTTAATTATTAATTTGTTTTAAAACTTACCGATATCTCACCACCAACCTTCACAAGTGCCTCGCATTGGAGGTTCATCCTCTTCACCAACACTATTGATTCACCAACCACTCCAACATTTTCCACTGCTGTCCACAGTAACCACCGCGGTAATGAATCATAAGCCTTTGCTAAATTAACAAACGCAGCTTTCCCCGGGAGCTAAGCGCGATTGTTCGTGAGATACGACACGCACAACATTTTACAATCTGTTCTCTACTACACTACTTAACAAAGTATTCACCAAGACCATTGCTTTTATTCCCCAGCAAGTAGATATCTGCTGCTCCCTTTCATACAGAGGGCAGTGATAAACACTGAGATGACGAAAGTCGTGGGATACCTGCTAATATCATGCTGGACCTCCTTTTTCTCGGCGTAGTGCAGTAAATCAACGTGGCATGGGCTCAACAAGTCGTTGGATGTCCCTTGCAGCTGCACTGAGCCATGATGCCTCTACAGTCGTCCACAATTGAGAAAGTGTTACCGGTGTAGGAAGTTGTACAGGAACTGATCTGTCCATTATATCCCATAAATGTTCGATGTGATTCATGTCGGGCGATCTGGGTGGCCAAATCATTCACTCAAATTGTCCATAGTATTCTTCAGACAAATCGCCGACATTGATGCCCGGTGACATGACATCTTTGTTTGGGACATGGATTCCATGAACGGCTGTAAATTTTGTACATGTAGCCGAATACAACCATTTACAGTCATTGATGTGTTCAGTTGGACCAGAGGATTCAATCCACTCCCTGTAAGCACAGCACACTCCAGAATGGAGCCACCACAGTGGCTTGTTTCTACTTCGGTTCGTGCACTTCTTCTGCGCCACACTCGAACCCTACCACCAGCCCTTAAAGACTGAAATCGAGCCTCATCTCATCAGCCCACTGGTTTCTAGTCGTGTGGGATCCAACCGATATGGTCACTAGTCCAAGAGAGGGCTGCAGGCGATGTCGTGCTGTTAGAAAAGGCACTCGCGTCGGTCGTCTTCTGTCACAGCCCGTTAATGCCAAATGCCACCGCACTGTACTAACGGATGTGTTCGTCGTACCTCTAACATGGATTTCTGCTGTTATTTCAAGCAACGTTGCATGTCGCTTCACACTGACAACTCTACCCACACTCGAACCCTACCATCAGCTCTTATCAACTAAAATCTGGTCTCATCTGATCAGGTTGTGGGTTTCCAGTCGTATTGGATCCAACCGACGTGGTCATGAGGCCAGGAGAGGCGCTGCAGGCAATTTCCTGCTGTTAGCAAAGGCACAGCCCATTAACACCAAACTTTGCCGCACTGTACTAACGGAAGAGTTCGTCGTACGTCTAATAGGGGTTTCCGCGGTTATTTCACGCAGTGTTGCTTGTCTTTTAGCACTGACAACTCAACCCAAACACCACTGCTCTCGGTGGTTAGTGCAGGCCGTCCGTTGTCCGTGATGCCTGAAACTTGGTGTTCCCCGCACACTCTTGACTCTGTGGATCTCAGACTATTCATTTCCTTGATTACTCACGACATGGAATGTCCAACTCTCCTAGTTCCAGCTACCATTCCGCATTCTAAGTCTGTTAATTCTGGTCCTGTGGCCATAATCACGTCGTAAAGATATTCACATGAATCACCTGACTACAAATTACAGCTCCGACAATGCAACTTGGGTACGTGATATTATCACCACCTGTATATGTGTATATCGCTATTCCACGACTTTTGTCTTATCAGTTCTTTCATTTCTGGCTATGTTTGTTGATTTGAAAAACGCCGAGTTGCACAGTGGTTCGTAATCCACGTTTAACCTTACGTTCCTTTTAATTGGCTGTGTCAGACAGTTCAGAGTTCGGCGGAAGGCAACGATATGCACCGCCGGCAGGACCTTGCCTAGTATAGCACTGTGGTGTTCATAACACTCTCGGGATTGATGACTGCTTATTACATGGGTGCGAGTTACTTCACGTGGGGGACTTGCGACCCAAACTAGCCATCGACGAAGGCCCAGGTCGTCGTGAATAGAGTCCGAATCTTATCCAGTTCAAAATGTGTAGAGAACACAAAGGCGTTGATGCGAAACTAGCACGGGATTACACGTAATCTGCATAGAGTCAGAAAGTGCCTGTGTGTGTGTGTGTGTGTGTGTGTGTGTGTGTGTGTGTGTGTTTACCTTCGATTATCTTCCCCTCATAGAAGGATAGTCTGCTTCAACTACGACTCGTTACATAGTCAGTATCTTCTCAGTGAAATACCATGCATGGTGGTAATATGGTTATGTCTTAATTCACAATACCTTAAAGGGACCTTCCAGTCCCAACATTTGCCTTACATTCACGTTAAAGCCCTCGAAAACCGTTATTTCCATCGGGGGTATGTGAATAAATTTTAATTTAATCCTCGGTAAATGTGTATTGTATATGAACATGTAGGCTAACTGCATTTATTAATGTGCATTATAAACCCACATGATATCGGGTGAGACAAATCTGCTTCTTAAGTACACACGTTCATATCTACGGCAACGTCGTCTCTTAACGGGAGAAAGATGGCCGTAAATATTTATTAACATTAATATTTACGACATGGTCGTCAGGTGCCTCAAAATTCCAAGAAAGCATGACATTATATACGTCAAGACCAACGCTTTTAGTAGAACATTATCACAGAGATACAAATGTCATCCTGTTTAACGTATAAGTAGTTCAAATGGCTCTGATCACTATGGGACTTAACTTCTGAGGTCATCAGTCCCCTAGAACTTAGAACTACTTAAACCTAACTAACCTAAGGACATCACACACATCGATTTCCGAGGCAGGATTCGAACCCGCGACCGTAGCGGTCGCGCGGTTCCAGTCTGCAGAGCCTAAAACCGCTCGGTCACTTCGGCCGGCGTATATGTAGCAACAAATTGCACAAACATCTGAAAATTGTAGGAGCGGTTTTAGGTCTACGGGAAGAAACGACATCCAAAACTGCTAGCAGTTATAAAGAGGTAAAAAATGGTTCAAATGGCTCTGAGCACTATGGGACTTAACATCTGTGGTCATCAGTCCCCTAGAACTTAGAACTACTTAAACCTAACTAACCTAAGGACATCACACACATCCATGCCCGAGGCAGGATTCGAACCTGCGACCGTAGCAGTCGCGCGGTTCCGGACTGAGCGCCTAGAACCGCTAGACCACCGCGGCCGGCGTAAAGCGGTCATACTATATCTACATACCTTACCTCAATCAACCAAGCCTACACGACAAGTGAATGCCCCAGAGATTTTGTCATTACCTTTTTGTACTTGCTTAAATTCTTGTTCTCTCATGTCAATCAACGTTGTCTCGCCCTTAAGCTAATATTTCTATTTTTATAAACTTTAATTAAAAGGTACCCGTCGTCTAGGGATAACGTTTTTGATTAGTAATCAAAACGTTCTCGGTCCTGGGTTCAGAACCGGCCACCACTTAAATATTGCTTAATAATCAGCACTGGCGGCAGAAGACTTCCGGCATAACAAATCATCCTCATTCTGCCAACGGCCTTACCAAGGTGGGCGGAGGAGCAGAGAGAGGTTCAGGGCACTTCCATGTCCTTGGGGTGGGAAACTGTCTCTAAAGGCGGAGGACTCAGCAATGATCAACGGCATGAGGATGCAGAAGGCATTGAAAACACTGCATTAAAGATACGCAACGTTTAGCCACAGGACATGTGGCCTGTAATTGAGAAAAGGTCATGATGATCTCTCTATTGACAAAAGATTTCGTAACAATGCCCCATTCGGATCTCCGACAGGGGACTGCCAAGGGAGAGGTGACCATGAGAAAAAGACTGTATAAACAACGAAAAGATAACGTTCTTCGAGTCGAGGCGATGAATGTCAGAAGCTTGAACGTGATAGAGAAGCTAGAAAACCTGAAAAGGGAAATGCAGAGGCTTCTGGATATAGTAGCGGTAAGTGAAGAGAAATGAAAAGAAGAAAGGAATTCTGATCAGATGAGTATAGGGTAACATCAACAGCAGCAGAAAATGGTATAACGGGAGTAGGATTCGTTAAGAATAGGAAGGTAGGACAGAGAGTGTGTTGCTGTGAACAGTTCAGTGACAGAGTTGTTCCTATCAGAATCGACAGCAAACCAACACGGGCAACGATAGTCCAGTTGCACCTGCCGACGACACAAGCTGATGATGAAGAGGTAGGGAAAGTGTATGAGGATATTGAAAGGCTAATACAATGCGTAAAGGAAGATAAAATGTATCAGTCATGGGGGACTGGACTCCAGTTGTAGGTGAAGGAGTAGAAGAAACGGTTACAGGAGAATATGGGCTTGCGACAAGGAATGAGAGAGTAGAAAGACTAACGATACGATACGCTGATGACATTGCTATCCTGAGCGAAAGTGAAGAATAAATACATGCTAAATGAAATGAAGAGTTTAATGAAAACAAAATATGGATTGAGAGTAAATCGAAGAAAGATGAAAGTAATGAGAAATAGCAGAAATGAGAACTGCGAGAAACTTAACATCAGGTTTGATGGTCAAGAAGCAGATGAAGTTACGGAATTCTGTTGTCTAGGCAGCAAAGTAACCAATGGATGCTGGAGCAAGGAGCACGTCGAAAGCAGACTAGCACTGGCAAAAAATGCATTGCTGGCCAAAAGAAGTCTGCTAATATCAAACATAGGCCGTAATTTGAGGAAGAAATTTCTGAGACTTTACGTTTGGAGTACAGCATTGTATGGTAGTGAAACATGGACTGTGGGAAAACCGGAACAGAAGACATCTACGGCTACATGGATACTATGCAAATCACATTTAAGTGCCTGGCAGAGAGTTCATCCAACCACCTTCACAATTCTCTATTATTCCAATCTCGTATAGCGCGCGGAAAGAACGAACACCTATATCTTTCCGTACGAAACCTGATTTCCCTTATTTTATCGTGGTGATCGTTTCTCCCTATGTAGGTCGGTGTCAACAAAATATTTTCAGATTCGGAGCAGAATGTTGGTGACTGGAATTTCTTTTAATGATGTCCAGCCCAAATCCTGTATCATTTCAGTGACACTCTCTCCCATATTTCGCTATAATACAAAACGTGCTGCTCTTCTTTTAACTTCTTCGATGTACTCCGTCAGTCATATCTCCACATCTGGAATGACTCCACCCAGTATGCACACGGGGTGCACACTGGTTTTCTTTACCTTCTTGTCGGCCATATCCCCAAGGAGCCCCATAATGCGGCTAGCGTTGGAGCTCCCAGCTATCAGTAATCCCACCCTCTGTGATTGTCCGGAGGCTGAGAGGTTTGCTCTGAAGCAGGACAGGCGACAGCATCTGGCTCAGCGCCAGCGTCAGCCACAGACAGCGCCTGGAACCTGTTTGTGAGACAAACCCGGGAGGTCTTACGTGCGGCCGCCTGGGAAGTCTTCCGCCGCCTGCTACGCCCCGGGGCGACCTCCTACTCGACCACAGGTGAGGGGTCAACCTCAACAACAGTGGTGCCCATCCACTGAAGCCTCAAGCTGTGTAACCGAAGCCATCACAGCCTGAAGCTGAGAGCGAAGTGTCACCATCTCGGCTCGCATCCGTACACAACAATCGCATTCCTGTCCATGTTAAAGACCTTGGAAAACTAAACTATGCAGATAAACGGACTACCGGCACGTGCTGCGCAACTCTATTGTAAACCCTGCGAAAATGTCTACTGTCAGGAACTGTGTCTAATAAATTTGATTAACACGCAGAGATTCAAAACCCTAACTACTGAAGCACTGAGGTGAAACTTAATAACTTGCCCATGATTAGGAGCTTGTGATATGTTACAAAATCGATTTTCTTTCCGAGGCAAACGGAAACGCGAGAACTGTGACTATTGAATATTAAATAAACACGCAAAAACACAAGAATCTAAACTATTAAAGCACCCAGATGATATTATAAAATTCGCTCCTGGCTAGGAACTCGTAAAAGTCACAAAATCCTTTACTTCCCTGTGGCTGCTTGTGTCTCGGCCAGCTACTGCTTGAGATGTGGTGCTACAGGTTTGAAAATTAGGTGGACTGAAAAAGTAAGGAATGAGGAGGTTCTAAGCAGAATCGGAGAGGAAAGGAATATGTATAAAACGCTGAAAAGGAGTAGGGGCAGGATGATAGCATATCCATTAAGACATCAGGGAATGACTTCCATAATACCAGAGGGAGCTGCACATGGCAGAAACTGTAGAGGAAGACTGAGATTGGAACACATCCAGCAAATAATTGAGGACGTAGGTTGCAAGTGCTACTCTAAGCTGAAGAGGTTGGCATGGTAGAGGAATTCGTGGCGGGTAGCATCAGACCAGTCGAAAGACTGGAGACGAAAAGAAGAAAAAGTCTTTAATTGTAATTGTTGGTATGTTCCTCTAATTATCTCTGTTTACTAAACGAATGATGATGATGTTTGGTTTGAGGGGCGCTCAACTGCGCGGGCATCAGTGCCCATTCAAATTCGCAACCTTTGCTCAGTCCAATCACGCCACTTTCAGGAATGATGATGAAATGATGAGGACAACACAAACAGTAAACGAATGAGAGTTTCTCATGCATTCTTCGCCAGCTATCATCACTGGAACGCTCTAAGTGTGTGTGCTACTGAGCTAACATGTGCGATAGTGAAACGAATAGCGATGGCTTATCGCTGATATCGTAGAGCTGGATCACACACAGATTCATTCCTCTTCTCAGCAGTACGTCCATGTAATATGTAAATTAATGCTCTTGAGGACTGGCCTACAAAACCAGGAACTGTAGGAGTCACTGAACATTGTAGCGGTGATTGAAGAGAGGAGACTGATGTGGTACGGGCACATAAGGCGCCTGGAAGGTCAGGGCACCAAGGAGGTGGTGGAGGAAGACATCGGACTTAACAGACAGAGGGGAAGACCGCGGCTTAGATGATCTAATGGGATCAGAGAGGATATGAGTACAGTGGGACTCGCTGGAGAAGCATACATGGACCGAAAAAGGTTTGGGGAGCGGTATTGGCGAGACGTAAGATTGACTGAGGCCTGTGTGGCCAAACTGATAAGTATTAGTAAGTAAGGATTAAAAATATTAGCCAGCAACATGGTCGCTCACTCAGTGAATAGGTTGAATGAGTGACATAATTTATTAATTAACTGTACAGTTACAAACAGTGCTAGACAAATAAATGTTCTAATTGCAATCAGTTGTAAGTCCCCAAGTTCCGATTACACAAATTGATTCTACAAAACCGAATAGGCATAGGTTTCGTAACCCTATATAAAATGACTGCCATGGTCACGGATCTGGGATGAATATATACGAAGGTGAGTCAAAAAGTAAAGCCTCCTTTTTTTGTCAGGAATTTCAAGCGCAACTACACAGGTTGAAAAGATACCATTGACGAATAATTTATGACTTTTGAGTATAATCTACGTCCATTTCCACAGTTTTGGTCCATCTTTCAACAAGGGAATGCTTTCCAGTGTGGCAGAACGCACGGTCCTGCTTCCGAAGCCATTGACGTACGTACGTTTTCATTACCTCCTCATATTCAAAGTGAATCCCACGATGAGCTTCCTTTAGTGGCCCGAACAGATGGATGCCTGATGGTACGAAGTCAGAGGTGCATGGGAGATGAGACAAGACTTCCCACCTAGTTGTCATAATTTCTTTAGTGGTGTGAAAACTGGTGTATAGTCTTGCATTGTCAGGCAAAAGAAGAACATCCGCCATAGCTTCTGTTGGGCGAACTCGCTGAAGACGTGCTTAAAGCTGTTTGGGGGTTCTCTGACTGTTTATGTGACTAACTGAAAATTAGTCGTTCAGAAAACTAAAACCGATGCAGCGTTAAGGTCTGCTACCCACATGAAGTCATCTCTCGCACTTCACTGACCCACGATGCTCTGGCACAAAAATATTCGTGAGAGCTACGATACGTCCAAAACAATTCTGCCTGTCTAACGCTGATGATTTACCGTGTCCGGCGCCGCACTTTTCCTGTGAAAACATTTAGACCGCAAGACGTGGGACGCACCACCAAATGTGTAAATTTACCTCATGCCGTCACCTCACAATGTGGGCATGTCTTCATTATGACGTTCTGAAAAAAAAAAAAAAAAAGAAGTCCTTTAGCCTATAGTCGTAGTTTTCATTTTGCTTTCTGCCTTCCGGTTTCGGCACCAATGCGACTACAGATTATAGACTACAGGAAATATTTTTTTCTGATCGTGTTGGTCGTTGTTCCAGCCGACAGCATGTTGGAAATATATTCGACGTTTTGGGAGAATTTACACCCTGCTTACCTTTAGGTCGTATTGTAGTGTTTGGAGCCTATAATGAACTGCCTAGATATTTTGGTCAAATGTGGTTGTTGACGGAGAACATCATCTCAAGTAGTGTACACCCCTGCAGCTATAGAGATGTGACAATAATTAAAGTTCTATCGACGGCTGTAATGATATACTTAGTCTATAAGACTGTCGGTTTTCGCCGCGCGGGATTAGCCTAGCGGTCTGGGGCGCTGCAGTCATGGACTGTGCGGCTGGTCCCGGCGGAGGTTCGAGTCCTCCCTCGGGCATGGGTGTGTGTGGGATTGTCCTTAGCATAATTTAGGTTAAGTAGTGTGTAAGCTTAGGGACAGATGACCTTAGCAGTTAAGTCTCGTAAGATTTCACACACATTTGAACATTTGAACTGTCGGTTTTCGTCGTATACATTGTTGTGAAGAGAATAAAATGTGTGCTTAGGCTTTTCATAGTCTACACCTACATCATACTCCGCAAGCCTCCTAATGGTGTGTGGCGAAGGGTACGTTTTTAGCAATAACTGAGCCCTCCAACCCTGTTCCACTCGCGAATAGCGCATGGGCCTAATGGTTGTCGGTAGACACCTGTATTGGCTCTAATTTCTCGAGTTTTCTTCTAACGGTCACTACGCGAGACGTATGTGGGGGCAAGTAATATTTTGTCCAATTCCTGCCGGAAATTGGCCTCTAGGAGTTTCAATAGTAACTCTCTTCGTGATGCACAAGCCTATCTTGTAACATCTGCCAATGGAGTTTGTTGAGCATATCTGTAACGCTTTCGTGCTGGCTAAACGATCCTGTGACGAAACGTGTCGCTCTTCGTTGGATCTTCTCTATCTCTTCTATCAGTCCTATCTGGGAGGGATCCCAGATAAATGGATAACACTCAAGAATCAGTGGAACAAGAGCCTTATAACCCACTTGCTTTGTGGATGAGTAACATTTCCTTAAGATCCTTCCCATGAATTTGAGTCTGGTATTTGTATTTTGTGGTCGTTCCATGTAAGATATTTTACGACAGATACTCTTTCCAGCGGTTTGTCTTCAATAGTGTAGTGAAATAGTGGCTAGTGGATTTCTTTTCCTATGTATGCACAATATATTACATTTATTTACGTTCAGAGTCTAACGCCAGAGCCTGCTCCATTCATTAATTCTCTGGAGGTCATTCTGCAAATCGTTGCTATCTTCTAGCGTTGCTATTTTGTTACACACAACTGCATCACCTGCGAACGACCTTAGAGAGCATCTGAAAATTTCAATTACATCTACATCTACATCAACTCCGTGCGAGCCTTGATTTCTCTTTTTTTTATTATGATGATTGTTTCTCCCTACGTAGGTCGACGTCAACAAAATATTTTCGCATTCGGAGGAGAAAGTTGGTAATTGGAATTTCGTGAGAAGATTCTGACGCAACAAAAAACGCCTTTGTTTTGATGGTGACCATTCCAAATCCAGTATCATGTCCGCGACACTCTCTACCCTGTTTCCTTACAATACAAAACGTGCTGCTCTTCTTTGAACTTTCTCCGTGTACTTTGTTTATCCTATCTGGTAAGAATCCCACATTGCGTAGCAGAACTCGAAAATTGGACGGGCAAGTGTCGTGCATGCAATCTCTTCAGTACATCTGTTGCAACTTTAATTGTCCTACAAATAAAACACACTTTTTGATTCGCCTTTCCCACAATATTTTCTATGTGTTCTTTCCAATTAAAGTTGTTCGTAATTGCCATTCCTTGGCATTTAGTTGAATTTACGGCCTTTATATTTGACTGATTTATCGTGTAAACGAATTTTAAAGGATCCCTTCTAACATGCATGTGGATGACTTCAAACTTTTCAATGTTTAGGGTCAACTGCAATTTTCGCTCCATTCAGATATCTTTTCTAAATCGTTCTGCAATTTTTTTTGATCTTCTGAAGACGTTACTAGTCAGTAAACTACAGCATCATCTGCAAACAACCTAAGACGGCTGCTCAGATTGTCTGCTAAATCGTCTTTATAGATGAGGAATAACAGAGGGCCTGTAACACTACCATGGGAAACGCCAGAAATCACTTCTGTTTTACTCGATGCTAGCCGATGTGGCCGAGCAGTTCTAGGCGCTGCAGTCTGGAACCGTGCAGCTGCTACGGTCGCAGGTTCGAATCTTGCCTCGGGCATGGATGTGTGTGACGTCCTTAGGTTAGTTAGGTTTAATTAGTTGTAAGTCTAGGGGACTGATGACCTCGGATGTTACGTCCCATAGTGCTTCGAGCCATTTGAACCATTTTTTTCTTACTAGATTATTTTCCGTCCGTTACTACGAACTGTGACCTTTCTGACAGGATATCACGAATCCAGTCACAAAAACTGAGACGATATTCCATAAGCACTCAATTTTATTACAAACTGTTTGTGTAGTACAGTTTCAAAAGCCTTTTTGAAATCTAGAAATACGGAGTCAATTTGAAATCCCTTGTCAATAGCAATCAACACTTCGTGTGTGTAAAGATCTAGTTGTGTTTCACAAGAACGATGTTTTCTAAATCCATGTTGACAACGTGTCAATAGACCGTTCTCTTCGATGTAATTCATAATTTTCTAGGCAATATATGTTCCAGCATCCCACTGCGTATCGACGTTAATGATACGGGCCTGTAATTTAGTGGATTAGTCCTACCATTTTTCATGAATATTGGTGTGACCTGTGCAACTGTCCAGTCTTTGAAAGTGCGGATCTTTTGTCAAGTGAGCGGTTGCATACGATTGCTAAGTATGAAGCTATTGCATCAGCATACTCTGAAAGGAACCTAACTGGTGTACAGTCCGGACCGGAAGACTTGCTTTTATTAAGTGATTTAAGTTGCTTCACTACTCCGACGATATCTACTTCTGACTCGTATTGACAGCTGCTCTTCTTTCGAATTCTGTAATATTTACTTCGTCTTCTTTCTTCAAGGAATTTAGGAAGGCTGTGTTTAGTAATTCTGCTTTGGCAGTACTGTCTTCGATAGTATCTTCATTGCTATCGCGCAGAGAAGGCATTGATTGAGTCTTACTGCTAGCATGCTTCACATACGACCAGAATCTCATTGAAGTTTCGAGATAAAGTTTCATTGTGGAAACAATTGTAAGCATCCCGCATTGATGTGTGCTGTATTTCGAGCTTCTGTTCAAATGGTTCAAATGGCTCTAAGCACTATGGGACTTAACATCTGAGGTCATCAGTCCCCTAGACTTAGAACTACGTAAACCTAACTAACCTAAGGACATCACACACATCCAGGCCCGAGGCATGATTCGAACCTGCGACCGTAGCATCAGCACGGTTCCCGACTGAATCGCCTAGAACCGCTCGGCTACAGCGGCCGGCGAGCTTCTGTAAAAGATGGCCTAACTTGGAAATTCTTCGTTCGTTTAAATTTGCCAGGCTTTTTTCGTTGTTTCTGGAACAGTGTTCTGACCCGTTTTGTGTACCAAGGGGGATCAGCTCCGTCGTTTTTTAATTTATTTGCTAAAAATCTCTCAATTGCTGCCGATACTATTTCTTTGAATTCAAGCCACATCTGCTCTACACTTACATTGTTACTTTGGAAAGAGTGGAGATTTTCTCTCAGTAAGGCGTCAAGTGAATATTTATATGCTTTTTTGAACAGGTTTTTTTTCGTTTAGTTTTGCAAGATTTGGGGTTTACAGTATTCAGTCTCTCTACGATAACCCTGTGTTTACTAATCCCTGTATTAGTTTGGATGCACGTTATTAGCTCACTATTATTTGTTGCTAAGACTTCACGTGTGTTTTCACATCCGTTTTCTATTAGCGTGGGCTCATGAACTAACTGCTCGAAACAACTTTGAGAGATTGCGTTTAGTACAATTTCGAATGATGCTTTATGCGTACCTCTAAATTTAAACATGTGCTTTCGCCAACATATCAAGGGTAAATTAAAGTCGCCACAAAATGTAATTGTACGTGTTGGGTACGTGTTTGAAACTGAAATCAAGTTTTCTTTGAAGTTTCCAGCAACTGTATCATCTGAATTGGGAGGTCGGTAAAAGGATTCAGTTATTATTTTATTGCGGTTGCCATAATGAGCTCTGCCTATGCTAACTCGCACGAACTATCTACTTCAATTTCGCTACAAGATAAACTACTTCCAGTAGCAACAAACACGCCACCGCCAACTGTGTTTAGCCTATGCTTTCGGAATGCTGTTAGCTCCTTCGCAAAAATTTCGGCTACTCTTATCACCGGCTTTAGCCAACTTTCAGTACCTATAACGATTTGGGCATTAGTACTTCCCATTAGCGCTTGGAGGTCTGGTACTTTCCCAGCACAGCTACGACAATTTACATCTGTTATACCGATGGTTCCTGTATCTACGTTCTTCTTGTGTTTGGCCTGCCCTTTCTGTGTTTTCACGGGACCATCTAACCTAAAAAACGGTCCAAGCCACGCCAAACAGCCCCTGCTGCCCGTTTAGCCGTCTCCTGCTTGTAGCGGGCTCCTGAGCTATTCAGCGGAACCCGAAATGCAACCATCCTATGGCACAAGTCTAGGAATCTGCAACCTACACGGCCGCAGAACCGTCTGAGCCTCTGATTCAGACGCTCCACTCGGCTCTGTAGCAGAGGTCCGCAATCGATCCTGTCGACTGTGGTGCAAATGTGAGCTCTGCTTTCATCTCGCAACCAAGACAGGCAGCCTTTACCGTTTCTGTTAGCCGCTCTAAACTAGAGACAATCTCTTCCGATACAAAGTGACACACATCACTGGTACCGACGTGAGCCACGACATTCAGTTGGCTGCATCCTGAAGGACCCCTTCCACTTGTGGAATGACTCCATTCAGTACGCACATTGAGTACTCATTGGCTTACAGCCCGCCCCGTTGGCCGTGCGGTCTAACGGAAGGCTTTCCGGGCGTGAAGGAGCGCCGGTCCCCGGCACGAATCGGCCCGGCGGATTTGTTTCGAGGTCCGGTGAGCCGGCCGGTCTGTGGATGGTTTTTAGGCGGTTTTCCATCTGCCTCGGCAAATGCGGACTGGTTCCCCTTATTCCGCCTCAGCTACAGTATGTCGGCGATTTTTGCTGCGCAAACCTATTTTCCACGTACGCGTACACCACCATTACTCCACCACGCAAACATGGTGCGAGACGTTCCCTGGGGGGTCCACCGGGGGCCAAAGCGCACAATAACCCTGGGTTCAGTGTGGGGCGGTGGAGGGGTGAAGTGGACTGCGGTAGTCGTGGGGTTGCGGACCACTGTGGCTGCGGAGGGGTCGCAGCCTCTCCGTCGTTTCTAGGTCCCCGGTTAACATAACATAACATAACACATTAGCTTTCTTCCCCTCTTTGGCAGCCATATCCCTAATGGGACCCATAACGCCCCTAAAATTGGAGCTCCCAACTACCAATAATCCTACCCATGTGATCGCCCGGATCTTTCAGGCTGTGAGGTTGCCTCTGAAACAGGACAAGCGACTGCATCTGGCTGTGGGACAGTGTCAGCCACAGGCAGCACCTGGAACCTGTTTGTCAGAATAACCGGGGAGGTCTTACCAGATCATTTATGTATATTGTAAGCAGTAACAGTGCTATCGAACTTCCTTGGGGTACTCCGGCAGTTACCTTCATCTCTGTCGATTTTGTACCGTTAAAAGCGACGTATTGAGTTCTTTTTGCAAGGAAGTCTTGAGTCCAGTCGCAAATCTGCTCCGATACTCGATAAGCTCGTATTTAATTTTCAGTAAACGGCAGTGTGGGACGTTGTTAGTCGTTCATTCATAACTTGCTTCCCGTTTGAGACAATTTCACACGCTGCGGTAGCCAACACCCGGAGTTTCACAGAGGTTTTCCACAACATTTGCATATAGACTTCTCTCTCCTCGTTCGAAGGCGCAACTTGACACGTAAACATCATAACTCCAACCCACTTAACTGCCTCCGGTGCTCTACATCCATTTTTTTGCTCTAACGTGCAGCTCGTTCACTGAGCCCCTCCACCTAGGCCGGTACGACCACAGTTTATACAACCACAGTTTACCTGCCACCGATGGCTGTCACATCACTGGGTGTCCTTGGTGCTCAGGGAAGTCCACCTGCACCAATGTCCTGGAATTCCTGGTGGTCGCTCCCGAGAATCTGCAGTGTTTTTGATCTGCAAACAGTACTGCGAACCGCTAGCGTCACCTGCCCTGCCCAGCACAGAAACCCGACGTATGGAATCCAACTCCTCAGCATCTGTGATTTATTTTTAATATTTGCACGGAAGGTTTCCATCGTTGTGGTGTACAGAGCAGGATCTATGATTTACTTGACATATGAAGTGTACCTGCCTCGATCCTGACCACAGGCTGCGATTTATTGAGAATCACCTACTAGGGAGTGCGCCCAAGCCAGCTGTTTAGCCTAGCGGCCTAAGCTCACGTTGGGCTTTCTGCGGAGCGCACCACCACGCCATGCCAACACGATTTGTGGCTTCCACTCTTATACCATTGCCTATTATATTTCGATAGATTCACCTTCAGAATCGCTGCCTTCTGGGATAAGAATAATCACTTCTCTTCATTACTTGAAGAAAACCAATAACCAAGTACTTTTTCTAGGGCTCGCTTTCTACATCTACATCTACATCCGTACTCCGCAAGCCACCTGACGGTGTGTGGCGGAGGGTACTTTGAGTACCTCTATGGGTTCTGCCTTCTATTGCAGTCTCGTGTTGTTCGTGAAAGAAAGATTGTCGGTATGCCTCTGTGTGGGCTCTAGTCTCTCTGATTCTATCCTCATCGTCTCTTCGCGAGATATACGTAGGAGGGAACAATATACTGCTTGACTCCTCGGTGAAGGTATGTTCTCGAAACTTTAACAAAAGCTCGTACTGAGCTACTGAGCGTCTCTCGTGCAGTCTTTCACCGGAGTTTATCTATCATCTTCGTAACGCTTTCGCGATTACTAAATGATCCCGTAACTAAGCGCGCTGCTCTTCGTTGGATCTTTTCTATCAACCCTATCTGGTACGGATCCCACACTGGTGAGCAATATTCAAGCAGTGGCCGAACAAGTGTACTGTAACCTACTTCCTTTGTTTTCGGATTGCATTTCCTTAGGATTCTTCCAATGAATCGTCTGGCATCTGCTTTACCCACTCCATTTTAAATCACTCCTAATGCGTACTCCCAGATAATTTATGGAATTAACTGCATCCAGTTGCTGACCTGCTATATTGTAGCTAAATGATAAAGGATCTTTCTTTCTCTGTATTCGCAGCACATTACTTGTCTACATTGAGATTCAGTTGCCATTCCCAGCACCATGCGCCAATTCGTTGCAGATCCTCCAGCATTTCAGTACAATTTTCCATTGTTACAACCTCTCGATATTCTACAGCATCATGCGGAAAAAGCCTCAGTGAACTTCCGATGTTATCCACAAGGTCATTTATGTATATTGTGAATAGCAACGGTCCTATGACACTTCCCTGCGGCACAACTGAAATCACTCTTACTTCGGAAGACTTCTCTCCATTGAGAATGACATGCTGCATTCTGTTATCTAGGAACTCTTCAATTTAACCACACAATTGGTTTGATAGTCCATATGCTCTTACTTTGTTCATTAAACGACTGTGGGGAACTGTATTATCCAGAGACGCGTTTCAGAATTTCACCCACCTTTATCTGGCGTAATAAATTTATATCTTCGTCAGTATAACGTTTTTATCAACTGTATTTTGAACTCTGAAGCTGGCCTGTGCAAAGTAACAAGTCGTTTAGCTACTACGTTTTAGAATTGTACATTTCCATTTAATTAATAGTTATACACGCTGCGATCGTATTCCTGTTACAAACTTCTAGTGGCCGAGCGGTTCTAGGCGCTACAGTCTGGAACAACGTGACAGCTACGGTCGCAGGTTCGAATCCTGCCTCAGGCATGGATATATGTGATGTCCTTAGGTTAGTTAGGTTTAATTTGTTCGAAGTTCTAGGGAACTGATGACCTCAGAAGTTCAGGGCCATAGTGCTCAGAGCCATTTTAAACTTCTAAGGCTTGTAGAAGGAAGTAAATGCATAATATTCTGACTAGGGACCTAAGTACGAAAACTTACCGTTTCCGTGCTACAACCGTTTGAAAACATGTTTGCTAGGTAGGTTTGCAAAAGTGTAGTCATATCGGGGGGGGGGGGGGGGGTGTCACGTCGGATCGGCTGATATCATTTAATGTCTGCCCTACCTCCGTGACCTGGTTCGAGCCTCATTCACTTGTCTGTGTGTGTTAGAGCAACATAGCCGAGTACACACTTGCAGAATACACGGACATGTTCCTTCTGTACGGGGAAGCTCTCGGTGATGAGAGAGATGGTCGTCGCCTTATCAAGATCGTTGTGCAAGATCGTTATGCCCCCATGAACCATGGACCTTGCCGTTGGTGGGGAGGCTTGCGTGCCTCAGCGATACAGATGGTCGTACCGTAGGTGTAACCACAACGGAGGGGTATCTGTTGAGAGGCCAGACAAACATGTGGTTCCTGAAGAGGGGCAGCAGCCTTTTCAGTAGTTGCAGAGGCAACAGTCTGGATGATTGACTGATCTGGCCTTATAACATTAACCAAAACGGCCTTGCTGTGCTGGTACTGCGAACGGCTGAAAGCAAGGGGAAACTACAGCCGTAATTTTTCCCGAGGACATGCAGCTTTACTGTATGATTAAATGATAATGGCGTCCTCTTGGGTAAAATATTCCGCAGGTAAAATAGTCCCCCATTCGGATCTCCGGGCGGGGACTACTCAAGAGGACTTCGTTATCAGGAGAAAGAAAACTGGCGTTCTACGGATCGGAGCGTGGAATGTCAGATCCCTTAATCGGGCAGGTAGGTTAGAAAATTTAAAAAGGGAAATGGATAGGTTAAAGTTAGATATAGTGGGAATTAGTGAAGTTCGGTGGCAGGAGGAACAAGACTTTTGGTCAGGTGATTACAGGGTTATAAATACAAAATCAAATAGGGGTAATGCAGGAGTAGGTTTAATAATGAATAAAAAAATAGGAGTGCGGGTAATCTACTATAAACAGCATAGTGAACGCATTATTGTGGCCAAGATAGACACAAAGCCCATGCCTACTACAGTAGTACAGGTTTATATCCCAACTAGCTCTGCAGAAGATGAAGAAATTGATGAAATGTATGACGAGATAAAAGAAATTATTCAGGTAGTGAAGGGAGACGAAAATTTAATAGTCATGGGTGACTGGAATTCGTCAGTAGGAAAAGGGAGAGAAGGAAACGTAGTAGGTGAATATGGATTGGGGGGAAGAAATGAAAGAGGAAGCCGCCTTGTAGAATTTTGCACAGAGCATAACTTAATCATAGCTAACACTTGGTTCAAGAATCATAAAATAAGGTTGTATACCTGGAAAAATCCTGGAGATACTAAAAGGTATCAGATAGATTATATAATGGTAAGACAGAGATTTAGGAACCAGGTTTTAAATTGTAAGACATTTCCAGGGGCAGATGTGGATTCTGACCACAATATATTGGTTATGAACTGCAGATTGAAACTGAAGAAACTGCAAAAAGGTGGGAATTTAAGGAGATGGGAAATGGATAAACTGAAAGAACCAGAGGTTGTAGAGAGTTTCATGGAGAGCATAAGGGAACAATTGACAGGAATGGGGGAAAGAAATACAGTAGAAGAAGAATGGGTAGTTCTGAGGAATGAAGTAGTGAAGGCAGCAGAGGATCAAGTAGGTAAAAAGACGAGGGCTAATAGAAATCCTTGGGTAACAGAAGAAATATTTAATTGATGAAAGGAGAAAATATAAAAATGCAGTAAATGAAGCAGGCAAAAAGGAGTACAAACGTCTCAAAAATGAGATCGACAGGAAGTGCAAAATGGCTAAGCAGGGATGGCTAGAGGACAAATGTAAGGATGTAGAGGCTTGTCTCACTAGGGGTAAGATAGATACTGCCTACAGGAAAATTAAAGAGACCTTTGGAGATAAGAGAACCACTTGTATGAATATCAAAAGCTCAGATGGCAACCCAGTTCTAAGCAAAGAAGGGAAGGCAGAAAGGTGGAAGGAGTATATAGAGGGTTTATACAAGGGCGATGTTCTTGAGGACAGTATTATGGAAATGGAAGAGGATGTAGATGGAGATGAAATGGGAGATACGATACTGCGTGAAGAGTTTGACAGAGCACTGAAAGACCTGAGTCGAAACAAGGCCCCGGGAGTAGACAACATTCCATTAGAACTACTGATGGCCTTGGGAGAGCCAGTGCTGACAAAACTCTACCATCTGGTGAGCAAGATGTATGAGACAGGCGAAATACCCACAGACTTCAAGAAGAATATAATAATTCCAATCCCAAAGAAAGCAGGCGTTGACAGATGTGAAAATTACCGAACTATCAGTTTAATAAGTCACAGCTGCAAAATACTAACGCGAATTCTTTATAGACGAATGGAAAAACTAGTAGAAGCGGACCTCGGGGAAGATCAGTTTGGATTCCGTAGAAATGTTGGAACACGTGAGGCAATACTAACCTTACGACTTATCTTAGAAGAAAGATTAAGAAAAGGCAAACCTACGTTTCTAGCATTTGTAGACTTAGAGAAAGCTTTTGACAACGTTAACTGGAATACTCTCTTTCAAATTCTGAAGGTGGCAGGGGTAAAATACAGGGAGCGAAAGGCTATTTACAATTTGTACAGAAACCAGATGGCAGTTATAAGAGTCGAGGGACATGAAAGGGAAGCAGTGGTTGGGAAGGGAGTAAGACAGGGCTGTAGCCTCTCCCCGATGTTATTCAATCTGTATATTGAGCAAGCAGTAAAGGAAACAAATGAAAAATTTGGAGTAGGTATTAAAATTCATGGAGAAGAAGTAAAAACTTTGAGGTTCGCCGATGACATTGTAATTCTGTCAGAGACAGCAAAGGACTTGGAAGAGCAGTTGAACGGAATGGATGGTGTCTTGAAAGGAGGATATAAGACGAACATCAACAAAAGCAAAACGAGGATAATGGAATGTAGTCAAATTAAATCGGGTGATGCTGAGGGGATTAGATTAGGAAATGAGACACTTAAAGTAGTAAAGGAGTTTTGCTGTTTAGGGAGTAAAATAACTGTTGATGGTCGATGTAGAGAGGATATAAAATGTAGACTGGCAATGGCAAGGAAAGCGTTTCTGATGAAGAGAAATTTGTTAACATCGAGTATTGATTTAAGTGTCAGGAAGTGGTTTCTGAAAGTATTTGTATGGAGTGTAGCCATGTATGGAAGTGAAACATGGACGATAACGAGTTTGGACAAGAAGAGAATAGAAGCTTTCGAAATGTGGTGCTACAGAAAATGCTGAAGATTAGATGGGTAGATCACATAACTAATGAGGAGGTATTGAATAGAATTGGGGAGAAGAGGAGTTTGTGGCACAACTTGACTAAAAGAAGGGATCGGTTGGTAGGACATGTTTTGGGGCATCAAGGGATCACTAATTTAGCATTGGAGGGCAGCGTGGAGGGTAAAAATCGTAGAGGGAGACCAAGAGATCAATACACTAAGCAGATTCAGAAGGATGTAGGTTGCAGTAGGTACTGGGAGATGAAGAAGCTTGCACAGGATAGAGCAGCATGGAGAGCTGCATCAAACCAGTCTCAGGACTGAAGACCACAACAACAACATGCAAAAAAAAAAAAAAATGTTTCAAATGGCTCTAAGCACTATGGGACTTAACATCTGAGGTTATCAGTCGCCTAGACTTAGAACTACTTAAACCAAAATAGCCTACGGACATCACACACATCCATGCCCGAGGCAGGACTCGAACCTGTAACCGTAGCAGCAGCGCGGCTCCGGACTGAAGCACCTAGATCCGCTCGGGCACAGAAACCGGCTAATCGTTAAGCACAACGTCCGACTGCATCGTATACTCATTTCACCACAATCACGCAACGGCTTCTAGATAGGGGTACCTTCACCGTCAGCAGGCGTTACTGTGGTGCTTCAAGGAGACATCGCACAGCCGAGTTGGACGAGGCCGTATTGCTTCACGTTTTAGATAACCTGTCATGGAATACACCAGCAACTCCGAGTGCAATGAATGTTGCTCCCAGCGCCGTCTGATGCGTTGTGGATGACCACCTCCAACACTCCATGCCGCCTCTAAGCCTCACAGACACGTGAATGAAGCTCGAACCAGGTGAGAGAGGTAGAATAGATGTCAAATGACATCAGCCAATAGCACTTAAGCATCCTCACCTTGACTACTATGTTCCAAACCAACCTGGCAAACATATTTTCAAGCGGCTGTAGAACGGAAACGGTACTTTTTCAGACATGAGTTTCTAATCAAACTATAATGCACTCACTTCCCTCTACAAATCCTAGAAATTTTTAACGGGGATTTCCGAACACCCTGTATGCACTTATCTCTGTAACAACTAGCTTGTCTTTCGGCAATTATGTGGATAGCATGAATACATTTTGGTTCACTAACGCAACTCAACCGTCGCCATATGGCTGCCTTATGCATTAGTCTTGTACCTTGGCTTTCGAAATACATGGTGATTATTATTGAACTTTCCCCGCTTGAAAGGGCCCCCATAAAAACGAGTGATCGCAGGGCAGTGAAACCTTTGGAAACATTTGTAAGGACAGGCGCAAGAGAAATAACGTAGGAACCATTAAAAGAAACATATCTTAATTTTCACATGAGAGGCTAACATTTGTTTACTGCATACCATGTTTACGTTCCAGGTAACAAAAGTTGCTCAATGTGACGACCATTTGCATCCACGACAGCTTGGAACTGCACAAGAGATACCATTTCACAGTTGTCGCAGCACTTTTTGAGCGGTGGACCTTGGAATGTTCAGCTGTCATGACACAGCTCGTACTCTGCTTGAAGATCGGACATTGCCTCTAGTATTCTCAGCCATAGCAACAACAACTTCTTCTGCAGTTTGTGGCAAAACTGAGCGTCGGCCTCTCCCAGGAGCAGTTCCCAATTCATGAGTTAATTCGAGCTCCAACCCCGCTACATTAAGTGTACCTCTTCGTTATGCTTTAATGCGTCGATAGTCGCGAAGGTTAGAAGTCCTTTTGCTGTTGTTTTGGTAAAACAGCTTAACGGGTAAATCCCTGCTCACCTTTTCCAGACCCACGTTGACTGTCCGCAACAGTACGGCACAATGATGCTTATGTTTCATCCCCATGTCGCCGAACCAGTACCGGCGCATAACAACAAGTCATGACACTAACAGTACTAACAACACAAATTCAGCAGCGCACAGTCTGAACTTCATTCTTATAAAGTTGGGTGCCCGTGCTGTCTACGTTAACTGAAGTAGCGAAAATTTAATTACAACCACCCTGTAATTTCCGAAAAAAATAAATGTCAATCGTACACAATTATTTGTCGATTTCAGCCTGCCGGGGTGGCCGAGCGGTTCTAGGCGCTGCAGTCCCGGAACCGCGCAACCGCTACGGTCGCAGGTTCGAATCCTGCCTCGGGTATGGCTGTTTTTGATGTCCTCAGGTTAGTTAGGTTTAAGTAGTTCTAAGTTCTAGGGGACTGATGACCTCAGCAGTTAAGTCCCATAGTGCTCAGTGCAATTTGAACCATTTTTATGTCGATTACACGTTCCGCCACTTCCGGGTAATTTGGACGACGTGTAATCTCCATCATACCTCGCTTCGAGTTCGCCCAGTACTCATCTGACGGTGAACGTTTTCTCAAATTATGGTCTTTAGGATAATACCACAGGTACAGAGGGCTATATTTCCATTTCGTAAATTATAGGAACGCCCTTGTAGTTTTTAAGAAACTCGTAGTTATGTTTGCTTCTTTTGCCTCTAATGTCACCCTCCCCCTCCCAAAAATCACACACACACACACACACACACACACACACACACACACACACATACAACTGCACAGTTTTCCTAAATGTTTTAGATAGTTTGAATAACTTCTTAGCCTGACTATAAGTAACGTTTAATACATGTCGAGGTTTTTCTTACGAATGCTTATTTTTTTGTACCATTCCGATCTTACTATACAGAGAAGAAAGCAATTATAATACTATTCACATTTGTTTATTCGGTCTTTGGTTATGGAGAATCATACGAGGGTCGTTCAATAAGTAGTTCCCCACATTTTTTTCTTATAACCTATTTATTGTTAAGAGTCAGAATTTGGTAACAATATACATCAACATGTCTGATCCATGTCCTATTTTTCTACGTAGTCTTCATCACGTTCTATGGCCGCACACCGACGTAGTGGAAGAGCATGTGTTCCCTGCTGGTGAAAGCTCTTGTCCTGTAGGCATAGTCATGTTTTCACTGCATGACTGACACTCTCGTCATCTTCAAAGTGTGTTCCCCGAGAAAATCTTTAAGCGGCCCAAAGAGATGTAAGTCCGAAGGTGCCAGGTTTGGGCCCAACCCAATTTGGCAATATGTTCCCTGGTTCTCAGACTTGTGTGTGGGCGTGCATAATCGTATTGGAGCAAGATTTTTGCTGGATTCTTGTCCGATCGAACACGTCGGAAACAGTTGTTGAGTTTATTCGGAGTCTTCACGTAAGCCTCTGAATTGATGGTTGACGCTCTTGGCATCCCTTCCACGAGAATGACGCCATCACAATTCCGGAAGACGGTCACCATGACTACTCCGGAAGACGGGGTTTTCTTGAATTTCTTCTTTTGTAGTGAATGAGGATGATGCCACTCCATGGACTGCCTTTTTGTTTCCGGCACAAAGTGGTGCACCCAGCTTTCGTCCCCCGTAATGATCCGCGACAGAAAGGCCCATCCGTCGCTCTCAAAAGGCTCCAACAATTGCCTTTCTTTGAATTTGTGGTCCGCAGTGAGCATTCGTGGAACACATCGCGAGCACCTCTGTGAATATCCGAGAATCTCGATCATTGTAGACGCACTTCCAATGCTGACTGACAACTGTAGAGCTAATTATTGAGTTGTGATGAGCCGGTCGTCACGAATAATGGCATCCGCACGATTAAGCATGTCTGGAGCAGCGGCTGTGACAGGACGTCCCGAGCGTGGCTGATCATGGAGTTCCGTTTCTGCATTTCCTGAGGCTGTAAATTTCTTTACCCATCGCCCAATGTACTCCTTTCAACAGCAGCATCGCCATACACTGTCCACAAACGTTTATGGACGTTCACCACGGTTTCTTTTTCTGCACACAAAAATTCAATAACAGTACGCTGCTTGTAGAATGAGTTCTATGTAGACGCCAATTTGACGCTTTACTACGGCTCTGCCATCTGCCAGAACGGTTCGAATCTTCACCAGTGCACAGAACGAACATGAAATGTGAAGCATCAACAAGGACGTTTATCTATGTATATTACTGGCTTTTTAAAAAATGTGGGGCATTGCTTATTGAACGACCCTCATAAATTTAACCCTTTTGGTGCTAATATTATTTCATCTTCGGCTCGTATTAAAAGAACGAGAGTTTATTTCAGAGTTCCTGTGTCTGTTACATAATAGCTGAATGCCTCCAAATTGTGTCCACAATGTATCCCTGGCACACTATGATGCAGCATTCAGGGGAGAAATCGCAGGCCAATCCATGCAAAATTCATGCGTCAGAGCTCAATGTGGACGCATTATCGTCCATGGAGTGGAAGTGTGGAACAACTGTACGTCTAAAACGCCACACAAGCAGTTGTAGTGACTCTTCAACTGACCCATATGGCTATTCTTTTTATCATAACGAAGTGCTGAAATTACGTAAACCCATCCAACTTCACGTCCCCTCTCATACCAGTGCTCCATTTTAGTTCAAATGGTTCAAATGGCTCTGAGCACTATGGGACTCAACATCTTAGGTCATAAGTCCCCTAGAACTTAGAACTACTTAAACCTAACTAACCTAAGGACATCACACACACCCATGCCCGAGGCAGGATTCGAACCTGCGACCGTAGCAGTCCCGCTCCATTTTAGTAAAATCCCACACCACGATATAGTTGTGACCGCACCAACTTCTATTTTCTGCCAAGAAGATTTTGTGGCAAAATTCTTGCCACGAAAGGGAGTGATATTAATCACTGAAGAGTACATTCTCCGTTCAAACCTGGTACTGCTGATTATACTGTAAATGAACCCATGTCAGCCCTGGCCTGATTGAGACTTATTTTGATGAACGGCTGTCACACAGACCAGCTTCCTGAGGAAGTGTAAGACTAGCAGACATTTGTATTGCAGGCATCACTGGATTCGGACATGCAGTTAGGCCAGATGTGAGTTTTGTTGTTATGTGGCTACTTTCGATCAACTTTTGCCGTATCAGAACCGTCGTGTTCAATTGAGAACAGGTTTGCGTATCCTGCGCATCAAGTATGATGGTTAGTTCGCAATCCGCTTCATTATTCTCCAAGTGATTCAAGTCAGAAAATGGTTCTGTTTTGCGGCTGTTTAACGTACAAGAGCCAATGTGTAATCGGTGAAGACACTCTTTGTGTCACGTTAGACGCTGCTGAGATGCAGTTTTTGTCTGACTACTTCAAGGATTTCGGGGATTACACGTTACCAAAACGGTTGAAAATGACGACTATTTGACGTTGGGTGATACAGTTCATAAATAAAATCTCAACATGATGCGTTATATTGGTCATGTAGTGATGTTCATGGTCTATGAATGGATTGTCTGTTCGAAGCATGGAGTCCTCATTCCCTACATAGGAAACACAATTTAATTTTATGGAGGAAGCATGACGGCCATTTACAGTTACGACTCGTCTTTCTTCTACTCTTTTTCTTCTTTACACGGTTGTGCTTAAGCATTGAAAGATGGTGCATGTGATAGATGATGATTAAAATGGAATCAATTTTTAAATTAAAAAACTCCAGTACGACGCCAGAATTTGTGTATTAGTGTAATAATAGCGAAGCAGCGGGAACCAACGCGGTTGGCTAGGTTCTATCGTCGTAGGTCGTAGTTACGGCAACGTGAAGTCTTCATCCAACTCTATAGGAGCAGCTCAGACAAATGATACTGTCACCCGAAAATAACTGGAAAAGGCAATTACTCAGACTATCTTCCTTCCTGCAGGGCCTTCGGATGTTTTCCCTGAGAAAAAAGTTTCTCAGTGGCTGAAAAACTTTTAGTTGGGTGGCAGGTACCTACATAGAATAAAATAAACACTGCTGAACATTAAATATATTCTAGAAAACGCTTTAGTTACATTGACAGCGATAAAGCCCTTCAAGCTCTTTATGCAATAATAAATCCTAGTTCTCCTCTCGCTGTTCCCTCTTAGAGACCACACTCGCTGGCTACAAACTGACGGAGAAGTTGCAAGTTATGTCGGCAAAATTAATTTAACAGCACGCCACAAGTGGGGTTTTGGTAAGATAAAGTTCAAATGAAGTTCCTTGCTAGGAAACGAATGTACTCGTCACGTGGTATTTTACGTTGACATTATACGACAGACAATTTTTAATGTTTACATTGCTTCACCTAAATTGAATACATTCCTTCGAAGTCCACCATTTAGCGTGATACGGTTTCCGAGGCAGAGCGTCCTTGTGTGCCAGCACGATTCTCCTCCAGCCAGAGAGGGGACGCAGCTGCCATCTGGCCGAACGGACGGCGTACGGGACATCCGCCCTCAACTCTCTGGTGGCTGCTTTCACTCCGAGCAAAATGTGGTTCGTCTTGCCAGCTGAATCACTCAAAGCGTTCCCATTTGGATCCCTGGTAAGGCTCGACAATTTTTCAGCATTCGGGGATCTACTCGTGAGTGAAGTTCAGCAAAAGGTGTCTCTCTAGTCTGTGTAACAAAGCCAAGGTAACATTTTAAAGACACGACATGCTCGGTTTGGGCTCTGAAAGAACTCGTAAACACTTCATTTCAAGCAACAGTACTAATTTTATGCTGCTCGAAAACCACAAATCACTACGACTTTCTATACTAAACAACATATCAAAAAACGTGTACTGAGAACATAAAACGAAAGATAGTTAATCTCCTACCATGAATGATGGATCTTGCCGTTGGTGGGGAGGCTTGCGTGCCTCAGCGACACAGATAGCCGTACCGTAGGTGCAACCACAACGGAGGGGTATCTGTTGAGAGGCCAGACAAACATGTGGTTACTGAAGAGGGGCAGCAGCCTTTTCAATAGTTGCAGGGGCAACAGTCTGGATGACTCACTGATCTTGCCTTGTAACATTAACCAAAACGGCCATGCTAAGCTGGTACTGCGAACAGCTGAAAGCAAGGGGAGACTACAGCCGTATTATTTCTCGAGGGCATGCAGCTTTACTGTATGGTTAAATGATGACGGCGTCCTCTTAGGTAAAACATTCCGGAGGTAAATTAGTCCCCTATTCGGATCTCCGGGCTGGGACTACGCCGTTATCAGGAGAAAGAAAACTGGCGTTCTACGGATCGAAGTGTGGAATGTTAGATGCCTTAATCGGGAAGGTAGGTTAGAAAATTTAAAAAGGGAAATGGGTAGGGAAATTCGGTGGCAGGAGGAAGAGAACTTCTGGTCAAGTGAATGCAGGGTTATAAATACAAAATCAAAGAGGGGTAATGCGGGATTAGGTTTAATAATGAACAAAAAAATAGGAGCGCTAGTAAGCTACTACGAACAGCATAGTGAACGCGTTATTGTAGCCAAGACAGACACGAGACCCACGCCTACCACGGTAGTACAAAATTATATGCCAACTAGCTCCGCAGACGACGGAGAGATTGAAGAAATGTATGATGAGACAAAAGAAATTATTCACTTAGTCAAGGGAGACGGAAATTTAATAGCCATGGGGGACTTGAATTCGTTAGCAGGAAAAGGAAGAGAAGGAAAAGTAGTAGGTGCATATGGAATGGGGTAAGGAATGAAAAAGGGAGCCACCTGATAGAATTTTACACACAGCATAACATAATCATAGCTAACACTTGGGGTAAGAATCATGAAAGAAAGTTGTATACGTGGAAGAGGCCTGGAGACACTGGAAGGTTTCAGACAGATTATATAATAGTAAGACAGAGATTTAGGAACCAAGATTTAAATTGTAAGATATGTCCAGAGGCAAATGTGGACTCTGACCACAGTCTTTTGGTTATGAAGTGTAGATTAAAATTGAAGAAACTGTAAAAAGGTCGGAATTTAAGGAGACGGGACCTAGATGAACTGAAAGAACCAGGGGTTGTAGAGAGTTTCAGAAAGAGCATTGGGGAACGATTGACAAGAACGCGGGAAATAAATACGGTAGAAGAAGAATGGGTAGCTTTTAGGGATGAAATAGTGAAGGCAGCAGAGGATCAATTAGGTAAAAATACTAGGGCTAGTAGAAATTTTTGGGTAACAGAAGATATATTGAATTTAATTGATGAAAGGAGAAAATATAAAAGTGCAGTAAATGAAGCAGGCAGGATGGTTCAAATGGTTCAAATGGCTCTGAGCACTATGGGACTCAACTGCTGTGGTCATAAGTCCCCTAGAACTAAGAACTACTTAAACCTAACTAACCGAAGGACATCACACACATCCATGCCCGAGTCAGGATTCGAACCTGCGACCGTAGCGGTCGTGCGGTTCCAGACTGTAGCGCCTTTAACCGCTCGGCCACTCCGGCCGGCCAGGCAGGATGAAAGGAATACAAACGTCTCAAAAACCAGATCGACAGGAAATGCAAAATGGCTAAGCTAGGATGGCTACAGGACAAATGTAAGGATGTAGAGGCATATATCACTGGGGTTAAGATGAGTATTGCCTACAGGAAAAATGAAGAGACCTTTGCAGAAAAGAGAACCACTTGCATGAGTATCAAGAGGTCAGATGAGAAACCAGTTCTAAGCAGAGAAGGGAAGGCAGAAAATTTGAAGGCGATTATATAAAGGTCCTATACAAGGGCGATGCACTTGAGGAAGTATTATGGAAACGGAAGAGGACGTAGATGGAGATACGATACTGCGAGAAGAGTTTGACAGAGCAGTGAAAGACCTACGACGAAACAAGGCCCTGAGAGTAGACAACATTCTATTAGAACTATTGATAGCCTTGGGAAAGCCAACTCTGACAAAACTCTACCATCTGGTGAGCAAGATGTATGAGACAGGCGAAGTATCCTCAGGCTTCACGAAGAATACAATACTTCCAATCCCAAAGTAAGCAGGTGTTGACAGGTGTGAAAATTACTAAACTACCAGTTTAATAAGTCACAACTGCAAAATACTAACACGAATTCCTTACAGACAATTGGAAAAACTGGTAGAAGCTGACCTCGGGGTAAATCAGTCTGGATTCCGTACAAATGTAGTAATATGCGTTGCAATACTGGCCCTACGACTTATCTTAGAAGCTAGGTTAAGGAAAGGAAAAAACCTGCGTTTCTAGCACTTGTAGATATAGAGAAAGCTTTACACAATGATGACTGGAATACTCTCTTTCAAATTCTGAAGGTGGCAGGGTTCAAATACAGGGACTGAAAGGCTATTTACAATTTGTAGAAAAATCAGATGGCAGTTATGAGAGTCGAAGGGCATGAAAGGGAAGCAGTGGTCGAGAAGGGAGTGAGACAGGGTTGTAGCCTATCTCCGATGGTGTTCAATCTATATATTGAGGAAGCAGTAAAGAAAACAAAAGAAAAATCTGGGGTGAGAGTTAAAATCCATGGAGAAGAAATAAAAAATGTGAGGTTTGCCGACGACACTGTAATTCTGTCAGAGACAGCAAAGGAAGTGGAAGAACAGTTGAACGGAATGGACAGTGTCTTGAAATGAGGATATAAGATGAACATCAACAAAAGCAAAACGAGGATAATGGAATGTCGTCGAATTAAGTTGGGTGATGCAGAGGGAATTAGATTAGGAAATGAGACACTTAAAGTAGCAAATGAGTTTTGCTATTTGGGGAGCAAAATAACTGATGATGGTCGAAGTAGAGAGGATGTAAAATGTAGACTGGAAATGGCAAGTAAAGCGTTTTATTATCATCGAGCATAGTTTTAAGTGTCCGGAAGTCTTTTCTGAAATTATTTATATGGAGTGTAGCCATGTATGAATGGGAAATAACGATGATAACTGGTTTGGAGAAGAAGGGAATAGAAGCTTTCGAAATGTGATGCTACAGAAGAATGCTGAAGATTAGGTGGGTAGACCACTTAACTAAAGAGGAGATAATGAATAGAATTGGGGAGAAGAGAAATTTTTGGCACAACTTGACTAGAAGAAGGTATCGGTTGGTAGGACATCATTTTAGTATTAGAGGGAAGCAAGGAGGGTAAAAAATGGCTCTGAGGTCATCAGTCCCTTAGAACTTAGAACTACTTAAAATTAACTAATCTAAAGACATCACACGCATCCACGCCCGAGGCAGGATTCGAACCTGCGACCGTAGCGGTCACACGGTTCCAGACTGAAGCACCTAGAACCGCTCGGACGGGTAAAAATCTTAGAGGGAGGCCAAGGCATAAATACCCTAAACAGATTCAGAAGGATATACCGTAGGTTGCAGTAGTTACTCGGAGACGAAGAAGCTTGCACAGGATAGAGTAGCATGGAGAGCTGCATCAAACTAGTCTCTCGACTGAAGACCACAACAACAACAACAGTTAATCCAAACAGTTTCTTCAAACCCAGTCTCCGGAATGAAGACAACAACAACAACAACAGTTGATGCAATCAATTTTTTCATGTTCACTATAATCATTAATTTCTGAATACCTTCCTTACATTTAAAGACATTTCTAAATGAGCACAGGGAATACTTGCGCTATATGAAAAACATATTATTGTTGAGTTAGAGCTGTCTAAAGCCACTCTATAGCGATCTTAAGCACATCGATGAAACACCAGTACCTCTAGCATGTCACAGAAATATTGCGAGGAACGTCGAAGGGTTGTAGAGGGTGTCTCGAGGAACAAATTGGGGATAGGAACCCATGTACGAAAGAGAAGTTATAGGCGTCGGTGCCTGCCACTAGCCCAACATTTCGGCAGCAAACGTGGCTTTGTTCGCTGACGGATCGTAGGCATAATGTCTCGTAAAGTTGTTTGTTATTCAGTGATCGCGACTGATTGACAAAATCGTCAGTGGAGAAGATTGAAGTAGCTGCGTATAGAGACCTTGGCTCCTATGATTGCGATGGTCCGTTGCCTTTCTCCTGCAACCGAAAATCACTGGAGATTTTAATGGGCACCAGGAGGAAAATAAGCTACGGGAGGAAACTTCTTTCCAAATCGTCATTCATTGAAGCAACAGACCTTCACATTTGTAGGAGTCAAGGTCTTTCTATACGGCAACTACATCTTCTCCACTGGCGGTCGTGGCTGTCCGTCGCAATCACTGAATAACAAACAACATCACGAGACGTTCCGCCAACGGTCCGTCAGCGTACAAAACTAATTCTGCTGCCGAATTTGTGGCCTAGTAGCAAGCGCCGGCACTTAAAACTTCGAGGCTCTGTAGCGGCATTGAATGACGTCTCCGGTCACGGGTTCCTGTCCTCGATTGTTTGCCAAAGATGCTCTCTACAACTCCGCGAAGCAACATTTCGAGGACACTATTTTTAACTTCCAAGAAACTTCTCAGAAAATGTTTTCTAGGTACGTTGTATGCATTGACAATATTATACTATTTACAAAAACTTTCTTCAGTGGCTCTAAAGTGAGTTCACAACAGATTGTGACCTCACTACTATTCTCTCGATGCGGAAGTCGGGCTGAGTGGTTGGCTGTGTGTCTAAAATGAGAGAAAACCTTACTTGCTTCCCAAGAAACTGTCTCTGTGGGTAAGAAACGGCTAAATACTTGGCACCAAAAATGTAACAATTAAAGAGCATCAAGGTACCACCAAATGAAAAAAATTCTTAAACCCTGTGCCGAAAGGGCGTAATATGTGTGAAGGTATGCTTGAGTACAGGAAAGATCGATTGTGCACGTAGCAAAAATAAAAAGCCGTTAGGAGAAAAAACAAGGAGCTGTAAGAATATCAAGAGCTCAGGCAACAAGCATGTAGTAAACAAAGAAGACAAAACAGAAAGGTGGAAGGAATACGTAGAAGGCGTACACATGGGAAATGCACCCAATGTTATAGAAAAAGAAGAGAACGTAGATGAAAATGACATGGGTGATACGATACAGCAAGAAGAATTTAACAGAGTACTGAGAAACTTAAACCCATGCAAGGCTCACGGAGTAGACGACATTCCTCTAGAATTGTTGAAACCGTTGGGAAAGCCAGCCTCGACATAACTATTCCACAAGGCGTGGAAGAGATAAGAGGCGGGCGAAATACCTTCAGGCTACAACAAGAATGTAACAGTTCCAATTTCAAAGAAAACAGTTGCTGACTGGTGTGATACTACTTAGCTTTCAGTTTCACAGGCCTTAGTTGGAAAAAACTGACACAAGGTATTTACAGAAGAATGGAAAACCTGTTAGAAGCCGACCTAGGCGAAGATCATTGTGGGATCCGGAGCAGTAGAGGGACATGTGAAGCAATGCTGACCCTACGACGAATATTAACATATATAGCTTGCAGAAAGGCAAACTCATAATTACAGCATTTTTAGATTTAGAGGAAACTTTTAACAGTGTTGACTGGAATACATTTTTTAAAATTCTGTTGGTAGCTGGGATGATATATAAGGGGCGGCAAGTCATTTACAACTGATGTAGAAACCAAACTGCACTTATAAATGTCGAAGAACATGAATGGCTGGCAGTGGTTGAGAAAGAAGTGTAACAGCGCTGTATCCTGTCCCCGATGTAATTCGGTCTGTACATTGAACAAGCTGTAAATAAATAAATAAATAAGTCGGAATTGGAATTAATGTTCAGGGAGAAGAATAAAAACTCCGAAGTTTGCCGTCGACGTTGTAATTCTCTCAAGGACGCTAAATAACGTCGAAAATCAATTAAACGGAATGGACAGTATCTTGAGAAGAAGTTATAAGAAGAAGATCAACAACGCTAAACAAGATTAGTGGAATGTAATGGAATTAAATCAGGTGATGCTGAGAGAACTAGATTAGGAAATTAGATATTAAAAGTAGTCGAGGGGTTTTGATATTTGGGGAACAAAATAAATGTTGATGGCCGATGCAGGGAGGTTATAAAATTCAGACTAGCAATAGCAAGAAAATAATTTCTGAAAAACACGAATTTGTTAACAACGATCATAAATTAGCTATGAGGAAATCTTTTCTGTAGGCACTTGTGTTCGGTATATTCTTCTATGTAAGTAAGAACAGAAACCAAAACATTGCATTGAAACAAGTGTTCAGTTCATAGTGCTGTGGAATGTGGGAAAAAAGCCGCAAATTGGCATTCATAAGAAGAACAACAACACCAAAAATGCAACTGGAGCGTAATATGTAAGAAATTGTCCACGCAACCTGCAACTGATGATGCCTTGCAGAAAATAAAGGCGAAAAGCGTATGGCACTAAAATTGTGATTTATTCAATTGCTCTCAGGCGGTCCATAAGTAAAAATTATCAATATACCGTGACAGAAATAAGGCGGTTACGGAGTGTAGCTTCAAATTTAGGAAAGTCATATCAAGGGATAATGAAGTCTATACAGACAGTGGACCGACATTAGCGATCTATTTACAAGAACCATCATATTTGGGTATGAATACTGTTAACAGAACGGAGATTTCGGACACTGAACTAGCTTACGCACTGACCCAGCGAATGATATCCCTTAATACCTAATTCTCACCTAAAAAGCAAGAAGTTCAGAGTTCAGTTCCTGGTGGTGGCAAAAATAGACCATGTGATCAAAAGTATCCGAACACCAGGCTGAAAATGACTTACAAGTTCGTGGCGTCCTCCATCGGTAATGCGGGAATTCAGTATGGTGTTGGGCCACCCTTAGTCTTGATGACATCTTCCACTCTCGCAGGAATACGTTCAATCAAGTGTTGGAAGGTTTCTTGGGGAATGGCAGCCCATTCTTCAGGGAGTGCTGCACTGAGGACAGATATCGATTTCGGTCGGTGACTCCTGGCACGAATTCCGCTTTACTAAATATCCCAAAGGTGTTCTATGTGGTTTAGGTCAGGACTCGGTGCAGGGCAGTCCGTTACAGGGATGTTACTGTCGTGTAACCACTCCGCCACAGGCCGTGCATTATGAACAGGTGCTCAAACGTGTTGAAAGATGCAATCGCCATCCCCGAATTGCTCTTCAACAGTGGGAAGCAAGAAGGTGCATAAAACATCAATGTAGGCCTGTGCTGTGATTGTGCCATGCAAAACAACAAGGAGTGCAAGGCCCCTCCATGAAAAAAACGACCACACCATAACACCACCGCCTCCGAATTTTACTGTTGACATTAAACACGCTGGCAGATGACGTTCGCCGGGCATTCGCCATACCCACACCCTGCCACTGGATCGCCACATTGTGTACCGTGATTCGTCACTCCACACAACTTTTTTACACTGTTCCATCGTCCAATGTTTACGCTTCTTACATCAAGCGAGGCGTCGTTTGGCATTTACCGGCGTGATGTGTGGCTGATGAGCAGTCGCTCTACCACCAAATCCAGGTTTGATCACCTTCCGCCTGTCATAGTACTTGCAGTGGATCCTAATGGAGTTTGGAATTACTGTGTGATGGTCTGGACAGATGTCTGACTATTACACATTGTGACCCTCTTCAACTGTCGGTGGTCTCTGATAGTCAACAGACGAAATCGGCCTGTATTCTTTTGTGCTGTACGTGTCCCTTCACGTTTCCACTTCACTATCACATCGGAAACAGTGGATCTAGGGATGTTTAGGAGTGTGGAAATCTCGCGTACAGACGTATGACACAAGTGACACCCAGACACCTGACCACGTTCGAAGTCCGTGAGTTCCGCGGAGCACCCCATTCTGCACTCTCACAATTTTTAATGACTACTGAGGTCGCTGATACGGAGTACCTGGCAGCACAAAGCGCAAAATATGTAAAACGTATGTTTTTGGGGTGTCCGGATACTTTTGATCACATAGTGTAGGTCATTAGAGAAGAAACATTACATCGTAATGAGTAAAGATGAGAGAGCGCATGAGCTATGGCCCTGAAAAATAACCACCCCAGTATTTTCTTGAAATGGTCTGGGCAAAACCAGGAAAAAGACAATCCAGGTTGTTTGGCTGCGTACGTAAACTTCGCTCCCCCAGTCCATTTTCTTAATCAACGTCACTCTTCATTCAACAGGACTAGGCAGTGCACAACTGAGTTTGAGGACGAACTGTGTTGGCAACAACGAGCAACTCAGTTCGACATATAAATTTTCCTTACGAACCTTCGACATTTTCCCCTGTTCTTCTGGTGTGAAAGTATTTTCAACGCAGTATCGATTTCAGTCGTTGAGGCCTGGCACGAAGTCGGCGTTCTAAAACATCCCAAAGCTTTTCTATATGATTCAGGTCAGGACTCTGTGCAGGCCAGTCTATTACAGGGATGTTATTGTCGTGTAATCACTCCGCCACAGGCCGTGCATTATGACCAAGTGCTCAATCGCGTTGAAAGATGCAGTCACCATCCCCGAATTGCTCTTCAACAGAGGGAAGCAAGAAAATGCTTAAAACATCAATGTAGACCCGTGCTGTGATAGCGCCACGCAAAACAACAAGGAGTGCAAGGACTCTCCATGAAAAACACGACCACACCATAACACCACCGGCTCCGAATTTTACTGTTGGCATTTTGTAAGTTGTTTGCCATTGAGTCGGTAACTCAAGAGGCGATTATTGAATGAATGGAAGGTTAGTATGTCTCAATAGAATCACGTTAAAGTGTCGGCAAAATGAAGCGGTTGAATAGTGTTGATGATGACTATTCTACCTACTGTCCTAACTTCCCCCCGCTCTCTCCAAATAAGCAGTAACCTATTTGAAAGACCTTCGTGTCTCCTTCACCGTGGCAGCGTTTCAATCGAGAAGTGTTGCAGAATTTAGGACAGGGAGAAGGCCACAATCAAGTAACCGAGAGGCACGAAGTCAATTATTCTTTCTATATTTTGAACCATAAACACAAATTGAATGCGAGGCTGGGTTTACAGACTGAGACAGCACCAAGCCACAACACCGAATTGTCTGTAGGACTCGCTTCCTTCCGCGATTTGTGATGTTTTAAGGGAAGGATGCAAAAAGAAAAAAAAAAACAAAGAAAACTTCGTCCACTTCCCAGGGAGTTCTAACTGGCAAAAAGTGTATGAAACACCTCTGAGAGAAACAGGGAGAAACATTGTTTGACCATGAGAGTGAATGACTTTAGAACAGAAAGGGCGGCCTGGGTAGCAACTCTTACCAAACATGCGTTGGCGTCTCAGCTCGTAGAGCAGACTGTGTGTGAGCGTAGTTTCGACGATTTTTATTACTGAGTGCATCTTCTCACGTCTTGACCGTATTACTACCTCACTCAAAGATGATGGAGGTCAAAATATGCTGCTAGACAATTTTCAGGAATGATCCAAAACCAGACGGCATCGACGGGAGCCTGCGTCAGCAAGGACTTGAGGGGGTGTCTCCGCTACCCTCACTGCAAAGGTGATGCGCCTCCACCAGTAAAACCGCGCAGCCAGTGAACCAGTAGAGGCTGCGCCGAACTCTCCTGCTGTGGTGGGGTTGGGAGTGACTTTAAGCCCCATTAAGCTGTTCATTCTCAAGTGTCATCACTCGAGCACACCGGGAAAAATGGTCTTCCTCCGTGCCAGCGGAGCCAAGAAGTCAGTTTGAATTAAGCGGCTCTCTTTCCTTGAGGCGCCACTGCGTCTTGGGACTTTTTTCTAATAATTTGCTTAGCGCCTATAAAAGTTAATCCGGCCTTATCATCCAATGGCCATATACCACAGTAACACATTGCTGTATCCAGAACCCCGAGCAAAATTTATTTTGTAAGAGAAATGTTCATATCAAGTTTTCCATGTCATTTAATATGACGGAGTCAAACACAAATCGTAGTCATTGTATTCGTAATTTCCCGTTCTATACATTTCTGTGATTTAATTTTAATTCATTGAGTAATTCAGTACACTTTCTTTGTAAGGTCTGGTCGAAAGGTACACTAAGGCCTCGCCACGCGTGTGTGAATCATCGAGGAGAATTCTCAGGTTTACAGACCTAAGGTTGGGTTGGGTTGGGTTGTTTGGGGGAAGAGACCAAACAGCGAGGTCATCGGTCTCATCGCATTAGGGAAGGAAGGGGAAGGAAGTCGACCATGCCCTTTCAGAGGAACCATCCCGGCATTTACCTGGAGCGATTTAGGGAAATGACGAAAAACGTAAATCAGGATGGCCGGACACGGGGTTGAACCGTCGTCCTCGCGAATGCGAGTCCAGTGTGCTAACCACTGCGACAGACCTAAGGAATGCTCCTGAAACGATCCAATGGAGACCACGTATTCCGTGTGTTTCAAGACACTAGACAGAAGACGTTGTTAAACATCTAAGTGTTTATCAGTAGGACATGTACTCAAGTGAACTTAAAATCCCTGTTATTTGCTATCCCCTACCACTGGCATACTTAACTACAAGCTGTACACAAGATGTGGGTCCTGCCCATTATAGCGCCATTTAGTTAATGAGACTTCCAGTAGAATTCGTGCTGCTACCAACGTCCAGGAACAACGCGTTTAAAATCATTGCTATTAACTTCTGTAGTACGCGTACAACACGCAGATTTCAGGGAAAATTATTCATTGTCGAACTACTACGAACGATTCCTGAGAAGGAAATAGCCAAGTCCATGACCATAGCGGAATTCTCATATCGGAGCTGTCCTGTCATTTCACTGGCTGCATTTCTAGCGAAGAAAACCAAATCCACTTTCATAACCAATTAGATGATGATTAGCAGTTGCAGTGCAGTCAGAATCCTAAGTGACTTACAAAGGAAGCAGTGATTGTGGAGTCAGGTGGCCGTGTGGCCGTGTGTAGATGTTGTAACAACTTTAACGGCTTCTGATACCAAATGTAACAGCTGTGTTACTAAATGTGACACTTCTGTCACTAAATGTAACTGGGTTTTCTCTTTTGATGCTGTCAATTGTCAGGATGAGCATTCTGAAGCATTCTGTCAGGGTGAAAATATTAAATAAATTAACTTTTCTCTCTTAACAACATGTGGGCAGGGTGGGTTCTTCCTTGGCTCGGGTATGAGGTCGAATTAAACATCATTTTTACATAAGATAACTTTTATTGAAGATTTGTACAACTGTATCTTACGGGATGTTCTGGTTCGGAGAGCGGCAGCTGTGTCGTTTGTGAAGTCTTCTGCTGCGGCAGCGGCGGCGGCGGCGGCGGCGTCTGATTACGCGTAGCGGTGTGTATCTCGTGTCGCTGTCTCGCCCAGTTGACGGGAGACGCGCAGCGCGAGGTGGCCGGTTTAATTATTGCGAGCGAAGTCGTGCGTCGGATGATACCTTGGGAGTGGCGTCCCAGTGTTTCTCTTCTCTATGCGGCCGCGTGTGTTGTGCGTCGACCAGCGGAGCGGCGCGGCGGGGCAAGGCCAGTGTCCCGGACTGGAACCACGGACTCCCGCTTGCCAGTCTTCGGCTGTCAGGTCTTCATCCCAGCTCACAGGTGACTGCTGAGGTGAGGCCGTCTCCTTCCCGTCCTCACGAGTCACCCGGGTACGTAAAAATCAGACTTCAAATACCTTTTAACTTCTGTCTTCTGGCCCGCGGCTGCTGCTTGCTATTCCATTACAGCGGCGGACTTGGTGCGTCTGTGCATGATGCAGTCTCTTCTTGCATGACGGTCTTCAGCACCGAAACTGACTGAAAACTTCTTCGTCTTCTTCGTCTCTTCTCTCCGTCTCCGTCTTCGTCTCCGTCTCCGTCTTCATCTGACTTCCTCCGACTTCATCTGTCTGGCCCACTGCGTCTCGCGTATTTATTCACTTCAGTTTACTGGAGGTGAACGACTTCACGGTCATTGCCTCGTCTGTCACGTTGAAAAGCTTCTCGAAGAATCTTCTTAACGTCGGTCGTTGGCTCTTGGAATGTAGGTGAGGGCTTTTGATCCCATGTGACGACTGAGAAACACGTGAGCCGGTCATTGCCTCTTCTGTCACGTTGAAAAGCTTCTCGAAGAATCTTCTTTACGTCGGTCATTGGCTCTTGGGATGTAGGCGAGGGCCTTTGCTCACATACGACAACTGAGAAACACGTGAGCCGGTCGGGCGATGCCCTGACGGCTGAATCGACAGCGCCCGCCTATGTGGAACTCGCTGACTTCATGGTCATTGTCTCTTCTGTTCTGCTGTTTTGCCCGCTGAATGCCAGTATGTAACTCTCTAAACTAAACCAAGTTTTTCATTTATATCCTAATTTCTAGTTCACTTTGATTTCACTAATTTATTTACTTAAGTACCACTCAACAATGTGGACCCGTTCTCAGGCTTCAGCAGCGCAGTAAAGGTGAGCCCTACCAGTCACACACGTTGGCTATGTATCTTCTTGTAGTTGGCCACTTGTGGAAGGTGCACTGTCGCAGATAACGCCTTCCTGCCAGGCAGGTGATGGTTACGGCGACTGATGTATCATAGTTGTATTGGGGGATACTAGTTTTTCTGCGTTTTAGATTATTTCGGGCTTCCTTTCAGATGGCTCAGAAAGGCCATAATTGAATAGAACATGAATCTTTTCTGGAATGGATATGCCTTATTGCCAAGCGGACTTTATGTTTCACAAAAATTTTAGAAACAGAGGTAGGAAGAGCAAGAACGGAATCCGAGGTGCGCTAAAACATTTACATGTGGATGACAGTTTTTCTTATAAACTTCATTTCAGTGATTACGAACGCTGCCACCTATAATTCGTATAACAAAATGAGCAGCACATATGGTCGGTTATGGAACACATTTCTGTACTTCTACGCGCACAATTCTGTACCCAAGAAGTTCATATTGATCTTGAAAAGTGTTACTACACGCAATCGTATTAAAGTTATTGGTTTTGTGGGTACGAATGTTTTCACAACATGCATGACATTCTTGGAAAGTATAAATGCATAGTAAATTCTACAGAAAACACGAGGTAGTACATAAACTACTACAAAAAGTGTGTACTCGAGAACGAGGTAGTGATGTCAGGAAACACCTTCTGCAGTTAAATAAAAACCGCACGGCTGGCAGATACGGCGCGCACGTGCATCACATTCGCTACTTGAGGCTCTGTTTACGTAATCCACAGGAAGAGCGATTACAGCTGACTCGTTTGCCACACAAAAATGAGAATTGTGGCGTGGGACGAGTTTTTTATCCGTGAGCCTCTCCTAGACACATACCATCTCTATCACCTCGATGTCGGTGGTTGTTCTGCTAGAGGTGCACATATTTCTGGTGTGGTGAGAAGGAATAAAGGATACGCTGGATAAACCTTGCTCTTTCCAGCATTGCAAAAGACACCTAAAATCTACCTCCATTTTTAATTTATGGTTTCCTAAACGACAACCTAATACACTTAGACAGATTTCTCTCTCTTGCTTCACGCCTCACTGATAAACGCAACATAATGACGCCAAAGACTTCCGCTTGCAATTCGCCTCTCCGACAGATTATCACGAGCGTATTATGCGATGATGAGGTGGGCAGCCAGTTTTTGGTATTTCGCGTTTTCCGTAAATCACTAAGAACCGACGCTTGATCTGTTCCTTAAACAAGGGCACGTCTGATTACTTTTTCCATATTGGCCCAATGCCAGCATCCAATAAGATTGCTTCGACAGAAAAGTAAAGTCTGATCTACATTCTTTCTCCTTAAGTCATGCTCCAGGTCTAATCTCTAACGTTATTAGTCGTATGTGAACAAAAGTATAGTGTGGAAAGGTTTAGTTATGCGGTCTTGCCCGATACGCAACTAGTGTTCGTGGTTGCAGGACACAATGAAGAACAGTACAAAGACGCTATTTACGTCTATGTGTACGTACATACTCTGCAAATCAATTTAAAGTGCAAGGCAGAAGATACTTGGCATGGTACCACATGCAAGAGTTTCTTCTATTTCCATTTGTGTACGCAGGATGAGAAGAATGTGTGCTTAAACATTTCTGTGCCTGCTCTAATTAGTCTTAGTGTTCCTATGAGAAAGCTTAGCATGGGACTGAAGAATATCTACAATTCTTCACTTAATACTGGTTCTTTGTACTTTATAATCTGGCTTTTGTGAGATACTATCATCTGCCTTAAAGGGTCTGCCAGTTTATGTGTTTCAACATATGTGTGTCGCTCTGCCATGAGGAAAAGAAACCTGTGATCATTCGTAACGCCCCTCTGTGTACGTCCAGTATCCTATTTGGTATGGGTTCGACTTGAACAGTATACTAAGATGGGAGGCCCAACTGTTTTGTAAGCAGTGTTTTTCTTGGATTGCCTGAATTTTACCAGTAACCTGCCAATGAACCCTTTCATATCCTTACAAATTGTTACACACACTTATTTGTGCATTGACTGAATATCCAATAGTAAATTTCGTTTTAGACCTTATATGACAGCACTTTCCGTAATAAGCGCTGCTGTGGTACCGATCCAAATGATGTTACGAAAGTCAAGACGTACTGCATCTACCTGACTAGGTCGGCCCTTGACTTTCGGGATGTCATGTGAGAACGCACAAGTTGGATTTCGAATTATCGGTACTTTCGGAATCTAGGCACTGGCCAAAGAGGAGGAGGAAAGCTTGGTATTTATCGTCCCGTCGACAACGAGGTCACTGGAGCACAATCTCGGATTAGAGAAGGCTGGGGAACGAAGTCTGCCGTGATCTTTCAAAAGAAACATCCCGGCATTTACCTGAACCGATTTAGGGAAATCACGAAAAAGCTAAATCAGGATGATCGGACACGGATTTGAGCCGTCGTTCTCCCGATTGGCGAGTTCAGTGTCCTCCGTCACCTCGCTCGATTCTTTATTAACCCCCTGCGTCAATGCGCACCGTCTTTGTGCTAGGTGGACTACTGGTAAAACTAAGAAACATGAGTGGTAATTCCTCCCGCTGACTGCAAGAGTTTTACAGCCGCTCTTCCCAATGCTCGACGTTCCCTGATCGGGAGTACTTGAGGCCTGATTGGTCTCGGTTTATCTGTTCTTATTCATTCACGTTTGCATTTCACAACTTCGTCACTAACTGTCGACTTGGGCAATTGACGGCGTCACGCATCACAGTCTCTGTAGCAGCTTATTACCATGTCTGTGGCAACACGCAAGTTTTTAAACTATCGACTATTTAGTGACTATAAAAGCGGGAAGCGCCTTTCACTTTAGTAGTATATAACATGCGATTAAGTTACAATTACATGGTTCGAGACGTGACATAACAAGTAACCACAGAGTTGTATCGCTTCCACAAATTTACCAGCTACAGTGAAGTAGGCACTGTCTTAGTAATTCTTATTTCTTAGGAACAGCCATCAAAAAGACCCTAGCTGGGGAGTGACATGATGTCTTTCGACAATATGATGCCTTTACACGCTACTTACATCCGACAGAGTCCATGTCCTTTTCTGTTTCTACCGATTATTTCCATTTATATATATTATTTTATAATTGTGCAGATACGGTTCTGCCAATTAAGCAAACACAAATTCTTCTTAACATCAAGACATTGGCGCTTGCTCAAGTCAGAATTGTATTTCCATAATTATATATTAGGAAGCAAACAAGGACAGAAAGTGAATTTCAGCCACAAGGTGAAGGAACTGTTGTGTTGCCTTTTTCCTTTGTAGCTAATTGCCCAGTTAGTAATTTGGATTTCTGTGAAGGAGCGGAGGAAAAGAATATAAATGAAATTAGGGTTTAATGTGCCGTCGACAGGATCGTCAAAGGTGAAACACAAGCTCTGAGTCATTGGAAGGAAATAGGCTGTCACATTTTCAAAGGGATCGTCTAAGTAAGTGACTTAAAATCGGAACGCGATCATAACGGTTGAACTTGCTTTCATCCACGTTTTAGCTTGCGACTGTTGTGAATGTTTCTGTTTAGTGTCATTAAGAAAGGAAAACTAATGACCCGTTTTACAAGGAGGGTCCAGTACGTAATGCAACACTTTTTTTTCTGACCGCAGCTTAGTTTCACCCGGGATTCCAGTACACCATAATAATACACTACACCAAGAAGAAATGAAGATGATAAACGCCTATTCGTTGGACAAATATATTATACTAGAACTGACATGTGATTATATTTTCACGCAATTTGGGTGCATAGATCCTGAGAACTCAGTACCCTGAGCAACCACCTCTGGGCGTAATAACGGTCTTGTTACGCCTGGGCATTGAGTCAAACAGAGCTTGGATGGAGTGTACAGGTACAGCTGCCCATGCAGTTTCAACACGAAACCACATTTCCTCAACAGTAGTGACTGGCTTATTGTGACGAGCCAGTTGTTCAGCCACCATTGACCACACGTTTTCAATTGGTGAGAGATCTGGAGAATGTGCTGGCCAGGGCAGCAATCGAACATTTTCTGTATCCAGAAAGGTCCGTACAAGACCTGCAACATGCGGTCGTGCATTATCCTGCTGAAATGTAGGATTTCGCAGGGATCGAATGAAGGGTAGAGCCATGGGTCGTAACATATCTAAAATGTTCAAAGTGCCGTCAATGCGAACATAAGGCGACCGAGACGTGTAACCAGTGACACCCCATACCATTACGTCTAGTGATACACCAGTATGGCGATGACGAATACACGCTTCAAATGTGCGTTCACTGCGATGTCGCCAAACACGGATACGACCATCATGATGCTGTAAACAGAACCTGGATCATCCGAAAAAATGACGTTTTGCCATTCGTGCACCCAGGTTCGTCGTTGAGTACACCATAGCAGGCGCTCCTGTCTGTGATGCAGCGTCAAGGGTAAACGCAGCCATGGTCTCCGAGCTGATAGTCCATGCTGCTGCAAACGTCGTCGAACTGTTCGTGCAGATGGTTGTTGTCCTGCAAACGTCTCCATCGGTTGCCTCAGGGATCGAGACGTGGCTGCACGATCCGTTACAGTCATGCCGATAAGATGCCTGTCATCTCGACTGCTAGCGATACGAGGCCGTTGGGATCCAGCACGGTGTTCCGTATTACCCTCCTGAACCCACCGATTCCATATTCTGCTAACAGTCATTGGATCTCGACCAACGCGAGCAGCAATGTCGCGATACGATAACCCGCAATCGCGGTGGGCTACAATCCGACCTTTATCAAAGTCGGAAACGTGATGGTATGCATTCCTCCTTCTTACACGAGGCATCACAACAACGTTTCACCAGCAACGCCGGTCACTGCAGTTTGTATATGAGAAATCGGTTGGAAACTTTCCTCATGTCAGCACGTTGTAGGTGTCCCCACCGGCGCCAACCTAGTATGAATGCTCTGAAAAACTAATCATTTGCATATCACAGCATCTTCTTCCTGTCGGTTGAATTTCGCGTGTGTAGCACGTCATCTTCGTGGTGAAGCATTTTTGATGGCCAATAGTGTAGATAACAGATTCGTATACCTGCAGGAAAACAAAAGAAACGAGGAAGTGACAAAATTGTATCACTTACTAGCGCGGGGGGTCGAACGACGGCTTTCTACTTGACAGTGAAAGATGCTTACCACTCAGTTCTTGTGATACTCTGCAACAACTGCCACGCTAGCTTCGTTGGCTCTAAGTTCACGTACGGACAAAAAAATTGTCCATTATGTTGGTGGGAAACGGTCGAACTGTCAGACGTTCTGGCAGAGGCTCAGACATTCCGTCCATTTCCTGGAATTCCCTAGGAGTACCCGTCAGCTTTGCAGCCTTCCACGTCATAGCGGTCTCGGTGGTCACACATGAAGACCGTGAAACACACTGAGGGTTCGTATGACGTCACGGCCGGAGGCGTCTCCACGCCGACTACAAGGTCAGGATCCGTAGCCATCTCCTGAAGATGGCTGGCGTCAAGAACCGGCGCAGCCGTGGCCGACGACCGTAACCTGGGGGCAGGGCGGTCGCTCCACTGAACCGCCCCCAACCGGTAGCGGGTCGGCGGTGAGGCGGTATAAAGGCAGCCGGCGGATGGCCGCGGCACACTCGCACGTGGGAACACACGGCGGACATAGCAGCGATGGCAAGTCTCCAAGGAGTGGTAGCCGCTCTGGCCCTCGGCCTCTTCGTCCTGGAGATGGCAGGTTAGTCATTTCGCTCTCTTCTCAAACAATATCATTTTGTAAGCTTCAGACAATTTCTCTAACTCAACCAACTCCAGCTCGATGCTACTGCCGTTTCCGATTGGTTTATTAAACGAAATTCTCGCACTCGGATACCACAGCGCGATCCCTTTCAAATTTACGATACGTGAACGTCTCTTACAATATTTTCGGAACAAAAAAGGATACTCTAATCCGATGTCCGAGAAGAATCTTCATTGTATAAATACAGGCACGCTACCAATCTAGTCCAGTGGGTAGACTCTTGCGTTACAACTCTCGCGTTCACGAATTCGAGTCCGGATGCATGACTAAATTTTTATTGTCTAATATTTATCTGCGTAGTACACACAGTTTACTAAACGATATGTATCCTACAACTAGATCTTATTGTTAGTGTTGAACATACCAATTACTGGTTGGACATGTCAGATATAATCGTGAAGACTATTAATCAGTCAAAAATGGTACCTCTCATAGCTCAGAAGTAATTACGAAAGTTATGAATGTTGAGATGTTAAACGTACTTACTTCATTCCGTGAGAGCGACTAGTTTTAATATTTTAAACAGACTGTTAGTCACAGCACGTTCTTTCATAAAACATACGTACCATTCAGAGCAAATGCTCAATGCGACCACCCCGGATCTCCAAATTAATAGCGACTCGCTGGATCATGTTTATCTGAACTCTTCATGTTCAAAATGTTCAAATATGTGTGAAATCTTATGGGACTTAACTGCTAAGGTCATCAGTCCCGCCGGGACTAGCTGCACAGTCAATGGCTGCAGCGCCCAAGACCGATGGAGAACTCTTCATGGATTCACTGAAGATCACACTTAAGTGGGAAAGTGTTAACGATTGTACTCTCATCTCTGTGTTAGCACTAAATAATCGCACGTCTTTTGTATACGAGCTGATAGTTGTAGTACAACTGCCGTAGTACAAAATCAAAGAAATCAGATACGATGTCATGCAGTCTTTTTTTTTTTGTACTAATATTCTTGTCGGACAAGTGACTAGTCTTGCCAGTTTGTCTTCCTTTTACCTTAATTTGCTGCCGAAATACGCACGGGACGGAATTTTTGTAAGAGATATTTTTGTACTGTTAGCGTGCAAGGTATCACGCTGTGACGTCTGTGTGTGCGAATTTCGTTCATCCTTTGTGTGTATGGATCAGACGTTTTTCAGAGAGAATTTCTGGCGAGGAGACCAACAGGCAATCGGATTTTTGTAATTTTTTACATATATGATGCGCCAATTTCAGAGCTCTACTATTAATCACCAAAAGCAGCTCGACTCAACTCCCAAAAATTCTAGAGTACATCGACTTTGAAGTTTTATGAGGAATTATAATTCACTAAAGATAAAGCAATTTTCAGGGTTGGCCGCGTGGCTCTGTCGGTAGCGTTGGAGAATAATACGATTACAAACAATTAACCATTATTTAAATATAAAATTAATAAATTACATGTCAGTTAATATATACTTAACCGTCATTTTTTTAAAAAATATGCACATTGTCGTTTCTAATTAGATATTGCTGCAGTTAAAGTTTTCATTGCAAATATAAATTCTTAATTACTGATATTTTAAAAAAGATTGTTTAAACTAAGAAAACATCGAATTTTATAAAAACTTATTAACAATATCGTATACAAGGTCAATAGTTTTCTTATTAACAAAGACTGCTTAAATTAAAAACCAGTACAAATTTTTGATAATATTTTAAAGAATATCGATAATTAAGAATTTATATTTCCAATGCGTGCAAAGTGTTATTATAAACACGAAAACGTGCATTTTTTATAAAAAATGATAATTATATATGTGTTAACTAGCATTTGATGAATTTTATACTTAAATGATGAAGGTATTCGAATTGAACGGAAGGAATAAACGTAAAGAAAAAGACCATAGAGACATTGGAACCAGTGATCCATTGATTAACCAACTACCCATCTCTACCGCTACCGGGTGACCCATGCAGCCTTTTCTTTGGTGAATTGTATCTCCTTCACAAACTTCAAAGTCGATTTTCTCCATAATATTTGAGAGTTGCATCGAACTGCTTCAGCTGCCTGATGATTAAGTACTGAACTTAACGTGCCGTAAGTATAAAAAACTACAAAAATCCAGTTATCCGGGTGACTTGTATTTTGGTGTAAGGGCCCCGTGTTCTCTAGTGCCTTGTTACAGAGCAATAAGGGAATTACCTGCGGTTTGTTTGGCTTTCTACCACAATCATCATTGTTTCCGTGAAAATACTTTCGCAGTAGTGGAAATGCCTGAAATATGCACAAAGAATGATCCGATCCTCGTAGGCGCCTATTTACAGATGGTGTGGCAGTGTGGCGCGCTCCCCGTTCCTGCTGGAACAGCTCAGTGAAGCTTCGCTGTACAGCCTTTCTGTTGCACTCAGTGAAACCACGCACGCGTTGCATACTGGACAACCACAGTATTATTCCACCTGGGAGTGAGACTGCTTCGGCAGGCTAATTGTGAGTCAGCACGTAGTACAGAAAGATGGTATATCGTCAACCGACCTAAGAACTGGCAGTGCGATGCGTTTTCCTTAGTCGTCACTGTATTTAGGTACTGTAGCGTCACTGGGCGTTTCCGATAACGCCCAACAACAGTAATATCGTGGTTGAGTAGTAAACCTGTCCATACTGTTGCGTGTCATTGTTTTTGTACAATTAACACTGTCGGAAAAATAAACTCCAGACGGACCCGAGCTGTACTGAATGCAAGCTTAAGGACGAGGAATAAAGTGTGCATTAATGTCGACAACGCCAAGTGTAGGAAGCGACTACTCGAACAAGTTTGTTTCCAAGCAAGATACGTAGTGCATGCATTGGACATTTACACAGCAGTGCAGATGTTTCCAGAGCATATAGGAAGTGGAAGTAAGAAATGGAACGAAATGGAGTACCTCATTAAGGAGACCACGGCTCCCTCATACTAAAATATTCAGAAAATATCTGTGAGAAACCTGCGAAATTTTGAAACCGGAGTCATGTAAAGCTAACAGCCATTTTATTTCGGCAAAAATTCAAAATACCGAAACGAGGCTTTCGGAAAATTATAGTACGCAGGGGGCGGCTCGTAATGTTGAATAAGCCTCATAACTCTTGCAGCAACCGAGACATTGAGACGTTTTTTAATGGAACAATATAGTGTTTTATAAAGTATTCGACACTACTCGAAGCCACGATATATTGATGTAATGTTCTGCAGTGTAAACACGGCCGCGTGGGAACTATATGCCAGCTTATAGCGCATCAGAAGCAGCTTATGAGTACAATTTCTTAATATGCGTACCACCTCACGTCTAAGTAAACAGTTATGATGGAAGCAAATATAGAATCGAAAGAGTTTATACAACGTCGGAGCCTGGCCTGAGAGCTCGACTTGGTGGTGTTGAGGCTACATGGCCTACTCCGGCCGGCTTACCTTTCCGTTTTACCACATTTCTAGCATGGTTTTGCGTAAAGCCCTGAGCTGTGGCGAAGCTTTCTTCTGAAAGTGCTAATCTCGCAGAGCATATAGGAGAATTTATGTGAAGTTTTGAAGTTAAGGGAGAGTAGAGATGTGATGGCGTGATTTAATCGTCTATATAGCTCAGTCGGGAGAGCAAAGGTTCCAAGTTCCTGTCCTGCTCCGGCACAATGTTTTAATCTGCTAGAAAGTTTCTGTAAGATCCTCGAATGAACAGGATCGTATCAATAGATCACAAGTACAGGAGAAGCACCAATATTCCCCGTGACAGCAGCCAGCTCCCTCTGAATTAAGGACCCAGTTTCATGTTTATCCTCCGATTGTTCCCCTTCAGGCTAACCCATAGTGGTCCATGGATGGAGAAAACATGCCTCATCATTGACTTAGTTTCCATTACATTTATGCGTCTTTATTTACATGAGTAGCTCCGTCGCTTGAGAGTTGTGTGTGTGTATTAACTGCCTGTGTACATGTAGAAAAAAAAAGCGGTATCTTCACCAAAGCCCCACTTGTGAGAAACCTTCGTTGTGTTACCCGTTGGGTGCAAAACTGTAGCTACTGGAAATTAAGATTACTTTAATTAGTGAGAAACAACGAAATTACCTTTTTTTGTTTATTTACGTGTCAAAGCTGAAGTAAACAAACACACAAATGAAAAGAAGTACGTTCTCCCATGTGTTTACTCCATTTTTGTAACAATGTCATTGAAACACAGTATTAAACCCTAAAGATATGATTTTTTTGGCATTATAGCGCACACCGTGGTATCCTACAACTCCTGTGCAGACAGAACATTACGTAACGTTCTCGTGGCGTTCACGAGATAAAACGCTCTTAGGAGCGCGGGCGAATAAATAACGAGTGCTATGAAAAGGATGAGACAGTGCTGAAAGTGATGATTCTAAAACTTTGTTCTGCTTGTTGACATTATTGTGTTTAAATTGAGTTGCTAACAAATACTGCACGTCTGCCGCTCAGTACAAATCGTTTTCGAGGGATTCAAAATGTTATACTGAACGGAAAAGTTTGAAAATTTCAGTTACTCTAGAATAACTTTGTGGAAAATACATCACATAAACATATCAAGCATCAATATTCGACATATCTGTCTGGAATGTAGAGTGAATAAAACTGATAAATGACTACTAATTGTACTTTTAGTATTAAAAACTATTATCTACATCGTTTCATATGGTGACATTTCAAACTCGTACTGCCCGTCCCAAAGTTTCAGATTAATCAAATCTTGACATTCTGAATTCTTATTCTACCCTTCCAATGTGGAAGTCTCGAACGAACCAATAAACTTTCCTGTAGAAACATACGTCTTGAACCCAGTTCGTTAAAAACTCTGGGTGCCCGAGTGAGAAAACTAGCCAAAGCTTTGATGTTAGGAATTTTGGTCTGTTTCGATTTTTTGTGAACGTACTAGGATAGCTTGTGATTGAGCAGGACACCACTACCAGCCCAGTTGGATATTCAAGTCTCTCTCATGCGATGAAGAGTTTACATTTAAAGCTAATAGCTATAACGTTGTACGCAACGATTCAGACAAGGAGAGAATAGGAGTCTTCGATATGTGGTGTTACATAAGAATGCTGAGGATTAGGTGGATACATCGAATACTGAACTGAACTGAACTGAATTGGAGAAAAAATTATGACACAACTTGACTAAAAGAAGAGATTAGTTGATATACCATATAGTGGGACATCAAGGAATTGCCAGTTTGGTAATGGAAGGAAATATATGGATAAAAATTGTGGAGGGAGACCAAGACTTGAACACAGTGGTTCCGTAAAGATGTAGAGCCATGCGTAAGACGGGCTACCATGAAGAACTTCGTCGAGCCAGTCTTAGGACTGAAGACCACAACGACAACGACAACTAACACTTTCGCGAGGCAGTAAGCCTTACTGTTTATTGTGCAAGCACCAGTACTACAGCATACACCCTGTGGGAACGGAGCAGAGATTTTTCGTAGAAAAGCGGCAAGAAAGCTTTGTACTCTCTGGCATTTGATAGATTCTCATAAAATAGAATGTAGCTTCGTGATCCTTTGAAGTCAACATACTTCACATTGTTTGCGAAGTTCGCCCCCGGTAGCTGAGTGGTCAGCGCGACGGACTGTCAATCCTAAGGGACTGGGTATTGTGTTGTCCTAATCATCATCATTTCATCACCATCGACGCGCAAGTCGCCGAAGCAGCGTCAGATCGAAAGACTTGCACTAGGCGGGCGGTCTACCAGACGGGAGGCCCTCGTCACACGCCTTTTTTTTTATTGTTTGCAAACATTTAATAAACAAGAAACACTGAAATTTCTTGTAAAAATAAAATATTTCGTAAGTGTGGAAAGACGCAAGTGAAACCGGTTTATATTTAATAACAGCTGTTTCAAGTATTCATTCTGCCCCAATATCACTTTGAGCATCGCCGAATATTACTAATGTTTCTGTAGCGCTAAATCTAAACTGTTATCGAGTGATGTGGCGCTGTGGACTCGCATTCAAGTGGATTGGAGTGCAGTTTACCATCGAGTCTACGGTTTAGGTTTCCTGTGGTTTCCCTGAATTGCTTAAGGCAATTTCAGGAATGGTTGCAAGCCAAATGAACATAGTCCACTTCCATCCACTTCCCTGTACAGGTAGAGCTTGTATTCCGTCTCTAACGACCTCGTCATCGACGGGATCTTAAAGTAATAATCTTCCTTCCTTTTTCGTTGTTGGCGCAGAGAGTACCCAGCATGATACTGAATATTTCTATAGCTGTTTTATCGCAATACCGGTGTCCTGCACTTAGTTACAGCAGTCTATGAAAGAAAATTAAAGCTGCTGTCTAAATAAACTCCATAAGAAAAGAAACCCTGTAATTATCATCATACAAACATGAGTATTCTGTAAGATATGTGAATCCAAAATACCCTTCACGTAGGACCATTCACACAGGGCTTTAATTTTTCATTTTCCAGTAGCATCTGAAGTTCGAAATGCTCTCTGCCATACGTCTTGGGAATCGTTCTTAATCCACAGATCTGTCATAGTGAATAAACTGAAACTCTGCAGTAGTAATGAGTTGTTCTACTGCATAGTGCAGTGGAATTTCATACGAATGAGATTGCTTTCCTGCACCGTTCATTTATATAATAACCTTTTTCATTCTTATAATCAATTTTAATTGTATTAATTGCTCAGTAGTGTTCGTCAGATAGGTACTTTGTATAGCGTTGCTGATTTAGTTATGTATTTATTGATTCAGATTAGATAGAGCACCATTGTGTTAGATATTAGGGACCTCCCTACATTCGGGATTGAAACTAGCCTTGTGTAGGCCTTAATGGAAAAATAAATGGGTAGAACGAGTAAAAAATTGCTATCAAAATAAGGCATCTGTAAACTACTAGTAGTTGTAAAAAAATACAAACTTGTACACTAAGCGTTATTGTACAACAGGAGTCAAAGGAGTGCAATGGCAGTTAACATATTTATTAAATTACTAATAAATTAATGGATCAAAAACACCAAACAGTTTCGAAGTCCAGTTGGCAATCGCACATTGTTCTGCTTGAAACTGTGTCTGTGTTACCATTAAGATCACTTACTTATTTGTACCTTTTTTTCGTCTGTGAACTAAATACAGACGAGAGGAGTATAGTGAATCAGTTGCTCACGTAGTATCTTCCAATGGCTAATAGACACTTCAGGCACTTACTGACATGAGGTTCTTCTCTTGTGAGCCCCACGAATGTGCGGAATCCAAAATCGCGCCGTCCTTAGAATTTCAAGCAGGTGACGTAAATCCTGTCGCGAAGGTATTTCCAGCGGTGTTTCACTGTGCATGTCAAGATAGTATTTCCATTGGCTTCTGCTACGTTTACGACGTGACAGGTGAATGTTTTGAGAATATATTTACAAATGATTATGTTACTTCAAACTTCTAACATCGTATTCAGCAGTATCAATAATGTAAACAATACTACAGTTGCCACACTATTACCACATGTTACGAGCGCAGTTAGTTGCATTTTGCTGGAGGATGAGATGTGGCTCGCTTTCTGTAGCAAAGTTATGATTAACAGTGAGTTACTTACATTTATCTTGACGCTAAGAGCTTTGCAGAAACTACATACTACCTGTGTAAGTTCAGCATAACACGTCTATGAAGCAAACGGTACTTTAAGAAACGAACGGTTGTTGCTAGGAGAGTGTCAGTAGTAACTTGCGACATAAAGAATAGTTAGTCTACAAACAACTTAAACGTCTGTGGAGAGAACAACAAGAAGAGTGATAAAGGTATAACAGCAAGGTCGACTAGCTGACAACGGTGAAAACACTATCTGAGAAAAAGCACATAGAAGGCGCGGTTGGATGTCAACGTAACTTCGTACAGCTACACACCATTAGTGGTTGTGTAAACGATTAGAGCTGCAATTCACCGTGGCAGATGTAATGGTAGCCACACTATATTTGAATTGTTCGTGTTTAGTGCTGTTGGCAGCACTGTTAAGGTGTATAAGGGGAGTGAAATTTGGAAATTTGTTGTAAGGTCTAATGGGACCAAACTGCTGAGTTCACCGGTCCCTAAGCCTACACTACTTAATCTAACTTAAACTAACTTACATTATGGACAACACACATACCTCTGCCCGAAGGAGGGCTCGAACCTCCGACGGGGAGGCCGCAAGCACCGTGACAAGGCGCCTCAGATCGCGCGGCGAGAGTGAAAAGTGTCAGATGTTGAGTAACCACTGCGAGGGAGATGATGCGAACTCGTCTGGGGGAGCGCTTGAGGGGGGGCCTCGTTCTGTGCCCACATTTGGCCAGCTGGTCGAATTGTGTTGTATCTAGATCTGGAGGCCATTCGGATGTTACAGTATCACGATGTTGGCCTGCATGAGAACGTGAGGGCAGGTATAGTCGACCATATCGGATCACCACGAGGGAAGATCGTCATATTGTACATCAAGAATATCATACCCTCTTACATGTGCTTCTGTCATCCGAGAACACTTAATGGACTCCTTAAAACATAGGAGAGTTGCTCAGAAAGTAATGCACCGCATACTTTTTCTTTAAAAATTCTTTATTGAACATAATGAGAATTACACTACTGGCCATTAAAACTGTTACACCAAGAAGAAATGCAGATGATAAACGGGTATTCATTGGACAAATACACTCCTGGAAATTGAAATAAGAACACCGTGAATTCATTGTCCCAGGAAGGGGAAACTTTATTGACACATTCCTGGGGTCAGATACATCACATGATCACACCGACAGAACCACAGGCACATAGACACAGGCAACAGAGCATGCACAATGTCGGCACTAGTACAGTGTATATCCACCTTTCGCAGCAATGCAGGCTGCTATTCTCCCATGGAGACAATCGTAGAGATGCTGGATGTAGTCCTGTGGATCGGCTTGCCATGCCATTTCCACCTGGCGCCTCAGTTGGACCAGCGTTCGTGCTGGACGTGCAGACCGCGTGAGACGACGCTTCATCCAGTCCCAAACATGCTCAATGGGGGACAATCCGGAGATCTTGCTGGCCAGGGTAGTTGACTTACACCTTCTAGAGCACGTTGGGTGGCACGGGATACATGCGGACGTGCATTGTCCTGTTGGAACAGCAAGTTCCCTTGCCGGTCTAGGAATGGTAGAACGATGGGTTCGATGACGGTTTGGATGTACCGTGCACTATTCAGTGTCCCCTCGACGATCACCAGTGGTGTACGGCCAGTGTAGGAGATCGCTCCCCACACCATGATGCCGGGTGTTGGCCCTGTGTGCCTCGGTCGTATGCAGTCCTGATTGTGGCGCTCACCTGCACGGCGCCAAACACGCATACGACCATCATTGGCACCAAGGCAGAAGCGACTCTCATCGCTGAAGACGACACGTCTCCATTCGTCCCTCCATTCACGCCTGTCGCGACACCACTGGAGGCGGGCTGCACGATGTTGGGGCGTGAGCGGAAGACGGCCTAACGGTGTGCGGGACCGTAGCCCAGCTTCATGGAGACGGTTGCGAATGGTCCTCGCCGATACCCCAGGAGCAACAGTGTCCCTAATTTGCTGGGAAGTGGCGGTGCGGTCCCCTACGGCACTGCGTAGGATCCTACGGTCTTGGCGTGCATCCGTGCGTCGCTGCGGTCCGGTCCCAGGTCGACGGGCACGTGCACCTTCCACCGACCACTGGCGACAACATCGAGGTACTGTGGAGACCTCACGCCCCACGTGTTGAGCAATTCGGCGGTACGTCCACCCGGCCTCCCGCATGCCCACTATCCGCCCTCGCTCAAAGTCCGTCAACTGCACATACGGTTCACGTCCACGCTGTCGCGGCATGCTACCAGTGTTAAAGACTGCGATGGAGCTCCGTATGCCACGGCAAACTGGCTGACACTGACGGCGGCGGTGCACAAATGCTGCGCAGCTAGCGCCATTCAACGGCCAACACCGCGGTTCCTGGTGTGTCCGCTGTGCCGTGCGTGTGATCATTGCTTGTACAGCCCTCTCGCAGTGTCCGGAGCAAGTATGGTGGGTCTGACACACCGGTGTCAATGTGTTCTTTTTTCCATTTCCAGGAGTGTATATTATACTAGAACTGACATGTAATTACACTTTCAAGCAATTTGGGTGGATAGATCCTGAGAAATCAGTGCCCAGAACAACCACCTTTGGCCGTAATAACGGCCTTGATACGCCTGGGCACTGAGTCAAACAGAGCTTGGATGGCGTGTACAGGTACAGCTGCCCATGCACCTTCAACACGATACCACAGTTCACCAAGAGTATTGACTGGCGTATTGTGACGAGCCAGTTGCTCGGCCACCATTGACCAGACGTTTTCAATTGGTGAGAGATCTGGAGAATGTGGTGGCCAGGGCAGCAGTCGAACATTTTCAATATCCAGAAAGGCCCGTACAGGACCTGCAACATGCGGTCGTGCATTATCCTGCTGAAATGTAGGGTTTCGCAGGGATCGAATGAAGGGTAGACCCACGGGTCTTAACACATCTGAAATGTAACGTCCACTGTTCAAAGTGCCGTCAATGCGAACAAGAGGTGACCGAGACGTGTAACCAGTGGCAGCCCATACCATCACGCCGGGTGATACGCCAGTTTGGCGATGACGAACACACGCTTCCAATGTGCGTTCACCGCGATTTTCCACGTAATCTCCATCCCGTTCTAGGGCCTTCCTGCAGAGCAAAACGAGGGCGTGTATGCCCTGTCGGTACCAATCCTCGTCCTGGAGGCGGAGCCAGTGCTTCACTGTGTGAATCACCTCCTCATCGTCTCAAAATGTCTTCAAGGAATGACGTCCTTTAATGGCCCAATCAAGTGGAAGTCCGAGGGGGTTATGTCAGAGCTATAGGGTGGATAGGGTAACACAGTCCAACCCTGTTTTACGATGTGTTCAGCAGTCCTCAGACTTGTATGGGACCAGGCGTTATCGTGTTGCAGCAAAATATTTCCTGGGTTGCTGTGGCGCCGAAGTCGCCGGAAGCGCGTCTTGAGTTTTGTTAAGGTGTTGACATATGCTTTTGAGTTAATGATGATAATTACACCTTCACATTCCCAGAACACGGTGATCATGACCTTACCGGCGGAAGCAATTGCTTTGCATTTTTTCTTCTGTGGGGAGTGGGAATGGCCTCATTCCATCGACTGTGTGTTGCTTAGGGCCCAAAATGGTGAACCTAAGTTTCATCACCTGTCACAATCCGGGACAAGAAGGCCTCGTCATCAGCTACAAAACGTAGCAACAAATCAAGACAAATGTTTTTTCTGTGCGGTTTGTGATCCACCGTTAGACACCGCGGGACCGATCTTGCACACAGGTTTGAATATCCGAGAGGGGGGATAATTGCATCCACACTTTGCTCATTGACAGACACAGCGCCAACTGCCAAGTAGTAATGCGTTTGTACTCGCGAATGACGTCAGCTCGTTGCAACATGTCAGGTGTGAGAGCCGTGGATGGTCTACCTGACCGTTGCAAACTGTGGAGCTCCGCCGAACCGCCCTCGACAGTAGATGCTCCATAGACTTTTCATAAGCGCTGTGTGAATATTCCCCACAGCTTCTTTCCCTGAAGAGAGAAATTCAATGATGGCACGTTGTTTGTAACTTACATACAGACGCCACTTTGAAACTGTCCTGCAGCTACGCTATCCGTCGGAACCGACGGAAACTTGGCGCACTCACTCAGGAGACTCCAAATAATGCATACGTAACGTTTCGCATACGCAGCATTGTTTTCGGCTGAGAAAAAAAATGCGGTGGACTACTTTAGGGTAACCCTCGTACTATCATCACACTCCTATGATCGGAGATAGCAATCAGACTAGGGATTTACCATCTCATGCGTGATTGTAATTAACGCCACAACATAAAAAACAGCTGTTTGAGTGGTGCGATGACCGGGTAACGTGCCCGGTAGTATGGACAGTGTCGCATAGATGAATCGCTGCCTTGTACTGTCACGGATAACCATCATCGGCGAAGTTAGGACACTCTGGGAAGACATGAAAGGAATTCGCAGTTGCGAATATGAACAACCATCAGCTCTATGATGGTATTGCGACAACCAAAATTTGTGTCGGATAGGGACTAGAACCCGGATTTCCCGATTATCACAAGCGGCCTCCTTACCATTTGGCTATCCGAGCACGATTCAAGGCCAGACCCAAACTTCCATATGTCGTCAATCATTTGTCTACAACTTGTACTCGTACATCCATTACGTATATCGCCGTACATGGGAGACATTGTGCTCGAAAATCGTTTCCCGGTGTCACCAGATAAATGCGATATCGTATCGTATCTTACTCTGGAAGGTAGTCCTATTGTTCCAAAGTTTTGGAGAGGTACAGCGCTTTCAGTCCTGGCATCACTTTGTGGAGAGCCGTGGAGTACGACTCCATGTCACGATTGGTAGTGATTGAGGGAACGAATGCTCAGGTGTTATCTCCCATGCTGGCCCACACTGTCTACGACCTGTCTGTGTGATGTTGAGGTACTCCAGTCACCAGCAAGGTAGGCAGATATGTCCCCGGTAGAACAAGTACGGTACCAGCTCGGACATGAACTCAGTCCCTATGTCAGTAATCAGGATGTCAAAGACCAGTTACATTCATCGGCCAGCTTGCCCCAGGAGAGGATACAACGACTTTGGGACACCCTTCGCAACCGAATCAGCGGGTGTAACATCATGCTGATAAGTGAGGTCATACTGACAGGTTCTTTCTACATTTGATTCGAATAATTACACTAAGTGTAATAAAATCACATATTCTCTGATTCTACTGGGTTCTTAAGTTGTCTCGTCGTTTCTAACGGAAGAACGCAAGTTATAAGGAAAGTGAATTACGCCTGTAACAAATGTAACGGGCCAGCACACACTAGATGGCGCAAGTTGATGAGTAAAGTCCAGAAAAGTCCTACAATTATCTTCAGCTTTCGGTATTATTCAAAATGGAGTCTGAATACTTCTGTCTCACGGTGGCATGTAATTAAAGTTTTGCCAGAATAAAACTGGCCGGAACGCAGTGTTGAGATTTTTATATGCGTGTTTTGTGAATTTAAATGTTTGGAAAGGCTGAACAACGCATTATCTGAAGAAAAAAAAATGAAATAAGAAAGACTGAAGATACAACTTGGCTCTGTGTTGTTTCGGTTTCATTCTACTGAAATGCCAGAAACACTATTCGTGCTATTGTTATATTTGTCATCCAACCCCTGCTCATGTAGATTAAGACGCAGGCGTTCGACCCTGCACGCCGGGCTACGATCGGAATGGGTGTTGTAGGAAGTTTTCTGCACTCATCTAGCCAAATTTTTGGTTGGTTCCCCATCCCAAACTCAGAACATAGAAAAGTAGAGCCGTTCTTAAGACACCGGAAACATTCTGTGGGAATGAAGCTTCCTTGTGTATGACACTTCGTTCTTCTTTATTCCTCGAAAGAAGCTTTTCAAAGTCCATCTTAATAAATATTTCAGCTTACTTGAAGAAAGTTATGGCTGTCCTGTCTATTGTAAAGAAGATACCGAGAGATTAGAATGTGCACAACAAACAACTGAGGACTTTCAGAGCAAGCGCTAATGTTAGATGAAGAGACTGGCTGAGGTGAGGAAATCAGGGCAGTTCGAATCAGACGAGTCGCAGGATTGATAACAAAAATACATAAATCAAATGAATGCTCCTCTTAACTTCAGTTTTTACTCGTTGACCTATAGAGTCAGCTCATAGAATCCTGGCCATTATCAGCGCGTTAAACAAATATTAATTATTAATAGATAGCCAGCGTTTCTGTATCTGTGTGCATAGAAACCAGTTTCAGCACCTCTCAAACATAAATATGTTTTAAGTTATGCAGTCTACGTTATTTCATAACTAGTTTCGACACGAACTATTTTAGTCTCCAATACTCATCATACGTGAGACCACTCGCCTCGAAACAGGATAATAAATAAGAAAATATCAGTGTTACAGATGCTGAGGAGGACTTGTTCCATACGTACATTCGAGCAGATGCGAACCCGTAAACTTCCACAAAAGTGGATAAAACAACCCAACCCTAAAATAATATGAAATACATTCGAAGACCGCTTGTACATAATTTATTCAGTCTCTGATGGTGTGGCGATTACACAATCTAACTTTGTATACCAGTAACACAACCTGTTTGTAGTTGCAACATTTCTTTATTGATTACACATACTCATGAATTCATCAGCAGCAATAACGAATTAACAATATTTGCATATCAAGGCCCTATCCAGAATTAGTATTTAAAATGCACAAAATGAGTACAAAGAATTGTAGAGCACAGAAACAGCTTCAAATATATAGTCATTTAAAAATGTTATACAGGAATTAAGCTTTTCGATGTAATGGAAGCAGTCACTTAAATTAACTTGCAAAACAGGAGGTATTTCAGTCTTGCAATAGTCATACTGCAATATCACCAAATCTTAAATAATTTAAATATGCAACTTAGGGATAGGCACAGCCAGGGTACAATTTGCCCTTTGTGTGTATTTATGTTCATAAATTTACTCACTCAGTTTTACACTTATGCAATCTTAAGGCAAAAAAATCAATTTGATGAACATGTGATGGACGTGAGCAAACGTTAATCTACTACGATTTCACAAACAAACGATTCAAAGGGTGAACTGATACTCAGCTTTGGGCAGTAGAAAATCTTATGCCTAAAATAAGCCTCTCGTTGAATGGAATAGAGAAATCGCGCGTTAACGGTCCGGACGGCCCTGAATTCAAATACTGAGATTTCCGTCACACTGCAAGCCCGCAGGACGAGGTTTGCTCACGTCGACCAGTATACACGTTTCTGAAAACAGAAAAACATGAGCGGCAGACACATTGTAGTATATACAAGCTACACAAATGTAAGTATAGAAAAGCAATACCTTAATATAAGCATATTACAAGTTAACCCCTGAACAAAATTAAGAAGCTTGCTTTCCTTAAATAAAAAAAAAGATATAGATACTAAGTACTTAACGTGACAATCCATACACACAAGAAATTATTAATAAACAACAACTACCACTAATTGGTAAAACTAGAAAATTCTAAATCTATAACTAAATTAAGAAATGACGTTCAAGTGAACCAACTACCTTCAGCGTGCCACTAAGCACCAAATCTAAACTTACATAATTCGGGGCGCTATTTCCAGCCAGTTTAGAAAATTTCATGGCCGTTCCAGAACATAACTCGCCTCGCCACCATCGCAGTAAATGTTTTGCTGCCCACTAGCATGAGCAACTGCAACAGTCAACAGACCTTAAGCACACAATAATATTCACTATATATAGGAAGAAACATCCACGAAAGCTTGGCGATTAATTTTTTCTTCTTCATGTGAGATTCACACGCCATCCATCGACATAGCTCTCGAGGTATTAGCGAATCCTGGTCACCACTGGCCAGCCGTGTCAATACAACTTTAATACTTTCCGGCAGCTTCCCATGCTCCTTCGTTGCTCCAACTCAACTGGTCCTCGCGGCATACGGCCGTGCCCCGTGACATGGTGTCGCCAACTCCCCATAATGAGAACATCGGAAGCACGTCACGTCACAGACTGACTCGGCTCATGCCTTGACTTGCGCACGCGCGCCACCATAAATAGCCTGCCTCAAAGACGCAAAGAGAACTAGGCACAGGGACAACGATCAAAGATGGAAGTAAGAATCGCTATCGCCTGTCGCCAGAAACCCATCGGCTCATCTGAGCAAGAATAGTATGAGTGATACTGAAACTTCCCCTTAGAAAAATTTATGAATGACTGTGCTGATGAACCTCTTACATTATTTGCTTTTCAAATAGCTGAGAAAAACTGAACGTACTCAGACATTACTCTCTTTACTTATTCTGATCAACACTAAACTGACACACAATATTTTTAGCGCAACGCAATCTGACTTTTAATAATCCCTAAAAAAGAATGGCCCTGACTAACAATAACCTATACCTTTCATGAATCACTTCCTCACAAAAATCTTCGTTACTCAAACTACTGCAATACAGCGAGCGCCAATACTGCCAGCTAAATAAAAGAATCTAACTACTGAAGTCACTAACTACTGATAGGCATAGTTAGCAAATGAAAGATTTTGATAGAGAACAAGCAATGTATTTACCTTAATCGTGTTCAAAAGTCATTATATATATATATATATATATATATATATATATATATATATATATATATATATATCAGTGCATGACATCCAGTCTTACAAATTTACCGTCTCTGACGGACACACGTCCAGATCGTCCGCTCTCAAAATTCAACCATCTCTCTCCCCACATGCACCACTGCTGGCGGCTCACCTCCCACTGCGCAACGCTACGCGCTGCTAACAGCCAACTGCCCAACACTACTATAGCGGCTATTTCAACAATGCCCACCAGCCACAGACTGCACACAGCACAGCCAGTGATTCACATACAGAGCGCTAGGTGACGTTACAAACAGAAAAACCTAAACAGCCTACTTACAATATTTAAGTTACATGCGTAAATACTACCTTTGTACCTTATCAGGAGACCACTGACCGAAAAGCAGAAGCGTTGAGTTATCGATGGGGTCACATAAAAGAAGGAAAGTTTGCTAGCTTTCGGAGTAACACTGTGACGAGCTAGAGTAAACACACACACACACACACACACACATGCATACACAAACCTGTGCCCCCTCTAGATTTACCGACAACTCAACGGTTCTGCTTTTCGGTGAATAATCTCCTTCAGTCCTGAATTATACGGATTTCACAAGAACTTTCCACAACATTTGTACCTTGTCATTTATGTAACGATGTATATTCATTGGGTGTGTATTCACTGTGTGTTGTATCGCTCTCTGCGAACTTTGCAAGTTCGTACCTGAGTCTACGGCCAGTCATGCTGGTTTAGGGTATCAGAGAAGTGTCGAGCTGCCACAGTGTCACTACTTAGCCTATAAGAGTGGTCTGGCAGTGAGAGAGGTGTGAGTGGGAGGTGCCTTGTTTGCAGGCGCCGCTCTCGTCTACCAGCCAGTGGCGGTGCCGGCCCACCATCACGTGGAGTTGCGCAGCGTGAGGGAGCAGCCGCAGGGGGCGTTCCTGCTGCACTCGCTGTACCCTGCACAAGGTGAGTGCCTTCTAAAGTACAAATGGAAGCCTTTAATTCGTGTGTTCGGACTGCTCAGATGGGAAGCGCGCTGTCCGCGAAAGGCTGCGATCTAGCTTCGAGGGAGTGCACCACAACGAAACAGCACCTTCAGAATAGGTATTCCACAAGTGTCGCATTTGGGTCCGATTACGTTCTTGTTATGTGTAAGTGATTTTCCGTAACATATCCAAGAAATAGAAATCGTTCTATTTGCTAACGAGGCAATGGGGAAGCGTCATCGGTTGAAAAAATAAGTGGAGTGTCACTGAAATTGGATACAACACCATAAATGCTATTCTCTACTGAGAAAGGCGTGACCTGAAAATTAAAAATAATGCGTGTGGGTAACTCAGTAAATGAAAGAGAAGGTTCTAAATTCTTGGCTGTTCGTATTTACAACAATACTCAACAGTCTGGAATGTAGTCGATGCGGAGGGAATTACATTAGGAAATGTGACACTTAAAGTAGTAAAAGAGTTTTGCTATTTGGGGAGAAAAATAACTGACGATGCTTGAAGAAGAGAGGATATAAAATGTAGACTGGCAATGGCATAGAAAGCGTTTCTGAAGAAGAGAAATTTGTCAACATCGAGTATAGATTTAAGTGTCAGGAAGTCGTTTCTGAAAGTGAAACAAGGAGGATAAATAGTTTGGACAAGAAGTGAATAGACGCTTTCGAAATGTGGTGCTACAGAAAAATGCTGAAGATTAGATGGGCAGATCACGTAACTAATGGGGAGGTATTGAATAGAATTGGGGGAGAAGAGGAGTTTGTGGCATAACGTGACTAGAAGAAGTTATCGGTTGGTAGGACATGTTCTGAGGCATCAAGGGATCACCAATTTAGTTTTGGAGGGCAGTGTGTAGGGTAAAAATCGTAGAGGGAGACCAAGAGATGAATACACTAAGCAGATTCAGAAGGATGTAGGTTGCAGTAGGTACTGGCAGATGAAGAAGCTTGCACAGGATAAAGTAGCACGGAGAACTGCATCAAACCAGTCTCAGGACTGAAGACCACAACAACAACATCTCAACAGTCATTTCGCATCTGGGATGTCATACTTCAATTGATTCGTATCTTGGTGTGCAGTATCCGAATCTAACTTTCAAAATGTTCAGTACATAAGATTTCTTAGATATTAAAAGCTTTTCCTTTTTAATTTTTTATTTTACGTAATGCTCTGTTTACTGTTCTTTCGTTTGGATGTCTAATAAAGAAAAAGAAGATGGTAGTTGTGATAAATATCCAAACATAGATCACCTCTTGTCAAGATAATCCATAGAGTGAAATAGACCTTATGATCTAGTTCATGTTGAAATGTTCATGGTGCAGTTCTCAGGATACTAAAGCTAGTATAGATACTAAAGCTAGTATCCTGAGAACTGCACCATGAATCTAAGAAATCTCGGCCCAGCAGTATACTCCGAGTTTTTGCTACCTCAGTGAGTGTTTCTCGAGAAAGACAGTGGAACTTTGTGGAGTCTAAAAATTACAATTAGCAAAAAGGACAACTGGCGAACATCTTAGTTGTTATAAACCATCCCATCAGATTTTATTAGGTGTGTGGAAAACTTATCAAAGGAAACCAATCACTGATTTACTTAATATGGGACATATACTGTATTTTGATTGGGCTGATGGTGATAAAGTAAGAGTTTTTTGCCTGACACTGCCTGTATAACCTGTACTACCACTTTAACCGAATGGTTGAAAGGAAAACGCCGACCCATGCCATTTGCTATTTCAGTGGTGTAGTGTGAACCTAAAGATCATAATTAAAAATATTACTTCTGTCTCATAAATACTGCATGGAATTCAAACAGAAATAGACATGAGATAAAATATCGAAATATGTCAACTGTGCAATTTCCTGTGTTCCGAGATGAAGCCACGGTAGCAGACCCAGAAATAGTTGCTTGGTCCTCTTTCAGATAAACTGTGAAGAGCTTTTTGGGCAACTGAGGAGATGATAAATATGTTTTCATTGTGAATGATCTGCAACACGGCTACAAGAATATGGTGTGTAGGATGTCACATAAAATTCCCACTTTGATTTCTTTATAGAAAATTTGGGAGCCGTAAGCGATGATCAGATCGAATGATTTGCCTAAGATATACCGACGATGGAACACCATTATCAAGGTGACTTGAAAACTCCGATTCTGGGTGACAACTGCTGGGGTCCTGATACGGAAAGTGATGTAACGGCGGCAAACGAAAGAAGAGTATGGTTGTCACGTTTTTCAAATACCAAAGAGCACTGCAGTTAAATATATGTTGTGAACTAATTTAAACCGTCTATTGGCGTCATGCCGATATGTGTATATTAAGTAGTATTGAGTTCCACATTTGTGAATATGTATTTCTTGTTTGTTTCAATTTCTTAATCTTTGCCAGTACTATTTTCATTTTGCTATTTATCTAGGAAACGTGACGTGATAGAGAAAACAAATGATTTTACCGGTGAATTCAACACCCCAAAATTTGGTAAATCCAATCATTTACAAACCAGATGCAGAAAAAGTTTAAATTTTGTTGATTAGTGTAATAAACTGAAATCGAAGTTACATGTTACAGATCTTCTTGACCGTCTAAGTTGTGCAACTCTTCTGCTATGGATAACATCAGATTTTTTTTAGAAGCAAATGTCAATACGTTGATTCGTGTTTTAGTAAACTAGTGCCTTATAGTATCATTTACAGAGTACCTCATTGTTAGGAGAGAATGATAATGATAATAAGTGGCATCCACTATAGTTTCTCTTACTGACAGCTTTCTAAACAAAGGCGCATATTTACAACCCCACAGCCTTATGAGTTGTGGTGAAAAGTTGGTAATAGTTAAATATCAATAACATTCATTAATATGATTCTAGACAGAGAAATAACTTACTTTATCTAGCTCTCAGCTTTAGAGTATTCAGCCACACAAAAATTTTTGATCACTTATCCAGTCATGTAAAGGATTTAATCATCATCATCACATCCAGTTTTGGTTTAGGCATCCTTGCCTGTTCCAATTTCAAGCAGACACCTATCGATGTTTCCATCTGTTCTTGGTGCACCGAACATTTGCTTTCCTTGAGGTGTGTATCTATACATCAATTTACGTATTCTTTCATTCTCCATCAACTGAATGCGTTCATACCCTTTTTTTCCTCTTATTTTCTGAAGTACGCTTTTGACAACCAGCTCGTTTCTAATTACGCTATTCTTTTCTCCGATAAGTGAATCTCTGACCAGCTAGTAGTTTTAGGAGACTCCTATGTGCTGTTTCAGTCCTCCTTCGTTGACTGGTGGTTACGGTTCTAGTCTCTGAACCATACGATAGCAATGGTACTGCCATCACGTTATAGAATTGTAGCATAGTCTCTTTTCTAAATTTTGAGGCGAGTACGGTTATGGTTTGTAACAACTGTTGAAATTTTTGTAACTTGATTCTTGATCATTATACGTAATATATGAAATCTCACATCTCAAGTATTTAATAGTATTCATTTGTTCCAGAGGTTTATTATCAATTGTTATTTTTGCTCTTAAATGCTCCTTACAATGGAGAGTCACTATTGTATTTTCATCTTTAGATATTGTCATATCATTAATATAATCATTTGCTACCTTACACAGAGACCAAATTTCTCTATGTAATTTATCTGCCGAGCCCCGAAAATTATTTGATCAGGAGTGTTTTATAATGTCGTTGTTGAGCTTACAACTATACACCACTTTATTCTGCCATTTCTTTAAGACGTCATTTATGTATATATTAAATATGAAAGGATACCATTGTCTCACTTCCTGAGAGATGGTTCTCGCAAACGAGCTATGAAAAATACGATTAACGTCATATAAAACTCAAACTGAAATCGGATCTTCTTGATAAATCCTTTCACACCACAAAGGAAACTTTCTGAGTGATGACATGGTACGTGTTTGCGTGAGTATGTGTATGGTTTGTGCGTGTGTATGTCTTGAGAAAGTGTTCTGTATTTCTAAAGCTGACTCGTTCAGCATCATAGTGGAGGATCAGAATCAGGAAGAGAAGAACAAGCGAATAATTAAACTGAAAGAAACTGATTCCTGATCCGGTACAGTGTTTCATTATGTCTGCAGTTTTACAGAAGGCACCAGTTCAAGATTTCCAGGCTCTTCATTCCCTTTCTCAAGTTAGATGTTACGCATCCACTTGACACAAATGTTGCCCTCTTGCAGATGTCGCGGCCCCTGAAAGCAGTCATGTCCGTGTTGTTCGCTCGCCGACCAAGTTCAAGTTCGGCGGCAAGGGTGGCTACGGCGGCTACGGCGGAGGCTACCCCGGAGGTTACGGAGGCCACGGTGGAGGCTACCCCGGAGGTTACGGAGGCCACGGTGGAGGCTACCCCGGAGGTTACGGAGGCCACGGTGGAGGCTACCCTGTCGGCGGCTACGGAGGTGGCTGCAACACCTGCGGCGGCGGCGGCTCCTACAGCCAGTCCTCCAGCCAGGCTTCCAGCCAGTCCTCCTCTGGCGGCTGGTAAGTCTCTCCCACCTAGCTACCGCACAATAAGTAGTAATACAGTAAGCGTACACAACGGTAGTTTTGTAAATCGACTTGGCCAGTTAATGTCCTACCCGCATTACCTGTATGTTAGGTGTGTTGCGTACCTGTCGGGCGTTATCTGCTTTCGATCGCTTTGTCTGCATATGCGAGCAATGCCTTACTAGATTCCCCAAGAAACTGGGAGCGTTGAACCATCTAGAAACAAAGTGAGAATACATAAAGCACCGCATAGTCCATGCAACGATTTTGCTCTACACAGTTATGTTCCTGTCTGTTACTTAAAAATAAACAGTATTTACTGCAATACAGGGCGAGTCAAAAGTCCTTTGACACCTTCATAAGTTGGAAGATTAAAGGCAAAATTGAAATGTGATGATGGGGAGATAGGTTTGATGTGAGGCCGCGACTTTTGGAGTGAATGTCATTCATGGGCGCCATCTTGAAATCCGCCATTTTGGATTCAAGTCATTTTTTTTAATGGGAAGAGGGGTGTATGACACATCAAACAACACTCGCTTGAGCTCTGGAATTTAGTGATTTAATTTGTTTTGTCTATCTTTTACAGTTTAGAGGTTATTAATGTTCAAAATCGGGAAATTACCTTCATACCGACTGCTACAACACATGTTCTACGTGCTGTCCATCCTATGCAAAGCACAACTGTAGTCGCCTCAACCACTCTGACTGCACACGGAGGAAGGAGAGTGTCTCCTGCAATTTTGTCACAGGTGTGTCGTATGCGTTCCTCCAGGTGCCTCAAATAACAGATGCTCTCAGCACACACTATCTGCTTAAGATGTCACCTGGAGGAAACGCATACAACACACCTGTGACCAAATTGCAGGAGACACTCTCCTCCGTGTGCAGTCAGAGTGGTTGCGGCGACTACAGTTGTGCTTTGCATGGGATGGGCAACACGTAGAACCGGTGTTGTAACAATCGGTATGAAGGTAGTTCTCCAAATTTGAACATTGATAACTTCTAAACTGTTCAAGATAGACAAAAACAAATTACACCACTAAATTCCAGAGCTCAAGCGAGTGTTATTTGTTGTATCATACACCCCCTTTCCCATTAAAAAAAATGACTTGAATCCAAAATGGCGGATTTCAAGATGGCAGCCATGAATGACATTCGCTCCAAAAGTTGCAGCCCCACGTCAAACCTATGTTCCCATCATCAGATTTCCGTTTTCCCTTTAATCTTACATCTTATGAAGGTGTCCAAGGACTTTTGACTCGCTCTGTATTGAAACTGTGTATATTTAGTTCTGGTTTTATTTAAAAACTGTTGATTTGTAACGCGAAGCAAAAAAAATTAGAGATTCGAAAAACATATCAAACTGCTTCAATACTCCCTGAGCTTATAACTAGGATTATTCGGAAAGTAAGGAACGATCGGTCGCGAAATGGAAAATACAGTGAAAATCTGATGAAGCAATGCACAGATGCTTTGGGCACAGAGTCTAGTACATCCCTCGATAACATTATCTCGCTCTTTTCAGTTCTGAGCTCACAGTGAGAACGTAAAGATGGCTTGAAATTAGCGTCTCCCGCCAATTATGAGGGCCTGGCGAAATATTTCGCCTGAAGCTATGCAATCCACATAACATAACTGTCGTGAGGTTCTACACGACAGTTCTCGGCCGCATTCTGTAGGGGCAATGAAGATGCTCCTGCAGCGTTTTCTATGGGAAGTGTCTGATCACCCGCAATATAGCCCGTAATTGGCTACCCCTGAAGTTCATCTCTGCTCAAATGAACCACTGGCTACGAAGACAATATTTTGACACAGAACTGAAAAGTTAGTACAAGGTTACGACAGATGTCTAAGTCTGAGCGGCGACTGTGTAGAGAAGAAGCTGGAAGGTGTAGCTAACCGTTGGAAATAAAAGAGTTTTGATTTTCACTGTGGTTTCCATTTCGTGACCTATCGTTCCTTACTTTCCGAATAGCCCTCGTAAAACTTGTTTCTGCTAAACATAAACAACATTCACACTTATCAATAAGAACAAGTAACTCTTTATTTGATCATGATGAAGGACGTTCCTATGAGTACAAAATAACAACAGTAATTATAAAGATTTTTTATGTTTTTAAGTGTAAACTGTACTTGCATTAAAAGTAATTACTTTGGTTGCATGAAATCGCGTAAGTTAAGCGATGAGCTAATTTCCCTTAGTTATAAAGAGATAAATAACACACAATGGAGTAACACTGAACAACGTGCGATTATAATTATATGCAAGACATACAAGTAAACAAAAAGCAAACAGAACTCATCGGCTCCCAGTTTCTCTCTCGTATATTCACTTGTGTTTCTCTCCCTACCTATACTAACAGTGCTACCAGTAATCCTACCATTTACTACGTCATTTATATACTGTACTAAAACTATGGAACCTTAGTTCTCGTAGAGCGCAACTCTACTCTCACCAATCAAGCGGCAGCAGCCTCAGGTACCTACAATGTTTAAAGTTGAGTGGCCTTTTCTGGAGCAGAAGAAAGAACTCCATAAACAGCTGTCAGTAACTACATTTACACTCTGAAAACCACAATCATGTGCTTTGCCAGAGTGCACTTCCCACTGTACAACTTATTACGCTTTTCCCCACTCCATTCGCATACGGCCACGGGACGAATGATGGCATAAATGTTTCTGTGAGCTCTGTAACGAGTCTAATTTTGCCTCTAGAGTTCTTACCGTTGCGCCATGTAGGCAGTTGTACGAGGGACGTTCAACAGGTAGCAGATATTGATTTTCTTTTTCTGAAAGCAGGTTGGATTTACTCAGTATTCCTATGCACCTTATTGTTCCCCATTCTTTTGGCTACGAAATTTTATTTTTCAACATAATCTCCTTTCAGAGAGACGGTCTTATGCCACCTTACTGGGACGGCCTGTATGGCCACATCGTACCACCCTACGCCTTGCTGGATCAGTAACCTCACCAACATACATGCACTGCTTCCAGCGGAGTGCATCCTTCATTGGGCAAACAGATAAAACTCGGAATGTTTTTGGTGTAACATGGATAAGAAAAAACAGTCCCATGAAATTTTGTGAGCTCTTCTCGCGTGTCCAGACCTGTGTGACGCCTTGTGTTGTCATGGAGAAGGTCGTCTGCAGTTTCGTGGGTGCCGAACACACTGAAGTCTTTTTTCCAGTTTCCTGAGGGTAGCACAACACACTTCAGAGTTTATCGTTGCACCGTATGGGAAGAAATCAAACAGAATAACCCCTTGCCCCTTGAGAGTCCTAGAAGACCGTCACCATGACATTACCTGCTGATGGTGTGGTTTTGAACTATTTCTTCGCAGCAGAGGTGCGTGACGGTACTCCATGGACTTGTGTTTTGTTTCCATTTCGATCTAATGTACCCATCTTTCATGGCCTGTGACGATTTTCGACAAAGAATTGTCACAATCACCAGCGTAAATAGCAAGCTGTTCCGCACAGATGGTCCTTCGATGCTCTTTATGATCTTATGTTACGCAGCGAGGAATCCAGTGGTCATGCACCTTTGAGCACTACAACAGGTGGACCAGTGTGTCGATACTACCAACAGATACATGTGGTGTCTGTTCTTTCGCCTTCTCTTTGTACAACATATGAAGTGCTTTTACAGTTTCGCTTTTTAATCTTTTTAATTCCTTATTTTTCGACCCCCCCCCCCTCTCTCTCTCTCTCTCTCTCTCTCTCTCTCTCGTTCTCACTCTCTCTCTCTCTCTCTCTCTCTCTCACACACACACACACACACACACACACATATATATATATATATATATATATATATATATATATATATATATATATATATACGGTAATTTCAGCGTAATGTCTGTATAATTTGTGTGTACTCTATAGTAAAATGGCCAGTCTTCTCTGTTCTTCTGCGAAATATCTCAGGATTTGCTATCACTATGGAGAGTCAGTTCAAAAACAACTCTAATTTATTTACCTGAAAACCTAAAATAATTGAATAACCGACCGCTATATCTCCATTTACAAGGGCGTTTCATGTATACAATTAAAACCCAGTATTAAAATGAATCAATAACGTATTTTTTTTCCTCAGGGGTGGCAGGAGATAAGAAGTCTGTCATGGAACGCAGCTTACCAGACACGACCTCTCCTGGATGTCATCCCAGTGCATCACTGTTTTACATGTGTTTGTAACATATAAAAATAAAAATATCTACTTTTCATTTTTGCATATTTAATCATATAAGAAAAGTCAAAAACATATTTCTGGATATATAATGGTAAAACGAAGAATTATATATACTAAGCTTTTGAAAAATTAAAATCGTATACAGTGTAATCTTGCAAAAAAGTACTAAAAACGAATGGAAAGCCACCCATTCAGCAGAAAATATGAACACTAAATTGGATAACACAGCTGCTTGAAAGTCTGGTGCAAATTCAGCATTAATTAAAAAAAATTACACTGTTACAAAAGTGTACTTTCCACAATTGCTCGATCAGAATTTCAGTCGCAAACGCAATGACATCTCCTCAACACGGTGCTTGCTAAGTAAAGTCGTCAATGTACCCAGGTACAAAATATATACTAATCGGAAGTAGATAGATAGAGATGACTGGTAAGTAAGGCTTTCACCTATTCTTCTCAAAAGCCGTTAGATATTAGAAAACAACCTACAAGATCTGTGAAATATGCCTCTCGACTTTTGCTGCGCAAATGATGATATTAAATTTAGGTAATGTATAGAAATAAACTTGTCCGAAATGAACTGAAGTTACCGACATGCAATTGATGGAAACGGTGAGTATTAATTGAATTAAATGCATTTCCAGTATGCAGAACCACCTGCGTTTGTTCCAATGTAACAGATGGAGGCATCGGTGACCGTGCTACTGTTTAAGATGACAAAGAAAAGCGGGAAGTCTGGGTTCTAATTCCGATCTTACACAGATTTTACACAGATTTGCATTAGACGAAGCGTAATAATTTACGTGTGTTTTAGCAAGTTTTTCCACTACAAATTTTAATATTAGCGTTGTAATTGATAGGAATTTTAGAGTCAGGGCGTAACTCTGACTGATCCAGTCAGTTGAATTCTTTCTTTGCTGAAGAGTATTGATTATTCTCGTGATAGACGAACCATTATACCCACTACGGTAGACGCGTCACTTGCTTTACGTGCATCATCACGTTTTCGCTGAACATTCGCAGAAACTATTTCTTCTTCTAATATTTTGGCCGCATAATTTCTTTCGTCTTCAAAGTAAGCCGACAACAAAGGGTGTTAACGTAATTCCGAAACTACTGATGCCGGGTGCGTATTATATTAATATGCTGGCACGAAATCATTCTGCATTCTACTGGCTGCATCAGGTTTCCGGCCAAGCCTCTTTATACTGGACTTTAAAAGAGCTATATCCTGACTATAATGTGGAAATTATAGAGCCGACTTCATCTTCTTGAATCAGTGGTGAAGGAAGCAGTTTAATTCCATTTGATGACGAATTTAATTAACAGAGGTAGAGATTTCAAACCTAGGTAAATCCTGGAATCGCAAATCATGGAATCCTGCACTTCTTTTAATAACCTCACAAACATTACCCTACAGATCAAAGATCGATATCCCAATAGGGATCGACTACACAGCCTCAGATTCAGTTTATGCATACGAGTCTTTTCCGCGGATCAACGTCTCTGGCGCTTGTGTATCTTTGGTTTAAAACGAAGGAAAGCGTCAATTGTCTGCTCATTCTGAAGATGGACTAGATGTATACGATCGAAATATTAGAAGAATAAATAAATTATCTGTGAATGTACTCCCAAAATTTAATGTATCACACGACTTACTTGTTCGTACTTATCTCCACGGAACTTTCTGTGCACGTAATTGCTCTTTTGATGATCTACGTTGCTCAGAAGGCGACAGCGTCATCGAAAATAATTGCCAATAAGGAGTATTGTCCACACAACAGATTTCTCGTGGTGACGTGATTACAATTTTGAAATTCTTCAGAACTGCCTTACAGTTTTGCACAAAAACTATCTTTTAACACCTCTCAACTTTATGAACATTTACGAAGACAATATCTATTTTCCGTTTCTTTTAGCAGCTTCAGAGCTGTTTCTTGGGTAACCAACTTAATGTATGTAAAACTGTGTTTAAAAGGCATAACCGTTTTGAATTTCATAAATCTTATGGCTAGTGTGTATGAATACTTCGCTGCTATTTATGTTAAAACTCGTATTGTTTGCAACTGATTTAATAACAGAAAGCAGCTGTCACGTACACAGCTACTAGCCCTATGTTCAGAACAAGTATTGAAGCCATACCTGATTTTACACTTCGGGTACGATCTTGTTTTAAGAATTTTTCGAGAAACATTCTTTTTAGACACAGAGGGTTCAAGCGGATTTTTTTTTAACAGGAAATTTTTGATTTACACAATAACCAATGGTCTACAAGCTAACGAAAATTAAAGTAGCAAACGATACGTTGTCGCACTTATTATGTTCGCTTTTGAATCGTCAAAGTGGTTTTAAGACTCTCCTACTTGCACACATACTTCATTTTTTCACTGAAATCTTCCGTGGTTTTGGTAGGCATATTGCAACAGACATCGAAGAGGTAATCGATTTTACACTTAGACACACAAAGAAATACACGCTTTCACACCGTTCATACGTGCTTTTGACTTTAAGATTGCCCTCCTATCAATAAATCAATCCAGTTCTCGTACTCTTGTTAAAACGCACATTCCGGAAATGGAGATTCTGTTTCAGCAGAAGCAGTAGCGTCGGAAAACAATTTCAAGCGGAAATACTTCCTGACAACATCTTACTTACATGCAGATTATCACAGGCCCCATGGAGTTTTCTAGGAGCAACAAAATGTTGCCTTTGCATCTGGCGAACGCGTTCAGTCTCACGTGCTTGGAAGATCTCCCTACAAACGCAGCTTCGTTAGCAATCGATAGAGTGATATCTTACCGAAGGCGTTCGGAAATATAGATCAACATGAAGTACATTTACGCCTCTGTTCGCGATAGAGAAGCATTCGTATACGAAACGTGTTGGGTTCCGAATCGATGATTAGTTTTGGGGGACAATCTTCTTCCTACTCGGCGAACGTCATTGGCATCCAATCTAGAAAAAGTTTGACAGTCTTGCATCATTTTACATCTGAATGTGGTCCGCGACGACTTCCTCTGCTGTGACAACCTCTGCATCTCCGAGAAGAATCTGCATCCAACGTCCTTTATAGTTATACACTCTTTATCTTTTGCAGCTTTCTGTAGTACTGTACTGTGAGACCTTATCACATGTCATATCACCATGTTCCTTCTTCCTGATAGTGGTATTCACACATCCACCATATAGCGAAATAGCTCCTCATTTCTTATCAGACCACTCCACTTAATATTGATCATCTTTCTGTAACACTTAACCTCCAGCATTGAGAGTATTCTCTTTTTCCGGTTTTGCTATGGCCCAAGATTCACTGCCATAAAATTCTGTGCTCCCGGAGTACATTACCAGAAATTTATTCAAACTCAGGCCTATGTCCGATATCAGTGATTTCTTTTAGCGCGAAATGCTCTCTTCACTAGTGCTAGCCAGTTTCTTATCTATTTCTTCATTCGTCTATCATGCACAATTTTTCTTCCAAAGTGGCAGTATTTCCTTCATTCTGTCTACTACATTTTCTCAAGTTCTGATGTGCTTTTTATCACTAATCCCACTTTTCCATTATTGTAGTTTTTCTTTGGTTTACTCTCAATATTCTTGCAATATTGATCTGTAAATATGAGCATCTGTTGTCTTACTCTTCTCAAATGGGATCTGCTTCCCGTTATTTTCAAGATTGGCCCGAGTGTAGAAAATCACCATAATAACGAAGAAATAATAGCAATAATTTTCCAGTCTATTCGGTATAAAACCTAAAATAATGCTCTAAGTGCCTATCATCGTGTATGCCATCATACTCACCATTATTAATACGAGAGGTCATAATTTCACTCTTGTACATTGGAGAAGTAAGCGGCCGTCAAATAGTGATATGCATGTACAGTCATGCTCAAAAGTATCCGAACGACCTGAATTGCATTTCGCCTGATTCGCATGCAACCGGCATAACGCAGCTGTCTAGCAGGTCCTCTAATCGCTCCTTGGTACAGTCGTTTGACTATTGAAAATGGTTCCAGTGAGTCACCACTAGAAAACACTGTTCTGTACCGCAGTAACTCAAGATGTAAAGTAATACCACGATGCTACAAATATTAGGGAACACCTTATCACAGATAAGACTGTCCTTAAGGCTTGTAAGATCACATTTATTACAATAAATGACATACCTGAAATTTTACCAATCTCATTATTACGTCCGATAGGTAATGCACGTAGTAAGTTCGTCGTACTCATGATTTCCTCTTCAAAGTAACATACCGTACGTATTATTTAACACAAAATGACATTAAAAATTTAAGTTATCCACGAGCAGCTAGTTGAGAATATGTATGAACTTCAAATGACACGACGAACCGTCTCGTTCTGCATATGGATACAAACCCAGGTCATGCAGACTAAGCAAAGATTTCGTGACTGACGCAAACTAACAGTCATTCCTGATTAGACATACAGAGAGTGATATACCTCGATTTTAGACAGTATCAGTTAGCAAATATCAACTTTAAATTACATAACGCAAACTTTTTAACGGACGCGAGCTCCTACCCAGCATCTATTGTCCCTGTTAACGAACTACGAGAGATGTTAAATATTACTTCTTCACAAGTAAATTACTTGAAATGCCGTGAGGTAAAGCTTTGTGTTGGACAGGGATTCGAACCCAGAACCTAATCGGATGCATATCGAAGCACAACCAACTGTGACATATCGGATTTTCTCGGCGGCAGCTAGATGTTTTAACTGAAATGACGAGACGAAACATTAATTTTTACCTTTCCAGGACTCCAACCCGGCACCTATCGCAGTTATATTCTAGAGAAAACGAACGTTAAATATGGGTTTGTTGCACCAGCATCGACATGTGAGCATGTTTGAACTAGAAATAATATGACGAAGAGTTCAGTGCTCACTGAGAATAGAGCCCCACACATATCGTTGTAGACTACACACAAAGAGTCGTCAGCTACCGAATGTTTCTCCACCAGCAGCTCGGAATAACATCTTGAACTTACAGTGATCTCGCAAATAGTTCCGTGTCTCACTGGGAGTCAGAAACGTCAGATATCGTTAGTGTTGACAACGAATGAAAATACATAAAAAATCGAAATTATTATCCACCAGCAGATAGGTGTTCTCATGATAGAGCTTGATAATACATAATTAAATCTTTAGTGCCGGGCCAGGATACGAACCCATTCACGTGTAACATGTGGAGACGTTGAGGAATCTTCAGTTTTGGACAAACAACAAATTGTAGCCGAGCTGTATTGTCACGAAGGGATCAAATTCCGCGTTAAGGGCGGTCTGAGTTGCATTCTCAGTTCAGAACCAATTTTATCGACATACAGAAGCTCAGATAAAAGATGGAATAAGTGTCCTGTGACCCTACATAGCGTTTGTTTTGTCACTAGAAATGAAAAACTACTATAAATAAGGTTACTAGCGATAGAGTTTCTATATGTCGCCACTCCAGACTTTATTGTGGTTCAACCTAACATCTACTTGGTAGAGACGGAATATCATGTTTAATGTGAATTTCAGACCACACTGCCATTATATCTTCTTCGCTTGGTGTAGGCAGAAGAGAATGGAATCTTTCTCTCCCTATCTAAAACTATTGACAGAAGTGAGAATCGAACCCAGACCATAGGTATAAGAATCTATCATCAGTCCAACAGAACACCAAATCCTCTTTTCCGTGACTCATTTTTCTATCGTAACGCCGTTGCGCACAGTGGATGAGAATTCTGACACACAGGCTCCCTGTAGTAAATTGCAGCATGTTTAGTAAATTCATTTACTTGTTTGACCGAATCACCATGAATTAGCTTCCTCGGCTACCCAGTGCATACATTCTACTCCATTTTGTAATCACCGAAATAAAATCACGTAACTGCCACCTACACAGAACTGCCAACAGTGTAGGATGCAGAAATTTAAATAGGAAGTGTTATTTTCCACTTGAGCTATTCCAGTGTGCTCGCAACCTAAATCCTCAAATATTTACTCGATGTATTCAAATCTCAGTTTTTCTTCAGAGTTTTTACCATCTACATCTCCTTCTAGTACCATGAAAGTTATTCCCTTATGTCTTAACAGATGTCCTATCATCCTGTCCATTCTTCTTGTCAGTATTTTGCATATATTCCATTCCTCGTCAATTCTGTGAAGAACCTCCTCATTCTTTACCGTATCCGTCCAACAATTTTCAACATTCTTCTGTAGCATCACATCTCAAATGCTTCGATTCTCTACTGTTCCGGTTTTCCCACAATCCATGCGTCACTGTCATACAAAGCTGTGCTCCAAACGGGTATTCTCAGAAACTTCTCCTCAAATTAAGGTCAATGTTTGGTGCTAACAGCCTTCTCTCGGTCAGGAGTGCCCTTTTCGCCAGCGCTATTCTGCTTATTATGTTCTCCTTCCTCCATCCATCATAAGTTATTTTGCTTCATGTGTAGCTTTAACCTGTCTACTTCGTGATCACCATTCTGGTATTAAGTTTCTCGCTGTTCTCATTTCTGCTACTTCTCGTTGCATTCATCTTTCTTCGATTTACTCTCAGTCCATATTCTGTACTCATTAGACTGTTCAATCCATTCAACAGATTCCGTAATTTTTCTTCACTTTCACTAAGGATAGCAGTGATCAGCGAATCATGTCACTGATATCGTTTCACACAACTTTCTCTTATTTCTGACTCGACTTCTTCGGTTTGTAGATTAAACAGTAGGGGCGAAAGGCTACATATATGTCTTACACCCGTTTTAACCCGTTCTTGGTCTTCCAGTCTTATTGTTTCCTCTTAGGTCTCGTACATATTTTATATTATCCGTCTTTTCCTAAAGCTTATCCCAATTTTTCAGAATTTTGAACTTCTTACATCACTTTACATTCTCGAACGCTTTCTTCATATCTACAAATCCTATGAAGGTATATTTCTTTCTCTTCAATCTTGCTTGTTTCCACCATCAACCGCAACGTCAGAACTGCTCCTTTGGTGCCTTTACCTTTCCTAAAACCAAACTGATCGACTTCTAACACATAAATCTTTTCCTTTCTTCTGAATATTATTCTTGTCAGCAACTTGGACGCATGAGTTGTTAAGCTGACTGTACGAAAATTCTCGCATTTTTCGGCTCTTGCTATCTTCGGAATTGTGTGGATGGCGTTTTTCCGAAATTCTGATGGTATGTAATCGGTCTCACACATTCTAAAAACCAACGTGAATAGCCGTTTCTTTTTTATGCTAATCCCCACACCGATTTGAGAGATTCCAGTGGTATGTTATTTGTCCCTTCTGCCTTATTTGTTCTTAATTCGTCCAAAGCTCTTTTAAATTTAGATTCGAATACTGGATCCACTATCCCTTCTATATCAACTCTTGTTTCCTCTTCTACCACGTCATCAGACAAGTCTTCGCCCTCATAGAGATCTTCTTTGTATTCTTTCCACCTATCCGTTTTCTCCACTGCATTTAACCGAGGAATTTCCAATGCGCTCTTAGTGCTACCTCCCTTGCTTTTAATCTCACCCAAGTTTGTTTCGACTTTTCTCGATGCTGAGTCAGTTCTTCCAACAGTCATTTCTTTTTCGATTTCTTCGTATCTTTCCTGCATGCATTTCGCCTTAGCTTCCCTGCACTTGCTGTTTATTTCATTACTAAGTGACTCGTATTTCTATATCCTGAATATTATTGTACTTCCTGCTTTCCTCGATCAACTGAAGTAGTTTTTCTGTTACCCGAGGTTTATTCTCAGCTACCATCGTTGTATCTATGTTTTCCTTTCCAACTTCTGTGACTGCCCTTTTTAGGGGTGACCATTCCTCTTCAATTGAAATGCTAATTGAGCTGTTCACTATTGCAAAATCTATAGCCTCAGAGATCTAACTGTAACTGTAAGCTTCCCGTACCTCCAGACTTGTTAGAAGTAAACCACCTCCTCTTGTTATTCTTGAAGAGAGTATTTGCTATTATTAGATGAAATTTATTGCAGAATTCAATTAGTCTTCGCCCCCTTTATTCCTGCTTCTGTGCTCATATTCCGTCATAACCCGTTCTTCCACTCTTGTCCCTACAATCGCTTTCCAGTCTCCCATGAGTATTAGATTTTCATCTGGGTTTTGTACTGAATTAGCTGTTCAGTATCCTCATGTACTTTCTCTATCTCTTCATCTTCTCTTTGCGACGTTGTTACATATACCTGAACGATTGTTGGCAGTGCTGGTTTTCTGTAGATTCTGATGAAAACAACCCTATCACAGAACTGTTCCGAGTAACTCACTCTCTGCCCTATCTTCCTATTCATAATGAATCCTTCTCCCCATATACCATTTTCTGCTGCTGTTGAGATAACAGCAGATCATTATAGAAAGTATAAAATTTCTAACCATTTTACTTCATTCTTTCCAAGACCTCTGCTGCCGAAATGTTCTGAAACCTCATCCGGAATATGTGATACAGGGCGAGAAAACCTTTCGCTTTTCGGTTCTGAAAGATTCAAATGCCCTCCAGATGTGATGATATACATTTACCGTCTTTCCTATAAACCATCTGAAGCAAGTAACGACTTGTTTGCTGAAATTGTCTTCTTGTCTAAGTCGAGCGAACTATCGCTGTGGTAAGACACTGGTCTCACAATCAAGAGGAAAGCAGTTTAAACCCCGTTCAGTCATCTTGATTTAGCCACATTTAATTAAATATTCCGGGCTGATATGCCGTGGTCGGACGGATTACACGTAATATAAAACCACATTACTTCTTCATCTGCGGAGGACAGTTTCAAGAGGAGTCGTATCTCCTTGAATGTCCGATTCACACCCTGGCTCGCAAATCACAGCAGCAAGTAATGGTGTGAATGATTCAAAGAAGATATGATCGCCCTTGGAAATGTCCACCGCAGATGGGAAGGAAATATTAGGTTTGAATGTGAAATCCATTCGATCACGGCATAACAGTCCGCAATATTTTATTAATTGTGACATTTTTCGGTAGCGGCAGTTTACATTTTTCAGTTACATCTTGATTCAGGTGTTCCAAAACCGCAAAGGTCAAATGGTTCACTGAAAGGGACACTTCAGGTTTCGTTCCTCATCCTTCCCCAGTCCGAACTTTATTTTTATTTTTCACTTGCTGCTTATTTTTACTGACCCACCACCTGATTGCTTACCGTAGGTCATTTATTGCCTCTTGGCCGCAGTGATCGGTGTATGGGACCCTAGTAAGTCTGAGTAGCAGCTCCACCCGGCGCCCACATCCGATCACGCCGTTGACCGCGTGTCTCGGCAAGTGTTTTTTGTTTTGTTGTTGTAGCTTCTTACTTTTACAAAATCTAGTTCATAAATTGGAAATGGAAACATATTTTTTTTTTTAATTTAAGAACTCTTGCTTATACTCTAGTGACCACGTCGTCGACGGTTCGTCAAAGCCTTAAATTCTATGCTTTCTTCCTTCCACTAAGCTAGTGCTGCTTCACCAGCGTTCTCCACGTCGACAGGAATCTAAGCTGTAATCTTCTTTTCTTCATTTTCGCAACATGCGCTAGCTATAAACAAATAACGTTAAAATATAATGGCACTGAGGTGACCGAAGTTGTGGGATAGCGATACGCACATATACAGATAGCGGTAGCATCGCGTACACAAGGTAGGCTATAAAAGGGTTATGCACTGGCGGAGCTGTCATTTGTACTCAGGTGATTCATGCGAAAAGGTTTCCGACGTGCTTATGGTCGCGCGATGGGAATTAACAGACTTTGAACCCGGAGTGGCAATTGGCGCTAGACGTATGGACCATTTCATTTGTGAAATCGTTAGCGAATGAGTTATTCTGCGAGGCATAGCCTAGCGAGTGTGGCGAGAATACCGAATTTCAGGCATTACTTCTCAGCACGGACAACTACTGGAAGCAGCGGCGTTTGCGTAGAGTTGTCAGACAGAGATTTACAAGCAGCACTGTGTAAAATAACCGCAGAAACCAATATGAGACGCGCGACGAACGTAGTCCAGGACAGTGTGGGGAAATCTGGCGATAATGGCTGTGGCGGCGGATGACCGACGCGAGTACCTTTGCTAACACAAGGAAATCGCCTGCAGCAACTCTTCTGGGCTCGTGACCATAACGGTTGGACCCTAGACGACTGGAAAACCGTGGCCTGGTCAGATGTGTCCATGTTTCAGCTGGTATGCGCTGATGGAGGAGACTGCACGGAGCCGTTGTCCTAAGGTGTTAACAAGGCACTACGCAAGCTGGTGGTGGCTCAATAATGTTGTAGGCTGTGTTTCCTTGGAATGGACTGGGTGCTCTGAATGTTCGGCTACTTGGACGGACGTTATGTTGCACACAACGATGGAATTGTTATGGAAAACAATGCGCTATGTAACCGGATCACAAATGTTCGTGACTGGTTCGAAGAACATTCTGGACATTTCGAACGGCCGGCCGTGTGGCCGAGGGGTTCTAGGCGCTTCAGTCTGGAACTGCGCGAGCGCTACGGTCGCAGGTTCGAATCCTGCCTCGGGCATGGATGTGTGTGATGTCCTTAGGTTAGTTAGGTTTAAGTACTTTCTAAGTCTAGGGGACTGATGACCTCAGAAGTTAAGTCCCATAGTGCCCAGAGCCATTTGAACCATTTCGAGAGAATGATCTGGCCAACCAGATCACCGACACGAATCACACTGAACGTGTATGGGACATAATAGGGCTCAGTTCCTGCACGACATCCTGCACCAGCAGCACTTTCGCAGTTATGGACGGCTGCAGAGACAGCGTGCAGTATTTCTGGAGGGGTCTTCCAACGACCTGTCCGCACCACATCGACTTGCCCCACTACGCTGGGAAAAAGGAGGTCTGAATCGATATTGGAAGGTATCCTATGACTTTTCGCACTGAGGTCGAGCAGACAGGCCGTTACTTGCGCCAATTAAACCGGCCCGCCAGGTACATTTATTATCTTTTTCTTATAGCATAAATGATAGCGCACGAGACTGCTCAGCTTTTGACTCGGGCTTCGAATCCTTATGGGCTTCGATCCTTATTACTGCCCATGTCGTGTTTTTGTATCCCTCTCTTGTTAGGTTTCAGGAAACCAAACGAAGAACAACACGTTTAGCGACACTGTCCCTGGTGAGCCACTTGAATTTGAGTATACAACGACCTGCTTGACTAAATTCAACCCTAAATAACTTTGAAACGGTGCAACGTGTAGAATTCACTTCTTAACAATTATGTCTCGGCGCAACCTATCCTGAATACCCTTACAACCTTTCCAGACTGTTTCTGTCCACCCTGTATAATGGCTTTTTAACACTTTTAGTATGATAAATTAACAAGAGTAGTGGTGTTCTGAGTAACGTTTTCATAAGAGATGGTGAATGAGATCGTTGAAAAAAGTTGAATAAAAGAAACAAAAAAACGTGAAGGAGCTACAGATGTGTGGTAAAAAGTGGCCAATTCGTGCAAGTCACGGTTTATTATCGCGTTTATTAAATGAGTCCTTTGCGGGGAAGAACAGGGTCCTCCGCGTCAGTACGCACACCTCGCAATTACGCGGCAGCTTCCGTGATTACCGGGCTGCGCGCAGTAAGCTCAAGGCTGCTCGCGGAACCGGTAGACGGCCGGGCGCGCAGAGCCGGCGAGGCCACGGTCTCTGGTCTCTGCGAGAGGAGGGCCAAGGCTGGGGCTGATGAACTTCCAGGCCGCGGCGCCTCACTCGCCGCGTCAGCTGCGGCCGTGACCTTCTGCGCAGCTGGAGGCACCTCCGGCGCCGACAAAGGCTTCACTCTACGGCTGTGATTCCCACCATACACGAGACCATTAGCGGTCAGTGTAAACACTTGTTGGGTAATATCCCCCCTGCCCTTCCCCTGCCCCCTCCACCGAGTCATCAGCATTTGAGCAAACTGAACTTTTAAATGAACAAAAAATTTCTTGAAAGCTGTTATTTTTTAATGTTAAATGGACGTAATATGTAGCAACTGGCTCAATGGTGTGATCTGTTGTTGTTGTTGTGGTTTTCAATCCATAGACTGGTTTGATGCAGCTCTCCATGATACTCTATCCTGTGCAATCTTCTTCATCTCCCAGTACCTACTGCAATCTACATCCTTCTGATCTACTTAGTGTATTCATCTCTTGGTCTCCTTCCACAATTATTACCCTCCACGCCCTCCTCCAATACTAAATTGGTGATCACTTGATGCCTCAGAGTATGTCTTGCCAAACGATCCCTTCTTCCAGTCAAGTTGTGCCACAAGCTCCTCTTCTCCCAAATTCTATTCAATACCTCCTCATTGGTTATGTGATCTACCCATCTAATCTTCAGCATTCTTCTCTAGCACCAAATTTCGAAAGCTTCTATTCTCTTCTTGTCTAAACTATTTATCGTCCACGTTTCACTTCCACACATGGCTACACTCCATGCAGATACCTTCAGCTACGACTTCCTGACACTTAAATCTAGACTCGATGTTAACAAATTTATCTTCCTCAGAAACACTTTCCTTGTCATAGCCAGTCTACATTTTATATCCTCTCTACTACGACCAATATCAGTTATTTTGCTCCCCAAATAGCAAAACTCATTTACTACTTGAAGCGGCTCATTTCCTAATCTAATTTCTTCAGAATCACCCCATTTAATTCGACTACATTCCATTATCCTCGTTTTGCTTTTGTTGATGTTCACCTTATATCCTCCTTTCAAGACAGCTGCCGTTCAGCTGCTCTTCCAGGTCCTTTGCTGTCTCTGACAGAATTACAATGTCATCGGCGAACCTCAAAGTTTTTATTTCTTCTCCAGGGATTTTAATACCTTCTCCGAACTTTTCTTTTGTTTCCTTTACTGCTTCCTCAATATACAGATTGAATAACATCGGGAATAGGCTACAGTCCTGTCTCACTCCCTTCCCAACCACTGCTTCCCTTTCACGACCCTCGACTCTTATAACTGCCATCTGGAATTTGTACAAATTGTAAATAGCCCTGCGGCCTTCAGAATTTGAAAGAGAGTATTCCAGTCAACATTGTGAAAAGCTTTCTCTGAGTCTACAAATGCTAGAAACATATGCTTGCCTTTCCTTAATCTATCTTCTAAGATAAGATTAAATGATTATGGCGTCCTCTTGGGTAAAATATTCCGGAGGTAAAATAGTCCCCCATTCGGATATCCGGGCGGGGACTACTCGAGAGGACGTAGTTATCAGGAGAAAGAAAACGGGATTTCTACGGATCGGAGCGTGGAATGTCAAATCCCTAATCGGGCAGGAAGGTTAAAAAATTTAAAAAGGGAAATGGATAGGTTAAAGTTAGATATAGCGGGAATTAGTGAAGTTCGGTGGCAGGAGGAACAAAACTTTTGGTCAGTTGAATAGAGGGTTACAAATACAAAATCAAATAGGGGAAATGGAGGAGTAGGTTTAATAATGAATAAAAAAAGTGCGGGTAATCTACTACAAACAGCATAGTGAACGAATTATTGTGGCCAAGATAGACACGAAGCCCACGCCTACTGCAGTAGTACAAGTTTATGTGTCAACTAGCTCTGAATATGATGAAGAAATTGATGGAATGTAAGATGAGATAAAAGAAATTATTCAGGTAGTGAAGGGAGACGAAAATTTAATAGTCATAACTAACACTTGGTTCAAGAATCATGAAAGAGGGTTGTATACATGGAAGAACCCTGGAGATATTGCAAGGTTTCAGATAGATTATATAATGGTAAGACAGAGATTTAGGAAGCAGATTTTAAATTGTAAGACATTTCCAGGGGCAGATTTGGACTCTGGCCACAATCTATTGGTTATGAACTGTAGATTAAAACTGAAGAAACTGCAAAAAGGTGGGAATTTAAGGATATGGGACCTGGATAAATTGAAAGAACCAGAGGTTGTACAGAGTTTCAGGGAGAGCATAAGGGAACAATTGAGAGGAATGGGGGAAAGAAATACAGTAGAAGAAGAATGGGTAGCTTTGAGGAATGAAATAGTGAAGGTAGCAGAGGATCAAGTAGGTAAAAAGACGAGGGCTAATAGAAATCTTTGGGTAACAGAAGAGATACTGAATTTAATTGATGAAAGGAGAACATACAAAACTGCAGTAAATGAAGCAGGGAAAAAGGAATACAAACGTCTCAAAAATGAGATCGATAGGAAGTGCAAAATGGCTAAGTAGGGATGGCTAGAGGACACATGTAAGGATGTAGAGGCTTGTCTCACGAGGGGTAAGATAGACACTGCCTACAGGAAAATTAAAGAGACCTTTGCAGAAAAGAGAACCACTTGCATGAATACCAAGAGCTCAGATGGAAACCCAGTTCTAAGCAAAGAAGGGAAAGCAGAAAGGTGGAAGGAGTATATAGAGGGTCTATACAGGGGCGATGTTCTGGAGGACAATATTATGGAAATTGTAGAGGATGTAGATGAAGATGAAATGGGAGATATGATACTGCGTGAAGAGTTTGACAGAGCACTAAATGACCGGAGTGGAAACAAGGCCCCGGGAGTAGACAACATTCCATTAGAACTACTGATGGCCTTGGGAGAGCCAGTCCTGACAAAACTCTATCATCTGGCGAGCAATATGTATGAGACAGGGGAAATTCCGTCAGACTTCAAGACGAATATAATAATTCCAATCCCAAAGAAAGCAGGTGTTGACAGATGTGAAAATTACCGAACTATCAGTTTAATAAGTCACAGATGCAAAATACGAACGCCAATTCTTTACAAACGATTGGAAAAACTGGTAGAAGCCGAGCGCAGCGAAGATTAGTTTGGATTCCGTAGAAATGTTGGAACACGTGAGGCAATACTGACCCTGCGACTTATCTTAGAAAATTGATTAAGGAAAGGCAAACGTACGTTTTTAGCATTTGTAGACTCAGAGAAAGCTTTTCACAATGTTGACTGGAATACTCTCTTTCAAATTCTGAAGGTCGCAGGGGTAAAATACAGGGAGGGAAAGGCTATTTACAATTTGTACAGAAACCAGATTGCAGTTATAAGCGTCGAGGGTTATGAAAAGGAAGCAATAGTTGGGAAGGGAGTGAGACAGGGTTGTAGCCTCTCCCCGATGCTATTCAATCTGTATATTGAGGAAGCAGTAAAGGAAACAAAAGAAAAGTTCGGAGAAGGTATTAAAATCCCTGGAGAAGAAATAAAAACTTTGAGGTTCGCCGATGACATTGTAATTCTGTCAGAGACAGCAAAGGACCTGGAAGAGCAGCTGAACGGCAGCTGTCTTGAAAGGAGGATATAAGGTGAACATCAACAAAAGCAAAACGAGGATAATGGAATATAGTCGAATTAAATGGGGTGATTCTGAAGAAATTAGATTAGGAAATGAGCCGCTTCAAGTAGTAAATGAGTTTTGCTATTTGGGGTGCAAAATAACTGATGTTGGTCGTAGTAGAGAGGATATAAAATGTAGACTGGCTATGACAAGGAAAGTGTTTCTGAGGAAGATAAATTTGTTAACATCGAGTCTAGATTTAAGTGTCAGGAAGTCGTTTCTGAAAGTATTTGCATGGAGTGTAGCCATGTGTGGAAGTGAAACGTGGACGATAAATAGTTTAGACAAGAAGAGAATAGAAGCTTTCGAAATGTGGTGCTAGAGAAGAATGCTGAAGATTAGATGGGTAGATCACATAACCAATGAGGAGGTATTGAATAGAATTTGGGAGAAGAGGAGCTTGTGGCACAACTTGACTAGAAAAAGGGATCGTTTGGCAAGACATACTCTGAGGCATCAAGTGATCACCAGTTTAGTACTGGAGGCAGCGTGGAGGGTAAAAATGGTAGAGGGAGACCAAGAGATGAATACACTAAGCAGATCAGAAGGATGTAGATTGCAGTAGGTACTGGGAGATGAAGAAGATTGCACAGGATAGAGTATCATGGAGAGCTGCATCAAACCAGTCTCAGGACTGAAGACCACAACAACAACAACAAGATAAGTCGTAGGGTCAGTATTGCCTCACGTGTTCCAACATATCCACAGAATACAAACTGATCTTCTCCAAGGTCGGCTTCTGCCAGTTTTTCCATTCGTTTGCAAAGAATTCGTGTTAGTATTGTCACCACCTGCTTTCTTTGGGATTGGAATTATTATATTGTTCTTTAAGTCTGAGGGTATTTCGCCTGTCTCATACATGTTGCTCACCAGATGGTAGAGTTATGTCAGGGCTGGCTCTCCCAAGGGTATAAGTAGTTCTAATGGAATGTTGTCTATTCCCGGGGCCTGTTTCGACTTAGGTCTTTCAGTGCTCTGTCGAACTCTTGACGCAGTATCACATATCCCATTTCATCTTCATCTACATCCTCTTCCATTTCGATAATATCGTCCTCAAGAACATCGCCCTTGTACAGAGCCTCTATATACTCCTTTCATCTTTCTGGTTTCCCTTCTTTGCTTAGAACTGTGTTTCCATTTTAGCTCTTGATATTCAAACAGTAACTATGAAAGTGAATTGAAAAATGCTGGTAACTTGAGAAAGTAAATAGATCTAGATGGTATTGAATCTTTTATTGCGTTCATGGTGCGTTTTGGGCATATCCCATCATCAAATGATCTCGTAAGGAATAATAAAGATCGTATAATGACATCATCCAATACAGCTTCAACAAAAAAATGAGGTTATATAAATCTCAAATAAAATTAATTGTGCACAATTCTGAAGAGCCTGTACACTGATGAGTCAAAACATTATGACCACCTACTTGATAGCTTGTTTGTGTGCCTATGGAACGAAATACATTACTGATTCTGCGTATCATGGATCCGACAGTTTGTTGGTAGGTTTGTGGAGATGTGGTATTGGACGTCTACGCGCAGGTCATGTAATTCGCGTAAATAATGGGCCGCTGATTTGCGCATGAGGTGACGACGCCGGATAGCGACCCAGATGGGTTCCATAGGATTTACATCAGGTGAATTTAGTCGCCTAGACATAGACGTGAGTCCACTATAATGCTCTTCAAATCACAGTAACACGGTTCTGGCTCCGAGACACGGACTATTATTCTGCTGGAAGATGACATCGACGTCAAGGAAGACATCAAGCATGAAGGGATGCAGGTAGTTCGCAGTTCTCAGCGTGTCGTTGATTACTGTCATAGTTCAAGAGCAGGAGAATGTCTCCCGTAGTACTGTTCCCACCAGCTTACGTCCGTGACGCGCTGCACGTTTTGAGCACCCGTTTACCTCGATGGCTATGCTTATGGAGACGACCATCGATCTAATGTAGCTTAGAGCCGACAGCTTTCCATTGGTCGAAGGTCGAATCCCAGTGGTCCCGTGCCCACTGCAAACGTAACTGACGACGTCGTTGGGTCAACATGTGAACACGTAAAGTTGGTCTGCTGCGGAGATCCATGTTCAACAATGTACGATGAACTTGGTGCTCAGAAACACTTGTCGTGCAACGGCATTGCGCTCTTTCGGCAGAGATGCCACAGATCACCATCTGTCCCACTATACGGAGCAGTCAAGTCTTAGAACCCCACATTCTGTCTAGAGTAGTGGACGTCCCACCAATTAGCGCCAACGGTATTTTCACTATCCTACATCTTTCCGTAGATGCTCACGTAATCATTCGACCTGCTTCGCCGGTTTGGAGATACTCGTCCTCAGGATCTGCATAATAATAACCTACACTTTGTCAAAGTTGCTCATTTCCACCGATTTCCCAGTTTTTAGCCCATATCTTCGGTAGGGTGATCCCCCGTCCGTGTCAGCTCCACTTACGTGCTTCTGTTACCTCGTCACGTGCCTGCATCCGACGTTACGATGGGCAGTGGTCATAATGTTTTGGCTGATCAGTGTACATACATACCATGTAGGATCGTTATATGCACTGAAAGGACGCTGAATAATGACCGTCCAAGTGTCAAGCAAAACATCTGCTGTCGTATGCAGTAATTAGACCCTACCAGTAGCTGACTACAGTTACAATGTCAGTGCACCGCTAGCAGAGAAATATCGTAAGCTCGTATTGCCAGATGGCAGCACTTCTGATGACATATAAAATAGAAATTTAATATTAAGTAATAAAAAACTCAATCAGCACTAACGTGAAAGAAGGTCAACTGCAAAAACGGTGTAATAGTACAAGATATACCACTTACAACAGTATCGTATACACCACACTGTGTATGATTTGTTTATAATTTCAGTAGAGGGCATCACATCTAATACAAAGTTATTTAAGAGACTAGTTTTTCAATAAACCAAAATTAATTAAAATAACTGTTTCGTTTTTAGCGCCACAGTTGTGCAAGAAAGTCAACCGTGGATCACGGTGCAGTAGTGCAGATATTATAGAACAGACATACTGTTACATTCATCTCAACGTTTGCAATATTACTTAAGCAAAAAAAAAAAAAAATTCACTGAAAAAAGTGACAAGTCATCATTAAGAATTCCATAAAACATTAAGAAAGTTAAAATGAAGAATAGATGGATGGACACCATTATCCTTTCTTTCCTGTCTGCAAGTAAATTATTGGAAAAATCAAAGAACAACTTACGACTGCTTGAAATCTCCTCATTTATTATAAGTTATTTGTCTACTTGACTACTCGAATATATTTCAGTTTCTTCTAAAATGTCCAGAACTATTCCTTTATTTCCAGAATTGAAAATGGACATGTCATCTTCAATGTTGTTACCACCGTCTTTAAATTCATATTCATTGATATTTTTAAAATGACCAAAGATAAACGGTATTTAGTTTTATACACGTTTTATTAAACCAAGAACTAATGAGACAACTGCTACCGCTAATATCTGACAAACTTTCCCTTTAGAATAGTGAAGCAGATCTCAGAGCATCACGATTGCTACCTACAACACCCTCTCAGAAAAGACGGTGGACACTTGTTACAAAATATTCTTTCTGTGCACCAGTTATATCCCTAGCGGCACTTGGTTCATCCGTAATCTGCAGGCCCATTTAAAGCAACACAACTTAAAATGTGTGCACTGGATGGAAGAAGATAATTTGCTCCAATAACCAGCTTCATTAGAGGTGAAGAAGGAAACATAATAAGTGAGAATAGCAGAATCTGGAAAGATAGCGAAGATACTTTAATGACCTGTTGAATCGAGAGATACAGCAAGCAGAGGATATCTCTAATGATTGTGAGCAAGGATTGGGTGATGAACAGCCACTGTATGGCCCAGGGTTAGAGGGCGTTAAAAAAGCTTTAAGGAAACTGAAGAACAATAAGGCTCCCGGCACTGGCAGCATTCCTGCAGAATTGCTAATATGTGGAGGAGCAACATTAGAGCAATCTCTGTTCGAACTTGTCACTCCTATGTGGAAACAGGAAAGGATGCCAAATGAATGGAATGCAGGAATATTATGGGGCATACATAAAAAAGGGCGACCAAATGGAGTGTAGAAACCATCGTGGAATCACCCCTCTGAACCTAGGGTACGGGGTGTTATCTAATATTGTTTTTCATCGGCTACTCCCACAGGTGGATAAAGAAATTGAAATATACCAAAGCAGATTTCGACGAGGAAGGTCAACAGTAGACCAGATTTTCAACCTGCACCAAATTTTGGAGAAAACTGTTGAATACAGAATTGGAACACACCGCCTCTTTATTGACTTTAGGGCTGCATACTACAGCGTCAATAGAACCAGTTGTTTCATACCTTACAGGAGATGAGGATGCATGGAAAACTCCTGAGAATGGTTAAAATGATGATGTCTGACATAAGAAGCTGCATTCGAGTTCGAGGAAATTACTCAGACCCCTGGAAATAGGCCGGCCGAAGTGGCCGTGCGGTTAAAGGCGCTGCAGTCTGGAACCGCAAGACCGCTACGGTCGCAGGTTCGAATCCTGCCTCGGGCATGGATGTTTGTGATGTCCTTAGGTTAGTTAGGTTTAACTAGTTCTAAGTTCTAGGGGACTAATAACCTCAGCAGTTGAGTCCCATAGTGCTCAGAGCCATTTGAACCATTTGAACCCTGGAAATAAAAATGGGCTGCGTCAAGGAGATGCTTTAGCATGCTAATTATTTAATGTAGCACTCGAGAAGGTGATTAGGGAAGTAGGCCTACAGACTAGGGGGACTACCTTTAACAAGTCAGTGCAGATTTTAGCATATGAAGATGACGTAGACATCATAGCACGGACAGTACCAGCACTGAAAGAAGCTTTTACAGCCTAAGTCAAGCAAGTAAGAAGATAGGTCTTATGATAAATGAAGATAAAACTACATACATGACCTATGGGAAAGCGTATCAACCTAATATGCCGTCAACTTTCAGTGTGAATGGATACACATTTGAAAGAGTTGATAGCTTCAAGTACCTTGGTTCCACAGTTACTTGCTTTAATGACATCTCAACTGAAATTAAGATTACGCTGATATCAGCAAAATAGGCATATTTCACCGTGAGTAATTTATTCCGGTCAAGATTCCTCAGGCGCCAATCAAAATTCACTGTTTATAAAACCCTTGTTAAACCAGTTCTCACTTACCCTTCAGAAACATGGCCCGTGACGGAAACCGATGCAAGGCTGCTCGAACGGATTTGAGAGAAAGGTTTGAGGAGAATAATTGACGCTGTGTATGAGAGAGAACAATGGAGAAAGAGGTACAATGCAGAACTGTACACTATATATACTGATGCTCCTGTAACAAAAATCATACGATCAGGAAGGATAAGATGGGCAGGTCATGTGGAAAAAATGGAGGAGTCTGAGGTGATAAAGAAGATTCTCTTTGGTAGTCTAGGAGGACAAAGAGGGCGGGGTCTACCTCGAGCAAGATGGCTGGATGGAGTGGAAGAAGACGTACGGAAGCTCGGATGCAGAATCTGGAGGAGGGTAGCATGTGACTGTGATGGATGGCGGAAGCTCGTTGGAAAGGCCAAGGTTCATTATGGACTTCAGCGCTACAGAAGAAGAAGAACTTATTGTTTGTACATCATTTGGTTCCTGGACTCCTTATTTCTAAATTGGCAGGCATTGGAAGACTTCAAGCTACCAATAGTTTGTGTCTGACAACTGCCACTAATAATAATAATAATAATAATAATAATAAGTGTAAACCCTACAGCAGTATAGTAGGAATTAGTTGCTGTTGCGTTGTGCTGTCAATTAGTTCGTCCATCTGTTGCGAAGTGGATAATGAAACAACATCTGCTCCACTGCTGGAAACCGAACGACACCCATCAGTGATTGGCACAATGGACTCACATTCTGGTGGACGGTGGTTCAAATCCGCGTCCGACAGTCCAGATTTCGGCTTTCCGTTATTTCCCTACATCACTCCAAGCAAATTCCCGGATGTTTCGTCTGAAAAGGTATGGCAGATTTCCTTCCCCATCCTTGAAACAATCCGAGCTTTCCAGCCATCTCTAACGACCGCAATGTCGACGGGGCGTTAAACCATAATCTTCCTTCCTTTCTTCGCTCCCTCACTGCAGAAACTACCTGCAACACGGAAAAGTCATTTTGATGAGACATTTAAGGATATGTGAGGTATATGTCTCAGTTTTACTGTAACAGATAGTACGGATCACGAAGTATATGTGTAGTGGGTAGATATGTTGGGGAGATATGTTCATACATTAATTTTAAAAGATGTAACCAAATTGTGTCTCACGTTAATGCTGCTATTTGAAAAACAATGTAGTTTTGGGAACTTATGTAATCAGTATTACAGTCTTATGAAGTAATGATAATGATAATTATCTTTTAAAATAGTTTAGCTTTGTGATAGAAACACGACTGAGTCCTTTTGTTTTTAGTGCTCAGGAAATTAAATGTTCGCCTCAGAGGAATAATCACCCGCAGGCTGGGAACCACTGCTATGGAGCCTCCTACTTCTCACCGCTTTCTGATGCTCACTTCTCTGCCACACACCAGAAGTACCAATACCAGTGCGAAAACAATTTTAAGAAATTCACCGTAATATCTTTTCGAGAGGTGTTTAAAGTAATTACTTTCGAAATAAATCCATTAAATGCTATCTTTAGCTTAAAGACTACCAGTAATTAACTCCTCAAGCAGTTAAGTATTTTCATTGCACCTTCACAACATCTATAACTGAAGTTTGTAACAGATAAAGCACAAATTGACAAGAATAGGGACGTCCATATATAAAACACCAGAAGAAAAAAATGACCTTTTTTACTCATTATTAAAGCTGTCAATTGCCCTGAAAGGAGCTCAGTATGCAACAACAAAATGTATGACCATTTTTCCCAGTAACATAAAATGTCTGACAAGTATTAAAGCAAGTTTTAAGCTAAACTTGAAACCACTTCTGTTCTTGAAACGACGTCTGTTTTTTATTTGAGATATGGTAGCCTATAAAAACCTAGCTTCAAGTGTAGATGCATGTGTAGCACCGAAAAACAATATGTTCATTAATTTTAAATTAAGCCATTGTGCAATTTAGGAACGTGTAATGGCCAGCATGTAGCCATCCAGTGAAGTTAATCATGTTTACATACATCCGTAAACTGACCCATTGCGTATCATTTGGATAAAAAATCCGTTCAAATTATCTATGGAACAGGTAACTAACTAACTATGTTTACGTCTTTTATGTTCATCATCAAGCCTCTTTGCTGACATTGCTCTGTATGTAACTAAGGTAACTCGCAAAGCGTTTGCTGTATAGAAGGGTGGAATAAAGGTAATATTATATGATGTCAACTCCAGAAGCTCTTTGTAGACTTGAGCATTCTTTCATCAGTCTCACAATACTTTACTTCTCTCATAATTGTTCATAATCAGTCACAACTCTAAAATATCAAAAAATGTTAGAGTGATGAGTTACTAAACTCTGGAGTCCATATGAAACAAACAGATTAAGTTAGTTACAGAACACTTGACTTAGTGTGGCGCATAAAAAGTGAGTTTTATAGACAAAAAATCTTTGACCACTAACACTGTCATAAGTATAATTCGGTAGAAAATAAAATTAACTCCAAACGTAAACGGAAATCATACCTGATGACAACTCCTTCAGCTGCGTAGAAACATTTATGAATATGTAAGAGCACAATGTGTGTGTGTGTGTTTGTGTGTGTGTGTGTGTGTGTGTGTGTGTGTGTGTGTGTGTGTATGTGTGTGTGTGTGTGTGTGTGTGTGTGTGTACACATCGCACTTATTGTCCACGGAATATTCAGATAAAAGAAGTAAACTAAGCTCTGCCCAGGCCAAACTGCTTAGACAGAGTATATAATGAATATCGACGTGTGTTATCAAACAGTTTACTCAAAATAATAAACAGTAATGTATTGCTGAAGGTTCTTCACTACTATTTTTGATTATGATTTATGCTGTATGTTTTTTTCACTGTAGTCTCTTCATTTTCAGAGAAAACTATACGTCAATGGTTTGAAATGTTATTCGAAATGGTTTGTGTAACAGTATTTTGTCTTACAAATAAATTGTTTCAAGACAAAAAATGGTTCAAATGGCTCTGAGCACTATGGGACTTAACATCTGAGGTCATCAGTCCCCTAGACGTTAGAACTACTTAAACTTAACTAACCTAAGGACATCACACACATCCGTGCCCTAGGCAGGATTCGAACCTGCGACCGTAGCAGTCGCGCGGTTCCGGACTCAAGCTTTTCAAGACACAAAGGACTGAATAACACCAGCTGCTATTGGGCATTGATTTAAATCAATTGGAAAAGTTGCAGATGTGTACCAGGCCAGTATTCGAACCCAGGTCTCGTGGTTGCTAGGCAGATGCGCTGACCACTGCGTCATCCGAACACGGTAGTCTTAGCAGTGCGCGAACTACCTACGCAAGTCTCCCGTCAGACCCAAGTTCTCAACTTATCCATTCATTACAGATGTAGTGCCCCTTGACCATTGTCCTCATTATTCGCGGGTTCGAATCTCGGTCCGGCGCAAACTTTCAACTTTTACTATTCTTTTAAGTCAGTGCCCGCTGTCAGCTAATTTCATTCACTCATTTGTGTCCTCATTGATTCATAGGGGCTACAGGATCATTACTGTGTTTGATCTTGCGGACATGATTCAAATGGCTCTGAGCACTATGGGATTTAACATCTGAGGTCATCAGTCCCCTAGAACTTGGAACTACTTAAACCTAACTAACCTAAGGACATCACACACATCCATGCCCGAGCCAGCATTCGAACCTGCGACCGTAGCGGTCGCGCGGTTCCAGACTGTAGCACCTAGAACCGCTCGGCCACATCGGTCGGCCTTGCGGACATGTCCGACACCTATTTTCAGCTTTCCCCACAGATTTAGATCAACGCCCACTAACGGCTAATATCGCTCATTCCTTTGTGTTTTGACTGATTCATAGTGGCTGTGGGTTCATAACTGCGTCTGTTCTTTACACATTTGCAAAAGAATGGACACAATTACATATTTTCTAATTTTTGAAGCAGTATGTTATGATTATTCTCCGTTCTTTATTATTCTGTATTTTTTAAGAATAATATTTCTTCCGGATCCATCACGAACTTGTTCAGAGGATAAATTTAAACACAGTTTCGACTCATACACGCAATATAAATTTCGAATCGTAATTTCTTAACATATTGAACGCTTATTATTTTTGGTTGTCGTTTCCAGTGGGAAATTGGTTTTTAGATACCAGTGTAATCTTTACCGTTCACTCTAACTTTTAAATGCCAGCTATTTCTGGAGTCTTATGTATAAAATTAGAAAAGCCCTATCTCAGCGTGCTCTTCTATATGCATGTCCATTTACCGGGTTTCCATTTCGGAAAGAAAAGTAGTAAGAGTGATCCACTAAATTATAGGCCCATATTGCTAACGTCAATATGCAGCAGGATTTTTGAACATATATTGTGTTCGAACATTATGAATTACCTCGAAGGAAACGGTCTATTGTCACACAGTCAACACGGATATAGAAAACATACTTCTTGTGAAACACAATTAACTCTTCACTCACACGAAGTGCTTAGTGTTATCGACAAGGGATTTCAAATTGATCCCGTATTTCTAGATTCCCCAAAGGCTTTTGACACCATACCTCACAAGCAGCTTGTAATTAAATTACGTTCTTGTGGAATATCGTCTCAGACTGGATTTGTGACTTTCTATCAGAGAAGTCACAGTCCGTAGTATTTGACACAAAGTCATCGAGTGAAACTCAACGATTTGTGATACATGATTTGTGGTGGACATCAGTGAATCAAAGGGGTGCCTCGGGCATGGATGTGTGTGATGTCCTTAGGTTAGTTATGTTTAAGTAGTTGTAAGTCTAGGGGACTGATGACCTCAGATGTTGAGTCCCATAGTGCTTAGAACCACTTGAACTATATGAAACAAAGGGGTTTCCCGTTGCGGCGGGATCTTCTCACAAAACTTCAATCACCACTCTTCTCCTCTGAATACGAAAACATTTTGTCGACGCCTACCTACATACGAAGACCATCATGATAAAATAAGGGATATCAGAACTCGTAAAGAAAGATATAGATTTTCGTTTTTTTTTTTTTTCCGCGCGCTGTTCATCAGTGGAATAATACAGAACTAGTGTGAAGGTGGTTCGATGAACTCTCTGCCGGACGCTTAAATGTGATTTGCAGAGTACCCACATAGGTGTAGATAGAGAAATTATTCGACCAAATTTTTGTATCCTCTCGAGAGTCCACACCAGTGATCTGAGAGTGTGCCTGATCTACAGTCATTCAGCCATTTTGGCCAATCGATGTTTTTCCTCCTTATTCTGAATATCTGTCAACATAAGCTTTGTGCACATAAGGTTCACCTTCCGTGTACCTGTATATGGTACTAACCATCACTATGATGAGTTTAATCAATGTTCAGGACTTATTCTTCAGATTTTAGGTCATGTCTTGCGATCAAGCATAGTCTAACACTTCGCAGAACGATGTTGTACGTTTCTTGTTTATCAGATTTCAAGTCTTGAAATTCCTTACGTAACACATATACAAACTCAGTGTTAAAAAATCTGTCATGGAAGCAACATTATTTCGCGGTCGCTTGCGATTCATTTTCAAGAACGAAGATGAGAGGTTTGCTTTTAACAAATCATTGTGATTGTAAAGCATTGAGGTAAACTAAACATTTCGACCAGTCGTTAAACATGTTGTTCTAATTCAAATAATGTCGTAAATATATGAATTTTTTGAAGAGTGCCTCTTAGAAAACTCGAAACTGTCTTAATTCTCTACTCGTCAATTAACATTGAAGAATACGGTTTTATTATTAGTTAACTGATACAATGCGCTATAAATACTCGTTTTACAAACTCAAACGCGGATTTGTTAATCCACAGTAACAATAGAGATACTCAGTTTTTTTAAAAAAAGTGATAAATATTCACACTACTGCCAACGTTCTATAGGTAACATTTCTCCACTGGCGGTAATGCGCAATTAAACACTACTTGCAGGGGAATCTCCATTCAATACCGTTTGTGTTGCGGTAAGCACCGTTACAGGCAAGACAATAGCACATTATAAACAAGTTGAATGAACGGGCAGGAATCTCATTTTCCGAGGCAAATCTGCTGCAGAAGGTGGTTTGCGGTTACGGCAATCTCATGGCACAGATCAAAAGGGCACCACCTCAATTTACGGTTATTGTCTCCGACAACCGGGAGTAAACCAGCACTTGTCTGCTGCTTTTTGCTCCGCCTTTTACTCTTCAAGTTCGTGACAAGCCAGAGGGGGACAAGCGCAGCTTGAGTCAACTAACGAGTCTGATCTTTCTGTAAGCGATTTGCTGTAATAAAGTGGATGACTTGGCCGTTATGTTAAAGACGCGATAACCTCCACCGGTATCAGAAAGAAGTGGACGCTGTTCTGCTACATTTCCTACGAACAGTCCGTCTCTATGCTCAGGACCTGTCTCCTGGAGACTCACGACCCTCTAGTTTGGTTCCTTTATACCCCCAACCAACCAACCAACCAACCTGTCTCCTGAAATAAATTATTTGAGGCATAGAAGGAATAAGTACTCTGTTGGTTTCAGATCGAGTAAGTAGGCTGGCTGAAGCTATAGTTACACTGCTGTTACATGATGTAGTTGCTACCTCGTCTAAATGACATTTTTTGCTATTCATTTCTGTTATGTTCGAATTAAGAGGGATCACGGCGTGCCGTAGAGAAGGGCAACTGAACATTTCTATAAACACAGCGCCCGAATGATTTACTGTATACAAGACACATATTGGTGGTAAACCGTCCACTTGGTATTGGATCGACTACGGGTAGAAGATAGTGCGAATGGGAAACTACACATAGAATTCTATTGTCTCTTCACAAACACACGTGATATTTAATTGACATAGACACAACACTCGTCTCAGTAGCCTTTCATAAATCTCTTTCATTACCCATTTTTTCTTCTTTCCATTTCAGCGTTTCTTATTACTACACTCCTGGAAATTGAAATAAGAACACCGTGAATTCATTGTCCCAGGAAGGGGAAACTTTATTGACACATTCCTGGGGTCAGATACATCACATGATCACACTGACAGAACCACAGGCACATAGACACAGGCAACAGAGCATGCACAATGTCGGCACTAGTACAGTGTATATCCACCTTTCGCAGCAATGCAGCCTGCTATTCTCCCATGGAGACGATCGTAGAGATGCTGGATGTAGTCCTGTGGAACGGCTTGCCATGCCATTTCCACCTGGCGCCTCAGTTGGACCAGCGTTCGTGCCGGACGTGCAGACCGCGTGAGATGACGCTTCATCCAGTCCCAAACATGCTCAATGGGGGACAGATCCGGAGATCTTGCTGGCCAGGGTAGTTGACTTACACCTTCTACAGCACGTTGGGTGGCACGGGATACATGCGGACGTGCATTGTCCTGTTGTAACAGCAAGTTCCCTTGCCGGTCTAGGAATGGTAGAACGATGGGTTCGATGACGGTTTGGATGTACCGTGCACTATTCAGTGTCCCCTCGACGATCACCAGTGGTGTGCGGCCAGTGTAGGAGATCGCTCCCCACACCATGATGCCGGGTGTTGGCCCTGTGTGCCTCGGTCGTATGCAGTCCTGATTGTGGCGCTCACCTGCACGGCGCCAAACACGCATACGACCATCATTGGCACCAAGGTAGAAGCGACTCTCATCGCTGAAGACGACACGTCTCCATTCGTCCCTCCATTCACGCCTGTCGCGACACCATTGGAGGCGGGCTGCACGATGTTGGGGCGTGAGCGGAAGACGGCCTAACGGTGTGCGGGACCGTAGCCCAGCTTCGTGGAGACGGTTGCGAATGGTCCTCGCCGATACCCCAGGAGCAACAGTGTCCCTAATTTGCTGGGAAGTGGCGGTGCGGTCCCCTACGGCACTGCGTAGAATCCTACGGTCTTGGCGTGCATCCGTGCGTCGCTGCGGTCCGGTCCCAGGTCGACGGACACGTGCACCTTCCGCCGACCACTGGCGACAACATCGATGTACTGTGGAGACCTCACGCCCCACGTGTTGAGCAATTCGGCGGTACGTCCACCCGGCCTCCCGCATGCCCACTATACGCCCTCGCTCAAAGTCCGTCAACTGCACATACGGTTCACGTCCACGCTGTCGCGGCATGCTACCAGTGTTAAAGACTGCGATGGAGCTCCGTATGCCACGGCAAACTGGCTGACACTGACGGCGGCGGTGCACAAATGCTGCGCAGCTAGCGCCATTCGACGGCCAACACCGCGGTTCCTGGTGTGTCCGCTGTGCCGTGCGTGTGATCATTGCTTGTACAGCCCTCTCGCAGTGTCCGGAGCAAGTATGGTGGGTCTGACACACCGGTGTCAATGTGTTCTTTTTCCATTTCCAGGAGTGTATTTTCTGTTGTAATACCTGTCGCAACTGTCCTCAAAGATAAAAACTTAGAAGCTTTTAATATAGTGTACTGTTTTTGGGCTATCTTTATTTTAATAAGTGCAAAGCAGTAAGTATAGTGCTCGCAAAATGCCGTGGCCACTAGATGCGCAGTCTGCTGGGAAAGAGTGGTGACAGCGGCAGTGGTGGGGGGTCGCTCAGAAGGCTGTAGGGGAAATGTCGTGTGCTGGAGGTGAAAGTGCAGTTCTAGACTGAAGCCTGTGCTCACATGTTTTGTGAATATTAAGTGGGTCCCCTTCACGCCCACACTTGCAGGGTGACCATTCAAAAAGATCTACTGACACCTCCGCTTTCGTTAGTATCTAAACCGCATTCCGCCGGAAAAGCAGCGATTTATTTTCGCCTGGCTTGTTAACCATTTGTAACTTTCAGAGAAGTGTCATAAGTAGCGAATTTTGAGTAAAACCTACACATTTCTCTGGTTACCATGTCAAAATTTGCTTATTTTGCCAAAACATAGCATAGTTTACACAATATCACCTCACTAACACGTGCAGACATAAATGCAACAGAATTCTGGAACAGTCGTTTATTACGTGAGGAACTGAGGAAAAGTAAAGTCAATAGCATATGATAAAGCACATCCTCAGTACAAAAAAAGTTTAATATCTTCACATACGTTCTTTCACCAAAAAATTCTGTAGTTGATGGAATAACACGATAGGTAACGGAATTTTACATAATAACGATACGGTAAAATACTCTCCTCTTTGCGTGCTATCATTTCCACAGTCTCATTTCAATATCTGAAACCGTTTGTGAAATATGAGGGATGTTGTGGATATTTCAGTCTCTTTATCGCTGGCGCGGCACGATCGCAAAGAGAGTGCTACATCATATCAATTTTCTTAAGAATGGTTACAGACAGATATCTCTACACAACTCTACCAGGTGTAGAAGTATACAAGTGGAATTTGGTTGCAATAATTACACCCGTCTGTTGATTGAAACTTGATAAACAATATTTTATCCAAAATAATCACCACTGCTATTCATGCATTTCTCACACCTCTGCGGCATGCTATGAAAGCCATGTCAAAAAAATAAAAACATAAAAAATAAAATAAAATAAAATATAAAAAAGCAGCTCTTCTTTTAAAGCGAACCAGTCAGCGAGCCACTTTTGTACATTTGCATACGAACTGAAGCGTTATACAGCGAGAGCGTGTCCCAGTGATGCAAACAGATGATAATCGGACGGAGCCAAGCACGGGGAATAAGCCGCATGCCCTAGTATTTCCCAACTGAACGCCTCGGTCGTTTCCCTGACCCGTTTTTCTGTGTGTGATGGGGTGTTGTCATGGAGCAATATGATTTTGTGTTGCCTTTTTCCATATTCCGGTCGTTTTCCACGTAATGCTCGATTAAATCGATAATTTTCTGTTGGTAGCGATCAGTGTTAACGGTTTCCCCATGTTTTAGCAGCTCATAATAGATGATATCCTTCTGATACCACTAAACACAGAACATTGTCATCTTTCCAAAGCCATTTGGTCTTTCAGTGCTCGTCGATGGTTTGCCTGGATTCACCCATCACTGCTTAGCATTCTCAAAATATATCCATTTTTCATCACCTGTCACTATTCGATGGAGAAACAACTTTCTTTTGTATCTGGCGAGCAACATTTCACAAGTCGTCTTTCGAGTTGCTTGCTGTCTTTTATTCAGTTCACGTGGAACCCGTTTTCCCACTCTCTGCACCTTTCCCATGGCTTTCAACCCCAAAGAAACGGCTTTCTGCGTCACATTCAATTGTTCCGCATGTTCATGTTGAGTTTGAGTATCATCTTCATCCAATAAGGCCTGCAATTCGTTGTCTTCGAAGTTTTTCGGCTAAAGATGGGCTGGGAAGAGAATTGTCATGTTCTGAAGGGGTGGACATTTACTGCCTTGACAGAGAAAAGAGAGAGGAGGCGTCGGTTTACAAAGCTGGAGGCCACAGAGGCCTCGTAGTATGGGCACAGCGGGCGGGAGGTTGCTTTCTCGTGTGACGAAAATAATTTCAGGCTAATGTACCTGCAGAAAGAGTGTTATGCAGAACAAGGCGAAAAAACATCCCTTTAGTGCGAAGTAATGCGGAAGCGATGCTCGCGAGCTGATCTCTGAGGAATTTTCTCACCGAAAGTGCCGGGACACGCTTCCTGCCGAAAAGCAGAGACGCGATTTTCATTGGCAGAGTGCTAATGATGTAGGAGAGGAACTGTAAACTTCCCGGACATCTTCTGAAAGGAGTACGACCTCCAGGCGATTGGCTGGCAGATTCATGGCTCCTGTACTGGGTGGTAATGTTTTTGTAATGGCTAACTGGAGTCACAGCCTGAATGATGCCGCTTGTCCAGAAGGGTGTGGCATGGAGAGAACACTTCCCTCCCAGAATCGATTGAGGGTATTTCCCTGCCAGGATCGATCGAAGACAGTGCGCTCTCGGGATCGACCTAGAGACTTTGCTAGTGAGCCACAGTGGAGTATCAGGCGCTTACACTTTGAGAAGTGACGCTTTCAACACAGCGAGCGAGTGATGTATTTACTCAGTGACAGAATTGGTATTCTGTTTACTCGAGTGACGATTCTGTAGCTCTCTGTGGAGTCTAATGATGTAGTGTCACTGCCCTTCTACATCTTTGCATAGATGCTCAGGACAGCAGCACGTGAACATTCGACCAGCTCCGCCGGTTTGAGAAACTCGTTTACAGGCTCTGCGTAATAATAATCTCCCATTCGTCTCGGGGCAGAACTATAACATGGTGGGGAAATCTACTCGGAAGTTCACTGAGGCTTTTTGCAGATGATGCTGTGGTGTATCGAGAGGTTGTAACAATGGAAAATTGTACTGAAATGCAGGAGGATCTGCAGCGAATTGACACATGGTGCAGGGAATGGCAATTGAATCTCAATGTTGACAAGTGTAATGTGCTGCGAATACATAGAAAGATAGATCCCTTATCATTTAGCTACAAAATAGCATGTCAGCAACTGGAAGCAGTTAATTCCATAAATTATATGGGAGTACGCATCAGGAGTGATTTAAAATGGAATGACCATATAAAGTTGATCGTCGGTAAAGCAGATGCCAGACTGAGATTCATTGGAAGAATCCTAAGGAAATGCAATCCGAAAACAAAGGAAGTAGGGTACAGTACGCTTGTTCGCCCACTGCTTGAATACTGCTCAGCAGTGTGGGATCCGTACCAGGTAGGCTTGATAGAAGAGATAGAGAAGATCCAAGGGAGAGCAGCGCGCTTCGTTACAGGATCATTTAGTAATCGCGAAAGCGTTACGGAGATGATAGATAAACTCCAGTGGAAGACTCTGCAGGAGAGACGCTCAGTAGCTCGGTACGGGCTTTTGTTAAAGTTTCGAGAACATACCTTCACCGAAGAGTCAAGCAGTATATTGCTCCCTCCTACGTGTATCTCGCGAAGAGACCATGAGGATAAAATCAGAGAGATTAGAGCCCACGCAGAAGCATACCGACAATCCTTCTTTCCACGAACAATACGAGACTGGAATAGAAGGGAGAACCGATAGAGGTACTCAGGGTACCCTCCGCCACACACCGTCAGGTGACTTGCGGAGTATGGATGTAGATGTAGATGTAGATGTAGAATTTCCGTTCCTGGCTAGTAAGCAAGCAGAAATCTTGATTCGTATTCTGGCTTTTTATGAGGTAACTTCAGCTCTAGGGATTGGCAGACGACATGTTGCGTGCACTGAACGGGCAGAGAATTGCAGCTACGCCACGTACACTGATGTGCAAATCATTATGACCACCTAAGGTTTAATAGTTTGTTCGTCCGTTTTTGGAACGAAATACATCTCTGATGCTGCGTATCTTTGATCCGACAGTTTGTTGGTTGGTTTGTGGAGGTATTTGGGATTAGATGTTTACGCACAGGTCACATAATTCGCGTAAATAAAGGACCACTTATTCGCGTACGCGGTGATTGCATCCTATAGCGACCCAGATGGGTTCCATAGGATTTACATCAGGCGAATCGCATTCCGCTGCTAGGAAAGCCCCTGGTCATGATTGCATTCAAAACCGTGTCCTCCAGGAGTTCACGGATAAAGCAACTGAGTACCTAACACACATAACGAATGCCATACTAAAACACCAACACTTCCCCGCCTTTTGGAAGACGGCCAAGGTCCTGATGTTCAGGAAGCCGGGGAAAGACCACAGCCTCCCACAAAATTACCGACCCATCAGCCTTCTGAGTTCGCTCAGTAAGATTGTTGAGAAGGTGATTTTCAAACGCATCACTAGGCACTGCATAACAAATGATATCCTGAGACCGGAGCAATTCGGCTTCAGGAATCACCACTCCACAACACAACAACTCCTACAGGTCGTTGAACATATAACACATGGCTTCAACATAAACAAAGCTACAGGGTCAGTGTTCCTGGACATCGAAAAGGCTTTCGACCGTCTATGGCACAACGGCCTCATCCGCAAACTCAGCGACGCGGGATTCCCCGACGGGCTGCTGCGTCTAATACACTCATACCTCACAGACAGGAGTTTCAACACTGACGTGCAGGGAAAACAATCAACACGACACGGTATACACGCGGGAGTACCCCAGGGAGGCATCCTAGGGCCCCTACTGTTTAACCTCTACATAAACGATCTCCCAATCACACACAACACAATGATGGCAATCTACGCGGATGACACAGCCATCCTTGCGCAAGATTGGAAACCATCAAACATTACGTCACGCCTACAGACTGCACTCAGAGTGGCCGAGCCTTGGTTGGAGAAATGGCGTGTTAGAGTAAACGTCGACAAGTGCGAAGCCGTTCTGTTCACTAGAAGACCGAAGCAACTGCGCAAACACCGCTACTGCAGACCAATAACTCTAATTGCACGTCCAATACGTTTCCGCGAGAAAGTCAAATACCTCGGTGTCTGGCTGGACCGGAAATTACTCTGGGGGGACCACATACATGACCAACCGAGCTAGCGCGAGGCTCAAACAGCTCCATCCTACGCTCAACAGGCGTAGCACACTGAACAGAAGGGTGTCGAGGTCCATGTACATGACACTTATTCGACCCCTGATGACGTACGCATCTCCTGTCTGGGGATACGCTGCGCCTACACGCCTGCGCCGTCTGCAGCTCATACAAAACAAAGTACTCAAAATCATAAGCAATGCTCCACGATACACACGCATCGCGGACCTTCACCGGGAATACCGACTTGAGACTCTCACGGAGGTAATCCACAAACTCACCACAAGACTATACAGAAACTCCAGACATTCGCAGAACCCGTTTATTCTGAATCTGGGGAACTACGACCACAACCATAGATGGAAACATAAAAGACCAAAAGACATACTTGTAAGGACATAACATCTATGGCCAAGCATACGCAAACATAACGGCACAGGCGAGCCCCTGTTAATCAGACGCCATTACTGGATATCCAGCTGAAATACACTGCCGAATAACTGGCACCACACAGGGAAGCCGTACCGTACGCTGCATGTAGACAAGCTCCACACATCCCCCACACAGTGAGATGATCTATGGCCGATCTCCCACTACTGTATAACGATCTTGATTGTTCCAGGAATGTAGCAGCTGCAGCAACTGGGACACATCGCCATCGCTTGTCACGGTAATGATGCATGATACCTATACTAACAAATCCAACCTTGCATGAGCTATCGCAGCTAGTAAGCCACTACTGCTCTTACTACCCATCCCGCTGTCGCAGAGGTTTTTTCCCACGGCACGAGCCATGGCACTTTTTTCCCTCTGCTCTTCAAATCGCTACCCTCACTCGCGTTTCGTCCACTATCTATCACCTGATGGACCGTGTTAATGCGTAGTCCTACCCAGACGCACGGACAACATCACAGCCCAGCATCCTGTGATCCACTTACTAGATAACTAACATGTTTTACGGAGGTGACAGTAGAACTTTTGATTTGGTCACCACGTTGGTGCGGGCGTGGAGGGGCCCCATCTCTAATCAAGGCGAATCTGGTAACCGAAACAGTAACGTAACTTCACTATAACGCCCCTCAAACCAATGTAGCATTGTTCTGGCACCGAGACACGGGCAATTATATTGCTGAAAGATGACCCGTCGGGGCAGACATCAAGCATGAAGGGATGCAGGTCTTTCCCAGCTGTCACTGTGTCTTCGCTTACTACCACAGGTCCTATGCATGCGCAGCAGAATGTTTCCCTTAGCATAATTCTGCTCCCATCAGCCTGTGTCCCTGGCGTACTGCACGTTTCGAGCCGCTGTTCATCTCGATGACGGCGTTTGTGGAGACAACCATTGACCAAGTGTAGCAAAAATGTGATTCACCCGAAAAGCCGACACGTTTTCGTCAGTCGACGGTCGAATCTCGAAGGTTACTTGCCCACTGCAGTCGTAATTGACGATGTCGTTGGGTCAACATCTGGTGACCTGCTGCGGAGCTCCACGTTCAACAACGTAAGATGACCAGTGTCCTCCGAAACACTTGTGTGTGCGTCAACATTGTGTTTTTTGTGTAGAGATGCCACAGATCACCAAGTATCCTAATTTACAGAGCAGACAATCCTCCGAACCCCACGTTCTCTGAGGACTCGTGGACGACCAACCATTTAGTTTCACTGCCCTTCTACATCTTTGCATAGATGCTCAAGACAGCAGCACGTCAACATTCGACCAGCTCCGCCGTTTTTGAGAAACTTGTTTACAGGCTCTGCGTAATAATAATCTCCCATTTGTCAAAGTCGCTTATTTCAATGGATTTCCACATTTGCAGCCCATATCTTCGCTAGTGTGATCCGCCGTCCGTGACTGTTCCGCTTACATACTTGTGTTAACGCGTCATGTGCTCGAAATGCCACCAGGCGGCCTCCAGTGTCGCGGTGAGCAATGGTCATAATGTTTTGACTTGACTCGGCACAGCGGCGAACGCCGTAGCTTAAAGATTATCAATGCAATGGTACCGCTTTACTACTTCAATAGGTGATCTGCATCCTCCAGTTTGGCTGATAGGGAACACTCACACTAAATGTGTTGAATTCCATTTGTCTGTCCACTGAGCGGTTTGTTAAAGTGTCTGTCAGATTGAAGGTCTTCTGTCCTCACGTGTAATCCGTATCAGCCAACTTGTGTCCATCTAATAATGGAGGGTAGAATCTGACATACAATTTCTTGCGCTCTACATATTCTGCCGGCCGGTGTGGCCGAGCGGTTCTAGGCGCTTCAGTCTGGAACCGCGCGACCGCTACGGTCGCAGGTTCGAATCCTGCCTCGGGCATGGATGTGTGTGAAGTCCTTAGGTTAGTTAGGTTTAAGTAGTTCTAAGTTCTAGGGGACTGATGACCTCAGATGTGAAGTCCCATAGTGCTCAGAGCCATTTTTTCTGCATATTCTCATGTTCTTTGGGAATTAATAATTTACGGTATCCAAGTTGTGATTCATTCTAGTAGCATCCCGATAGGAATGATTGGTTTGATGTGCTAAACTGAAGTAAGACCACAACAAGATACTTCGTTTTATGGAAATCTCTAGCTGTGGACTGTCAATCGTCATAATAATTTGTAGACATGGGAAGTTCGGTGCGGAGGCAACATTGGGAAACAACACAAACACACTACAGGGGTTTACAAGTTCGGTTAGTAAAAACAACAAAAATTGACATGACTATCTGCAGATTTCTATGTATTGCTGTGCATTCATGTCGAAATAAAAAGCCTGTGCCTTAATAGAAACGTTACATCGTATGGGTGGTTGAACAAAGATCACATCGTGTATTAAATGCTTGTTCCTCGAAACGTAGCCACTCATTTGTAATAATATCTCACGTGGTTTGTAGTCATAATAGAAGAAAAACGACCGAGAAATACACATTAAGTACTGATGCCAAACAAAAACAGACGCTCCCACGCCGCTAATCTGGCGAAAGTGGCTGGTCAGGAGCTTATCTCATACTATTTGCCAGTACTGTACTCTGCTCCACCTTTTATTTTCTCTAACCGGACGTATGAAAAATCATCTAGTGGACTAAATCAGTTTATGCGACGTCAGTAGGAAATCTGTTTCTTCCGATCTTTTAGACTTGAGCATTGTGCTTTCTTTCAGATATTGTCAGTTATGCTTTTTGATGATCGAACTGAACCTGTGCATCAACAGTTTTCTTTTCATCCCGCAAGCACTTCAATCAGTCGTAAATAGGAGGTGCATTCAGTAGGTAATGCAACTGATTCTTTTTCAGAAAGCAGGTTGGCTTTAGTAAGGATTCCAATACACAATATTACTCCCCACTCTTTTGGCTAAAACTTCATTCTTCAACATAATCCCTGTTTAATGGGACGGCCTTACGCCACCTTAGTGGGGAGCCTGTATGTCCATATGGTACCACTCTACTGGTCGATGTCAGATCCAATGTCTAGCTGCAACTCATACATAAAAAGGGGGAAAAAGGGGGGACATAAAAACAAAGTAAACGGAGATAATGGAATTTAAAATATACATTAATAAGGGGACATTCACTGGGGGCAGTTAAAAAGTTGACATAAAGTTAAAAGAACACAGCTGTAAGTTCGTAGGGCACTTGAAATACACTGGATCAAACACAAGTTAAGAGTTGGCCACAGTATAAAAGACACACACAGCAAGACACTTAAAAAAGCCACTGTAAACAACGGAGCACACACGAAGAATAAAACCACTGGTAGGGATCTGCCGAGGAACGGGAGGCCGAAGAGGAAGGAAGAAAAAGAGGAGAGGAAGGTGTGGTGGGGTGGTTGGCTGGGGGAGTGGGAGGAAAAGGAAATGGGGTGCACCAAGAGGCAGGAGACGGAAGGGGCGGAAGATGAAGAGGAAAGACAAAGCAGGAGGGAGCACAGAGATACAGAAGGGGGTATGGGAAAGGGAGGGGGTGTAGGAGGGAGGAAAACCGCCCAGGGAAAGGAAAGGGGAGGGGGGAGGAAGCCATGAGGAGAGGGGGATGATGTCAGGGCGAAGATCATCATCTGGGAAGGTTAGGCGCTGGAAGTTGCGGTGGGAAAGGGGGTGGAGGGCGTGGAGATGGAGAGAGGGCGGGACACAACGGTAAAGGCATGGCAACGAGCTGGGGATGGAGAGGAAGGGGGACACCAGGGGGTGGGGGGATCGAATTGGCAGATGATGTAAAGGGTGCAGATGTGTTCGAGGAAAAGGAGAAGGTGGAGGAAGGGGATGAGACGTAGAGGACGCACATGGGGCACAGACGGCAGATACAAAAGGCAAGGTGGAGTGCATGGCTTTCCAGAATTAGGAGGGCTTTATAGGCTTTATAGAATCTGGAAGGGGTGGAAATCGAAGCGACACTAGCGTAAATAGGATGGGGCAGATCAAGGATTTGTAGGTGTAAAGGATAGAGGAAGGATGTAGTCCCCATGTCAGGCCAGACAGCAGTTTCAGGAGACGGAGTCTATTGTGGGATTTGTGTTGGATTGTAAGGAGATATGGAGTCCAGGTGAGGTGGCGATCAAGGGTGAGGCCTAGGTATTTTAGGGTAGGAGTGAGGTGGATAGGATGCCCATAAATATTTAGGTAGAAATCATGGTGACGGAAGGAGCAGGTGGTGTGGCCCATAATGATTGCCTGGGTCTTGGAGGGATTAAAATGAAGGAACCAATGGTTGCACCAAGTGGTGAACTGGTCAAGGTGGGATTGGAGGGTACATTGGGACCGTTGAAGGGTAGCACAAAGGGCCAGGAAGGTGGTGTCATCAGCAAATTGGAGGAGATGAACAGAGGGGGAGGTTTGGGTATATCAGCTGCACAGGAGATAGAGGAGAGGCGAAAGGATGGAGCATTGGGGGATGCCGGTGGTGGGCTAGAAAGTATGGGAGTTGGAATTGTGGTTAGAGACATAGGAGGGACGACAGGAGAGGAAGAAAGCAATGAGATGGACGAAATTGATAGGGATATCATTGACCTAGAGTTTGTAAAGGATCCCAGGCTGCCAGACACAGTCATAATGGTTCTGGAGGTCAAGGGAAAGAAAGATAGCATAGGAATGAGAGTTAAGTTGGAGGGAAAGAAGATTGGTAAGGTTAAAGAGCTGGTCGTTGACTGAGAAGGAGGGACAAGAGCCACACTGGGTAAGGGGAAGGAGGTGGTGCTGGTTAAGGTAGCGATGAATACAGCAGGAGAGGATGGACTCGAAGACCTTACTGAACATGGAGGTCAGGCAGATGGGACAAGAGAAAGAGGTGTCAGAAAGGGATTTGTTAGGTTTAGGGAACAATAGAACATGGGAAGCCTTCTACAGGACAGGGTAAAAACCAGTGGAGAGGAGGGCAGCAAGGACGGAGGAGCTTCCTTGATGTAGCGGTAGATGACACCATCGTGACCAGGGGCGTTGTTGCGTTTGGAGCGTAGGACGAGTGTGATCTCATGTGCGGTGATGAGAGTGTTGATATCTGAGGGGTAACTGATCCAAGTAATAGAAACTAGGGGCGAGCAGTGCGACAGAGGTATCAGTGCAGTCAAGGACGGATTGAAGAGGGAGTAATTGAAGTGGGGATCGTCAGGAATGGAGAAGATCTCGGATAAGTGGGAAACATTATGGGTAGCCTTACTGGGCACAAATGGTTACTTCCTCTTCCTCCATTGCTCTTTATGAGCTGTTAGGCGTCGAGGAATGCACCGGGCGCACACATCTCTGAGTACCCCAACAGGTGTAAGAATCTGTCAACACTACGAACAGAATCGTCCAGTTGTGCAGTGAGGTGTTTGACTGTGTTCCGTCGATCACCTCGAATGAGAGTGTCCGCACTTTCCAAGATTTCGGGAGTCACAGCTGTATGTGGCCAGCTGGCACGTGTGAGATGGGGAAAGTCTGCGCGACCTTGATGCGATGATGACAGACACCTTACCCAACGACTCACAGTAGCTTTTTCACTACCAGGCCTCCATAGACATTCTGCAAGCTCCTGTGACTATCTGCGATGCCGTGGTTTTCAGCCAAAAGAAACTGAGACAGCTCTTTTCTTGGAACGCACCTCAGTTACAGACGCTATTTTGAAGGCTACATATGGCACCGTCACCTACACAAATTTCATGAAACTATAGGGCCTGAAGCGGTAATATTTCTCGACGTATCAAAAAAAATTTGCATTTTTTCAGCCTTAATTAGCCGAGAAAAAAGCAATAAAACACCGAAATTATATAAAATTAAACGGAAGAAGAAAAAAATATAAAAATTGGCCAAACAAAATAACAGTGAATTTACCATTGATTCCGTATTTTTGTATTTCCGGAAGGCTTTTGACACTGTACCACTTCTTCTACTGAAATGGCGTGTCTATGGAATATCGCCTTATCATGTGACTAGATTCGTAGTTTCCTGTCAGAAAGGTCAAAGTTCGTAGTAACTGGTGGAAAACAGAAGTGATTTCTGGCGTTACCCAAGGTCGTGTTATAGGCCCTTTGCTGTTCCTTATCTGTATAAACGATTTGGGAGGCAATGTGACCAGTCGTCTTAGGTTATTTGCAGATGACGCTGTCGTTTATCGACTAGTAAATTCATCAGAATATCAAAACAAATTGCAAAACGATTTAGAAAAGATATATGTATGGTGCGAAAATTGGCAGTTGACCCCAAATACCGAAAAGTGTGAGGTTATCCACATGAGTGCCAAAAGGAATCCGTTAAACGTCGGTTAAACGAGAAATCAGTAAAATCTAAAGACTGTAAATTCAACTGAATACCTAGGAATTACAACTACGAGCAACATAAGTTGGAAGTAACACATAGAAAATGTTGTGAGGAAGAATAACCAAAGACTGCGTTTTACTGGCAGAACGCTTAGGAAATGTAACAAATCTACTAAGGAGACCGCCTACACTACACTTGTCCGTCCTCTTTTACAATATTGCTGCACGTCATGGGATACTTTCCAGATAGGATTGACGGAATACATCGAGAAAGTTCAAAGAAGGGCAGCACATTTTGTGTTATCGCGAAACAAGGCAGATAGTGTTACTGAAATGACACAGTATATGGGATGGACATCGTTAAAAGAAAGGCGTTTTTCGTTGCGGAGGAATCTTCTCACGAAATTCAAATCACCAAATGACGATTGCGGAAATAGTTTGTTAACGCCGACCTACATAGGAATAAACGATCACCATGATAAAATAAGGGAAATCAAAGCTAGTGTGGAAAGATATAGATGTTCGTTCGTTCCGCACGCTGTACGAGATTGAAATAATAGAGAATTGTGAATGTGGTTCGATGAACCCTCTGCCAGGCATTTAAATGTGATTTGTAGAGTTTCCATGCAGTTGTAGTTGTAGATGTAGAAAATTGACAAAATATAGCACCAAATAATAACACTGAAATCAGAAAAAATGACACTGAAATTTTTAAAAAGTAACACCGAATTTGGCTTCAAAATAAAACAATTTTTTTCCTGTTCCTAACTATAACACAATAATCGTAGGTCCTAAAATTAAAATAAATATAAGAAAAACAGAAAGAATCAAGAACAGATACAAAATGTATTTTCGAATGTGTCGTACGAATCTATAAAACGGGGAACATAGCGAAAACGTATTATTGCCAAAAGAGGTATGTGGGTGCAAACATGTCACAGGATAGACTAGTGACAAACTCACTATCGATAACGCGGCTGGAACAAGATTGACGTGTTTAGAACCAGCACAGGCAGTGAGAATTCACTGTGGACTTATAGGGTCCTGTATTGGAATATACGTCCATCTCAGTTTTATGGAAGACCGTTAATCTCAAAATACAGTATATCTGGGATATGCTCAACAACCGTAAATCCGCCATCTTTGTCTCCCTTGATGAAGAGAAAGCATACGATCGCATTTGACATTTCGATCTCCTTTTCAAACTCCAGACATAGCCAGTTTCAATGAGCTACGCCCGCTTAACTGCATCCTCCATCTCCTATCGCCCACCGTATGTCATTATTAACAATACCAACTCCCGTACCTTCCACCTCACTGAGGGAGCACTCCAAGGTTCCGTTCTCTCCCCTCTCCTTTACCTCTCATACACTGCTGATGTGCACAGCCACCTTCTCGCATCCATCTCCTTCAGTGTGCTGATGACACCGCTTTCCTTGCCCTTTATCCTATGCTCCAAGAACCACATCGATCAGCTTACCTCCTGGTGTAACCGATGGCTCCTTAAGATTAACCCCTCCAAAATCCAAGCAGTAATTGTAGGACGCACTATCCGAACCTTCCCTCTCCATGATTTCTACCTCATAATGTACGACCGTCCCGTCCAGTTAACTAACATACCTTCGGCAGATAACTAACGTGGAAACCTTACCTACTACTCATCCAACAGAGAGCCCACAACAGACTATCATTCTGTCCCTCCTACTTGTCAGTATTTGTCACATATTCCTTTCCTCTCTGATTCTGCGTAAAACGTCCTCACTTCCTCACTTTATCAGTCCATCTAACTTTCAACATTCGTCTGGTGCTCCAGGCGTATATGCTCAGAAATTTCTTCCTCAAATTAAGACCAATGTTTGATACTAGTCACCCCTCTTAGGCAGGAATGTCCTTTTTTCCAGTGCTAGTCTGCTTTTGATGCCCTCCTTGCTCCATTCGTCATTTGTTAATTTGCTGCCTATGTATTCCTTATGGCAATATCTATAGCCTTAGAGAACTTCAAAAGTATCTCTTCATTCCTTAGTACTTCCATATCCCACTACTCTCTCTTCCTGACTAATCGCTTAAACTACTTCTCATTACTTTCGTCTTCTTTCGATTTATTCTCGATCAATATTCTGTACTCGTTAGAACAGTGAGAAATTTAACATCAGGAGAGATGGCCACGAAGTAGACGAAGTCATGGAGTTCTACTATGTATTCGTTAGACTGCTCAAACCGTTCGGAAGATCATGTAACTTTTCTTCACTTTCACTCAGGATAACAATGTCATCAATGAATCGTAACGTTGATATCGTTTAACCTTGAATTTTAATTCAGCTCATGAACTTTTCTTTTACTTACATTATTTCTTATTCGATGTATAGAAAAAGCAGAATGCGGGATATTTGTGCCACTGCCAGTCCCCACTACCCACGTGCCTACATAGGGCAAGGGTGTATGAAATAACAATAAAGGAAAGGACCTGTTATTGGTTCTTCCTGTTTTTGTATTTTACCACTGTTACAGTCGAAATCTAGACCTGCAATAAATTAGAAATTTCTGCCACTTAAATATTCAACGGTCACTGTGCACCACCGGTATCCAATGGATTGTATCGTAGTTCGAATTCTAGGAATTACCGCACGATGATCTACTTTATGATTGGGTTGCGAAATTTTATTTTGGCTGCGCTAGTAAACTTTAATTCGAAATATCTTATCTTGAAAAACATAGAGAAATTTCCTGTCATTTGATCCATTAATATATTTAAAGATTAGAATCTCCTTTTTCTTTTCTTTTTTTACCACTTGCCGATTAAATATTACTCTACTATACGTTATCCGCGTCAAGAACGCATCTGAAGGCATCGAGATCAAAAACTGAAAAAGGTAAGAAAGGCTACTGAATGATGTGTGTATGGAAACTACCAGTTTAACTATTTTCTGTCAGCTTCGAGGACATTTGTTTGCCAAGGTGAAGTTCTCTCTTTCACGTCATTTAGATACTGCACCATACCGGTTTTATTTTGCGGAAGGACAGAGGAAGGATGTAAGGAGTGAAGAGTGGAATTTTTCGTATCATTAGAGACGAATCAAACGTCGTATTGTGGAAAAGATGTATCAAGATACCGGTCGGGATATTTCCAAGTGAACTTGAGAAAAACAGATTTCCATAGTCGAGCTGGTGTTTAAAACACTGTCCTTCGCAATACAAGTCGAGTGTCTTTATTTTTGCAACACCTCACCCAGTGGCACCATAAAAAGGGAACTTGCAGTGTTGCAGTAGTATTACTCATCTACAAACCGCTCCTACGTAATTTACACTCTTACCTACAAGCACGTATGAAGTGAACGTTTTGCGCAACTGCGCGAAGAAAATTACAGGCCACGTAAAAACCGCCCGCAACATCGACATTGAGGTCAGCCTCCGTATACCGGCGGACGCGGGAAATCCTACATTCTCACTCGTGAATACACGTCCTGAATTCCTCTATTGGCTGTGAAATCTACTTCAGTTTTTTTGTATTTTTTTGGAAGGTATCTGAGAGTGCAGCACCCTTGAAATAATTAAAATAACTGACCAATATGACAGAAAACGTTTAGTCAGAATAGTGTTATGTTAAGAAAAACTCGGTCCCGCCGTGTTACCCGCGGTTAAACAGTAATTTATAAAAAAAAAGTTAATACCCAAACTCACTGTCCACGCGTATGTGCCATCATAAAAATTATGTCTTGCAACTCTTGCGGCGTGAGCCATTTGCTGTCCAGCAAACCGCTCGACACACGAAACATCATTTTCGCCCTTTTTATTGCTCACGAAAACCTCACAATGCATATTGTATCGCCATACAGTGATACCTTCAGAGGTGCTGGTCCAGACTGCTGTACACACCGGTACCTCTAATACCCAGTAGCATTTCCTCTTGCATTATCAATGCCTGTATTTGTCGTCGTCCATAAACAGCCCTTTTCAATCTACCCCAGGCATGTTTCATAGGGGTCATGTCTGGAGAACGTGCTGGCCACTGTAGTCGAGCGATGTCGTTATCCTGAAGGAAGTCATTCACAAGATGTGCACGATATGGGGGCAAATTGTCGTCAATGAAGACGAATGACTCGCCACTACGCTGCCGATATGGTTGCACTATTCGTCGGACGATAGCAGTCACGTATCGTACAGCCCTTGCGGCGCCTTCCAAGACCGCATGCGGCGTACGTCGGCCTAACGTAATGCTACCCCAAAACGGCAGGGAACCTCCGCCTTGCTGCACTCGCTGGACGGTGTCTAAGGCGTTCAGCCTGACCGGGTTGCATCCAAATACGTCCCCGACGATTGCCTGGTTGAAGGCATATGCTACACTCATCGGCGAAGAGAACGTGATGCCAATTCTGAACGGTCTAGTCGGCATGTTGTTGGGCCCATCTGTACTGCGCTGCATTGTGTCGTGGTTGCAAAAATGGACCTCGCCATGGACGTCGGAAGTGATGTTGCGCATTATGCAGCCTATTGCACACAATTTGAGTCGTAACACGCCGTCCTGTGGCTACACGAAAAGCATTATTCAACATGGTGGCGTTACTGTCAGGGTTCCTCTGAGCCATAATCCGTAGGTAGCGGTCATCCACTGCATTAGTAGCACTTGGGCGGCCTAAACGAGGCTTGTCATCGACAGTTCCCGTCTCTCTGTATCTCCTCCATGTCCGAACATCATCGCTTTGGTTCACTGCAAGACGCCTGGACAGTTTCCTTGTTGAGAACGCTTCCTGGCACAAAGAAACAATGCGGACGCGAAGAACCGCGGTATTGGCCGTCTAGGCATCGTCGAACTACAGACAACACGTGCCGCGTACCTCATTCCTCGTGGAATGACTGGAGCTGCTCGGCTGTCGGACCCCCTCCGTATAATAGGCCCTGCTATTGCATGGTTGTTTACGTCTTTGGGTGGGCTTAGTGACATCTCTGAACAGTCAATACAATATCCACAGTCAACGTCTATCTTCAAGAGTTCTGGGAACCGGGTAATGCGAAACTTTTTTGGATATGTGTATTTACAGGCCGAGTAGCGAATAATTTCACTATTATTGTCTATATGCTTATCAGAGGAAGATCGTAACTGTCTCTATAATTATGGAGAGCCACAAATGTAATGCAATACGTTTGTATAAACAATGTTCAGAGACTTGTTCTTCTCTGCGTATTTGTAGGGATAGCTGAGTATCCGGCGTTGCCGTGCTATTTATTTCTTCCAGTCTTCTATTAGTTCACATTCTCCTTCCCAACCTATCTGACCATCTCCTCCACAGCATCTCTCTGCCCAAATCCTACACTCATGACTTTCTGTCGATCTCATCTTGTTCCTCTATCTGTCCATCTCCTCCTTCGCTTTTTCCCTGACCAACTCCTCCTTTCCCTTCTCTCAGTCCATCTTCTCCACCCCACCCTCTCCCTGTCCGTCTCTTTCTCTTCTCTTTCACTGTCAGTGTCTCCCTTCCCTCTCGCTGTATACCTTCTCCACCCCCATTGTCTATTTATCTCTCCTCCTGTCCCCTCTCTATGTCCATCTCCCCCTCCCACTCTCTTTATACATCTCCTCCTTCCCCACCCTTTGTATGTCCATCTCCTCCTTGCCCTCCTCCCTATGTATGTCATTCTGTTTCTCCCCATTTCTCTCTCCATGTTACCACCGACACACCAATAGAAGGCACGTGGTTCTTACCCTCACAGCATTTCGTTTCAGATCGTAACTGATACGTGCACGAAATTTGGCTGAAATCGTTCCAGGGACTTAGAATGAGCTTTCTACCCGTGGCTTTGTTCGAGTACAAACATTTCGAATATATTTCACTTGTTGCTGTTATTGTGGTCTTCAGTCCAGAGACTGGTTTGATGCAGCTCTCCATGCTGCTCTATCCTGTGCAAGCTTCTTCATCTCCCAGTACCTACCGCAACCTACATCCTTCTGAATCTGCTTATTGTATTCATCTCTTGGTTTCCCTCGACGCTGCCCTCCAATACTAAATTGGTGATCTCTTGATGCCTCAGAATATGTTCTACCAGCCGATCTCTCTTTCTAGGCAAGCTGTGCCACAAATTTCTCTTCTCCCCAATTCTATTCAATACCTCCTCATTAGTTACGTTATCTACCCATCTAACCTTCAGCATTCTTCTGTAGCACCACATTTCGAAAGGCTCTGAGCACTATGGGACTTAACATCTGTGGTCATCAGTCCCCTAGAACTTAGAACTACTTAAATCTAACTAACCTAACGACATCACACACATCCATGCCCGAGGCAGGATTCGAACCTGCGACCGTAGCAGTCGCGCGGTTCCGGACTGCGCGCCTAGAACCGCTAGACCACCGCGGCCGGCACCACATTTCGAAAGCTTCTATTCTCTTCTTGTCTAAACAATTTATCGTCCATGTTTCACTTTCATACATGGCTACACTCCATACAAATACTTTCAGAAACGACTTCCTGATAATTAAATCTATACTCGATGTTAACAAATTTCTCTTCTTCTGGAACTCTTTCCTTGCGATTGACAGTCTACATTTTATATCCTCTCTATACTTCGACCATCATCAGTTATTTTGCTCCCCAAACAGCAAAACTCATTTACTACTTTAAGCGTCTTATTTCCTAATCTAATTCCCTCAGCATCACCCGATTTCATTGGACTACATTCCATTATCCTTGTTTTGCTTTTGTTGATGTTAATCTTATATCCTCCTTTCAAGACACTATCCATTCCGTTGAGTTGCTCTTCCAGGTCCTTTGCTGTCTCTGACAGAATTACAATATCATAGGCGAATCTCAGAGTTTTTATTTCTTCTCCATGGATTTTAAGTCGTGCTCCGAATTTTTTTTTTTTTTTTTGTTTCCTTTACTGTTTGCTCAATATACAGATTGAACAACATCGGGGATAGGCTACAAACTGTCTCACTCCCTTCGCAACCACTGATTCCCTTTCATGCCCCTCGAGTCTTATAACTGCCATCTGCTTTCTGTACAAATTGTAAATAGTCTTTCGCTCCTTGTATTTTACCCACGCCACCTTGAGAATTTGTAACAGAGTATTCCAGTCAACATTGTCAAAAGGTTTCCTAAGTCTACAACTGCTAGAAATATATTTCACATATATTTAACATATGTATTTACAGACATATTTCTCCTATATCTCTAGCGAATTGCGCTGTGCGGTTTCATTTTCACGCAGCTCATTCTTTATGACGTCGTATCTTCTGAACGATGTCCCGTACTATGATATAATTGTGCAGATACATCCAGTGGTATATGTGCCTACTGTACGCGAAATGTGTTGTGAATAGATTCAGTAGTACAGAAGTAACAAGCCTGGTGAGGCTTTCTCATGCATCTCGTTGTTTACGATGTCATATCTCCTGAACTGTGTGCTGTCTAATGATAACCGTTTCTAGGTACATTCAACGACGTATGTGTATACTGTCTGCCAAATGTATTGTGAATAGACTTAGTAGTAAAGAAGTAATAAGCTGAAACTTCATGCGACAGTTTTACTGCATCAACAGCGAAAATGTGGGAAGCGATAAACTTTGTTCCTTTCATCATTTTCTGGGGAAATCAGTGAGAAAATCTTTCATAAAGGTTTGGTATTGTGTATAAAGTGTTTGTTCTCTTCTGAAATACTGGATGAATAGAGTTTGAGTATTTGTACGTCGTAAGCTACACTCATTTTTAGTGCAGCAAACATATCTAATGTCTTGTATAACATGAAGTAGCGTTGTTGATGCTATATCAGACATGAATCGATTAACTTCAGCCTGTTTCTATAAATTTCTTCTGGGATCCAATAAGACCACATGTAATAACGTTCCCTCTCCCTTATTAAATGCGACACAGAAGCGAATTTACCTGTCTCTGCTTTATTCGATATGGCTATACGTATAGTTTGATATGAACTTGAAATAATTCTACTATCGATGTTGGACGGTTTTCATTGAGATATTTTTATGGATTTCCCAAACGTTTCACATGTGGAAATCGTAATTTGTCACAGACGTAGCGTTTGTGTCCCATTTATCTGGCTGAAATGATTTCATTTAGAGTGTGCTACACCACTATAACTTCTCTTTCTGTTCATTGTAGTTGTTGCATTAGTGCATGGCCATTTGCTTTGCACTTTTAACTGTAAGCAGCTGCTAAGTTCTTATATTTCCACTATCTGGAGCAAATGCTATTCAGCAAGGCTAATGTAGACACTGGCAGGCCTAATATCCCCAACAATGTTGTAGAGGCCTCTATGATGGTTGCTGAAGCTGGCAGTGAGACGCCAGGATGCAGTACAGTTCAGGTACCAGATGTGGCTATAGTGGTGTAGTGACAGGTATTGTACAATGATCCATCATGGAAATGTTACTAGTTGAGTAAGTCTTTCATGCCTTAGCAATTACAGTGGTGTGCACTGAAACTGTAGTAGCGGTCAATGAGCTGTATGATGTAGGCCATCATGGTTGAGGAAGCGTACAGAGATCGCAACAGTCCAGAGTAGGGCATTGCTAGGCGTCTACCTAAGGGTGGTGGCAATTTTGGTGGGGTGCTGCGGTCAGCTTGGCAGCATAGGCATTGATGCAAGGCGGTGCAGCTGTCAGCGTTGGACAGTGTAAAGGGGCCACGGCCGCTGGTCTGCTTCTACAGCTTGGCAGTAGGTTCACCGTGATAAATGGGTAAGACTGCGGCCTCGAACATGACTGATGACGACGTGTGCCTGCACTGGATTATGGTCAAGAAGAGCGTATACGTGCCCAGGCCTACCAACAGCGACATCGTTCCCGCTCACGAGGTGGTAGCTGGTCAGCTAGATGGGCCACACTCGAACCCACAGTCGACCAGCAAAGCAGCTCCAGCAGACAGAAGTAACCCAGCGGGTGGCACGATGGTGCGAAGGCACCAAATCGTCAGCATTAAAACTCAGTTCGGCAGCAGCTTGCAGCTATTAATGGCAATAGCTGAAGTAAAGCCATCATACAACTGTTATTCGATCAATATTGAGGATATTAAGCACATTTGTCAGTCGTGTGATTATTGACACAACATATTCGAGACAATATTATACCCAACTTTCGTGGGCTAAAAACAAGGCAACCAGACAAAACAGTCCTGAAATGGTTCAAATGGCTCTGAGCACTATGGGACTTAACATCTGATGTCACCAGTCCCCTAGAACTACTTAAACCCAACTGACCTAAGGACATCACACACATCCATACCCGAGGCAGGATTCGCACCTGCGACCGTAGCCGTCGCGCGGTTCCAGACTGAAGTGCCTATAACCGCTCGGCCACAACGGCTGGCTAAAATAGTCCTCCTTATATCGACAGACATAAAAGGATTACAGACTTGCTCGGTTATAACATACCTTTAAAAAAATTTATGGTGTAAGTCTCGTCACGACTTAAAATCCAGCTGCACACTTGCATTGTCAACTCAATTCACAAAACAAAACATCACGAATCGGTGCATCCACCGTTCCCGAGGCACAACTGCAAACTGAAAGCCGCTGCCATCACCTAGCAACGATGATATTTACTTAAAGCCTAATGCTCAAATCAACGATACTACTGTCTGCCCCAAAATCTTTGAAAAATGCCTGTCTGTTCCTGGTCCATTCTAACTTGAAACTACCTCTACGCTGCAATCTGAATGGAAATAGCATGCGAAAATCCTATGTCACTAGGTAAAATATGTTGGTGGCTGATTCTTAAGCAGGTGATCACTGAAATATGTCCAAAAATGCGGATTAGACACAGCCGGCCTGTCATTTAAAACACCGACGCTCTCCTATTTCAAGGCATAATAAGTCTCTACCTCCTCGAAATTTGTCAGCAGTCACCCCCATGCTCTCCATTATATCCCCCAACGAATCCTGCTCATTATTGAGATGCTTTGCTACAGCTGATGAGTCGTTTTCTCTATTATCACGCTCTTTAAATCTCACTTTAAAATTCTGTCCCGTCTGCCCCGCAAATCTAGCTTCACAATCCTGACATTTTATTTCATTCACTCCAGATTTCCTCATCCAGTTCATAACTGTGTCGATCTTATTTCTCAGCTCTGAACTGATTTGCTGTCTGTTTTGAAAGCGATTCTAATCCCTAATTTATGTGAGAAGGTCTCCCAATACGGCATAATTCTGTATTTGCTGTATTTTTATCATTTTCCTGCTTACCAGGCCTAATTGCTACACCCAACCGATCTATGAAACCCGTGTCAAAACCATGTTCTACCGTTATTTGTCTAAGGGTTTTCATTTCTTCATTCTTTTTTTCTTATCTTCATGTTGCTCATGTTGTACTGTAAATGTGCATACGGGGGTCCGAAGAAGAAATAAATGAGTTGGTGAGTGACTTCAATAACAAGCATATGATTCAAATGGCTCTGAGCACTATGGGACTAAACATCTATGGTCATCAGTCCCCTAGAACTTAGAACTACTTAAACCTAACTAACCTAAGGACATCACACAACACCCAGTCATCACGAAGAAGCATAAGGACATAGTTTTTACAGTACAGCATGAGCAACGAGGAGTCTTAAATTTTCTGGACCTGAGGATCGAAAATAAGAATAACAAGCTCAAGATAGGAATTTTGTCCTCATGCCAGTCCTCTCCCCCTCCCCCCACTCTCGAAAAACCCCTCGTCTGTATCTCTTGCACAATTAAGCACATGCCGCAAATATCATCAAAGTATATACGTCAGCCTACCTGTGGTACTTATTTGGACGGCCTGAGTGCTTAAGGTATCTGGCTTGCGGCCTGAGCGTGAGTTTCTGTATCATTGCCATTGACATGTGAGCCCCTGTGTCTAATACACTCCTGGAAATTGAAATAAGAACACCGTGAATTCATTGTCCCAGGAAGGGGAAACTTTATTGACACATTCCTGGGGTCAGATACATCACATGATCACAGTGACAGAACCACAGGCACATAGACACAGGCAACAGAGCATGCACAATGTCGGCACTAGTACAGTGTATATCCACCTTTCGCAGCAATGCAGGCTGCTATTCTCCCATGGAGACGATCGTAGAGATGCTGGATGTAGTCCTGTGGAACGGCTTGCCATGCCATTTCCACCTGGCGCCTCAGTTGGACCAGCGTTCGTGCTGGACGTGCAGACCGCGTGAGACGACGCTTCATCCAGTCCCAAACATGCTCAATGGGGGACAGATCCGGAGATCTTGCTGGCCAGGGTAGTTGACTTACACCTTCTAGAGCACGTTGGGTGGCACGGGATACATGCGGACGTGCATTGTCCTGTTGGAACAGCAAGTTCCCTTGCCGGTCTAGGAATGGTAGAACGATGGGTTCGATGACGGTTTGGATGTACCGTGCACTATTCAGTGTCCCCTCGACGATCACCAGTGGTGTACGGCCAGTGTAGGAGATCGCTCCCCACACCATGATGCCGGGTGTTGGCCCTGTGTGCCTCGGTCGTATGCAGTCCTGATTGTGGCGCTCACCTGCACGGCGCCAAACACGCATACGACCATCATTGGCACCAACGCAGAAGCGACTCTCATCGCTGAAGACGACACGTCTCCATTCGTCCCTCCATTCACGCCTGTCGCGACACCACTGGAGGCGGGCTGCACGATGTTGGGGCGTGAGCGGAAGACGGCCTAACGGTGTGCGGGACCGTAGCCGAGCTTCATGGAGACGGTTGCGAATGGTCCTCGCCGATACCCCAGGAGCAACAGTGTCCCTGATTTGCTGGGAAGTGGCGGTGCGGTCCCCTACGGCACTGTGTAGGATCCTACGGTCTTGGCGTGCATCCGTGCGTCGCTGCGGTCCGGTCCCTTGTCGACGGGCACGTGCACCTTCCGCCGACCACTGGCGACAACATCGATGTACTGTGGAGACCTCACGCCCCACGTGTTGAGCAATTCGGCGGTACGTCCACCCGGCCTCCCGCATGCCCACTATACGCCCTCGCTCAAAGTCCGTCAACTGCACATACGGTTCACGTCCACGCTGTTGCGGCATGCTACCAGTGTTAAAGACTGCGATGGAGCTCCGTATGCCACGGCAAACTGGCTGACACTGACGGCGGCGGTGCACAAATGCTGCGCAGCTAGCGCCATTCGACGGCCAATACCGCGGTTCCTGGTGTGTCCGCTGTGCCGTGCGTGTGATCATTGCTTGTACAGCCCTCTCGCAGTGTCCGGAGCAAGTATGGTGGGTCTGACACACCGGTGTCAATGTGTTCTTTCTTCCATTTCCAGGAGTGTAGTAACTTGTGTTCTTACCGTTAACCACGCCAACTAATCAACACCCGACCTCTGCTTACGTCATTGGGAACACCGTCGGGTGGATTCAGAGTATCCTTGCCGTTGACACGTGAGAGCTTGTGTCTAACAATAACTTGTTTTCTTTACCGTTTATCACGCCACTAAGCAACACCGCACCTCTGCATACATCTTTGGGAACACCGTCCGGTGGATCTGGTGTTACTGATGGTGATTTACTACCATTTATTACACCCTTTTCCACTCTGTTTTTTAGTCCTACACGCTTGTTCGAGATGCCCAACAACTTCGTACCTATTACATTATGACTGTGACATTGTTTCTGAATGTGACCCGTGCGCCCATATCTAAATCACCATATGTCTGTAAGAAATACGATGCGTTAATCCCATTTTCCCGTCGCCTTATATACATCTCTTAAAACCGTAGCTACTCTGATGGTGGCGGTCAGATTGTTTGGAATTTCCATTTGCACTCTCCTAGGCAAGTAAGTTGAGTCCCCACACAGTTTGACCCACTATCTTCTGTCAGCTGATAGGTCTGAGCAGTTCGTATCGTATGCCATCCAGAAAACTTTCCACAGATTCGTTCAGCCTTTGGGACAGTGCACAGAGCTGCTCCCGGAAAAGTCTGGTACCATTCTGCTTCTATAGCGCTACAAGAGCCTTTCCTATGGTTACTGAAATGTCTACTCATTCTTCAGATCCTCGTGATACGACGTTGCAGATACCACTTCTGATGCCAGAATGCTCTTAGGAAGAATTCCGCTAACAGCTGATAAAATGTGGTCTATTAACACACAACCGGTCTCGCGGCCTAAAGACACATCATCAGGTGCAACCTACATGGTAAAAGGCAAAGTACAGTGTCACCAAATTTTGTAGATATTAAAATTAATATTGTCTAAAATATACTCACAACGATAAAAAATAATAGACACATCCGTTGCTCCTAATAAAAATTTACTGTTCAGTCAATATTTTTTTTACTATGACGAGTGAAAGGCAACGAAGAAGCGCTTCATTCTTTAAAATCTGCCTCCAACTAAAAAGAAAAAAAGAAAAGAAAAATCTTTTATAGTCAATGGACGCTAAAAGCCAGATTTTGGAAATATTAAAGCAAGTAGCAATTTTTAGATATAAAAACGAAAATGCACAGTTTCTGCTGAATAACCAGTTAGAAGCGCCAAAGTATTCTGGCTAATTTTGATTGTCTATATGATTAGGTACTGGTATGTAATAGAATTCTATATTACTCTCCCTTGTAAAGGTAGCGACCCAGTGCTCCTAGTCATGAGCATGTGACGTCACATTATCCACATGGATAGCTTCCCTTCCGCCAGCCAGCTGGCGGGCCGCTTTCATTTTCCCCGGCCCCGAGTTGCACTGCCATCACACTGGTAAGTCACTGCCCCCTGATACATTCCACACAATACTTGTATGGTGCCGCGACTAATCATGTTAGCAGTGACAATTTTTTTACACTTATCAGGCCACTTTTAAAATCTTATAGCATCCGCTCACTATAAAATATTTTTTTTCTTTCTTTGTAGATGCTGTCAAACCTTAAAGAATGGAGCGCATATTAAGTACCTGTCGCTCGCCATTGTAGTGACAATAGCCGGCCGCGGTGGCCGTGCGGTTCTAGGCGCTCCAGTCCGGAGCCGCGCTGCTGCTACGGTCGCAGGTTCGAATCCTGCCTCGGGCATGGGTGTGTGTGATGTCCTTAGGTTAGTTAGGTTTAAGTAGTTCTAAGTTCTAGGGGACTGATGCCCACAGCAGTTGAGTCCCATAGTGCTCAGAGCCATTTTTTTTAGTGACAATATTCAATGAATAATAAATTTTGACTACGAGTGATGTACTTTATATACCTACGTATATAGCTATGATCTTTTGACCTTGTAAGTGTATTTCAGACATTAATACCCAAAAAATGTGGTGGCACTGTACTTTGCTTTTTACTATGTAGAGTACACCTGATGATGCGGTTTATGCTGCGAAACCGGTTGTGTTTTGATAAACAACAATTATACCATCTGAAACTTCCTAGCAGATTAAAACTGTATGCCCGACCGAGACTCGAACTCGGAACCTGTTGCCTTTCGCGGGCATGTGCTCTACCATCTGAGCTACCGAAGCACGACTCACTCCCGGTCCTCACAGCCCCACTTCTGCCAGTATCTCGTCTCCTACCTTCCAAACTTTACAGAAGCTCTCCTGCGAACGTTGCAGAACTAGCACTCCTGAAAGAACGGATACTGCGGAGACATGGCTTAGCCACAGCCTGGGGGATGTTTCCAGAATGAGATTTTCACTCTGCAGTGGAGTGTGCGCTGATATGAAACTTCCTGGCAGATTAAAACTGTGTGCCCGACCGAGACTCGAACTCGGAACCTGTTGCCTTTCGCGGGCAAGTGCTCTACCATCTGAGCTACCGAAGCACGACTCACTCCCGGTCCTCACAGCCTCACTTCTGCCAGTATCTCGTCTCCTACCTTCCAAACTTTACAGAAGCTCTCCTGCGAACGTTGCAGAACTAGCACTCCTGAAAGAACGGATACTGCGGAGACATGGCTTAGCCACAGCCTGGGGGATGTTTCCAGAATGAGATTTTCACTCTGCAGTGGAGTGTGCGCTGATATGAAACTTCCTGGCAGATTAAAACTGTGTGCCCGACCGAGACTCGAACTCGGAACCTGTTGCCTTTCGCGGGCAAGTGCTCTACCATCTGAGCTACCGAAGCACGACTCACTCCCGGTCCTCACAGCCTCACTTCTGCCAGTATCTCGTCTCCTACCTTCCAAACTTTACAGAAGCTCTCCTGCGAACGTTGCAGAACTAGCACTCCTGAAAGAACGGATACTGCGGAGACATGGCTTAGCCACAGCCTGGGGGATGTTTCCAGAATGAGATTTTCACTCTGCAGTGGAGTGTGCGCTGATATGAAACTTCCTGGCAGATTAAAACTGTGTGCCCGACCGAGACTCGAACTCGGAACCTGTTGCCTTTCGCGGGCAAGTGCTCTACCATCTGAGCTACCGAAGCACGACTCACTCCCGGTCCTCACAGCCCCACTTCTGCCAGTATCTCGTCTCCTACCTTCCAAACTTTACAGAAGCTCTCCTGCGAACGTTGCAGAACTAGCACTCCTGAAAGAACGGATACTGCGGAGACATGGCTTAGCCACAGCCTGGGGGATGTTTCCAGAATGAGATTTTCACTCTGCAGTGGAGTGTGCGCTGATATGAAACTTCCTGGCAGATTAAAACTGTGTGCCCGACCGAGACTCGAACTCGGAACCTGTTGCCTTTCGCGGGCAAGTGCTCTACCATCTGAGCTACCGAAGCACGACTCACTCCCGGTCCTCACAGCCTCACTTCTGCCAGTATCTCGTCTCCTACCTTCCAAACTTTACAGAAGCTCTCCTGCGAACGTTGCAGAACTAGCACTCCTGAAAGAACGGATACTGCGGAGACATGGCTTAGCCACAGCCTGGGGGATGTTTCCAGAATGAGATTTTCACTCTGCAGTGGAGTGTGCGCTGATATGAAACTTCCTAACAGATTAAAACTGTGTGCCCGACCGAGACTCGAACTCGGAACCTGTTGCTTTTCGCGGGCAAGTGCTCTACCATCTGAGCTACCGAAGCACGACTCACTCCCGGTCCTCACAGCCTCACTTCTGCCAGTATCTCGTCTCCTACCTTCCAAACTTTACAGAAGCTCTCCTGCGAACCTTGCAGAACTAGCACTCCTGAAAGAACGGATACTGCGGAGACATGGCTTAGCCACAGCCTGGGGGATGTTTCCAGAATGAGATTTTCACTCTGCAGTGGAGTGTGCGCTGATATGAAACTTCCTGGCAGATTAAAACTGTGTGCCCGACCGAGACTCGAACTCGGAACCTGTTGCCTTTCGCGGGCAAGTGCTCTACCATCTGAGCTACCGAAGCACGACTCACTCCCGGTCCTCACAGCCTCACTTCTGCCAGTATCTCGTCTCCTACCTTCCAAACTTTACAGAAGCTCTCCTGCGAACGTTGCAGAACTAGCACTCCTGAAAGAACGGATACTGCGGAGACATGGCTTAGCCACAGCCTGGGGGATGTTTCCAGAATGAGATTTTCACTCTGCAGTGGAGTGTGCGCTGATATGAAACTTCCTGGCAGATTAAAACTGTGTGCCCGACCGAGACTCGAACTCGGAACCTGTTGCCTTTCGCGGGCAAGTGCTCTACCATCTGAGCTACCGAAGCACGACTCACTCCCGGTCCTCACAGCCCCACTTCTGCCAGTATCTCGTCTCCTACCTTCCAAACTTTACAGAAGCTCTCCTGCGAACGTTGCAGAACTAGCACTCCTGAAAGAACGGATACTGCGGAGACATGGCTTAGCCACAGCCTGGGGGATGTTTCCAGAATGAGATTTTCACTCTGCAGTGGAGTGTGCGCTGATATGAAACTTCCTGGCAGATTAAAACTGTGTGCCCGACCGAGACTCGAACTCGGAACCTGTTGCCTTTCGCGGGCAAGTGCTCTACCATCTGAGCTACCGAAGCACGACTCACTCCCGGTCCTCACAGCCTCACTTCTGCCAGTATCTCGTCTCCTACCTTCCAAACTTTACAGAAGCTCTCCTGCGAACGTTGCAGAACTAGCACTCCTGAAAGAACGGATACTGCGGAGACATGGCTTAGCCACAGCCTGGGGGATGTTTCCAGAATGAGATTTTCACTCTGCAGTGGAGTGTGCGCTGATATGAAACTTCCTGGCAGATTAAAACTGTGTGCCCGACCGAGACTCGAACTCGGAACCTGTTGCCTTTCGCGGGCAAGTGCTCTACCATCTGAGCTACCGAAGCACGACTCACTCCCGGTCCTCACAGCCTCACTTCTGCCAGTATCTCGTCTCCTACCTTCCAAACTTTACAGAAGCTCTCCTGCGAACGTTGCAGAACTAGCACTCCTGAAAGAACGGATACTGCGGAGACATGGCTTAGCCACAGCCTGGGGGATGTTTCCAGAATGAGATTTTCACTCTGCAGTGGAGTGTGCGCTGATATGAAACTTCCTGGCAGATTAAACCTGTGTGCCCGACCGAGACTCGAACTCGGAACCTGTTGCCTTTCGCGGGCAAGTGCTCTACCATCTGAGCTACCGAAGCACGACTCACTCCCGGTCCTCACAGCCTCACTTCTGCCAGTATCTCGTCTCCTACCTTCCAAACTTTACAGAAGCTCTCCTGCGAACGTTGCAGAACTAGCACTCCTGAAAGAACGGATACTGCGGAGACATGGCTTAGCCACAGCCTGGGGGATGTTTCCAGAATGAGATTTTCACTCTGCAGTGGAGTGTGCGCTGATATGAAACTTCCTGGCAGATTAAAACTGTGTGCCCGACCGAGACTCGAACTCGGAACCCGTTGCCTTTCGCGGGCAAGTGCTCTACCATCTGAGCTACCGAAGCACGACTCACTCCCGGTCCTCACAGCCTCACTTCTGCCAGTATCTCGTCTCCTACCTTCCAAACTTTACAGAAGCTCTCCTGCGAACGTTGCAGAACTAGCACTCCTGAAAGAACGGATACTGCGGAGACATGGCTTAGCCACAGCCTGGGGGATGTTTCCAGAATGAGATTTTCACTCTGCAGTGGAGTGTGCGCTGATATGAAACTTCCTGGCAGATTAAAACTGTGTGCCCGACCGAGACTCGAACTCGGAACCTGTTGCCTTTCGCGGGCAAGTGCTCTACCATCTGAGCTACCGAAGCACGACTCACTCCCGGTCCTCACAGCCTCACTTCTGCCAGTATCTCGTCTCCTACCTTCCAAACTTTACAGAAGCTCTCCTGCGAACGTTGCAGAACTAGCACTCCTGAAAGAACGGATACTGCGGAGACATGGCTTAGCCACAGCCTGGGGGATGTTTCCAGAATGAGATTTTCACTCTGCAGTGGAGTGTGCGCTGATATGAAACTTCCTGGCAGATTAAAACTGTGTGCCCGACCGAGACTCGAACTCGGAAACTGTTGCCTTTCGCGGGCAAGTGCTCTACCATCTGAGCTACCGAAGCACGACTCACTCCCGGTCCTCACAGCCTCACTTCTGCCAGTATCTCGTCTCCTACCTTCCAAACTTTACAGAAGCTCTCCTGCGAACGTTGCAGAACTAGCACTCCTGAAAGAAAGGATACTGCGGAGACATGGCTTAGCCACAGCCTGGGGGATGTTTCCAGAATGAGATTTTCACTCTGCAGTGGAGTGTGCGCTGATATGAAACTTCCTGGCAGATTAAAACTGTGTGCCCGACCGAGACTCGAACTCGGAACCTGTTGCCTTTCGCGGGCAAGTGCTCTACCATCTGAGCTACCGAAGCACGACTCACTCCCGGTCCTCACAGCCTCACTTCTGCCAGTATCTCGTCTCCTACCTTCCAAACTTTACAGAAGCTCTCCTGCGAACGTTGCAGAACTAGCACTCCTGAAAGAACGGATACTGCGGAGACATGGCTTAGCCACAGCCTGGGGGATGTTTCCAGAATGAGATTTTCACTCTGCAGTGGAGTGTGCGCTGATATGAAACTTCCTGGCAGATTAAAACTGTGTGCCCGACCGAGACTCGAACTCGGAACCTGTTGCCTTTCGCGGGCAAGTGCTCTACCATCTGAGCTACCGAAGCACGACTCACTCCCGGTCCTCACAGCCTCACTTCTGCCAGTATCTCGTCTCCTACCTTCCAAACTTTACAGAAGCTCTCCTGCGAACGTTGCAGAACTAGCACTCCTGAAAGAACGGATACTGCGGAGACATGGCTTAGCCACAGCCTGGGGGATGTTTCCAGAATGAGATTTTCACTCTGCAGTGGAGTGTGCGCTGATATGAAACTTCCTGGCAGATTAAAACTGTGTGCCCGACCGAGACTCGAACTCGGAACCTGTTGCCTTTCGCGGGCAAGTGCTCTACCATCTGAGCTACCGAAGCACGACTCACTCCCGGTCCTCACAGCCTCACTTCTGCCAGTATCTCGTCTCCTACCTTCCAAACTTTACAGAAGCTCTCCTGCGAACGTTGCAGAACTAGCACTCCTGAAAGAACGGATACTGCGGAGACATGGCTTAGCCACAGCCTGGGGGATGTTTCCAGAATGAGATTTTCACTCTGCAGTGGAGTGTGCGCTGATATGAAACTTCCTGGCAGATTAAAACTGTGTGCCCGACCGAGACTCGAACTCGGAACCTGTTGCCTTTCGCGGGCAAGTGCTCTACCATCTGAGCTACCGAAGCACGACTCACTCCCGGTCCTCACAGCCTCACTTCTGCCAGTATCTCGTCTCCTACCTTCCAAACTTTACAGAAGCTCTCCTGCGAACGTTGCAGAACTAGCACTCCTGAAAGAACGGATACTGCGGAGACATGGCTTAGCCACAGCCTGGGGGATGTTTCCAGAATGAGATTTTCACTCTGCAGTGGAGTGTGCGCTGATATGAAACTTCCTGGCAGATTAAAACTGTGTGCCCGACCGAGACTCGAACTCGGAACCTGTTGCCTTTCGCGGGCAAGTGCTCTACCATCTGAGCTACCGAAGCACGACTCACTCCCGGTCCTCACAGCCTCACTTCTGCCAGTATCTCGTCTCCTACCTTCCAAACTTTACAGAAGCTCTCCTGCGAACGTTGCAGAACTAGCACTCCTGAAAGAACGGATACTGCGGAGACATGGCTTAGCCACAGCCTGGGGGATGTTTCCAGAATGAGATTTTCACTCTGCAGTGGAGTGTGCGCTGATATGAAACTTCCTGGCAGATTAAAACTGTGTGCCCGACCGAGACTCGAACTCGGAACCTGTTGCCTTTCGCGGGCAAGTGCTCTACCATCTGAGCTACCGAAGCACGACTCACTCCCGGTCCTCACAGCCTCACTTCTGCCAGTATCTCGTCTCCTACCTTCCAAACTTTACAGAAGCTCTCCTGCGAACGTTGCAGAACTAGCACTCCTGAAAGAACGGATACTGCGGAGACATGGCTTAGCCACAGCCTGGGGGATGTTTCCAGAATGAGATTTTCACTCTGCAGTGGAGTGTGCGCTGATATGAAACTTCCTGGCAGATTAAAACTGTGTGCCCGACCGAGACTCGAACTCGGAACCTGTTGCCTTTCGCGGGCAAGTGCTCTACCATCTGAGCTACCGAAGCACGACTCACTCCCGGTCCTCACAGCCCCACTTCTGCCAGTATCTCGTCTCCTACCTTCCAAACTTTACAGAAGCTCTCCTGCGAACGTTGCAGAACTAGCACTCCTGAAAGAACGGATACTGCGGAGACATGGCTTAGCCACAGCCTGGGGGATGTTTCCAGAATGAGATTTTCACTCTGCAGTGGAGTGTGCGCTGATATGAAACTTCCTGGAAGATTAAAACTGTGTGCCCGACCGAGACTCGAACTCGGAACCTGTTGCCTTTCGCGGGCAAGTGCTCTACCATCTGATCTACCGAAGCACGACTCACTCCCGGTCCTCACAGCCCCACTTCTGCCAGTATCTCGTCTCCTACCTTCCAAACTTTACAGAAGCTCTCCTGCGAACGTTGCAGAACTAGCACTCCTGAAAGAACGGATACTGCGGAGACATGGCTTAGCCACAGCCTGGGGGATGTTTCCAGAATGAGATTTTCACTCTGCAGTGGAGTGTGCGCTGATATGAAACTTCCTGGCAGATTAAAACTGTGTGCCCGACCGAGACTCGAACTCGGAACCTGTTGCCTTTCGCGGGCAAGTGCTCTACCATCTGAGCTACCGAAGCACGACTCACTCCCGGTCCTCACAGCCCCACTTCTGCCAGTATCTCGTCTCCTACCTTCCAAACTTTACAGAAGCTCTCCTGCGAACGTTGCAGAACTAGCACTCCTGAAAGAACGGATACTGCGGAGACATGGCTTAGCCACAGCCTGGGGGATGTTTCCAGAATGAGATTTTCACTCTGCAGTGGAGTGTGCGCTGATATGAAACTTCCTGGCAGATTAAAACTGTGTGCCCGACCGAGACTCGAACTCGGAACCTGTTGCCTTTCGCGGGCAAGTGCTCTACCATCTGAGCTACCGAAGCACGACTCACTCCCGGTCCTCACAGCCTCACTTCTGCCAGTATCTCGTCTCCTACCTTCCAAACTTTACAGAAGCTCTCCTGCGAACGTTGCAGAACTAGCACTCCTGAAAGAACGGATACTGCGGAGACATGGCTTAGCCACAGCCTGGGGGATGTTTCCAGAATGAGATTTTCACTCTGCAGTGGAGTGTGCGCTGATATGAAACTTCCTGGCAGATTAAAACTGTGTGCCCGACCGAGACTCGAACTCGGAACCTGTTGCCTTTCGCGGGCAAGTGCTCTACCATCTGAGCTACCGAAGCACGACTCACTCCCGGTCCTCACAGCCCCACTTCTGCCAGTATCTCGGCTCCTACCTTCCAAACTTTACAGAAGCTCTCCTGCGAACGTTGCAGAACTAGCACTCCTGAAAGAACGGATACTGCGGAGACATGGCTTAGCCACAGCCTGGGGGATGTTTCCAGAATGAGATTTTCACTCTGCAGTGGAGTGTGCGCTGATATGAAACTTCCTGGAAGATTAAAACTGTGTGCCCGACCGAGACTCGAACTCGGAACCTGTTGCCTTTCGCGGGCAAGTGCTCTACCATCTGAGCTACCGAAGCACGACTCACTCCCGGTCCTCACAGCCCCACTTCTGCCAGTATCTCGTCTCCTACCTTCCAAACTTTACAGAAGCTCTCCTGCGAACCTTGCAGAACTAGCACTCCTGAAAGAAAGGATACTGCGGAGACATGGCTTAGCCACAGCCTGGGGGATGTTTCCAGAATGAGATTTTCACTCTGCAGTGGAGTGTGCGCTGATATGAAACTTCCTGGCAGATTAAAACTGTGTGCCCGATCGAGACTCGAACTCGGAACCTGTTGCCTTTAGCGGGCAAGTGCTCTACCATCTGAGCTACCGAAGCACGACTCACTCCCGGTCCTCACAGCCTCACTTCTGCCAGTATCTCGTCTCCTACCTTCCAAACTTTACAGAAGCTCTCCTGCGAACGTTGCAGAACTAGCACTCCTGAAAGAACGGATACTGCGGAGACATGGCTTAGCCACAGCCTGGGGGATGTTTCCAGAATGAGATTTTCACTCTGGAGTGGAGTGTGCGCTGATATGAAACTTCCTGGCAGATTAAAACTGTGTGCCCGACCGAGACTCGAACTCGGAACCTGTTGCCTTTCGCGGGCAAGTGCTCTACCATCTGAGCTACCGAAGCACGACTCACTCCCGGTCCTCACAGCCTCACTTCTGCCAGTATCTCGTCTCCTACCTTCCAAACTTTACAGAAGCTCTCCTGCGAACGTTGCAGAACTAGCACTCCTGAAAGAACGGATACTGCGGAGACATGGCTTAGCCACAGCCTGGGGGATGTTTCCAGAATGAGATTTTCACTCTGGAGTGGAGTGTGCGCTGATATGAAACTTCCTGGCAGATTAAAACTGTGTGCCCGACCGAGACTCGAACTCGGAACCTGTTGCCTTTCGCGGGCAAGTGCTCTACCATCTGAGCTACCGAAGCACGACTCACTCCCGGTCCTCACAGCCTCACTTCTGCCAGTATCTCGTCTCCTACCTTCCAAACTTTACAGAAGCTCTCCTGCGAACGTTGCAGAACTAGCACTCCTGAAAGAACGGATACTGCGGAGACATGGCTTAGCCACAGCCTGGGGGATGTTTCCAGAATGAGATTTTCACTCTGCAGTGGAGTGTGCGCTGATATGAAACTTCCTGGCAGATTAAAACTGTGTGCCCGACCGAGACTCGAACTCGGAACCTGTTGCCTTTCGCGGGCAAGTGCTCTACCATCTGAGCTACCGAAGCACGACTCACTCCCGGTCCTCACAGCCCCACTTCTGCCAGTATCTCGTCTCCTACCTTCCAAACTTTACAGAAGCTCTCCTGCGAACGTTGCAGAACTAGCACTCCTGAAAGAACGGATACTGCGGAGACATGGCTTAGCCACAGCCTGGGGGATGTTTCCAGAATGAGATTTTCACTCTGCAGTGGAGTGTGCGCTGATATGAAACTTCCTGGAAGATTAAAACTGTGTGCCCGACCGAGACTCGAACTCGGAACCTGTTGCCTTTCGCGGGCAAGTGCTCTACCATCTGAGCTACCGAAGCACGACTCACTCCCGGTCCTCACAGCCCCACTTCTGCCAGTATCTCGTCTCCTACCTTCCAAACTTTACAGAAGCTCTCCTGCGAACCTTGCAGAACTAGCACTCCTGAAAGAAAGGATACTGCGGAGACATGGCTTAGCCACAGCCTGGGGGATGTTTCCAGAATGAGATTTTCACTCTGCAGTGGAGTGTGCGCTGATATGAAACTTCCTGGCAGATTAAAACTGTGTGCCCGACCGAGACTCGAACTCGGAACCTGTTGCCTTTCGCGGGCAAGTGCTCTACCATCTGAGCTACCGAAGCACGACACACTCCCGGTCCTCACAGCCCCACTTCTGCCAGTATCTCGTCTCCTACCTTCCAAACTTTACAGAAGCTCTCCTGCGAACCTTGCAGAACTAGCACTCCTGAAAGAAAGGATACTGCGGAGACATGGCTTAGCCACAGCCTGGGGGATGTTTCCAGAATGAGATTTTCACTCTGCAGTGGAGTGTGCGCTGATATGAAACTTCCTGGCAGATTAAAACTGTGTGCCCGACCGAGACTCGAACTCGGAACCTGTTGCCTTTCGCGGGCAAGTGCTCTACCATCTGAGCTACCGAAGCACGACTCACTCCCGGTCCTCACAGCCCCACTTCTGCCAGTATCTCGTCTCCTACCTTCCAAACTTTACAGAAGCTCTCCTGCGAACCTTGCAGAACTAGCACTCCTGAAAGAAAGGATACTGCGGAGACATGGCTTAGCCACAGCCTGGGGGATGTTTCCAGAATGAGATTTTCACTCTGCAGTGGAGTGTGCGCTGATATGAAACATCCTGGCAGATTAAAACTGTGTGCCCGACCGAGACTCGAACTCGGAACCTGTTGCCTTTCGCGGGCAAGTGCTCTACCATCTGAGCTACCGAAGCACGACTCACTCCCGGTCCTCACAGCCTCACTTCTGCCAGTATCTCGTCTCCTACCTTCCAAACTTTACAGAAGCTCTCCTGCGAACGTTGCAGAACTAGCACTCCTGAAAGAACGGATACTGCGGAGACAAGGCTTAGCCACAGCCTGGGGGATGTTTCCAGAATGAGATTTTCACTCTGCAGTGGAGTGTGCGCTGATATGAAACTTCCTGGCAGATTAAAACTGTGTGCCCGACCGAGACTCGAACTCGGAACCTGTTGCCTTTCGCGGGCAAGTGCTCTACCATCTGAGCTACCGAAGCACGACTCACTCCCGGTCCTCACAGCCTCACTTCTGCCAGTATCTCGTCTCCTACCTTCCAAACTTTACAGAAGCTCTCCTGCGAACGTTGCAGAACTAGCACTCCTGAAAGAACGGATACTGCGGAGACATGGCTTAGCCACAGCCTGGGGGAAGTTTCCAGAATGAGATTTTCACTCTGCAGTGGAGTGTGCGCTAATATGAAACTTCCTGGCAGATTAAAACTGTGTGCCCGACCGAGACTCGAACTCGGAACCTGTTGCCTTTCGCGGGCAAGTGCTCTACCATCTGAGCTACCGAAGCACGACTCACTCCCGGTCCTCACAGCCCCACTTCTGCCAGTATCTCGTCTCCTACCTTCCAAACTTTACAGAAGCTCTCCTGCGAACCTTGCAGAACTAGCACTCCTGAAAGAACGGATACTGCGGAGACATGGCTTAGTCACAGCCTGGGGGATGTTTCCAGAATGAGATTTTCACTCTGCAGCGGAGTGTGCGCTGAAATGAAACTTCCTGGCAGGTGGTAGAGCACTTGCCCGCGAAAGGCAAAGGTCGCGAGTTCGAGTCTCGGTCGGGCGCACAGTTTTAATCTGCCAGGAAGTTTCATATCAGCGCACACTCCGCTGCAGAGTGAAAATCTCATTCTGGAATTGTACCATCTGTTAGGGGAATTCTCTCTAAAATCATGCCTTTAAACAGTGGCGGATGCGCGAAACACAAAATATTTATGGTACCATAATGTACAAGCTAGGTTGTATGACCTCTACAGTCACAGGTAAAGCTGTCTTCGATACGTCAGGATGCAATGGAATTCAACTCACAGAGTGTGGCTGCAGTGGTACAGTGGGAAGAGTTGGACAGTGATAGGTCAAGGAAACATTTGAAACATTTCTAGTAGAACCTTTTATTCGCTCGCATTTACAGTGATTGAGACGCAGCTAGTGAGACAGTCTACAGCAAACATGATGTAGGCGACCATGGTCAGCAAATTGTCTAGGCGTCAGCAACAGGCCAGCATGGAGATGGCGCAGGGTATGTATTAACGGCCAGTAGCAGCTATACGCAGGGCGCTACTGTGAGCACGGCAGCAGAGGTGTTGGTGCAATGTAGTGTCTGCTATCAGTGGTGGACAGTGGAAATGGCCACAACTGCTGACCTGCTTCTGCAGCCCAGCGGGAAGCACAGTGGGGCAGCAGGGGTGAAATTGCACCCTCCAGCACAGCTTATTCTGATGGCGTGTGCCTGCACTTGGTGATGAACAGAGAGAGTGTATACCTGCCCACGGTGACAACGGTGTGCCCGCTCAGCCAGTGGTGGCTGGGCAATTAGATGGACCAGGTTCGAACACATGACCAACTAGGAAGGCAGCCATTAACGGATGGTAGCCAGCCAGCAGGTGGCCCGATGGTATGAGGGGCCTAGTCCATAGCATACAGACAGCTCAGTTTGCAGCACGCACCTTAATGGGAGCAAATCCCGACAGACTGTGAGGGAACGTGGACGTCTTCTCGTGAATAGTGGCTAATATCAATTGCGTAACTGAGCGTAATGAACCAAACTGAGGCTCAGAGTCTAAATTAGTTGGTAAGGGTAGTAGCTGGGATGGCTTGTGTTTCTCAGCTGACAGCATTTCTGATGGGTGCAATCATTGCGAAATCAGTACATCTTTTGCCATGGTTTTCCTGTCTTTTCAGCTCCTAGAGATGCCCTTTTGGCGCTGTAATGTGTCACAGTTCTGAATCTTAGAAGCACTGGGTGGGATCTTCTGCAATGCAAGCATAATGAATACACCTTCTTGAATGCTGAATGCGTGTTCTTGTGCACTAGTTACTGCGCAGACTTCCAATATCCTCTTTACCTAGTCATTCTACACAGGGATCATGCACTTTTCTGTGCAGAAAAGGGACGCAGTTCTACGGAGAATATCTTTGGCTAAATTCTTCCGTCCTTATTGTATCAAACACAACAGCGAAACTCAGCTCTCATCACTAACGACTTATCATCAAGGTATATCTCGTCTATATAAGGCACCTCTCTATGGTATCGGTAAATGGGGACAGACAACAATCTAAATTTGACATTTGCTTTGGCTCTTCAATGTGCACGAAATTTTCACATAAGCAGACTGATAGGAGTGAAAGATTTTCTTCATAGTTTTGATGTGGGTTAATTTTTTTATAGAAGTGTTCAAAATGCAGAAGAATGCTATGAGGAAAAACCGTATACTAGTGTCTAAGTTGAAAAATATAAGTGTTCGAAAAAACGTAATTTTGTGCGACGTGACTTTGGGCACATCTTTATTGCGGGGAATGTATATTGTCAGAAAACGTACAGATTCAGACCTGAATTATGTTCCGGCGTGGAATTTTACTGTGTTAAAAAGTTTAGTAAGAACGAACACGCTTATGCATAATGCTAGGTCGGTCTTGAAAACAAGCCAACAAGCTATTGATAATTCGAGCACTGTGTCACCTCCGTCAGAAATATCAGTCCAGCCTATTAGACGCCTGGCAAATACAATAGATGTAATAGTAAATTGGAGTCTGGAGTCACGAAATAGGCTATGACGGATCGTTTGGTAGTGTAATGCTCTCAGGAAGATTCTTTTACTAGATGCCAAAGAGACAGTCATGCAGGAGACCGAAGGAAGATTAAGATTTTAAAGTCTCATCGATGACGTTATTATGCGTGGAAAACAAGCTCCGATGGTAGAGGACAGGGAAGGAGATAGGCAGTGTTCTTTTCTACAGCTACATCCATACTCCTCATGCCATGTCTTGGTGTGTACCACGGTCACTGCCTCTTTACTTTTCCAATCGAGAAAGGTTCGTGGGAAGAATTGTTGCTGTTAAGTCTGGCATGACCTCGAATCTCTAATTTTACCTTCATAGACCTTACGCGAGATGTGTTGTTGTGTCACTGCTGAGAGTCGTAAGCCTCATTTTCTGAGGAGTTTCGGCAGAGGTTTACAATTTCGGTTTTGCTATGTGGAGTTGGAGTCAACCCAAACAAATACTCCTCATCACGTCTTCCATAAGACGTCAAGTGTGGACCAAAATGTCGGTAGCAGTTGCAGTGCTGAGAACTTCCGTGACGCTTTCGCGCTTTCTAAATGAACCTGTAATTAAAAATGCTGTTTTTTTTTTGGATATTCTCTATCTCCTCTCCCAATCCAAAGTAGTATGGATCCCAGGATGACAAGCAATATTCAGGTATTGCTCGAACGACGGTTTGTAACCTAATTCCCTTGTGGGCGGATCCACATTTCCTTACCATTCTCCCAATAAATCCCAGTCTGGCAGCTGGCTTTCACGCCATTAGATTTATGTGGTCCTTGTACTTTAAATCGCTCTGTTCTCATACTTCCAGATATTTTATGGAAGTAATTGGCTATTACCCTCGAACCGTGGTCTACGGGTAGCGTCTATGACTAGTAATCGAAACGTTATCTGTCCTTGGTTATAACATAGCACTTGCTTAAATTTTGAATAAAAATCATCAGCGATGGTGGCCGAAGACTTTCGGTATAAGAAGTCACACTCATTCCGCCAACGGCTTTGTCAAACAGGCGGAGGAGCGGACAAAAACTCAGGTCACTGCCTACAAAGGCGGAAGAATCATCAATGATCAACGGCATGAGGATGAAGAGGAAAATGGATACTACTGCTTTAAAGACACATAATGTCTATACAGATGACGTGTGGTTTGTAATTGAAAAAGTGTTATGATGATCACTCCATTGGCAAAATATTCAGCAATATTCCCTCATTTGTATCTCCTTGAGGGGACTGCCAAGGGGACTGCCAAGGGGACTGCAAAGGAAAGAATTACTTTCCACGAGCAGTTGCGTGGAATGTCAGAAGTTTGAACTCGGTAGGAAAGCTAGAAAATCTGAAAAGGGGAAATGCTAACGCAGAATCTAAATTCAGTGTTGGTCAGTAACGTGAAATAGAAAGAAGACAAGAATTTCAGGTCAGGTGAGTACAAGGCAATATAACAGCAGCAGGAAAAAGTATAATTGGAGTAGGTTTCGTTATGAATAGGAAGGTAGAGCAGAGAGTGAGTTACTGTGAATAGTTAACTGATAGGGTTGCTCTCATCAAAATCTCATCAACAGTTCAGGTATACATTCAGACATCGCAAGCAGCAGATAAAGAGATAGAGAAAGTATATGAGGATGCTGAACGGGTAATTCAGTGAGTAAACGGAATATGTGCTTGGTAGTAGGAATGAAACAGGAGGAAGGCTAACTGAATTCTGCAATAAATTACAGCTAATAAAAGCGAATACTCTGTTCAAGAATCGCAGGAGGAGGAGGTAAACTTGGGAAAGGCCAATAGATACGGGAAGGATTGTAGCCGGCTGGAGTGGCCGAGCGATTCTAGGCGCTACAGTCTGGAACCGCGCGACCGCTGCGGTCGCAGGTTCGAATCCTGCCTCGGGCATGGGTGTTTGTGATGTCCTTAGGTTAGTTAGGTTTAAGTAGTTCTAAGATCTAGGGGACTGATGACCTCAGAAGTTAAGTCCCATAGTGCTCAGGGCGATTTGAACCATTTTGAACCACGCGTGTTCTATCATGAACATACCTGGTGATCTTGCCGGGTATGGGAGTGGCTAAACATCACTCTGACTGTTCAGGACACCTGTGGCATGTGTGGACGAGTGTTGACTTATAGCAAAATGGTACCATGACACTGCTGAATCAGAGGTAACATATGATGCTGAAGGAAGTCCGCCGGCCGCGGTGGTCTTGCGGTTCTAGGCGCTGCAGTCCGGAACCGTGAGACTGCTACGGTCGCAGGTTCGAATCCTGCCTCGGGCATGGATGTGTGTGATGTCCTTAGGTCAGTTAGGTTTAAGTAGTTCTAAGTTCTAGGGGACTGATGACCTAAGATGTTAAGTCCCGTAGTGCTCAGAGCCATTTGAACCATTTTTGAAGGAAGTCCGTGACGTACAGTCCTGTCGTCCGAATTCCTTCAATCACTACCAGATTAGTCATACCCGATGACTCCCCAAACCATGCTGCCAGAAGTAATATTGCTGTGCTCTTTATAACCTTGGTAGTACAAGACCTCTCCTCAGGTCGCCAACATACTGGACGATGGTGGTCATCTCGTGTAGTGCAGAATCGAGATTCATAGCTGAACACAGTGAGGCGCCGTTAACCGGCAGTCCATGTTTTCCAGTCACAGCACAACTTCAAATGTTCCCATTTGTGTTGTGGTATTAACAGCAGCTGATGCACGGGAAGGTAAATACCTTGTCCAGCTGCCACTAGTGTCCAAGAAATGGTGTGGAATGACACAGAATACTTCAGGGAGCTCATGACTTGCTTCCGGATGGCAAGCCCAGAAATGGTTGCTCCCTGGCGCTGGTCAGAGATCTTCGACGAGAACCTTGACGAGTACACCTGTCCTCACATTCTCATATAGTCAACTATACTGTGTCACTGTGACATCCGAATGCTCCACAAACGTTGTAACCTCACCACAAAAAAAAATGAAAATGATAATGGAAATGGAGCCACAAAATTATTTAAATGGAAATGGAGCCAAGCGTAACCTCGCCACAAAAAATAATAATTAAATGAATTTTTCTAATATTACGACCTCTGAACAAAATTGGCTCCCATTTATTGTCTGTATGCATAAATGCATTCACATTTAATGTTACCACAAAATTCTATTCTCATTTAATGTCAAGTTCGAAACAAAAAAATTCCTAAACACCAAAATAATAAAAAAAGTTTTGTAACCTGATAAATTTTATGAGGACAGCAGCGCTGACCTTCGGCCCTGTATTCTGAATAAAAAAGCAAAAATTCTTACCCCAATAAAACTGCAATTATATCTGCTCTTAATTAGTCATTTTTCGACACAGCCTCGTGCAATGCTGGCGCATATTTTTTTTTTTATTCTTTGATGCAATGATAATGCGTTGGAAAAATTCTTTAAATTGAAATGAATGGTTTTCTTTAAAAAAGTTACTTTATATTATAAAAATTATTATTGGGGCATTTTTTTCTGAACAAATTAAATTACAATTAACATGAATTATTAAATATGCGCAAAGCTGCTTCTTTACCTTCTACAACAATACTCATCCTCCAGAGTCATGACCAGAGTCGCGAGCAGAGCACACAGTCGACACATGCCAACTCCCGCCGACTCACGCTGACTACACCAGACTACTACTGACTCGCTACTAAAGCCGACCGACTACTACTGTCGACTCGCGCAGTCAAGCGCAGACTCGCGACAAGCAACAACTAACGATAAACTACTCTCTGGTCAGAGATTCTGTCATGCCTCGCCCATCGCCGGCAAAGCATACGTGTTACATAACCCTCCACTGGGGGGCAAAAATTTGGCAGCGATGGTGAGTCAATTGGACTTTCCATGAGCAACAAATTTTTCTTAATTAACTAACTTTACAATCACAGAATATACACATATATATAGGTGCAGAACATGAAATAAAATATAGTGCACACGCACTGAGTACAGAACATATCAAGCAAAGACAAAATGTATACACAATGAGTACAAATCAAATGACATAAAGTGCACACGTACTGTAGTTCAGAATCATGTTAACAAAATGACAAAAGTGCACACGCACTGTAAAACAGAACATATCTGGGAATCACAAAATGTATACGTAATGAGTACAAATGGCATAAAGTGCACACGCACTGTAAAACTCTTTAGCATTTTTATAACAAATAAACATATCAAGGATTGAAATAAAGTGCACACGCACTGTAGAAGTCTCTAGCATTTTACATATCATGGAGTAAAATAAAGCGCACACGCACTGTAGAAGTCTTTAGCATTTTTACGACAACTGATCTTGTCAACAAATGAAATGAAGTGCACACGCACTGTATATGTCTTTATCATTTTACAAGAATTAGGAAAGGAATGGGAAGGACTGCGTCATGGTTGTAGCACTTTAGGTTGCACGCAGCTGCACTGAAAGTCCATATCTTTCTATAGAAGCACAACACCAAGTGAGACAATCTGAAGCTCTTTTCCATGAAGTATTAATCAGTGTAGCCAAGACACTGAAATGTCGTAATAATATTCCATGCTATCATTTTGGTAGTACACTAGGTACACCAAACAGTGGGACCATAATAACATCTCCATCGCTCAAGGTGGTGGACAGCATGTCGTGTCAACACCACGTTCTTGTAAAGTACACCAACGTAGAATTAGTGCAAAAACCAAATATAGTGCTCCATGATCATGAGGATAGACAGGACAAACGGATATTGCAGTAATTTCTGGTAATTAGGTCAGAAGGTGAAGGACATTAAGTCACATACTAGTCTTCATTGAGGATTACACTAGTCTAACAACTGATTTAAGTAATTGGTGGCACTCGTAGCCCAGTTACTGAACATTTCTGTACCATGTATGTAGTATTACAGAATAATGTTCATAAATTATCTGAATATAGTAATTACTGGCACTCATTGGCCAGATACAAAGCATTGTTTTATGCATTATTCAGACGTCATCATTCAAAATGATTTAATTATTGTCATAGCATTTATACATAATTAATCTAATTATAGTAATCATTGGCATCATAGAGGTCATCTTATTACAATAATCAGTGGCATTCATTGGCCACTTACAAAGCATTTTTTTATGCATTATTCAGAAGTCATCATTCAAAATGAGTTAATTATTGGCATTGCATTTGTACATAATTCATCTAATTATAGTAATCATTGGCATCATAGGTCATCTTATTACAGTAATCAGTGGCATTCATTGGCCAGTTACAAACATTTTTTTATTCATTATTCAGAAGTGATCATTCAAAATGAGTTAATTATTGGCATAGCATTTATACACAATTAATCTAATTATAGTAATCATTGGCATCATAGGTCATCTTATTACAATAATCAGTGGCATTCATTGGCCAGTTACAAAGCATTTTCCTTTTTTTTATATGCATTATTCAGAATTCATCATTTAAAATGAGTTAATTATTGGCATAGCTTTTATACATAATTAATCTAATAATAGTAATCATTGGCATCATAGGTCATCTTATTACAATAATCAGTGGCAATCATTGGCCAGTTACAAAGCATTTTATTTTTTATTTTTTAATATGCATTATTCAGAAGTCATCATTCAAAATGAGTTAATTATTGGCATAGCATTTATACATAATTAATCTAATTATAGTAATCATTGGCATCATAGGTCATCTTATTACAGTAATCAGTGGCATTCATTGGCCAGCTTCAAAGCATTTTTTATGCATTATTCAGAAGTGATCATTCAAAATGAGTTAATTATTGGCATAGCATTTATACATAAGTAATCTAATTATAGTAATCATTGGCATCATAGGTCATCTTATTACAGTAGTCAGTGGCATTCATTGGCCAGTTACAAAACATTTTTTTTTTTGCCATCAATGTGTTGCGTTGGGATCGATAGTTAATTACTGGGGGATAACAATATTTTCTTTTGAGTTATTGCTGCAAATGAAGATGTGTAATGTCATTCGTCATGAGTCAGCTGTAGCAAAGTTATGAAACAAGTAGAGTATATGTGATCACATTCATAAACGACATAGGTTTAATGAACAACTGCTTATAGCACATTAATTTCATGAATAATTTCTCCTGCAAAATATACAAAATGAATTATTAAACTGAAAGAAGAAACGCATATTATGCTGAAAAGTAGTGAACTTCAAATTAACAGGTAGTGAAATGCGTATAAAAATATATATGTTCTCTAGCTGTCCTTTCCAAAACCTTCAGTCATCATACCATGCGATATAAGACATAATGTCAAAACGAACTGCAACAAATACTTAAATAACTACATAGTATCTCTTAACTAACAGTAAATATATAAACTTCATCATTATTTTCAACTGCAAAGAAAAAACTTCATTATCCATATTATCATAACTCCATTATTATCATCACCTGTAAAGAAAAACTTCATTATCCATAGTAGCATATTTTTCATCATTATTCATCACCATTCATTATCATCTGCAAAAAAGTCACTTCATTATTTCTAGCATATTTCATTACTAAAACAAAGATGTGTAGTTCTGTCTGACAGCCTGCATCAATCACCTCGTATTCTGAAAGAAAAAATTAGTTAAGACTGCTATCATACGATGTGTATAGTATATTCTTGTTAATGCTTGTTAATTCTGATTCATTTACTCTTCGTCACGAGGTATTGCATCCTCTTTCGTTCATTCCGAAGGTGAAATTCCCATTTCTGTTTAATTTATTTCTTTTACACGTTATTTCTTTCTGAAAATGATGAACAAAGATTAATGTCTTGCATTTAATTCATATACCCATTAAATTAAAACTGGTTTACACTAACATAATTGAGCATACAGCATAGCATGACAGAAAACGTAATATGTCAAAAACATCGACAGTGTTCAGAAGCAAAAATGTACACACTGTATAACAATGTAGCAGCAAAAAAAAAAAAAAAATATGTAAAATGGTCACGATGTTGAGATATCATAAGGCAAAAATGTTAAAGTCAACTGGTGTTTCTTATATCTTAACTATTTCATATTGCATACAAACAAAACAGGAAAACAATCATACATACATAAAAAATGGAAAATATGCACGGTCTGATGTGTAACGACAAGAAAAGCGACCTGCTAACCTTACCTTGCCGGGCACTTTCCAAGAAAAAATACGACAATCATCAGTAAGTGTTCATGTGGATATAATTGCATAAGCGGTCATAAAAAATTAGGAAATGGCATTAGAGTGTGATAAATCATAAAGCATGTTCATTCAATAAAAGGTTTGATGTTGGATATGTGGTGGTTCCCTTTGGTTTTTCTGGTTCTCAAAGTTTCGACGTGTACTACATTGGGGTGAGGAATGCTGCGAATTCGATATGGACCTGCGTATAGAAGTTCAAATTTACTACACCTACCTTTTCCTCTATTGGATAAATAGTGTGTACGTACTAATATCTTCTGTCCAATGTGAAAGTCACGGCGTGTACAAACCTGTTTTTGCTGTCTTCTCCGGCGCTCTGCGGCACGTTTGATGTTCTTCAGCGCAATGTCAATTATTTCATGGTGTCGTAGTCGACGAGATGTAGGAAAGGTTACTAATTCTTTAATTTTGTTAGGTGGTTCAACATTTTTCAGTATAACAGACGGAGACAGCATAGTAGAGTCATTTGGTATGGAATTAATTACATCTTGGAATGAGATTATGTGTGTGTCCCAATCAATATGTTTTTTATGGCAGTATAATCTACACAGTTTACCAATTTCTTTCATTAACCGTTCACAAGAGTTCGAAGAAGCATGGTACCTGGATATATATTTCGGAGAAATGTTTCTAGCTCGTAACATACGTGTCCATATAGCAGATCGAAACTGTGGTCCATTGTCGGAAATTACTTTCAACACATGCCCTACATGAAATAGAAAATGTTTTACAAATGCTTTCGAAACAGTTGTAGTAGTAGCTTTGCGTAACGGAGTGAAGATAAATTTTGAAGTGAGTTCAACAGCGACAAAGATGTATCAAAAACCTCTATTAGTTCTGGGAATCGGACCAAAAATGTCTACAGCGGCCATATGTCTCAATTTAACAGGTACAATGGGATGTAATGGAGGAACATGTGATGTCGTGTCTGATTTAGCTTTCTGGCAGATTTTACATGACGCTAAAACTCGTCGAATACGTTTCTCCATGTTGGTAAAATAACAGTTCTGTCTCAGAATAAGAAAACATTTTCTGGCTTTGTAGTGTGCGTAACTTAAATGAGTATACCAGATTAATTTGTTAACAAGTTCGTCAGGAATGCATAATAACCAATTGTTGCTGTCAGGGTGAGAGCGGCGAAACAGAATGTTATTGCGTACAGTGTAATGGTTTCTAATGGTAACAATATTCCTATCTTTCCAAAGGTGTTTAATTTCTTTCCACAAGTTGTCTTTACTCTGCTCTTGTGCTATGTCTTGTAATGACGACGAAATGAAATTTTCAAATGTAACTTGTTGAATGTACATGACGCTGAAATTTGCTTTGCAGAAGTTGGTTGCGTTGTCTTGCTGATTGTTGTTAAGAGAACGGGATAGTGCGTCTGCTACAATTTTGTGTGCCGGGAATGTAAACAATTGTAATATTAAATTCCTGCAAATAAAGTTTCCATCTACTTAATCTGTCGTGTGTAAATTTAGCCGAAAGTAAAAATTGTATCGCTCTATGATCTGTGTAAACGGTGGTATGTCTTCCATAAAGAAAATGCCGAAATCTCGTAAATGCCCAAACAACACATTATGTTTCAAGTTCTGTAACAGAATAATTTCGTTCAGCAGGTGACAGAATGCAACTTGCAAAAGCGATGCTTTTAATTACTGTACAACCATCTTCTTCAATTTCCTGAAAAATATGTACGCCTAAAGCGGTGTTAGAACTGTCGGTGGCAATGGAAAAATTTCTGGTAAGATCTGGGTGCGATAAAAGTGGTGCATTCAACAAGGCATGTTTCAAATAACATTCTCGTGAACAAGATTCTGCGTGTCAAAATTATTGCTTGCGTTACTGGAATATGCACCCTGTACTGTATCTAGTCAAATTCCATATGACGTGTCATTATTTTCGGGAGGATGCTGTGGCATTTCCACTATTTGTACTGTTCTGTTATTTCTTCCTGACGTCTTACGTTCTGGATGATACCTACTGCCTGGTTCATTCATGATAATATGTTGTTGCTGATGTTCTTGCTGTTGATAAGATCGACTGTTATTAAATGTACGCTGAAAATTGTGCTCATTATTTTTACGTCTGTCGTGATAGTCATTTCTATACGGCGCATTGCGGTAGGAATTGAAATAGTGTGTTTTCTGTACGTACTGATTCCCTTGTTGCTGTGTGTTACTATTTGTTGGAGCTGATGCTATACGTGTACGCGGCGAAACATTAAAGCTTGGTTGACCTTGTAGACTGCATTGTTGGTTAGGTATGCTAACCGGTTGGTTTTGTTGCTGTTGTTGGGAAAAACCTCTATTGTTACCAAAATATGGTTCCTGTTGCTAATAATTTTACACATACTGATGATTAAAATTTTGTCTGTTATTAAAATTATCGTGGTTGCCATTTCTGGACCGTCTAATGATAACTGTCACTTTCGGTAAAACTTGTCTTATCGGGTTTTCTTTACTCATTCATAATACTAGATAGAGCAATAGTTGAAGAGCTGTTTTGATAGATATAAAGGATAGTAGAAGAGAAGGCAGCAGTGCAGAAAACTAAAGATGAAACAGCACTACTACGGCTCAGGGCCCTGTGCACGCTACGGCACATACTCATTAAAGCGTAATGAATCCCCTGAGGTTTATTACGCGCTGCAAATAAACTTTAGCTTTTGCGTTACAGGGAATGCCGGTGAAATTTCTGAAGCAAATTGCTGTATCCAGTCCAATGCTAGTTTCTGCATTACAGGCCAAGCTAGTGAAAGTACAAAAATAAATTGTCGTATACAGTTCAAAGCGTGTACCTGTGCTCTGTCATTTTTAAATACCTTAGATTTTCTTACTGATAGAATTATAGTCTCTGTATGTCTGAACAGGTTCACGATTGTATGAGAATCTATTTGTCTGTGACTGTTCGGAATCTAACTCACGTACTCTCTGTAAATTACCTAAATTATACTGGCTGTGTGATTCTGAAAAATGTTCGCAAAGTGGCGTCTGCTGTGATGTGTTAAACGCTGAAACATTTTTCATCTCTGTTACTTCTTGCTGTAAAGTTGACAATTTTCTACGTAATGTATTATTAGACGAATCTATCTCACTGATTGTCTGCTGTAGATTTTGAAATGAAGGTGTTTGATTAAACGAAATCGGTGAAGTATCGTCTGATTTGCTGTCATTATTACTTTCAATAACGACAATACGACTGGCCAATTCATCATATTTTTCAGTCAGTATTTTTACCTGATCATCGTTTTTAGTGTCAGAAGCATTAATTTGTTTTTGTATTTTACGTGTGGTTTCGTTCAATTTTTTAACGTCAGCTGTGATGACATCGGAATCCTGTGTTAGTTCTGATTGTTCGAGTCTGTCGGTCACTGTCTGAAAGTCTACTGTGTGTGTGTCTGTTTTTGATTTAAGATCCGAAATTTCATCACGCAATTCGGTTTTCAACTGTTTGATAGTGTTAATTTCGTCTGATACTATAGCAATATTGTTGTCTACGTATGTTTTTGCCTTCGTAAACAATTTACGTTTATCTTCCTGCCTTTGTGCCGTAATTGTTTCCATAACTTGTCGTTTTACTTTATTTTGTTCCTGTATGAATTTACGGTAACGCGTTTCACTGTTTTGTAGGTGGTGATTAAAGCTTCGTCAATTTGACTGTTCTGTTGGTCGAATTTCGCGTCTACTTTTGCATCCAGCGAGCGCAGAAGTTCTGCTGTCATTAATTTAAACTCCTCGCGTAACTGTGTTGTGTTTTCAGAGCATTGTTTGGCGACTCCACTAATTTCGTCTCTAAGTGATTCTGTTGTAGCTGTTTGCATATCCCTTAATTCTTGAGCAACAGATCTAATTTCTTCACTACTCCTCCTAGCACAAGCCTCAATTTCCTCACGTAACTGTTCTTTAGTATCATGACACTGCGCGGCAGCAGCTGTAATCTGTTCGCTAAGCTGTCTGGAATTGTTGTCTAATTTTTCATTAAGGGTGTCATGTTTTTTTATTAAGTTGTTTGAAATTTTCATTAAGCTGTTTGTTCTGTTCACTAAGTTGTTTGAAATTACTGTCTTGCCTTTCATTCTGTTGTATGGAATTTTCAATAATTTGTTGTTTGAGATTTTCATTAAGTTGGTGATGTTGTTCTCTTGTCTATCATCCGACTGTTTGGAATTGCTGTCTATTTTTTCATTCATTTGTCGTAATATTGCCATAACTTGATTCCAGCTAAATTATCGGCTCTATTCACTGTTCTATTTGATGGCATACCTGCAATTGTCACGTTTTGTGTAACCATTTGGTCATTCTGTGATTCTCGAAAAGGTTTTCCAATCGGATGTGCACTGTTAGTCACTACCTCGGAATCAAATAAATCTGTCGTATCTTGAGTACACTGTTCATTTTCGTTAGAAAAATTTGTCTGTTCATTACATAAATTTTGCAAACCGGGTGTGTCAAGCTGGGCAGCGTTCATTGTAACAGAACGTGCCGCGTCATCAATTGTCGTTAAATTAACAGACGACACAATTGAATTTGTTTGCTCATCATTAGCAATAAAATCATTACCGGTAATCAGTACGCACTGATTGTCTGTAAATGGGGAACTGTCATTATTACACTGCGTGTCGCAAGTACTATCGGTCAAATTATTCGAATCGGCTATTTCATTCATTGTACATCGCGATGTACTGTTTACAGTTTTTCGCGGCATTTTTACACAAAACAAAATTATTCACAAATGAAACAAAGACAATGCAAAAAGCAACAAACACAATTACAAGAAAGAGCAACAAATTGCCGATAATCTGTGAAAGAAAGAGTGACAAATTAGTAAATGCGTTGCGCCAGATGCAAACTACGTTTAAGTAAATAAGAGCATATATATGACTACTTATCAGAAGATTCACAAAAAAAATACGATCCTGGCTGGATGTCGCCAAGTGTAATCTCCCCACAAAAAAAAAAAATGAAAATGATAATGGAAATGGAGCCACAAAATTATTTAAATGGAAATGGAGCCAAGCGTAACCTCGCCACAAAAAATAATAATTAAATGAATTTTTCTAATATTACGACCTCTGAACAAAATTGGCTCCCATTTATTGTCTGTATCCATAAATGCATTCACATTTAATGTTACCACAAAATTCTATTCTCATTTAATGTCAAGTTCGAAACAAAAAAATTCCTAAACACCAAAATAATAAAAAAAAGTTTTGTAACCTGATAAATTTTATGAGGACAGCAGCGCTGACCTTCGGCCCTGTATTCTGAATAAAAAAGCAAAAATTCTTACCTCAATAAAACTGCAATTGCATCTGCTCTTAATTAGTCATTTTTCGACACAGCTTCGTGCAATGCTGGCGTATATTTTTTTTTATTCTTGGATGCAATGATAATGCATTGGAAAAATTCTTTAAATTGAAATGAATGGTTTTCTTTAAAAAAGTTACTTTATATTATAAAAATTATTATTGGGGCATTTTTTTCTGAACAAATTAAATTACAATTAACATGAATTATTAAATATGCGAAAAGCTGCTTCTTTACCTTCTACAACAATACTCATCCTCCAGAGTCATGACCAGAGTCGCGAGCAGAGCACACAGTCGACACATGCCGACTCCCGCCGACTCACGCTGACTACACCTGACTACTACTGACTCGCTACTAAAGCCGACCGACTACTACTGTCGACTCGCGCAGTCAAGCACAGACTCGCGACAAGCAACAACTAACGATAAACTACTCTCTGGTCAGAGATTCCGTCATGCCTCGCCCATCGCCGGCAAAGCATACGTCTTACAACGTGAATATTGAACGATTCGAGCAGGTGGCCAAAAGGAGAGCCGCTTCGGCCTATGGCAGGTGCTTTACACACGTTCGTGTCATCTCTGTGTTCTTCACAGCGAACACTCAACACGAGACGTTGCTCACGCCCCTTATATGACCTACCATTATTGTTAACAACGCTAAACACGTACTACACTAATGCAGTCTTTTGGCTTTCTGCCTGTCAAAGAGAACTGCAACACTAATACCCGCCGACCTTGTGTAGGTGTACGAAGTTACATTGACAGCCGACCATATCTTCTGGGTGGATCACTTTCTACGTCAGGTAGAGTAATTACGCTACAGAGCGTCGAATGTATAGGGACAGACGCTTGCGTTTATGTCATTCCTTCGTAGGCTAATGTGAGTTATTTCGGTGACGTTGCGCTTAACGGACTGTACAGTGTTACGACATGCGGCTACGCGTTCGATGCCGCCTCATGTACTGATGGCTGTCACGCCCACTGGTAGGATATTCGACGATGGTAATGGAACAGTCAGTCAGGGTACACGTTTATTGCCAAAGGTTCCTTCTCAGCAGGCTTTGGACTCTATAATTTAGACTACCATTAGGCTGTTGGTTGATGGTTGCATTGGTGCGTTCTTATCCTCAAATTTTTCCTCAAGATGACCTCTGCAATCCCATCCCGGGTGGTCGGTATTATTTTGTTTCACTCCATAGGAAGCTTTAAGTCAATTCTCTTTTTATCTCCAGCTAACTACTTAGATCTGAAGATAATGCAAAGAGATCGAAACTTTTCTTCTCGTTAAAAATTTGTGACTGAATAATAAATAATAATTGTTCTAAGTATCGATATACACTCCTGGAAATTGATATAAGAACACCGTGAATTCATTGTCCCAGGAAGGGGAAACTTTATTGACACATTCCTGGGGTCAGATACATCACATGATCACACTGACAGAACCACAGGCACATAGACACAGGCAACAGAGCATGCACAATGTCGGCACTAGTACAGTGTATATCCACCTTTCGCAGCAATGCAGGCTGCTATTCTCCCATGGAAACGATCGTAGAGATGCTGGATGTAGTCTTGTGGAACGGCTTGCCATGCCATTTCCACCTGGCGCCTCAGTTGGACCAGCGTTCGTGCTGGACGTGCAGACCGCGTGAGACGACGCTTCATCCAGTCCCAAACATGCTCAATGGGGGACAGATCCGGAGATCTTGCTGGCCAGGGTAGTTGACTTACACCTTCTAGAGCACGTTGGGTGGCACGGGATACATGCGGACGTGCGTTGTCCTGTTGGAACAGCAAGTTCCCTTGCCGGTCTAGGAATGGTAGAACGATGGGTTCGATGACGGTTTGGATGTACCGTGCACTATTCAGTGTCCCCTCGATGATCACCAGTGGTGTACGGCCAGTGTAGGAGATCGCTCCCCACACCATGATGCCGGGTGTTGGCCCTGTGTGCCTCGGTCGTATGCAGTCCTGATTGTGGCGCTCACCTGCACGGCGCCAAACACGCATACGACCATCATTGGCACCAAGGCAGAAGCGACTCTCATCGCTGAAGACGACACGTCTCCATTCGTCCCTCCATTCATCCTGTCGCGACACCACTGGAGGCGGGCTGCACGATGTTGGGGCGTGAGCGGAAGACGGCCTAACGGTGTGCGGGACCGTAGCCCAGCTTCATGGAGACGGTTGCGAATGGTCCTCGCCGATACCCCAGGAGCAACAGTGTCCCTAATTTGCTGGGAAGTGGCGGTGCGGTCCCCTACGGCACTGCGTAGGATCCTACGGTCTTGGCGTGCATCCGTGCGTCGCTGCGGTCCGATCCCAGGTCGACGGGCACGTGCACCTTCCGCCGACCACTGGCGACAACATCGATGTACTGTGGAGACCTCACGCCCCACGTGTTGAGCAATTCGGCGGTACGTCCACCCGGCCTCCCGCATGCCCACTATACGCCCTCGCTCAAAGTCCGTCAACTGCACATACGGTTCACGTCCACGCTGTCGCGGCATGCTACCAGTGTTAAAGACTGCGATGGAGCTCCGTATGCCACGGCAAACTGGCTGACACTGACGGCGGCGGTGCACAAATGCTGCGCAGCTAGCGCCATTCGACGGCCAACACCGCGGTTCCTGGTGTGTCCGCTGTGCCGTGCGTGCGATCATTGCTTGTACAGCCCTCTCGCAGTGTCCGGAGCAAGTATGGTGGGTCTGACACACCGGTGTCAATGTGTGTTTTTTTCCATTTCCAGGAGTGTAGTTGCTGATTCTTTCGCGGTGAATGTGTCGGCTGTAGCCATAGAAACTGTGGTGACAAGTCATGGGGTATCTCCTAGCAGCGTAGTGCAGTCCTCGACGTGGCATGAAGTCAAGTAGGAGGTCCCCTGCGGAAAGATTGAGCCACGTTGCATCGATAGCTCTCCATAACGGCGAAAGTGTATCCGCACTGTCGTACTGAGGTTTTTTCAGGCATTGTTTCTTGTCTGTTAACACTGACAATCGTACAGAAACGCTGCTGTTGTCGGTTGTTAAGTGAACGCCGTCGGCCACTGCGTTGTCCGTAGTGAGAGGCAATGACTGAAATTTGGTATTCTCGACATACTCTTGACACTGTGAATCTCAGAATATTAAATTCCCTAAAGTTCCCGAAATGGAACGTTCCATGTGTCCAGCTCCTACTACCATCCCGCGTTCAAAGTTGGTTAATTTTTGTCGTGCAGCCATAATCATATCGGAAACCTTTTGACACGAATCACCTGAATTCAAATGACAGCTCCACTAATGTGTACATTGTGTACGTGGTACTACCATCATCTGTGTATGTACATATCGCTATTCAATAAAAAGCTGGTGTAGTCATTATTACATAAAAATAATTTTTATTCTACTCGCCTAGTTCCGTAGGACCAAATTGAGGGGCAAATCTCAATGGTAATGGAACACGTCGGTAAATGAAATCACTACAGAAAAGTGATAATAGACAAAATGAAATGTTTATGAGTGCTAAAAAGACAACAAGCTAGAAGTTTTTATAAACAGAATCAACAATTAGCACAGGGCCGGCCACTGTGGCCTAGCGGTTCTAGGCGCGTCAGTCTGGACCCGCGCGACCGCTACGGTCGCAGGTTCGAATCCTGCCTCGGGAATGGATGTGTGTGATGTCCTTAGGTTAGTTAGGTTTAAGTAGTTCTAAGTTCTAGGGGACTGATGACCTCAGAAGTTAAGTCCCATAGTGCTCAGAGCCAAGTAGCACAGGAATGAGCTTAATTTTTCAGGGAACTCCTTGGCAGAATAGAAGGAGTGACTCATGAAGAGACTCCTCAGTTAAGATTTGAACGCGATGGATTATTGCTAAGATATTTTAACTATTGTTGCAGGTGTCAGAATACCCATACTAATAAACAGGTGTCGACAAGAGGTTCGCGAAGTTACACCACTTATCACTTGAACCGCTCGTTTCTACGGCAAAAACACCGTTTGAAAGTGGGAAGGGTTTACGCAAAATATGTAATACCATACGTCATAAGCAAATGAAAATAAGCAAAGTAGACTATTTTTCGTGTCGAGCTATCACTTACTTCAGTTACTATTCTAAAAGTAAAAATGGCAGCATTAATTCTTTGAACAAGACCCTGAACATGGGCTTTCCATGACAGTTTGCTGTCTGTCTGAACGCTTAGAAATCTAAAGTGTTCAGTCTCACTAATCATATGCCCTTCGCGGGCAATTAGAACATCACGTTTTGTTGAATTGTGTGCTAGAAATTGTAAAAACTGAATCTTACATTGATTTAGCATTAGTTTATTTTAGACAAGCCCTGAACGTATGTCTTGAAATATACTATTTGAAAGAGTGCCAACGTTGCACACAATATCCTTTGCTACCCAGGTAGTGTCATCAGCAAACATAAATATTTTAGAATCAGCCGTATTCCATAATGGTCCAACTTCTGGAGCAATATTTTGAGACCAACACAATTAGACGCCTGAGTTAAATAAAAGAAGATGTTTAATCCACCCATCACCTCGCAGAGAAAAGAGAATATGGCATTTTCAGTTGATAAACCAATTCTAAATCCAAACTGTACATATGAGAGCAAACTGTGTGAAATGAAATGATCTATCATCTTTACACAAAAGGCTTTTTCAGTAACTTTAGCAAGCACTGATGACATAAAAGTAGGTCTAATATTATCTACATTACCCCTTTCTCCGTTTTCATAAAGTGACTTTATTACTGAGTACTTTAATCGTTCAGAAAACTGACCAATCCTGAAGGAAAAATTACAAATATGGCTAAATACAGGGCTAAAATGTGCAGCACAGTACTTCAGTGTTCTGCTAGATAATTCATCATATCCATGATAGTCCTTAGTCTTCAGTTATTTAGTTTTTGACTCGATCTTCCCGTTGTCAGTACCACTGAGGAATGAAACTTCCTGGGAGATTAAAACTGTGTGCCCGACCGAGACTCGAACTCGGGACCTTTGCCTTTCGCGGGCAAGTGCTCTACCAACTGAGCTACCGAAGCACGACTCACGCCCGGTCCTCACAGCTTTACTTCTGCCAGTATCTCGTCTCCTACCTTCCAAACTTTACAGAAGCTCTCCTGCGAACCATGCAGAACTAGCACTCCTGAAAGAAAGGAGTGCTAGTTCTGCATGGTTCGCAAGAGAGCTTCTGTAAAGTTTGGAAGGTAGGAGACGAGATACTGGCAGAAGTAAAGCTGTGAGGACCGGGCGTGAGTCGTGCTTCGGTAGCTCAGTTGGTAGAGCACTTGCCCGCGAAAGGCGAAGGTCCCGAGTTCGAGTCTCGGTCGGGCACACAGTTTTAATCTACCAGGAAGTTTCATATCAGCGCACACTCCGCTGCAGAGTGAAAATCTCATTCTGATCACTGAGGAATATTTCAGACATCAGTCTAGGAAAGCCATTTTCCACTGATTTCTTGTAGAAACTAAGTTTTCATTTAATTCACCATATATGTTCAGAACGTGGTTGTTAAATGCTGTACATATCAATAATCAAGCAAAATACTGATAGCTGACTATGAACGTGTGGTTTTTTTCCTACATGGAGAGTGTTTTCTGGACCTATGTGTAAACTTTAAGAAAATATTCCTTTCGAGTACCTAATTTGAAGGTACGGTATCTGGCAGTGTCAATGATTTAGCAAAAATATATAAGACATGTCTGCAAGGAAGAGCTTAACACAGTTCGGCCACAGCCTGACAGCCACAGAATAGTTCCAGCATATAAGTCAGTGCTAAAGTAACAGAGGCATAGCGCCTACGCAAAAGGCATCATCACGGCTTCCCATCATGTTTGATCATGGCAAATGGCACGCATAGTGCAGAAAGGATTTTGAAATTTTATCAAAGTGAGAAAATCGTTATTTTTTCAGTTCTGAATGATGAAATAATATGAATGTTAGGAAAACAGATGTAGACAAACAGGTATAAAACATGCAATGTACTTCCGGAAATTAGCTTTCTTAGAAAAACCTGCTACTGTGGAAGCCTTTTTGTGAACGTTCAGTCACAACTCATTTGAAAATACAGCATTTACGCCATTAATTCATGAATATTTCAGTATTAAATTGTGGACGTGTTAATTGATTTAGCAAAACAGAATGTAGAAGTGATTATCCTTCTCAAGCTTGAAAGAGAATATCTCTTGGGAAAACCCGCAGGTACTCGAAGATTGTTTAGAAAAGACGTAACGTTAGACAGAGGGTGAAAGCAATGCGGATAGGTAAATGAAAGGGAAAGCTACTGCATTAAGAGACGGCGTTTGGTGATTAGCTGATGTTACGGCAGCGGAAGTAGTCCCTCGCCGCAGGGGAGAACACTGCTTCTAGAGGACTTACAGTGAATGGGATTTTGCTGTTCTGTGAAATACTTCAGATAGGTGCTGCGCAGCACATCAGGAGTTGTCGCTGGAGAGGTATCACAAAATCAGATGTTGCTTCTTAAAGCTTCCACGCAACTACCATGAAGGTGACGAATTCCTGAATCAAGTACATGGAAACCTTCAAATATTTTGCCTAAATTACTTTTGCGTTTAAGATCTAGTTATTAAATAACATGAAATCACCCTGTTATCGTTCTTGTGAAGTACAATTGTCGCTTTATTGACACAAGTACTGAATGCTACCGAGAGGATATGACAAGTTCATTTCATATTTCTAGATTTACAGTATGCATCTGACGCCTTCTGACAAGCAGCTTTTAGGCAAACTGAGTGACTGCGGAGTATCGTCTTCTGAGTGGACTCGTGATTTCCTGTCAGAAAGGTCAGAGTTCGTAATAGCTGGGATTTAGCAATACGTGTGCTATAGGCCACCTGCAGTTCTCCACTCATAAAACGATTTAGCAGACAATCTACGATATTATATCTGCACTGTGAGACAATAACATATTGTATTGTTTAAGGAAGTGTGTTGAGACTCAAAATGTAGTACACTACTGGCCATTGATACTGCTACACCAAGAAGAAATACAGATGATAAACGGGTATTCATTGGACAAATATATTATGTTAGAACTGACATGTGATTACATTTTGACACATTTTGGGTACATAGGTCCTGAGAAATCAGTACCCAGAACAACCTCCTCTGGCCTTAATAACGGCCTTCATACGCCTGGGCATTGAGTAAAACAGAGCTTGGATGGCGTGTACAGTTACAGTTGCCCATGCAGCTTCAACACGATACCACAGTTAATCAAGAGTAGTGACTGGCGTACTGTGACGAGCCAGTTGCTCGGCCACCATTTACCACACGTTTTCAATTGGTGAGAGATCTTGAAAATGTGCTGGCCAGGGCAGCAATCGAACATTTTCTGTATCCAGAAAGGCCCGTATAGGACCCGCAACATGCAGTCGTGCATTATCCTGCTGAAATGTAGGGTTTCGCAGGGATCGAATGAAGGGTAGAGACACGGGTCGTAACACATCTGAAATGTAGCGTCCACTGTCCTAAGTGCCGTCAATGTGAACAAGAGGTGACCGAGACGTGTAACCAATGGCACCCCATACCATCACGCCGGGTGATACGCCAGTATGGCGATGACGAATACACGCTTCCAATGTGTGTTCACCGCAGTGTCGCCAAACGCGGATGTGACCATCATGATGCTGTAAACAAAACCTGGATTTATCCGAAAAAATGACGTTTTGCCATTCGTGCACCTAGATTTGTCGTTGAGTGCACCATCGCAGGCGCTCCTGTCTGTGATGCAGCGTCAAGGGTAACCGCAGCCATGGTCTACGAGCTGATAGTCCATGCTGCTGCAAACGTCGTCGAACTGTTCGTGCAGAAGGTTGTTGTCTTCCAAACGTCCCCATCTCTTGACTCAGGGATCGAGACGCGGCTGCACGATCCGTTACAGCCATGCGGATAAGATGCCTCTCATCTCGACTGCTTGTGATACGAGGCCGTTGGGATCCAGCACGGCGTTCCGTATTACCCTCCTGAACGCACCGATTCCTTATTCTGCTAACAGTCATTGGATCTCGACCAACGCGAGCAGCAATGTCGCGGTACGATTTACCGCAATCGCGACAAGCTACAATCCGACCTTTATCAAAGTCGGAAGTGTGATGGTACGCATTTCTCCTCCTTACACGAGGCATCACAACACGTTTCACCAGGCAACGCCGGTCAACTGTTGTTTCTGAATGAGAAATCGGTTGGAAACAACCTCATGTCAGCACGTTGTAGGTGTCGCCACCGGCGCCAGCCTTGTGTGAATGCTCTGAAAAGCTAATCTTTTGCGTATCATAGCATCTTCTTCCTGTCGGTTAAATTTCGAGTCTGTAACACGTGATCTTCGTGGTGTAGCAGTTTTAATGGCCAGTAGTGTACATAGTAAACAAAAACATTAAGTGTCTGTTAATGGAGCTTATGGTATGAATGCTGTTTCTGTAATAAGATGGCAATATGAGTTGCTAGCTGTCTGAATAAAATATGAAGTCAGTCGTTCTTCCTAAATCTGTAAAAGCATTATCCTCTAAAGACAGGATTCAATTCCCGATTCCCTGTCAGGCACACATTTTTGATCTTCCAGTAACTACTGCAGAGGGCCAGACAGATGCTAGAGCTAGCGTCAAGCAGTCTGCAATGTATGTCGCTGCTGTTCGTGATACACAGTCCAGGGAAAATCGTGAAGCATGCTATCCATCCCTTTTGCCTTATTTAATCTTAAGTCTTCCGAAGCTCTTTTAAGTTCTGATTCCAATACTGGATCCCCTATCTCTTAACTGTCGACTCCTGTTTCTTTTTCTATCACATCATCAGACAAGTCCTCCCCTTATAGAGGCTTTCAACGTACTGTTTCCACATATCAGATCTCTGCTATGCATTTAACACTAGAGTTGCACTCTTAGTGATTTCACCGTTGCTTTTATTTTCCGCGAAGGTCCTTTTGACTTTTGTATATGCTCAGTCAGTCCTTCCGACAATAATTTCGTTGTAGAGTTCTTCACATTTTCCTGCAGCCATTTCGACTTAACTTCCCTACATTTCCATTTATTTCATTCCTAACGGACATTTATTTTTGTATTTCTCAACTTTCCTGAACATTTTTGTACTTCCTTCTTTCAGTGATCAGCTGAAGTATTAGTCATGGTTATTTGACAGTTACTTTCCGTGTACCTATGCGTGTCTTTCCATCTTCTGTGATTGTAGTTTTTAGATGTGTGCATTCCTCTTCAACTGAACTTCCTGCTAAGCTATTCATTATCGCGCTATCTATAGCGTCATAGAACTTCAAGAACCAAGACCAGGCAAACCTAGTGTACTGTCTAACTGGAACCGTAGAGCGATGCGGAGGCTAGTTGTAAAAAATTGGAGGAAGTCAGCTGAAGGAATCACCAAAGTGCTACCAGAAGGTCAGCGAGCACAATGACTGTGCGTAAGAACTTAAAAAGAATGTGGTAGAACGGTCGAGCAGCTCTTTATAAGCCACACATTTTTGTAGCCAATGCTAACCTAGGCACGACTTGATATATACAACGACGTCACTGTACAGTGAATGACTGTAAACGAATGACTTGGAATGATGAAACACGATTTACCCTATGCGAATCCGAAAGCAGCGATTGGGTTTATTGAATGCCTATAGAATGTCACCTGCCACAATGTGTTGTGCCAGTAGTGAAATACGGATGAGGCGGTGTTACGGAATGGGGGTTATTGTGCTTAAGGAAAAGCTACACGGGGAAGGATATGAACACATTTTATAGTGTTGTGTACTCCGTACAATAGAGGAACAGCTAGGAGACTGTGATTGTATCAGCATGGCGATATAACATGTCATAAACTGGCAACCGTGAGGCAGACAATTTGTGGACAATAACATTCCTTAAATGGACTGTCAGGCCCAGTGTTCCGACCTGAACCCAATATGACTTTGCTTGGGACCCCAGCGGTCAACATCACTATCTTCTCTGGTTTCAGCAGTGGAGGACGAATGAGTCGTCATTCCTCCACAAACATTCAGACATCTCAACAGTATGCAATCCGTTGTAAAGGCGTAGGGTTGGCATACCCCACGTTAATATCCACATAAGTGGACTGGCATGCCCAGAGTCCCGACTAGAACCCAATGAAACGCTTCTGGTAGACCTTCGAATTCACTCGACATCACTATCTTCTCTGATTTCGACTCTGGAAGAAGACTGGGCAACCATTGTTCCGCAGGCATTCAGACACCTCAAAAAGAAAGTGTCCCCAACAGTGTTCAAGAATCTGTAAAGGTGTAGAGTGGATACATGCCATTTCAATGCCCAATTAAAGGTGTCCACGTGATTTTAATCAGACAGTGTATATTGGATTGTTACATAAGTGACGCTACTTCAAAACTTAAAATAAGGTTTTAATTGCCATTTTAAAGGGAACTCCAAACCCTGCTTATGCCTGACGCAGAATTTCCTGCTTTATTCTTCTTTTCACAGTCCATTCACTTCACCCTGTTGCTGTGATACAAGTGTATACTCACGTTCTGAGGACGTCAAGATTTAATTCGAGTCCACGCTTCTCGGCGTCAACTTAGCCTCGATTTCTTAAATCATTAAAGCCATGCTTCTTGGGATGTTACGATGCAGGCAAGTTTAGAATTTAACGCAGGACAGTGACGCAGTCTCGCGATCAGGAACTTGACGTCACTGGCTCTTTTTTCGTTACCAGCCCAATACTTGGCACGAAACGTTTTTGCGCATTCGTGTCAGTAAGAATGCAGTGCTTCGTCTCCAGTGATCTTATTATTCATTTCCTTTCCAAAAACTCTCAATGGTGAATGCAGGAGGAGAACATGATCTGTAGATCTCTTATTTGTGGGCGAATGCATTGGAACAACATACCTGGATGTAGTTAATGGCCTACACGTAGAGCTAATCACGTGTATATTTCAGATTCAGATGCAGGGGTGTCATCCGTGTTCATGAGAAGGTTTTCCAACGCGTTTAGAATTTTAAAGCTTAGAAATTTATTTATATTTGTAATTTACATCCAATGGGCTGCAGTTAAATTCTCTCTAATTTGGATAGGGGCTTGCTTGAGGAAAACGAGAGCATTCGGATGGTTTGGCGAAAGTTTGAAGCTTAACGATCCGTCGACATGGATGGCATTAGAGAGGTGGACAATGGTGCATGAGAAAACCGGCCCTTACAGTCCACGTATTTGCTAATTTAAGCTATACCAATATGGCTGAACTGGACTTCAAGTCAGCTTATGACGTATACTTATAAGCAATTCCTCGCTTCACCGGCCCACACAACCGGAAAATTGTGAGAGGAGCTCGACATTTCGAATCCTGTTGGTGCGAAAAAGTTTCATTGCAGGTATTGGACCGCCAACGGAAGAAGAGGAGGTGACGTCAAGTTCCTTATCGCGAAACTCGTCGCTGTCCTGGGCTCAATTCCTAACTTCTCCACACTGTAATGTCCAGCAGGAGGCACGTGATATTCATAATGGTGATTTGTCTTTCGCATAAACCTATGATTCTGCCTTCCATTTAGATACATCTCGGCAAGCTACTGTACAGTACATGGTGGGAGGAGTGCATTATGTAAATATTAGCGATTCTCTACAGTGTTCCTTTCGTGTGTGGAGAAAGGGAAGAATGATTATACAGATACTTCGCTAGCGGTCTAATTTCTCATTAGACTTTTGCAGTGATTCCTAAATGAGATACACGATGCAGCTACCATAGGTGTGCCACAGTTTTTGTCGAATACCTGCTCTATAAATTTACTCAACAAGGTTTTGTATGAACAGCATCACATAACTTTTCGTGGTGTGTGCTACGTGCTAAAAATTTATAGGACTATTAGTTGTGTATTTACACTGCCTGGCAAAAAAATGTTAAGACCTAGAAGGAGAGAAGGAAACTAAATGAAACATCACGGTTTATGACGGTGCCAGACGTTATTTCGATGATAGCAAAACTGTGTCACATTTGCAAAGTAACTGACAGACTGGGTCCACTTATCAGCTGTCAGTATTATGTCGCACCATTGATGGCCTGGATGAAAGCACTAATCCAGTTGGGATGGGTGCATTCTCCCCTGACGGGAGTTGGCCCACTACTGCTGTAACTGATCCTTGATATCCCAGACACTAACACTTGGCTGGAGACGACGCCCGAGCTGGTCCCACACATGCTCTATCAGGGAGGAATCGGCGGATGTTGCAGCCCACGGGAGTACCTCAGCATCACGTACAGTTCATAGGGACACGTCCCATGTGTGGAAGAATATTGCCCTGTTGAACAATGGCACACTACTGGCCATTAAAATTGCTACACCACGAAGATGACGTGCTACAGACGCGAAATTTAACCGACAGGAAGAAGATGCTGTGATATGCAAATGATTGGCTTTTCAGAGTATTCACATAAGGTTGACGCCGGTGGCGACACCTACAACGTGCTGACATGAGGAAAGTTTCTAACCGATTTCTCATACACAAACAGCAGTTGACCGGCGTTGCCTAGTGAACGTTGTTGTGATGTGTCGTGTAAGGAGGAGAAATGCGTACCATCACATTTTCGTCTTTGATAAAGGTCGGATTGTAGCCTATCGCGATTGCGGATTATCGTATGCTGCTCGCGTTGGTCGAGATCCAATGACTGTTAGCAGAATATGGAATCGGTGGGTTCAGGAGGGCAATACGGAACGCCGCGCTTTATTCCAACGGCCTCGTATCACTAGCAGTCGAGATGACAGGCATCTTATCCGCAAGGCTATAACGGCAGCCACGTCTCGATCCCTAAGTCAACAGATGGGGACGTTTGCAAGACAACAACCATCTGCAAGAACAGTTCGACGACGTTTGCAGCAGCATGGACTATCAGCTCGGAGACCATGGCTGCGGTTACCCTTGACGCTGCATCACAGACAGTAGCGCCTGCGATGGTGCACTCAACAACGAACCAGTATGCACGAATGACAAAACGTCATTTTTTCGAATCAATCCAGGTTCTGTTTACAGCATCATGATGGTCACATCCGTGTTTGGCGACACTGCGGTGAACGCACATTCGAAGCGTGTATTCGTCATCGCCATACTGGCGTATCATCCGACGTGATGGTATGGGGTGCCACTGGTTACACGTCTCGGTTACCTCTTGTTCGCATTGACGGCACTTAGGACAGTGAACGCTACATTACAGATGTATTACGACACGTAATTCTACCCTTCATTCGATCCCTGCGAAACCCTACATTTCAGCAGGATAATGTACGACCGCATGTTGCAGGTCCTGTAAGGGGCTTTCTGGATACAGAAAATGTTCGACTGCTGCCCTGGCCAGCACATTCACCAGATCTCTCACCAATTGAAAACGTCTGGTCAATGGTGGCCGAGCAACTGGCTCGTCTCAATACGCCAGTCACTACTCTTGATGAACTGTGATACCCTGTTGAAGCTGCATGGGCAGCTGTACCTGTTCGACTCAGTGCCCTGTCGTATCAAGGCCGTTATTACGGCCAGAGGTAGTTGTTCTGGGTACTGATTTCTCAGGATCTATGCACCCAAATGGCGTGAAAATGTAATGACATGTCAGTTCTAGTATAATATATTTGTCCAATGAATGCCCGTTTATCATCTGCATTTCTTCTTGGTGTAGCAATTCTAATGGCCAGTAGTGTACTAAGAACAGTCGCATGAGGATACAGAATGCCCGTTACGTGCCGTTGGGGTGTAGAATTCCCTCTGTCACTGTCCCTCCAATGACTACCAGCCATGACATGATGTCTTACCTGAGGTCTCCCCGCACCATCATGCCAGGACTAACACCATTGTACCTCTCCAAAATAACATCAGAATGGGAGATCTCCCCCAGATTGCTTCCATCCTCGCTGACGATGGTCATAAGTGGTAGTGCAGAATCGCGATTCATTTCTGTACACTATGTGACACCATCTGCTTCCCGGTCACGACAGCACTCCAAACAAAGCCTATGAAAGGGACTGTAATTCTCTAGTTCGTCTGATGCTAGTTTCCCACTAAAGGTGCAGAATGACGGACAACATTGAAGGAAGCCAATTTTATTTTATTTTATTTATTTAGTGTGGTGTCTCCGCCAGACACCACACTTGCTAGGTGGTAGCTTAAATCGGCCGCGGTCCATTAGTACATGTCGGACCCGCGTGTCGCCACTGTGTGATCGCAGACCGAGCGCCACCACACGGCAGGTCTCGAGAAACGTACGAGAACTCGCCCCAGTTGTACGACGACGTTGCTAGCGACTATACTGACGAAGTCTTTGCTCTCATTTGCCGAGAGACAGTTAGAATAGCCTTCAGCTAAGTTAATGGCTACGACTTAGCAAGGCGCCAATTGTCACAGTGCATGTATCTTACGAGTCTCATTTGTATAGTCAAGAGAGATGTATCACAAGGATTGATTAAATGTTAAGTATATTCCAAAGATACGTATTTTCTTTATAGTATTCAATACGTATCCTGTTCCAGACTTGACGCCAGTCGGCGTGTGTGTACGCGTGCCTTTCGGCTTCCTCCTCAGTGTGGCGTGACTAGCTTGTTACGCCACAACATTTAGTTTGGATGGTAGAGGCAGATATGAAGGTACCACGATGCGTTTGGTGCACAATACGACGTTCCTCACTTGTCGTGTCAGAAGTGGTCAGTCGGAACCTTGACGAGTATTCCTGCCCTTACGTTCTCATACAGTCGAATATCGGACCACTGGCACACCTTAATGTCCCACTTATCTGGATATTGCATAATACAACAAGCTGGCTGAATGGAGACACACAATGAGCCTCCTTTGGCACTCTGTCAGCTGCTGATAACATTGTCTCAAACGGGTACGCAGCATCTCTGTGTCCTTCATAGTAATCACTCAACAAGACGCTGGTTGCGCCCTTTATAGTTCTACCAGGCCTGGTAACAACAACACGAACAACAAATGCATCCTGCTGGCTCTTCCACCCGTCTCAGAGAGTTGCAAACCTAATCATGTACGTATACACCGAAGATTTAAACGCGTACGAAGTTACATAAACATCAGGCATTAGCGTGGTATCTGGCTGTTTCACTTTTATTGTAAGGAACTGTATTTCTGCAGCTGTATGTTTCAATTTGCTGTTCACGTCATATAGCCTATGTACTACCTATTTCAAGACAATATTGTCTCATATTTAGGTACCAGATGGGTATGCTTCATTAACAGAATGGCCGCAAGCACTATAAATACTCCTCCATCAAGCGAGGCGCTGCAAAGTGGGATGATTCTTGTCAGACACCATGTATTCTCTGCGTCGAAACGACCAGCGTATGTCATAGAGTGGACGTTTGATCCTGACCCGTCTTGTGACGACGTTTCCACTATGGTAACCATGATACGTTCCTGACATGTAAGTTGTGTGGACTAGGCAACACTTTCTTTCTCATTTTAAGGTTGCCATGACATCGATAAGGGAGATCCGTTGTTCGCGCAAGAGAGGCATGGCGTGTTGGCTCTGTTTATCAGAGAAAGGCAGTGCCTCAAATCTGTTCGAGGACATTTCCCAGAAATTACTTCTGTGAAGCAGCGCATGATTCGGGTATCTGGTGATCGCTTGATACTAAGTTTCTCTGCCGACTGCGTCTGCAGTAGAAGGAACCGACAAACCGTGCGAAGAGCTTGCGACAACCCGAGCGCATTCTGCTCCTCGCCAATGACTCACCTGACAAAGGTCGATAACTGCAAATGCAGCTCTCAAACAGCAGTCAAATCCACCGTTAAGGTACTACAACGCTGACAATCTCTCGTCGTAATTACGACGTAACAGACACGTGAGCCTAGTTCTTTCATAGACAAAAATATGTAAAGATATTAAAAGCACTCTGCATAGTCAAAACGCGTTTATCACAGTCACTGACTCAGTGAAGTTACACATTTGAAGCGAGATGCAAAATAGCATACAATTGGAAAGTTTGTACCAGACAGCAGCAAGAAAAGAATTGTAAACGAAGTACTACACTCTGTGTCTCAACAACCGTACTATGCTGTGTCACTTCGATATATATTTTGCTCTGTTCTAAATAGGGGAAGAAGAAAGCACAATGTTAATGTACAATGGGCTACATTTGTAGGTCTGTAAGGCGAAATAACTGCGCCTGGTCGGATCTCTACCAAAGCTATTACATATGCAATAAACTAATAAATATATGTTTAATTCCAATACAAATGGTGTACTGATTTTTAACATAAAGTGTAAGAAAACTATTGTTAATGGAAAAATAAAAGAAGCTGTATACTTTTTACAATGTGAACCTGACACCAACGCAACATGCTAATAGTAACGTAACGTTAAAACGAACTGGTAGAAACCATTCATGTTTGACAGTCGATCACTTTGGATGCTGAATGCATGGAGCCTTACTCGGTACAATTTTTATACGCTGGCGTGCCGAGACATACATGCAGATTACTCCCCCCCCCCCCCCCCCCAAAAAAAAAAATGGAAGTTTGAATCGGTTATTAAATTATTGAAGACTTAATAACCACATTGGTTACATGAAGTACAAAGGTCAATAGGTGTTATATAAGAGCTGTACTAAGCCAAGTGTACAGTCTGTATTGTGCAACAGTGTTCCTGAGGGGTTAAAATAGTTGTAGGTAAAATTACTTCATAAAAGATAGAAAGAAATAATGTGAACAATTACAAGCTGAGCGAGCCAGTAGCCGGAATAAATAAGAACTAGAAGACAGGAGACTTCTTGTATCGTGTAAGGCTTTCTGACCGGGTAAATGTTGCTAAGGTTATCAGGTGTTACTTCGGGTGGTGTAGGAAAAACTTCGCAGTGCTACGGTGCAGAAAGTTTTGACTGTAGGTGGAATATTCAAGAACGGCGCTAATTGTCGTACGGAAGTAGTTAGTGCAAAAGAGCTGACTGACACTTCTTAACGTCAGAAAAGGTGCTCATTGACAGTTCTTAACGTCAGCAGTCAGATACCAGCGCACTTTATTGAAACGTGATAAGAATATGGTGTCAAATGGGCAGTTAGTTGTGACACTGTATGTTGTAACTTAGATCAGCGCGACATTCAAAATTCAAGGTGTATTTCTTACGACATCCTGCGACTTACCCATTATCTTTCCCATGTATCATTTCCAATAAAACATATTCCAAACGCATTGCGAATCTACTTACAAAACAGAGGTAGATTTGCTTCATTGAAATTAGTCATCCGACAAAATTCTATTAACATATTTAATTTTCGTTAATTAGAGACATTATATATGCCCCTTTAATACTTTTTTCCATTGAGCAGCTTAGGTATTGTTTCTGCTTCCGTCGGTAATTTGGTGGGCTATTTCCAATTCCGTACGCTTGTTTGCATCATCCTAATCACTGTTGCTTCTCGTGTGGCCTTCATACATATCGCGTACGTCATCACAGCCTACCTGCCCTAACCTTGACTTCCTCGGCGTTCAATCGCAAAAAGAGCCTCTTCAAATCTGTCATGATCTTTAACATTTCCTTAACATGCACTGACATTATGAAATATAGTATTCACGCAGCTGATTTTCTTTTGCTTTCACTAGTGCCTGTTTCGAGCGAAACTGTGCTTTATCACTCTGCACGGAGATGCATGATAACAACACAGAGTTTCATTGTTCTTCTAGATAAACTGCTTAAAGAGGTTTTTTTAGTTACTTTTGCATCAGAATTCGTATTGAAAGTCCCATCAGAAAATCTAATGCTACCACGAAGCTGGGCAACATCATAAGGAAACTTTAAGAATAATCAAATACGCATTTAGGCATTAACATGATACTATGTTTCATCAATATTCTGAGTGAGAGGATATGAGAAACAATGGATGAACACTCTTTTTAGTGAGTAACAGGTGACTGCCTTTAGTTGGAATGTATGACTATGAATAATATCTTGTTGCGACTAAACAATAGATACTAGCTCCGACTGAAGTGATAAACATTTCACATAATAGTAATGTTGATGTCAATATACGTTAAACAAGTTAGAAGCTGGTGTCTTTCACCATCGTATCTAGTTTTTTATGTGTAACATTTGATGCGCTATCGCCAAAAGGTTATTACAGGTAACATTTGGCAGAATGATAAAGGAAAATTTTTGTTCGCAATGTATGAGACACTAATACATCACTTTTAGTTGGTGAAAAAGCAGCGACTGGAACGAAAACAGTATAATTTCCGTTGTTGGTTATATTATAAATCGTTTTATTTGTGGTATCTGAAAGTGAGATGGACTTCTAGAAAAACGATGACGAAAATATAATAGAAAATAGAAGAAGCAGTAACATCTTCAACTCCTGTAGTCCTTCCGTCCTCCGTTGCGAGAAATAATGCGGTTTGTTGAGGATTTTAATTTTGGGCTGTCTAATTACTGAATGAAACACAATTTTCGTGGACTATGCGTTTCGCCTTTATTCTTTGCAAGGCATCTTCAGTGGCCTGGAATATGTACACATTTTTGTTTATATCTTTTAGTTCTCATTTTGGGACGATGTGTATGCAGACAATAAATAGCTCTGGCAGTTGGATTTTCTATAATGTAGTAATAAGGTGAAGCTCTACTTACAGGCCTGTGGATGTTGTTCTAAATGTGATATTTTTGATCCATTTTCGGTGGTGTTCTTCTTCTTATAATTGCTGTTTGAAATTTAATTTTTCGGACTTCACAGTACTAGGAACTGAACACTTGTTTTGACGCTATGTTCTGTTGCCACCTGTCTATTGTTGCTGCCAAAGATCGAATGCTATTGCCAAATATTGACTGTAATTGTGTGATATTTGTGATCAGTTTGACACACACACACACACACACACACATAAAGCTCACAGATATAATAACATTACACTCAATAGTTGGCAGTAACATTCGATCTTCGACAATAAAAATCGACAGTCGGCAGAGCCAAGCAGCCATACTACCATCAATGCAATTGTTCAGTTCCTAGTGCTGTGAAGCCTGAAAAACATAATTTCAAATAGCAGTTACAAGAAGAAGAACACCTGCAAGTAGAAATTTACATTATTACTACATCATAGGAAAGCCAACAGCCAGAATTGTTGATAGCCTTTATATACATAGTCTCAAAATTTAAACTAAATAGCATAAACAAAAATATGTACGAATTCCAAGCCACTGAAGATACCTTGCAAAGAATAAAGCCGAAACGCGAATGGCTCAAAAATTGAGTTTCACTCAGTTGTAATTAGACGACACAAAAATAAAAGCTACTAACATAGCGTAATATACAAGAAGCAGTATGTGATGTGAAATGCACGTAGCCACGAAGCTGTCTTAAGATGGAAAGGTTTTCTTTTAATGAAGTTATTAAATCTCCTTATGCGATTGTAAAACATTCTCTTGCTTGGCAGTATAATATGCGTAGTGGTTCAGATGACATGAGTTCAGTGGCTCTTACTTTCTATAACTTCATGTAAAGAACAGTCCTCACAAAATTACTTCGATACGAATAACTGAAAATTGAATCCACTAGACAGAAATTCCCAACAGTAATCATAATAACGCAATTTCCCATACACCATCCGCAACCGGAACTCCGAAGAGTAATTTCGTTCCAAAACGTGACTTACGTAATCTGTGGTCCAAAGATTCGCGGAACCAACTGAATGTTTAAACTGTCGGTAGCCTGTAGCCCAGAAAAGTGTTTTCGTTTATTACGTGGAATTAGTAAATTTCTACCTCACCACCAGCGTCAAATCTTTCCGGTATAGTTATGATATGACGTCTCCCAGATGCGTGATAAACTTGGATTTACGTTATAAGCACCGTTTCCTGTAGTTTGAAAAATGAGTTATTTAATCAATTGAACTATTTGGTTCCAGACCTTCTCATCTCAAACATCTATAATGTATGTATCCAGAGTGAAGAGAGAAATAAAAACTTGTATTAACTCTAGGTTTTGAACCCGGGTCTGCTACTCACGAGGCATAGGGGCTAACCACTACGCCACCCTGGCACACTAGCTTTGCACGACCAAACGGGCTACCCAAGCATGCCTCCTTTCTAATCCAGTATCGAGTTTAGGGGGAATACCAAGTGGGCTGATTGTGAGACGTGAACGGGAATTGGGATTGCGGAAGGAGGCGTGCAAGGATACTCCATGCAGTAATGCAAAACCAATGTGACAGCGTGGTGCAGTGGTTAGCGCATCTGCCTACTGATCAGGAGTCTAGGATTCAAACTTTGCTCTTGGTACAAATTTTAATTCATATTACAAATTTTAATTCGTCGCCTAAGTCTGCATGTGAGTTTTTTATGACGATACGATGAAGTGGTTCATTCCTGCACATTGATGGAAACCGGTCAGCTGTACTTTCTCGATCCGATACAGCGATGTGAGAAAACATTATGACCATGTCCTCATTAGTGGGACTCAGGTCGCAGTGACAAGTTACAATTATCTGAACAGGAAGTAAAAAATATCCACGCAATTCTTCCTTTAGTTACTTTTATTTTCTCAGTGAAATGTAAGTGAATTAAATAATCTGAAATAGTATATAGGTATATTCAACTAGGGCGTTAGGACGTCGGAGAAAACCGTGCTGTCACGGATTAAGAACAAGTTACGAGCAGTGATTCAATAAGATATACAGGGTGAGTCACCTAACGTTACCGCTGGATTAATTTCGTAAACCACATCAAATACTGACGAACCGATTCCACAGACTGAACGTGAGGAGAGGGGCTAGTGTAATTGTTTAATACAAACCATACAAAAATGCACGGAAGTATGTTTTTTAACACAAACCTACGTTTTTTTAAATGGAACCACGTTAGTATTGTTAGCACATCTGAACATATAAACAAATACGTAATCAGTGCCGTTTGTTGCATTGTAAAATGTTAATTACATCCGGAGATATTGTAACCTAAAGTAGACGCTTGAAACCCCCGACGTTCAGTTGCGTGTTGTAACAAACACGGGCCACGGTCGGCGGGCAGCATCTGCAGGGACATGTTTACGATGACGACCGTGTTTACGAGTGTGGCTGTAGTGCACTGTTGTGGTTTGGTCTAGCTGTCGCAGTGTCCGCATGTAGCGCTTGCTGCTATTGTTATTCTGCATTCGTCTCCGCACGCAGACCAACTGTAGTACACCGTGCTACCAGACGTCTGTGATAGTGTAGTGTTGTAGGAACTGTGACCATGGTGTATTCGAACTCTGAAAAGGCGGAGATGATACTCATCTATGGCGAGTGTCGACGAAATGCAGCTGAAGCCTGCAGGGTGTTTGCAGAACGGTACCCGGACAGAGAGCATCCAACGTGCCGCACATTGCAAAGCATCTACCGCCAACTGTATGCAACAGGTATGGTCGTAGCACGCAAACGGGTCCGTAACAGGCCCGTCACAGGAGAAGCGGGTGCAGTTGGTGTGTTAGCTGCTGTTGCCATGAACCCACACATGAGTACACGGGACATTGCGAGAGCCGGTGGACTGAGACAAAGTAGTGTCATGCGCATACTGCATCGTCACCGCCTTCACCCCTTTCATGTGTCGCTACATCAGCAATTACATGGTGATGACTTTAATCATCGAGTGCAATTAACAGAGAAAGTGTTGCAGTTCTACCTGTTTACCGATGAAGTGGGTTTCACAAACCACGGGGCAGTGAATCTACGGAACATGCATTACTGGTCCGTGGGCAATCCTCGCTGGCTCAGACAGGTAGAGCGACAGCGACCGTGGACTGTAAATGTATGGTGCGGAATCATTGGCGACCACCTCATTGGTCCTCACTTCATTGCAGGGGCCCAAACAGCTGCAACATACATCGCGTTTCTACAGAATGATCTGCCAACGTTGCTCGAAAATGCCCCACTGGAAACGCGTCGACGTATGTGGTATCAGCATGATGGTGCACCTGCACATTCGGCAATTAACACTAGGCTGACCCTTGACAGGATGTTCGACGGGCGTTTCATAGGACGTGGAGGACGCATAAATTGGCCAGCCCGTTCTCCTTATCTTACACCTCTGGACTTCTTTCTGTGGTGTACGTTAAAGGAGAATGTGTACCGTGATGTGCCTACAACCCCAGAGGATATGAAACAACGTAATGTGGCAGCCTGCGGCGACATTACACCAGATGTACTGCGGCGTGTACGACATTCATTACGCCAGAGGTTGCAATTGTGTGCAGCAAATGATGGCCACCACATTGAACATCTATTGGCCTGACATATCGGGACACACTCTATTCCACTCCATAATTGAAAACGGAAACCACGTGTGTACGTGTACCTCACCCCTCATGGTAATGTACATGTGCTTCAGTGCAAAAGACCAATAAAAAGGTGTTAGCATGTGGATGTAATGTGCTGTTCCAGTCTCTTCTGTACCTAATGTCCATCACCGTTCCCTTTGGATCCCTACGTAATTCGGTGCTCTCCGATACACACGATCGAACAGCGGAGGAGTGGTACTCAAGCGTCAACTTTAGGTTACAATATCTCTGGATGTAATTAACATTTTACAATGCAACAAACGGCACTGATTACGTATTTGTTTATATGTTCAGATGTGCTAACAAAACTAACGGGGTTCCATTTAAAAAAACGTAGGTTTGTGTTAAAAACATACTTCCGTGCATTTTTTTATGGTTTGTATTAACCAATTACACTAGCTCCTCTCCTCACGTTCGGTCTGTGGAATCGATTCGTCAGTATTTGATGTGGTTTACGAAATATATCCAGCGGTAATGTTAGGTGACTCACCCTGTATATATATATATATATATATATATATATATATATATATATATATATATATATATATATATATATAAGCTGAGCTGTTCTTGTTATGATTGTTGAGCCTAGACATGGGTCACGGACTGTTAGTCGTGAGTTGTCAGATAGTGGGGCAGTATGAAAATGGGGGGCAATGTCGCCTCGTATTATATATAACTGCAGTTGTGTCCTATCCGCGTGTACTTCCATGGAGTGATATAATAAGCGAATTACAGAAGAGAAAAATGCGTATCAGAAATTATTTCAAGTTGTTTCCCAAACGAGCCTTTTAGAAAAAGAAATCTGCAACAAGGAAGTGAAGTACATATCTACATCTACATCTACATCCATACTCCGCAAGCCATCTGACGGTGTGTGGCGGAGGGTACCTTGAGTACCTCTATCGCTTCTCCCTTCTATTCCAGTCTCGTATTGTTCGTGGAAAGAAGGATTGTCGGTATGCTTCAGTGTGGGCTCTAATTTCTCTGATTTTATCCTCATGGTCTCTTCTCGAGATATTCGTAGGAGGGAGCAATATACTGCTTGACTCCTCGGTGGAAGTATGTTCTCGAAACTTCAACAAAAGCCCGTACTGAGCTACTGAGTGTCTCTCTTTCAGAGTCTTCCACTGGAGTTTATCTATCATCTGCGTAACGCTTTCACGATTACTAAATGATCCTGGAACGAAGCGCGCTGCTCTCCGTTGGATCTTCTCTATCTCTTCTATCAACCCTATCTGGTACGGATCCCACACTGCTGAGCAGTATTCAAGCAGTGGGCGAACAAGCGTACTGTAACCTACTTCCTTTGTTTTCGGATTGCATTTCCTTAGGATTCTTCCAATGAATCTCAGTCTGGGATCTGCTTTACCAACGATCAACTTTATATGATCATTCCATTTTAAATCACTCCTAATGCGTACTTCCAGATAATTTATGGAATTAACCGCTTCCAGTTCCTGACATGCTATTTTGTAGCTAAATGATAAGGGATCTATCTTTCTATGTATTCGCAGCACATTACACTTGTCTACATCGAGATTCAATTGCCATTGCCTGCACCATGCGTCAATTCGCTGCAGATCCTCCTGCATTTCAGTACAATTTTCCATTGTTACAACCTCTCGATACACCACAGCATCATCTGCAAAAAGCCTCAGTGAACTTCCGATGTCATCCACAAGGTCATTTATGTATATTGTGAATAGAAACGGTTCTATGACACTCCCCTGCGGCACAACTGAAATCACTCTTACTTCGGAGGACTTCTCTCCATTGAGAATGACATGCTGCGTTCTGTTATCTAGGAAGTCTTCAATCCAATCACAGAATTGGTCTGATAGTCCATATGCTCTTACTTTGTTCATTAAACGACTGTGGGGAACTGTATCGAACGCCTTGCGGAAGTCGAGAAACACGGCATCTACCTGTGAACCCGTGTCTATGGCCTTCTGAGTCTTGTGGACGAATAGCGCGAGCTGGGTTTCACACGACCGTCTTTTTCAAAACCCATGCTGCTTCCTACAGAGTAGATTTCTAGTCTCCAGAAAAGTCATTATACTCGAACATAATACGTGTTCCAAAGTTATACATCTGATCGACGTTAGAGATATAGGTCTAGGTCACTGCACGGGGACCGAACTTCTACACAGGATCCGATGAACAATTCATACGTCATCGCCTCTTGTCATAACTGATTAGCAAAACTATAACGATAGAGAACAGTTCTGTATAAAAACAATACTCTGTAGGAAGCTGATTTAATGCTGCGAGTGGGAACTAAATGATGGAATTTTAGATTTGGATCCACAGGTACCACAACTTATAAATATAGACGCATACTCTCATCTATATTATTAAATAACATTTCTTTATTACTCATTTTTATTACTTAATCACATTTTTAATTAGGTCCTGCAACAACACCTCGAACGCAATACAGCACGATTCCGCCCGGCACAGATTCCGCAAGCCTTGGTACGTTTACGGAGGTGTGTGGCACCGGATGTCTGCGCAGGGTCACGCAACTGCCGTAAATTACGGGCTTGTGGTTTGCGGGCGTGGAGCTGGCGCCCGATGGCGTTCTAGCTGTATTCCACCGGGTTCAGGCCAGGTAAATCTGATGGCCAAGTCATTAACTTGAGTGAACTACCAAGCTCCTCAGACCATTGTAGGATGATTCTGGCCTTGTGGCAGCGACAGTTATCCTGCCGAAAGACACCACGAAGATGACGTGCTATAGATGTGAAACTTAACCGACAGGAAGAAGATGCTGTGATATGCAAATGATTAGCTTTACAGAGCATTCACACAAGGTTGGCGCCAGTGGCGACACCAACAACGTGCTGACATGAGGAAAGTTTCCAACCGATTTCTCATACACAAACAGCAGTTGACCGGCGTTGCCTGGTGAAACGTTGTTGTGATGCGTCGTGTAAGGAGGAGAAATGCGTAACATCACGTTTCCGACTTTGATAAAGGTCGGATCGTTGCCTATCGCGATTGCGGTTTATCGTATCGCGGCATTCTGCTCGCGTTAGTCGATATCCAATGACTGTTAACAGAACATGGAATCGGTGGGTTCAGGAGGGCAATACGGAACGCCGTGCTGGATCCCAAACGGCTTCGTATCACTAGCAGTCGAGATGACAGGCATCATATCCGCATGGCTGTAACGGATCGTGCAGCCACGTCTCGATCACCGAGTCAACAGATTAGGACGTTTGCAAGACAAGAACCATCTGCACGAACAGTTCGACGAAGTTTGCAGCAGCATGGACTATCAACTCGGAGACCATGGCTGCGGTTAACCTTGACGCTGCATCACCGACAGTAACGCCTGCGATGGTGTACTCAACGACGAACCTGGGTGCACGAATGGCAAAACGTCATTTTTTCGGATGACTCCAGTTTCTGTTTACAGCATCATGATGCTCGCATCCGTGTTTGGCGACATCGCGGTGAGTGCACATTGGAAGCGTGTATTCGTCATCGCCATACTGGCGTATCATCCGGCGTGATGGTATGGGGTGCCACTGGTTACACGTCTCGGTTACCTCTTGTTCGCATTGACGGCACTTTGAACAGTGAACGCTACATTACAGATGTATTACGACACGTAATTCTACCCTTCATTCGATCCCTGCGAAACCCTACATTTCAGCAGGATAATGCACGACCGCATGTTGCAGGTCCTGTACGGGGATTTCTGGATACAGAAAATGTTCGACTGCTGCCCTGCCCAGCACATTCACCAGATCTCTCACCAACTGAAAATGTCTGGTCAATGGTGGCCGAGCAACTGGCTCGTCACAATACGCCAGTCACTACTCTTGATGAACTGTGGTATCGTGTTGAAGCTGCATGAGCAGCTGTACCTGTACACGCCATCCAAGCTCTGACTCAATGCCCAGGCGTATCAAGGCCGTTGTTACGGCCAGAGGCGGTTATTCTGGGTACTGGTTTTTCGGGATCTATGCACCCAAATTGCGTGAAAATGTAATCACATGTCAGTTCTAGTATAATATATTTGTCCAGTGAATACCCGTTTATCATCTGCATTTCCTCTTGGTGCAGCAATTTTAATGGCCAGTAGTGTATGTAGGGATGCAGGTCATCCGCATTAATGGCCACTATTGCCGCAGATCTCAAAGAAGTCCTGAAGAATATCCTCACAGCGTAATATTGCCCCCACCAGGCTGTGTCCACGGTGCAGTGCTCGTTTCGAACAGCTGTTCGCCTGGATGACGGTGTATCCGAACACAACCACCGAGTTGACGTAACAAGAAACGTGATTCATCCGACCAGGCGACACATTTCCATGGATCCACGGTCCACTCTAAACATCTCATGGCGACTACAATCACGATTGAGGAAGCCATCGGGCGACATGGGGAAACGCGCTGGTCGTCTGCTGCGGTTGCCTCATGTTCAACAATGTACGCTGAGCAGTGTGCTCCGAAAGACTTGCGCCTGCACCAGTACAGAAATGTGCCGTCAGTTGGCCACTGATCGACACAAAGAGGCGCCCACCGGACGAGGGCGTGCACCTGCATCTGCTCTAGCTAGATGAATAACATTTTCCTGACCTGCAGCCACCTCCACATCCGATCCCAGCCAACCCTTAGACCCCATACTGACCTGGTCGGAGAGCAGCTACGCCATTATGACAACCAGAAGAACGACTCACCACCCCTGCTTGGGTGTTGTAGCACTCAGAACAACTATGACAGATAGTGGAAACAGTCTTAAAGAATAAGTGAAATCATTTTTGCTTAGCAACTCCTTCTACTCCACAGATAAATTTCTGGAAGGATAATACCGCTATATCAGTGTTTTTCAGCTACTGAGTTTAAACAGAGACCAAAATTAACGCAAAACACGATTATGTAAGATTTCATTACTTAGTCACATTTCCAATGAGATTATATTTGTGTGTCTGTTGACTCTATGTCCTTAAACTGACGCAGAACATGCAGAAAAGTAATCTAACCCCGAAACCTCTGAGCCTGATTTTAGGTACATTAAATTACAAAGATGTAAGTTGGCTGATATCTAACGCTAGAGAAGGGCTGTAGACATAATACACGTCTAATCCTCATGTTTTATTAATACTTTACACTTTATACATGGTTAATTCTGGACGTCGTATTATGCGGCTTCACATGCGGTCTTGGGTAAAGCTCTGCTTTATAGCTGAATTTGGTTCCCTAGTTCACATAATGCATCAATTGTACACCGATACCCAGGCTATCGGCTACGGCAATCTCGTTAGGAAACCATTTCTGTAACGTTAGCAGCCGTAGCAGTTTTGCTTGTTATGCCGCTGAACACAGAAAAAACAGCTCTGGAAAAACAATCAAACAAAAAGGGAAGAGTGGAGGGTGAGTGGTATTGGATACTCTGTCAGTGTGGAGTTTACTGCAACGCATTATTGTTTTGATGCTGTATATGATGGTGAATGAGGAAGGACCAGAAATGAAGTAACGAACAACACTTTTCCACCGCAGGATATGTCGACTGATATATTGCCCTATACGATAAACGAGCCTCCCTCACAAGTAGCCAGCAGTCTCATTGCACAAGAGAGGATGGTTTTATTCCAGGACTTTGAAGTGTTAATTTCTTGTTTCCAATGGAGTGGGACCATACAGATAAGTTTAAAGTTTTGCTCTGAAATATCGATGTGAGGTGGACAAGCCAACTACGTCAAAATAAGTGTACTGCATAGCTCACACGTAACCGGAAACGCCCACACACACACGAAATAAATGCTAATATGATAACAGAGAGTGTCGTGCAGTTTAAAAAAAAAGGCTGTGCCTAGAATGACGAAGTAGATTCTCACAAATCTTAGTGCTGCTTTGAAAAATAGTCATTGCTTTTTCAGTGGCTCTTGATATTAATTGCTGACAGAATTTGGCTATCGTAGTATTCAGCTGGTTCGATCACTCTGTCTACTTCAGCTGCTCAGAACAGAAGCTAATCGCTGCAACAACAGCTATGAAATATTTGTTTAGTAGGCTTTGGAATTAGAATTATCAGCTTTACGGAGAAATAAGACAAAAGGGGAAAGGAGAATCGAAGCAATAACGAAATCCTGAGCAAGGGAAAAAAATGAAGGCACATTATTTTTTGTTTACTTATATGCAACATGCTCCATTGCGATATTTGTAGTACTACATCTATGTATTGTGTGTGTGTGTGTGTGTGTGTGTGTGTGTGTGTGTGTGTGTGTGTGTGTCTGTGTGGTACGTGTGTAGGGTGTAGTATAATGTTTATGTTGAACGATTATGATGAATGGAGAAGGGAGAGGGTGAAACCCGATGTCAGCACATAGCCTACTCCTCGCGATTAGCACCAAGGGGGCCGCTAAGCTTAAGGTCCCCATGCGATGGACGTATCACCATCAACAGAGTCACATGCCCTCAAACTTCATGAGAAACTGCACTGAGGTATGGCATTTGAACCATGACATTGGCGCAAAATCTGGTGATTAGAGACTAAACGCCACCACCTCTTCTTCCCCTGCCAGTGAAAATTTTTTCCATCATCCGCGTTCGAATGACAACGCACAAGCGGGCCCAAGCGACCTAGGTTCATACAAAATCATATTATGGTGCAACGTATTATTTAATATTATACACTATGTCACCACTGAAAAAGCCACCAAAATGTTTCGACGCATTATTTTTATTGGTTTCTTCAAAAACGTATTGCCACAATAGAAAATTTTACCGTTGTCCCCAACATCCTCGTAACCTGCGTTTGTGCTGTATTACTTCTGTTTCTACAATTTTTTTTTCACAGTTTGCTTCTCACAGTTAAGTAACATGAGTATTATTTGGTCGATGATCCTCCACAGGCAACTAGGCGTGAGAGTAGAAAACCGCAACTGTCCGCGCTACACCGCGCTTTGCAGTTGATTTTTTCCTTTAGGTTCGTCCTCCCACGGTAGTCCGCTCATGCAACAGATGGCAACTAATCGCTTGACGAACATTAAAAATGCTACTGTACGCTACAGATCAATTGAAGAATCATTTAATACTTCATGCAGAGTTAATATGTAACATGAAAGCTACAAAATAGCAATCTCCTGATGAAGATCACAAAGCGTTAGTAATAAACTCGGCTGATTCTAACATTAATCGTGAGAATATTCGCCATTTACTGTGCCAGTCAAGTGCTAATTCCTAGTAATACATCCAACAGATAAAGAGGCGTGAGTAATAGATAAACGAAACCTGGGAATGGAAGTTTCTATCGATTACGAGGTTATTAGAGGCGAAGAATAAGATCGATTTGATTAATGGTGTGGACCGAAACAAACTGCGTCCTTTACATGAATTTCTTCCTGTAAGCGAGTTCAGTGAGAGTAACTGAATCTGTGGAGTTGCGAAACAAGGCACACGTATGGAATGAGTTGACTGTAGCCTTACGTAGCCACCACAAAGACTTTTATGTAGAGACACTGTATTTGCTAGAAAATTATGTCCTGTTAAGGCGGCGAACTTCCCTTTCATCCATGTTGCCCAAGTGGGAGGTAGCAGGGTACGATTACGTGCTGCCCGGCTTAATGAAAGTTAACACTAATGTCAAGAGGCCTAAATTATTACTGTTGCGTGTGAAGCTGCTTCTAAACGTGTTATGTAACCGAGAACTGTTGCTTCGATTTGTGAGGATAAACAGCATATTTTTGGAAGCTGTGGAGATGGCCACGCAGGGACTTAGTGTATCGAACCACTTCATTCAGCAAACAATTCAGGTTTACTTAGTGTGATTTCAGTGAAAATCCAATATGTTTGTAAGAACCATTATGTTATTCTCTTTATCTTACTTCTTAGTTTTGTATTCAGTACCACGAAGAGCATTATAAGAAAAGTTAATACTTTTTATTATGCATGTTAGTCACATGTCTGACGAGATAGGGACAAGGATTTATAGGGATTAGAGCTAACTAGTCCTATACCGAAAGCCAAAAAGAAACTTTAGCATTTTATTCACTTTCAGTAACACAACACAGAAAAACTCCACTGAAATAACTGATGATCATAATTACAAAAAGAAAATCATAGACGCAATTTCAGAAAGCTTTCCGAATTTAATTAAAAGGCATTGGTAACCATTGTTACTCCTAATGCTAATAGTGTGTCCGCTGCAGAATTGGATATTCAGTATTTGGCTTCTTTGACCATCAAACATTAATTTAAGCCAGAGACATTCAGAAGTTTCAGCAGAAATAAATAAGAAACATTCCACTATCAGTTAAAAAGCATCAATCTGAAACTCTTTCCGTTACCACTCAACATTACCAACCTTTCAAAATTACAAAATTTTTTAACTTACCGATCGTAATTTGAGGAAAATTAATTACAATTTGATACCTTTAATTGAAAGCACACATCAGTTGCTCTCTGAAAATTGTTACGCTTTCCTTCCTACATACAATACCATTACGACTGTTTCTGTGACTGCCTTTGCTAAAAGGAACAGTAGCTCAACTATAGACAATTCGCTGTCGTAAGAATCACATAAAGTGAACATATTTGCAGCTAAATACATAAGTTTTTATAGTCTCCTTTTGCATTTCCCATAACATTTACCATATTCAGCGCGGAAAATTATAATTACTTAATATTTACCAACCCCTTTCACCGATAAGGTTCTCAGACTATTCATGCCACCGGTGTCTTGCCTCAGTTTCAACAAGGTACCTTTGGCAATACTTCTCAATGCACAAATCAGCCCGCTGTACCGCAGAATATCTTGAGACTGAAAGTTGTTTAAATTAACACACTAGTTCCTTGAAACACTTTTCCAAAAGTCTTTTGATCAACGGCGTTCTCAGAATCCCGCCAAGCTTCTAAAAAGAAAAACGGTCATAACAAAATTCTACCATGGTCTTCAAAGTGATGACATCCTTCGGTGGAACTTAAGTCCGGAACCCTCTGTTCGCATGATCACAAACCCCCAAATGTTTCAATTCAGAACATCTGTCCACCATCGTCGGCAACCACTTTCCATCTTCCTCATCCACGATGGCGACACTCAATACCCGTGCCTTCCTTGTCACAAAAAAGCTGTCAAATCTGAATTGGACAACAATCACCACTATCAATTACTACAATGTCACCATCCGTTTCTACCATCTCTCTATAAACAACACAGGGTCACAGTCTCAAGTCAAAAGAATAAGGAATCTCACATTAACACAAGCGCTTCAGATCCTTATTAGATCAAACCGCAATTTATCATCTTCTAATAGCCCTCGCCAAGTCCGTATCGTTCGATAGACAACACCTCCAGCCAGTCAATTGCTCCACCCTCTGCCAGACGGCAGCTTTCTGGACAGCCCGTGTACGCTCGGTGGACAGTAACGCCCTCTTTAAAAAATACGTGATTCCGCGGAGGGGAGTGCATTAAGCAAAGACTGGGCACTTCGCTCCACATTCAGGAATTTGTTTCCCTAAGGGCACTAGGAAACGCCAGCAATTCTCAAGGAAACTTTAGTCTTTGAAAACGGCCAGGTCGAACCCGGCTGCATTCGTCAAAGAGCGGGCACTTCGCTCCACGCGTGAGAAATCTTCCCATCACCGGAGACCGGGAAACGCACGCCGTAGCTCACAGGAATCGAACTCATCTTTCCAGACACTTCGTGAGCATAATGGCAGTGAAACGGAGAAAAGGCCGAAACACTGAACGTCTTTTTCCAAAACTGTTTCACAGCGGAAGCTCACACTATAGTTCCTCCTTTAAATCGTCACGAGAACGACAAAATGGCGGATCTCGAAATAAGTGAGCAAGGGATAGAAAACAACAGAAATTGCTCAACAGAGTAAAGGCCACCAGACATGATGGGAAACCAATTAGATTCTGCAAAGAGTATGTAAAAGAAATTGCTCCTCTTCTCGCAGTAGTGTATGCTAGGTCTCTTGAAGAGAGAAGCGTTCCTAACGATTGTAAAAAAAGCAAAAGGTCTTTCCCGTTTCAAGATGGATCATCGAATAGACGCACGAAACTATAGGGCTGTATTCCTGACAGCGTTGTGTTGTAGATTGTTGGAACATGTTTATCCTCGAGTAGTTTGATATTTTGACATCTCTGGAGACCGAAAATCTCCTCCGCAGGAACCAACACTGCTTCCGAAAACAAAGTTCGTGTGAAACCCAGCTCGCTTTGTTCGTCCACGAGACTCAGAAGACGACAGGTCCAGGCGTCCGGGTACAAAGCGTGTTCCTCGACTTCCGAAAGGCATTCGATACAAGTCCGCACTGCTACCTAATGAACAAAATACGAGGGTATGGAATATCAGACCAACTACGTGACTGGATTCAAGAGTTTCTAATAATAAGAACACCGCGTGTAATTCTGAACCGAGAGAAGTCTTCAGACGTAGAAGTAACATCGGGCGTGTCCCACGGGAGTGTTATAGGACCAGTAACTGTCAGAATATATGCACCGAAGAGCCAGAAAAACTGGTACACCTGACTAATATCGTGCAGGTGTCCCGCGAGCACGAAGAAGTGCCGCAACACGACGTGCACGGACTCGACTAATGCCTGAAGTAGCTTTGGAGAGAACTGACACTATGAATCCACCACGGTTGTCCATAAATCGGTAAGAGGACGAACAGGTGGAGATCTCTTCTGAGCAGCACGCTGCAAGGCACCCCAGATGTGCTCAATAATGTTCATGTCTGCGGAGTCTGGTGGCCAGCGAAAGTGTTTAAACTCAAAAGACTGTTCCTGGAGCCACTCTGCAGCAATTCTGGATGTGCGGAGTGTCGCATTGTCCTGCTGGTATTGCCCAAGTCCTTCTGAATGTACAATGGATATGCAGATGATCAGACAGGATGCTTACGTACATATCAGCTGTCAGAGTCTTATCTAGACTCCACACCATTATAGAGCCTCCACCAGCTTGAACAGTCTCCTGCTGACATGCAGGGTCCTTGGATTCATGAGGTTGTCTCCATATCCGGACACGTCCATCCACTCGATACAATTTGAAACGAACTCGTCCAACCAGGTACTATGTTTCCAGTCATCAACAATCTAATGTACGCCACGTAAACCTTTGTGTCGTGCAGTCGTCAAGGGTAAACGAGTGGGTCTTCGGCTCCGAAAGCCATATCGATTGTGTTTCGTTCAATGGTTCGCACCTTGACACTTGTTAATGGCCCAGCATTGAAATCTTCAGCAACTTCCGGAAGGGTTGCACTTCTGTCACATTGAACGATTCTCTTTAGTCGCCATTGGTCCCGTCCTTGCAGGATCTTCTTCCGGTAGCAGTGATGTCGGAGATTTAATGTTTTACCGGATTCATGATATTCACGGTACAATCGTGAAATGGTCGAATTGAAAATCCCCACTTCATCGCTACCTCGGAGATGCTGTGTCCCATCGCTCGTGCCCCGACTATAGCCCCTCGTTCAAACTCAATTAAATCTTGGCAACCATTGTCGCAGCAGTAACCGATCTAACAACTGCTCCAGACACTTGTTGCCTTATATAGACGTTGCCGACCGCAGCACCTGTTTACATATCTCTGTATTTGAATGCGCATGCCTGTACCAGTTCCTTTGGCGCTTCAGTGTATGTAAATGATCTGCTGGATAACGTTGGAAGTTCCATGAGGCTGGCCGCGTGGAGTGGCAGGTTTGAGGCGCCACGTCACGGATTGCGCGGTCCCTCCCGCCGGAGGTTCGAGACCTCCCTGGGGCATGAGCGTGTGTGTTGTTCTTAGCATAAGTTAGTTTAATTATTGTGTAAGTCCAGGGAACGATGACCTCAACAGTTTGGTCCCTTAGGAATTCACACACATTTGAACATTTTTTTCCATGAGGCTTTTCGCGGATGATGCTGTTGTAAATAGTGAAGTCGCAATGCTAGAAAAATGTTGCGAAATGCAGAAAGATCTGTAGAGGATCGACGCTTGGTGCAGGAAGTGTCAAATGATCCATAAATGGAACTTACTGCGAATACATAGACAGAGATGCCTCTTAATGAATGATTACAGACTTGCAATATAGTCACTGGAAGTAGTTACTTCCATTCACTATCCAGAAGCGACTTAAAGTGGAACGACCACATAAAACTAGTCAGGAGTAAGGCAGACGCCAGAGCAGTACTTTTCGTTAGACGTCAATTTCGTAAGCTCGAAAGCTCCACGGATATGCTGAGCCAACTACAGTGGCAGATGCTACAAGAGAGGAATTCTGCATCAAGTTATGGTGCACTATTAAAGTTCCAAAAGCGTACATTCCTAGAAGACTCAACCAGTATATTGGTTCCTCCTTTGTATATCTCTCAATTAGAGAGATTCGAGGCCACACGGACGCTTACCAGCAATCGGTCTTCCCGCGATCCATACGCGACTGGAACATAAAAATGAGGAAATCACACTGGTACCCTCAACTACACAAGCTACACAACGTAAGGTGGCTTGCGAGGTACCAATGTAGTTGCAGACGTAGAACAGCCATCAGTGTTCGCCAACTGTCGTGTACCGTACTGTTATAGAGCGAGGATCAGGGAGTGGCAAGGCAAAACCCCAACATGTATTTAGCTGAAAACACAATTATTTTACTTGAGGCCAGCGCTGCACAAAGACAGACTCTACACAATGTTATTGTCGTAAGGCATCAGTAAGAAAAAGTCACGTGCTCCAGTGGCACCACGATAAATGCATTAATGCATAAATATGAAATAAGCAAACGGTCCTGCAGCAACAGGGGCCGATCGAATGATGCTTGATACCGTGATCAACATTTGGCAGAGGTCACACAAGGTGCTCCACTGAAACGTTTGCTTCAACGTGTTCTTCGTTGGCGTTTCAGTCGCGGTCGTTGGGAAGCAATACATGTAACTTAAGAGCAACAACGAGGTCCTGGAAAGCTGCGAAACGTATCCAGCTCCACCCATGGTCGAACCGATATTTATCGGTAGAAGTAGAGAAGTTTTCACTTTATTTGAGTACGGACGGTAGGTAAAAACGGTGTCTTGTTGGAAATAACATGAAAGATGTGCTAGAGGATCATATTAATCTCTCCCAAATGCCTTTCAGTTGTTGCGCTTCGTGTCGCAAAGTGATTGCAGAATCGTCTCTTCTCAAACGGTGAATGAATTAAGGTGCCATCGCGATCGCACCATGCCCTTGGACTTCGTTGATGTTTGTCACTGACAGCTGGTTTGATGTAACTCTTCGCTAGTGCCTTCTGTAGTGAACAGTGATGCTATAGACACTCAGCTACCTTCGGCACTCTTATTCGAATAAACTGCACAACATTGACTAATTAATCCATTTATGTCATATACAGGGTGAGTCACCTCACGTTACCGCTGGATATATTTCGTAAACCACATCAAATACTGACGAACCGATTCCACAGACCGAACGTGAGGAGAGGGGCTAGTGTGATTGTTTAATACAAACCATACAAAAATGCACGGAAGTATGTTTTTTAACACAAACCAACGTTTTTTAAATGGAACCACGTTAGTTTTGTTAGCACATCTGAACATATAAACAAATACGTAATCAGTGCAGTTTGTTGCATTGTAAAATGTTAATTACATCCAGAGATATTGTAACCTAAAGTTGACGCTTGAAACCCCCGACGTTCAGTTGCGTGTTGTAACAAACACGGGCCACGGTCGGCGAGCAGCATCTGCAGGGACATGTTTACGATGACGACCGTGTTTACGAGTGTGGCTGTAGTGCACTGTTGTGGTTTGGTCTAGCTGTCGCAGTGTCCGCATGTAGCGCTTGCTGCTATTGTTATTCTGCATTCGTCTCCGCACGCAGACCAACTGTAGTACACCGTGTTACCAGACGTCTGTGATAGTGTAGTGTTGTAGGAACTGTGACCATGGTGTATTCGAACTCTGAAAAGGCGGAGATGATACTCATCTATGGCGAGTGTCGACGAAATGCAGCTGAAGCCTGCAGGGTGTATGCAGAACGGTACCCGGACAGAGAGCATCCAACGTGCCGCACATTGCAAAACATCTACCGCCAACTGTATGCAACAGGTATGGTCGTAGCACGCAAACGGGTCCGTACCAGGCCCGTCACAGGAGAAGCGGGTGCAGTTGGTGTGTTAGCTGCTGTTGCCAATGAACCCACACATGAGTACACGGGACATTGCGAGAGCCGGTGGACTGAGTCAAAGTAGTGTCATGCGCATACTGCATCGTTACCGCTTTCACCCGTTTTATGTGTCGCTACATCAACAATTACATGGTGATGACTTTAATCATCGAGTTCAATTCTGTCAATGGGCATTAACAGAGAATGCGTTGCAGTTCTACCTGTTTACCGAAGAAGCCGGTTTCACAAACCACGGGGCAGTGAATCTACGGAACATACTGGTCCGTGGACAATCCTCGCTGGCTCAGACAGGTAGAGCGACAGCGACCGTGGACTGTAAATGTATGGTGCGGAATCATTGGCGACCACCTCATTGGTCCTCACTTCATTGCAGGGGCCCAAACAGCTGCAACACACATCGCGTTTCTACAGAATGATCTGCCAACGTTGCTCGAAAATGTCCCACTGGAAACGCGTCGACGTATGTGGTATCAGCATGATGGTGCACCTGCACATTCGGCAATTAACACTAGGCTGACCCTTGACAGGATGTTCGACGGGCGTTTCATAGGACGTGGAGGACGCATAAATTGGCCAGCCCGTTCTCCTTATCTTACACCTCTGGACTTCTTTCTGTGGGGTACGTTAAAGGAGAATGTGTACCGTGATGTACCTACAACCCCAGAGGATATGAAACAACGTATTGTGACAGCCTGCGGCGACATTACACCAGATGTACTGCGACGTGTACGACATTCATTACGCCAGAGATTGCAATTGTGTGCAGCAAATGATGGCCACCACATTGAACATCTATTGGCCTGACATGTCGGGACACACTCTATTCCCCTCCGTAATTGAAAACGGAAACCACGTGTGTACGTGTACCTCACCCCTCATGGTAATGTACACGTGCGTCAGTGAAAAAGACCAATAAAAAGGTGTTAGCATGTGGACGTAATGTGTTGTTCCAGTCTCTTCTGTACCTAAGGTACATCACCGTTCCCTTTGGATCCCTACGTCATTCAGTGCTCTCCGATACACACGATCGAACAGCAGAGGAGTGGTACTCAAGCGTCAACTTTAGGTTACAATATCTCTGGATGTAATTAACATTTTATAATGCGACAAACGGCACTGATTATGTATTTGTTTATATGTTCAGATGTGCTAACAAAACTACCGTGGTTCCATTTAAAAAAACGTAGGTTTGTGTTAAAAACATACTTCCGTGCATTTTTTTATGGTTTGTATTAACGAATTACACTAGCCCCTCCCTTCACGTTCGGTCTGTGGAATCGATTCGTCAGTATCTGATGTGGTTTACGAAATATATCCAGCGGTAATGTTAGGTGACTCACCCTGTATATGTTCATTGTGTTCTGCAGACTCTGTACCGAAAGGAAACTTTCGAGGATGTGCAACAACTCGAAATATACTTCAGTACAGTCATCAGAAGCGAGTTACATGCCTGGACTCTAAAGTTACAGTAACGTGAAGAGGGCAAGCATCAAATATCATACTGGCACGAATTGCACTACAAGTCTGTGTATACAAATGATCAGCGTTTCAGTGCAATGCACTAAGTAGATGAGAGTAATTCCAGCTGCATTCTGTATACAGGTTGTAACGGGTGCAAGTGCAGATAAATATGTCATTCCTGTTGATCGTTTTTTCTCTGCGTCGAACAGTCTTCTCGCAAAAACATTACAAACTTTACGACCTGTTGTCTTCTGTACGGCCGTACCACTTCGCGCGCTACGCCTGTCGGTACAGACTAACCTTTTACGTCCACCAGTCGACACTTCAACACCTGATCCGCTGCCCAGGAGAAAATAAGAATTTATAACTTGCTGTTGCCACTTGTGCTTGGAGGTGCTATACAATCTAGAAACATGCAACTTGTAAGAGCTGTAATTTTTGGTGTGCGAATGACGTAAATGCTGATGTAATGTGACCAACCTCAGTCATTAAAAGAAATATCCGCACTCATTACAATCTTTATAATGAAAGACTTGGTAGTGGTATTCTCATTTAGAAATCTCATGTGAATATTGTTTGCTTGGTCGGAAATCGTCAGAATTCGTCAGCACGGGATCGTAGCCTGTCGAGATAGTGGTTTGTGGTTTTATTTTATTGCTGCTCACGCTGGTCAGTATCCGGCGAGTGTAATGCAATTATGTAATTGCATGGTTCAGGATGGATGTAATTAACACCATGTAGGGTATGTTCGATCCCATATGGCACGCGCCCGAAAGGTCCAACATATTGTTCGCTTGGCCTTACAGGAGTGTGTGGCCACGTCACCAATCTTAAGTCAGAAAATGTTGTTACTTTTTTTCAGTGAGATAAGTATCTACACAGACAGTGCGACAATGTCTGGACCATCAAAGACTGTCAGCAGACAGACAACAGTGTCGAATTCCGTTGATGCAGCAGCAGGGAGAGGTGTGCTGACAACAGTACACCCATCGACATCACTGGCTACAAGAATGTCACCAGACGATTCATGGTTCTTTCCATAGCATCACGACGGACGTACTCTCATTTCACCGAGTGAAGTGGCGCAGTGGTTAACCCACTGTACTCACATTCGGAAGGACAACGGTTCAAATACGCGTCCAGCCATCCAGCTTTAGGTTTTCCGTAATTTCCCTTAATCCAGGAAAATACCGGAATCATTCCTTTAAAAGGGCAAGACGACCGATTTATTTCCCAGTCCTTGACACAATCCGAGCTGGTGCTCTATCTCTAATGACCTCTATGTCGACGTGGCGCTAAACCCAATTTTCCTTTTTTTTTTTCTCTTATGTGGAGGCTCCGTTGAGGACAAACGTAACCAGCCTGCATCTGTCTTCGTCATGTGGGCACAACATCTGGCATGATGGTATCATGTACATTTGGAAACACAGCACAATCATCTCTGGTCGGCCTAGCCAGTAATTTGCACACCAGCCACTATATTTCTGGGGTGTCAACACCGGTGGCTGTGCCCTATCTTCGATGTCTATAACGTTATCTTTCAACAGGACGCATGTTGCCCGTGCCGTCGTGGCCTACCTTGATACAGAGAGTATTCGAATGTTGCCTTGGTCAGCACGTTCACAGATGTCTCAGCCTAGAGACTGTCACGCCATCAGTCGCCAGCCACTACGGTTAGTGGACTCTTACTCGAAGGCTAGGCAGGTTAGAGCAATTGTTGCTCCAGAGGTAGTAGCAGTGCGTAATATATTTCGCACCCAGTACATATGTAAATCACCTACAAATTTAATAACAGTGGTGTATAGCACAGGAAGGAAAATTTTATTATTTTCTAATGATCCTGGTGCTGTAATGTTGATGGACATTAGTGTATGAACGTTGTATTAACAGTTGACAGTCATAGTTCATTTACGCTAATACATGCTTTAAATAAAGGTAATAAACAATCAGGGCAACTAGCACTACGTTGAAGATAGCTGCTGATGATTTGCCTTTCATCTACTATAGCTTGCTTGGTATTTACAATGACCATTATTACTTGTCATACATCGATCAGCAGTCCTGGAGTAGAAGAGATTTGGTTACAGTATAGAAGATGAAGAAACGCTCATAGCTCTTGAGGGATGCATTTTAGAGCCCATGATTACTAGACCTTTTTGCTTCAGATGATTGTCCCTCCCAAAATCCTGAATATTGACCATTCCTCTCGAGGCACTGTCGAAGGACTTTGTACCGGAATCAACAACCTTAAACAGCCACGTCCCCAAGATAAATAACACAATAATCTTTCACTTTCCCTCAACACTCGTACATATCTACACACCTTACTGGACAAGAGTCAAGGAGATGCAATCCAAATGCAAATTGGATCTCTGCCGAGTATCAACTGAGTGGCAGTTGCTAATTGTTGGGTATAAGATAATATTGATAACAACAAACGACATTAAACAAAAGATATATTGAGTAGCCCATCTCAAAATTCCCAGATTCCTAAATATGTATCGACAGGGGGTTCACCAACTTAAACCACACATTGCTCGAACTGCCAGTTTCTGATCCAAAAATACCCTTTGTGAATGGGAAGAGTTACCCCCAAATATAATACTAATACAGTACTGTATGTCATTAGCAAAAGAAAATAAGCAAAACAGAGTGATTTGCCGTGGAGGACCACCTCCCAATGGAAACACTGTTCTAATGGTAAATATAGCAGCTTTCACTATATGAACAAGATTCTGAACGGGCATTCCATGACAGCTGACCTATTTTAGCACCTAGGAGTTTAGACTGTTCAAACTCACTAACCATATGCAATTTCTATGCAATTAACATGTCAGTTTTATTGTAATTGTAGTTTTACTATAATATGTCAGTTTTACTTACTGTGATTTAGCATCAATTTATTTTCTACAAAGCCATGAACATATGTCTTTAACTGCACTATTTGATACATTACCTATGTTGCAATCAACATCCTTCACTATTAAATTAATATCATCATTAAAACTGACACGTTTTAGAATCAGCTGTCATATTACAATCTACATCATTTATATACACACTGTCGGAAAAATAAATCTCGCATCATCGGCATAAGAGTGGCGCTGTAGCGCCACTAAGAAAATGCAAATCAGATTTGCTTTAAATACACGCTGTAACGGCCGTGAACGTTAGTTACCTTCAGGACTGAACATGGTGAGTCGATGTTAATCAGGATCAGCTTTAAGGTGACAAAGAAGTCATTAATAAAAATCTCACAGAGTTTGATCGAGGTCTTATAGTAGGCTACGAGGAGCTGGATGTTCCTTCTCCGGCGGCGGTGGTTACGACACTATACGGTTGCAAGAAGTTGCTCCGAACGGTTCAAATGGTTCAAATGGCTCTGAGCACTATGGGACTTAAGTGCTGAGGTCATCAGTCCCCTAGAACTTAGAACTACTTAAACCTAACTAACCTAAGGACATCACACACATCCATGCCCAAGGCAGGATTCGAACCTGCGACCGTATCGGTCGCGCGGTTCCAGACTGTAGCGCCTAGAGCCGCTCGGCCATCCCGGCCGGCGCTCCGAACGGCAACGAGGTATTAGCGAACGGGAAGACCATCGTGTTCGGCGTATGGCTCTAGCGCATCGTCCTGTCAATGCGGCAGTGACACAACTAACTGTTACAAATCTACATCTACATCTACATCTACATCTACATGACTACTCTGCAATTCACATTTAAGTGCTTGGCAGAGGGTTCATCGAACCACAATCATACTATCTCTCTACCATTCCACTCCCGAACAGCGCGCGGGAAAAACGAACACCTAAACCTTTCTGTTCGAGCTCTGAATTCTCTTATTTTATTTTGATGATCATTCCTACCTATGTAGGTTGGGCTCAACAAAATATTTTCGCATTCGGAAGAGAAAGCCGGTGACTGAAATTTCGTAAATAGATCTCGCCGCGACGAAAAACGTCTTTGCTGTAATGACTTCCATCCCAATTCGCGTATCATGTCTGCCACACTCTCTCCCCTATTACGTGATAATACAAAACGAGCTGCCCTTTTTTGCACCCTTTCGAAGTCCTCCGTAAATCCCACCCGGTAAGAATCCCACACCGCGCAGCAATATTCCAACAGAGGACGAACGAGTGTAGTGTATGTTGTCTCTTTAGTGGACTTGTTGCATCTTCTAAGTGTCCTGCCAATGAAACGCAACCTTTGGCTCGCCTTCCCCACAATATTATCTATGTGGTCTTTCCAACTGAAGTTGTTCGTAATTTTAACAGTCAGGTACTTAGTTGAATTGACAGCCTTGAGAATTGTACTATTTATCGAGTAATCGAATTCCAACGGATTTCTTTTGGAACTCATGTGGATCACCTCACACTTTTCGTTATTTAGCGTCAACTGCCACCTGCCACACCATACACCAATCTTTTCTAAATCGCTTTGCACCTGATACTGGTCTTCGGATGACCTTACTAGACGGAAAATTAGAGCATCATCTGCGAGCAACCTAAGAGAACTGCTCAGATTGTCACCGAGGTCATTTATATAGATCAGGAACAGCAGAGGTCCCAGGACGCTTCCCTGGGGAACACCTGATATCACTTCAGTTTTACTCGATGACTTGCCGTCTATTACCACGAACTGCGACCTTCCCGAGAGGAAATCACTAATCCAGTCGCACAACTGAGACGATACCCCATAGGCCCACAGCTTGATTAGAAGTCACTTGTGAGGAACGGTGTCAAAAGCTCGGTTTCTTCATGGACAGCTTCAAGTCAGACTCTCTGTGACGAGATTACAATTAAATTAATACCTTCAGCTGCTGACGGGAGTTGATATATATCAACGGGGACAGGTGAAAATGTGTGCCCCGACCAGGACTCGAACCTGGGATCTCCTGCTTACATGGCAGACACTCTATCCATCTGAGCCACCGAGGGCACAGAGGATAGTGCGACTGCAGGGACTATCTCGCGCACGCCTCCTACGAGACCCACATTCTCACCTTGTATGTCCACGCACTACATTCGTAGTGCCCCCCACCCCAACACACTCGTTACTCGTGGAAGACATTCTTATCAAGTCCCGTAAGAGTTCGTGGAATATTCGTGCATCCACACAGAAGAAGAAGGGCATGGCTGGTATTGTCAGAATTATATACTTATATGGATATGGGGTCTGTTCTTTCGGACATGGTTCAAATGGCTCTGAGCACTATGGGATTTAACTACTGTGGTCATTAGTCCCCTAGAACTTAGAACTACTTAAACCTAACTAACCTCAGGACATCACACACATCCATGCCCGAGGCAGGATTCGAACCTCCGACCGTAGCGGTCGCGCGGTTCCAGACTGTAGCGCCTAGAACCGCTCGGTCATTCGGTCGGCTTTCGGACATGTCCGAAAGAACAGACACCATAGCCATATAAGACTCTGTGTGTGTGCATTCCGCTGACCACAAATCACCACCATTTTGGGACTTCAGTAGTGTAAAGCGAGATCCTATTGAGGACAGGGTGGAGATCTGTTGTGTCTTCTGATGAAAGGTGTTTCTGCTTCGGTGACAACGATGACCGTATAGTGGTTATAGGCAGGCCACTTGAGGGCCTCCAACCAACCTGTCTGCGTGGTAGATACACTGAACATACACCTGGAACTTTGGTCTGTGGTGCGATTTCGTATGACAGCTGTTAGCATTCTTGTGGTTGTCTCTCTCATCCTGACTGCAGATTTGTACATAAGTCTGATAATTTGACTGGTTGTGCCATTCATGAACAGCATTCCGAGGGATGGTTTTCAACAGGAAAACGCTCGCTCACACGCCGCTTTGTAACCCAATACGCTCTGCAGAACGTAGATGTGTTGTTTTGTCGGTCTTGTTCAATCACCATATCTGTCTCCAATCGAGCGCATATGGGACACTATCCGACGACAACCCGAGCGTCATCCACAAACAGCATGAACCATTGCTGTATTGACCGACCAAGTTACACTTACACTTATATGTCGTACCTAGAGAAATGTATTCCCGAAATTTCATTACTGTAAATTAATTACATTTTGGTGTTGTGACTATTTTTCAGTCAGTGTATATGCAACAGTACCAGTCCCACCACTGAGACCGGCCGGAGTGGCCGTGCGGTTCTAGGCGCTACAGTCTGGAGCCGCGTGACCACTATGGTCGCAGGTTCGAATCCTGCCTCGGACATGGATGTGTGTGATGTCCTTAGGATAGGTAGGTTTAAGTAGTTCTAAGTTGTAGGGGAACGATGACCACAGCAGTTAAGTCCCATGGTGCTCAGAGCCATTAGAACCAACCCACCACTGACCATTGAGGCACCCACACTATGCTTGGTCCCCACTACCTCACCTACGCCTGTACCAATTCCATGTGTGGATTCCTAATGTAAAGGACTGAGTTGTCTAGAATGGTTTCAATCGATACGGCAATAATTACAGTCTTTGTGTACCTCACATATATCCTTTATTCCGTGCTGTAAGTATTACCGCTAGTTTGACCATCACCTGTTGCTCTTCAGATAAACTTCACTTGAGCTCAGTACAGGGGCCACATTTTCGCGCTAGCTGCGTCTTACATAAGCGTTGCTTGCGGGATGCGCAGTGACTTTTAGTTGTTTTATACTGCTGTTTCCTGTTGGCGGACACTCTGTTAACTTTGTAAGTAAGCAGAGGAGTCATGCAACACAACTGAACAAGTCCCATCTCGCACATAAACAGTTCTTACAACATATATGCAGCTACCGTATGTTATTGTTGGGCAGTAACCTAATGCAGCAACAATCCGAAAGTGGTTCACGTAGCGTAACACAAGGAATTGATTACCTACGCATATGAGTCTTTGATTTCCTGTGAAATGAAACTGTTAGATGCTTTTATCTCTTGTGTAGCAACAATAGATAAACAAAATTTGAGTTGTGGCTCTCACTACAATGTTTATTAACACAAATGGTGTGAAACAGACGTGATGGAAATATCTAAAGACTGCACTGTGAAAATAGAAATAATGGACCAGCATAGTTTTTACAAAGCACCACAAACACGTGCCAATTAAGGTTGAAATGAAAAGTTCAGAGAAGATAACCTAGGTCTAGAACCAAAAGTCACACTTCTGCCATCCGTACACCTGTTCCACTTCCACATTTGTTTCAAGCGTGCTACAAATGTTGTTCCAGTTTATGAGGAATTGAATGAAAATTATGTAAACGAGGTAGATGAACTGATAATACATTGATTCCAGTTTACCTTACGATAATGAATGACTGCTTGAACAGATCTACTTTCCCAGCAATAAACCAAAGGATTGTGAACGAGAAGGTGAACTCTGTTGCCCCATGAACAAATACAGGCTACTTCTATCAATGTTCGATGCCTTGACAGCGTTTCCTGCTTATTTGTATGAGCGGGAGAGCAAAAGAAAAATATGGAGAGATTAAATCATGCTCCAACCACGTAAAATCGCATAACTGAAATATCAGCATGAACAACATTTCTGGGTTTGCAGTCATGATTATATTATTTACAGCGTTTGGATCACAGTGACGCAAGGCATAAACATTCCTCTTTTTGCAGAAGGATCAGATTACTAGATGTCTTGTTTCCACAGAATGAACAATAGAAATCCAGTGTGTATACTGAGATTTTTATTTTTTGTAGGAAAAAACTTGCTGGCAGTTCAGCATGGGACATTGTACCCTAAAGCTCCTATTTTCCTACTGAACAGCGCTGTATGTATATCTATCGGCTAGCCCCGCAGACACACAATGTTTACACAAGATCTTCCACTCCTTACTCAAAGGTTTCTCTACGAAAATAATAATGCATTGAGATCTATAAATTTAAATCTACCGTTGTAAAGTCTTGGGAGCTCAGAGAGTCAACAACAAAAAGATCGAGTTGTTTGATGAGAATAATGAGTTCTCAAACAAAATGGAAGCTTCTAACGCAATTACTTAAGTTGCTGTTTCCGTCTACTTTATGTGTATTAGAAATATCCGATGAATTGCAGACCCATATAACTGGCGTCGATTTGCAATAGGAATTTGGAACACATACTGTGTTCTAATATTATGAATCACCTCGAAGGAAACGTTCTATTGACAAATAGTCAACACAGATTCAGAAAATGTCATTCTAGTGAAACACAACTAACTCTTCATTCGTACGACGTTATGATTCGTATCGACAGGGCATCTCAGTTTCATTACATAAGGCTTTTTACACTGTTCCTTACAAGAGATATCTAATCAAATTGCGCCCCTTCGGATTATCGTCTTAGTTGTGCGACTGGATGCTTGATTTACTGTCAGAAACGTTATTGTACCTAGTAGTTGACGGAAAGTCTGCTTTTTCTAATCTTTATAAACGATTTCGGAGACAATCTGAGCAACTCTCTTAGATTGTTTGCAGATAATTAACGCTGTCATTTACCACCTGATAAAGTCATCATAAGATCAAAACCAATTGGAAAATAACTTACACACGATATCTGTATGGTGCGAAAAGTGTAAATTGACTCTAAATAAGGAAAATTGTTAGGTCAGCCACGTGAGTACTACACTCCTGGAAATTGAAATAAGAACACCGTGAATTCATTGTCCCAGGAAGGGGAAACTTTATTGACACATTCCTGGGGTCAGATACATCACATGATCACACTGACAGAACCACAGGCACATAGACACAGGCAACAGAGCATGCACAATGTCGGCACTAGTACAGTGTATATCCACCTTTCGCAGCAATGCAGGCTGCTATTCTTCCATGGAGACGATCGTAGAGATGCTGGATGTAGTTCTGTGGAACGGCTTGCCATGCCATTTCCACCAGGCGCCTCAGTTGGACCAGCGTTCGTGCTGGACGTGCAGACCGCGTGAGACGACGCTTCATCCAGTCCCAAACATGCTCAATGGGGGACAGATCCGGAGATCTTGCTGGTCAGGGTAGTTGACTTACACCTTCTAGAGCACGTTGGGTGGCACGGGATACATGCGGACGTGCATTGTCCTGTTGGAACAGCAAGTTCCCTTGCTGGTCTAGGAACGGTAGAACGATGGGTTCGATGACGGTTTGGATGTACCGTGCACTATTCAGTGTCCCCTCGACGATCACCAGTGGTGTACGGCCAGTGTAGGAGATCGCTCCCCACACCATGATGCCGGGTGTTGGCCCTGTGTGCCTCGGTCGTATGCAGTCCTGATTGTGGCGCTCACCTGCACGGCGCCAAACACGCATACGACCATCATTGGCACCAAGGCAGAAGCGACTCTCATCGCTGAAGACGACACGTCTCCATTCGTCCCTCCATTCACGCCTGTCGCGACACCACTGGAGGCGGGCTGCACGATGTTGGGGTGTGAGCGGAAGACGGCCTAACGGTGTGCGGGAACGTAGCCCAGCTTTACGGAGACGGTTGCGAATGGTCCTCGCCGATACCCCAGGAGCAACAGTGTCCCTAATTTGCTGGGAAGTGGCGGTGCGGTCCCCTACGGCACTGCGTAGGATCCTACGGTCTTGGCGTGCATCCGTGCGTCGCTGCGGTCCGGTCCCAGGTCGACGGGCACGTGCACCTTCCGCCGACCACTGGCGACAACATCGATGTACTGTGGAGACCTCACGCCCCACGTGTTGAGCAATTCGGCGGTACGTCCACCCGGCCTCCCGCATGCCCACTATACGCCCTCGCTCAAAGTCCGTCAACTGCACATACGGTTCACGTCCACGCTGTCGCGGCATGCTACCAGTGTTAAAGACTGCGATGGAGCTCCGTATGCCACGGCAAACTGGCTGATACTGACGGCGGCGGTGCACAAATGCTGCGCAGCTAGCGCCATTCGACGGCCAACACCGCGGTTCCTGGTGTGTCCGCTGTGCCGTGCGTGTGATCATTGCTTGTACAGCCCTCTCGCAGTGTCCGGAGCAAGTATGGTGGGTCTGACACACCGGTGTCAATGTGTTCTTTTTTCCATTTCCAGGAGTGTAAAACAAATCCGGTAAATTTCGGTTACACATATCTAAAGCCTGTCAATTCAACGAAATACCCAGGAATTATCCGTGTAAACAACTCAATTTGGAACGGTCGAACAGATAATGTTGTGGGTAAGGCAAAACAAAAAAAATTTATTGGCAGAACAATTAGAAGATGCAAGAGACTGGCTAACTACGCTTGTCCATCCTCTGCTGGAGAATCAAGGTGCGGTTTGTGATAGTTACCAGATAGAGTTTACGGAGGACATCGGAGAAATCCAAAGAAGGAATAGAGGAGAGAGTATCGTTTATATGATAAGCGAGTTGGGGTGCTAATCATTAAAACAAATGTGTTTTGCGTTGCGGCGAGATCTTTACATAAATTTCAGTTACCAACTTTCACCTCGGAATGCGAAAATATTTTATTGACGACACACTACATAAGGAGTAATGATAATAGTAATAAAATAAGAGAGCTCGTAAGGAAAGATTTAAGAGTTTATTTTCTCCACAGTCTGTTAGATATTGACTCAAGTAAGCTCAGTCTGCTTTCAGAGTCTGACGAAATCTGTCGCAACACCGAAGAAAATTGATGCCTGTGCAATGATGTCATTGTCTTAGAATGTCGCTAATAGACAATACGTACGTGTTCTTATATTGCACACTATTCTATGTTACTGACATGTCACTGAAAGTGAGTGTAATCTATGAGAAAAGCCGATTCGCTCATGAATGAGGGAAGGAAAAAGAGAGGAAAAACTGAACCACATATTTCTTTCACCTTAACTGACAAAATGTTTTAAAGAGGGCGTATACAGTTTTTGAGTTTATAGAAAGGTTTCTTGCATTGGTGGCTTCTTCAATAAGTTCTAGAGAAATGAAAAATGTTTCGGGTTCGATTCTAGGTCTGTCGCAGTTTTTTCCGGCGCGTGATGCAACTTAAACCCCAGACAATACTTTGTGTAAGCGATTTGCACCTTGATTCGAGTTACACGTTACATTGCTGAACTCCGATATAACTGGTTGGGTAAGCACGTTTAAAGGTCGGCAGAGCGAGGAAGCGCAGCGGTTTATTTACTGTAGATCTCCACTACTCTCGCTTGTAAGCCATCTTCTTCATTTCAGTATAACTGTCACGTCGTACATCTACAACGATGTTTCTTACGTACTCATATCTAGTACTTCGACTGTGATTCTTTCATTCATCATCCTTTCAACTACAGTTTATAGAAGCAACTTATGTCGTACTAGTTCCATCTCTCCTATTCTTTACCTTATTTGTCAATGACTTCCTTGTCCTCTGGCTGTTTGCAAGAGGTTTTCATTCGTTGTTCGACTAATCCATCAGTTCTCCAACACTCTCCAGTAACAAAAACGTTCCAAATGCTTTAAATTGTTTCATTACTGTCTTCCCCTGCGCCCACGTTTTGAACCTATAAGCAGGTATGCTCGTAATATAGTTTTTCATCAACCTTTTTGCTGCCTCAAGGCTTACATATTTGGACATTCGCAGCTGTTTCTTTCGTATGGGATAACTCTTAGAATTACGTTGAAAATTTCTCATTGACAAAGAAATAAAGCATTTCGTGTTGTATTCCAGAAAGCACTAGACACGATTAAACTGCGAGGATAATTTCTTCTTTATTCCATTTATAAGAGATCTACTGCTTCTGTTTTTTGTGGTGTTTTGGTCCAACAAATGATGCGTTTCAGGACGTCTGAAATCATTATCAGCTGAATGATAAATCCACAGGAGCCGGATGTAACTTCATTAACTTCCATGTATTTTGAAACCAAACCCTTCTTTCGGAGAAATAAGCTAACACGTGATCCTTTCTAATAGATCTTGACACAGAGCTGCGAAAATACCATCCTTAAATTTGAAGAATGTGTAAACATGTTATTGATAAACGAGATATTTGAGCACATAATATTAACATCTATATAAATAATTGTTGACTTTTTAGATTAACACAGTACAATAATGTATAGAAATTTTTGTGAATTACTAACTAAAATAAGGGGCTCGAAAGCTGTGTCGTACGATCTTTGTCAATATAGAAGCCACTTCTATCTTAATTCACGGATCATTAGTAATGATGTCTGTTAGATTTTGATGTAAAGGACTGTATCACATACGTGAATACTATGCAGAGACCAGCGGAGATTGGTATGTACTGAGAGGACAATAAGACTTTAATATACTAGACAAAATAAGCCCGGATATTGTTCTTGTGGAATACATTTTAGGGAAAGTTGAAAAAAGAAAAGAGTTTGTTGCCTTCTCTGAACGACCACAATCAGTACACTGTGGGTCCGTTTGTGATGGTCCCTTGATCTTCATATTGACTAACTTTAAATCAGTATCAAAGACTGCCGCGGAGTGGCCGCGCGGTTAGAGGCACCATGTCACGGACTGCACGGCCCCTCCCGCCGGAGGTTCGAGTCCTCCCTGGGGCATTGGTGTGTGTGCTGTTCTTAGTATAAGTTAGTTTAAATAGTGTGCAAGTCTATGGACCTATGACCTCAGCAGTTTGGTCCCTTAGAAATTCACACACATTTGAACATTTGAACAATATAAAAGACTGCACTCGTACAGATTATGATCTTGAGTCATGGGCAAGTAACGTCTACATTTATTTTGTAAGTAGACAAAAAGCGTGAACAGGTATATGCGGAAACAAAACCAAGTATACTGTATGTAGTAAGACCCATATTTCAGTACACGTTTCAGAGTTCGAGAAACTGTAGGTAAAATATTTTTTGGCATCATACGAATTTCGATGATCCTGCCGTTAGGAACTACGGATTCCCTTCCGAAGAAGGGGGCCGAAATAATTAGATCTACCACAGCATGCCTAGAGCTACTTTTCATTACAAATTATGATGAAAATGCAGTAGTTTTGGCTGAGAAATATTTTAGGGCGGCACATAAGAATTCCATCATAAACGACCATGTCAGAGTCCAGGACATGAAAGACTAATCGGCACTACCTCTTACGTCTCTGCACCACAAAATGCCTAACGGCTATGGATTTTAATCCATAAGACTGTTACACAGACGATTCTATAGGAACTATACGTCGCCACCTCTGCTCACGTCACTAGCCACATTCCAAAGACGAAAATTTCTTTCTCAACTATCACTGCAACTTGATGGTTTTCAGATGGAAGTCACTGTCATTGAGTAGCCTTGCTTGCGATGGATAATTACTTTGCTAGACAAAGCCTCTACCTCACCCCTTTCTCGTACACCTCGCGCAATGTGTTCATACCTTCTAGGAACTTTTATAGTTGTTGGAAAATATGCCAGCGAACAATAAACGTATTGTCTACTTCTCTCGAATGGCGCCAAAGAAGCCACCAGCTTAATGTCCTCATCAACACTGGCACGCACTCTCATTCCAAGAGACTTTGGAGAGTGATAGTATTTGAAGTAAGACATTGCTGCAGCCATAGACTTCCAGAGATTGAACACCAGAATGATGTGAATTTCGTCGTTTGCAAGGATTCGAGTGCATGTTCAGACCACCTCCGCTACATACACGGGTAAAGCAATTCAGCTTCCGATGTCTCCTTCACTACGTAACACCTTGCTCTCACGTACTGTATTATGTTTTGAGTGGTTCCGGGAGCTCCTATAACTGTCATGTTGCTTCACGGACTCGTTGTTTCCCACCGATCACGACTAACCAATATGATACGTGCTGAAGGGTGACCTATGTGCAGACGTGGTATTAGGAGGTGTCAGTACGTTGTCATTATGACGCGTCATGGAGACTGCGTAGAGACGCTCCCGTGGTGGTAATCCCACCCTGGTGACGTCACATGACGGCGCTCTCGGGTGGAGGCGTCTGCTATAAGAGCGCCGCAGCGGGCAGCGCGCTTACACAACCGCCGCAGCGTGCCCGCGCAACCAGACGCTACCCACCCTACAGCGAAGCGAGGATCGCCGCAGCATGCGGGCCCTGTTCGGTCTCCCAGCGCTCTGCCTGCTGGCCGTCGCTAGCGCAGGTCAGTCCTTCGTTCCGTTACTTCAGCCATACAGGACTGGTGTTGTTGTGGTCCTCGGTCCGAAGACTGGTTTGATGCATCTGACGATGCTACCCTATCCTGTGCAAGCATCAATATCTCCGAATAATTACTGCAGCTTATATCCTTCTGAATCTGCTTATTGCTTTCATCTCTTGGTGTCGCTTTACAATTTTTACCCCCTACATTTCCTTCCAGCACTAAATTGGTGATCCCTTGATGTCTCACAACGTGTTCTGTCAACCGATCTCTTCTTCTAGTGAGGTTGTGCCACAAATTTCTCTCCCCCCAGTACTGAATGGAACACCTTACTATTTAGTACCTCCCCAACAGTTGCTTGCTGAACCCATTTAACCTTCTGCATTTTTCTTTAGCACTACATTTCAAAAGCTTCTATTCTTCTCTTATCGAAACTGTTTATCGTCTATGTGTCACTTCCATACATCGCTATTCTTATTCTGTGTTAACACATTTCTCTTGTTCATAAACGCTTTTCTTGCTGTGGGCAGTCTACATTTTATATCTGCTCTAATTCGGCCATCTTCAGTTATTTTGCTGCCCAAACAGCAAAACTCATCTACTACTCTGAGTGTATCGTTTCCTAACCTACTTCCCTCAGCCACACCTGATTCAGTACGACTACATTCCATTATCTCTGTTTTGCTTCAGTTATTGTTCATCTTATGTCCTCCTTCCATGACACTGTCCATTCCGTTCAACTGCTCTTCCGAGTCCTTTGCTGTCTTTGACAGAATGACAATGTTATCGGCAGACCTCAAAGTTCTTATTTCTTCTCCCTGGACTTCAATTCCTAATCGAAATTTTTGTTTGGTATCCTTTACTGCTTGGTCAGGTTACGGATTGAATAACATAGTATATAGGCTACTACTCTGTTTCAAATGGTTCAAATGGCTCTGAGCACTATGCGATTTAACTTCTGAGGTCATCAGTCGCCTCGAACTTAGAACTAATTAAACCTAACTAACCTAAGGACATCACACACATCCATGCCCGAGGCAGGATTCGAACCTGCGACCGTAGCGGCGTTCCAGCCAACTTTGTTGAAAGGTTTCTCAAAGTCTACAAATGCTATAAACGTAGGTTTGCGTTTCCTTAAGCTACCTTCTAAGATACGTCGTAGGGTCAGTATTGCCTCTCGTGTTCCTACTTTTCTCCGGAATCGAAACTGACCTTCACCAAGGTCGGCTTCTATCATTTTTTCCATTATTCCATAAGGAATTCGTGTTAGTATTTTGCAACCATGATTTATTAAACTGATAGTTCGGTAACATTCACATCTGTCAGCATCTACTTTCTTTGGAATTGGAATTATTACATTTTTCTTGAAGTCTGAGCATATTTAGCCTGTCTCATAAATCTTGAGCTCCAGATGGCTGGATCTCCCCAAGGCTATCAATTATTCTGATGGAATATCGTCTACTTCAGGGGCCTTATTTCGTCTTAGATATTTCAGTGTTCTATCAAATTCTTCTTGCAGTATCATGTCTCCCACCTCATCTCCCACCTCATCTTCATCTACTGCCTCTTCCATTTCTACAATATAGCCTTCGTCTTCCTTGTACAGGCTCTTTTGCTTCTTTGTTGAGGACCAGTTTTCCATCTGAGCTCTTGATATTCATACAGCTGATTCTCTTTTCTCCGAAGACCTCTTTAATTTTCCTGTAAGTGATATCTATGTTTCCCCTAGCGAGAAATGCTTCCAAACTTCCCTATTTGTCTTCTAGCCTTTCCCGCTTACCATTTTGCACTTCCATTCAGTCTAGTTTTTTGTACATTACTGTTCCCTTTCGCCTGATTCGCAAGTTGGACTACTGACGATAAAATGCAATTTTTAACAGTTATTTGCATCAATTACGTTTTTGAGTTAACACTCGATTTTTTCGGAGGGTTTACTCTGTCATCCTCAGTAAGATGCTTTATCTTGTATGTTTTTTGGTGTTTACTCCTGTGTTGACTGTATCCGTCTGAAGACAATGGTATAAACCCTCGAAACGTGTTGTGGATATTAATTTTAAAAATAGGACTGCCCCAGATAAATGGTAGAATTTGTCTGTGGTTGGTTATTACTTACGTACTCCAGACTCAACTAACTTCATTATGATCTGCATACGCGAATTATCAGCCGTATTATTCGTGTTGCAATAATGCATGACTTTGAGATTCCTCATTTTAGATAAACCTGATGATGACTTTAAGAACGACTTCCCTCACGACAGTGGTAAATTCTTTGCTTCGTACGCACCAGTTTAGTTTTCTAAGGTTTCGTCTAGCCATTACGATACCATACGCAATACACAAATTGCTAAAACCTGACGTTTTCAGGTTTTTCTGTTATCCTCAATGTAAGTTATCAGTGCCAGTACCTGTACGTAATAGCTTGGCTCATTTCGGAAACCTGCTTGACATTCAGCAGTCTGTTCGTTATTTCCTGAATTCTGTTAATCAGTAAGTGATACAGGAGATGTTGAGTAATGCTACGGACCTGTAGCGCCATCTGCTGGTTTTCCCCATTTAAAGGCTCCTGTGTCAGAGGCCCCCTTGAATTCTGGAGGTCACCGGCTCTGCACTGTCACTGAAGATTGTCCTCAGCCACGTTCTTGCAGGAATCCTAATATGTTCAATCTAGAAATACTTCATCCAATCCTGATATGTCACCTATTTTCAGCTTCATGAAAGCTTCATGTATCCGTTGTTGACAACAAGGGTTGGCGTGGGTGGCATTATATTGGAGTTTACTGACAGAGCTATATTTATCTCTTTTCTTTATCTGTCTTCTGGTGACTGATTTTCTGCGACTTTCTGTGCTCCTTATTTGATGTAAGGCGTCGCTTAAGACTATTTTTTATTCTCATTGTCAACTGGTCTATGTAGTCCCAGTTTGTCTTAACAGCAACCGTGTGTTCTGCTGAAGTGCGAAATGTAAACTGATTGTGAATGTTAGTTGCTTCCGTGTCTTCTTTCAGTCTCTGTTTGGTACTACTATGATTATTTCTCTTGTTTCAGAGGCATATTTGTGTCAGCAAGGGACAACAGCATTTTTAAATCAACATGGGAAGTTTTGCTTATCTTCATTAATCTTATTCCGACAGATCTCTTGTAATTCTCTTCCTTGGTGGATTTATATCGCTGATTATTGTCTAATTGCTTACTATACTTCACCCAGCTGGTTTTCTTGGAGCTCTAACAGACTTTATAAATTGATTTTAGTTCTGGAATTCTGGGTCCGACGACAATTGTTGGGAGACGTTGACTGTTTTTAAAACTATTTAAATCCGTTCTTGATTGGTCCAAGGAGACATTCTCATCGTCTGTGGAAATGATCAGCATTGTTGATGGTGTATCATTTGACTGTTTTGGAATTTGTTGGTCTCTGGAGAATCAAAACTGAGGTATATATACTGCCCTTAACTCCATATAGCCAATTTCTCTTAATTTCCATCATGTATCAGTGATATATGGTGAACATTAAAGTCCCTAATATAGATAAAAGGAGCCGGAAATGTTGTCAAAGATGTAACTGGCTAGTCTATATTACGTGACCTGCACACTGATGAGACCGTTAGTCCATTAGTTTAAGTAGTTACCGAAGTTTCATTACGAAATTGTGTCGTGTAACAGACTCAAGTACATCTTCATGCAAATATATTACTGGCAGATCTATGTTATCACTGACACGGTGACCCGATAATTGGCTTAGATATTAACATTTATTCGAAGTTCTCCATTGACTAGTTTCCAAAAAGTCGGATATCTGTCATATAGTTCTGCCGCGAACTGCGTTAGTAGACTGTTTCTCACGAAGCAGCGTCTTGGAACTGTATATAATTCACTGCGAATTTTATTTGTGAATACCCACGACTTTACACACATAATCGGAAGAAGAAGTTTCGAGTTCACCTAAAGACATGGGAAAAGCTTAGCTGAGTTCTAACCAGAGAACAATTCAATCATACCTTCTACTTTAAATTTTTAGATATAAAAAACGACTTCAGATCTTATAGTTATCAAACTGCAGATACCGTCGACATAGTGCAGCGTTAACAACTTCCATGATCTACTCGTACGTGAACAACTTTCCAGAATGATATATAAACCACAAATGGAACCAATTGTGGATTGTTTGTTTATCAATACAAAGACAAGTCGGCATACGAGAGATCATTGCTTATCTTGGATTGTATAGCGTTTGTATGAAGAAACTGACTCCTTATGACATTTCACTGTAGGTCTCTGGAGCAACGAACTAGCGATTCCCAATAGGCACGGGCCATTTCATCTCTTAAAAATGGTCACAGAACACACATGCAGAACCATAGATATACATTTGTGCTGCAATTTTAGTGAACAAGTAGCCCACGCCGTGTGTGAAACTAGACACGATATCAGTAAACCGAAGTGATTCGCAATCCACAAATATTATGGGCATCAACCAAACTAGCTTTTGCACTCTTTCGCGGTATGTGGCTTGTATGTCAGTTTATTTTTTTATCGCATCACTACAAAGTCCTCGCACTTACTAGAGTATCTGTTGTGCTTCTCAGAGGACCATTAGCACTTACGGAATATTTTAGTTTTTAGATATAACAAACGATTGGAGATAAGTTCTTTAATGTAACGTTACGCCTGCAGCAGTGAGTCATGAAGCGTGCTTGGTGCTTCATTTTCTTAGAATGTACGCGTGGCTGAGCGTTCAGCTGGGCTCACTGCCTTGCAGAGGACGTGGGTCCACTTCCTGACATTGCCAGTGGATTTTCCTTGGCGGGAAGACTAGAAAGGGTTGCGCTCAGCATTGTGAGACCAGTTCAGGAGCTACTTCTAAGAGAGGTAGAGAGTCTAGCGTCTAGTACGAGCCGGTAGAGCGGTGTGCTGTCCCCGTGGCCCACCAAAAAGTATGTAAGTGACACCAATGGCAGAAGATGACATGAAGGCGTTCAGCATGTAGGCCTCCTGGGGGAAACACGTTTATCATTCACAAAACTGCGAATGTGGGTCTTTTTGTTACTATTCATCACGGAAGCATTGGCTCAACAGCAATAGCTTGCAGAGGCTCTCTACAAACAAACTGGTTGTTATTTAACTCGAGCATTCGGCGGGCAGTTACCCGTGCGAGCACTATGACATCGCGGCGATGCATAGCGAGGAAACAGCAACGGCAGACTTATGGCAAGCGCTTGATATGGTTATACGGAGTAAATGGTAGGGCTAAAACGTAAAATAAAAAAATACTTCTGGCCATATGAAATGAAACTAAGGTTTCGACTTCCATGTCAGTGTGTAGTATAGGATTTAAATGTATCGTTACTGAATATGTTTTTCACGGTGAAAGTTTTAGACGTTACACCCTAATTCAAATAATTCCTTAAATATACGACTGAGATTTCCAAGAAATGCAAATGAACTATCTAGCTTCATGTACGTGATGTGCATGTCTCAGGCTGAACAACACATCTAGGCATGTGGAAGAACGTAGCACATTCCGAAAACAATGATTCTGTGATACACACATTTTCTTTCGTGAGCATCAAGAGGCTGTAGATCGTGAACCCCAAGCCGAAGCCCTATTTAGTGACTCCGTATGTATGGAAAATACATACCTAGGCAATTCCGTTTTTCCTGTTAGTACATACAGTGAAGAGTCAAAGAAACTTGTAGAACTGCCTAATATCGAATAGGGCCCCGCAAATACGCAGAAGTGCAGCAGCTCGACTTGTCATGGATTCGACTAATATCTGAAGTAGTGCTGGATTGAATTGATATCATAAATTCTGCAGGGCTGTCCATAAATCCGTAAGAGTACGACGGGATGGAACACGACGTTCCTGAACAGGACGTTGCAATGCAGCCCAGATATGCTCAATAATGTTCATGTCTGGGGATTTTGGTGGCCAGCGGAAGTGCCTGAGCTCGAAGACTGCTCCTGGAGCCATTCTGTAGCAGAGTGTCACATTGTCCTGCTGGAATTTCCCAAGTCCGTCGAAACGCACAATGGACATGAATGGATACAGGTGATCAGACAGGATGCTTACGTACGTGTCACCTGTCAGAATCGCATCTAGACCTATCACAGGGGTCCCATCCAAATGCACCCCCCTCCCGCCCCCACCATTACAGAGCCACCACCAGCTTGAACAGTCCCTTGCTGACATGCAGGCTCCTTGGATTCGGCATACCGTACACATCCATCCACTATATACAATTTGAAACGAGACTCGTTTCCAGTAATCAACAATCCAATGTCGGTGTTGATGGGCCAAGGCGAGGCGTAAAGCTTTGTGTCGTGTAGTCATCAAGGGTACACGAGTGGGTCTTCGGCTCCGAAAACTCATAACGATGATGTTTCGTTGAATGGTTCACACGTCGACACTTGTTGACGGCCCAGCATTTAAATCAGCAGCAATTCACAGAAGGGTTGCACTTCTGTTACGTTGAACGATTCTCTTCAGTCGTCGTTGGTCCCGTTCTCGCAGGATCTTTACCACGCCGCAGCGATGTTGGAGATTCGATGTTTAAACGAATTTCTGATATTCACAATAGAAACGTGAAATGGTCGCACGGGAAAATCCCCATTTCATCTCTACCTCGGAGATGCTGTGTCCCATAGCTTGTGATCCAAGTATAACACCACGTTCAAACTCACTTAAATCTTGATAACGTGCCATTGTAGCAACAGTACCGATACAACAACTGCGTCAGAAAAAAAATGGCTCTGAGGAACATGGGACTTAACTTCTGAGGTCATCAGTCCCCTAGAACTTAGAACTACTTAAACCTAACTAACCACAGGACATCACAAGCATCCATGCCCGAGGCAGGATTCGAACCTGCGAACGTAGCCGTCGCGCTGTTCCAGACTGCAGCGTCTAGAACCGCTCGGCCACTCTGGCCGGCAAGTGCGTCAGACACTTGTCTTATATAGACATTGCCGAACGCAGCGCCGTATTCTACCTTTTTACAGATCTCTGTATTTGAATACGCATGTCTATACCTATTCCTTTGGCACTTCGGTGTATATACTCTAGCAGAGGACCTGGCGTACCCAGACTACACCGTGTACTCTGATCCACAGATATTAGCAGATTAGGAGGAGTAAGAGGAGACCGGTGTTTAACCACCCATTGACAACGAGGTCATTAGAGACGGTTCACGGACTCGGATTAGGGAAGCCGCCGTGCCCTTTCAAAGAAACATCCTGGCATTTGAAACTTCCTGGCTGATTAAAAGTGTATGCCGGACCGAGACTCGAACTCAGGACCTTTGCCTTTCGCGGGCAAGTGCTCTACCATCTGAGCTCCCCAAGCACGACTCACGCCCCGTCCTCACAGCTTTACTTCCGCTAATACCTCGTCTTCTACTTTCCAAACTTCACAGAAGCTCTCCTGTCCTCCTGTCCAAGTCCTCAGCCCCATCGACTCTCTCTCGACCTCCTCTTGCCTCTCTCTCTCTCTTTTTCTGTCTATCTCCTCCTTCTCTTTGCCCATCTGCACCTCGCCTCTTCTGTATCTCTAGCGAATTTCACCGTGCAGTTTAATTTGCAAGCAGCTATATGTTTATGACGTTGTATCTCCAGAACAATGAGCTGTACAATGACATAATTTTCCAGGTACATCCAGTGATATACGTGCCGGCTATATGTTAAATCTCTTGTGAATAGAGTTAGTAGTAAGGAAATAATAAATTGAAATGTCATCTTGATGTGGTAGTTTTTCATGCACCTCGGTATATGACGGCGTATCTCCTGAATTATTTGTCGTACAATGATATAATTTTGGTGGTACATTTAGTGGTATATGTGAACACTGCCTGCAAAATTTCTCGAGAATACAGTGAATAGTAAAGAAGTAATCAAATAAAACGTCATGTTTCATACGGCAGTTGTACTGAACGAACAGCGAAAATAGAGTGGGTGATAAGCCTTTCCCTTTCATTGCTTGGGTGGGGGGGGGGGGGGGGGGAGGGCTGTCGACCATAAAAGTTTGGTAAAAGTCTGAGATTATGTGTAAAGTTCGTTGCAAGTCACTAAGTGTTCTCATTCTCAAATACTGGATGATAAAAGTATAGGAATTCGCGCTCCGTCGGCTGCACTGCTGTTTCATATCTGCCCCACCCCTTTGCTAAATAGGCAGATCGTACTTCCATAGCGATTTTTTCCAAACAGTAAGTGCAATGTATACCGAATTTTGTTGAAATCTGTCTAGTGTTTTAGGAGGAGGTGTGTAACATACACACGTAGGTATGTACGTACACCCATTTTTATGACATACTGACTAACGAACTCAACATTTCCCGGTTATTCAGTTTGCCAATTTTCTATTACAAACGAAAACAAAAAGTGAACTAAGTTTATAGTGTAATATCGAAAAAATTTCATTTCATACGTTCGTGAGAAATCGTATGCGCATTCAGCGACATGTGGGTACTGTCTGCGAAATATGTTGCAAATAGATTTAGCAGAAAAGAAGTAATAAATTTTAAAGCCATCCACATTGCGGCAGTTTTTCACGCATCTCAGTGTTTATGAAATGTCTCCTGAACTAAGATAGGTAGTTGGTTCTTAGTCCAACAGCTGTTGTTTCCTGAGCGTAAGGGGCACACACACACACACAAACATGGCTGACAAACCCGGCATTACATTGGCAGTACCAAGATACTCATTTTGCCGTCTTTCTGTAACAAACGAAAACAAAAAAATAAACTGTGTTTTTAGCGAAATATCGAAAAAATGAAAAAATTCATTTCCATTAATTTGTAAAAACACCTTTGATATAATGAAACAATATTCCAAAGAAACATGCATAATGTAAAAATTTGTGAGTACAGTATCTACATTAAGAAACATGACCCCGGACAGTTCCTGTACGCTGATAGATGACAGAAGCGCTGCCTGGTGTCAGGGATTTACTTTCGATGAGTCGACAGTAAGAGTGTCTCCGTAGTAAATAATAAATGTATTACAACTTCATGCATGACGCCTCAGCATTTTACGTACCTCATAGTTTATCATGTCATATCTCTTGTCGTACAGTGACGTATTTGTGTAGGTACACTCAGCAGCATATACGGATACTGTCTGCAAAATATGTCACGAATACCGCTAGTAGAAAATAAGCAATACATTTGAACTTCATCCATAAAGCTACAGTCTTTCACACATTTCATCCTTTATGACATAATATCTACCGAACTCTGATGGGTAGGTGATTCTCGCCCCACAGCGATTGTTCCCTGACAGTAAGGTGCATGTGTTCTGCTTTTGTTGAAATCGGTCATGTGGTAAGAGGAGATGTGTGTTTTCCACATCTCCTCTTAAACCACCAGTATATGGTGAAAGACCTCCTCGAATGGTTGTATACAAGGAGTGTAAGGTGTCAGGCAAACCCAACACCTTCCATGAAAACCCTGACATGATAAGCAAATCCAGTAGTATGTCACATAGCTCCGAATAAATCGTGACATTAAATTAACCAAAGTAATACGAGTAACGAGTGAGCAAATGGAATACCACAGACTAACACAAGAATGCCTACATGAATGTCATACCTTCCCACCGTGGGACAGACGCAGTTCCGAGGGGAGAAACGAGAACAGAAGCCGAGAGCAGAACCGTGTTAAGCTGGAAGGCCCTACGATAAGGGACGGACGGACACCCACGTTGCCAGCTAACCGCTAGGACCACACCACCCACAAGTTTTAGCGTGAGACTTTTTCGCGTCTCTGTTACGTTAGGACCACCCCCCAGCCCATGTTAAAAGATAGAGCCCTCCAGAAGAACAGTATAGATCTCACGATAACGCTAAAAGGACCACACCAGCTGCAAGTTTTAACGTGAGACTTTTTCGCGTCTCTGTTACGTTGCAAACTTTAAAAACATTGCCCCGCCACGAAAAGTATAACGTTTCTCATTGGATAGACAGAATTTTTGTAGGCGGAGCTTAAGGTTAACATTGAGACCCTGATTGGTCAGATGAAAACACAGCCAGATAGTTTTTTTTTAAACCAACTTCGGTAAATTGTAGTAAGGAGAAGTTAAACAGAGTTACTTCCGAGACGGCGAGGTGAGCGGAGCTGTGCTGCCTGCCGCCCCTTACGAACACCGACAAGGTAATGAACGCACGCGATGCCGCATTTTTGAGCACATAAGGCTTCACTCAGAACTGCAGAAGTCTCATCTGTTACATCCCCTTTTTGCGTAATACTAGTGTCGATCGTCAATTAAATCTCATGGTGTTCACATTTGCCACTTGAAGTAAAAATCTGAAACGCGATGATTTTTCTGTTATATAGTTATTGAGAAGCCACATCAGCCACTGTAATTTACAACAAGTTACATAAGTAATTAAAGATAATTGAGGGTCACTGTAGACCATTTTGATAGTTTTCTCTTTTGTGAAACTTAATTTAAACCTAGATTATAGATGTGATATGGCATAGGTCATCCTTCGATCCATTGCAGAACTTGGAAACCCATTCAGGGAATATTCGTTCACATTTTTGTTGAACGCAGTCGGTTTTTACCATCCTGTATTAAAACATTTCCTTTTATCAATAGTGCAATTTATAAACAATGTTTTGTGAGTAGAATAAAATTTCCAATGGTAAACTTAACTGCTTTTTCGACGTTATTTTACCAGCTAACTAAAAATAGGAAAGCCTTGAACCCCTTCCACTAAATTTAGTTAGTATTAAGATTCTTTTACAGGGAGTGGGAGTGCAGTGGAGCTGACGCTGAAATCATTAAGTATTTGGTTATATCATCGCCAGTCTCAATGACCTCTTCTGAATTCTACATGTCATGTGTGGTCTGGCGTCTCCTTACCAGCAAGAGGTCCCAGGTTGAAACTAGTCGATTCCCTAAAAAACACGCTCAGAGCGTCGTTGCGCGAAAGTGGTAGGGAGACACGATATAGAACGAACAGACACCACGCAGAATGTTTAGAGGAGGTCCAGTCGTTATGGCATAATAAAAATTATCAAAATGCATGAAGGTGCGATGACTGGTGCACAAAGTGGCAGATGACCTGACCGTAACCGAATACAACACAATGTGAAAGAAACGTGAAAGGATGTGGCCGCGTAATCTTTCCGTTTCCATCTGGAGTTGTGGAGAAAGCCATTATTTCTATCTCAAATACCATGGAACATGAGTAACGAACTGGTTCATTTACGAAGGAGGTTACGTAAAAACTCTTCAGTAATGTTGCTCAGTTCACTTTTGCCAATTACTATGATGAAAAGTTCGTTCTACAGCTTAAATCCAACGCCAACCCATTACATCAGCTAGCAGATTCAAGAAGCTGTGAAGATGATAAATGGTGACATAAATAATAATTTCATAACTCATGAGCAAAGATATAAACTTTTTCTTCAACATTTGATTCTTCGGGCTCTTCACTTGCTAAAAGTTAACTCTGCAGCATTGTGGAGAACATTTTTGTACAGGTCTTACTCTATTAGCCGAAAAATCGTAGTATCAGAGCGCTTCTCATTTTATTCTGCCTCTCCTTTTCTTTCTCCTCCTCCTCTTCCTTCCCCTTTTTTATCTTCTCATGACGTTATAACAGTATACGTCATGGCTAGTTTTACATTGTGTCCCCATTCTGCCCAGATAATGACAGTTCTACTGCATTCTCTAATGTATGTAGCTTTCTCTTTTCTACATCATATGTCCATCGGTTTAAGGTGTCTTCCTGTCTTCTTTTCGCAGCTTATCTCCATTCCTCTACCATTTCTTTTATAGCTTTCCATTATCGAAGAACATCTCCCAACCACGTTATTCTTCAGCTCTATGTTACCCTCAGGAAGTCACCGCTTTTTATGAGATGACATTCAGTGTTCGTTCTAGCTCTCAGCGTGCCGTCTCCTTGAATGGTCCCAGTCGTATTTCGCTGGATTTGCCACTCAGTTTAGAGAAGTTGCTAATCTGAAAATGTTAGCATTGATTCCTCAAATCAAAATATGTGCACAGGCCTAATCGGCTATCTGCAATTCAAAAATAATCATTCCTATCTACTTGGTTGAGAGTCATTGCGTGGTTCTATGTGTGTGAATATAAGTCAAACGGTTAGGTGAACTTCGGAGACGAAGTTGTTTGCGGAGGGTATCACTGATCTCCTAAAGAGACTGCCTACATTACGCCTGTCCGCCCTTTTCTGGAGTATTACTGTGCGGTGTGAGATCCGCATTAGATAGGACAACGCAGGACATCGAAAAAGCTCATAGAAGGGCTGCCGATTTCGTTTAGTCAGGAAATCAGTGACAGAGTTCTACGGATACTATACGTGAATCGGGATGGCAGTTATCAAAAGAAATGCGTTTTCCGTTGCGTCAGGATCCTCTCATGAAATTGAAAACATCAGCTTTCTCCTCATAGTGTGAAAATGCCTTTTGTTGGCGCCCACCTACATAGGGGGAAATGATGATCTATATCTACAACTACATCTGCTTCTACATAGCTACTTGCTACTCACACTTACATACCTAGCGTAGGGTTCATCGATCCATCTTCACAATAATTCTCTATTATTCCACTCTCGAACAGCGCTGAAAAAACGAACACCTATATCCTTCCGTGCGAGCTCTGATTACCCTTATTTCATTATGATGATCGTTTCTCCCTATGTATGTCAGCATCAACAAAATATTTTCGCATTTGGAGGAGAATGTTAATAGAGAAATTTCGTGAGAAGATACCGCGCAACAAGAAACGACGTCTTTGTTTCAAACATGTCCACACCAGATCCGGTATTATCTCCGCGATACTCTCTCTCCTATTTCTCGATAATACAAAAAGGGCTGCCTTTGTTTCAACTTTATCGATGTACTCCGTTAATCCTATCCAGTAAGAATGCCACATTGTGTAGCAGTACTCCAAATCAGGTCTAACAAGCGTGGTGTAGGGAACGTCTTTAGTAGATCTTTTGCATCTTCTAAGTGTTCTGCCAGTGAAACGCAGTCTTTGATTCGCCTTCCCCACAGCATTTTCTACGTATTCTTTACAATTTAAGTTGTTCGAGATTGTAATAACTGAGTATTTATTTGAATTTACGGCCTTTGGATTTGATTGATTTATCGCATAACGTAAGTTTGACAGTTTCAGTTTATCGCTGATCTGGATGACCTCACACGTTTCATAATTTGGAGCCAACTGCCAATTTTCTCACCATACAGGTATCTTTCCTAAACCGTTTTGCAGTTTGTTTTGATCTTGTCATGACTTTACTAAACGATAAACGAAAGCATCATCTACAACAAATTAAGACGCTGCTCCATTGTTCCCTAAATTGTTTATACAGATAAGAAGAAGCAAAGGGCCTACAACACTACCTCGGGGTCCGCAGCTCGTGGTCGTGCGGTAGCGTCCTCGCTTCCCGCGCCCGGGTTCCCGGGTTCGATTCCCGGCGGGGTCAGGGATTTCTCTCTGCCTCGTCATGACTGGGTGTTGTGTGCTGTCCTTAGGTTAGTTAGGTTTAAGTAGTTCTAAGTTCTAGGGGACTGATGACCATAGATGTTAAGTCCCATAGTGCTCAGAGCCATTTGAACCACTACCTCGGGGAACGCCAGAAATCAGTTCTGTTTTATTCGATGACTTTCTGTTAACTGCTACATACTTTGACCTTTCTAGCACGCAATCACGAATCCAGTCACATAACGGAGACGATATTTCATAAGCGCGCCATTTGATTACAAGCCGCTTGTCAGGTGCGGTGTCAAAAGCCTTCTGGAAAGCCAAAAATATGAAATCAGTTTGAAATCCCTTATCGATAGCAATCAATACTTCGTGTGAGTAAAGAGCTAGTTGTGTATCACAAGAACGATGTTTTCTAAATCCGTGTTATGTGTCAATCCACCGTTCTCTTAGAGGTAATTCATAATGTTCGAACACAATATAAGTTCCAAAATCTTGATGCATATCGACGTTAATGATATGGATCTGTAATTTAATGGATTATGCCTTTTGCGTTTCTTGAATAATTGTGTGCCCTGTGTAATCTTCCAGTCTTTGGGTATGGACCTTCAGTCGAGCGAGCGGTTGTATATGATTGTTAAGTATTGAGCTATTGCATAAGAATTCTCTGAAAGGAAACTAATTCGTGTGCAATCTGTACTGGAGGACTTGCTTTTATTAAGAAGTTGCTTCATTTCTCCGAGGATATCTACTTCAATGTTTCTCATGTTAGCAGCTATTCCTGATTCGAATTCTGGGATATCTACTTCGTCTTCTTTGGTGAAGGAATTTCGGAAGGCCGTGTTTAGTAACTCTGCTTTACCAGCATTGACATCGATAGTATTTCCATTGCTACAGCGCAGAGAAGGCTTTGATTGTGTCTCGCCGCTAGCATACTTTACATACAACCTGGATCTCTTTGCATTTTTGCCAGGTATCGAGACAAAGTTTCGTTGTGGAAACTATTATAAGCATCTCGCATTGCAGTCCCTGTCAAGTTTCGGACTTCTAATCTTGGGGATTTTGCGTTCGTATGAATTTGGCATTCTTTTTCCATTATTTCTGCAACAGTGTTCTCATATGTTTTGTGTACCATGGGGGATCAGCTCCGTCGTTTGTTACTTTATTTGTAATATGTCTTTCAGTTATTGTCGATACTATTTCTTTGAATGTAAGAGACGTCTGGTCCTCACTTACCTTGTTAATTTAGAAGAGTCGAGATTGTCTCTCAAGAAGGCTCCAAAAGATTTTTTATCTCCTTTTCTGAATAGATATATTTTCGTTTATTTTTGGTGGATTAGGGAGTTAGAGTATTCAGTCTCCCTACGACAAAGCTGTATTCACTAATTCCTGTATCAGTTTTGACGCTCATTATTAGTTTAAGGGCTTATTTCAATAGTGGTAAAAGACCATTTTTGTTCATTTTGAGATACAGAGTCCTAAAGTTAAATGAACGCTGAAAAATCTGCAGTTGAGATACCAGAAATATTCAAGAATCTGGCTTCTTGCTAGAGATGAACCTTTCATTCTGTTTGTTTGGATTATTAATTTCAGAAGCATTATAGGCACAAACGTAGAGGTAATGGACTTGTATCACAATTGAAATAAGCCCTTCAGTTCGGAGTTATTTGTTGCTAAGAGTTCAAGTGTGTATTCACAACTGTTTGCTATTCAATTGGGCCCATGAACTAACTGATCGAAATTATCAGACCATGCGTTTAGCGCAATTTCGGATGATGTTTTATGCGTGTCTCCAGATTTAAACGTATCGAGGGTCAATTGAAGTCACCACCAACTATAATTGTATGAGTCAGGTACATGTTTGAAATTAGACTGAAGTTTTCTTTGAACCTTTCAACAATAGTGTGCTTTCGTATCGCAGTCATGACTAGTCAAGTCACCACCAACTATAATTGTATGAGTCAGGTACATGTTTGAAATTAGACTGAAGTTTTCTTTGAACCTTTCAACAATAGTATAATCTGAGTTGACAAGAATAACCTCTGCCCATACTAACTCACAGGAACTATCTACGTCAATTTCGCTACAAGATAATTCGCTTCTAATGGCAACAAATTCGCCACTACCAATTTTATTTAGCCTATCCTTTCTGAACACCGTTAGGTCCTTCGCAAAATTTTCGCCTGAACTTATCTCCAGCTTGAGCAAGCTCTCAGTGCCTATAACGATTTGAGCATCCGTGCTTTGTATTAGGGTTTGGAGTTCTGGTACTTTCCCATCACAGCTACGACTATTTCCATCTTTTATACCGATGGTTCCTTGATCTACGCTCTTCCTGTGGTCGACCTGCAACTTTTGAGACTGAAGCCCTTTTCTGTATTTCCACGAAACCCTTCAACCTAACAAACCGGCCAGTCCACGCCACACAGCCCCCACTATCCGTCTATCTTCCTCCTGTACGTAATGGGCTCCGGACCTACAGTATTTTGTGGAACCCGAAATCACACGGTCCTATAGCGCACGTCGAGGAGTCTGTAGCCTGCATAGTCGCAGAACATTCTGAGTCTCCGATTCAAACGCTCCACTCTGCTGTGTGCCAGAGGTCCTTAATCGTTTCTCTCGACTATCCTGTAATGACCAGCTGTGCTTTCGTATCGCAGTCATGACTAGCAGCCTTTACCACATCAGATAGCCGCTCGTAATCAGCGAGAAACTTTTCTGATCCAAAGTGACATACATCATTAGAACCGACGTGAGCCACCAGCTTTAGTTAGCTGCTCCCTGTGCTCTTCACAGCATCTGGAAGGACCCGTTCCACTTCTAAAATGACTCCACCCAGTATGCAGACGGAGTGCCTACTAGCTTTCTTTCTCTCCTTGACAGCCATGTCAAAAAAGCGCCTCATGACATGCCTAACATTGGGGCTCCCCACCCCCTATGACTACCCGAATCTTACAGACTGAGAGGCTCCCTCTGAAACATGACAAGCGACTGCATCCAGCAGAGGGATGATGTCAGCCACAGACAGCACCTAGGACCTGTTGCTCAGACTAACCAGGGAGGCCTTACGTTCTTCGGTTCCCCCAGAAAATCTTTGGCAGCCTGCCACCCCCCCCCCCCCCCCCCCCAAGGCGAGCTCCCACTCGTCCATTGGTGCGAGCAGTGATTGGGCTGGCCACCGGTGCAGACTGACTGGTCGACTCGTGGGTCGTGCTGGACGTCTGTTGGATCCCCATGTCCGCCAACAACAGTGATGCCCACCCGCTGCGGACTCAAACTGTATAACCTAAGTCAACACAGACTGGAGCTGAGAGCGAAGTGCCACTAACTCAGCTCGCGTACGCACGTGACAATCACAATCCCATTGTAAAAGAAAAAAATAAGAGTAATTAGAGCTGGCATGGTAAGATTTAAGTGTTCGTTTTTCCTTCACAATGTTCAAAAGTTGAACAGTATAGATAAATCTTGAAGGTGGTTGGACGAACCCTCTGACAGGCATTTAACTGTGTACTGCACAGCAATCATGTTGTAGATGCAGATGTAGATGTAGGACACACAAGCATTGGGTATTGCAGTTCATTTGGCAGTTGGCAGCCCAATGCCCTTCCAGTATTCAGCAGTAAAAGTAGGGCAGTAAATGGAAATGATAAACGGTAGAGGCAGTAAATACAGGGTGACATAGAATAATGGGAATGTTTGAAATGAGTAGTGACAGCCATGGGTAGGTGGCAGCACTGCGGGTTCGTGACATTTAGCGAGTAAACAGTCCGCCATTTCAGTCGTGGATCAGTGGAACGAACAACAGCGTGCATTAGCCACAAAAATGTTTTATAAAAACAATGTTAGTTTGGTAGCGAATTCGGAAGGAGTTTCTACGTTTTTATAATTTAGGATGTCATGATGCCGTTTAGACCAAACATACGATAAAATGTTGGATTAATAATTTTGAAGAGAGTGGAACTGCCCTCAAGAAGAAACCAACTGGACGAACAAGAAGTGTGCATTCTCCATTGAACGTTGATGTTGTACGCAAGTCTGTCTTACGAAGCCCACGGCGTTCAATTCGTAAGCAAGCAGCAGTGGTTGGAATGTCCCTGGAGAGTGTTCGCAAAATACTTCATCTTGATTTTTAATTTCATCAGAACACACTACAGATGGTGCAACAACTGGACGACGATTACCGGTTACGATTAGGATTCTGTCAAGAAATGGTAACAAAAATGAACAATGACTATGAATTTCTAAATAAGTTGTGGATGTCAAATTTTGGAAATTCGTGGTATGGTCTTATGAGACCAAACTGCTAAGGTCATCGGTCCCTAAGCTCAGGCACGACTTATTCTAACTTTAACAAACTTACGTTAAGGACAGTACACACCCCTCGAACCTGCGACGGGGCGAGCCGTGCGGACTGTGACAAGGCGCCTTACACCACACAGCTACCCCGCCCGGTTGTCAATGTCAGATGAGACACATTTTCATATCACAGGTTATGTGAATAAACAGAACTCCCGTTACTGGGCAAACACAAATCATAATAACAACCATGGGCGCCCTTTACACGCTAGTAAAGTGACAGTATGGTGTGGTGTTTCATCACATGGGATTATCGAACCGTGTTATTTCGCAAATGGACAGGGAAACACAGTAACTGTAAATGCCGATCGTTACGTGGAGATGTTGAGAACTTTCGGTACACCTGCACTGAACAACTTTCCGGACGTTCAAGAAACCTAGTTTCAACAGGACCCAGCGACATCACGCACCGCACGGCAATCAGTGACATAAGGACGAGAATTGTTTGGCAACCGTGTGACCTCATGATTCGGTAACGTTCCCATGCCACCTAGATCGCCAGATTTATCCGTTAATGATTTTTTCATATGGGGATAACTCAAGAGCAAGGTCTACACGACTCGACCAAGAACATTGGATGATTTAAAACAGATAATTCGGGATACAGTTCACAGTATCCCAGCTGAGATGGTGCAACCGTCAATGAGGAATCTCAACAGCAGATTTTAGGAATGTATTCGTACAGGAGGACGTCATCCAAAGGATGTAATTTTTTAAAAAAATTATAAATGCCATCAATGTTTCATAAACGGCAAAGTTGTAAAGTTTCAATTACCATGAATGCAATTTCTTTCCTTCATCACCTCTAGTTTTATTGGATTGTGGAAATGTTCCCGTTTCTCTGTGTCATCCTGTAGTATCTCTCCTAAGAGCTGGCCCAGATGTTTCAAATGGAACATAACAGTAAAAGAGTACAAGAACATAACCAAACTGCATAAATGAAAGTGGCACCACAATTTCACAAATACAAGTAAATACTCATACGTTTATTGAATCACATGCCAAAAGGATACAAAAATATAGAGATGCAGGGGTGACCTTGACATCTTTGAGAGGAAATGGCCTCAATTCATGCCAATAAGAGAGTCAATGAATACCTTTACTCATTCCTCCCACAGAGATCTCGTGAAGTATCCATGATAAGAAAATTCCAGCCCATACATAGACTAACCGTAACCCTTCATACCGAGCACCGTACGTGATGGGCACACGAAAGGCCGGAAATGGAGCGTATTGGAACACAAAAGACAGGAAATGGAGGTAGTACTCGAAACACCCTTCACCACACTCCGAAAATAGTTTTGCGGGGCAAAGATGTGGAATTAGATGTAGAGTCTACGAGAGAGGTGGAAATTGGAAGTAAACAGCCAGATAACAAGTATACAGCGTTTTGCTCTGTACGGGGTTGGATGTGCATACATCAAATATTTAGTTACCGTTTAAAATCCATCCACAACGTTTTAGGTTTTATCCTTATTAACTGATGCGCTACTCTAGTCCCGTACAAACACACTAAAGACGCACTGGTTTGAACAGATGCCCCGCCAAAACATTACTGAAAACACGAAATCAGATCTATGCCGTTGATCGGAAAATAGATATTTTCAAAGCAATTTCCATCTGTAAAATTATAAACAATGTAGCAACCAATCGCAGAAACATAATTTATTTACCTTGTTGCAAATCGATTTCGACTGATATCAGTCATCATCGGTGCTAAAACAAATACAAGAGACAGGGCATAAACAACAACTGTTTTAACAAACGAAAAAATTCTCAATAAAACATAGATACATCAATTACAACATATACAGATGTCTGAAATTAAAATTCAAACTCGTAACATACCATTTTTTAAACTGATACATGCCTTAAGTAGAAGTACTCTACTTAACAGATTTCTGTCATGAAGTGACACATCATAGGTCAACACAACAACAAGACAACATGAGATGGCGCCACGTTACAACATACGCCCTCTATGTAAAATACAAAAGTAATGTAAAATACACGCAATAAGGAATATTTGACATGAAAAAAAAATTATACAGTGATGGTAATTGATAATACCAATATAAATAATTACAACAAGTGAAAATGTCTGAACATTGTTTGTCAGATGATAATAACAAATTAAATATATACGTCTAAACTACTATCGTCAAAATTATAAGAAGAGATAAACTCGCTAAAAATATGATTCCATTCACAGAAATTTAGGAAATGAAACTTGTCATAATGGCGAAACCGAATAGTGGTATCAATGGCCATCTGCCGTTCTACATACGAATTGCAAGTGCATCAAAAGGCACATTTATGTTACTTCCAGTACACGACACTATGTTACTGAATGCACAAATCCAGAGTTGACAGAGTTCAGGTAAAAATTACAGTACGAGATAAACAATCGTATTACTTAAATAATGCGATTACCAAAGTGTTGCGCATATAAAGAACCATATGTGTGGGTAAAGACGTCAGATCTACTATGTGAACTTAGCCTCATGAACAAATGTACCATGCACCTTTATATTTCTCTTGAGTATGGTGGTAACCGATACAAGGATTGCCATATCACCGCCAACCACCGGCGATATATTCATTATTGCTATTATTTTACATTACTTTTGTATTTTACATTGCTGGTGCTTATTGCAACGCGGCGCCACCTCATGTTGTCTTGTTGTAGTGTTGACCTATGATGTGTCACTCCACGATAGAAATCTGCTAAGGGCAGTACTTCTACTTAAGGCATGTATCGGTTAGAAAAATGGTATGTTATGACTTTGAATTTTAATTTCAGACGTCTGTACATGTTGTAATTGATGAAACTACGTTTTATTGTCAATTTTTTCCTTTGTTAAAGCAGTTGCACCGATGATAACTGATATCAGTCGAAATCTATTTGCAACAAGATAAATAAATTATGTTTACGCGACTGGTTGCTACATTCTTTATAATTTTGTATTCTACGGTTGCTGCACAGAAAGGGAACCTTATAGAGCCCAACATTCAAAAATTTCCATATGTATCACGCTAGAGAGAGAGGGAGAGAAGTACCACAGTAGTCAGCGAGCGTGGTGTCCTTGACGCCTCCATGGACCCGTGGAGAATGAAGACGTAGCTCGAGTTAATTGTCCACTATCTAAGCTACGATCACAAGCTTCTTCTGACGCAACAACTAAGCTTCACCTCAAAAGGCAGACGATTGTTCTTGGAGGCCATGTGTCGCTGCCAGACGAAAATTCAGTTTCTATTTTTTGTTTGACTGACGTCGACTGAAGCTGGAAGTAATTCCATTAGCCGTATACTAACCAAATGTTAGAGGGTTGCCAGCATAAGCCCTGTGGATGAATTATGTCAGTCGGTTGCCAGTTGGATTCCAGCAATACCTTCCGAGATACGAGGAAAGGGTCTGCCTGTGCGATACCTAGATTTTTTTTTATTCACAGTTCCTCAGTTGACAGTGTCGTCCTACAAGAACTGCGAAGAATGTAGTATTAGAACTATCTGAAACTATTAAAGCTACTCAGAATGAGATTTTAGAATTTTAATAGTAAACTCAGGATAAATGTCAATCTATGTTACTACCGCTTGTGGAAAACACTTTGCTTCCCCCAGGCTTGGAAGAATGGTGTAGCGAATGTTGTCGAGAGAATGTAGCACGCTCCTTTTTGTACTCAGTCGTCTCGTCTTGTCTCCATATGGCTGCTTGCTCTACGTTGTGACTTCAGAATGTAAGTTACAGGTGGCGTCTCAAGCTAAGACTATTGCTCAACAAGCGTGATACATTGTCAGAATAGAGATTACATATGTTCCGGGTTCCTAGCAAACACAGTTTTGCTGCGATACGAATAGCAGAATACATCACAGTGTCGGAGTGAAATGGCGTGGTACCTGGAAAGATTTATTTTTTGGGTCATTAGTCTTCTGACTGGTTTGATACGTCCCGCCACGAATTCCTTTCCTGTACTAAACTGTTCATCTCAGAGCAGCACTTGCGACGTACGTGCTCAATTATTTGCTGTAAGTGTTCCAATCTCTGTCTTCCTCTACAGTTTTTATCGCCTAGTACCATGGAAGTCATTCCCTGATGTCTTAACAGATATCCTGTCATCCTGTCCCTTCTTGATGCCAGTGTTTTCCATACATTCCATTCCTCTCCGCTTCTGTGGAGATCCTCCTCATTCGTTACCTTACCAGTCCACCTAATTTTCAAAATTCTTCTTTAGCACCATATCTCAAATGCTTCGATTCTCTTCCCTTTCGGTTTATCCACTCTCCATGTCTCACTCTCATAAAATGCTGTGCTCCAAACTTACATTTTCATAAATTTCTTCCTCAAATTAAGACGTATGTTTGATACTACTAAACTTGTCTTTGTCAGGAATGCCCTTTTTCCCAGTGCCATTCTGCGCTTGATGTCCCCCTCTGTCCGTCATGGGTTATTTTGCTGCCTAGGTAGCAGAGTTGCTTAACCTCATCTAGTTCGTGATCACCAGTCAGGAAGTTAAGTTTCTTGCTGTTCTCATCTCCGCTACTTCTCATTACTTTCAACTTTCTTCGGATTACTCTCAGTCCTTATTCTGTACTCATTAGACTTTTCGTTCCATTCATCAGACCTGTAATTGTTCTTCACTTTCACTGAGGATAGCAATCTTAACACTGATATCCTTTCATTGAATTTTTATCCCACTCTTGAACCTTTCTTTTATTGTCGTCATTGCTTCTTCGACGAATAGATGTCTACCATTCTTAATGTTCTCTTTTGGTGCTTTTAAATACTGCATATTACCCTCATTTCCCTATAGCTTACCCCTATTTTCCTCAGCATTTCGAACATATTGCAACATTTTACATTTTCGAACGCTTTTTTCAGGTTGACAAATCCTATGAATGTGTCTTGATTTTTCTTCAGTCTTGCTTCCACTTCCAACCGCAAAGCCATAACTGCCTTTCCTATTGCTTAACTGGTCGTCGTCTAACAGACCTAAATTTTCTTTTCTGTTCTTCTCAACAATTTGGATGTGTGAGTTCTTAAGCTAATTGTGTGATAATCCCGCACTTTTTAGCTCTTAAAATCTCGGGAATTATGTGACTGATGTTTTTCTGAAAGTATTGTGGTATACCGCCAGTCTCATACATTCAACACACCAATGTGAATAATCGTTTTGTTGCCACGTACTCCAAAGTTAAAGTATGTGGAACCATCTCATTCTCGTGGAACTATACCCCGTTGATTGTCCGTAATGTGCTGGTGGCATATGGACCAAATGCAATGTCACCAGGGCGTCACAGACGTGGGTGACGCTGATCGGGAAGAAAGGCTACCGACAATATTATCGAGGCAGTCGAGGAGCTGACTGGCAGGAATCGTAGGAGTAACTATTGCGGACATTGCTCAACAGATACGCGTCTCATTAGGCAGTGCTCATTAAATCGTCTCAGATCTTTTGCAGGATCGGAAATTGTGCTCGTGACTGGTTCCGTAATCGCTGTCAACTGGACAGAAAGGCGCAACATTTATGGCGTCTCTGGACTTCTTTGAATGTTACTTCGTGGAAAGCAGTGATCTCCTAGGCCGCATCATTGTGAGCGTGAGACGTTTCACACCGGCAAAAACTAGGTCTATAACATGGAGACACATCTGCCTACCTTTGCGGAAGGATTGCGAAGTTACGCCATCAGTAGGGAAGGTCATGGCAACCGTTTTCTTAACTTGTGAAGAAGTTGTGCGCAGAGAGTTAATGAAAAAGGGCACAACCATCAATATTGATTCGTACCGTGCAATACTGATATCGATGCACAACGCCAGCGTCAAACGTTAAGGGGTAACACCATTGTAACGGCATAAGGAAAAGCGTTTTACTTACAGCTTTTTTCGGGCGTAAGGAAAGATGATAGAGAAATAATATTTGGGTACTTCTTAAGCATATATTGAAGTACATTACAATACATTTTTGGCGGAGAATATTACAAAATGGTATGATGAATTTGAGGAGATCTGCGGCACGTACTAAACTGGTGCCATTTCGAATCTGTAAAACAATTGCATGTAATCTACAGTAGTGTAGCTAGTAAACCACATAGAGGTATTAGAAATATTGATTTTTCGTCAATTGATGAATTTTTAAATAAAGTCGTAGAGTTTCCACAAAAAGAGGACAGTCATTTTTTAATAAATATTGTTCAGACCAACAAATCGAAAATCACCTACGTGGCTCAGTTTGAATTTCGAAGTCATGGTTAAATTTTCAAGAAAAAAGACAGAAAATTTGTTGTAGTTAAATTTCGTGTCGTTCTGAAAAATTATATTCTGAGACAAACGCGTTAGAAGTTTTGAAATGTATTGTAGGTACGAACAATGAAAAAATTACCATTAATCTGCTATCCGAGGAGTGGCATTTCGTACTGTTGTCTTGGCGACTGAACTCGTTTCCATAGTTTATTGTAGAACAATTGAAATATCGGTCGTGGCAATTCAATGAATGCACGAAACTTCATAATTCCGTTGAACCCCACTCCAAGCAGGCACATTTCTAGGACGATTTGGCGGTAGATTTCATATGCGTTGCGTATAAATCTCCCGCTTGGTGTAACAAATTTTGAGCAGTCATGACAAGCAACAATTATTGTAAGGCCTGAGCCTCGAGGACTTCGTTCTTGCAACGTGATGTCTGTATTGCACGTTTTACATTTCATGTGTTGAGAAATAACAAAGAAAGTGACGAAACTTCATAATCCTGTAACTCAATCCGTAATTCACATCATAACCCTGGTCACTGTCTTTCATTTTCGTAGCAGTAGCACTGACTCCTTCCGAACTGCTCTCAACCTCATATCCATTCTTTGAACACTGTGATTACATACTGCTTCGACGTCCCGTATGATAACGATGTTTTCGTATCCTTTCACAAATACAATAACATAGTCAAAACTGGATACAAAACTCAAGATTCAAAGCGAAAGAACTGTGTTTTTAGTACATGTTCTGAGGCTTGCTGACGCCAACGTTATTGTTCTGAACTGCTTCTAACTACACTCCTGGAAATGGAAAAAATAACACATTGACACCGGTGTGCCAGACCCACCATACTTGCTCCGGACACTGCGAGAGGGCTGTACAAGCAATGATCACACGCACGGCACAGCGGATACACCAGGAACCGCGGTGTTGGCCGTCGAATGGCGCTAGCTGCGCAGCATTTGTGCACCGCCGCCGTCAGTGTCAGCCAGTTTGCCGTGGCATACGGAGCTCCATCGCAGTCTTTAACACTGGTAGCATGCCGCGACAGCGTGGACGTGAACCGTATGTGCAGTTGACGGACTTTGAGCGAGGGCGTATAGTGGGCATGCGGGAGGCCGGGTGGACGTACCGCCGAATTGCTCAACACGTGGGGCGTGAGGTCTCCACAGTACATCGATGTTGTCGCCAGTGGTCGGCGGAAGGTGCACGTGCCCGTCGACCTGGGACCGGACCGCAGCGACTCACGGATGCACGCCAAGACCGTAGGATCCTACGCAGTGCCGTAGGGGACCGCACCGCCACTTCCCAGCAAATTAGGGACACTGTTGCTCCTGGGGTATCGGCGAGGACCATTCGCAACCGTCTCCATGAAGCTGGGCTACGGTCCCGCACACCGTTAGGCCGTCTTCCGCTCACGCCCCAACATCGTGCAGCCCGCCTCCAGTGGTGTCGCGACAGGCGTGAATGGAGGGACGAATGGAGACGTGTCGTCTTCAGCAATGAGAGTCGCTTCTGCCTTGGTGCCAATGATGGTCGTATGCGTGTTTGGCGCCGTGCAGGTGAGCGCCACAATCAGGACTGCATACGACCGAGGCACACAGGGCCAACACCCGGCATCATGGTGTGGGGAGCGATCTCCTACACTGGCCGTACACCACTGGTGATCGTCGAGGGGACACTGAATAGTGCACGGTACATCCAAACCGTCATCGAACCCATCGTTCTACCATTCCTAGACCGGCAAGGGAACTTGCTGTTCCAACAGGACAATGCACGTCCGCATGTATCCCGTGCCACCCAACGTGCTCTAGAAGGTGTAAGTCAACTACCCTGGCCAGCAAGATCTCCGGATCTGTCCCCCATGGAGCATGTTTGGGACTGGATGAAGCGTCGTCTCACGCGGTCTGCACGTCCAGCACGAACGCTGGTCCAACTGAGGCGCCAGGTGGAAATGGCATGGCAAGCCGTTCCACAGGACTACATCCAGCATCTCTACGATCGTCTCCATGGGAGAATAGCAGCCTGCATTGCTGCGAAAGGTGAATATACACTGTACTAGTGCCGACATTGTGCATGCTCTGTTGCCTGTGTCTATGTGCCTGTGGTTCTGTCAGTGTGATCATGTGATGTATCTGACCCCAGGAATGTGTCAATAAAGTTTCCCCTTCCTGGGACAATGAATTCACGGTGTTCTTATTTCAATTTCCAGGAGTGTATATCCACGTACTACATGAAGTACTGCGTTGGCGCAGATAGGCCGTTTTACGTCATCCGGAGAGCTAGAGAAGAAGCTCAGAATTTAACAGAACAAATATTTTTTCAAGGATTAGACTCTTTGCCTGATATTTTAGAACGTTCGAAGGATCTCCTAAGTCAATAAAAAACAAATGATTTTTTTGAAAATTCTGCAGTAGTGTTTAAACCTTGAGCAAAGATATTGTTCTCCTGCACGATAATGCAACAACTCATGCGGGACGCACAACCTAAGTTTTACTTCACCGTTTCCGATGGGTTGTATGGAAGCACCGGCCTTGAAGTTAAGATCTTGCACCATGCCATTTACAACTTTTCGGCAAGTTGAAAGATTATCTGGGATCTGGGGGGATGGAAGGTTTTTCAGCGATGAGGACGTTCACGCATATTTTCTCGAATTGTTGTATTCCATCTGCTCATTGAGATATTGGTCATCATGTATTAAAATGGTCCACTCTATACTGCGTCGAACTTATATAAAGCATGTTTCTGTTACTCATAAACAACTTTCGTGTATATTTTTACCGAAGTGCCAAAAAAACTGGTGTACGCATGCATACAGAGATATCTAAACATGCAGTATACGGCGCCGCGGTTGGCATATCCTCAATATGACAACAAATGTCTAGCGCAGTTGTTAGATCGGTTACTGCTGCTACAACAACATGTTATCAAGATTTATGTGAATTTGAACGTGGGGTTATAGTCGATTCACGAGCTGTGGGACACAGCATCTCCGAGGTAGCGATGAAGTGGGGATTTTTCAGAACGACCGTTTCACGAGTGTACCGTGAATATCATGAACGCGGTAAAACGTGAAATCTCCGACATTGCTGCGGCGGGGAAAGGATCCTGCAAGAACGGGACCGACGATGACTGAAGAGAATCGTTGAACGTGACAGAGGTGCAACCTTCCTCGAATTGCTGCAGATTTCAATGCTGGGCCATCAACAAGTGTCAGCGTGTGAACCATTCAACGAAACATCATCGATGTGGGCTTATGGAGCCGAAGGCCCACTCGTGTAACCCTGATGACTGCACAAGACAAAGCTGCACACCTCGCCTGGGCTCTCCAACACCGACATTGGACTGTTGATGACTGGAAATATGTTGCCTGGTCGGACGAGTCTCGTTTAAAATTGTATCGAGCTGATTGATGTGTACGGGTATGGAGACAACCTCGTGAAGCCAAGGAGCCTGCATGTCAGCAAGGGACTGTTCAAGCTGGTGGCGACTCAGTAATGGTGTGGGGTGCGTGCAGTCGGAGTGATACGGGACGCTTCTGACAGGTAACATGTATGTAAGCATACCATCTGGTCACCTACATCCATTCACGTCCATTGTGCATTCTGACGGACTTGGGCAATTTCAGGAGGACAATGCTGCACCCCACACTTCCAGTATTGCCACAGAGTGGCCTCAGGAACACTTCCATCAGCCATCAAATTTCCCACACATGAATATTATTCAGCACATCTGGGATGCCTTGCAACGTGCTGTTGAGAAGAGATCTGCAACCCCTCGTACTCTTATGCATTTACGGATAGCCCTGCAAGATTGATGGTGTCATCTCCCTCTAGCACCAATTCAGACATTAGTCGAGTCCATGCCACGTTGTGTTCTGCCACTTCTGCATGCTCTCGGAGGCCATATACGATATGGTAAACCACCAAGTACCAGTTTATTTGGCTCTTCAGTGTACATGCAGTAGACGGCCCACACACGCCGTCCTCCACTGACGTTAGTTAAGCCTGGATACCACAGATGCCAAAAGGTTGGCCTAAGCAGAACAATTAAGGGGACTCTACACCAAGAGAGAGGGGACCCTGCTAAACGTAAGACCAGCGCTTGAAAATAAATGTTTTACAGCTATAACTAGTCCTACAGATCGTCGATAGGAAACTTGCTTACTATAAGAGGAGAGCCAGGATCGATTCTTGGGCTCGAGAAAAGTGTCTTTGTAGAAGAATGATTGTACTTGAGCAAAATAATAAGCGCAAGAGCCAGAGGATGTTAATTATCTGTTTCAAGGCATTCCACCATATGACAGCCAATTTTTTAACAACATGTAATGCACCAATTCATGCTTCACAATTGGCAGTATTACGTAAAGGCTATCATATCTCTGACTGCAATAAATAACAAAGAATATAATGAATATAATAAATGATGATCCTTTAAACCTATGTTTCAGTCTGAAAAATCTTTATAACTGCATTATTCATAACACAAATATTAAAATGAAGTCCACCTTGTTGGATGGATTGATGTAAGCGCCTCTCGGTATTAGCATGGACGTCCCTTAACATTTCCGCAGATACTGAAGCACAGACATGAGGTATTCATTCTTGTAACACATCCGGATTTTCCGGTTCCGTATCGTACACCCTGACCTTGATATAACACCATAAGAAAAAATCCAACGGCGATAAATCAAGTGATTTCGCTGGCGGTCGAAAGCAACCACCACACATATCCACCGTGCAGGGAACACATTCCTGAGATGTTCCCTAACCCCTCTACACTAACGGAGTGGTGCACCATCGTGGTGAAGCCAGTATTCCACAGCTAAACGAAGTGGGATGTGTTCTAGGAGATGCCCAAGATTCAGCTCATTTTGTAGAAATTGAAAACATAGCCGACCAGTTAGTCTGGGAGCCAAATAAACTGGTCAGATGACGTGATCTCCTAGATTGCAGCATCATACGTTAACACCCCATCGCTCTTGCATGTAATGTGGTCATAACCAGTGAGGATTTGCAGGAGCCTAGTAATGTAGTTTGTGTCTATTGACAGTGTCATCATTGGCGGAATAGCATTTATCTCCCCATAAAATCTGGCTTTTGAAAGCCGGATTTACAGCTACTTTATTTGTGAGACGTCTGGAGAACGATAACCGATTTTGGAAATCGTTTCCGTATAAGTGTTGGAGTTAGTGCAGATGAAAGGGCTGCCATTTCCATTCCTCCAGAATTCTTTTTACAGAAGACTTCGGTATCCCCAGGGCAACTGCAGGTCTTTTTTGTCCTAATTAAGATGAGAAATAGGTATTATTGGGCGAGATCTAATGACTTTTGTAATATTAGTAACAATGGCGAGAATAGTGTTATTATTATTATAGGTCCAAATAATACGGCAAACTAAATGCAATAGCACGCTAACACTTTCGTTTATACTACATTGTACGCACGCGTATGCTTACCGTGCGTGGGATGTTCCGGACAACATCATGTGCGTGCCGGTTGTGCCTGGAGAACTCCCTCGGTTCTTAAGGCATCCCTGTACGTCTAAAAACACGCGCAGAAAGTAGACGTCGCACTGGAAAACGTTGTGAATACAGCCTTCGGACCTCAGCTTTACTGCAGGGCGTCTCGGTTTAGTCTTCGCTGAAGGATATTGCAGTTGTTACCTGTTTAACTGCAAGACCTGACTCGAAATACAAACAGACGGCCACGCGATCTTATCAGAGCGGAATCTGGAGGAAAATACACGCAGATGGCGGCACAGCTCGGTGGATGTTTGCTTGTGCGTGAACTTCCCCTTTGGAAAACGGTGACGAGCCAACCCTTCTGGCACTAACGCATGTGGGAAACATAAAACTACGGAGGTCGGCTTGCGTGGGCCACCTGGTATAGCATATATAGGGTGTTTCAAAAGTGATGGTCAATATTCAGCGACATGACAGGAAAACATGGGCACTAAAACGCATACCTTAAGAGCTATGAGCAATTCTTGATATTCAGTACTTTGAAACAAATATCTTCTACTGCAACCTCTTTGCTTTCCATATTTTGGGACCCGGTAGTATGGACCAAAACAAGAAAAATATGTCCAGTAAACATGTGCTCTAAAATGTATATCTTAAGAGGTATGAGCACTTGTTCATCGTCATTACTTTGAAACACAATTCTTCTAACGAACAAGTGCTCATTACGTAACATTAATGTTGACGCTATTATAAAAGAGTGGTAAAGAGATACAAAGCATTTTAGAATTCGCAGTGCACTATAAAAAGAGCTACTTTTGCTGGCGATTTGTTCTTTGTCTTAGGTAAACAGTTGCCTCACTATTTGTCAAGCTGAAACTCTTCAAATCGATATTGTTCTACAGCCTAGTAAATGTAAAGTAATAGCATTCAAAGACGAATAGCCAGAACGATACTAACCCTAGGTGTTTGATTGTGAGTTTGTAATTGTGTCAGAGCATCTTTTACCCCCATCCCCGCTCCACCCCACTTCATTCCCTACCCCCAAACTGTAATCACTCTAATCAAACTCTGCATCTTACATTAATTCCCAAAGCTATTGTCTCGAAACTGTCAAATTCTTATGTATTATAACTGAATAAAATATGGATTTCTACACGAAATGTCGTTTTTTTTAATTAATTGTATTAATTTTGGTACATAGTCACTACACGAAAGTTATTTCCTTAAACGCCGCTGTTCTTCTGCTTGTATCCAATATCAATATCTGTACAGGTTAAATGTCTATAAATTATCAACGGGTGTAGCATTTATCACAGATTTCTGCTCCATACATACGCTGAAGTGATGAAGGTCGTGGGATAGCGGCATACACATACACAGATAGCGGTAGTATCGCATACACAAGGTATGAAAGAACAATGCGTTGGTGGAGCGGTCATTCGTACTCAGGTGATTCAAGTAAAAAGGCTTCCGACGTGATTATTGCCGCAAGACGGGAATTAACAGACTCTGAATGCGGAATGGTAGTTGGAAACCGTTTGGGAATTCAGTATTCCGAGATCCACAGTGTGAAGAGTGTGCCGAGAATATCAAATTTCAAACGTTACCTCTCACCACGGACAACGCATTGGCCAACGGCCTTCACTTAATGACCGAGGGCAGTGGCATTTGCGTAGAGTTGTCAAGGCTGATAGACAAGTAACACTACGTGAAATAGCCGCAGAAATTAATGTGAGACGTGCGGCGAATGTATCTGTTACGAATAACGTATCCGTTAGGACAGTGAGGCTAAATCGGGCGTTGATGAGCTATGGCAACAGACGACCGACGCGAGTGACTTTTCCAACAGGGCTACATTGCCTGCAGCGCCTTTCCTGGAGTCGTGACCAAGTCTGTTCGTCCCATGACGACTGGAAAACCGTGATGAGATCAAATGAGACATTTGGTAAGAGGGTAGGGTTCGAGTGTAGCACAGATCCAATAAAACTATCTACTACTACTAGTACTACTACATGGATACTCTGCAAATCACACGTAAGTGCCTGGCAGAGGGTTCCTCAAACCACCTTCACAATTCTCTATTATTCCAATCTCGTATAGCGCGCGGAAAGAATGAAGACCTATATCTTTCCGTACGAGTTCTGATTTCCCTTATTTTATCGTAGTGATCGTTCCTCCCTATGTAAGTCGGTGTCAACAAAATATTTTCGCATTCGGAGGAGGAAGTTGGTGATTGGAATTTCGTGAGAAGATTCCGTGGCAACGAAAAACGCCTTTCTTTTAACGATGTCCATCCCAAATCCTGTATCATTTCTGTGACTCTCTCCCATATTTCGCGATAATACAAAACGTGCTGCCTTTCTTTGAACTTTTTCGATGTACTCAGTCAGTCCTATCTGGTAAGGGTCCCACACCGCGCAACAGTATTGTAAAAAAGGACTGACAAGCGTAGTGTAGGCAGTCTCCTTAGTAGATCTGTTACATTTTCGAAGTGTCCTGCCAATGAAACGCAGTCTTTGGTTAGCCTTCCCCACAACATTTTCTATGTGTTCCTTCCAATTTAAATTGTTCGTAACTGTAATACTTAGGTATTTAGTTGAATTTACGGCTTTTAGATTAGACTGATTTATCGTGTAACCGAAGTTTAACGAATTCCTTTTAGCACTCATATGGATGACTTCACACTTTTCGTAATTTAAGGTCAACCGCCACTTTTCGCACCATTCCGATATTTCTTCTAAATCGTTTTGCAGTTTGTTTTGATCTTCTAATGACTTTATTAGTCGATAAACGACAGCGTCATCTGCAAACAACCGAAGACGGCTGCTCAAATTGTCTCCCAAATCGATTATATAGATAAGGAACAGGAAAGGGCCTATAACACTACCTTGGGGAACGCCGGAAGTCATTTCCGCTTTACTCGATGACTTTTCGTCAATTACAACGAACTGTGACCTCTCTGACAGGAAATCACAGATCCAGTCACATAACTGAGACGATATTCCATAAGCACGCAATTTCACTACGAGCCGCTTGTGTGGTACAGTGTCAAAAGCCATGGACCCAAGGTGTCAACAAGACGCTGTGCGAGAAAATGGTGGGTCCATAATGGTGTGGACTGTGTACACACGGAAGTGACTGAATCATCTGGTCCCACTGAACCGATCATTGACTGGAAATGGTTGCGTTCGGCTACTTGGAGACCATTTCCTAGCCATTCATTGACTTCATGTTCCCAACCGATGTTCCATGTCTCTGGGCTACAATTATTCGCGTATCGTTCCGGACAGTTAGAGCGAAGATTTGGCCACCAAAATCGCCCAACACGGGACTTAATCGAGAGATCAGTTCGAGCACAAAATCCTGCATCGGCAACACTTTCGCAATAAAGGACGGCTATAGAGACTGCATGACTCAGTATCTCTGCAAGGGACTTCCAGCGACCTGTTGAGTTAATGCTAAGTCGATCTCGTGCACTAAGCTGGGAAAAAGGAGATGCGGCACGATATTAGGAGGTATCCCACGACTTGTCACTTCACTGTATGTATCTCTGTTTTACGAGGCCTGTTCAGAAAGTAAGCTCCGATTGATTGCCAAATTGAAACCACAGTGAACATCAGAAATGTTTTACTTGTAACAATTAGCTACACCTTTCAGCTACTTCTCTACGTAGTCGCCGTTCTGACTTAGACTTTTGTCATAGCGTTGTACAACTTTTCAATAGCCTCATCATAGAAGGCAGCCGCTAGTGCTTTCCGCCAATTCTCCACGCTGGCCTACACCTCGTTGTCTGTGTCAAAATGTTGTCTTCAAAGACAGCGGTTCATGTGACCAGAGATGAAACTCAGGGGGAGACAATTGCGGACTGTATTGTGGGTAATCTCACATTTCCATTTGAAAACGATGCAGGAGCATCTTCATTGCCCCTGCAGAATGCGGCTGAGAATTGTCTTGAAGAAGAAACAGCACGACAGTTATGTAATGTTAGCTGCATAGCTTCAGGCGAAATTTCTCACCAGGCCCTCGTACTTGGCGGCAGACACTATTTTCTAGACATCTTTACGCACTCACTGCGAGCTCAGAAATGAGAAGAGCGACGTGATGCTAACTGGGGTTATACTAGAGACACTACCCAACACATCTGTGCAAAGCTTTATCGGATTTTCATAGTCGTTTCCATTTCGCGACCGATCGGAGCTTACTTTCTGAACGCCCCTCGTATTGTCTATGCAGATCGAGAAAATTGCTAGTATACCACACATGTTAGCAACTTTTTACAGAGTAAGAAGGCCTGTTGCTCATTGTGCCTGGTTTCTGTGGAACAGACTTGTCCCCGGAAGCGGCAGGGACGCCTGGCGCCGCGCCGCCGTCTGCGGCGCTCGCGGCTGCGCCTCAAGGTAGCCAGGCACCAGCCGGCGGCTACGTGGGACACGGACCGCTACTCACCGCCCTGGTCGGCGCCGACCCCTTGCAAGGTAAGAACAACAGCTCCCCACACCGGAAGTTCGGCTAACTTGTGTCCTTACCGAATTCTGCGCGCAAGAGACTTGGGCACCGACCAATCCGTGAGACCTTTTGAGAAAACATTAGTTCACCAGTGCACATTTTACCAGATCGTACTGTCATCTTTGGAAGAGACTTATAGTCTCACGGTCAGTTGGGATGATTACCATTTTGTAAGTGGTGGTCGTGACAGTACAGCCTGCGAAACAATACCAAATACCTTCTCTGAAAACTAAATAAAACAAGTAGTTCGGAAGACCACTCTTCATGTAAATATAATCAAATTAATGGCAACAGATAGAGCTGATCTCTCTGAGGACCTCAGCGTTGAAACTGATACCATTGACCATTATGCGGTTGTACACCAAACTGGCGCTCCCTGCCGTCGTTGGATAAGCAGCTGCCAGCAGTAAGTCGTATACTCTTAGCTCACTTATTTGTTACATAGTTTAATTCAGGGCTTCACAACATACGTGCTCGCGGAGCAAGCCGTGAGCAGCAAGGTGCGAGCACGGAGCAGCGCGAGCACGCTACCCCCCACTACCGGACCAGAGCGGAGAGTGGGGAGAGTCACGTGGGGTACACAACAGCTGCCGCCAGTCAATGTAAATCCGCGGCCACCTGCAGCGATATCACTCACGAATTATTACTGCGACAAATGAAACAAATAAAGAAGAATGTTCACGTGCCACATAATTTTATTAGCTTAGTGTATGCCTCTACCATCTGTAGACACAAACTATAGAATTCCACGACAATCCTATATTTTCAACACTTTCTTCAACACTACTTAAAATATCACCTCCGGTTGTAGTGTTCTTCATGGCTACTACATCGAGGAGCTCCTCCCTCACCTGAAGATCTCTATTAACACCTCTAATAAATATGGCAAGCTGCGCTGTTCCAGTGATATCAACACTTTCGTCCAGAGCTAGAGAATACGCCATAAAATCTTTACAGATATTTCCAAGTGGCTCTGGACGTCGTCTGCCATGTCCTGTATGCGACGCATAATGGTCATGTTAGATAATGGTACAATCCGAAACTGTTCAACTTGAGATGGACACAAACGTTCCGCTGCGACTACCAAACATTCTTTTATTAAATCGCCATCAGTTACGGCGCGCAGGGATTTTGCTAAAAGCAAAGCAATTTTGTAACCCACTCTGAGAGCTGCCTCACTTGATTTTTCTTCGTCGTCCAGATCTTCTTCGGATAGCTTCCTTTTAAGTTTAATAACTTCCTGTGCACGATCTGGTCAATCACATTTTCCACGTCCGTAGTCTTTCGCGTGGTACGACATATAATGTCACTGCAAATTAAATTTCCTAAAAGAATTCAGCGTTTTGTGACATACTAAACATTTTGCAACACCATCTTTTTCTGTAAACAGATACGATTCCTCCCAATGGGGGTTGAACTGCGAAAGCATGGTTGGGGTTACACAACGGCGACTTGACATGATTCTTTACCAGCGAAGTGACTGTTAGAGCTGATCGTGGTACTTTAAACGTTACACAGTCGGCGCGAATTCAATAGGCACGCTGCGGCCCTATTCAAACGTGCGCGCGCATTTCCCCTCCCACCCTTCTCCTCCACCTTGCACCTGCTCGCGAGCACGTGCCTGAGCAGACGCGAGTACTCGCGCTCAAAACCGGCCAGTTGTTAAGCCCTGGTTTAATTCTTAATTTCTTTGCGTGTTTTTGGGTACTTGCATTGTTTAATTCAAAAATTTCGGGCGTATTATAGTATCTGAGAGTTGTAGCATCGCGTTTTAGTACCTGAATAGTGTAAAATAGCGTAGTCTCCTTCCGCCGCCGAGCAGTGTGTCAGCAGTGGGCAAGTAGCACCATTACTGCATTTAATAGGCAATCTTGTATTTTAATAACCATTTAAATTTTGTGTCGAATTGTTTGTGCTCTATGTAGATTAGTTCAGCTCGTCCCGCGCATCCCCCGATCGGACTATGGCTGTGGCTGCCCCGGATACTGTCCACATTGAGGCTGACCCCTCACCCGTGGTAGAGTGGGAGGTCGTCTCGAGGTGTGGCAGGGGGCGAAAGACATTCCGGAGGGCTGAACAGAAGGCCTCTCCAGTTTGTCTGACTAACCGGTTTCAGGCCCTGTCTCTGGCTGATACTGATCTTCGACCGGACATGGCTGCTTGTCCTGTTCCAGAGGTTGCCCCTCAGTCTGCAAGATCTGGGCGGTCGCAGAGGGTGGGCTTACTGGTAGTTGGGAGCTCCAACGTCAGGCGCGTAATGGGGCCCCTTAGCGACATGGCAGCAAGAGAGGGGAAGAAAACCAATGTGCACACCGTGTGTATACCGGGGGGGAGTCATTCCAGATGTGGAAAGGGTCCTTCCGGATGCCATGAAGGGTACAGGGTGCACCCATCTGCAGGTGGGCGCTCATGTCGGCACCAATGATGTGTGTCGCTATGGATCGGAGGAAATCCTCTCTGGCTTCCGGCGGCTATCTGATTTGGTGAAGACTGCCAGTCTCGCTAGCGAGATGAAAGCAGAGCTCACCATCTGCAGCATTGTCGACAGGACTGACTGCGGACCTTTGATACAGAGCCGAGTGGAGGGTCTGAATCAGAGGCTGAGAATGTTCTGTGACCGTGTGGGCTGCAGATTCCTCGAGTTGCGCCATAGGGTGGTGGGGTTTCGGGTTCCGCTGGATAGGTCAGGAGTCCACTACACGCAGCAGGCGGCTACACGGGTAGCAGGGATTGTGTGGCGTGGACTGGTTTTTTTTTAGGTTAGATGGCCTCGGGCAAGTACAGAAAGGTCAACAGCCTCAAAGGGTGTGGGGCAAAGTCAGAACATGCGGGGACCAAGTAGCAATCGGTATTGTAATTGTAAACTGTCGAAGCTGCATTAGTAAAGTACCGGAACTTCAAGCGCTGATAGAAAGCACCGAAGCTGAAATCGTTATAGGTACAGAAAGCTGGCTGAAGCCAGAGACAAATTCTGCCGAAATGTTTACAAAGACACAGACGGTGTTTAGAAAGGATAGACTGCATGCAACCGGTGGTGGCGTGTTTGTCGCTATTAGTAGTACTTTATCCTGTAGTGAAGTAGAAGTGGGTAGTTCCTGTGAATTATTATGGGTGGAGGTTACAGTCAGCAACCGAGCTAGGTTAATAATTGGCTCCTATTACCGACCTCCCGACTCAGCAGCATTAGTGGCAGAACAACTGAGAGAAAATCTGGAATACATTTCACATAAATTTTCTCAGCATGTTATAGCCTTAGGTGGAGATTTCAATTTAACAGATATCGACTGGGACACTCAGATGTTTAGGAGGGTGGTAGGGACAGAGCATCGAGTGACATCATACTGAGTGCACTGTCCGAAAATTACCTCGAGCAAGTAAACAGAGAACCGACTCGTGGAGATAACATCTTGGACCTACTGATAACAAACAGACCAAAACTTTTAGACTATGTAAACGCAGAACAGGGAATCAGTGATCATAAGGCCGGTTCACCATCCCTGAATATGCAAGTAAATAGGAATATAAAAAAAGTGAGGAAGGTTTATCTGTTTAGCAAGAGTAATAGAAGGCAGATTTCAGACTACCTAACAGATCAAAACGAAAATTTCTGTTCCGACACTGACAATGTTGACTGTTTATGGAAAAAGTTCAAGGCGATCGTAAAATGCGTTTTAGACAGGTACGTGCCGAGTAAAACTGTGAGGGACGGGAAAAACCCACCGTGGTTCAATAACAAAGTTAGGAAACTACTGCGAAAGCAAAGAGCGCTTCACTGCAAAGTTTAAACGCAGCCAAAACCTCTCAGACAAACAGAAGCTAAACGATGTCAAAGTTAGCGTAAGGAGGGCTATTCGTGAAGTGTTCAGTGAATTCGAAAGTAAAATTCTATGTACCGACTTGACAGAAAATCCTAGGAAGTTCTGGTCTTACGTTAAATCAGTAAGTGGCACGAAACAGCATATCCAGACACTCCGGGATGATGATGGCATTGAAACAGAGCATGACATGCAATTCCTTCTCTAAGTCCTCGCACAAACGAAAAAATGGCTGACATCGAAATAAGTGTCCAAGGAATAGAAAAGCAACTGGAATCACTCAACAGAGGAAAGTCCACTGGACCTGACGGAATACCAATTCGATTCTACACAGAGTAAGCGAAAGAAATTGCCCCATTGTAACAGCCGTGTACCGCAAATCTCTAGAGGAACGGAAGGTTCCAAATGATTGGAAAAGAGCACAGGTAGTCCCAGTCTTCAAGAAGGGTCGTCGAGCAGAAGCGCAAAACTATAGTCCTATATCTCTGACGTCGATCTGTTGTAGAATTTTAGAACATGTTTTTTGCTCGCGTATCATGTCGTTTCTGGAAACTCAGGATCTACTCTGTAGGAATCAACATGGATTCTGGAAACAGCGATCGTGTGAGACCCAACTCGCTTTATTTGTTCATGAGACCTAGAAAATATTAGATACAGGCTCCCAGGTAGATGCTATTTTCCTTGACTTCCGGAAGACGTTCGTTACAGTTCCGCACTGTCGCCTGATAAACAAAGTAAGAGCCTACGGAATATCAGACCAGCTGTGTGGCTGGATTGAAGAGTTTTTAGTAAACAGAACTCAGCATGTTGTACTCAATGGAGAGACGTCTACAGACGTTAAAGTAACCTCTGAAGTGCCACAGGGGAGTGTTTGGGACCATTGCTTTTCACAATGTATATAAATGACCTAGTAGATAGTGTCGGAAGTTCCATGCGGCTTTTCGCGGACGATGCTCTAGTATAGAGAGAAGTTGCAGCATTAGAAAATTGTAGCGAAATGCAGGAAGATCTGCAGCGGATAGGCACTTGGTGCAGGGAGTGGCAACTGACCCTTAACATAGACAAATGGAATGTATTGCGAATACATAGAAAGAAGGATCCTTTATTGTATGATTATATGATAGCGGAACAAACACTGATAGCAGTTACTTCTGTAAAATATCTGGGAGCATGCGTGCGGAACGATTTGAAGTGGAATGATCATATAAAATTAATTGTTGGTAAGGCGGGTGCCAGGTTGAGATTCGTTGGGAGAGTCCTTAGAAAATGTAGTCCATCTACAAAGGAGGTGGCTTACGAAACACTCGTTCGACCTATACTTGAGTATTGCTCGTCAGTGTGGGAATCGTACCAGGTCGGGTTGACAGAGGAGATAGAGAAGATCCGAAGAAGAGCGGCGCGTTTCGTCACAGGGTTATTTGGTAAGCGTGATAGCGTTACGGAGATCTTTAGCAAACTCAAGTGGCAGACTCTGCAAGAGAGGGGCTCTGCATAGCTGTGTATCTTGCTGTCCATGTTTCGAGAGGGTGCCTTTCTGGATGAGGTATCGAATATATTATTCCTTTCCGGCAGTCGTTCTTCCCGGGAACCATAAGCGACTGAAACAGGAAGGGGAGTTTATGACAGTGCCACGTAAAGTGCCCTCCGCCACACACAGTTGGATGGCTCACGGAGTATAAATTTAGATGTAGATGTAGATGTTATATTGCTAATCAGGCACACAGTTTTAATCTGCCAGTAAATTTCAGGTCAGTGCACAATGCGCTGAATAGTGAAAATTTATTCTGGAAATCAGACTATGGCTCCATAGAATTATATTCACTACGAAAACGCAATTAAGAATACTAATTCACAGTAGCACCAGCCTTCGTCCATGTTTTTTAACTGTTGTTAACTCCCCGTTGGAAGGCATACACAAAATTGAAGTACTGGGAGAATCAACGACCAATCTCAACATCAACTCTCTCAGAACTGTCATCTGGTACCGCACAAAATCTACATATAATCTTGTTGTTCATTTTGATATTAATGATCTGTCAAGCAAGAACCTAGAATGCGATGACTACATTATCTCTGAGACATAATTGGGGTGCGTCAGCTCTTCCATACCTGAGTGCAACATTTTGTACAGCAATGAATTTGAATGGTCATAGATTCAGTCGTAGATAAGTAGGTGGCGGACTTTGGTTCATTGATAGGATATTGGAAATATCCAATCAGTCTATAGAGAAGATATCTTACAAAAGACTCGTACATGGCACCCACAACATCGGTCGAGTGTGTGCTCCCAATACCAAAGAGAAATATGAGGAGTTATAGCAGGTACGCAGCACGTATGGTCACAGCTTTGTCTCACCCATGGGAGAGCGCCGGGCTAATGCTGAAGAAGACTGAACTGGCGGACGCTTGACAATAGACGCCAGCAGCCCCACTGAAGCCAACTTAAAAAGTGTGGAGAACCAGCATTAAATGAGTAATCTAGGGAACCAGTACAAACACTACGTATCGCTCCCATAGGAAGCGGGAATACAAGATTACAGTGCACATAGAGGTATTTAAGCAGTCATTCTTCCCACGATCCATTCGTAAATAAGCGGTACAGTATGAACTACCACTGCACTTCATGGTGGTTTGCACAGTATACGTGTGGATTATGTGGAGTCCAGCTGACTAAACTCTACTTTTTCATCAGGAACAGAATCAAACGCAGACGCAGGAATTTCGCGACCGAAACGCACGTTCTGCAAGAAGTGTGGTGGCTACGGAGGCTACAAAGGCGGCTATGGTGGCGGCTATGGTGGCGGCTACGGCGGTGGCCTGGTGATCCCAGTGGTCGTCACGGTGCAGAAGCGGCCATCCTATGGGTACGTATTTCATTCTCCATTTTTAATTTTCTTTGTTTTTAACGAAACTATATGCTTCCATAGACCTTTCCAAGTCTCAAACGTCAATGATATATGTATGCAGACTGAAGCGACGAATGAAAGATTGTACCAAGGCCAGGATTCAAACCCACCCCGGCATAGTGGTTTTCTACAACTGCGCGGACTATCCTAGCACGCTTCCCTTCTCAGTCTAAATTCCCATTCGTGCCTCAGCCCACTTGGTGTTGCCACTAAACTCAAACAACTTGGTATTCCTACTAAACTTGAACAGCATTCCCGAGGTTCTCCAGCTAAATTGGAATAGCACCTCAGCATCGAAGAAAGGGGGATTCTGCCTGAAACCCAGGAATAGGTGCTATAATCAGGTGAAAGTACACTACTGGCCATTAAAATTACTACACCACGAAGATGACGTGCTACAAACGCGAAATTTAACCGACAGAAAGAAGATGCAGTGATATGCAAATGATTAGCTTTTCAGAGCTTTCACACAAGGTTCGCGCCGGTGGCGACACCTACAACGTGCTGACATGAGGAAAGTTTCCAACCGATTTCTCATACACAAACAGCAGTTGACCGGCGTTGCCTGGTGAAACGTTGTTCTGATGCCTCGTGTAAGGAGGAGATAATACGTACCATCACGTCTCCGACTTTGATAAATGTCGAATTGTAGCCTATCGCGATTGCGGTTTATCGTATCGCGACATTGCTGCTCGCGTTGGTCGAGATCCAATGACTGTTAGCAGAATATGGAATCGCTGGGTTCAGGAGGGTAATACGGGACGCCGTGCTGGATCCAACGGCCTCGTATCACTAGCAGTCGAGATGACAGGCATCTTATCCGCATGGCTCTAACGGATCGTGCAGCCACGTCTCGATCCCTGAGTCAACAGATGGGGACGTTTGCAAGACAACAACCACCTGCACGAACAGCTCGACGCCGTTTGCAGCAGCATGGACTATCAGCTTGAAGACCATGACTCCGGTTACCCTTGACGTTGCATTACAGACAGGATTGCCTGCGATGGCGTACTCAACGACGAACCTGGGTGCACGAATGGAAAAACCTCATTTTTTCGGATGAATCCAGGTTCTGTTCACAGCATCGTGATGGTCACATCCGTGTTTGGCGACATCGCGGTGAACGCACATTGGAAGCGTGTATTCGTCATCGCCATACTGGCATATCATCCGGCGTGATGGTATGGGGTCCCATTGATTACACGCGTCGGTCACCTCTTGTTCGCATTGACGGCACTTTGAACAGTGGACGTTACATTTCAGATGTGTTACGACCCGTGGCTCTAGCCTTCATTCGACCCCTGCGAAAGCCTACATTTCAGCAGGATAATGCACGACCGCATGTTGCAGGTCCTTTACGGGCCTTTCTGGATACAGAAAATGTTCAATTGCTACCCTGGCCAGCACATTCTCCAGATCTCTCACCAATTGAAAACGTCTGAGTCAATGGTGGCCGAGCAACTGGCTCGTCACAATACGCCAGTCATTAGTCTTGATGAACTGTGGTATCGTGCTGAAGCTGCATGGGCAGCCATACCTGTACACGCCATTCCAAGCTCCTTTTGACTCAATGGCCAGGCGTATCAAGGCAGTTATTACTGCTAGAGGTGGTTGCTCTGGGTACTGATTTCTCAGGATCTGTGCACCCAAATTGCGTGAAAATGTAATCACATGTCAGTTCTAGTATAATGCATTTGTCCCATGAATACCCGTTTATCATTTGCATTTCTTCTTGGTGTAGCAATTGTAATGGCCAGTCGTGTATAAGCCGACTGATATCCGGCAAAGCCAGTATTTCTCTCAACTGATGTTACTACTAATACATAACATTATTGTTACCATTTAATCTTTCTTAATTCTTCCGTTTGGCTGACAAAGGAGTAATTTCTTCTCACCGGATTTTTTTCCTCCCATATTCTCTTCTTCGTTTCACCGCTTATACGTTTCCTTTCTTGAGACCACTTGACAGCTATTATCTTACTTGCGCTGCTTTCGAATCCCTCACTTTCCTTGTGTTTGTGACATATGTCTCTTTCATCTACATTTTATACCTATACTTGTATTTCTCCATTTCCTGTCAGGTTGTTTTCGCAGAGATAATTTGACAATCTGTTTTTTTTTTTTTTTTTTTTTTTTTTTTTTTTTGCAGTCTATTGTCATTCGCCTTGTATAAACGTCCAATAAATAGCTGTTTTCTTTATTACTTTCTTTTCTATACTCTGATACATCTCGTCACTGATTCGAGACTTCTTTGCTTATTATTGGATAATTTTCTTCATGATTCTTACATGTACTATTAATAGGTTGTCTCCTTTGTAATACAGAGCTATGCTTTGACTTGTGTAGAGCCATTTGAATTTGGCTACTGTGTTGTTATCCATAATTTTTCCAAATCTTTGTATACAATCATTACTGCAAATATTTTTTGTAATTCTCTATGCCGTTTCGGTTTATTGTTAAGCATTTACTTATTATTACTAGTATTATTATTGCTATTATTATTATCATTACTGCTAATAACCGAAAACTGAATGACATCTTATTTATCAATTACATTATGTAACAAACTCTAAGAATCATGTAATCACGACCTATTTTATAATTATAGACAATACATATAAGATAGCAATAAATGAATAACCAGGTACGGGTACCACCCCGGCGGCGGCGGTGGCGGCTACTGCAACGTGTGTGGGGGCGGTGGGGGCGGCGGCTACTACCCCTCCGGCGGCTCCTTCAGCCAGTCTTCCAGCTCCAGCCAGTCTTCCAGCTACGCGTGGTGAGACACTCATTCCATCATTCACTAGTAAAAGTAGTAATCCATATTTCGCTTAACTGAACTATCACAAATGTGTTCTAATTAATAGCACATACTCACATCGACGCTTACCCCAATATTTATATGTTTTTATTTTTTACTACGATGATATTGATGTGGGGGGTATAGCAGATACCACATAAGAAACTGAAACGTATTTCGTATATTATTATCTACACTCCTGGAAAATGAAATAAGAACACCGTGAATTCATTGTCCCAGGAAGGGGAAACTTTACTGACACATTCCTGGGGTCAGATACATCACATGATCACACTGACAGAACCACAGGCACATAGACACAGGCAACAGAGCATGCACAATGTCGGCACTAGTACAGTGTATATCCACCTTTCGCAGCAATGCAGGCTGCTATTCTCCCATGGAGACGATCGTAGAGATGCTGGATGTAGTCCTGTGGAACGGCTTGCCATGCCAATTCCACCTGGCGCCTCAGTTGGACCAGCGTTCGTGCTGGACGTGCAGACCGCGTGAGACGACGCTTCATCCAGTCCCAAACATGCTCGATGGGGGACAGATCCGGAGATCTTGCTGGCCAGGGTAGTTGACTTACACCTTCTAGAGCACGTTGGGTGGCACGGCATACATGCGGACGTGCATTGTCCTGTTGGAACAGCAGGTTCCCTTGCCGGTCTAGGAATGGTAGAACGATGGGTTCGATGACGGTTTGGATGTACCGTGCACTATTCAGTGTCCCCTCGACGATCACCAGTGGCGTACGGTCAGTGTAGGAGATCGCTCCCCACACCATGATGCCGGGTGTTGGCCCTGTGTGCCTCGGTTGCATGCAGTCCTGATTGTGGCGCTCACCTGCACGGCGCCAAACACGCATACGACCATCATTGGCACCAAGGCAGAAGCGACTCTCATCGCTGAAGACGACACGTCTCCATTCGTCCCTCCATTCACGCCTGTCGCGACACTACTGGAGGCGGGCTGCACGATGTTGGGGCGTGAGCGGAAGACGGCCTAACGGTGTGCGGGACCGTAGCCCAGCTTCATGGAGACGGTTGCGAATGGTCCTCGCCGATACCCCAGGAGCAACAGTGTCCCTAATTTGCTGGGAAGTGGCGGTGCGGTCCCCTACGGCACTGCGTAGGATCCTACGGTCTTGGCGTGCATCCGTGCGTCGCTGCGGTCCGGTCCCAGGTCGACGGGCACGTGCACCTTCCGCCGACCACTGGCGACAACATCGATGTACTGTGGAGACCTCACGCCCCACGTGTTGAGCAATTCGGCGGTACGTCCACCTGGCCTCCCGCATGCCCACTATACGCCCTCACTTAAAGTCCGTCAACTGCACATACGGTTCACGTCCATGCTGTCGCGGCATGCTATCAGTGTTAAAGACTGCGATGGAGCTCCGTATGCCACGGCAAACTGGCTGACACTGACGGCGGCGGTGCACAAATGCTGCGCAGCTAGCGCCATTCGACGGCCAACACCGCGGTTCCTGGTGTGTCCGCTGTGCCGTGCGTGTGATCATTGCTTGTACAGCCCTCTAGCAGTGTCCGGAGCAAGTATGGTGGGTCTGACACACCGGTGTCAATGTGTTCTTTTTTCCATTTCCAGGAGTGTAGCTGCCACTGCAGGTGTTCTTTCATACTGCAGATATCTACACAACATTTTAATTACTTTGAGAGCGTCTAATAACGGTACTGATCACCTCTTCAGAGTTTTTATCGAACTTCACGAAAAAATTACTTTCACATGTGAGTTCGAAAACTAGTTCTGTCGGTGAACATTAGCAATAGTTGATAAAAAGTTTCTTTCAATATTTTTAGCAAATAAATTTGCACTGATCAAACAGAGTGGTCCTGTTCAACACATCCTCATTCTCATAAAAAAGTCTTTTTCGAATTTTCCATTCATAGGGCTGTTTCTACTCCTTTATCTGATGAAATTATCGATGCTGAGATTAATCTCATTAAAGCTATTACAGTCAATAATGGATACGAACCAACCGTAGTGGATGATATTTTCAAAAATTAAATCAATAATAGAATCACGAATTTTACTATTTCTAATAACGACCATAATGAAAAGAAGAAGGAATTCTTTGCCGTTTCTGGGACCTGCATCTTACTGGATCAGCCTCTCTTCGAAAACAAGTACGACTGTAAAGTAGCATTTTCTACTAACAACAACTTGAAACATAATCTTATTCATAATTTGAAACCAATACATTCTCCCTTACAAAATTCAGACGTCTATAAAGTTATTTTTGACACATTTCCAGCCTGTTATGTAGGGCGAACAATTGCTGTTACATATAAAAAAACATCACTTACGAGGAAAGAGAAATTTTCAAGCACCTTTCTCTAAATTACGGTTTCATTCTGAAAGAATAGTTGCAGATACTTAATAAAAATTTCTTCAGTGGTATGAAACCCTTACTTAGAAACGCTTAAAATTTACTCCTCTTTTTCCTCGGAGTAGACTCTAAAATGTCGCCTTCCTCTATCCTTCTTATTTATTACATTGTAATCGTTTTAATGCACAATGTATAGAATAATTGCTATTGCATTGTCCTGCACTAATATTGGCTATTGACTAGAGGTCAACATTTATATGTTATTTAAAATATTTTTGTGATATAAACAGCTGATTTTTTAGATTGTGAGCACACGTTGTGGCAGCTTCGGCCTATGAGCCTCTTAGTCTGTTGTCACCTCCAGTGTCCGTTTCCTCTTACAGCCCTTAGCGGCGTATTGCGTTCTACGCCACGTAGCTATAATTTTACTGACTGATACCAGTTTTATGTCAGTTCCAATGTCTGTAATCTTATATGGTTTAAATATTACCCTTTTTTATGGCGTACTTCAGTTGAATAGAGCACTTTGCAGTTAAAACTGGTTGTCTGTTACCACATCTGTTACGCCTCATAAATATGTTCGGCATAAAAACTACCTATTCTCGACATTTGTATGTTTCAATGGTTTTGTTATTTTTTTAGGAAATTGTTTAGACTTTCTGGTGGAGACACCATAAACGATCTCGAAACCAGATTAAAGTAAACCGGCTGGCTGTATTATACAACGGCTGCTGTCTCACAGCCGTCTTTAAAATTGTATCTAGGTTGTCAAAAACTGATGAGCCAAAACATTACGACCACAGCCCTCAACGAGGTTGGATGTCTTCTGGTGGTATTGCACGCACGTGACGCATTAACGAAAGAATGAAAGCGGAATACAGAAGAATGGGCTATCATTAAAGGAAAAATATGGGGCGCAAATGTGGAAATTCACTGATACAAGCGGTTTTGACAAAGGGAACATTGTTGTGGCGCTGCGGCTGGAAACGAAGATGGTCATTTGTTGGCGTACTACTGTCGTAATCACCTATGGAAAGTCGTTCAACGATGGCGAAATAAGGAGCGCAGTGCGGGGTAACCACGCGGTCCTGTCACGGCCAGCGTGGATACCCCAGTCGGAGGTTCGGGTCTTCCCTCCGACATGGATGTGTGTGTTGTCCTTAGCGTAAGTTAAAGTTAGGTTAAGTAGTGCACAGGCTTAGGGACCGATGACCTCTGCAGTTTGGTCCCATAAAACCTTACCACAAATTTCCAAATAATGAGTGGGCGGTATGGTATTCGAAGACCACGTCTTATCACAAAACGTAAAGATCGGAAGATCCCCCAGTGTGTAATCCAGGAACGGCAGAGATCCATCGCAAATATGAAGACAGAGCACAATACTGGTGGAGGCACAAGTGTTTCAGAACGCACCGTTCGAAAGCCATTGTTGAACATGGAGCTCCACATCCCTCGACCCCTACGTGTTGCTACGTTGACACAACGTCGTCGTTCGTTATGATTGCAGCGGGCACAGCACATTGAACTGTGGATCAATAGAAATGTGTTGCCGGTAGAACGAATCGCATTTCTTGTTATATCAGGTCGATGGCTGGGTCCTCCAGGCGAATGGATGCACGAAACAGGCACCGCGTCACATATGCAGGCCAATGAGAGCAGAATTATGCTGTTGTGTACCCTGAGTTGCGCTTCCATGGAATCTGTGGTGGTAATCGAATGCATCATGACAGCAGTGAACTACGTGAGCATTATTGTGGACCACCTGCGTCACTTCATGCTTGGAGTCTCCCCCTATTGCGATATGAGGTCTTACAGGAGCATAACTGCCCGTGTTGCAAGACCAGAATCGTGCTACAGTGGTTTGAGGGACATTATAGTGAACGCACATTGATGTCTTGGCCAGCAAAAGTGCCTTATCTGTACACACTGGAATTTATATCCGGCGCCAGGTGCTGGCCCGTAAACCACCATCCCGTAATTTGCGGGAAATGCTTGACTTCTGCATAGACATCTGGTGCCGCTGCTGTACTGCATTGGAATAGTGGAACAACGTGCTATTGAACAGGTAGTCGTAATGCTTTGGCTCATCGTCGTACATTTGAGTGCTTACAAACATGAAGTGCACAACGTACACTGTCTCATGAAAAGTTCAAAAATGGTTCAAATGGCTCTAAGCATTATGGGACTTAACGTCTGAGGTCATCAGTACCCTAGACTTCGAGTTACTTAAACCTAACTAACCTAAGGACTCACACACATCCATGCCCGAGGCAGGATTCGAACCTGCGACCGTAGCCGCAGCGCGGTTCCGGACTGAAGCGCCAAGAACCACTCGGCCATAGCGGCCGGCCTCAGGAAAAGTATTTGGACACCTATTAGCGGACATTAATATAGGACTAAGCCCTTCGCCTTTATGACAGCTTGAACTCTGCTGGAGTTTGAATGAGGTGTCTGAAACACTGTTGAGGAATGTCAGCCCATTTTGCCTCAAGAGCCGATACCAGGGAAGGTAGTGATGGTCTAGGATCGGGACTGGACTGAGTCTGACATTCTGACTCATCCTAAAGTATTTCACTGGGTTCAGGTAGGGACTGTAGTCAGGACAGTCCATTTCAGGACTAGCTTAGTTTATGCGACAAACAAAAACAATAAGCGAGTATTAACTTCCAATTCCAAAACTTCCGTCTAACCTATCTTTCGTTATAATTTTTTACACACTACGTTATTGCTTTAGCGTTGGATGTCCTGTATGTATAGATACGGAATTCCAGTAAAATCATATGTCTCTGCAGCTATTGGAGTTTGTAACTATGGTTTATTGCTGGCTGCGAAAATTTTCATTCTTAATCTGTGCGGTGTCTCCGTTAATATTCGTCGTACAGCGTGTTTTGAAGAGTCGCTGAACTTTCCTCGTCGAGACAATTAAAATGATGTATTTGTGTTTTCTGTGAATGTATTACACCGCATAAAAATTAATATTATCCGGAATACAATGTGCTTTCAGTCAAGCTTTCTCAGTCATCCTACTCCATGCTGTTCGCCTAAACCTGTCAATGGGTTTACCCGCTATCACCGTTCCTAGAAAAGTTTTCTCCCCACACCATTCCGTACACTGGTTGTAACTCTTGGTGCTATGTCTCGAGACCAGCTGAAACTAAGCTCCATCTTCGCGTTAGTTTCTCGACAAAAGACCTATCGGATCTCAGCTGCATTCTGTCAAGATTTTAGCTAGCTACCATTAGTAAAGTCACAACATCACACTTAGAATGTTCAAACATCACAATAAATGATAAACTTCATCCATCTCCATTTGTATACTTTGCAAATCATTACGAAATGCATTGCCATTATCTCGCGCATTCTATCGGTTTTACCCTGTTCGAAGCTTCATTTCCATCTGATCAGCTTTGATGGTTTCGATCAGAACATTAAAGGTTAGATTACATTACTATTTGTTTCACTGATTATGAATATAACACTTTGTAATGATATGGAACTTGTCAGTTTAAAAAAAAACGTTTCTTTACACGCCATAATTCAAACTTTTTTTGAAGTTGTGAGATTAATAATTTTTATCTAAAAATTTGTCTATTGAGTAGAAGGTGTTATCATCCAGAAATTCTTTTAATTTGCTTTTAAATGTTGGTTGGTTATCTGTCAGACTTTAATCCTGTTTGGTAAGTGACCATAGATTTTTGTGGCAGCATAATTCATCCCCTTCTGTGCCAAAGTTAGATGTAACCCAAAGTTGTGAAGATCAGCCTTTCTCCTACCGTTGTAGCTATGCACGTTGCTATTGCTTTTGAACTGGGATGGGTTATTAAATAACAGAGTTCGTACATGAATATATATATCGGGATAATTCGTCATTAAGGAAAAAGTGTTCGTTGCACAACAGTTTGCAAGGTGAATAATAGCAGGAGCCCAACCAAGAACGTCTGGCAGACATTTATTTAAGGAATTAGGGATACTCACAGTAGCTCCACAATATATGTGTGTGTGTGTATGTATGTATGTATTGTGGAGCTACTGTGAGTATCCCTAATTCCTTAAATAAATGTCTGCCAGACGTTCTTGGTTGGGCTCCTGCTATTATTCTACTTGCAAACTGTTGTGCAACGAACACTTTTTCCTTAATGAAGAATTATCCCAAAATATATATTCACGTCCTTAAATAAATGTCTGCCAGACGTTCTTGGTTGGGCTCCTGCTATTATTCTGCTTGCAAACTGTTGTGCAACGAACACTTTTTCCTTAATGACGAATTATCCCAAAATATGATGCCATACAAAATCAGCGAATGAAAAGAGGCACAGAAGCCATTTTACATATATGTTTATCGCCAAAATATGCAATAACCCTAATAGCATAAGTAGATGAACTCAAACGTTTCAGTAGATCATCAATGTGTTTCTTCCAGTTCAATCTCACATCAATGCATACATCCAAAAATTTGGTATAATCTACCTATGCTACAGGCGCCAGTTCAAACGTTATATTTATTAATGGCGTTATGTCATATACTTCACAGAACTGTATATCTGTGTTTTATCAAAATTTAATGAGAGTCCAGTTGCAGAGAACCACTTAATAACTTGCTGAATGACATTATTTAAAATTTCTTCAGTTATTTCTTCTTTGTTGGGTGTGATTATTACACTTGTATTATCAGTAAAGAGAACTAGCTTTGCATCTTTGTGAATATAGAGTGGCAAGTCACAAATATACACTCCTGGAAATGGAAAAAAGAACACATTGACACCGGTGTGTCAGACCCACCATACTTGCTCCGGACACTGCGAGAGGGCTGTACAAGCAATGATCACACGCACGGCACAGCGGACACACCAGGAACCGCGGTATTGGCCGTCGAATGGCGCTAGCTGCGCAGCATTTGTGCACCGCCGCCGTCAGTGTCAGCCAGTTTGCCGTGGCATACGGAGCTCCATCGCAGTCTTTAACACTGGTAGCATGCCGCGACAGCGTGGACATGAACCGTATGTGCAGTTGACGGACTTTGAGCGAGGGCGTATAGTGGGCATGCGGGAGGCCGGGTGGACGTACCGCCGAATTGCTCAACACGTGGGGCGTGAGGTCTCCACAGTACATCGATGTTGTCGCCAGTGGTCGGCGGAAGGTGCACGTGCCCGTCGACCTGGGACCGGACCGCAGCGACGCACGGATGCACGCCAAGACCGTAGGATCCTACGCAGTGCCGTAGGGGACCGCACCGCCACTTCCCAGCAAATTAGGGCCACTGTTGCTCCTGGGGTATCGGCGAGGACCATTCGCAACCATTTCCATGAAGCTGGGCTACGGTCCCGCACACCGTTAGGCCGTCTTCCGCTCACGCCCCAACATCGTGCAGCCCGCCTCCAGTGGTGTCGCGACAGGCGTGAATGGAGGGACGAATGGAGACGTGTCGTCTTCAGCGATGAGAGTCGCTTCTGCCTTGGTGCCAATGATGGTCGTATGCGTGTTTGGCGCCGTGCAGGTGAGCGCCACAATCAGGACTGCATACGACCGAGGCACACAGGGCCAACACCCGGCATCATGGTGTGGGGAGCGATCTCCTACACTGGCCGTACACCACTGGTGATCGTCGAGGGGACACTGAATAGTGCACGGTACATCCAAACCGTCATCGAACCCATCGTTCTACCATTCCTAGACCGGCTACGGAACTTGCTGTTCCAACAGGACAATGCACGTCCGCATGTATCCCGTGCCACCCAACGTGCTCTAGAAGGTGTAAGTCAACTACCCTGGCCAGCAAGATCTCCGGATCTGTCCCACATTGAGCATGTTTGGGACTGGATGAAGCGTCGTCTCACGCGGTCTGCACGTCCAGCACGAACGCTGGTCCAACTGAGGCGCCAGGTGGAAATGGCATGGCAAGCCGTTCCACAGGACTACATCCAGCATCTCTACGATCGTCTCCATGGGAGAATAGCAGCCTGCATTGCTGCGAAAGGTGGATATACACTGTACTAGTGCCGACATTGTGCATGCTCTGTTGCCTGTGTCTATGTGCCTGTGGTTCTGTCAGTGTGATCATGTGATGTATCTGACGCCAGGAATGTGTCAATAAAGTTTCCCCTTCCTGGGACAATGAATTCACGGTGTTCTTATTTCAATTTCCAGGAGTGTATATTAAGAAGAGTAAGGGACCCAAGATTGAATCTTGTAGGATCCCATTCTTGATACTTCACCAGTTTGAGGAATCTGCTGATTTTTGCACATTATGTGAACTGTTCATTTCAGCTTCCTGAACTTCCAGTTAAATATGAATTAAACGTCCCATTCATACCACAATACTTAAGCTTATCTAGAAGAATCCCATGATTTACACAATGAAAAGCCAATCAGAAATCACAGAAAATCCTAGTTGATGATGTTCAGTTATTCAGAGCATTTACTATTTGATCAGTGAACGCATATGTAAAATTTTCTGTTGAAAAGCCTTTCTGAAAACCAACGCATTTTGTTAATACTTCATTTTTACAAATACGTGAAGCTGCTCTTGATTACGTTACTTTTTCGATCAATTTTGGATAAGCGGTCAGTTGAGAGATTGAGCGGTAGTTGTTGGCATCATACCTACCCCCTTTTTCCGCAATGGTTTAACAATAACATATTTCAGTCTATCAGGGAAAATGCCTTTTTCAGTCACCTATTACATATGTGGCTGAGAACCATACTTATCGTGTGGGAACAAGCTTGTGGTACTTTGTTGAAGAGGTCATAAATTCCATGTGAACTTTGATTTAGAGTGAGTTTATTATTTTCCTCACCTCAAATGGAGAGGTGAATAGAATTTCAATTATATCAGTTTGAATATGTATCACGTCTTCCATATATAGTTTTGCTTTTCTAATGAACATTTAGACCCTATTTTCTCCACAACATTTAAAAAAGGATTATTAAAAATGTTTTCAACCTCTGACTTTGTGTTAGTAACCTTCTCATTCAGTTTGATGGTAATGCATTCATACTATGTTTTAGACTGCTCTCTTTCGCTTTCAACAGTATTCCAACTTGTTTTAATTTTACTATCAGAGTTAGCAATCTCAGACATAATACACATACCTCTTAACTTTTTAATAACTTCCCTTAATATACTACAGTAGCTTTTATAATGTATGACTGTTTCTGAGTTATTACTCTTTCTTGCTATTAGGTACAGTACCATTTTCCAGTCACAAGATATTTATATCCCTTCACAAAGCCATGGTTTTACATGGTTTCTTGCATATATATTGGAGAAACTGTTTTCAAAAATACTCACAAATGTATCATGAATTAAGTTACATTTTTAATTAGCATCAGGTTCCTGGTGCACCTCATACCAGTGTAACTACTGATAGCTTTCAAGACCATGAAAATATTATCCATCAGTGTGCTGCTTTCTGGGCACTATCTGAGTAGGGAAATCAGTAACAGATGTCAAATTGAGAGGTTTGAGTCATACTTCAAGATCATTCTTCCTATCTGAGTGTTTCAGAAAATCTACATAGAAATACCCATAAACAATACTTTGCTTCCCTCTGCTTGACAGATAGTACAACAAGGAAACCAAGTTTTTCAGAAATAGTCCATTACATCTGTAAAATTACCATTATTTAGTTTAAGTTATTAGTCACATGCTTCTATATGAAGGTTTATACAAATTTTTTTAGTTACTAGATTTTTCAGCCAAAGGTAATATTTAACATATATGGCATCTTTGGTGGTAATTTGCCTACATCAAGTAAATTCACCAATGGGTGTCTCACCAAAGTTTGTATTTCATCTCATTCTGTGCATCCATATAAAAAATCTCTTGTATTAGCATATGTATAAATGATAATTCAGATACTTATTGATTGCATTTACAAAAGTTCTTACTTTAGTAGTTAGTTTCATGATCAGTCATTGTTTATTTCTCTCCTCTTTCTGAGAGGATAAAATTTTATATACTTTGTTAGTAATTTTTAACTACCCCTCTCATTTTTTAAAGTTGACCTATGGTATATATTATTAATACTTCGATAACCATCCTAATTATTATTTTGAATGTAATTTCTTTGTTACTCGCTCGAATATTTGCATCCTATGGCACTGTTGATATTTTTCTAATAATATTCCCATACTGTCCGTAGCTCATAGTGTCACAGTAGCATTCTTGCTTCCCAAGAGCAGGGTCCTGTGTTCGATTCCCGGCGAGGTCAGGGATATTCATCTGCCCTGAAATGACTGGGTGTTGTTGTGTCGTCTTCATTATCATCATTCATCCCCATTCATCCTCCATTAGGACCTTGCCTAGTACAACAGTGCAGGTCTAACTTATCGTTCCGCTACACTTTGTCAAGAAGCATGGTACTTCATTTCCATTTCCATTCCCATACTGTTCACTTGTCATTAGAAATACAATTATTTAGTCTTAGCACTTTTAATAGCACGTGATCCCTATAACTGGAATGAGTATACCATTACATTTGTGTATCTCATGCTCCTGTACTTGCAGCTTCCAACTGTAGCCTTCAACTTTGTTTTTTAATGTGATACACCCCTGGTTTAATCTCATTCTTACTTTCCCAATCTCATTCAATAATTTTTAGTTTGTGACATTTAACCTGCTCTCACCTCTATAAGCACTCTTTTGATACAACTTACTCATTTTTATAAAAAATAATCTGACTTCATTTGAATTAATATCACTCATGCCGCTTTTGATCACAAGCATCATCAATTGTGATGACGCTCTCTTTAGCAGTTTTTGTGAATAAAGAATTAGTATTTCTACAGAGATAATATAGACAAACTTAGCTCACCATGAGTCCTACAGTGGTCTTTTAAGGATAATTGGTCTTAAAACCTCCATTTAATTTTAATGTTTATTTATACAGACACACACACACACACACACACACACACACACACACACACACACACACACACACACACACACACGCGCGCGCGCGCATCCACACGTGTGTGTGTGTGTGTGTGTGTGTGTGTGTGTGTGAGTGTGTGTATGTGTGTGTGTGTTTGTTTGTTTCTCTCCTATTAAGCAGTGACTCAGACTATATCTCTACCGCTTAGCTAACATCATACCTACAAAACTAAGTGTCAGTACCTGTAATTTGAAACACTTCTAACTCAGTTCCAGAATACGAACTGTTTGCAGCAACACTAAATTCCTTGGATGACTGTATACATATAAAAATTCGATATGTACACAATTTTTCTTCTGTGTGATCAAACACATTTTAACTTATCTCTGCATCCTCTTCTCTCAGTTGTTCACTTATTTCTTCTCCCTTCTGTGGTCCTGAGAGAGTACGCTACTGGCCATCAAAATCGTGAAAACTGTAACAACACTAAGGTGGTGGCATGCAACAGATATCGTATTAGCATGAAGTGTACTATATGCAAGTGATCATCAATTCAACACAACCACGCAAAGTATATAAGGAAAAAGTAGATAGTAATTTTCTCATTCAGAAATCAAATTTGAATATTGGTTGTTAATTTTCCGATTCATAAATCAGATATGAATGTTGCTTGTTTGTGAGGAAATTGGGTTATGCCACATGTATGTAGAAGGAACGTCACATAGTGCCTGTCAGAATACGACAGCAGTACGATTGTGGCCTGTCATTCTGTGAAAGTGCTGCATGAATTGATCATTCGTTAAGATGCGACGACTGTAATGTGAATACAGTATCACTGTGTTCAGAACTACCATATTCAACGCCATAACAGACCTCAGCATCCCCATGTGACAAGCACCAGTTAAGAGAGATATAAAATGGTCACTCGGCTGTGCAGGATCGTGCAGCCACGTCGCAAACATTCAGTCAGGAAATGGCTTGTTCACTGCTAGACAAGTATCCAAAAGGAAAAAGCGACGACTAACTGAACACTAAGGACTGACAGCATGATGACCATTGTTGTGGCATCAATTGATACAACAGGAGACAGAGTGTTAGAGAGATGTGCCGACTGTGGTGCCCCCAACCATAAGACTGGGAACAGCGGTGAGAAACTGGCGTCTTTTCAGACGAGCCCCAATTATGCATACAGCATCACGATAGACGTATCTGAGTTTGGGGGCTCTACAAAGAACGAACGATATCACGTTACATTTTTCATAGGCTCAGAACCTGGTTTGGTGGTACGCGATGCCACTGTGTACACACCACGATCAGTTTGGGTCTGCATAAACCATTTCATTTCTGACATATTAAGGCATGTCTCTGTGCCCTGTATTCGAAGTCACGTCATGTCCGAGAATGTAACGCAGATATTTGCATATACACGCATGTAGTACGCATCTTGCCAGTTTGATGTTTGCTGCATGACGCATTAAAGGTGCTGCTACTTTAATGGACAGCAGTGTATTTTCCGTCGTGTAATAGTAAGAAAAAAAATTTCAAACAAAGTGCCGAAAGTGTAGCAGCGATTGTTAAAACAATGAAAATTGCGATTTAATTGGCTCAAATGGCTCTGAGCACTATGGGACTCAACTGCTGAGGTCATTAGTCCCCTAGAACTTAGAACTAGTTAAACCTAACTAACCTAAGGACATCACAAACATCCATGCCCGAGGCAGGATTCGAACCTGCGACCGTAGTGGTCTTGCGGTTCCAGACTGCAGCGCCTTTAACCGCACGGCCACTAGGCCGGCGCCGATTTAATTTTATTGCAGTTACACAACCATTTTCAGACAAATTTAATATTCATTATGAGGTGGCATCATCAGCATGATCGCCGAAATAATTCCTTCTAGCAGCTGTAAATAAGGACAGAAAGCGAACGACATGTCTACATTAGAAAAAGTTAATGGATGGAATTTAGGTGTTTCGAGGTGAGTAGTTCTGTGTTTACGTCGGAAGAGAATGGGTGTAGGCCCTCATTTGGGAGGAGGGAACAGGGCAGATAATGACTGACAAGTAGGGTAGATTTGTGAGATGATGCCATAGAGGGGAAGGCTACTGAAGTTGTGGTGTGAAAGCTTGTAGAATGGTCGGGGAAAGTTGGACATGTTGGTAGAAGCTTAGGGCACGCGAGTATGAGAGACACAATAGGGTGTTTGGATTCAGTCCATAATTACTAATGCACTCACAGTGCGTTTTAAAACATTTTTCGCAAAAAAGTGCACAAGTACCTTCATAAATACTAAACATATTTAGTGTGACAGTAAACTGGAATAACACGTCTAATATGGAAACAGATATGTAAGGCCTTGGAAACATCTGTGCAATGTAAATATCGTGAGCAAAACCCATCCGTCGGACCTCAAACGCCACGTTAATACTGTTCAGCTCCAGTCAGCAGTGACGCATATTCCCGTCAGATCACCGAAGCTGTCGAGCTTGGCTAGAACTTTGACCGTCCGAGTCTGCCGAGCGCTGTTTGCAAGCCGGGTGCAACCAGCTCTTCTGAGATCAATTGAGGAGCTACTTGACTGAGAAGCAGCGGTTCTGGTCACGAATGCTGACAACGCCCAGTAGAGCGTGTGCTGACTACATACCCTCCATATCCGCATCTCGTGACGCCTACCGACTGAGGACTATGGGTTGGTACGGTTGGGTCTTCCGAAGCCTATTTGGACGGAGTTTAGTTTAGTTGCAGTCACGAACCCCCAAGGACATATGCGTGACAGGCGCAAAAACTGCTATTGAAGAAATAACAACAACACTATCTCTAACAAATGCAGTCGTATTACACTCTCATTTCATACATGTTAAAGTTATTGCGGAACATATTCGATCAAACTAAATAGGGATAATGAAATATATTTTTTCTGTTGTTCCAGGGGTCGAAGAAAATGAGGCGTCGACACCACTCAGGAGCAGCTCGTCACGACGCTACGAGTAACTGTCTGCCAACGTTCTGCTCTCCGCTAGAGTTTTTCATCGTGTTATATCTGGCTGACAGTTTGTACGTGTGTCGTGGTTCTAGTGTGTTTGACATATTACAAACTCTCATTATTCATCGTGTCTCCTTCTACAAAGAGAAAACAAACTAGGTTCTGTAAAACAACAAAAATTTCGCTATAAAAATACCTCTGTTCAGTGGGATGTATGACATAAGTGAACATACTGCAACTGCGTTCTAGCCAAGTGTTGAAAGTACACTTATAAAGGGGCAGACACAAGCACTGTTATAGAGTAACTAATTACGAACCATTATTAATTCTCACATGAACCATACGTTTTTGGTAGTTGGTGATAAATTAGAAATTGTCGTGTTGAAATTGACTCACATTTAATAAATTCTGAAAACTGAAATTCATTGGTAATAGTAAAAATTAAGACAAATGCTTGTATAACTTTTGTAATAGAAATATTTGTCTTTAAATTTAAAAAAAATCATTTATCATGGCATTAAGTGAACATATCATCTTGTGAGAGTACAAATATTTTCATGGGCTGTACCATAACAGCAGGCGTTTGCATACCGTGACAAATGAATGTTTTCTATGTGCTTCACAGCAAATGGATATTTCACAATAAATCGTCAAAAGGAACAAAACCAAATCATTTCAAATGATGTCAGTGCTTTAAGAAGCCAATTATTTCAGACAACATAGCGACTTGCAATGGACTGAAAAACGTGTTTCGCAGAAGAACAGTAGGAGAACCATTAATTACATCGTAGTTAGGACTGAGGGAGCGACGCGGGTGGGGGAATCAGGGGGCATCGCAGTGTCCACTCTTGACGATTATGCCGGGCAGCTGTTGCAGCGTCGCTTTATGAGGAATAACTATATACTGAGCAAAATACAATTCAAAGTTCACAACTCCCTCGACCAAATGTATTGCAGGTGACTCAATGACCAAGTGTCAATGACGTTTTTGATACGAATACTTGGCAGCTCTATTGGAAAGTGATCCGTATACCGATTGTTTTGACCTCTTATTTTGAATGGTGTCGAAGTACAGCGTACCTAAAATAAAAATTACACATGTTGTTGTTGTTGTTTTGGTCTTCAGTCCAAAGACTGGTTTGATGCAGCTCTCCAAGCTACTCTATCCTGTGCAATCTCCAAGTAACTACTGCAACCCACACCCTTCTGAATCTGCTTACTGTATTCGTCTCTTAGTCTACCTCTACCATTTTTAGCCCCCACGCCTCCCTCCAATGCTAAATTCGCGATCCCTTGATGCCTCAGAACGTGTCCTACCAACCGAACCCTTCTTCTAGTCAGGTTGTGCCGTAAATTCCTCTTCTCCCCAATTCTATTCCGTACCCCCTCAATAGTTACGTGGTCTACCCATCTAATCTTCAGCATTCTTCTTTAGCACCACATTTCAAAAGCTTCTATTCTCTTCTTGTCTAGACTGTCTATCTTCCATGTTTCACTTCCATACATGGCTACCCTTCATACAATTACTTTCAGTAAAGACTTCCTGACACTTAAATCTATACTCGATTTTAACAAATTTCTCTTGTTCAGGAACGCATTCCTTGCCATTGCAAGCCTACATTTTATATTCTCTCGACTTCGACCATCATCAGTTAATTTACTCCCTAAACAGCATAGCTCGTCTACTACTTTATGTGTCACATTTCCTAATCTGATCCCCTCAGCATCACCTGATTTAATTCGAACACATCCCACTATCCTCGTTTTGCTTTCGTTGATGTTCATGTTATGCGCTCCTTTCAAGACACTGTCCATTCCATTCAGTTGCTCTACCAAGTCCTTCGCTGTCTCTGACAGAATTACAGTGTCATCGCCAAACCCCCAAGGTTTTTAGTCCTTCTCCCTGGATTCTACCAGGCGGCTTTGTCATTTCTTACACCCACTCCATATTCACCTACTACTTTTCCTTCCCATCCTTTTCCTACAGTCGAATTCCAGTCCCCCATTACTGTTAAGTTTGCGTCTCCCTTAACTATCTGAATAATTTCTTTTATCTCATCATACGTTTTTATTCAATCTCTTCACCATCTGCGGAGCTAGTTGACACATAAACTTTTTGAAGACTGTAGTAGGCGTGGGCTTCGTGTCTATCTTGGCCACAATAATGCGTTCACTATGCTGTTTGTAGTAGCTTACCCGGGCTCCTATTTTTGTATTCATTATTAAACCTACTCCTGCAGTACCCCTATTGGATTTTGTATTTACAACCCTGTATTCACCTGACCAAAAGTCTTGTTCCTCCTGCCACCAAACTTCACTAATTCCCACTATATCTAACTTTAACCTATCCATTTTCCTTTCTAAATTTTCTAACCTACCCGCCCGATTAAGGGATCTGACATTCCACGCTCAGATCCGTAGAACGCCAGTTTTCTTTCTCCTGATAACGACGTCCTCCTGAGTAGTCCCCGCCCGGAGAACCAAATGGGGGACTATTTTACCTCCGGAATATTTTACCCAAGAGGACGCCATCATCATTTAACCACGCAGTAAAGCTACATGCCGTCGGGAAAAATTACAGTGTAGTTTCCCCTAACTTTCAGTCGTTTGCAGTACCAGCACAACAATGCAGTTTTGCTGGATGTTACAAGGCCAGTTCAGTCAGTCATCCAGACTGTTGCCCCTGCAACTACTGAAAAGGCTGCTGCCCCTCTTCAGGAACCACACGTTTGTGTGGCCTCTCAACAGATACCCCTCTGTTGTGTCTGCACGTACGGTACGGTTCGGTTACCTCTATCGCTGAGGAACGCAAACATCCCGACCAACGGCAAGGTCCGCCATGATTGATGGGGAGAGAGTGGGGATAAGTGAGGAATTTCATAGTATTTAATTTTTTTGACATTACGGTCACAGTACGGTATTTACTTGGTTAAAACTTCATTTCGGTATCTGTTAAAATTTTTGCGTTATTGTATTTCAGAATACTAGGAAAAAATACAGACCATGTCATCCAAGCCACCTTAAGTATCATATGAAAATGCACACGTCTCCACCAGCATGGACAGTGCAACTATAAGGCTGTATCTCCTGAGACGAGAAAAAGTCTTTATAAAAATACATTTGTAGTTTATTTAAAAATATTTATTCATTTTCTGAATTTAAAACTATCACAGCGGTCGGATAACCTTCCTTTAATATCTCGCTGGCGAATTACGTCGTCCAGAAATGGTTTCCTCCAGCTTCAAGAGCTTAAGAATCCACGCCTCGCGACAGGAAGTAAAAATATCTGGGCATCCCAATTCGAAAACGATGTACGGGAAAATCGACTTTTTGTGGAATCGAACTCACTTCAAACCCCCAAAATTGTATAAATTAAAGGTGTTAACGATTTTGACAACTGAATTTTGTGACTTGGAGCGGACGCCGCCACCGGCTATTAGAAGCGAGGGAGCGTTGCTTCTGAGAGGTGAATGCTTAATTAACTCACTAAAGCTGTACACTGAAAAATTCAGCCGATTAAGTCCATAAAAATCAATTACTTTTACAATTTCTACGATTGCAAGATTAGTCGCATCACTGTTTTGAAACAACGAATTTTTGTATATTTTAAATTTTTGTGGTACGGTCCTCGAGGCTGCAGCCTAGGTAGCGAGCGAGTGAATGCGCCTCTGGAGGCAGTCAACCTAACTGAAGAGTTCCAGAAACTGATAAATGATAGCAAATTCCACAACGACTCTATAGCGGGAGATTTTAATTCGAAAGTAGGACTAAAACTGAAGAAGGGTTCTTCGTTAGGATACCTACGATGCGACATCGTAAATGACAGAGGTTAGTTAAATTCGCAGAGAAGAATAACATGTTTGTCCTTAAGATATTCCTCCAGGAGAAAACAAAGACAAAATTGACTTGTTAAGGACCAAATGAAAATAGCACTAAATTGTTTATATTTAATCGCAAAACAAAGAAGTTGTACAGAATCTGATGGTTCTAGGCAATACCCGAATGGTGAAATGGTCAAGACTGGAGAGAAGCAGAGCAAAAATAGATACAAAGGCAGAAGATTAAGGTTACGGATTATCTACGAAAGTAAGTCCGAACGTGATCTTAATTAGGAAAAATGCGACCTCATATATAATGTTTAGACCCATGAAACAAACTAATAACCCATTTGACTTCAAACATTTTGCAGGTTATTGCCTAGACAAAGAGTGCATAATTTACGAATTCATGCAACTATTTTTTGATAAGCATAGTAAAAAAAATTGAATTTAACTGAATCTGAGTAGGACTAGCAAATATCTCACCAAGCATGAAAGTGTGTAATGCAACGGTGCTAATAGACCCGCACAGTGCTGTGCGGATAACATCACGTAACAGGTCAGAAATGCGAGACGTCGAGTAAACCACAATTTGTTTACAACAAATTGCTGCGGCCGTGCCTGCTGCGTCAACACCTACACTTACCTTTCACGCTGAAAAATCATGCAAAAAACGTGAAGTACACTGTTGACCGTAGCTGGTGCTAATTTTGATGTTTATTGATTTCCTACTGCAAGTAAATATTAACCAATTGCTGAAAGAAAGTAACACATTTCATATGAGTGATCTTACGCTGGCTGCCTAGTGCGAGTTGGCACGAACTCTTCTGAATAGTAAAATGATTGGCAAGGAAAGGTTTATACGAAAGAATACCAGTAGTTAAAATAAGAGAACTGATTTCACAAAGGTAATTAAATAGCAATGGCATATTTAATATTAGTGCTCAGAAAACACGTTCCACAGAATTCCAAAATCAAACAAAGCAGCATCACTACGAGTCACAAAGCATTGGCAAAGGGCCACCGTTAGCGAGCGTGACGAAATTTACTGTTCTACCATTCGGATGAATTAATAACATCAAGATTCTGTACAGGACCTCGAAGTATAATCTCCGCACAAAGACACAAATACCGGATGTCTACATGTGAAATGCGCTTCCAAATAATATAAGTTTCAGTAACTTCAACATGTGAATCGAGAAAATAATTATGCGTGAGCCAAACGTTCTCGGTAAACGATTTACAAAATCGTACTGCACAAGCCGAACTACAAATCGCGCCACGTCATACAACAAACAGCAACGTGCGGCATCAGACTCCGAAATAAGTTTTATTCCAAGCACACCAGGATACAAAGTGTTTATTCAAACTCGCGACCGAGGATTGCTAGCGAGGTGGGCAGTGACCTGATAGGTCGGGTCAGCCTGAACGCAAAGTATATTTCCTCTACACCTCACAGATTGTCCAAAGGCAGCTATCCATAAGCTGGGTAGAGAAATGTATCTTTGGAGTTAACCTGTGGTTAAAAGACTTAATAGCGAAAGTAGCAAATTAAATACTCAAAGATGCAAATGCAACAGGCAACTTCCCAAAGAAAGAAACCCGTCAGTCTGCAAGTCAAAACCGTACGTTCTGAATTTCATTTAAAAACAAAATGCATTCTGGCCTGAGCTACCGGAGTTGCGTGAGGCTTGCTTGCTTGTGTGAATGAATAGTGTCTGTTTCTCTTTTTGTCATGAGGGCTGTGGCCTAAAGCTTTGTGTACATATCATTTAATTGTGCCTGTCTGCGACTTGACGTCTCATCTTTACGGTAAGTCGTACATTTTTGATATTCTTACTTGGAGTTTCCTTTGTTTGATAAATAAAATCTGGTGAGTATCTATGACATTCGTTATCAACTGAATGACTGAAATAAAGGCAAATTACGTTGTTTACGGATACAAATTCTCCTCAGAATGATGCTTCCATTCACTTTCAAAGTGAAATTAATAGAACAACTATCTTTTCTACATTACATGTTTACACAATGTAACTCACAAAATTCGTTCTCATAATTTATAAGCAAAAACGGAAAATGGAAAATGTGTAAGTACTTCAGAGTATTATACACTTCCATAAATATCACACAATGCGTGTATCGTTACTAAAACAGTATCTAAATATTCAGTAGAAAATGTAGTATCGAAAGATGTGCTTAATCACAATGGTCTAAATCTTGGCCCGTTTCACAGGTATACTCTGTGCATTATTTCAAAGGCAATAAAGGCTTTATGTATTTTTTGACAGTCAGTAGTTGTAATTTGTGACTGGTAATGAAACTACACTCCTGGAAATTGAAATAAGAACACCGTGAATTCATTGTCCCGGGAAGGGGAAACTTTATTGACACATTCCTGGGGTCAGATACATCACATGATCACACTGACAGAACCATAGGCACGTAGACACAGGCAACAGAGCATGCACAATGTTGGCACTAGTACAATGTATATACACCTTTCGCAGCAATGCAGGCTGCTATTCTCCCATGGAGACGATCGTAGAGATACTGGATGTAGTCCTGTGGAACGGCTTGCCATGCCATTTCCACCTGGCACCTCAGTTGGACCAGCGTTCGTGCTGGACGTGCAGACCGCGTGAGACGACGCTTCATCCAGTCCCAAACATGCTCAATGGGGGACAGATCCGGAGATCTTGCTGGCCAGGGTAGTTGACTTACACCTTCTAGAGCACGTTGGGTGGCACGGGATACATGCGGACGTGCATTGTCCTGTTGGAACAGCAAGTTCCCTTGCCGGTCTAGGAATGGTAGAACGATGGGTTCGATGACGGTTTGGATGTACCGTGCACTATTCAGTGTCCCCTCGACGATCACCAGTGGTGTACGGCCAGTGTAGGAGATCGCTCCCCACACCATGATGCCGGGTGTTGGCCCTGTGTGCCTCGGTCGTATGCAGTCCTGATTGTGGCGCTCACCTGCACGGCGCCAAACACGCATACGACCATCATTGGCACCAAGGCAGAAGCGACTCTCATCGCTGAAGACGACACGTCTCCATTCGTCCCTCCATTCACGCCTGTCGCGACACCACTGGAGGCGGGCTGCACGATGTTGGGGCGTGAGCGGAAGACGGCCTAACGGTGTGCGGGACCGTAGCCCAGCTTCATGGAAATGGTTGCGAATGGTCCTCGCCGATACCCCAGGAGCAACAGTGGCCCTAATTTGCTGGGAAGTGGCGGTGCGGTCCCCTACGGCACTGCGTAGGATCCTACGGTCTTGGCGTGCATCCGTGCGTCGCTGCGGTCCGGTCCCAGGTCGACGGGCACGTGCACCTTCCGCCGACCATTGGCGACAACATCGATGTACTGTGGAGACCTCACGCCCCACGTGTTGAGCAATTCGGCGGTACGTCCACCCGGCCTCCCGCATGCCCACTATACGCCCTCGCTCAAAGTCCGTCAACTGCACATACGGTTCACGTCCACGCTGTCGCGGCATGCTACCAGTGTTAAAGACTGCGATGGAGCTCCGTATGCCACGGCAAACTGGCTGACACTGACGGCGGCGGTGCACAAATGCTGCGCAGCTAGCGCCATTCGACGGGCAACACCGCGGTTCCTGGTGTGTCCGCTGTGCCGTGCGTGTGATCATTGCTTGTACAGCCCTCTCGCAGTGTCCGGAGCAAGTATGGTGGGTCTGACACACCGGTGTCAATGTGTTCTTTTTTCCATTTCCAGGAGTGTATAAATAACTGTAAGAAGACATTCAAACTATTGTAATCGTTTGTTATTGGAAGCACCACACATGAGTGAAAAACGAATTATTAGGAACTTAAAACTGAATGAACAAGTAACAACATCCGAAAATTGAAATTAGCGACAAGTCTGAAGAAATAATTTTTTTTTTTTTTTTTGCATGCTCATGCCCTTACGGTTGACAAAAGGACAACGTAAAATAAACTACCACGCACTTTTGCTGTGACACACGCATTTTCTATTTCTCTAGTTTTGCACATCATTAGACTTTCAGTACCAATGATACATTTATCACAGTACCTGAACTTCCCAAACAGGCAGTCCAAAGTGAAAGAGATACTCTAGCACTGATTTTCTTGCCCTTACTTATTGGATATACTATACTTGATGTGAAAAGAAAAATGTGTGAATAAACTAGTCAAACGGTCTTTAATAGGATTACAACACTGGCAATCATTGGAAAACCTCCGAACACTGGAAATGAGGAAAATAGCGAAATTTTTCTGCATGTCAAATGATCTTATAATAACGGCTATAGCAACCATTAATGCAGCAGTAACGGGATCTGTTTTTAGCAAACCTTAATGTGGTTTTTTGCCCATCTGCAATGTTGTAAACAGTTCTGTTTCTTCTTTAGCGATTTTGAAACATGTAGAAACGCACTAGAATAGCATACCTAGGATATTCTACGATAAATGTGAAAATAAAACCATTACACTGTATTTAATGTCCCATTTAGAAAGTATATTTCAGTTATGATTGTATAGAGTCTTTGCTTTGTCTGGTGCACATTTTGAGTACTGAAAGAGCTTACTTTGTTTATTTCTGTTCCATATCTAATCTGCTCATAAAAGTATATGAATTTTTTCTTTTGTTCTGGTGCTACTACATACATGAACAATTTCATTACACTCAAAACTGCGATTTTTGTCTTGTACTCTGTAGCTGTCAGCGAAAATCTTTCTTTACGCAAGACACCAATTTCAGTTTTTGTTACATCGTCTCGAAATCAAAACCCAGTGCTCGATAATTAAGCACTGTGTACTTCTGTTATATCCCAAGATTAATTTTCCAGATATTTGAATGTAAATATTCCAAAAGGACTACTGCATCTACGAGAAATTTCATGAACCCCTGTAGAGGTCGTCGAATCATCCTGTCCACTAATCAACTAATACAGTTTTTAACTGTAATCGGGTAGCCGGTTCTATCGTATGATTTAGTTACATATAATTTCTTACCTTGAAATTAGATGTCCAATTTCTCCTCCTTAAACCCAGTTCTCCAATTTAGCTTCTCTGTTTTCTAAAGTCGAAAGAAATAAGCCATCGTAATTTAGCGGGAGTCAAGCTCCAAAACATGCCTCACTGGAAATAGAATTTCTCCAACAGTTCGTCAAATAATCGAGTGTAACTATTTTTTACGATCTTAAGTCCATAAATCTGATGTTCAGGCAACTGAAAGACGATAATTCGAGAAGATGATCTGGTATTGTTCTTGGAAACTATAATTCAGTCACATATATTATGTTCAAAGATATTTCTTATGATTACTTCCACGCTGGAAGTATCAAATAAAATGCTAGAAAGGCTTCAGATTTAAACAGAGCTCTTTGTTGATGCGGTACATAGATGATAATCAGAAAATAAAAGGAACTAAGATAGTAATAAATCGACCTCCAGGAGCTATTAGGAAATGTGACCCCTGATTATCAATAGAAGTGTATACTGTTAAAGTGTTGGATGTACCTTATCAAGTGAAAAAGCTAAGATTTGGCAGTGTTTGTATTAACAAAATCTTCTCATCGTAGGAATATAAAAAACACTCTCTGTCGAGACGTATATGACACACATTACTTGTAACCTCCTCCTGAATAACCACGATGTATAAAAATTAATCGAATTACCAGCCGGAAATTTTATCGTTATATTGGAGGGAAGTAGATCATGGGAGAGTGTCAAAAATGGTTCAAATGGCTCTGAGCACTATGGGACTCAACTGCTGTGGTCATTAGTCCCCTAGAACTTAGAACTACTTAAACCTAACTAACCTAAGGACATCACACACACCCATGCCCGAGGCAGGATTCGAACCTGCGACCGTAGCAGTCCCGCGGTTCCGGACTGCAGCGCCAGAACCGCTAGACCACCGCGGCCGGCTGGGAGAGTGTCGTAACACAAAGACTAATCAATGTGTTTGGAGAGATAAATCAGGCTACATGCTTACATTTACTCAACAGTCGAAAAGCGCAAAACGTTAAATTAGTAGAGAATATCGTTATACCCTATAATAATGGAATGCAAAGTAAAATTAGTTTCTTTGTCATCATTTCAGTGGGGCAAAAATATGAATTATGGGTAATAGGTCTCTAAAAATCAAAAATTGGCAACACTTCGATTCAATTTCGTTTGAAGCAGAGGGATAGAAAATATTCATGCTACTGACTATGTGAAAACTACATGCTTATGCTGATCAAAAATCAGTATGAATTTAAAAAGACAGAAAATACTTATCTAATAAAAAGTCATACCTCTTTTTTAACAGAGGAGTGTAGTTTCCTGCTAATCTCATTACAATATTCGGAATCTCTCAGCGAAAACGGGACACTATTTATTCTTCTGCTTGACAAACAAGGAGAAGATCGACCGTTCCTGACAGATTAAAACTGAGTGTCGGATGGGAACTCTAATCTGGGCCCTTTGCCCTTTGTGAACAACTGCTGTACCTACTGAGCTACACATCGGCGACTAAAGAACGACCCTCACAACACGTCCTCCACCAGTACCACATTTCCAACATTCTTAACTTCACAATGTTCTCCCACATACCATGCGGGGCTAGCACTCCCAGGAGAAAGGACAATGCGAGGACTTGGCTTAGCCACGGCTTGCAGGATTGTTTCCAGAATTAGTTTTCACTCTGTAGCGGAGTGAGTGCACATTGCATTGGATTGATCGGAGAGTTTCTTGGTGGAGACACCGTCACAGTCAGTAGCACAAGGTTCATAAACTGAAATATGTAGATATTCCTACATTACGAACGATGGAACTTTTTCCCAAACTACTACACGGTGAAGTGATACTCTGGAACAGCGTGCGGAAAAAAACAGAACACTTAAATCTTTCCGTGCAATCTCAATGACCATTCTTCCCTATGGTCGTGGGCGCCATAAAGATATTTTCGCATTTAGAGGACAAATTTCCTGATTTTCTAGGACACGCGTATTTCTAGCATTTCCCAATACATTTCCCAAACTTTTGACTTAGTTTCTGCATTATTTGATATAATACAATCAGTGCCATATCTGCTGCGAATCAGTACCATTCGTGGCGAAAGTTTAAAATAATCTTCATGTATTTCTCTGCAAACGCAACTACAATATTGAGTGTGATAGAAAAATGGAAACGTTCATCTCAGCCAAAAATTCTTTTAGTTCATTTTTCGTTCGTCATTTAGCATTCTGCAATGCGGTTGCGCCTTAGGTGTAAAAGACGCATATCTTTTCATTAGCACTGCAGTTCCTAGATTGTGCACGTGATTAATAATTTGTTTATTCAAACGACACTGAATTTCCGAAAACAAATGAATTGGGCAGTTTTTATTTAAATCAATGACAGGAGCTTTCAGCACACTGTTTTCATTGAGAAGTCTTCCTTCTATATATAGATATATAGGCGCTTCTCGCATCGCAGTAGGTAAGTGTTTTCATTTTTTATCGCAATCGATATGGAATCGTTGTGAGTGAAAACTGGTTGACCAAATCGTTTATACTTATGATATTCGAAGTAAGTAACAGAGTTGTCAACGAGAATTTTGTCGCTCACATTTAGTATGGGACTCATAATCATCATCTTCTTCTTCGTCTTCCTGTGCTCCGTCTCCCACAATGAAGTCGACTGACAGCTCACAGTGAATGATGTTAATATTTATAGCAATGCATTCCCTATGTTGGGATCCCGAGAGCAATAGCCCTGCCAGCGAGCTATGAAGCAGCAGGCGCTAGCTAGCGAGCCTTACGTTCGAGAGCTTTATCCGGTGAACAGGGAATTGCCTGGTTGCATGGGAGTTAGTAGCGAGCGAGCGAAGGCAGTGGCAGGGGAGAGTCGCTCAACTGAAAACGTAATGAAGTGAAGCTGAATTATAAAGTGTTTAGCAGCGCAGTGAGGAAAATATTGGTTGTAACAGTAATGTTGAATCATCAGTGTCAGTTCTCGAGTGTCATCAAAGAAATTAATGTGATACATTTAGATGTGTTTTCCATTGTTTGAAGATGAATAAATCAAGTTAGAGGACATCATCTTTTATTTCTTACCAGGTCTTATAGTTAATTTTTTTGCCAACAACTACAGTTACACTGAGAAGGGACAGACTACAATTGAGATGTTCTGTGCAATTGTGGCTGAAGTTAAGTATCTCACCATATAGTCCGATAGCCAACCATTATGATGACGGTCGGATCTCTAAAAATAATGGAATGGAAGATTACACCTAGCAATGACAGTATTTAAATTGTGAGGAGCCATCACATTTCTCACTTTCTTCTTCTTCTTCTTCTTGTCCAGCTTCTTTGTTTATTTATTTATTTAGCGTAAGACACAAATGACAATACAATTAGCTAAACCTGAAATAATTATATTTATTAGCAATCATCTAACGTATTTAATAGGCTATTGCTTCTCGAGTCGCCATCAGGAAATCTTCAGGTTTCCATTGAGAAGCTGTCCAAGGGCATTCTTCTATGATGTGTTTTATGGTTTGCATTTCACCACATTCGCAGAAGGACGTCGATTTCTTGTCCCATTTATGCAAGAAGTAGACACATCCATCATGCTGGGACCGTATTCTTTGTATATGGCTTTTTCTGTTCAGACATAACCTTCTGCCTGAATGCGATGCCTATTACGTTTCCTAAAGTGAAATCAAACAGTTATTTCTCCACTATCGAAACCCACAAGATCTTCGTCTTGATTTCTAACTGCTGCACTTAGTTCTGAAAACTGTTTAATCACAACTGGCATGTAGACCGGCGAATCTGATGATTCCAAAATCTTATGTCAACTTGGTAATGGGGGCCAGAATTGATGTAACATGTGTGTGTAGGAAGAGGAATATAGAACGAACACCCAGAAATGTTGCAGTAAGCGCTTAGGAGGGTAACGTTCTGAATATTTACTGAATGTTCAGCTGTCTTTAATGTTCCTTTTCTTCAATTACGTTTCTCTCAGAACGTAAGATGAGTGTTTTATTGTAGTTAATCTTAAGTTTTTAATTTTTCTTTTCTCTGCGTCATTTCGCTGTCATTCTTGACGTTGTATGACTGTCGCTGCAAAGAAGTTGGAATCAGTGACATGGAGTTCATAAGTTCCAGATTTTAAAGTAACTCTGTCCAGAATTCCCACATCGCCTAATCCATTGTAAAAGCAGAAGTGATTCTATCTCGACATAATATTCGGCGTGGAATTCTAGGTAAATATGTTGGGTAAGACAATTTTTTATGAGTAATGAGATGAATTTGATACTGATCTAAAGACAGTACTTATAATCGAGTTTTTACCCTATACATTAGAAGTTACGCTATACTCGGTGACATCGATGGTGATTTCGTCAGTATTGTGATAGAACCTTACTAATTTATCTAGGATTCGGAAAATTTAAACAAAGATAAGCATACCTCTTGGTTGATGGAAACATGTTATAGTTGTAGTTTGGCCTGTAGTTAGTGTACTGATTCCTGATGATATGGTAAGTTGCCAAAGCTATCAGAATAATAGAACATTATCTTTTTTCCTTCCAAGCTAACTAATGTGAACCGGATTAAGTTCCCGTCTGGAGATTAACAATTGTACTATCCTGTCTTTCAGGAGTTTTTCTTTAAGTGTCCCATATAGATACACCTCTAAACAGTGGTATTCCCGGATTTTTATCTATAGTTTTCTAACTCAGTGTTGGCAAGCACTTTTGGTGAAAAGACATTGTAGAAGAGAATGTATTCTTTTTATTTAGATATAGACCATATTCGTTTCCTTTTCATAAAGTTCCATTACATGATAGTGTCTTTGCATCTACGTTAGCTGTTGCTGAGCAGCTTTTGCTTCATTTACAGCCTAAACAACACCTCCTGCACATGCTGATTATCCTCCAAGTACAGATAGTGCACCAGATTTTGAATGTGACATAATATTCTATGTGTTTTGGGGATGGGTATTATACACTCCCTGTCAAGCGATTTACCTTTTGTAGCCACTTGTGAAGCAATTTTACGAACGATTTTCACAGCTGCTACGAGATTACTGGCGGACTTGGTACATTTTAGACTAGTTCGAACTGTTTTAATTTCTCTGTTCGTTATATTTTCTGCATTCTTCTTCTCCCCCTTCTTATTTTCGTCATTGTTTTCCTACCCATAGCCATTTTAACTTAAGCTTTCGTTGTACGAGTCACTGCTAAAGCAGCTAGCTTTTCTCTGCGCTTGTCGTCTTTTGCCTTCGGTCTACGCTATTCGTTTTTCTCGGTGACCGAGAAACGACGGAGAGGCTTCGTCCCGCCGTAGTCCCTAGTGGTTCACAACCCCACATCAGGCCACCTCACAGCCGCCCCACACTGAACCCAGAGATATAGACCACATAAATTAATGAGTGATGATACTGATCCCCCATGGTATACAAAACGGGTCAGATCGCTGTTGCAGAAGCAACGAAAAAAGCATGCCAAACTTCAAAGAACGCAAAATCCCCAAGGTTGACAAAGTTTTGGAGAAGTTCGACAGACAGCGCGTACTTCAATGCGAGATGCTTACAATAATTTCGACAACGAAGCTCTGTCTTGAAATCTGGTAGAAAACCCATGCATGAAGGACACCAGTAACAAGATGCTTTCAATACCTTCACTGCGCGATAACAGCGATGAAGTCACTGATGACAGTGCCACAAAAGCAGTTATTAACACGATTTTTCAAAACTCCTTCACCAAAGAAGAAGAATCAAATATTCCTGAATTCCAATGAAGAACAACTGCCAAGATGTGAAACATAGAAGTAGATATCCCCGGTGTAGTAAAGTAGCTTAAATCACTTAATAAGGGCAAGGCCTCCGATCCAGCTTGTGTACAAGTCAGGTTCCTTTCAGAGTATGCTGATCCCATAGCTCCATATTTAGCAATTATATACAACCGCTCGCTCACAGGAAGATCCGCACCTAAAGGTTGGAAAATTCCTGAAGTCACACAAATGCCCAAAAAGGGAAATACGAGTATTCCGATGAATTACAGGCACATATCACTAATTTAGATTTGCAGTAAGGTTTTGGAACATACAATGTGTTCGAACATTATGAATTACCTCTAAGAAAACGATTTATTGACACATAATCAGCATGGATTCAGAAAACATCGTTCTTGTGAAACACAACTAGCTCCTTCTACTCATGAAGTCGACAGGCGACGTCAAATCGATTGTATGTTTTTAGATTTCCATAAGGCTTTCGACACCGCTCCTCACAAGCATCGTCTAATCAAACTGCATGCTTATAGAATACCGCCTCAGTTGTGCGACTGGATTCGTAATTTCCTGTCAGAAAGGTCACAGTTCGCAGTAGTAGACGGAAAGTCATCGAGGAAAACACAAGTAATATCCGGCGTTCCCCAAGGAAGTGTTGTTCATGATATATATTAACGACATAGGATACACTCTGAGTAGCCGTCTTAGATTGTTTGCAGATGATGCTGTCATTTACCTTCTTGTGAAGTCATCAGATGAGCAAAACGCATTGCAAAGTGATTTAAATACGATATCAGTGGCAGTTGACCGTGAATAGAGAAAAGTGTGAAGTTATTCACATGAGTACTAAAAGAAATCAGCTAAATTTCGATTACGCGATAAGTCATACAAACCTGAAGGCTGAAAATTCAACTAAATACTTATGAATTACAATTACAAATAACCTAAATTGGAACGATCACATAGCTAGTGTTGTGCATAGAGCAAACCAAAGACTGCGATTGATTGGCAGAACACTTAGAAGATGCAAAGGTCTACTAAAGAGACTGCTTACACCACGCTTATCCGTCCTATTCAGGAGTATTCCTGTGCGGTGTGGGATTCGCATCAGGTGGGACTGACGGATGACATCGAAAAAGTTCAAATAAGGGCAGCTCGTTTTGTAATTTCGCGAAATAGGGGAGGTAGTGCCACCGACATGATACGTGGATTGGAGTGGCAATCATTAAGACAAACGCGTTTTTCGTTGCGACGAGATCTTTTCATGAAATTTCAATAACCGGTTTTGTTCTCCGAATGCGAAAACATTCTGTTGGTACCCATCTACATAGGGAGAAATGATCATCACGATAAAATAGGAGAAATCAGGGCTCGCACAGAAAAATTTAAGGGCTCGTTTTTCCCACGCGGCGTTCGAGAGTGGAACGGTAGAGACACAGCTTGAAGTTGGTTCATTGAACCCTCTGACAGGCACTTTATTGTGAATAGCAGAGTAATCACGCAGATGTAGATGTTTACTGTACCCATCGTATTGTGCAATCTGTGTAGTTACAACGTGCATTTCCTGATCACATGTATTCACCAACAAATGGTAAAAGATGGTGATGGAAAGAAGTTAAGCTGAATGCAGATCATGTTTCTGTTTTGCCGTCGAAAGCCGAAAAATATAAATCACTTACAAGATTGTTAAAGTAGTGCATCAGGAGAAGAGACTCAAATGTCCGGTTTATCCATTCATTAAATTTCTTGACACACTCCACTGAAAAGTATGTGCAATATCAGCAACCAGATGAACTCAAGATAATGATGACATACTATCCCAACCATCGAGAGTTCAGTATAGTTGCAAGGAATTTTCTCCCAAGAGTATGTAAGTGGTTCATGGTGTGGGTTCCTGTTGTCATGTCCTAGTTCATGAACCACGGGCAACGTATGAGTGGCCTAGTAAGTGGTCCCGACAGTCGGGATACCAGTTACTTTGGAATAAGGCTGGGCATCTCGGACGTATTCTGAGTCGTGGTCACCTTTGTGCTCATACGGCAAAGACTACCAAATCCACCGGTTAGTCCCTCAACCGTTAGGGGTAAAACTCAATGGGACTCGGGGCAAGTAAGGCTAGCAACCTGCTTCCCTGGTGCTATAAATATGAAGCTGGCAACAATCAGAGCAAAATGCCTCGGACCTTTGGAGGTGACGGAGTCCCACCTCTAACTGACAAACCAGGGACTCCTAAGATACGACTTGGCAAACAAATGGTAATGAGATTGAGAGCTACTAATATCAATGGGGGCTACTCCGGGAAGAAGGTAGAGCTGGCAGAGGCTGCAAGTAAGATGAGGCTGGACGTTTTAGCTGTTAGTGACATTCGGGTAAGGGGTGAGAAAGAAGAGGAAGTGGGAGAGTACAAGGTCTACCTGTCAGGAGTCAAAGCAGGAATAGCACAATGGTGTGTAGGGCTTTACATCAGGAAAGAAATGGAACCCAGCGTAGTTGCAATAAGGTATGTAAACGAACGACTGATGTAGATAGACTTGACAGTGTCTAGCAAGAAAATTAGGATTGTGTCAGTATATTCGCATTGTGAAGGGACAGATCAAGATAAGATGGATAGTTTTTATGATGCACTCAGTGATGTAGAGTAAAGGACAAGGACAGTGTTCTGCTCATGGGTGATTTTAATGCCAGGATTGGAAATCGAACAGAAGGGTAGGAAAATGTTATGGGTAAATTTGGAGAGGATATGGAGGCCAACAGAAACGGGAAACAACTCTTGGATTTCTGTGCCAGTACGTGCTTAGTAATCACAAACTCCTTTTTTAAACATAAGAGCATTCACCGGTATACTTGGGAAGGCAGGGGAACCAGATCTGTCATTGGCTATATAATAACAGATCAGGAATTCAGGAAGGCTGTGAGGGACACACGTGTATTCAGGGGATTCTTTGATGACACTGATCATTATTTAATCTGCAGTGAAATTGGTATTGTGAGGCCGAAAGTGCAGGAGGTCAGGTCCATATGTAGGAGAAACTTCAGGATAAGGAAATCTGGCACAAGTACATAACAGTGATCTGAGAAAGGTACCAGTTAGTTGAATGTAGTCCATTACAGTCACTGGAAAAGGAATGGACATGGTACAGGGACACAGTACTAGAAGTGGCTAAAGAATGTCTTGGAACAGTTGTGTGTAAAAGTAGGATGAAGCAAACAGCTTGGTGGAATGACACAGTCAAGGCAGCCTGTAAAAGGAAAAAGAAGGTGTATCAAAAATGACCACATACTAGAACTCAGGTAGACAGAGAAAGTTTTGTTGAAGAAAGAAACAAAGCCAAACAGATAATTGCAGCATCCAAAAATAAATCTTGGGAAGACTTTGGAAACAGGTTGGAGACTTTGGGTCAAGCTGCTGGAAAACCATGCTGGAGTGTAATTAGCAGTCTTAGAAAGGGAGGTAAGAAGGAAATGACAAGTATTTTGGACAAGTGAGGAACACTGCTGGTGAATCCTGTGGATTCCTTGGGCAGATGGAGGGAATATTTTGAAGAGTTGCTCAATGTAGGTGAAAATACGATCAATAACATTTCAGATTTCGATGTACAATGGGATAGGAATGATGATGGAAATAGTATCACATTTGAGGAAGTGGAGAAAATGGTCAATAGATTACAGTGCAATAAAGCAGATGGGGTGGATGAAATTAAGTCGGAACTCATCAAATACAGTGGAATGTCAGGTCTTAAATGGCTACACAGGATAATTGAAATGGCCTGGGAGTCGGGACAGGTTCCATCAGACTGGACAAAAGCAGTAATCACACCAATCTTTAAACATGGAAACAGAAAAGATTGTAACAACTACAGAGGTATCTCTTTAATCAGCGTTGTTGGTAAAATCTTCTCAAGTATTGTTGAAAGGAAACTGCGAGTATTAGTTGAGGACCAATTGGATGAAAATCAGTGTGGTTTTAGGCCTCTTAGAGGTTGTCAGGACCAGATCTTTAGCTTAAGACAAATAAGAGAGAAGTGTTATGAGTGGAACAGGGAATTGTATCTATGCTTTATAGATCTAGAAAAGGCATATGACCGGGTTCCTAGGAGGAAGTTATTGTCTGTTCTACGAGATTATGGAATAGGAGGCAAACTTTTGCAAGCAATTAAAGATCTTTATATGGATAGTCAGGCAGCAGTTAGAGTTGACGGTAAATTGAGTTCATGGTTTAGAGTAGTTTCAGGGGTGAGATAAGGCTGCAACCTGTCTCCACTGTTGTTCATATTATTTATGGTTCAAATGGCTCTGAGTACTATGCGACTTAACTTCTGACGTCATCAGTCGCCTAGAACTTAGAACTAATTAAACCTAACTAACCTAAGGACAACACACACATCCATGCCCGAGGCAGGATTCGAACCTGCGACCGTAGCGGTCGCTCGGCTCCAGACTGTAGCGCCCAGAACCGCACGGCCACTCCGGCCGGCTATTATTTAAGGATCATATGTTGAAAACAATAGACTGGCTGGGTGAGATTAAGATATGTGAACACAAAGTAAGCAGTCTTGCATATGCGGATGACTTAGTTGTGATGGCAGATTCGATTGAAAGTTTGCAAAGTAATATTTCAGAGCTAGATGAGAAATGTAAGAACTATGGTATGGAGATTAGCATCTCCAAAACGAAAGTAATGTCAGTGGGAAAGAGATATAAACGGATTGAGTGCCAAATAGGAGGAACAAAGTTAGAACAGGTGGACAATTTCAAGTACCTAGGATGCATATTCTCACAGGATGGCAACATAGTGAAAGAACTGGAAGCGAGGTGTAGCAAAGCTAATGCATTGAGTGCTCAGCTACTCTCTTCTGCAAGAAGGAAGTCAGTACCAAGACTAAGTTATCTGTGCACCGCTCAATCTTTCGACCAACTTTGTTGTATGGGAGGGAAAGCTGGGTGGATTCAGGTTACCTCATCAATAAGGTTGAGGTTACGGATATGAAAGTTGCTAGGATGATTGCAGATACTAGTAGATGGGAACAATGGCAGGAGGGTGTCCACAATGAGGAAATCAAAGAAAAACTGGGAATGAACTCTATAGATGTAGCAGTCAGGGCGAACATGCTTGGATGGTGGGGTCATGTTACACGCATGGGAGAAGCAAGGTTACCCAAGAGACTCATGGGTTCAGCAGTTGAGGGTAGGAGGAGTCGGGGCAGACCAAGGAGAAGGTACCTGGATTCGGTTAAGAATGATTTTTAAGTAATAGGCTTAACATCAGAAGAGGCACCAATGTTAGCACTGAATAGGGGATCATGGAGGAATTTTATAAGGGGGACTGTGCTCCAGACTGAACGCTGAAAGGCATAATCAGTCTTAAATGATGATGATGATGATGATGATGATGATGATGAGTATGTAAGCGATGAACGGATTCTGAGAGATTATCGTCTGTCCTCAGTCGAAAAGCCGTGTGGGGTAGCAGCGCGGTCGAAGGCGCCTTGTCACGGTCCGTGCAGCATCCCCCGTCGGAAGTTCGGGTCCTCCCTCGGGCATGGGTGTGCGTTTTGTCCACATCGTAAGTTAGATTAAGTAGTGTGTAGGCTTAGGAACCTATGACCTCAGCAGTTTGGTCCCTTAAGACCTTAGCACAAATTTTGAATTTTTCCGCAGTCGAAAGGTTTAAAGGTTCTTAACAAGCGAAACAGTAATATCACTCTGGACAGGAACAACTGAACCATATCCTTCGGAAGAGCCTTGGTTACCTCTCATCATGCTCTGAAGTGAGAGACATCCTACCCAAGATCGTTCCCATCCCTTTGCAAGTAGTGTTCTGTCAGCTTCCCAAACTACACAACATCCTAGTGCATCCATGTACCACGCCCAACCCCCATCAGAAATATAGTACTTGTGGCAGATCAAGGTGCAACCACCCACACACACCTCCTACTTCAATCATGTCACAGGCTTATCCTACACTGGGCCACCTATTCAAGCAGCTATGTCATATACCAACTCTGATGCAATCACTGCACAGCTTTCTTGTGTAGGTATAACTGCCAACCAGCAGTCCATAAAGATGAGAAGCCAACAGAAAACTGCAGCCAAGAAAAAAATCAGCTACCCAGAGCACAGCAGCAACTGAGCACAACACTCTCAATTTCGATGGCTGCTTTACAGGCTGGGCTATCTGGATCACTCCCTCTACCATCAGTTTCTCTGATGTATGCAGGTGGGAATTATCCTAACAACACATGCTCTGCTCCCATAATCGGCGTGGCCTCAATCTCAGGTAACCAATTCTCCCCATACCCTTCACCCAAGTTTCATCTTCCTCCATCCTGCCACACCCCTCCCAGGTCACCTTCAACAGGCGTCACTCCCCACTAGCTCCTACTGTCAAGCAGCACACTCCTAGCCTGTACACCTGTTACCACTCCCTCCCTCGTTCCTAGCTGGCTGCCTCCCGTCGAGCTGCTAGCCACCCACCCCCAGTCATTCACCCAGTCTCCTGCCTAATCCTCTACCCACGTCACCTGATACAACCCCTACTCCACTCACTGCAATGCAGCTTTGTCACTGTTAGTCCAGGTGGCACCACGTAGGGGCAAAGGCATGTGTATGATTGTGTGTGTGCGTGCGTGTGTGTGTATGTGTGTTCTCCGTGTATGTATTTTATTCTAGCTCATAAAAGGATTATTTCAACAGTTAGCAAGTTGCCTTTCTTTTACTGCGTGCCTATCAAAAACTCAACGCTTTTGCTTTTCGGGGTGAGTGGCCTTTTTGAACTTGTCATCTTTATGCAACGTTTCAAAAGTACAGTGTAATTGGCTGAGCCAAAAGCGGAAAGGGCGGCGATGAGAGGGTGCAAACTGTCGCTTGCATTAATTATAAATATGTATCTGAATGATATCAAAAGTTATTATTTTTACATAAATGAAAGTAATATCTTCTCAGTAACCTCTAAATCGTGTGCTACACCCTTAGGTTTTATAGATGAATTAGGGAATTCATTCATGGCAATTTTGTTACCCGTGCCTTTGGTCACTTTCAAAACTCAAATTGCTGTGCGGAGTGGCCACGCGGTCTGAGGGGGCCATGTCACGGATTGCACTGCACCTCCCACCGGAGGTTCGAGTCTTCCCTCGGGCATGCGTGTGAGTGTTGTTCTTAGCAGAAGTTATTTTAAGTAGTGTGTAACTCTAGGGACCGATGACCTCAGCAGTTTTGTCCCTTAGGAATTCACAACATTTGAACATTTTGAAAACTGAAATTAATAATCATATTAATTAATTTAATAAGACTGAACCTGAAATTTCTGGTGTACCCCTGTACTACCACAATAAAATAAAAACGTTGAGTAGTTGAGGGAATATGAATGAGAACAGTGGCGTATTTAAGTTTACAAAATTATGCAAAGTTTTATTAACCCTTTTTTAACTACAACTAGCTGATAAATCATTCACAAAAATGACAAAAACAAATCAGAAACGTAAAGGTGTTTGATTGGCAAAGGATAAATTTGGGCGGAAGCTGCATAAATTCTCCACTGAGTTAATCCCTTATACAGCGCAATCCGAGTTTGTTTACATGAATCAACTGTGAGGCCCAGCTCTATTTAAATGGAATGAACTACGGTCAAGTATTTCACAAGCTATGGTTCACCTATGAACAGAGAGCTGTGAATATCAATTATCGACCCAACGCTGGTGCAGCAACATTTTACCCTTTCACCTTGATTCAGCCGGCAGCAGAGAACGGCGTACTGTGGGCGAGTAGCGATGCACTGCGGCAGCTGTAATGTCCTGACACGTCCACGAAAATTTGGAAACTACGCCGTCAGTCGTCCTGATTATCAGTGCTCTGAAATCCCGGCATATTTCTGTGTGAGGTGCACCCATTCGCTGGTCTGGCCAAAGCAGTTTCACTCACAGGCACGACGGGACGTGCTGGAAATGTCAAATTTCAGACGGCCGACTCAGGACGAATAAGTTTATCCTCGTTAAGATTATAGACTAGGGATGTATTGTTCTCAAGGAATAAAAAACTCTTCTTAGGCGAGACAACAGCCCCTGATTCACAGGGGGACGCCTTTTTCCAACTTCTGAAAAAAGGCTGTTAAGCTTCCCAGAGACTTGTGGCCAGGAAGTATATGTTTTTGCCGATTTCTAAAAGAAACTGGCGACTTTCTGGTGTCAGGGGGGTTACAGTTTTGCCTCCACTAAACACGTGCGCCTGCCCCTCTGTCCACATCGTCTCAGTTTCTAACACGAGAACGCACAGAGTTGTATAGCTTTCCCACCGTTTGCACAGAGGATCAGTTTTCAGCAGTCTCTGTTAAATGGCTTCCTCCACCCACTTCCTGCTAAGTGCCATCTTCATGGTGGACTGACTGCTGCCCGGCCCAGGTAAAGTGTTGTGCGAACCAACGCCCTTCCGTCCGACCCTAAACGCTTCCCAGCATCAATCACACAGCTATATAGCTGCGCTCAGCATTCATGCCTCCCCCTGCTCTCTATCGCCTCCACCATGACCCGTCTCTACAGGTTACACAGGCAATTATAAAAACATTCTGTCCACAATTTCCTCGTGTATGAAAGTCATAAACCACACATACCGAATATAATACTGGCAACACCGAAATCATTACCTAAAATATGAACGTTAATCTGACTGGCAATGTTGTTAAAATGAGAGATTCATGCCACCTCTCAAGGACGTTTGGTTTGGTGACACACTAATTGAGAGAGGTAGAGCTTGGTGATATCATCATTCCTTGCACTCCAAAGTTGTCAAGTAACCACACTCCAGTGATGTCCTGCAATGCCCATAGCCGTACTAATCATTCAGCTTGATGGAAGATGATGGGACTTGTAACTATCAAAAACATTACTGTATAATCTATATACAGCGTGGGACGTGTACAGTGTTACATGCAGGATTACTTTTTTAACGTAACTGAGTTCGTTCCATACAAGGAAATTTGCATAAAACATGATCGAGTGTGTAAATCATCTCCTAAATACACAGCTGAGATATAAACGTATAATCGACGAGGTCATTCTATGCGCTCTCGATTCACATCACATTTATAAAACGTGCCGAAAACTGTGGTCTAAGTAGTCTTCATAACCCACTGAGGGACCTTGCATTACCTATATCTCAAGAAGTTACAAAGTGAGATAAAAACGGTTGAATTCTTGATATTTTTGGTATTTTTTATTTTAATACGCATTGAATCTGTAGGAATAGACAAAGTAAGGGATTTTTGTGGATATGATTACTGACAATAAACCATCAGTCATGGACAGAGGAAGCTGAAAATTATGTTTTTCGCGAAGTTAGTAACTGGGTATTTATCATATTAGCATGTTTCATGGCAAGTAAAACCACACACTTTCAAGATAACTGTCACCTTGAAAAAATGTTTCTCTTCGTCTAGAGAAAGTATTCAACACGAAAAATATGTTGTGTCTCTTATATGTGTCTTGCACATCACTTTTATCAGCTGACAATGCAAGCAGTCACTTTAAAATACATCCATTCTCTCACTACATTTGCTTTGAAAGTAACTCGAACTTACATTATTCAAACATATGCGTTGAATAGGCCTTACATAAGAGGTATTAGAGCGATGCAGTGACTTGCACTTCTTTCTGCCGTCATTTCCTGTTACTTAAATGTGTTCATTGTTTTAACCAGTTAACCACTCAGAGGCGTCATTCTCAAGAAATGCTCATCCATCATCATAAATATTACATCCTGCAGATGTAATGCTTTCTCAGTACATGCAGCACGCTGGACGTTGAATCTCTTTGAGCAGCTTCTGTTACATGCTACAGTGTTTTGTTTTATTTCTTTCTTTTTCTTCCAGTTCCAGCAGGTGGTTATTTATGCTACTGTGGCTGATGCTGAACATACCGATTAAAGTCACATATTCGTATAGCTATGGATCGTTGGTCATAGCGAATTAGCTTCATTTACAGACAAGAATTCACTATTCGTTAACTCTGAAAATAAAAAGAAATGTAAATATTTTAAATATTACTTACGAGTTACAGTATTAAATCTCGATTGTGTGACATAACTGTTTTACGTAAATTCTATGCATAACACGTGAGATACTAGAATGAAATACTGTGAAGAAACCAGAAGTAAAATGTCCTATTGATACTACTATTTGACACCTACACGGAATCATTTAACACTCTTAAAATTAAGCGCATAATTACTGACGAACGACTGATGACAGTTCCAGAAATTGATACACTCTGCCGAACGTCTGTGCAGTAGGACGTCCTCAGTAGGATGTGTGTAAAAAAGATAATATTCTATTTAACTGAAACATGATTCTGGATATATGCTCCACTGCAGACTCCTAACTAAGGTACGAGCATATGGGATTGGTTCCCAAGTATGTGAGTGGCTCGAAGACTTCTAAAGTAATAGAACCCAGTACGTTAACCTCGATGGTGAGTGTTCATCGGAGGTGAGGGTATCATCTGGAGTGCCCCAGGGAAGTGTGGTAGGTCCGCTGTTGTTTTCTATCTACATAAATGATCTTTTGGATAGGGTGGACAGCAATGTGTGGCTGTTTGCTGATGATGCTGTGGTGTACGGGAAGGTGTCGTCGTTGAGTGACTGTAGGAGGATACAAGATAACTTGGACAGGATTTGTGATTGGTGTAGAGAATGGCAGCTAACTCTAAATATAGATAAATGTAAATTAATGCGGATGAATAGGAAAAAGAATCCCGTAATTTTTTAATACTCCATTAGTAGTGTAGTGCTAGCACAGTCACGTCGATTAAATATTTGGGTGTAACATTGCAGAGCGATATGAGGTGGGACAAGCATGTAATGGCAGTTTTGGGGAAGGCGGATAGTTGTCTTCGGTTCATTGGTAGTATTTTGGGAAGATGTGGTTCATCTGTAAAGTAGACCGCTTATAAGACGCTAATACGACCTATTCTTGAGTACTGCTCGAGCGTTTGGGATCCCTATCAGGTCGGATTGAGGGAGGACGTAGAAGCAATTCAGAGGCGGGCTGCTAGATTTGTTACTGGTAGGTTTGATCATCACGCGAGTGTTTCGGAAATGCTTCAGGAACTCGGGTGGGAGTCTCTAGAGGAAAGGAGGCGTTCTTTTCGTGAATCGCTACTCAGGAAATTTAGAGAACCAGCATTTGATGCTGACTGCAGTACAATTTTACTGCCGCCAACTTACATTTCGCGGAAAGACCACAAAGATAAGATAGGAGAGATTAGGACTCGTACAGAGGCATATAGGCAGCCATTTTTCCCTCGTTCTGTTTGGGAGTGGAACAGGGAGAGAAGATGCTAGTTGTGGTACGAGGTACCCTCCGCCACGCACCGTATGGTGGATTGCGGAGTATGCGTGTAGATGTAGATGTAGATATGCAACAATCTAAATGTATGCATATCGAGAGAAAAACATTCAATCATCCATAAATTCCCTTGTACAATACTCGTAGACATGCTGCGCAATGTACAGTGGGGGCCGATACTGGATGGATTTATTAGAACAAAAAATTTGATTTTTATTTTTTACTTGATGTTCGTCAGTGCCTTCTTCCTGGCGGTAAGTTGCAGTGTCTCATTCACCTTGCCCAAAACCGGACAGAACCACCTTGAAACTCACGTGTTGGCCATCAGTAACTAAACTCAGGTGTTGCTGACGAGATAACGCTACCGAACTACGCGTCGTACGATCTTGAAACACGTATGTATTCAGTGTATCCATTAACAGCGATGGCGAGGCATGACAGAATCTTTGACCAGAGAGTTATTTATCGTTGCTAGTGGCTGGTTCAAAAATGGTTCAAATGGCTCTGAGCACTATGGGACTCAACTGCTGAGGTCATTAGTCCCCTAGAACTTAGAACTAGTTAAACCTAACTAACCTAAGGACATCACAAACATCCATGCCCGAGGCAGGATTCGAACCTGCGACCGTAGCGGTCTTGCGGTTCCAGACTGCAGCGCCTTTAACCGCACGGCCACTTCGGCCGGCCCACTAGTGGCTGGCTCTGAGCACTATGGGACTTAACATCTGTGGTCATCAGTCCCCTAGAACTTAGAACTAATTAAACCTAACTAACCTAAGGACATCACACACATCCATGCCCGAGGCAGGATTCGAACCTGCGACCGTAGCGGTCACGCGGTTCCAAACTGAAGCGCCTAGAACCGCACGGCCACACCGGCCGGCGTTGATAGTCTGCGCTTGACCGCGCGAGAGTTCAGTTGTAGTTGTGAGTTGGACTCAGTCGTAGTTGCGTGTAGGGAGTCGCGAGGAACAGTTGCGAGTTGGACTCAGTTCAGTTGCGTGTAGCGAGTCGGCAGGAACAGTAGTTGTGTGTGAGGAGTCGGCGGGCGTCGATATGGGTCTCTGGTCACGGTTCTGGACGAGGTATATTGTTATCGAAGGTAATGAAGCAGCATTGCGCTCGGGCAATAACATATGTTAATTGTAATTAATTGTTCAAGAATTGCCCCAATAATAATTTTCTTTTAAACTAATTGTTTTAAACAAAAAGGATTCATTTCAAGTTAAATAATATTCCCCATGCATTCCCTCCAAGAATCAGAATTAAACATGGGCCAGCATTGCACTGTGCTGTGCCGAAAATAAGAGCAGATATAGATGCAGTTTACTGAGTTAAGAATTTTGATTTTTTTATGTTCAGGTTTAATTATTGCACAGGGCCGTAGGACAGCGCAGCTGCCCTTATAAAATTTATCAGGTTCATCTTAACGTTAATTTTGTGGGGATTTAACATTTTTGCAATTTTTTATTAACATTGAGTTTTATTATTGTGGGAAGCTAACATCTGGCACTATTTGCATTTTTATTCAATTATTGTCTTTTTAAAAATTTCTCGCGGGGAAGCTACACTTTTAGCTCATTATCATTGTTTTTTATTTTCACGGGGAGGTTTCACTTGGCGACATCCGGACCAGGATCGTATTTCTTTGAGAATCTTCTGAAAAGTAGCCAGATATCTGCTCTTATTTACTAAAAAATAATTGGCATTTGGCGCAGCGCTTTCACTAATTTTGTGACTTTCTTTCCTCAGATCATCGGCAATTCGTTGCTCTTTGTTGTATTTGTATTTGTTGGATTTTGCATTGTCTTTGTCTCATTTGTGAATAATTGTGATTAGTGTAAAAATGCCGCGAAAGACTGTTAATAGTGCATCGCGAGGTATAATGAGCGGAATAACCGACTTAAATAACTTCACTGATAGTACTTGTGAAACACAGTGTATTGATGACAATCCTCCGTTTACTGACAATCAGTACGTACCGACCGCTAATAATGATTTTGATGTTAGTGATGAACAGACGAATTCAATTGTGTCCTCTGTTAATTTGACGACAATTGATGACGTGGGGCGTTCTGTTGCAATGAGTGCTGCCCAGCTTAACACAACCGGTTTGCAAAATTCACGTGACGAACAGACAAGTTTTTCTAATGAAAATGAACAGTATAATCAGAGTACGACAGATTTATTTAATTCCGAGGTAGTGACTAACAGTGCGCATCCGATCGGCAAACCTTTTGGTGAATCACAGAATGACCAAATGGTCACACAAAATGTAATAATTGCAGGTACGCCATCACACAGCACGGAGAATAGAGCCGGTAATTTTCACTGGGATCAAGTTATGGCATTTTTACGACAAATGAATGAAAAACAGAACAATCAACTTAATGAAATTAATAAAAAACAAGACAACCTTAATGAAGATAACAAACAATTTAAAGAAGATTTCAAACAACTTAATGAACAGGTCAGACAACAGAATGAAAAACAAGACAAACTTAATGAAAAATTAGACAACAATTCCAGACAGCTTAGTGAACAGATTAGAGCCGTTGCCGCGCAGTGTCATGATACTAAAGAATAGTTACGCGAGGAAATTGAGACTTGTGCTAGGAAAAGTAGTGAAGAAATTAGATCTGTTGCTCAAGAATTAAGAGATATGCAAACAGCTGCAACAGAAACACTTAGAGACGAAATTAGCGGAGTCGCTAAACAATGCTCCGAAAAAGCAACAGTTACGCGACGAGTTTAAAGTAATGACAGCAGAATTTTCGCGCACACTGGATGCGAAAGTAGACGAGAAATTCGAACAACAGAACAGTCAAATTGACGAACGTTTTAATCTTCACATACAAAACAGTGATACGCGTTTCCGTAAATTTATACAGGATCAGAATAAAGTAAAACGACAAGTCATGGAAACAATCACCGCACAGAGACAAGTACATAAACGTAAATTGTTTGCGAAAGCAAAAACATAAGTCGACAACAATATTGCTACAGTGTCCGACGAAATTAATAACATCAAACAGTTGAACACCGAATTACGTGATGAAATTTCTGATCTTAAATCAAAAACAGATACACACACAGTAGATATTCAAACTCGAACAATTAGAACTAACACAGGATTCCGATGACATCAAAGCTGACGTTAAAAAACTGAAAGAAATCACACGTAAATTACAAAAACAGATTAATGCTTCTGACAGTAAAAATGATGATCAGGCAAAAATACTGACTGAAAAACATGATGAATTGGCCAGTCGTATTGATGTTATCGAAAGTAATAATGACAACAAATCAGACGATACTGCACCGATTTCGTTTAACCAAACAACTGAATTTCAGAATTTACAGCAGACAATCAATGAGATCGATTCATCTAATAATACATTACGTAGAAAGTTGTCAAGTTTACAGCAAGAAGTAACAGAGATGAAAAATATTTCAGTTAATAACACATCACAGCAGACGCCACTTTGCGAACATTTGTCAGATTCACACAGCGCGTATAATTTGGGTAATCTACAGAGAGTACGTGACTTAGATTCCGAACAGTCACAGTCAAACAGATTCCCATACAATCCTGAACCTGTTCTGTCATGTTGTTGTTGTTGTGGTCTTCAGTCCTGAGACTGGTTTGATGCAGCTCTCCATGCTACTCTATCCTGTGCAAGCTTCTTCATCTCCCAGTACCTATTGCAACCTACATCCTTCTGAATCTGCTTGGTGTATTCATCTCTTGGTCTCCCTCTACGATTTTTACCCTCCTCGCTGCCCTCCAATGCTAATTTTGTGATCCCTTGATGCCTCAGAACATGTCCTACCAACCAAACCCTTCTTCTAGTCAAGTTGTGCCACAAACTTCTCTTCTCCCCAATCCTATTCAATACCTCCTCATTAGTTACGTGATCTACCCACCTTATCTTCAGCATTCTTCTGTAGCACCACATTTCGAAAGCTTCTATTCTCTTTTTGTCCAAACTGGTTATCGTCCATGTTTCACTTCCATACATGGCTACACTCCATACAAATACTTTCAGAAACGACTTCCTGATACTTAAATCTATACTCGATGTTAACAAATTTCTCTTCTTCAGAAACGCTTTCCTTGCCATTGCCAGTCTACATTTTATATCCTCTCTACTTCGACCATCATCAGTTATTTTACTCCCTAAACAGCAAAACTCCTTTACTACTTTAAGTGTCTCATTTCCTAATCTAATCCCCTCAGCATCACCCGATTTAATTTGACCACATTCCATTATCCTCGTTTTGCTTTTGTTGATGTTCATCTTATATCCTCCTTTCAAGACACTGTCCATTCCGTTCAACTGCTCTTCCAAGTCCTTTGCTGTCTCTGACAGAATTACAATGTCATCGGCGAACCTCAAAGTTTTTACTTCTTCTCCATGAATTTTAATACCTACTCCGAATTTTTCTTTTGTTTCCTTTACTGCTTGCTCAATATACAGATTGAACAACATCGGAGAGAGGCTACAACCCTGTCTCACTCCTTTCCCAACCACTGCTTCCCTTTCATGCCCCTCGACTCTTATAACTGCCATCTGGTTTCTGTACAAATTGTAAATAGCCTTTCGCTCCCTGTATTTTACCCCTGTCACCTTCAGAATTTGGAAGAGAGTATTCCAGTTAACGTTGTGAAAAGCTTTCTGTAAGTCTACAAATGCTAGAAACGTAGGTTTGTCTTTCTTAATCTTTCTTCTAAGATAAGTCGTAAGGTTAGTATTGCCTCACGTGTTCCAACATTTCTACGGAATCCAAACTGATCTTCCCCGAGGTCCGTTTCTACCAGTTTTTCCATTCGTCTGTAAAGAATTCGCGTTAGTATTTTGCAGTTGTGGCTTATTAAACTGATAGTTCGGTAATTTTCACATCTGTCAACACCTGCTTTCTTTGGGATTGGAATTATTATATTCTTCTTGAAGTCTGTGGGTATTTCGCCTGTCTCATACATCTTGCTCACCAGATGGTAGAGTTTTGTCATTACTGGCTCTCCCAAGGCCATCAGTAGTTCTAATGGAATGTTGTCTACTCCCGGGGCCTTGTTTCGACTCAGGTCTTTCAGTGCTCTGTCAAACTCTTCACGCAGTATCTTATCTCCCATTTCATCTTCATCTACATCCTCTTCCATTTCCATAATATTGTCCTCAAGTACATCGCTCTTGTATAAACCCTCTATATACTCCTTCCACCTTTCTGCCTTCCCTTCTTTGCTTAGAACTGGGTTGCCATCTGAGCTCTTGATATTCATACAAGTGGTTCTCTTCTCTCCAAAGGTCTCTTTAATTTTCCTGTAGGCAGTATCTATCTTACCCCTAGTGACACAAGCCTCTACATTCTTACATTTGTCCTCTAGCCATCCCTGCTTAGCCATTTTGCACTTCCTGTCGATCTCATTTTTGTGACGTTTGTATTCCTTGTTGCCTGCTTCATTTACTGCATTTTTATATTTTCTCCTTTCATCAATTAAATTCAATATTTCTTCTGTTACCCAAGGATTTCTATTAGCCCTCGTCTTTTTACCTACTTGATCCTCTGCTGTCTTCACTACTTCATCCCTCAAAGCTACCCATTCTTCTTCTACTGTATTTCTTTCCCTCATTCCTGTCAATTGTTCCCTTATGCTCTCCCTGAAACTCTCTACAACCTCTGGTTCTTTCAGTTTATCCAGGTCCATGTCCTTAAATTCCCACCTTTTTGCATTTTCTTCAGTTTCAATCTGCAGTTCATAACCAATAGATTGTGGTCGGAATCCACATCTGCCCCTGGAAATGTCTTACAATTTAAAACCTGGTTCCTAAATCTCTGTCTTACCATTATATAATCTATCTGATACCTTTTAGTATCTCCAGGATTCTTCCAGGTATACAACCTTCTTTTATGATTCTTGAACCAAGTGTTAGCTATGATTAAGTTATGCTCTGTGCAAAATTCTACAAGTCGGCTTCCTCTTTCATTTCTTCCCCCCAATCCATATTCACCTACTATGTTTCCTTCTCTCCCTTTTCCTACTGACGAATTCCAGTCACCCATGACTATTAAATTTTCGTCTACCTTCACTACCTGAATAATTTCTTTTATCCCGTCATACATTTCATCAATTTCTTCATCATCTGCAGAGCTAGTTGGCATATAAACTGGTACTACTGTAGTAGGCATGGGCTTTGTGTCTATCTTGGCCACAATAATGCGTTTACTATGCTGTTTGTAGTAGCTAACCTGCACTCCTTTTTTTTATTCATTATTAAACCTACTCCTGCATTACCCCTATTTGATTTTGTATTTATAACCCTGTAATCACCTGACCAAAAGTCTTGTTCCTCCTGCCACCGAACTTCACTAATTCCCACTATATCTAACTTTAACCTATCCATTTCCCTTTTTAAATTTTCTAACCTACCTGCCCGATTAAGGGATCTGACATTCCACGCTCAGATCCGTAGAATGCCAGTTTTCTTTCTCCTGATAACGACGTCCTCTTGTTGTAGTCCCCGCCCGGAGATCCGAATGGGGGACTATTTTACCTCCGGAATAATTTACCCAAGAGGACTCCATCATCATTTAATCATACAGTAAAGCTGCATGTCCTCGGGAAAAATTACGGCTGTAGTTTCCCCTCGCTTTCAGCCATTCCCAGTACCAGCACAGCAAGGCCGTTTTGGTTAATGTTACAAGGCCAGATCAGTCAATCATCCAGACTGTTGCCCCTGCAACTACTGAAAAGGCTGCTGCCCCTCTTCAGGAACCACATGTTTGTCTGGCCTCTCAACAGATACCCCTCCGTTGTGGTTGCACCTACGGTACGGCCATCTGTATCGCTGAGGCACGCAAGCCTTCCCACCAACGGCAAGGTCCATGGTTCATGGGGGAAGTGTTCCGTCATACAGAGACGATAATTTTGATTACAAACATTTTCTGTCAGTGAGAAAATGTAAAGTGTTTAAAAAATGACAGAACACAGATTCACCCACTGGATTGGATACAACAATTTAGCTTTGCTTTTCCACCGACTTGGCCCGTAACGCATAAACTTGAATTTATTTGCAGTTTTTTGGAAGGCGAACCGGCAACTCGTATGAGACCGATCGCGAGGCAATGCTATTCGGTAGAAGAGTTTCAGAATGCTTTTCTGTCAGCGTATTGGTCGAAGACGACACAGCGCGGAATTAAGGATCAATTAATAAGTTTACCAAATTATGAGAACTCAAACTTTCCCAGTGTCACGCAATTTTTTGAGCACATGGTCCAACAAAACCAGTACCTAAGTGAACCTTATAGTGAATCTGCACTTATTCAATTATGTATCTCTAAATTACCACGGTCATTAAGAGTGTCACTTTTAACGGGCCAGCAAAGGAAAACATTTCGGCATTCAGAGATCTGTTACAGCTTTTGGAAGTACAGCAATCGGATTATTCTTTCATTAACAAAAATTTTTCTTATAATAACCAAGGTCAACAAACGTACAGCAATTACGATCAGCCACGTAATTTCAATAGCAAAGGTAACAGACGCTTTAGGAACGACAACCACCAAAACTTTAATAGCAGACAAAATTTTGATTATCAGTATCGACAAAATTATCAGCAAGAGGAACCACATTTTAGTAACAATTAACGTTTTTCTCCGCAACAACATCAAAGGCAGCCGGTTAGCATACCTAACCAACAATACAGTGTGCAAGCTCAGCCAGGCTTTAATGTTTCGCCGCGTGGACGTATAGTCCCTGGTACAAGAAATAGTAACGCGCGGCAGCAAAGAAACAACTACGTACAGAAAACACAGTATTTCAATTCCTATCGCAATGCACCGTATAGGAAAGACTATCACGACAGACGTAAAAACAATGAGCACAATTATTAGCGTACGTATAATAACAGTCGGTTTTACGAGCAGCAAAATGATCAGCAACAACATATTCTCATGAATGAACCCGACAGTAGGTATCATCCAGAACGTAATACGTCTGGAAGAAATAACAGAACATTTCAAATAGTCGAAATGCCACAGAATCCTCCTGAAAATAATAACACGTCAGATAGAATCTGACTAGAAACTGTACAGGTCGCATCTTCCAGTAACACAAGCACTACTTTAGACACGCAGAATGTTGTTCACGAAAATGTTATTACTTTTGACGACATCCGAGACACTCTTTTACAGGAAAGACCAGTTGTTCAGAAAACCATTTCACATCCTGTCATCGAAATTAAAATTGGTTCATCGAGATTTTCAGCAGTAATCGATTCTGGATCACCTATGTCAGTAATAAATGAAGAAACTTTCAACGAGTGTAACAAAGGAAATACCTATCCTACATTACCATTAGGCAAAACGAAAGTGAAAGGAGCAGTATCGAGTAAAGGAGTAGATGTAAAATTACAGACGCATTTATCATTTTGTATTGCAGGTCACACATTTCACTCAAGTTTTTGGATTGTTCCTTTATTGACAACAGACGTTATTTTAGGTACGAATTTTCTGGTACAACACGACGCAGTTATTGATTTTCAAAATTCCTATTTAATGTTGAAGGATGAAAATGTACAATTGGCTTTAGAATTTCAGCACTCTTTATCTGCGGAAGAACAGACAATTAATCGCACAGAGGTCATTTCCGTATCACGTAACATAGACTGTAATCCCACATTGTTCACAGATACGTACGTACATAACTATAATACTCCAGACGAAGCTGACTACGACGTTATGCAGATGATTTATGATAAAGTTAAACAGAGCAGTGCAAATACAGACGACGAACGCACGCAACTACACAAAATTCTTTTACAGCAAGCTCCAGTTTTCGACAACATTCCTGGCACTATGTCCGGTTTTATGTATGAATTTCAAGTCAAACAGCACGACACTTTTAAAGCAAAGCATTATCCCATTCCATATATCCACAGAGAACAAGTTAAAAAAGAATTGCAAGATATGCTCGACCAAGGAATTATAGAACCTGCAGTTAGTCCGTACATAAACCCGATACATATTGTTAAGAAAAAAGATGGCTCACTTCGCCTCGTACTTGATTCACGTCACATCAATGACATAATTATTAATGAAACAGATCGACCACAGACAATAGAGGAACTTCTACAGAAATTTCACGGTACTGCTATTTATTCTACATTAGATCTAAAATCGGGATGTTGGCAAATTCAGTTCCATCCGAACTGCAGAAAGTACACAGCGTTTCTCTGTTTTGGCGACTGTTATCAATTTTGCAAATTACCATTCGGTTTAACTATTTCTTCTGCAGCTTTTATTCGCGGTTTGAACACAATACTTTCGACAGAACTTAAAGACAGAATTACAACGTACATAGACGACATTCTCAACGCAGAAACTAACTGGACTGAACACAATCTGATTCTTGAACAACTGTTGCAAACGTTTCGTGCACAAGGACTCACAGTTAATCTCAGTAAATCGTATTTTGGTAAAACTTCTATAAAATTTCTTGGACACGTAATTTCAGCAGAAGGCATTGCGCCTGATCCGGAAAAACTTCAAGCTTTACGTGACATTACTGTTCCTACGACGAAGAAACAACTACGCAGCTTTTTGGGAATAATTAACTTTTTTCGTAAATTTATTCATCACTCTGCTTTAGGCACACCTAGATTATGCCAATTGACAGGTAAAAACACTATTTGGTCCTGGGATAAGCAAGCACATTCTGAATTTATGAACCTGAAACATGCTTTGTTGAATGCACCACTTTTATCGCACCCAGATCTTACCAAAAATTTTTCCATTGCCACCGACAGTTCCAACACCCCTTTAGGAGTACATATTTTTCAGGAAATTGAAGAAGATGGTTCTACAATAATTAAAAACATCGCATTTGCAAGTCGCATTTTGTCACCTGCTGAACGAAATTATTCTGTTACAGAACTGGAAACATTATGTGTTGTTTGGGCTTTTACGAGATTTCGGCATTTTCTTTATGGAAGACACACTACAGTTTACACAGACCACAGAGCTATACAATTTTTACTTTCCGCTAAATTTACTCACGACAGGTTAAGTAGATGGAAGCTTTATTTGCAGGAGTTTAATTTCACAATTGTTCACATTCCCGGCACACAAAATGTTGTGGCAGACGCACTATCTCGTTCTCTCAGCAACAATCAGCAAGACATCGCAACCAACTTCTGCAAAGCAAATTTCAGCGTCATGTACATTCAACAAGTTGCATTTGAAAATTTCATTTCGTCGTCATTACAGGACATAGCACAAGAGCAAAATAAGGACAACGTATGGAAAGAGATTAAAGACTTCTGGCAAGATAGGAATAATGTTACGATTAGAAACCATTACACTGTACGCAATGACATTCTATTTCGCCGCTCTCATCCTGACAGCAACATTTGGTTATTATGCATTCCTGACGAACTTGTTAACAAATTAATCTGGTATACTCATTTAAGTTATGCACATTACGGAGCTAGAAAATGTTTTCTTATACTGAGACAGAACTGTTATTTTTCCAACATGGAGAAACGTATACGACGAGTTTTAGCGTCATGTAAAACCTGCCAGATAGCTAAGTCAGACACAACTTCACATATTCCTCCATTATATCCCATTGTACCTGTTAAATTGAGACATATGGCCGCTGTAGACATTTTTGGTCCGATTCCCAGAACTAATAGAGGTTTTTGTTACATCTTTGTCGCTGTTGAACTTACTTCAAAATTTGTTACCTTCACTCCGTTACGCAAAGCTACTGCTAAAACTGTTTCGAAAGCTTTTGTAAAACATTTCCTATTTCATGTAGGGCATGTGATGAGAGTAATTTCCGACTATGGACCACAATTTCGATCTGCTATAAGGACACGTATGTTACGAGCTAGAAACATTTCTCCGATATATACACTCCTGGAAATTGAAATAAGAACACCGTGAATTCATTGTCCCAGGAAGGGGAAACTTTATTGACACATTCCTGGGGTCAGATACATCACATGATCACACTGACAGAACCACAGGCACATAGACACAGGCAACAGAGCATGCACAATGTCGGCACTAGTACAGTGTATATCCACCTTTCGCAGCAATGCAGGCTGCTATTCTCCCATGGAGACGATCGTAGAGATGCTGGATGTAGTCCTGTGGAACGGCTTGCCATGCCATTTCCACCTGGCACCTCAGTTGGACCAGCGTTCGTGCTGGACGTGCAGACCGCGTGAGACGACGCTTCATCCAGTCCCAAACATGCTCAATGGGGGACAGATCCGGAGATCTTGCTGGCCAGGGTAGTTGACTTACACCTTCTAGAGCACGTTGGGTGGCACGGGATACATGCGGACGTGCATTGTCCTGTTGGAACAGCAAGTTTCCTTGCCGGTCTAGGAATGGTAGAACGATGGGTTCGATGACGGTTTGGATGTACCGTGCACTATTCAGTGTCCCCTCGACGATCACCAGTGGTGTTCGGCCAGTGTAGGAGATCGCTCCCCACACCATGATGCCGAGTGTTGGCCCTGTGTGCCTCGGTTGTATGCAGTCCTGATTTTGGCGCTCACCTGCACGGCGCCAAACACGCATACGACCATCATTGGCACCAAGGCAGAAGCGACTCTCATCGCTGAAGACGACACGTCTCCATTCGTCCCTCCATTCACGCCTGTCGCGACACCACTGGAGGCGGGCTGCACGATGTTGGGGCGTGAGCGGAAGACGGCCTAACGGTGTGCGGGACCGTAGCCCAGCTTCATGGAGACGGTTGCGAATGGTCCTCGCCGATACCCCAGGAGCAACAGTGTCCCTAATTTGCTGGGAAGTGGCGGTGCGGTCCCCTACGGCACTGCGTAGGATCCTACGGTCTTGGCGTGCATCCGTGCGTCGCTGCGGTCCGGTCCCAGGTCGACGGGCACGTGCACCTTCCGCCGACCACTGGCGACAACATCGATGTACTGTGGAGACCTCACGCCCCACGTGTTGAGCAATTCGGCGGTACGTCCACCCGGCCTCCCGCATGCCCACTATACGCCCTCGCTCAAAGTCCGTCAACTGCACATACGGTTCACGTCCACGCTGTCGCGGCATGCTACCAGTGTTAAAGACTGCGATGGAGCTCCGTATGCCACGGCAAACTGGCTGACACTGACGGCGGCGGTGCACAAATGCTGCGCAGCTAGCGCCATTCGACGGCCAACACCGCGGTTCCTGGTGTGTCCGCTGTGCCGTGCGTGTGATCATTGCTTGTACAGCCCTCTCGCAGTGTCCGGAACAAGTATGGTGGGTCTGACACACCGGCGTCAATGTGTTCTTTTTTCCATTTCCAGGAGTGTATATCCAGGTACCATGCTTCTTCGAACCCTTGTGAACGAATAATGAAAGAAATTGGTAAACTGTGTAGAATTTACTGCCATAAAAGACATATTGATTGGGACACACACATACTCTCATTCCAAGATGTAATTAATTCCATACCGAATGAATCTACTATGCTATCTCCGTCTGTTATACTGAAAAATGTTGAACCACATAACAAAATTAAAGAATTAGTAACATTTCCTACATCTCTTCGACAACGACACCATGAAATAATTGACATTGCGCTGAACAACATCAAACGTGCCGCAGAGCGCCGGAGAAGACAGCAAAAACGGGTTTGTATACGCCGTGACTTTCACATTGGACAGAAGATATTAGTACGTACACACCATTTATCTAATAAAGGAAAAGGTAGGTGCAGTAAATTTGAACTTCTATACGCAGGACCATATCGGATTCGCAACATTCCTCACTCGAGTGTTGTACACGTCGAAACTTTGAGAACCAGAAAATCGAAAGGAAACCACCACTGGTCAAACATCAAACCTTTTATTGAATGAAGATACTTTATGATTTAACACGCTATAATGCCATTTGCTAATTTTATGATCACTTATGCAATTATATTCACATGACTACTTATTGATGATTATCGTATTTTTTCTTGGCAAGTGCCCGGCAAGGTAAGGTTAGCAGGTCGCTTTTCTTGTCGTTACACATCAGACCGTGCATATTTTTCCAGATGAATTTACACATTTTATGACCATTTATGCAATTACATTTATGTGATTACTTACTGATGACTGTCGTATTTTTTCTTGGCAAGTGCCCGGCAAGGTAAGGTTAGCAGGTCGCTCTTCTTGTCGTTACATATCAGACTGTGCACAATTTTCCAGATAAAATTACGTATGCTATGAATAATTATGCAATTTTATCTAGTGACATATTAATTTTATTAAATTCTCTCTCCATTAAAGTCTTTAATTCTCGCCTCTATTAACTACACAACATACAAGCTGAACTCAAAGAAGGTCACATTTCTTGTCATCATTTTTTTTATGTATGTACGATTGTTTTCATATTTTGTTTGTATGCACTGTGAAATAGTTAAGATATAACACACACCAGTTGACTTGGACATTTTTGCCCTATGATATCTCAACATTGTGACTGTTTTACATTTTTTACTGCTGCATTGTGATATTCTGTGTACATTTTTGCATTTGAACACTGTCTATTTTTTTGACATATTACGTTTTCTGTCATGTTATGCTGTATGCTTAATTATGTTACCATAAACCAATCATTATTTAGTGAGTATATGATTTAAATGCAAGACATTAATCTTTGTTCATCAATTTCAGAAAGAAATGATGCGTAAAAGAAATAAATTAAACAGAAATGGGAATTTCACCTTCGGAATGAACGAAAGAAGATGCAAACCTCGTGATGAAGAGTAAATGGTTCAGGATTAACAAGCATTAACAAGAATATACTATACACATCGTAGAATAGCAGTCTTAACTAATTTTTTCTTTCAGAATACGAGGCGATTGATGCAGGCTGTCTGACAGAACTACACATCTTAGTTTTAGTGATGAAATATGATAGAAATAAGGAATAGTTGTATAATGAGTAATGAAGTGATTTTTTTTTGCAGATGATAATGAATGGTGATGAATAATGATGAAGAATATGCTACTATGAATAATGAAGTTTTTCTTTACAGGTGATGATAATAATGGGGTTATGATAATATAGATAATGAAGTGATGGATAATGAAGTTTTTTCTTTACAGATGAGGATAATGTTGAAGTTATGTATTTATGCTATGTAGTTATTTAAGTATTTGTTGCAGTTCGTTTTGACAGTATGTGTTATATTGCATAGTGGGATGACTGAAGGTTTTGGAAAGGACAGCTATGGAACACATTTTTTATACACATTTCACTACCTGTTAATTCTAAGTTCACTACTTTTCAGCATAATATGCGTTTCTTCTTTCAGTTTAATAATCCATTTTGTATTTTTTGCAGGAGAAATCATTCATGAAATTAATGTGTTATAAGCAGTTGGTCGTTAAACCTGTGTCACTTATGAATGTGATTACATATACTCTATTTGTTTCATAATCTTGCTACAGCTGACTCATGACGAATGACGTTACACATTTTCATTTACAGCAACAAGCCAAAAGCAATTTTTTTTCTTTCCCCTCTAATTACCCAACGCAATGCATTGCTAACAAAAAATGTATTACCATTCCCAAATAATGATACCAGTTTAAGAAAGTTCTGAGTATTACTGCTCAGCTCTGAATAGTATGTCACTTGCATAATGAATAATAATGCTTTGTAACTGGGAAATGAATGCTACTGATTACTGTATTGAAGTGAGCAATGATTAACTATGAACATTATTCTGTAATACTATGTTATTGACTACCTCCTGTTTTAAGTTATGACTTCTGATGACTTATAATTAGAAAATGAGTGCCTATGTTCTCTGTAAATCATTATATGAATATTATTATTATGTAATGACTTCTGATGATTTATAATTAGGAAATGAGTGCCAGTGTTCTCTGTAAAGCACCACATGAATATAATGACTTCTGATGATTTGTAATTAGGAAATGTGTACCAATGTTCTCTGTAAAGCACCACATGAATATAATGACTTCTGATGATTTGTAATTAGGAAATGAGTGCCTATGTTCTCTTTAAATCATTATATGAATATTATTATGTAATGACTTCTGATGATTTGTAATTAGGAAATGAGTACCAATGTTCTCTGTAAAACACCGCATTTATACTTCTGATGACTTGTAATTAGGAAATGAGTGCCAATGTTCTCTGTAAAACACCATATGAATATTATGACTTCTGATGATTTATAATTAGGCAATAAGTGCCAATGTTCTCTGTATAACGCCAATTTATGAACATTATGCTGTAATACTACATACATGGTACAGAAATGTTCAATAACTGGGCAATGAATGCCGCAAACTACTAATGTAATTCTCAGTGAAGACTAATATGTGACTTAATGTCCTTCACCTTGTGGCCTAACTACCCTGAATTACTGCAATATCCGTTTATCCTGTATATCCTCTTGATCATGGAGCACTATATTTGGTTTTTGCACTAATTCTACGTTGGTGTACCTTACAAGAACGTGGTGTTGACACGACATGCTGTCCACCACCTTGAGCGATGTAGGTGTTATTTTGGTGCCACTGTTTGGTGTACCTAATGTACTGCCAAAATGATAACATGGAATACTACTACGACATTTCAGTGTCTTGGCTACGCTGATAAATACTTCTGGGAAAAGAACTTCAGATTGTTCCACTTGGTGTTGTGCTACAGTAGAAAGATATGGACTTTCAGTGCAGCTGCGTGCAACCTAAAGTGCTACAACCATGATGCAATCCTTCCCTTTCCTATCCTAATTCTTGTAACATAGTGAAAATCATTTTTTGCTAATATGATTTATATTCATGTCCAATACATTTTTTTTTGATTTGCTGATATATTCTGAATTATAGTGCGTGTGCACTTTTGTCATTTTTCTAACATGATTTCTACTCATTGTATGTACATTTTTTTTCATTTGCTGATATGTTGTGAACTACAGTACATGTGCACTTATGTCATTTGTCAATGAGATTTGTACTCATTATATCTATTTGTTGTGAAGTATTTTTCAGTGCATGAGCACTTATGTCATTTGTTAATATGTTTTTTGCTGAACTTCAGTGATGTGCACTTTTATCATTTCGCAATATGATTTGTACTCGTTGCCTAGACATTTGTGATTTCCTGATCTGTTCACTACTTTAGTAAGTGTGCACCTTTGTCATTTATCTATATGATTTGTATATACATTTTTCTGATTTGCTGATATGTTCTGTACTCATTGTATATATATTTTTGTCATTGTCTGAAATGTTGTGTACTCGGTGCATGTGCACCATATTTACTTCATGTTCTATATCTGTATATTCTCTGTTTGTAAAATTAATTAGTTAAGAAAAAATTTGTTGCTCATGGCAAGTCCAAATGACTCACCATCGGTGCCAAATTTTTGCCCCCCCCCCCCCCCCCAAGTGGAGGGTTATGAAACACGTATGTATTCAGTGTATCCATTAACAGCGATGGCGAGGCATGACAGAATCTTTGACCAGAGAGTTATTTATCGTTGCTAGTCTGCGCTTGACCGCGCGAGAGTTCAGTTGTAGTTGTGAGTTGGACTCAGTCGTAGTTGCGTGTAGGGAGTCGCGAGGAACAGTTGCGAGTTGGACTCAGTTCAGTTGCGTGTAGCGAGTCGGCAGGAACAGTAGTTGTGTGTGAGGAGTCGGCGGGCGTCGACATGGGTCTCTGGTCACGGTTCTGGACGAGGTATATTGTTATCGAAGGTAATGAAGCAGCATTGCGCTCAGGCAATAACATATGTTAATTGTAATTAATTGTTCAAGAATTGCCCCAATAATAATTTTCTTTTAAAGTAATTGTTTTAAACAAAAAGGATTCATTTCAAGTTAAATAATATTCCCCATGCATTCCCTCCAAGAATCAGAATTAAACATGGGCCAGCATTGCACTGTGCTGTGCCGAAAAATAAGAGCAGATGTAGATGCAGTAAAAATAAGAGCAGATATAGATGCAGTTTACTGAGGTAAGAATTTTGGTTTTTGTGTTCAGGTTTAATTATTGCACAGGGCCGTAGGTCAGCGCAGCTGCCCTTATAAAATTTATCGGGTTCATCTTAACGTTAATTTTGTGGGGACTTAATATTTTTGCATATTTTTATTATCATTGAGTTTTATTACTGTGGGGAGTTTACATTTGGGCCAATATTATTCTTTAATTTTGCAAGGAGGTTACGCTTGGCTCATTTTTATTATTCAGTTTTATGAGAAGACAAAATCAGGCACATTTTCATTAACATTATCGTTGTCTCTTAATTTCACGGGTAGGTTACAATCTGACAGACCAATAGGGAGGTTTGGAGGTGGTCAAGTGGGGGTGGAACCGCGGCCGGCTGCCGGGAGCGGACACGCCGTTCGCTCTCTTCTTCTGGCAGCTTCCAAACCGATCAGACGCCCTCCTCACCTGCTCTCTTGGGCGGCTGCCCATTCAGTCTCAACGGCTTCTCCAGGCCTGCCTTTCTTTACGGCATTAACACTTCATACAGTTTAAACTATGTTTTATTCTTCACCTTTGTTAACGTTTCCTCTGACACAGTTTCAATGCCTCTAAAGCTTGATAAATCTGCCACCTACTGAGCGCAATTTATTTTTTCTAGCAATCAATATTGAAGCATTTTCAAACGATAAATTTTGCTCTTAAGTGACATAGTAATTTCTAGAAACGCAGGAAAATGCACAACTCCAATACATCGGGAGAACATAGAAAAGTTGAAACGAAAGTAGGGTACTTTGTTTCGACAGCTATGGCGCAGAAAACTACAAAATGCGTAACAGTAAAGCTTACATAATCAGGTTATGTCATATCTGGCTTGTAAAAAAGTACAGTTTTAGAGTGGAACGGCTTTTGGAGTTGAAAGAGTGTGGAGAAACAGAGAAGGGGAACGGCTGGGTCAACAAATCAAAATTGATCTAATAGAGCTTCTGAACGAACTGCACTGGGTGGTTATTTTCAGACAAGAGGTCTGCCAGATGTTGCCATATGGTTAAAGAATGTTTTGGAAACAATTCCTATAAGCAAGACAGACATATGAATGGATAGCCAAAGACGGCCGGGGATTACGAGACATGCGGACGACCGACATTTGTTGTTATACACGATATTTGTTGTTACACACTGGAAGGAACAGAACCACCATTCCACCCAATGAGTATACCTCACTGTCATAGTAGAGTACGTTCTTTCTTTTCAAGCTATTAGCACTGACGTTTCTGCTGACAGCAAGAGGAATCATCCATGCTCAACTTCACAGTGGAAGAATTCATCTAACGCAAATACACCGACGATAGCAGATTGTCCTTGAAACGACTCACGATGGCATAGTGTTTATGAAGGTGGTCATCAAAGCAACCTCTTTAAAAGTTTTTATTAATCTTGTTCATCTGTCTCCTCGAACATCCATCAAAGGAAGAGCAGTCGAACAGTGCGTAGACAAGGGACCTCCTCAGTCCGCAACATACACGTTGCGGAAGATACTTCCATTGTCGACGTACCAGTCGCCGACCACATGCACCGCTCACTCTATGCAGACGACATGTCAGTCTTCAGATGGAGCACGAACGCCGCTAAGTCCAGGATGCCATTAATCACCCTGCATTGTCGTTTGGGTTCAATACTGACAACATAAAGCCGCTATCATCCGCCTACGGAACAAACCGACGAACTTACGGCTCATCGACGCTTGTGAAACTCCAGTGCGAAACCTCGACATCACGTTGGACACCCTGTCAACGTAGCGCCAGCATGTCCAGGAACTTCGAAGGAGATACTGAGCTCCAGCTAGGGCTTCTGCACGCTGCTACACTCACGGTCTACGATACCACCACATCTTGGCCTCCTCTTGCACAAGTTGCTGCTCCGACAGATTCTGAAGCACGCTGGCGTAATCTAGAGGAACGCATCTCCTACAGAAATCTGTAATTGCGTACTGCGACAGGTACTACATACGCCAAGAGAATTCTGCAAAGTGTAAATGCAGCGAGTCACAGACGTTCCCTCATGTAAGGAATATCTTGCGGAAGATTGCACGATTCTTGTAGGAATAGTCACGGCAGTTCCAGAACCGCCACATCCAGCCTCTAGGACAATAATTATCTGACGAACGAAGGAGTTAAAAAATCACAATAAAGCCAGATTAAAGACAGAAATCAAGATCTAAGAACAACTGGGATGTTTCCGACTTGAACACATGCCGCTGCAAGTATATAACAGCTACTTCTCGACGGAAGGGGTAGCTTTTGCTGTAGCCACACCAATACGTAGGCCGCTCCCGAAACTTATATTTTTTTCGCTACAGGCTGCTACCTATTATCACTCATCAAACGCTTGCAGAAGAATTGCTTTCTGTATGTGAGGCGATATGTTGGATACAAAATATGCTCTGTTTATCCACGCAGATATGTCAAGGAGAAATTAATTGATGTTTATGTAGCCAAGGTGTGTTTCTGGTCATAGTCCTTCTGTCCAGACCCTACTCTTGCCAGAGAAATCTTGCAAGCCGACTGACATTCTTTTTCTGTGGGATTATAGTCATGGCTAGTTACTGCGATTCTGGATTGTTTAGAAACGGCACATTCAGGATTCAGACTTCAAACGTGAAACAGACGATAATTTCGAGCATAAATCTCTTGACTTATTTTGCATTTTGGGATACGCTTCATTAAATTGGGCAGACAATTTCTAAGTTACAGTTTTCGCTCAAGAAATTCACTATCTGGTCAAAAGTATTAGGATACCCCTATGTATTGCGGAATTAGCCACTAGAAGTCATGAGAGGTTGACACCCGCCAGGGTAACCGAGAGCGCTAACGCGCTGCTTCCTGGACTTGGGTAGGCGCGACGGCCCCGGATCGAATCCGCCCGGCAGATTAACGGCGAGCGCCGGTGTGCTGGCCAGCCTGGATGTGGTTTTTAGGCGGTTTTCCACATCCCGCTAGGTGAATACCGGTCTGGTCCCCACGTTCAGCTTCAGTTATACGCTTCGCAGACATTTGAGACACGTCCGCACTATTTCACGCTTTACACCTGACGCAGACAGTTGGGGTACACTCATTCCGTCCTGAGGGTTGCGGGGTAGGCGGCAGGAAAGGCATCCGGCCATCCCTAACACCAACATTGCCAAATCCGCTGTAACCACGCCGACCCTGCGATCGCTGCGGGGCTATGGCGTAAGCGAAAGAAAGAAAGTCATGAGAGGTTGACTTGCCAGTAAAAATAAAGAGACGTTGAATACTGTGTAGTCTGTGGAGAAAAAGTAATATGAGAATGGGCCGGTCACGAGACTTCACTCAATTCGATGTGGACTAGTCATTACACGTCCCTCAAGTAATAAATCCATCAGGGACTTTTCAGCCCTTCAAAAGCTGGCCATATCAACTGTGTAGTATGTGACCGTGAAGTGGAAAAGCGAAGTAACAACGACAGCTAAACGAAGACCAGGAAGATCTCGTGTGTGCTGACGGACTAGGGCCGCCGAATATTGGTGAGAGTGGCTGTAAAAAATCTAACGAAATCCGTGGAAGTAATCACTCGCGAGTTCTTGTAGCACAATGACTGTGCGTGGGGAGTTAAAAGGAATGTGGTACAAATGTCTAGGAGCTGCTCACACGAAATACATTTCTGTAGTGTTAAGCGACGCTTGAGGTACAGAGAGCAACACCTTCGGGCTTTGGATGACTAGAAACATGCAATTTTGTGACATGATCAAGAACCTGTAAGGAAAAGGAGTGTGTAATTTTTATTCCCTTTCACACTTCAACAAGGTTATCACAAGTTGTTCTGTAAAGCACAGTAAACTTTGAACACGTTTCGAAACTTCAAGGTCGATTATCGAGGTACCCATATGGTAAAGGTGAAAATGAACCATATGAAGTATGAGTGCGTAATTTTAAACACGCCAGTCAGTTTCAGACATCTGCATTACTTACGAAAGACTCAATAAATCCGGGAACGTATTGCTTGTATTTTCAACGACAGCTTCCGTCATTTCAGCATGACTCATTTCTTTTTTACAATACAAATTCTCTCATCTTCCTAGATCCAAGTCTACGAGATTTCGTGCAACAAGTAACCCAACTGCTGAATTTTCGATATCTATGTCGTTGTCAACATCTTAAGTCCAAAAACGTCGGACAACATCGTTAACACAAAACAATTAGGTGCTGGTTGAGGGAAAAATGTGGTAAATTTATATAGGGTATATCTCGGTATTTCATTGACAGTTGTACTCAGCTCTGCCACAGAGCGAACCTATTGTCCTCTAGTAAATCAACTAAATGGTTTCGGAACAGGGCATATGGAAGTTTGTGTACAATTGACAGGCTTCTAGTGCCTCCAGCTGTGTGCAATAATCGGGAGAGCATGTACCCAGTGAAAGCGTTATGTAGTGAAGTCGGCAGAGGACATACACAAGGGCAACTATTTATTCACAACCGATACAAAAGAGTTACATGTTTGCACCTGTTACTGTCCTTCAAAGTAGTCACCAGTGTTGTGTAGAACCCGTTGCCAGCGTTGTGGAAGGCATAATATACCGTTATCAGAGCCTGTTTTGTTGATGGTGCGAATGGAGCGGTCTACTGCCTGTCGAATCTCTGGAACAGTTCTGAAGCGAATGCCACGAAGCCAAAACTGAAACGTAAATCCAACAAATGACGTCATTATAGGTCGCCGCGAAAGTCGAAAGTGCGTCAGAGCCCCAGTATTGTGAAAGGTACGGTGATTCTCGCGTACGACTGTGGTGATGTTATCCTAACGTATTACGTTCCTCCACGGCAGACCGTCAATGCACAGTATTACTGTTCGTTTTTGGAGCATCACCTGCCACCAGCTTTGCGAAAGAAGCGGCGACAGTTTCTGCGCGACCCATCCATCATTTTGCACGACAATGCATGGCAGCATACAGCGCAAGCTGTGGATGCTCTGTTCGGTGGATGGGACTGGGAAGTACTGTACCATCCACCATACTCCCCGGACTTAAGTCCTTGTGCCTTTGATTTGATTCCGATGACGAAGGAACCATTTCGTGGCATTCGCTTCTGAACTGTTCCAGAGATTTGACAGTCAGTAGACCGCTCCATTCGCACCATCAATAGAACAGGCGCTGCTAACGGTATACTACGCCTTCCACATCGCTGGCAACGGGTTCTACACAACACCGGTGACCACTTCGAAGGACAGTAACAGATGCAAACATGTAAGTCTTTTGTATCGGTTGTGAATTAATAGTTGCCACTATTTAAGCTCCAACCTTCGTACTACTTTTACTTCATTACCAACCAGTCATTCTCGATCCCAACTGACTCGTCCGATGATTAGAAGAGCGACGAAATTTTAAAAAAGGAAAACCCTACAGGAAGCCCAACCGATTGCGTTAAAATTGTACATTTGACAGGATAATGAGGAGCTGTTTCTCCAGCCGACACAGAGAGGAACAATCTTGGCCACGGCCGAAAAATGAGTCGAAGGTGCAGGTGAAAAGAGTGTCAATATTACAAAACTACCGATCCAGCATAACAAATGAGAGACCACCAAACAATTAAATCCTCACGTTATGTGTTGCGAAAGCAATTTTTTCGAATAGTGTTCATTAATGAGCATAGTTATATCCTACAACAGTATGCGGATATCAGTGGAGGCTCGTTTGCACGTTAATTTTTACCGCAACTAATAAATTTTCCGTTACTGGCCGATGGTAAACACCTGAGAAATTCACGCTCGGCCACTATGTAATGTATGAAATTGTCAGGAGTGGCTGCGGGCAGTAAATTGAAGGTTACGCGTTGACGTCCCGACGCTTTTGCGTCGTTGTAATATACGTGCTACACAGTTGTACATAAGTATGATTTAATATGAAAATATGCATTGATACAACAAGCTTCATCGATGCGCAGCTTGAGGCCATGTAGAATATATTCTTACAGCGCTGTAAGCGAAGCAGGCCGGCATGCACAAACAAACGAAGTTCGATGAAAGTCCAAAACCGTTGAAGTTGAACAGAAGTTTGTTTTTATTTAAATGGCTACCAGTTTCGGACCTTAATGCATTATGAAGCCATCTACATAAGTCCTACCATAACACGACAACGTGTACACGCTCGCTACATTGCTTGTGATAGTGGCAAGTACAAGGTGCTATTTCCATACGACAGTCCAGTGCTGAGTGCAGAACGGAAAATATTTTAGCTATATTTATCATTTTGATTTGCAGCTCCTTAGTTGGCCGTGTTTACAGTTAAAATTGTTAGATGTGAGGTCCGCCAGTTAAGCAAAACACCGTTTTTTCTCAGTACACAAACATGTTTCGGCACCACTGTGCCATCATCAGTGGCTTTTCGTTTTTATTTATTCTGTAATGTGAACATTTTTGTCAAATGATTATAAAATTATGTGCATCTTTAGTTCAAACACTAGATCGTTTCCTTTTGTAAATACCTTTACATTTGGTGTGCATGAATTTTCTGGATCACTTTGTGTGTTAATTACTACAGGTAACTTGTCATCTGCAAACAAACGATGTTGATGGGAAAGTTTTTTGCTGGGAGTTAACCTATCCTGTAGAATGTAATTTAGTTTGTTGCTATGCTTTCGCGCCTATATTAGTTTTTCCTTATGTTTTCATGTGGCAAGCACTTCCATTCTCTTCATCATGCTGAGGTGTTGTGATGCACACGTAACTATAACAAGTATTTTCACCAAATGACCTAGTAAAACACTTTTCATCTCACCAAAACAGTGTGATTGTGGTTTGTTGTGTGTCCCAGCCCAGTCAGTGTTCATTTGTTCACCAGAGAGTTCGGCGCCAAATTTGAATTTTGTTTGCATTTTATCTTTGTGTGTGTGTGTGTGTATGTGTGTGTGTGTGTGTGTGTGTGTGTGTGTGCGTGCGTGTATGTGTGTATTCTGTGCGCTTCTAAGCTCTGTGTTTTGTCTTTTATATGGTATTCCTTTTGTGTGTAAATGGTGCGTCTTTACAGATTTTAGTGTATCTATTTTTCGTATGTGTTGACTTAATCTGTTTGTGCTCATTTCAACTGTAAAGTTCCTTTAATGTATTAAATAGTGTGCCCTTGCAGTGTAGTGTATTCGTTTATGACCTGTTTTCCTTCTGCTATTGAAGGTCTTAAACTCCCAGCAAAACCTTTCTCATCAACATCGTTTGGTTGCAGATGACAAGCTACCTGTAGTAATTAACACACAAGTGATCCAGAAAATTGATGCACACCAAATGTAAAGGTATTTACAAAAAGAAACGATCTAGTGTTTGAACTAAAGATGCACATAATTTTATAATCATTTGACAAAAATGTTCACATTACAGAATAAATAAAAACGAAAAGCCACTGATGATGGCACAGTGGTGCCGAAACATGTTTGGGTACCGAGAAAAAACGGTGTTTTGAATAACTGCTGGACCTCACATTCAACTATTATAGCTGTCGTAGAAATTAAAGCGCAGACGAGCCTGTTTTGCTGCACAAGACTCTCGTATGCAAGTAGTACCTTGCACTTAGCTACTCATACAAGCTATGCGGTCAGCGTACACGCGGTTTGGAGTTATGGTAAGACTTATGTCGATAGCTTGATAATGAACTAAAGTCGGACCCAGGTCACCACTTACATTTTACTAAATCATAGTAAATTGCTGCCTACTGCCATCCAGCATTCTGGAAGTAAGTAAACGAAGTTCGCTCTGTCACTGACATTAAAATGGGATAAAAATGACACAAACGAGTACGTTAACATGTTGCTGATGCTTCACGAATACCGAAAGGATGACACGACCTTTTTGTGAGCTTCTCTAATGAATCGCCGGTCGCGGTGGTCTAGCGGTTCTAGGCGCGCAGTCCGGAACCGCGCGACTGCTACGGTCGCAGGTTCGAATCCTGCCCCGGGCATGGATGTGTGTGATGTCCTTAGGTTAGTTAGGTTTAAGTAGTTCTAAGTTCTAGGGGACTGATGACCACAGTAGTTAAGTCCCATAGTGCTCAGAGCCATTTGAACCATCTAATGAATCGTGTTTAAGTCACCGAGCTCACAGCCCCAGACGACAGTGCATCGCCGAAGCTTGTCGCCCCGTGGCACCAGCAGCTTTAGATCTCGTCTACAGGTCTTTCACAGGGCGCACTGAGTCGTGCAGTCAGAAAAAGGGGCACTCGTTTATGCACCTCAAATAAATGAACATCCCTCCACCAGAACATCCATCTCAGTGCAGCGAATTGTGTAGATCAAATTACATCCAAGGCTAAAACTTTAAACATTACTTAGCTCCATTACTAAAACTGACAGAAACTGTTGGTTTAAATACATGAGATACATGAGAGAGAAAATTGTGTTCTCTTTAGAAGAACTACAGCTAGTAGTTTTAACTCTCTGATAAAATATACTAAATAAACTATGTTCATTTTTTCGGAGAATGATACACGAACGATCCACCATGTGTGGTGGCAGCGAAGCGTCAGCAAGGTTTGAGCCCCTAAGCGTGGGCTGGGATTGTTGGCGACCACCTGTTCAGTGTGGAGCTAAAAGACGAACAGAACATTTCCATTTGTCTGGTGCAAAGGTGAAATCGCACATGAGAATGTGCGATTTCAACCTTTGCAGCGTATACTATCAATGATCACTTATTAGCAAAGTATGTGAACCTCCCTTGCAATGCAATTCCTGCCGAATGTCCGGAGAGCTTCTTTGCTCCTTATGCTCTGAGGAGTCGTTTCCTGCGTTTTGTCAGCATTTAGCAAAATAGATTTATTAAATGACAAACAAAAGTGAAGCACCCAGAAGGGAAGAAGGAAATGAAACTTCAGTGGTTGAGAGGATATATGATATTGATCAGTGATAACAAATTTACAAAAAAATTGGGCCGTTTGGGACGACATTGCATGCCTCTGGTCTGGATGTATGTGCTGATTCTGTTGAGATAGGTGTTATAAGGCCTCGAATCCTCTCCTGAGGCAAGCTGGTCCAGAACTGTTGTAACTGGTCCCTGATGTAATGGTTGATACTACTGGGCGGAGTTGACGTTCCAGATTGTCCTGAAAATGTCGCGTCGAGGACAAACGTTGGATCTTGCTAAAAACAGGACGAATGGGGTCTCCTTCCACGTTGCAGCTCTAATCGCCGACGACGGTTATCTGTAAGAGTGCAGCACCACTTCGTGGTCACAGCACCACTTCAAAAACGACCTTTTCTGTTGTCATGTTAACAGGATGCAGAGGATGCAGAGGATGGTAGGCGTTGGGGATGGTAGGCGCTGAGGACAGTAGGCGCTGGGGACGGTAGGCACAGGGGACAGTAGATGCAGGGGACGGTAAGCACAGGGGATGGTAGATGCAGAGGACAGTAGGCAGAGGGGACGGTAGGCCCAGGGGACGGTAGGCGCAGGGGATGGTAGGCACAGGGTACAGTAAGTGCAGGGGATAGTAAGCGCAGGGGACAGTAGGCACAGGGGACAGTAGATGCAGGGGACGGTAAGCACAGGGGATGATACGCGCAGGGGACAGTAGGCACAGGGGACGGTAGGCACAGGGAACAGTAGGCACAGGGGACAACAGGCACAGGGGATGGTAGGCACAGGGAACAGTAGGCACAGGGGATGGTAAGCACAGTGGACAATAGGCACAGGGGACAGTAGGCACAGGGAACAGTAGGCGCAGGGGATGGTAGGCGCTGAGGACAGTAGGCGCTGGGGACGGTAGGCACAGGGGACAGTAGATACACGGGACGGTAAGCACAGGGAACAGTAGGCACAGGGGACGGTAGGCACAGGGTACAGTAGGCACAGGGGATGGTGGGCACAGGGGACAACAGGCACAGGGGACAGTAGGCACAGGGAACAGTAGGCGCTGGGGATGGTAGGCGCAGGGGACAGTAGGCACAGTGGATGGTAGGCACAGGGAACAGTAGGCACAGGGGACAGTAGGCACAGGGAACAGTAGGTGCAGGGGATGGTAGGCGCTGAGGACAGTAGGCGCTGGGGACGGTAGGCACAGGGGACAGTAGATACACGGGACGGTAAGCACAGGGAACAGTAGGCACAGGGGACGGTAGGCACAGGGTACAGTAGGCACAGGGGATGGTGGGCACAGGGGACAACAGGCACAGGGGACAGTAGGCACAGGGAACAGTAGGCGCTGGGGATGGTAGGCGCAGGGGACAGTAGGCACAGTGGATGGTAGGCACAGGGAACAGTAGGCACAGGGGACAGTAGGCACAGGGAACAGTAGATGCAGGTGATGGTAGGCGCATGGGAGAGTAGGCACAGTGGATGGTAGGCACAGGGGACAATAGGCGCAGGGGATGGTAGGCGCAGGGGACAGTAGGCACAGTGGATGGTAGGCACAGGGAACAGTAGGGACAGGGGACAGTAGGCACAGGGGACGGTAGGCACAGGGAAGAGTAGGCACAGGGGACGGTAGGCACAGGGTACAGTAGGCACAGGGGATGGTGGGCACAGGGGACAATAGGCAGAGGGGACAGTAGGCACAGGAAACAGTAGGCGCTGGGGATGGTAGGTGCTGAGGACAGTAGGCGCTGGTGACGGTAGGCACAGGGGACAGTAGATGCAGGGGACGGTAAGCACAGGGGATGGTAGGCGCAGGGGACAGTAGGCACAGGGGACGGTAGGCACAGGGTACAGTAGGCACAGCGGATGGTAGGCACAGGGGACAGTAGGCACAGGGGACGGTAGGCACAGGAAACAGTAGGCACAGGGGATGGTAGGCGCTAGGGACAGTAGGCACAGGGGACGGTAGGTATAGGAAACAGTAGGCACAGGGGATGGTAGGCACAGGGGAAAATAGGCACAGGGGATGGTAGGCACAGGGAACAGTAGGTGCAGGGGATGGTAGGCACAGGGGACAGTAGGCAAAGTCGATGGTAGGCACAGGGAACAGTAGGCACAGGGGGCAGTAGGCACAGGGGACGGTAGGTACAGGGTACAATAGGCGCAGGGGATGATAGTCACAGGGTACAGTAGGTGCAGGGGGTGGTAAGTGTAGGGGACATTAGGCACAGGGGACAGTAGATGCAGGGGATGGTAAGCACAGGGGATGGTAGGCGCAGGGGACAGTAGGCACAGGGTACGGTAGGCACAGGGAACAGTAGACACAGGGGACAGTAGGCACAGGGGACAATAGGCACAGGGGATGGTAGGCACAGCGAACAGTAGGCACAGGGGATGGTAGGCACAGGGGACAATAGGCACCGGTGACAGTAGGCACAGGGAACAGTAGGCGCAGGGGATGGTAGATGCAGGGGACAGTAGGCACAGTGGATGGTAGGCACAGGGAACAGTAGGCACAGGGGACAGTAGGCACAGGGGACGGTAGGCACTGGGTACAGTAGGTGCAGGGGATGGTAAGCGCAGGGGACAGTAGGCACAGGGGACAGTAGATGCAGTTGACGGTAAGCACAGGGGATGGTAGGCGCAGGGGACAGTAGGCACAGGGGACGGTAGGCACAGGGAACAGTAGGCACAGGGGACAGTAGGCAAGGAGACAGTAGATGCAGGGGACGGTAAGCACAGGGGACGGTAGGCGCTGGGGACAGTAGGCACAGGGGACGGTAGGCACAGGGTACAGTAGTCACAGGGGATGGTAGGTGCAGGGTCAGTAGGCACAGGGGACGGTAGTCACAGAGTACGGTAGGCACAGGGGACAGTAGGCACAGGGGCAGTAGATGCTGGGGACAGTAGGCACAGGGGATGGTAGGCACGAGGGATGGTAGGCACAGGGGACGGTAAGCACTGGGGATGGTATTCACAGGGGACGGTAGATGCATGGGACAGTAGGCACAGGGGACGGTAGGTCCCTAGTAAAGCTGATACTAATTTCCGACTAACCATGTGGGATGACACAGGTCGTTGCAGGGAGTCCATTGATTGTTCTTTGATGACAGGTCCGTATGTGAAGGAGTTACGACGTGCTTGGTGCACAGCACCTTTACGTCGACATCTTCATGATGTAGATGTAGATATCCAATATTTATTGTGTAGCTAGATACACATGGATCCAAAGATAATTTTTCTTTTCACGTGTAGGTATTGCAATTGCTTTGGGTTTCTTCATCAGTCGTCTTATTTGTTTTAAAGTTCAGGTTGTGTCATTGTGCTTGAGTTCAACTGATTGTCAAGACCATTTGTTGGTCAATTCTATTGTATCGTTTAAATACGTCACACGTATTCACAAATGTTGACTATGCTGGTATGATATTTGGATACGGGTTTTGTAATCGAGACGCCACTGCTACTTTTCTAAACGCAGAATACCAGATTTAACACTGTCAACTCACATTTTCGCTAATTCGTACGTGTGTGGTGTGTCAGTAGGCACGTTTCATCCGAAAGTGCGGATGAACTGCGTGTGGGTGAAGTAAAAGACGTTATTCAGTAGGTACAAGGTAGTCTTTCAGCAACCACATGCAGAATTTCTAGACGTATCAGTAATTCTAGACAAAAAGACAGTAATGTCAGACATTACTTATGCACGACCTCCACCCTTTACAATTTCAGTAGAGTCATCACCTCAGTAACTTGGGAGAGAGGGGAGAAGAAGTCAATGGTAGACGATAGAAATTTTATCATTGGTGAATTTACACTTACCGATTAATATCATTAATGTTTAATGATGAAAACAGACAGTTTTCTGAGGAGACACATCTTCAAAAATGCTTCTCCGTAAATGTGTGGTATAGTATGATAGACAATTATGGACAATCAGTCGATTGGACCTGCTGCGTTATAGCATGTCATAGAGACTAGCAAACGAGTTTCCAGGATTATAGGAAGGCGTTCCTTTGGGGTACTCTTCCAGCAATCCGGAATCTGTTCATATTCTAGTCGTCACGTGGTACATCCAGAAAACCTTACATTCCACCCAAATATAATTCAGCAGAAATGATCACGTTTCATGGTCACCAAAGTACCCAGACATTAATGATTTTGATTTTTGCCTGTATGGTCGGACAAAAGACGAATGGATCTTTCAGATTGTGACTAATAGTGCCCTGAAACAAAAGAGAAAAAAAGAAAGAAAGGAAACACCAAGACGATCTCGGAACAGCTGAAGTGATGATGTCAAGAAAATTCGAAAGTGCTTTGAAGTTTGGAGTGGAAATTGGGAAAATCATTTGCCTTTGCATGTAGAAAATGCATGAGATGTCTACATAGTTGGACCCAATAGCCAGTTACATTTAGGTTGGGAGTGTGAGAAATTGCCGAGAAGTTTCGAAATATTACGACAGGGTGACTCGTTGTCTCGAGGGGTGGCCTTAAAATCCCTGGCAGACCAGTGTGGTTCATAGTTTACTTAATTTTCCCAAATTATTTCGCATATTATAAAAATCGCTTCAACGGCGCGACAACTGACTGCTCACTGATCGTTCTCCCAGTGAAAAATGTACACGTCTATAATGACGTCGATATCAATTGGGTGTTAAACACTGAAACTACTCATTATCACTACCATATGTGTTGAGATCAACTAGCGGCAGAAAAATCATCGTATTTAATTGGCCCAGTGTAAACCAACCAAGACATCTGTCGTGGAGGAACGGCTGAAATGATACAGGTAGCAAAACCATCAGATAGCCTGTAAACACACCGTAAAGATAACTCGCGAAGTCACTTCCTGACAGATTAAACCTGTGCGATGATCCGGAGCCGAACTGCTTTGGACTTTCCATAATTTATTACTTATCCACTCAGTTAACCAGAAGTGCCTCCTGCGTAGTTCCAAAACTTCAACTGTAGGTACAGCTGAATATCTTAGATTACATTAGATTAGTTTTTCGTTTCATATGTCCGTGCTGAAGAGATCCTCGTGGATGTGGAACATGTCAATATTTTTTTTAAGCTGAAATAACAATACTAGTAGTATGAATATATACAATACATCATGTGCTTCTATTAAAAAATTAGTCAATGGAGTAGAAGGAGTTGGCCACTAGTAAGCCTTTCAGGCTCCTTCTAAACTGATCTTTATTTGAAACTAAATTTTTTATTGTTGTTGATAATTCTTCCGGGTTATATGGCCGTGGTGCATGGAATTCTTCTATTCCTAACGTTTCGTCCAATACTACGTTGGACATTCTCAGAGGTATGGCTGGTCCTGCTGAGTCCTGCCAGCCATACACCTGAGGATGTCCAACGTAGTATTGGACGAAACGTTAGGAATAGAAGAATTCCATGGACCACGGCCATATAACCCGGAAGAATTATCAACAACAGTATCATCCGGTCGTGAAAGCCTTCATTGTATGATTAAATTTTTTATTTTTGCTGGCAAACTATTGAAGATGAGTGTTCCTGAGTAGTGGACCCCTTTTTGAACTAAAGTAAGTGCTTTTAAGTCCTTGTGCAGATCAGTTTTGTTCTGGTATTGTATGTATGAACTGAGCTGTTTGTTGAAAAAAAGAGATACATTATTTAGGACAAATTTCTTTAAGGAGTAAATATACTGAGAGGCAGTAGTTAGTATACCCAGTTCTTGAAGAGGTTTTATACAGGACGTCCGTAGATTTACTCCACAAATGATAAGTATTACGCCGGCCGTAGTGGCCGAGCGGTTCTAGGCGCTACAGTCTGCAACTGGGCGAACGCTACGGTCGCAGGTTCGCATCCTGCCTCGAGCATGGATGTGTGTGATGTCCTAAGGTTAGTTAGATTTAAGTAGTTCTAAGTTCTAGGAGACTGATGACCTCAGAAGTTAAGTCCCATAGTGCTCAGAACCATTTGAACCATTTTTTTTTGTTTTTTTTTTTTTTGTTTGATACGTATTACACGCTTTTGGACTCTGAAATCTTTTGTTTGACTTGAAGAGTTACCCCAAAATATTATACCATATGAAATTATGGAATGAAAGTAGGCAAAGTGCAAGCTTTCTCATTTTTATGTCTAATATGTCAGCTAACACTCGAATTGCAAATGCAGATTTGTTAAGGCGTTTCTGCAGTTCTGTGATGTGCTCCTCCCAATCTTAGTTGCACAGCAAGGTAAGTATTCAGACTGCGGTTCATCACAAACTCTTATTTGCTACGAACTTTAATTACTGCGGACGCTCCAGAACGAAGGGTTAATTCCGCGATTCTCGAAGGCTGTAGTGTTGGTGACGACGCTATAGAGGTGGAAGCAGGGCAGCGAGGTCTGCGGCGCCAGTGAAGTGCTGTCATGCAGCAGTGATCTGGGCGCCATGACGTGGCGCGGCATGGCGTCGCTATAAAACACGGCGCTGCGGACGGTATGACCCGCGCTTGCACAACGCAGGCAGGCACGCCGGCCGCACTCGCCGCTCGTCACCGCCCAGGGATGGCGGCCGCGTTGGTCGCCCTCTGCTGTCTGTCGGCGCTGTGTCTGGCCACCGCCGCTCCAGCAGGTCAGTGGCTGCTCGATTAATGGTGCTGGAAACATTTCCACCCGGCACTCTCATCTCACTCAAGAGGAGGTCATCTTTCATACCGGGTATTAACATATATTTTTATTGGTGACTGAGGACAGCCGGCCGGTGTGGCCGTGCGGTTCTAGGCGCTTCAGTCTGGAACCACGTGACCGCTACGGTCGCAGGTTCGAATGCTGCCTCGGGCATGGATGTGTGTGATGTCCTTACGTTAGTTAGGTTTAAGTAGTTCGAAGTTCTACGGGACTGATGACCACAGATGTTAAGTCCCATAGTGCTCAGAGCCATTTGAACCATTTTTGACTGAGGACAGCGTACTGAACATTACATCAGTATTTAATTCATTTTCAGATTAATAACTGTAGCTGTTAGGAGTGATATGTTTTTAGGTTGGTTAGTACCTCCAAGCACATGCGATAAGGACATCAACGCTTTCTTTTCCCGTGGACAGCAGATAAGGTGTTGAGGTGTGGCCACAATATGGTTGATCTATTCTGACAGGCGTAATCCACTTAGAGGTGCCGTTACAACTGTGCACAAAACACCATGTACTAAATTATACGATGTGTTTGCAAGAAGACCGCCAGATGCAGAGGAAACAACTAACACACTGACGTGGGTACATATTAAGGTACCACTGATCAAAATATCTCCACTTAGCTCTACTCATAACCCTAACAGCCAGCATATTTGAAATTATCAGATTAAAACTATTTACCAGGTGTACCGGTATGAAACGTGCGTTTTTTTTTAATGAAACACTAATTTTCTGGACACCACGCCATTAGAAATGTCCGTCTTTTGAAGCAAACCAATCAGACACCTAATTTTCGACTTCTTCGTAGGAATCGAAGTGTTCCTCAGCCAATGCGTGTCCCATTGATGAAAACAAATGGTAGTCGGAAGGGGCCAAGTCTGGTGAATACGGAGGGTGGGGTAGCAGCTCCCAGCCAAGTGTTTTGATTGTATCCTGAACCAGTTTTGCTTTGTGTGCAGGTGCATTGTCGTGTAAAAAAATTACTTTTCCATGTCTTCTGCCCCATTCTGGTCTTTTTTCGATCAATGCATAATTCAAATCGATCATTTGTTGTCTGTAGCGATTATTATTCACAGTTTAACCGGGTCTTAGAAGCTCATGATACACCGCACCTTTCTGATCCCACCAAACACAGCGCATTGTCTTCTTGCCGAATCGATCTGGTTTTGCACTCGATGTTGATGGTTGTCCCGGATCAGCCCATGATTTTTCCCGTTTAGGATTCTTAAAATAAATCCATTTTCCATCGCCTGTGACAATTCTATGCAAAACTGATTTTCTATCATGTCTTTGAAGCAAAATTTGACAAATGATTTTTCGGTTTTCCATCTGTCTTTTCATTCAGTTTAATGTGGCACCAATTTTCCACACTTTTGGACCTTTCCCATAGATTTCAAACGGTCAGAAATTGTTTGTTGTGCAACATTTAGCATTGCTGCCATTTGCTTCTGACTCAATGTATGATCTTCATCCAATATTGCTTGCAATTCGGCGTCTTCGAACTTTTTTGGTGGTCTTCCACGTTCTTCATTTCTTACATCAAAATCATTATTTCTGAACCGTTGAAACCATCCTTTGCATGTTGCTTCTGATAGAGCATGATCACCATATGCCTCGACAAGCATTCGATGCGACTCTGCAGCACCTTTTTTCAAATGAAAACAAAAAAATTAATGCTTTCCGCAAATCATCACTTTCTGGTACGAAATTCGACATTGTTACCACGATGAAAACGTATGATGTTTTTTGTTCCATGACTTGATTTATACTAAATATCTTTGACAGATGTCATACCAACCAAACAAGCAAAAAATTAAGGCTCGTTCACAACAAATGTTCCGTATAGACACATTTGTATCTTAACGCTCATTTCATACCGGTACACCTGCTATTTTCACCTGCCAGATGATTGCCGAGGGACTACATGTTACCGCTGAATACGTTATCTTCATAAATTGAGCTACTGTAATAACATAAAAGATGTAAGTTATAAGTAAACTAAACAACAGTTTATGATTGCGTTAGTAATAATTACTAATAACAGATAGTCATTGAGGGTGTTTCCTGATGATGCTGCTGTGCATATACAAGTCACAAAGGTAGCAAAATGTAGCGAAATGAAGGAAGAGCTGCCAAGGATCGGCGCTCGGTGCAAGCGTTGGCGGTTGACCTCAACATAAACACCTGCAACGTATTCTGCACAACTAGACAGAAAGACGCATAATTGTTTCTTTACAGGACTACCGAACAATCATTGGACGCAGTTACGTCCATTAAATAATTGAGAGCGATTTAACGTGGAACTGTCACGTAAAATTAATCGGATATCAAACTGAGATTCATTGGAAGTATCCTTGGAAAGTATTCTCCATCAACGAAGGAGGTAGCTTAAAGAACACTCGTTCGACCGATACTTGAGTAGCAGTCATCAATTTGGGATGCTTGCAGGGTGGCATTCATAGATGAAATTCATAAGTTGCGAAAAAGGACAGTGCGTTTCTTCACAGATTCGTTTAGTAAGCGTGAAAGCGTCACGGAGATGCTCAAGCCCAATCTAGTGGCAGACGCCGTAAGAAAAGCGTTTTCTATCACTGTGTCGTTTACTGTTAAAATTCCAGGAGCAGAAGTTCCTACAAGAATCAACCAATATATTACTTCCGTCTGCTTATACATCGCGAGAAGACCATGAAGGTAACACTCAGAAGTTTCCCAGTAATCGTTCTTCCCATGCAACGTTGGGGATTGAAAGAGTAAAGAGAGGAATGGACTGAAGTACACTATAGGTTTTCGCCCCTCTAAGGTGCCTTGAGTAGATATAGATGAAGGCAACAAAATAATAACAATAATAGCAATAATAATAATGGGAAAAGTATGAATCAGATTCAGGCAACAAGTATCTGTGTCTTAGAGACCAGAGTAGTAAGTAAGGCCAATTTGAATAGACTGTAGCAGCAATGGATCCCTGAAGGGAGGAAAATCTACGGGCAGATTAACAGGATACAAAGTACCTCCGCAAATAAGTAACTGGTTCGGAGAGTTTTCGGCATGTAGACTACGTATGTTGTTGTAGACTGGAAATATACAGCAGTACAAAGATTACATTGTGGACACACTCTGAAAGACAAAATGATCCTGTCTATTTTCGGTATGCAGAATGTCCTAGTTAAATCAGACTACTGATATTCACGAATACTTCAATACAGTGTAAGAAGGATTCACCTAGTGGTAGTACATTAACGTCCGCTGTATGGTTAGTGCGGAGTGGTCAGAATAATACTAGCCAAGACAATATTTGTAAGCTTGATACTAAATAACCTTTTCGTCTTCAGTTCATGAGTCTTTCGTATGTTTTGATGCTGTCCTCCATTATTTCCCAGCTCCTCCTAACCTTTTAATTTCGACCTAAGTCTTTCACCCAACTTCTTCTATAATCAATTTTTCATATCCAAATGAATAGAACGCTACTTTGTGTCGATACAGCGCTGTACGTGATCTGTCAGATTGTGAGGACCAGATCCGCCTGAGGGGTGGCAGCAATAACGATTTCAGTGTTCTGCTTCAGATTTTTCATCGTGTGGGATTATGCTAGCATACCTTAGCTTTAAACTTGGGCCACAGAGAAAAATCACAGGGAGAGACATAAGGCAGTATGGGAAGTCAGGATGCATCACTGCCTTTGATGACTGTCCTCTCCTCTTCTCACAAAAAACCTCATGAACTGTTGACAGTGTTGTATGAACCCTGTCTTGTTACCCATTTCACATAAAACTTGGTGTGCCGCTTTCTAGTAACTATTTTACCATTTTATTTTGGCCATTATTTACCTGTAACTGTTTTTCATCTAACAAGGTATGACTTCCTTAAATGTTTTCGTAATCAGAATCGTTAGGTCCTTAAAAGAGGGATGTTTGGAGATAACAGATGTCACTGTTTACAAAACTCTTTCAAAAATGGTTCAAATGGCTCTGAGCACTATGGGACTCAACTGCTGAGGTCATTAGTCCCCTAGAACTTAGAACTAGTTAAACCCAACTAACCTAAGGACATCACAAACATCCATGCCCGAGGCAGGACTCGAACCTGCGACCGTAGCGGTCTTGCGGTTCCAGACTGCAGCGCCTTTAACCGCACGGCCACTTCGGCCGGCCCAAAACTCTTTGGCACAAAACGCAGGTAGCACTGTTCCACAACCACTGGTACTAAATCAGAGGATTACCGGTAGTAACTGTTCTGACATCCCTTTCTTACCCAGAAGTGGTCTTGGACAGCTACTTTCAGATCGTGCGTCATCACTGTACCGTACACTACATAGACATAGGTTTCCATGTGATTGTGCCAGGAATTCAGGGGACCAGTTTCCTGGATCATACTTTTTTTTAGTAAAGACGGACAGCGGGATTCTACTTACATTTCTTGTGCCATGTACTACCTGTACTGCACTATAATTTTCGATAGTACCCACCATCTTCAGTGCTCTTGATGGTTTCGGTGCTAGCCAGATGTTTAATTCGAATGAAATATACAAGCAATAACAGAAGAAACATAACTGCGAAGACGGAATTAACAGATTTATAAAAAAATAGCAATTACATAGTGAAGGGAAGGAACAAGAAATTAATGAGAAATGTTTACTTCGTTTGTATACTTTGTTCATCATGAGAATAAACCTGATGCAAACAAACACAAATGCGATGATTTGTCAGCAACTGTAGCTTTCGTACCCTGGTGTTGTTCCGCTCTTTTAAATAGATCCAACTTATGTATTAGATATCTTATTACTACGTCACAATAAATGAAACTTTTAGATATTCTGATGTATTAACAGCCACCAACGTTATTCTTAATTATACTTTAGCGAAGTAATTTTTATTTCAAAAATCGTGTACAGCCACAATCCTTGTCAGCGCTACTTGTGCTCCGATTGTCTTGCTGTTCATGCGTACTGTGAAAAATAGATGACACTCCTTCTTGCATCGTAGCGAAACACGGGCGCGCAACACCGTTAATAGCTAGAAACTAGTTGTTCTCAATGTTTTTCACAAGATTATAAGGGAAGGCTATTTAGTTAATGGGTGGCGTAATCTGCAGAGCCACGTGTGCTGTCGGGCAGCTATTCGAAAACCGTTGTGATTTACAATTTTTTTTTTTGTTCGATTAGAATACCTAATTCATTCAGATATGAAATTCATCAAATGTGTGGGAGTTAACTCGTACGTAACCATAATTTTTTCAAGAAAAATGTACTTCTCTTAGTTTCTAATGACTTACTGCACGCAAAATTCTGGTTTTCATTGTAAATACATATTTCAACTATCGACATTTTATAAAAGATTGTTAAAGGTTTTTGAAGTTAAAAAAACAATATAGAACAAAATTTTTGGACAGATGTCGTCTCACAAAGTGCATAAGTGACGTAGAAATGATGCAAAACAATAATTTTCACGGCTTCGAGCACACTATACAAAAGCTACATTTTTACAGTTTTCTTCACCTTAACACTGTATCTGAACCCAACACAGCTGATCTGGAGCCTAGTTAAGGGTTTTTTCGCGAGAAAGGACAAGACATGTAAGGGAAGGTTTACTATCTTTCGCCCAATAAAAGCATGTTCTTTGAGAATTTTTTTCTCTGGATGTGTTATAGATATCAATAACAAATTTGGTTAAAATGGCTGCCATCTGAAACAAAATAGGGTTTTTTCATCGATTTTTCGACTTCGTCGGCCAGGTAAAGATATTTATAGTTGATGGGTCGGAATAAAAGTGGTACAGCTCCTAGACAATTTAGCTAGCTTCGTCGGAAACAAAGAATCATGCAAATCGGTTCTGCAGATTTGAAATTACCATACCGCGCGATAAAAAAAAGTCATTTCGAGAAAAACGCGTTTGAAGTTTTCACTACGTATAAATGCAATATTATGCAACTTACGTTCAATCTGCTATTCCGGGTCCATAAACCAGTCCTTCCTCTTCCTCACAGAGGGCGTTCTGCTCGATCTGGGCCACCCTGCGCTGCTCCAGAGCCGCTCGTACGGCCGGTTACAAGCGGTTTTCGGCTGCTTGAATCCGGTGGTCGTCCGAATGCTTGGCGAACTACATCGAATAGAGTCCAAGGGTGACGTCCATCGTTGTCTTCAGACTTGCTGAATACCCCTCGTTGAAGCTGCTCACTGCCAGGAAAGTCTCCACAGTCTTCGCACCAGAATGCAAATGCTTGGGGGCTAACTTCCAACCACACGCGTTCAAACTTTCATTTCAATTTTATGCGTTTCCTCCCAAGCACCGGTAGAATAGCTCGTCCTCCGAAAGGGACTCGTAGATCAGATGAATCACTTTTTGAACTTCTTTGGAGAGCGGCTGGTCGTGTTGATATTCGTCCAGATGTCCGGTAGCCTCTCCAATGCGCCACTTGCACCAACCAGTTTACCCAGCCGGACAATTTCGCTGTTTTGGGTGGTCATCAGTCGAATACTTGTGGATATATGTTGCCCAAATTGCCTACTTCATCTGTTCCACCGAATTGGAATGCCGTCGGATTGCCTAGCCGTAGTACGTCGTAAGCTCCTTAATCACTTGATCACTTGATCCTTGGGCAAGCACATAGAATAATTTTTCACTACTACAAAGTCGAAATGCCCGAAAAAAAAACTGGTGCGCGAAAAAGGCCAATTTCAGGCAGGTGCATTTTTTTGTTCAACAGCGAATAACAAACATTTCCGTCCCGTATTCGGAAAAACCGTTTCAGGGCTGGATTCTAAACACTTTTGTAGATCCAATTTTTAAAAAATCGATTTTTTTAACGAAAAGATAGTAAACTTCCCCTTAAGCTTCCAAAGGTACTTGAACTAATGCACGAAGATTTGACGCACGTCACTGCCGAACGATGGTGAAATACAAAACAGCACGTCATAAAAGAGGAGGAGGAAAAAGGGATTTTTTTTGGTGGCTTGGGATTCTGTTGCTGGTCACCTCGTTAATATGGTCCCAAAAGGATGAATTGGACAAAACTCTGAAACTCGTTACAGGAATGAAGAAGTGTGAGAATAAATTGGAAATACAAACCATTCACAAAATCTAGTGTCTTACCAGAAAGTATCTACGGAATTTTGGAACAGATGACAAATGAGGCGCTGTATTTAGTCTCCTGGGCTGCGTCTTTCAAAATAGCAAAGCTTGGTAATGATAGTGTTGCCACCTCAGTCAATACCTTGTAACTATGCAACACTTGAAATGTTCATAAGCCAGCTCTAAAGCCCCAAGAGAAACGAAAAACATTACAATGACAAAATAAAGGTGAATGTCAATATATGATGACTTAACGGTTCCTATATGGCAACCTTAAATACCTATAACTGAGAAAAACACTCTGCAGTAAGCAAAGAATGAGTGAAATATGCCCTCTAAACATTTCACTTCTGCAACACTCGCTGGTGCCCCATGCCTGTCTCTGGTCTTAAAGACGTATCCAAGTCAGAAAAACATATGAGTTATAAGTGAAAATAAGTCTAATTAATGAACAACATTGTGAAAAAGGTTGGCTATGCCTGAAAACACAGGAAATGTGAAGGGGGCGCCGGGGCGCACGGGACGACGAAATCTCTGTAGCCGGTACTACGTGAAATAACACGTTTTGCTTGTTAGTCATATAAAGAAGTAAAGCTGTTGGTTGAGAGGAACCGCGTAACAGGCTGAGCTGCTGGAGCGGAAATATTTTGTTTCTTCGCGCATATTGGCTACTACGTACGCCGAGGTGTATTGTGTGGTGGTGACTGTTTTGACAGCATGCAAACAACAATGTCAAGTTGTTATTGATGTTTATTAAATACGAAGAAGAGTGCCAGTACAAACACTCTTCCTATAGAAAAGTGCAAAGAAAATTTCTGGCAAGGTACGCGTAGGCCTACTCTTGGGCTTTTACAAATTTCCTTAAAATGTGACAATAGTACTCCTAACACGAAATTACTTCAGGATTATCACTTTATCGTGCTAGTTTGTAAATTTCCCTTTCTGTTCTCGAGATAACTTGATCATCTATAACGATACAAGTGTTTTTAGAAGCTTCCTGGTATCTTCTTTAATTACCATTTTGGAAAAAATTCTTTCGGAAAGATTCCAAACTTTTAAGATATATTCATTTCAGAGCTAACATTAGACTCACTGTAAACCTCACCTCAATCAACATTTTTTTAAACTTTCTCAAAAATTTCTCACTGTGTATTTCATGAACCATTATCATCGTTTTCTTTAGATGAATGTAGATTGTAAATGTTGCTATATCATGTTATGAGGGTGTATCAGTACATTATCTATCAGAGCACTGCTACATAAGCATCTCGTGTAGGAAATAGTATAACATAAAGTAAACTGTAATTGGCTCGTAACATGTCTAGATAACTTTTCTTACCAGATCAGTTTAAAACATTACATGAACATCATGAAAATCAATAGACCATTCTTTCTATTTGACAGACATCAAACTAAAATGTTAAAATTTTTCATGGAAATTCCTCAGTTACCCAATGGGAACCTGTGTACTGTAAAAACGACAAGTATTAAATTGTCCAATATTAACCCGCAAACACGTGCTTCTGTATCCTGATGTGTGCAGAATTTACTTATTTCTATAAGTCGGAATCAATATTAACTGTTTATAAAAACAACTCTCCCAAATCAATTACCAATAAATTTACTCTATTTTAACTCCATTAATATTTTGATGAAGCAAGCAGGTCATCGCTTCCCTCAAGTCTTTTTTGATGAATTGGAAGTCCCTGTCAATTTCATTTCCGGTAACATTTTCATCTCACAGTCCACCTCCGCGTCTGAGTGTGTGCTCCGAGCATGTGACTGCAATGCAGAGGACCAGGGTTCAATTCCCAGTACATGTTTCACATTCCTCCCATATAGACATAAGTACAATTTTCTCTCTCTGTGTCCGCTTTTTCTTTGCTTTCTTTTATTTTTTATTTTATTCATTTCGCTTAAGGGAGGAAAATCAATATTCGACTATGTTCTTACTTGGTCTCCCTCACCGTGTGTATGTGAGTGTAGATGTGTGTGTTTGTGTGTGTGTGTCCTCCGTTTTGTTCATCTCTTTGTGTTGTCTTTTCCTCCAACAACTGACATGCGCTGGCTGGCGAGATGGGCAATAAAAGCGTCACTACGGTCACGGACTGTGGAACCTTGGTGCTAACGCACCCGGGAGCATGTGAACAACCGCAGCCGTCCATAGGTCCGAGGAAATTAACCACCGTGTAAATCATGATCTTGGAAACCTACTGGGGCAACAAAAAACTGCATGAAAAATGCTGTTCACTGGTAGTGAAGTTACATTTACGTCTGACATCCATTGATAGTCAGACTAATTACTGTGCAACAAACTGGTCGACACGAATGTATAATATCTGGTGAAGGAATTACAGTCATTATTTGACGGTCGTGCTAGAACCCGACTACTACTCCCTAGATCCTGGACAACTTGAGCTTTTTGTGCAAAAAGGCCAACTCGTAATTACCGTAACTGATGCGAAATTGCAGGCTAACGTACATGAAAACAGAAAGCGAAACGGAACTGGAATATTTATGTCGGTAGTCCCGTGGCATCTTAAAGCTACGAAAACTTGCAACATCTCTATTCTGGACACTGCATTACAAATACGTAGAATAAAACTATGCTCTAGCGTACCTGTATGCCTATTAATTTTATCACTGTATTGAAACTAATCCTATCACGTATGTGTCCATTGTTCGTGAATGTGCCTAACAAGTAAATTTGTGTGCTATAGAACAGTATTCTCACATGCAACTTTCGTACACGAACACGCAATTGGCGGATATGTAAACGATTATGGTTCTCTGTGACAGGTAGAACGGCCACCAGAATGTATTACCGCTGTTGTCATTTGTGTTTAGTGTTGATACTAGGCCTGGTAGCTTACGTAAGGGGCAGTAGAAGTTGACTTATTACTGTGAAGGACAGAGAGATGCCGCGTAATCATGAGAGACAGCGTTTTCAGTGTCTCACAGAGTTCGAAAGGGGCGTCATTGTGGGTCTCCATTTGGCTGGTTTTTCGAATCATGGAATGTCCAGTTTTTTTGTGGCAACTGTATGTGACAGTGACCTTACATTGAACTCCATGGTAGCGTTAGGGCAGGTATACTCTTCGTCAAGGATCCAAGTTGACCAAGTGTCATCACCATAAGCGAAGATTGCCGTATAGTGCACCAAATGCATCCTAACGCCTCCATGCCTACGTCTTCCATCCGAGAATAGGTAATGGGCTCCCAGCAACAGCCTGTGTCATCCCTCACCATTGGTCGCAGAATAGCAGCAGCCGGACAAGGAAATTACCTTCGCAATCCTAGGCTGGCGTTAACACAGCAACAAAAACGGCTGTGGGTGGACTGGTCTCGTGACCGAGAAGCATGGACTGCTGACGAGTTTCGAGACATTGACTTCAGCGAAGAATCGCAGTTCTTCACTCGGCGATAAATGGCACTTCATAGGTAAGTATGATAATAATAAAAAAAAATTACAGAAATCGGAGCCCCAATTTAAATGTTCGTTATTCCTGCGCGGTGTTCGAGAGTGTAACGGTAAAGAAACAGCTTGAAGATAGTTTAATGAACTACTTAATTGTGAACTGAAAGGTAATCATATAGATATTGATGTTGATGTCGTGCTAAAATGACTTTGAAGTTCGTTGTGCTCTCCATAGGTAATACTGGAATTCAAAATGGTGTTGGACCACCCTTAGGCTTGATGACAGCTTCCACTCTTGGCGGCATACGTTCAGTCAGATGCTGGAAGGTTTCTTGGGGAATAGCAGCCCATTCTTCACGGAGTGCTGCACTGAAGAGAGGTATCGATGTCGGTCGGTGAGGTCTGGCAAGAAGTCGGCGTTCCAAAAAATCCCAAACGTGTTCTGTAGGATTCATGTCAGGGCTCTGTTCAGGCCAGTCCATTACAGGGATGTTATTGTCATGTAACCACTCCGCCACAGTCCGTGCATTATGAACAGGTGATTGATCGTGCTGAAAGATGCAATCGTCATCCTCGAATTTCTCTTCAACAGTGGGAAGCAGGAAGGTGCTTAAAACATCAGTGTAGGCCTGTGCTGTGATAGTGCCACGCAAAACAACAAAGGGTGCAAGCCCCCTCCTTGATAAACACGACCACACCATAACGCCACCGCCTCCGAATTTTACTGTTGGCACTACACACGCTGGCAGATGAGGTTCACGGGGCATTCGCCATGCCCACACCCTGCCATCGGATCACCATAATGTGTATAGTGATTCGTTACTCCACACAACGTTTTTCCACTGTTCAATCGTCCAATGTTTACACTCTTTACACCAAACGAGGGATCGTTTGACATTTACCGGCGTGATGTGTGACTTATGAGCTGCCGTTCGACCGTTAAATCCAAGTTTTCTCACCTCCTGCCTAACTGCCATAGTACTTGCAGTGGATCCTGGGGCAGTTTGGAATTACTGTGTGATGGTCTGGATAGTTGTCTGCCTATTACACAGTACGACCCTCTTCCACTGTCGGCGGTCTCTGTCAGTCAACAGCCGAGGTCAGCCTCCATGCTTTTGTGCTGTACGTGTCCCTTCACGTTTCCACTTCACTATCACATCGGAAACAGTGGACCTAGGGATGTTTAGGAGTGTGCATATCTCGCGTACAGACTTATGACACAAGTGACATCCAATCACCTGACCACGTTCGAGATCCGTGAGTTCCGCAGAGCTCCCCATTCTGCTCTCTCAAGATGTCTATTGCTACCGAGGTCGCTGATATGGAGTACCTGGCAGTAGGTGGCAGCACAATGCACCCACTATCAAAAACGTATGTTTTTGGGGTGTCCGGATACTTCTGATCGCATAGCGTATCTTCTGTGGAAACCTTCTGTTGTTCAGTAGAGTAGGGTTGACTGATAAAGTGCCGCGCTCCACAAAAGTTTCTTTAAAGAGTATCGTCAGTTTTGTCCAGAGTTTGCCATATCGTCTCGCAACACAGGCAATTCTTGACATCGAGATTTCTGTGCCGATTCAGTTGCTGAATATATTGAAAAGTAAGCCCATCCAGACGAGTGTCAGCTATTTACAAATATTTTATTTCCCCTCTAGAAGCTCTGCCACTGTGTTTACTGAAACGGCAGGACAATGGCATCTTTGCTCCAATTACAGATCTTGTTAAAAATCTTCTCTTACATTCCGCGTTTCTTTTGTTTGTCTAATGTCATACTTTTTACAATGTCATCCGAACGTCCTTATTTTTGAACCGAGAGTACAGGACTCATGAAGTTTGTTCTTCAAAGACATTCCACACGGTTTGCTGCTCCTCTTACCCTTAAGGGCAGGAATGGGCTGAAACCCGTCGTCTTTCCGCTAGTGTCAGACATTGCACAGGGACGTCTATTATGTTTAAAATTATTTAGAGGAAGCTTCTCTTGCTGAGTGTACATTCCACAATGGAACTCAGAGTTCAAGACGGGCCCCAATGAGATCAAATGAACTGGTCCCTTCTGAGAATCTATTCTGAGTGTGACGCCAGCGATCCTTAAAGACTATTATCTCGAATTTTATATCTAATGACAGTGATTATACATAAATAGAAGATAAGGGTATCGATTACTTCTCCGTGTAGACGAGAGAGCCAACAGTTTGTGATACCCGTTTGTTGAAGAGAGTGATGAATACATTAACTGCGATCTCTTTGTAACCACTTCAAACTGCACATTCGACAGTAAGGAATCTAGAGCAACCTTTTTACAAAATTGTGTAGAAGAGATAAATGCAATGACGTGCTATAATAGCAGCTGAATCTACGAAAACGGCAAGAGATATCATTCGTAAGCGTACTACCAGTTCACAGTGAGAAACTTTGATATGATTGTGGACATTTTGATGATGATAGTTGAGAAACAGTTTCACTCCCAACTGCGTTCTGTAACTCATCGTGCTTAGAACATGTAATACGGGGTAAGATTCGTTTCCTTCTCTCATTCATTGTCATTAAATTTGTGCACCGCATACCCATTCAAAAAGCATAGGTTTTAATGAGTTGAAGATACTTTTGGAGGTACTCATTTTCGGTAAGTGAAATGTAGTGCCACACTATCATCATTCGCGATCACTTTAGTTCTTTACAGACACCTTAATGCATTATACAAAACCGTACATAACCTTTTTAATTTCATTTCAGCAGTCTATACTAATTTTAACTAGAATTCCCACAAGATATGTTTTCAGTGCAGACAATTTCTTCTTTGTTTCTTTCAGTTGTTGATAATTACCCGTAAAGATTGTGTCTTCTTCTTTTCAGCCAGTCTCGGAGCACTCCTTTTCTCAGATAGTTATGTCTATCTATCAGGGGCAATTTCCTATTTTTCATGGATTTCACTCATCGTCATGAATTTTTCTTTTATCATGAAGTTAATTCTACTAAAAACTAAACAAATTACCTTCTGCCCAATTAGTTACAACAGAATAATTTTAGTTCATTTTACGAACTGTTCTATTGAACCATTTTTAATCAGACGCTTGGGACAAAAGTATATTATATGATGCAATGTCGAAAATGCATCAGCTGTGACAACAAAGCTTACCGACGGTCATCCTTCCCACGCACTATTCGCGAGTGGAACAGGGTTGGAGGGACCAGATAGTGGTACTGAAAGTACTCACCGTCACACACCATTAGGTGGCTTGCGGAGTATGATGTAGATGTAGATGAAAGTAAGAATATATTCTGGAAGGGTCCTGTTGTTTGTTAGCTAGGTCCTTACATTGAATGCAGCCCATTCTTGTGTTGGTCGGCTAATTTTTGCGCCCTCTAATAGGAAATGAATGAGCAAGCCAATGATGATTACTCTCAGAAGAAAATACGGAAGTTCGATGTGTGAGATTTCGGTCATTCAGTTCTCTGATTTTAACACATAAGAAGCGATCAAAAAGTTTCTGTCTGAGGGCGTTGCTGCGTCGTATATGCAACGTGGCGCAACTTCGACGCGAGTACATAAGCGCCAACATGCAAGCAAAGGATTAGTGTGGCATTGCGGATGCGTGAACTATGGTGACGTTGTTACCTAATGCATACTAATAGGATGGCTGGCTGAAGCGCAAACGACGGCGGACATCTAAAAACAACAGTGGACATCTAACTGAGAATGAAAAAATGTGTACGGGGCAGCATGTCTGTCGAAAAGCACTATTGTGGAATGGTGCGCCAAATTCCGTGCTGGGTGCTGCCGCTTCATAACGCAAGTCGCCATATCGCAAATATCGTAACGCAGAAGTTATGCCAACTGGAGTGGGAGACATTGGGGTACCCACTCTATGGTCCTGAACTCTCCCACGTGATTGTCACATCTTCTGTCCCTTAAAAATGCCTCGAAAGGTCGACGTTTCCTGCAAGACGAAGATATACAGTAGGCAGTTGGGGATCTCTTCATGACGCAGGACACTGTGTTTTACCAAAAGGATACCTATAACGTGGTGCGTCGATGGGATGATTGCCTCCGTGCTGACGCCGATTTTGCCTAATTTGTGTAGCAATTCTGGGATGCGCGGCCTTCGAACAAAACCTTTTTGGTCGCACCTTATACGAGGGTTGCACAGAAAGTAATGCACCGCATTTTTTCTTGAACATTATGAAAGTTATACAAACGAAAGAATGGTGTTTTATCTGTACACCAAATTTTTCCATGCACTCTCCATCCTGTTCTGCGACTTTCCTCTAGCGCGAAACAAGGGTGTGTATGCCCTGTCGGTACCAATCCTTGTCCTGGAGGCGGAGCCAGTGCTTCACCTCATCGTCCTCAAAATGTTTTCCACGAATTGCTCCCTTTAATGAATGACATCAGCTCGCTAAACGTGTCAGGTGTGTCAGCCGTGGATGGTCTCCTCGACCACTGCAAATCGTGGAGCTTCGTCGAACCGCCTTCTGATGACCTCATCCTCCGTGCCCAGCGACTAACTGTACTTCTGTCGACAGCGGGTGCTCCATAGACTTTGCACAAGCGTTTGTGAATATTCCCCACAGTTTCTTTCTCTACAGTGAGAAAGTGAATGACCGCACGTTTCTTGTAACGTACATCACCTACAGAGGCCATTTTGAAACTGTCCTGCACCTACGCTATCTGTCGGAAGTGACGGAAACTTGGCGCGCTCACTCATCATCATCATCATCATCATCACCATTAGTGTTCTGCCAAAAGGCAATTTTTCACATGGTAGTTCTCCAGCGGTGTCCGATCTACTGCCATCCTCTTAAGGTCCGTATAATTGCCTCTTCCCTTTATGTCGTCTGTCATCTTGTATCTCCTTCTTCCTCTCAGTCTTCTCCCACAAACCAGTTGTTCCAAAGCACCTGCTAACAAGCTCTCCCTTCTCAATGTATGTCACAACCAGTTCTTTTTCCTTTCTCTTATACACTTCAGCAGACATCTTCTCTCACCAGCCCTTTCCAATACTCTTTCGTTACTCTTTCCATCCAACTTTTCCTCTCCATTCTCCTCCACATCCACATCTCAAATGCTTCTAACTTTTTTTCATTCTCTCGTCTCAGCGTCCATGTGTCTGCCCTGTATAGTGTCAGACTCCAGACAAAACATTTGCCAAGCCTTTTCCTTAGACCTTTATCTAATGTGCCACATAAAAATCTCCTCTTTCTGTTGAATGCCTCCTTCGCTATGGCAGTTCGAGTTTTCACCTCCTGGTGAAATCTCAAGTCTTCAGTTATTGTGCTTCCAAGACATGTAAATGCACTTTCTTGGCTAATGGTAGCTTGTCCTATTTTAGTATCGGACAGTCTGCGTCTTGTACTGATGACCATACTCTTTGATTTTTCTGTGTTTATTTGCATCCCATATTCCACACAAGCTTCATTCAGATCTTTCAGCATGTTATTCACTGTCCACTCGCTTTCTGCCACTAATACCATGTCATCAGCAGACCTTATACATTCTATTCTCTTTCCACCAATACGTATTCCTCTTTTCCAATCTAAGCCTTTTGCAATAATCTCTTCAAGGTGTATGTTAAACAACAGTGGGTGAAAGACAACAACATGCTGCTTCCTTCTGACATTTCACTTCCATTCCTTATCCTTACTTTGCGGTGTAAATATAGATTCTGTATCAGTCGTCTCTCTTTCCAATCTACCCCTTCCTCTTCAAAATATCCTTCAGCTTGTTCCACTGAACTCTGTCAAAAGCCTTTTCTAAATCTATAAAAAGTGGCCGTGCGGTTCTAGGCGCTACAGTCTAGAACCGAGCGATCGCTACGGTCGCAGGTTCGAATCCTGCCTCGGGCATGGATGTGTGTGATGTCCGTAGGTTAGTTAGGTTTGAGTAGTTCTAAGTTCTAGGCGACTGATGACCTCAGAAGTTAAGTCGCACAGTGCTCAGAGCCATTTGATCCATAAATCTATAAAAACAGCGAAGATTTCTCTACCATTTTCCATACGTCTTTCCCTTATAGTTCTTAACAGGCCAGTAGTATCTCTTGTTCCTTTTCCTCTTCTAAATCCGAACTGCTCCTCTGCAATCCCTCTATCAAGCTTGTCATATAGTCTTCTATTTAACACTCTCAGCAACACTTTAGCTGCGTGGGAAATTAGACTGATGGTCCTATGCTCTTCACATTTTTTAGTGATCCTCTTTTTCTCTATTAGTATCATAACTGTTGCAAGGAAGTCCTCAGGCCATTCCCCTTTGTCATATATCTCATTACTGAGGTTGACTATTTCTTTTCTTGCCTTGTTTCCCAGACTCTTCAACAGTTCTGCTGACAAATCATCAGTTCCACATTCCCTTCTATTCATCTCCTTCAGCGCCTTTTCTACTTCTGCTTCCAAGATGGTGAATCCCTTCCCATCTACCGGCACATATTGCTCCCAATCAACCTTAATTTCGCTTTGTATTTCGTCTCCCTTATACAGACATTCAGTATATTCTTGCCATATGTTCAAAACCTCCTGTGGTTCTTCTGCTATATTACCATCCGCTTTTTCTATTTACATTTTATTCCTATTTCTTTTATGTTCAAAAACTATCTCACTAGCTAGTCTATATATCATTTCATACTTTCCCCCTTTCTCCATTTTCTCTATTTCGTCGCATTTCTGTTTCATCAATTTTTCCCTTGCTTCTTCACTTTCTCTTCTTAATTCATTATTCAGTTTCATGTGCCTACTTTTGCCTTCTTCAGTTTCTACATTTTTACACTTTCTCCGCTCTTCCATCTTTTTCAATATGATTTCTGTTATCCTTCCTTTCCTTGCACTTTGGGATACTGTAGTTCCTAGTACTTCTTTGGCAGAGTCATGAGTACTTCCCTCATTTTTATCCATTCGACATTAACACTTTCATCAACACTATCTCTTTCCAATTTTCCATAAATGTATTTTCCAAATCTGATGCATTTTCTACCTTTTTGAGTCTTTCTATGATTAGTCTTTCTTTTGCTTTATCTCTCCAGACTTTTTTCGCTCACTCAGGAGACTTATGATAATACATACGTAACGTTTAGAATCCGTAGCGCTGAAAAAAAAATGCGGAGCATTACTTTCTGGGCAACCCTCGTAGATGGAATCCTTCGTGTGGACAGTGTATGAGCAGTTTTTATTACTCTGTGTAAGAGAACGAATTCTTAACTAGTAATTTAATTTTAGTGTTGGCTTCACCCTTGTTTTAGTCCTTACGGAGGAGAAACGTATTGGTCACGGGAGACAGAGCCGCGCCCCTCGAAAGCACTGTGAATAGACAGGCAGGCCGTTCTCACTGCGCCAACGCCGCGGGAAGTTACGCTTAGACAATAAGACCACGGTTACGTGTGCTACGTAAGTGGTCTGAGGTGAGTTGGACAGAAACATTATTCCCCAGGTGTCTGGCTGCCCGGTGACGGAGAGAAAAAGTGCCAAGCTTTAGCAATGCCCCATCTCTCTAATAATACATGCTTCTCACACGCTGTGACTTGAAGGCGTCTAGAGAGGAAGGGCCGAATAAAGGAATAATTATTCCAAACAGACACTTGGAATCGTCTCAGATTAAGCAGGGGAAAGAGAAGCACTCTCTGTATTTCCAATGAAAGTGTAACAGTAGAAAATTTTCTGAAAGGACCCAAATTCCTTGAAGAGCAGGCGCCAGGGCGGTTTGTTGCACAAACACAAGCTGTCTCTCTCGCTACTTTCCTACTTCCCTCTCTAGTCATCATTCATAGGAAATTTCCAATCGATCTCAAATGGTTCAAACGGCTCTGAGCACTATGGGACTTAACATCTGAGGTCAGCAGTCCCCTAGGACTTAGAACTACTTAAACCTAACTAACCTAAGGATATCACATACATCCATGCTCGAGGCAGGATTCGAACCTGCGACCGTAGCAGTCTCGCGGTTCCGGACTGAAGCGTCCAGAACCACACGGCCACCACGGCCGGCCAATCGATCTCATTAGCATGGCATGACAGAACGTCGGCTTCTGTCTGCCCCATAGGCCAGTCTCCGAAAATTTAACCTAGATGGAATATGAACTGAAAACAGTCTTTTGCTTGACGGAGCAATTGTTGTTAGAACTGTACATGTGCAGGAAGAGACAGGAAGTTTGATGCAGTCGGCTGACGACGACAGTGTACAGGAGGTCGAGCTGTCAGGACTTCTGAGTGGGCATCCACGGCTGCCGTCAAATGACAGAACAGGAAATTAAGTCTAAAAAAGTACATATTTCAGTGTACGGAATACAAGGGGCGCCCCTAGGGCCGGAAGATACCGGGTATAGGCCAGTCTAGCAGGACGAAAAACTAAATAGTGATCAACAGAAGGGGAGGTGGTTCATGTAGGCGGCCGGCCATAGGGCTCTGCCCCCCAAGAAAAGCGTCTGTTCTGCTCGAGGTCTTGATCACAAGAAAGGGAAGCAACTGTGTTCTCCACTGCAGAACACTCCAGCGTCCACACACGTGACCTGTATCCTACGCACGCTATTGGCTAAAACCGATGGCATGAATTCCTAGCAGTTTCAGCAGAGGCCGCAAGGCGTCTCTTGTCAGCAGCTTTAACTGGACAGAACTGCCCAGTTCTGAAAGGCAGGCAACTTGTTTCTCGTAGGCACGGTGGAAGTTGCTCTGGAAAGAAACTTGTAGAGAATTTACTGGAGCCTTTGAAATAATTTATTTTTTCAATACTAAATACCCTTGACTGGCTGCTACCATGTACAGAATATTATCGTCTAGTAAACTAACGTATGCACTTTCTTTCGCAGAGCCTTAGGAAATATCAGCTTCATTCAGGTTTCAGATTCTGAAACAGAAGGTCTCAGTTGTTGGATATTGGAGGGAGACGCGGAACTCTGATATTACCAGCATTGCGACCACTGCCGTTGGGCTAAGAGAAAGTCAGGTCCTGATGGATGACAGTTCTGATTGCAGTGCAGCAACTGCTTGATGTGAAGCACAGCTCTGAGAGTTGTGTGTTGACTTCTTTCATTCAGAGACGCAATTTTTGATCCAGATAAACTTCGGTAATCTCATTAAAGTCCTGAAACTTCGTTCACGAACCGATTATGAATTAGCAGTTCATGTCCCGAAGTTATTTTTCAAGAACTGCTCATACAGATGCTGAATGCGTGGTTTTGGTTCCCTTGTAAGTAGGCTGTTTAGGTTTTTTAATTGGTAACGCCACCTCTGTATGAAAATCACTGGCTGTGCTGTGTGCAGTCTGTGGCTGCTTTGCATTGTTGTAATACTCGCCATTGTAGTGTTAGGCAGCTGGCTGTGAACAGCGCGTAGCGTTGCGCAGTTGGAGGTGAGCCGCCAGCAGTGGTGGATGTGGGGAGAGAGATGGCGGAGTTTTGAAACTTGTCATGAACTGCTATATATATTATGACTATTGAGGTAAATACATTGGTTGTTCTCTATCAAAATCTTTCATTTGCTAACTATGCCTATCAGTAGTTAGTGCCTTCAGTACTTTGAATCTTTTATTTAGCTGGCAGTAGTGGCGCTCGCTGTATTGCAGTAGCTTGAGTAGCGAAGATTTTTGTGAGGTAAGTGATTTGTGAATGGTATAGTTTAATGTTAGTCAGGGCCATTCTTTTGTAGGGATTTTTTTGAAAGTCAGATTGCGTTGCGCTAAAAATATTGTGTGTAAGTTTAAGCACAGTCATGTATAAATTATTCTAAGGGGACGTTTCACCCTTTAGATCCATGATTAACATTGAAGTAGCCATAATATGATGATCCATGCAACTGTTTTTGTTTCTATCGGATCATACGAGTCTTAAGATCTTGTTACTAGAGAGGACGGACTTCCAACTCTCTTGATTTACCCACTTTCCCTGTGTCCCACGCACATGGGAGTATTATGTGTTGGATTGGCAATACGACAAGGAGATTAATAATCGTTTGAATTCGTTTTATTCGTTTGTCATTTAAAGCCCCATGAGAAATATTAAATTATCGGAAGTAATATGAATTAATCATTTACATAAATTAATCATTTCCTTTCTGTACACATTGTGTCTCCTCCCCTCATCACTTAATAGAGTTTAATAGCGTGGATCAGTTTCACTCCTTCCAATTGAGAACGTTGTAATGCTTACATACAACCTGTCGGGAGAGCTACTTAGATATTTATTAAGTCCCTCCCATCATATTTAATAAGTATTTTATTTAGATTACCGTGTGAGGATTAATTAATATGTTTTAATGCATGAAAATACTACTTAATCACTACAGACATAAATGCACTGAATAATCGTTTCTGGATTTTATAATTCAAATTCTATTTTATCAAGCCACTTCTTAACTGACATCCCCCAATTACGTTCTGGATCTACGTTATTACACTGATGACGTTCTCATTTTATCACAACTGTTTATTACAGGAGCATTACATTTCCAAATCTGTAGGCAAATTAAAGATGTAATTTAGGTTTTTCGTATACTTTGAAAATACTTCTTTTGCAGAAAATGCCGCTGATGTTGCAGGTGCCAACGCAAATGTGACATCGGTTATCTCATCTCAGAGTGAGCAGGGTAGTCATCCCACTAGTGAAGACGTCATACCACTGCTCAGCCAGTTCAGTGGTCAAGACCCCTTAGAAGGTAAGCAAACGGTGGTTTGTTAGTACTTCTGTGAGCTAATGTACCGTACTCAGTAATTTTATGTTCACTCTCCATTATGGTGCCACAATACGTGTTTTTAAAACATCACCACAGCTTCTACTAAGAAACATTTTAATTTCCGTTGATGGTACTAAGATTTAATCAGGTACTAACTATTTCCACCATAAAGGGATAGAGGCAAGCTGAAGTGGAACTGTTACACATCGTACCTGTCCACACGCAAAGGAAGAGCAACACTTTGTGGTAGTGAGTACTAGGACGAAAGTCAGCTGTAACACAATTCGTTAGTGTGGGTTGCATACATTCAGGGGCAGACTTTATTGATTAGGTACTAACTATTTCCACCATAAAGGGATAGAGGCAAGCTGAAGTGGACCTGTTACACATCGTACCTGTCCACACGCAAAGGAAAAGCAACACTTTGTGGTAGTGAGTACTAGGACGAAAGTCAGCTGTAACACAATTCGTTAGTGTGGGTTGCATACATTCAGGGGCAGACTTTATTGATTTATGGCCCCCTCCCCCTCAACTTGACCTATTGTTCTGTTAATTGATTTATGACTCCTTGGGGGTTGATTTTGACTTTTTTAGGGATAATCCACCCTTCAGAGAAACCAACTACCGCTTCCCCTCCCCCTCGACCTCCCCTGCTCTCTGAAAATCTCTAATCCTCCCACCTTCCACCTTGCCAATACAAGCACACTTCCAGGCCTCAGTTATTCGAATAAGCACCTCCCTCTCTATCAAATTGATTGACTAATTAATTAAACTGATATATTAATTAACCCCTTCCACTTTGGGAAATCCCCATGCCATCCTCCCCTGGCCCCAGTACCCCTACCTTCCCTAACCTGGAAATTGGCAGTAAAAAGACTCATATGATTGGCTGTTTGGTGGGGAATCGATTGCAGTGTACGCACAAGGTAATGTTTGAAATTTTGTTTATTTAAACAATTTATTAGGTACAAGGCAGTTTATGGAATATAGTTTACTTATTTAAAGAATTTGTGGAGAACTCGATTGCAGTGTATCGAATAAGGTTTAAACAATTTCTGGTAGGCAAAGAAAACGTGGAATATGGTTTGTTTCATAATGTTATGGGATACAAGGCTGGTTTGGAATATAGTTTAGCAATTTATTTAAAGAACTGGTTCGGAAATTGACTGCAGTGTTCGGAATACTGTTTATTTAAACAATTTGTGGGTGACAAGACAGTTTGGAATATTTAAACAATTATGGTGCTTTTTTTCCAATCATGCAAGAAATACCGTCACGAAATCGACGTCAATATGATTCACCTCACGTAATCGCACTCAAAAATCTTTTACACAGATTGCAGGGCACTGCGCGTCCATGCCCTGACCACCTCGCCAGGCTGCACCATGCTCTGGCGTCCAGGAGACTGCGCTGCCCATGCTTAGACCCTACATCTCCAGTCAGCTCGTGTAGCCTGCAGACCAGACGTCGTGCTAGTTTGCGAACAAAGTGTTTGGTGGCAGCAAACCTTTGATATCGACAGCTGAGAAATTCCTGTCCAAACACAGATCACGGCCCCCCCCCCTCCTTTTCTCTCTCCCTCTCTCTCTCTCTCTCTCTCAAGTGACCATGTCCTGTCATGTGCCACTGCTCACACTGCGTGCACCATAAGCCACAGTGAGAACAATCCACAAACAAATCAGGGTTTACCTGGGAGACCCCAGAGCCTTCCCCTGTGGGGTATCAGTGCATGCAAGAACTCCTTCCAACGCAAATTCCTAACTGGGAATCGATCTGGAAATACTGCTGAAGTCAGTACACTGAGTGAGTAATTAATGAAATCGATACATGTGGCTAGTTTTTCCTTCCATGCTATTGGTGAATACTAGGACAAGTACATTTGGTGGGATTTGATCCTGGCAAGTGTCCAGTTTCCAAACTTTTCTGGACTTTTTTTGCTCTTGTCTCCTATTGGTGGATACTGCAAGTTAGGTAATTTGGTAGGAAGTCCATTACATTGGCGGTAGTTGTAAATTTCAAATTGGACTACGTCATTAAACAATTGCACGAGGGCTGGACAGATACATGCTCGCAATACCACTACTGGAAAAAGTAAAATGTTCAAACTTTGCGATTGCGTTCTTAAAACACTATATAATCCATAAGATGGTTCTCTCTACTTCATTTGGAAGGAGGAGCAAGGGTCTACCACGTGTTAGGATGTGTTAGGATAGAGACAACAGCAAGTACCACTGCAGGATAGAGTCCACTGTGATGTATTGAGAAGCACGAAACACAACACGCTTAAACAGTTATCCAGTCCTTAGCAGTTGTTGTCATGGCTAAATGTAGGAGATCACTGATACACTTGTACATCCCTCACGCTCATTCAAAATGTCTACACTCAGTGACTCAGGCCAGAGAATTGCGCAGCCCTAGTTGCATTGTGGATCCACATCTCAGCGATGGTGCCTAGTTCTATCCTAATAACATGTAGATAACAGAGTTCTGTAGTATACCCACATGGTGAAGGTACACCTCTTCCTGATTGGCTGCCCATGACACTTGCAGGTGTAGCGAAAGGTATGTGCTGGGAGCAAACTCTCTCGGTGTTTTACACGCCCTCTGTACTGTGTTCCAGTGTATGTGAAAGCTCTATGCAGGTCGCGCTGCAAATAACAGAGTTGGTATGTCAGGTAGTCGCAGGGGCTTTGGTGAGAACCAACCCAATGGCGGTGCATTGACTTGTAGTGTCGGCATTTGATGGCATTTGCGACACATCAGACCCCATGCAGCACAACTCCAGCGTTGTTTTAGACAGTCTCTTTACATCTTGTAGGCAACGGCCTTGCCGCAGTGGATACACCGGTTCCCGTCAGATCACCGAAGTTAAGCGCCGTCGGGCGTGGCCAGCACTTGGATGGGTGACGTCCAGGCCGCCTTGCACTGTTGCTATTTTTGGGGTGCACTCAGCCTTGTGATGCCAATTGAGGAGTTCCTTGATCAAATAGTAGCCGTGTGCTGACCACATGTCCCTCCTATCTGCATCCTCAGCTGAGGATGACACGGCGGTCCGATGGTCCCTATGGGCCACTTGTGGCCTGAAGACGGAGTGCTTTTTACATCTTGTAGTTGTTTCTCAGTCTATGCCCCGCCGTCCTCGCACCTTTGTCGATATGATCGTTCCAGTTTAAGTCGGAACTGAGCGGAAGACCAAGAGCGCTATGTCTGCCACATTCTGCATCGCATGGAGAAAGAGGGTGAGATGAGTTAAAGTGACAGGGTCCATGTTTGGACCACTCTGTGGAAACAGGAACATGTTGTCTTAGATCGGCCAAAAGCGTACAATGTGTAAGGCCAGCACCCAGCACCAAAGAAGCTTTCTCCTTCAACACATATGGGATCTGTAAGAAGCATGATATTGCAACTGCATTGTGGTGCATTTCCTAGATACATACAGGCAATTCGAAGGAGATCTTCATCTTTCATGGTGCATTCACATCTGTCACCTGAACATTCTCTCCCTCCTCATTATTTTGTACCATCCAACAGAGGAAAACTACAAACTACTAAAACCTCGCTAACATTACCCAGTAGAAAACTCAGTAAGATATTACCACATCCTTCTCTTGTGACACATCAAAAAAGAAATACCATCTTTATGCTGACATCGGGTATATGTGACGATCCTGTTAAATATACATCTATTGGTACAGTGGAGCAGGTGACCAGTGAAAGAAGTCACTTTCACAGACCAATGTAAAGTTTCATCGACTTTTCTGTAGGAGGACCATAACACAGACTATCAGTCACAAGAGAGATTCCCTACGTTGTTCTCTCGTAAGCAGTTGATACATTGTTTTTCTGCTGTAACACATAGATCAGTGTATGACAAAAGCTTTTGGCACCACCATACATTTTGTTTTTCCACCACACCTTCGAAGTCTGTGTCAGGTGCTAAACCGACATTAACATTTTCGATCCATTTGCTCTCACAGACATCGTATGCTGTAAAATATCTGCTCCCACAACACATTGCAGTTGTGTTTCTTATTGATAAAAATGTGGAGGACATATGGAAACTGGAAGCGATTGTGGCATTGTGGAGCATTTACAAGCAGCCGTCTGAAGATGATGACCTGTGCATTTAATCTCATCTTTCACATTGCCAGGATAGCAAATGTCTAGGTGTTTCATTTCAATGATACCAAGAGCATTGATTCCTCATATTGCAGTTATGTACATGATCGCTGTTTCAGTGATGGCCGTCCCCAGAAGGTTCCCTCCCATCAAGTCTCTCTCCATCTCAAACAAGTGGTGTCAGTCAGTCATTACATGATTATCAACAGTATACCATTGGGACGGATGGGATGGAAAAGACACCATCAATATGGGATGATGCACTGAGATAAGCACGAGAGTTGATGTGCAATCAATTTTAGCAGTTTTACTATCTTTCCACAATTTGAACACTGACCAATGACACGCCATCATGCTTACCAATTACTGTATCATCGCTAAATCATCCCTCCACTACTTTAAGTGTACCTTATACTAGATTGTGAATGCAGATAGAGAACTGTGCAGTACATCCATTCATGGTTAATTCGTAAACATATACACCAAAGTATACCCGACAGTGTTGTATGCCGATGTAGTTAGATTTTCTACATATTTCTGACTCTTAGATCGTAGTTTGGAATTTATGATTACGATTCCCCATCTTTCGCTATGTGAATGGGTACCATAGAGTATTCTCTCACTTACAGGATAAAGTTGAAGATTGAAAGATCCCTCCGCATCGTCTTTGAACAACCCTCCATGCAACATTATCGCTGATTTAATTTGCCACTGGCTAGTAGGAAGGTACTATACCCACTACATTCCACATTTCATTAAGGAACAGAGCTAGCTGAGTCAGTAACTGCTGTCCAGCGAAGATTGTTCTGCGCAAACCTTACTCACGGAACCCATCCAAGCGCACAAGATCTCTCCAGGTGCGTACACGTTGAGGATGTTAGCATCCCTTATCGATGTATAGAAGATATGAGAGTGTTTTGGTGATATAACAGACGGATAAGGGAAAACGTGAGGTTTATGCATGGTGGAGCTCTAGATGGACAGGGTTTTGAAGCATTTTACGTAAATCAACTGTGTTATGAATTCTAAAGTATTGTACTAGTGTCTGAGGTCAGTACCAAGAAGATATTTGTGAGAGTAATGATCGTGAAACATAAACACATGCACTCCTAAGACTACACGACTGCACACTGAAACACACTCTAATGTTAAATGCATGTGATTTCTGAAATACTAGTCACATGGAGTGAAACGTCCTTAATACTTTAACGCAGGACACATATGTCTAACATCTGACATACATTTACCCTGCAAGTATTCCATCCTACTCACTACTGTGACAAATTTTAAAATGATGAAACTACTTCCTCCTACACCAAAGAAAAACATAGATTCTTTGTGATACATGCTCAATATAGCTTCCTGGAGGTGGATAGCACCCATGATACACATTCTATTTTGGTTCAAAAATCATACTGAGCTCGTATGAGTCAAATGAAATGGTCATAAGTAACAGAATATGCATTTTACAAGATAAGAGACAAACACATAGCAGATGTGCTTTAAATGTGAAATTACATACCATGCTGCACTAACTCAATAAACAGGACAACTGTCAAGCAAGCCTGTACACAGAGTTTGCAGTATCTCTGTCACAAATTTAGAATCGCCACAGTTGAGAAAAAGTAGACTTAATATATGTCCAGGCAGTGGGAGATAAATGGATACGTCAGATACACCTCTGTTCATCTAGAGGAGGGTGTTGAAATAGGTTTTCCATCGATGGACATGATTCATCAGACATGCATTGGAAGTCCTTTGCTGTGTGTGGTATGGACAGGTGTGCTGTGAACGATTGCAGGTAGACAACGCTTTAAGTCACACACAGAACATGCAACAGTAAACGAGTCAGATGCAAGTTATACCACACAACAGGTATACTCCAAGAGAACAATGGGAAAAAAACAGGATGGATAAAGATGATTCGTTTCGAGATATGAGAGTGCTACCAATATGACTCACCAGTGGTTGTAATCATTAAAAGGCATCTCCATAGGATACGACGCAAGTGTGCAGTTGTATGGAGAGACTTTCTACAAGAAAGTGTAACACTATAGATCTGAAAAGTTGATGTATTGATCATAGGATTTCGTACATTTCTTAATATTCCATCTAGAGGTGCATTTTTTTAAGTGATTCCTCACATAGCACACCATCTATTGTATGTGATCATTTTCTATCAACCATCGTCCTACCTTGCCTGTAACACTGTGCATATATCGCAGAACCTCTGTTACACTGTCTACATGTCATCGAGATAGAATGCACTACAAATACTGTTTGTTACAGTGGGAAATACCTAGCAGCAGCATGAGGGAGTTGCAAATATCGGCTTAATACCACTTTTCTTAGTCGAATCGCTTTCTAAATTCGGTGAGAAGGGTGGTTTTATTACGAGTATACACCGTTGGCGTAGTGCACCCACATTTCCGGTCTGTTAATACACACCCCGCAATCACTATCTACATCTACATCTACATAGATACTCTGCAAGTCACATTTAAGTGCCTGGCAGAGAGTTCATCGAACCACCTTCGCACTTCTCTCTTATGCCAATCTCGTACAGCGCGGAAAGAATGAACAACTACATCTTTCCGTACGAGCTCTGATTTCCCTTATTTTTTCTTGGTGATTGTTCCTCCCTATGCAAGTCGGTGTCAACAAAATATTTTCGCATTCGGAGGAGAAAGTTGGTGATTGGAATTTCGTGACAAGATTCCGTCGCAACGAAAACACCTTTCTTTTAATTATGTCCAGCCCAAATCCTGTATCATTTCTGTGACACTCTCTCCCATATTTCGCGATAGTATAAAACGTGCTGCCTTTCTTTGAACTTTTTCGATTTACTCCGTCAGTCCTATCTGGTAAGGATCCCACACCGCGCAGCAGTATTCTAAAAGAGGACGGACAAGCGTAGTGTAGGCAGTCTCCTTAGTAGGTCTGTTACATTTTCTAAGTGTCCTGCCAATAAAACGCAGTCTTTGGTTAGCCATTCCCACAACATTTTCTATGTGTTCCTTGCAATTTAAGTTGTTCGTCATTGTAATACCTAGGTATTTAGTTGAATTTACGGCTTTTAGATGAGACTGATTTATCGTGCAACCGAAGTTTAATGAGTTCCTTTTAGCACTCATGTGGATGACCTCACACGTTTCGTTATTTAAGCTCACCTGCCACTTTTCGCACCATTCCGATATTTTTTCTCAATCGTTTTGCAGGCTTTTTTTATGACTTAATTAGTCGATAAACGACAGCGTCATCTGCAAACATCCGAAAACGGCTGCTGCTCAGATTGTTTCCCAAATCGTTTATACAGATAAGGAACAGCAAAGGGCCTATAACACTACCTAGGGAACGCCAGAAATCACTTCTGTTGATGACTTTCCGTCAATTACTACGACCTGTGACCTCTCTGACAGGAAATGACAGATCCAGTCACATAACTGAGACGATATTCCACAAGCACGCAATTTCACTACGAGCCGCTTGTGTGATACAGTATCAAAAGCCTTCCGGAAATCCAGAAATCCAGAATCGATCTGAAATCCCTTGTAAATAGCACTCAGTACTTCATGTGAATAAAGAGCTGCTTGTGTTTCACAAGAACGATGTTTTCTAAACCCATGTTGACTGTGTGTCAATAGACCGTTTTCTTCGAGGTAATTCGTTATGTTCGAACACACTATATGTTCTAAAATCCTATCGACGTTCACGGAATGGGCCTGTTATTTAGTGGATTACTCCTACTACCTTTCTTGAATATTGGTGTGACCTGTGCAACTTTTCAGTCTTTGGGTACGGGAGCTTCGTCGAGCGAACGGTTGTATATGATTGTTAAGTTTTACTCATTGTCTTTGTGTTTGTGTGAACACCTCTTGATTTTGAAGCAATACCATAGCTCGATTTATAAAGCATATATAGTTTTTAACATGGAAATCGTTAGTGATACTTGTGAGCCTGTAGAACCAAGACCACATTTTATGCAGGGTGAGAGTGATATAGTCGTTACCATCGTTTCTTTAATAGCCGGTCGCTTATAAAGCGATTATGTCTCTCTTCCCAAGACGCTCTGGTACCACTCACAAGAAAAACAAATGGATCATGTCCATCGATCACGTAGATTCGATCAATATTGTTTGGTGTCACCAGCATTCGGTTACTGGCAAAGCATAATACTTAGTAGGGGATGTTTGACAGATTCGCTGTGGTCATCAGGCTTATACAGTATATGTTTGGATGCAAAATTACTGTGGTCTGGCTTTCGACATGTGCAAAGAAAATGACTGTGTCCGGTTGTAAGAGAGGTAGGGATTTGTCGTGGAAAATTGCGATTTCAGTGCATCGATAGCTAAGGAGGATGAAAGCTTTTACGTGAAAAATTATGTACAGGTATAAAAATTGTAGAGATATCGATATTTGCAGAGTTGCAGTCGTCAGGAGGAGGTATTTACGATACTTCGCTCACGTCGAGTGACACCAGATCGGCGCTACGATCGTGATATTTAATTGTAATTACACTGAAAAATATGTGGCTGGTGTTCTAGGACTATTCTGCCTGGAGTGTGGCTGCGTGGCAGAGGTAGCCTGTGACCAGAATTAACTGACGTTTCCAGCTTAAGGCAGGGTCCGTCACTGAGTCTCCTGAACTGGTCAGGTGGGGAACAACCACGTCGCCCTCTGGTCGGTGAACAGCGAATTAGTAGTCAGTATGCACTGGGTTGTCCTCGCGATCACGTGTGTTGTGAGTAATCTAGCACTGCACGACTCTCTGGACGGGCGCAGCGTTTAGATATCAGGACATTGGCGCATAGAATGTACAAGTGTTTCAGCAATGTCTGTCATGTATCCACGACAACTACTACTACAGAGTGGATCGTGGTTTAAGTGTGTTGTGCTCAGTGTTTCTTAATACATTGCAGTGGACTCTATCATGCAATGCCGGCCGATGTGGCCGAGCAGTTCTAGGCGCTTCAGTCTGAAACCACGCGACCGCTATGGTCGCAGGTTCGAATCCTGCCTCGGGCATAGATGTGTGTGATGTCCTTAGGTTAGTTAGATTTAAATAGTTCTAAGTTCTAGGGGGCTGTTGACCTCAGATGTTAAGTCCCATAGTGCTCAGAACCATTTGAACCATTTCTATCATGCAGTGGTATTTGTTGTTGTATCTATGCTATCACGCAGTAAACCCTTCCTTATCCTTACAAATGAAGCAGAGAGGACCAATTTGCGAATTGTAGTGCTTTAAAAACCCAGTTACAATGTAAAATTCCCAATTGTTCAAATTATTGTTTCTGATAGTGGTATGCGAGCACGCGTCTATCCAGCCACTCCAGCAAATTGTTTAAGGAGATAGCATGTAACTGAGCTGAAATCTGAAATTTTCAGCTTCCTCAAACGTAATGGATATCCTACCGAGTGACCTTACTGTGCCGGTATCCACCAGTAGGAGGCAAGGAAAAATTGGCTGCACACGAAGGGTATAGATTTAAATAATTTATCAATCAATGTATTGACTTCTGCAGTATCACTGGATTTCTCAGGTATCAATATCAAAGGGTTGCCGCCACCTTACGCTTTGTTTGGGGATTAGTGCAACTCGTGGTCTGTGCACTGCATGAGCTGGCTGGTGGTGCAGGAGCCGATAGTGGTCGTGGGGCTGAGCACGCTTAGTTTGGTTTCTTGGACACTGGTGCAAGGTGCAGCTCAGAGAAATGGTCAGGGCACGAGCATGCAAAGCTCTGTGGTCGGTGTGAAAGATTTTTAACATGTGATGAGCTATGTTGACATCAGCCTTGTGATGGTCTTCCTTGCAGGATTTGAAAATAAATGCTGCAGTTGTTTAAATATTTCATACTGCCTTGTCACCCACAAACTGTTTAAATAAACAGTATTCCGTACACTGCAGAAAATTTCCCAACAATTTCTTTAAACAAATAAATAAATTATATTTCACACTGTCTTGTATCCCATACATCTTTTAAATAAACAATATTCCATGCATTACATGTCTACCAAAAACTGTTTAAACATTATTCCATATACTGCAATCGATATCTCGCCAAATTATTTAAATAAATAAAGTAAATTCGAGACACCATCTTGTATCCAATAAATTGCTTAAATAAAGAATATTCCATACATTTCCTTATCTACCAGAAATTGTTTTAACAATATTCCATGCACTGTAATCGATTTCCCATTAAATAGCCAGTCAACTGAGTGTTTTTCCCACGTTTCCTAGTGGTGGAGGGGAGGGGAGGGGTCTGGGGGATTTCCCAGACTGTCAGGGGTTAATTAAGTGATTAATTTAATTAAGTAGTTAAGTAATCAGATTTATGGAATTGGAGGTGGCTATTGGAATACCTCAGACATGAAAGTGTGCTTTTATTGGTGTGGGGGATTGGTGAGGGCTGGCTCTGAACACTATGGGACTCAACTGCTGTGGTCATAAGTCCCCTAGAACTTAGAACTACTTAAACCTAACTAACCTAAGGACATCACACACATCCATGCCCGAGGCAGGATTCGAACCTGCGACCGTAGCAGTCGCACGGTTCCGGGCTGCGCGCCTAGAACCGCGAGACCACGGCGGCCGGATTGGTGAGGGTTGGAAGTTCGTAGAGGGGTGATGGAAGTGGAGAAGGAGGGGTGGGAGTCTCTCTGAAGGATTATCCCCAAGAGGTCATAAATCAAACCCCAGGGTGTCACAAACCAATTAACAAAACAACAGATTAAGGGGAGAGGGAGGGTATAATATATCAATCAAGTATGGCCCTGAACATATGCAACCCACTCTAACAAAATTTACTACAAGTGGCTTTGCCCTACTACTTTCTTGTGTGGTTCAGACTCTTCCAATTAAAACTGACACAATGTTCGCTGTATTTCGCTTTTTAAGTTTCCTGTGTCTATTCTTGTCACAATTTCGAATTTTCACTTTTCTCTGTGTGTAGATAGAGTTATTCATCCACACGAAAAATTCTCAGGCAAGTTTTAACCTCAATTTGGCTTTCTGGCAGATACAATCAGTCGATTTGGTTACGCAACATGTCTGAAAGAACAGACACGATACACATTTAATTACCGGAAATGGAAATAAGAATAGTGTGTGAACGTTTGATGCGATTCTAAAATGGATAACTGCTTAAAATTTGTATTATTTAACCAACTACTTCATTTGTTATTATTTTAAGTATGTTCTTGTTAACAGAGTGACCTGTCACTTAAACAAGCATCAATATATCTAGTGAAATGGGCTCTCCCTGAAACCAAATAAAATAAATTAAACCAAGATGAAAATCTAAGGGTTCAGATACATTTTACATCTAATATACGTGAAGATAGAGCATGTAAATTAATTACATAAGCCTGTTACAAAGAAAATCGAGCAAATTCATTCTGCAATACTTATGGCGACATAATGAAATGATTTTTACCCTAACGTACACAAAGTTCACCCCCAGAAAATGAGTTACACACTGCCGTTATGTGCCAGAAGTGCAATAAGTAGAAACCTGCTAAGACGATGGGCTATCAGTCGACAGCTCACTGCCGAAACATATTTCTTGGTACTTCTGATGGTGAATGACGCCTGTTGTAATTCGATTTTATAAACTAATATATCGTGTATGAATACAGTATTTCTCTTTAGTTTTCCGGGACTACCACGAAATGTTCCCTGGCCCATGCTGCCGTCATCGTTGCCACTGATATGCACTGCAGTCCGTTCAGAGCTCTCTCTCAATCGCACGAAGCTTGAATGAATTGTACAAAATTTCCTCTCGTGGTGTTTACTGTTGTAAGCCGATCATATGAAACGCAAGCTATTCTCTCAGAACAGAAAGCCACAACTCCGTCCATGACAGGCTATTGGTCCATTCTGCTATACCTATGACCCTCTGGTTCTCCTAGAAATTTCAGAGGGGCACAAAATCGCGAAATCAGAAGCGTGCTACATTTCCGATACTCATGTCGCACGCTTTGAGAGAAACGGCTCTGGAAGTTCTCGAGTTTCTCGAGAGAGTCGCTTTCATTTCCCATCCTCAGGGGACATGGCTGCAGCCTGGGTGCAGTCGTATACAGCGCTCTGTTTCTCCACGATATTGAGAAAGCAATAGATACCGGCAGACATGTTGATGCCGTGTTCCTCGACTTCCGAAAGGCGTTCAGTACAGTTTCACACTACCACCTAATGAACAAAATACAAGAGTACGGAATATGACAACAGCTGTGTGACTGAATAAAAGAGTTTTTAGCAGACAGAAAACATTCTCAACGGAAAAATAACTTCAGGCGTAAAAAATAGTTTCGAGCGTACGGCAGGACACTGTTATTGGCCCATTACTTTTCGGAATACAAATGACCAAGTGGATAAAGTCAGAATTTCCACGAGGCTTATCGCGGATGGTGCTGTCGTATACAGATAAGTCGCTACGCCAGAAATTTGTAGCGAAATGCAGGAAGACCTGCAGAAGATCGGCGCGTGGTGCAGGATTTGCAACGGACTCTCATCCTAAGCAAATGTAACGTACTGCGCATATATATATTCAGAAAGACGCATTATTTTATGATTAAACGATTACAATCACCGGAAGCAGACGCATCCATAAAATATTTAGGAATACGCGTATGGAGCGATTTAAAATGGAGTGACCACATCAAATTAATCGCGGGTAATGAAGATGCCTGTCTGAGATACATTGGAAGAATATTCAGAAAATGTAGTCCACCCACAAAGGAAACGTACGAAATGCTCGTTCTACAAATAGGAACACTTGAGTATTGCTTGTCAGTGTGGGATTAGTACCAGATAGGATTGACAGTGGAAGTAGACAAGATTCGAAGAAGAGCAGCACATTTGGTGAAAGGTTCATTTAGCGCGAAAGCTTTACGGAGATGCTCAGACATCTCCTGTAGCAGACGCTGCAAGAGAGGCGTTCTGCATCGCGATATGGCCTACTTTAAAATTTGGAGTGCATACATTCCTAGATCAATCAAGTGAACATCCATGCTACGGATATCTCGTGAAAAGAACATGCAGATAAAGTTAGAGAGCTTAGAGCTCACAGGGAGACTTACTGACAATTTTTCTTCCAGCGAGCCATACAGGACTGGAACAGGAAAGTTGCTAAGTGACAGTGGTACATAAAGTACACCCCACCATACACCGTCAGATGAGTTACGAAGTATAGATGTAGATGTACAACGACGAAAAATCGAGCTGAATTTCGCACGACATCTGCCTTCGGAACTCATGTTGATTTTTGTAGAGGAATATTTGTTCTCTGAAACTGACAATGTGTGAGCATAAAACATGCTACGTAAGTCTACAAAAATCTGACGTTATCAATATAGTTGTATAATTAAGTTCATGTGTTGACATTATTATTTATTTATTATTTACTTGAGGCAAGCACTTCATACTCCGCCCGCCTACAGATTAATACGGACTATAGATTCCATAATCGATACATCTATAGTAGTTATAATAATATATTCAGATACACTGCTAGACCAGCCTAATATCGTGTAGGGCACCCCCGAGCACCCAAAAGTGTCATAACACGACATGGCATGCACTCGACTGATGTCTGAATTAATGCTGGAGTGAACTGATGCCATGAATCCTGCAGCGCTCTCCATAAATCCGTGAGAGTACGAAGGGGTGGAGATTTCTTCTGAACACCACATTGCAAGGCATAAATGATATGCTCAACAATGTTCGTATCCGGTGAGTTTGGCGGTCAGCGGAAGCATTTGAACTCAGAAGAGTGTTCATCGAGTCACTCTGTCCAATTCTGGACGTGTGGGGTGTCGCATTGTTCTGTTGGAATTACCCAAGTCCGTCGGAATGCATAATGGACGTGAATGGATGCAGCTGATCATACAGTGTGCCTACGTACGTGTCACCTGTCAGAGTTGTATCTAACTGTATCAGGGGTCTCATATTACTCCAACTGCACAGACCCCATATCATACAGCGCCTCCACCAGCTTGAACAGTTCCCTGCTGACATGGCAGGGTCCATTGATTCATGAGGTTGCCTCCATACTCGTACACGTCCATCCGCCCTATATAATTTGAAATGAAACTCGTCCGACTAGGAAACATGTTTCCAGTCATCAACAGTCCAATGCCGGTTTTGACGGGCCCAGGCGAGGCGTAAGGCTTTGTGTTGTGCAGTCATCAAGGGCACACGAGTGGACCTTCGGCTCCAAAAGCCCATATCGATTATCTTTCGTTGAATGGTTCCCACGCTGACACTTGCAATTTGCAGAAATGTTACACTTCTGTCATGTTGAACGAATCTCTTCAGTCGTCGTTGGTCCCGTTCTTGCAGGATCTTTGTCCGGCCGCAGCGATGTCGGCGAGTTGATGTTTTACCAGATTCCTGATATTCACGGTACACTCATGTAATAGTCATATGGGAAGTCCCCACTTCATCGCTACCTCCGAGACGCTGTGTCCTATCGCTTGTGCGCCGACCACAACACAATGTTAAACCTTATTTAAATGTTGATAACCTTCCATTGTCACAGCAGATAGCGAACTAACAACTGCGCCAGACACTTTTGTCTTATGTAGGCGTTGCCGACCTCAGCGCCATATTCTGGCTGTTTACATATCTCTGTATTTGAATACACATACCTATACCAGTTTCTTTGGCGCTTCAGTGTACAATTATGGTAGTCAGTCACAACTCATGTTTAAAGTGGATAAGGAGCGACCAAAAAGTTTCTGACTGAGGGCATTGCTGCGCGTATATACAACGAAGTGTGACTCCGATGCGGGTATAGGCATGTAGGCAAGGGATTGGTGTGGCATTCGTGCCTCTCCAATGTGCGTCGGTAAATGTGGAAACTTGAACTATGGCATCGTTACTATCAAAGGCGTCCAAACAGGACCAACGTGCTGCTGTTCTTTTCTTGGCTGCTAGAGGGCAAACGCCGGTAGACCTCCATTAGAGAATAAAAAATGTGTATGGGGCAGTGTGTCTGTCAAAACCCACCGATTTGGACTGGTGCGCCAAGTTTTGCGACAAAGAGAGCTGCTCGCTTCGTCGCATATTTCGTAATGCCGGAGTTACAGCAACTCAAGTGGGAGACACTGGAGTACCCGCCTTCTAGTCCTGATCCCTCCCCATGCAATTATCAAGCCTTTGTGTCCTTTAACTAGGCCTTGGAGGGCCGACGATTCCTGTCTGACGAGGATGTGCCATTGGCAGTTACGGTCTTCTTCGTACAGCAGGACACGGTGTTCTACCAAACGGGCATCTTCAACCTGGTGCGTCAGTGGGATGATTGCCTCAATGCTTACGGCGATTTTATCTGACTGGCATACCGATACTGAACTGTACGGTCTTCGAACGGCAACTTTTTGACCGCCTCTTATAGTATGAAATTAGAATGATGGTATAACAGCAACCCAGTTGTGATTTGTGAAGTGTATTATTACTTAATCTAAAACATATGAACTACGCGGAAAACTGAGGACTACGTGAAAGAGAGTGAGAGAAAACAAAGCATAAAAAATAGGAAGAGATATTGGGTGAAGTCTCCAACGCAGCCATCAGCCTTGTGTACATCGCATGGAAACGGGATGTTCTGTCTAGAGGTGATAAACAACGCACAGGAGAAGATAAGTTCTGGAGACCTTGTACATCTACATGTACATTTACATCAACATCTGTTCTCCAAAAGCTACGTTACGGCGTGTAACAGTAGGTACTTCTGAAACTACACTCATGCTAATAAATTAAGGATAATTACAGAATGTGGTGCCACACAACGTATCACTACACAAAACTGGCGCTGATAGCATAGGCACATAGGGAACACACGCGACACAGAGCTGTAAGTCCACGGCATTCGGGATGAGTTGAGAAAACCGTCCCGAAACACATGTGCTACAAAACGCCACTGTTTCCTGCGCATGTACCCAGACATCAATATTTGATATGATCACCATGCACACATACACAGGCCGCACAACGGGTTGGCATACTCTAGATCAGATGGTCGAGCAGCTGCTGGGGAATAGCCTCCCATTCTTGCACCAGTGTCTGTCGGAGCTCCTAAAGTGTCCCAGGGATTGAAAACGTGCAGCGATACGTCTACCGAAAGAATCCAAGCCGTGCTCAATGGGGTTTAGGTCTGGAGAACAGGCAGACCACTCCATTCGCCTGATATCTTCTGTTTCAAGGTATTGCTCCACGATGGCAGCTCGGTTGGGCCGTGCGATATCATCCATCAGGAGGACGGTGGGACCCACTACACCCCTAAAAATGGGGACATACTGGTGCAAAATTACGTCCCGATAGACATGACCCGATAGACAAGCAGGGGTGTACGTGCACCAATCATAATCCCACTCCTCACCATCAAACCACGACCTCCATACAGGTCCCTTTCAAGGACATTAAAGAGTTGGTATCTGGTTCCTGGTTCACGCCAGATGGAAACCCGGCGAGAATCATTGTTCAGACTATACCTGGACTCGTCCGTGAACATAACCTGGGACCACTGTTCCAATGACCATGTAATGTGTTCTTGACACCAGGCTTTACGGGCTCTCCTGTGACCAGGGGTCAGTGGAATGCACCTTGCAGGTCTCCGGGCGAATAAACCATGTCTGTTCAGTCGTCTGTGGACTGTGTGTCTGGAGACAACTGTTCCAGTGGCTACGGTAAGGTCCCGAGCAAGGCTACCTGCAGTACTCCGTGGCCGTCTGCGGGCACTGATGGTGAGATATCGGTCTTCTTGTGGTGTTGTACACTGTGGACGTCCCGTACTGTAGCGCCTGGACACGTTTCCTGTCTGCTGGAATCGTTGCCATAATCTTGAGATCACACTTTGTGGCACACGGAGGGCCCGTGCTACGACCTGCTGTGTTTGACCAGCCTCCAGTCGCCCTAGTATTCTACCCCTCATAACGCCATCAACATGTGTTCTTTGACTCATTTTCAACACACAGTAACGATTAGCACGTCTGAAAACGTCTGCACACTTACTCGCTGCACCGTACTCTGACATGCACCAACACACCTCTACATATGTGGAATGCTGCCAGCGTCACCGCGCAACGACCGCAGGTCAAATGGTCATACCCCTAGGTGATTTAAACCCGCAAACCGCCCACTAGAGCGTTGTTTCACCATTTATCAGCATTATCCTTAATTTATGAGTATGAGTGTTTTATCATAACCTCGCTTCTGTTCCACAATTGAATGTTACGTGAGAAGATCGATTATTGACAAACCCCCGTACTACTTCTAATTTCTCTGGTCGTGGTCGTTTCACGAGACTTACGTCTCTGTTCCTCGATCACGCGTTTTCGGAATTTCAACAGTAAACTTCTCCGTGATTCACAACTCTTTTATGTAATGTCAGTCACTGGAGTTTGTCGGGCATATCAAAAAGCTGTCGCACTTGCTAGACACAATGAGACGTCTGCTCTTCATTGAATCTTCTTTATCTCTCCTATTAACCCAAACTGGTAAGGATTCCAGACATGGGCGGTATTTAGTAATCGATCTTACAAGTATTTAGTAGACCACTTCTTTGGTAGACAAATTACTTTTCCTTAAAATAATGTATGTCATACACTTTCCCAACAATTGACTTCTACGGGGTGGGAAACCCTATGCACATCACCCTCCCCTGATGTAGATGATGTATGTGGGATACCTGTCTTCGGTGCATGAAATATAGTGCGGGCCAGTTTTATTTTGCACTCCCTGCAGTTCCATGTGGTCATTCCATTTTTACTAGATCTCACCGGTTATACCTAAGCGAACAGTAAGCAAATGCACTGCCAACAGAGCACTGCCAACAGAGTAATTTAGAAGCACGTATTCTCGGTGTAGCGAACCAACTTAATCCGCTTAATAAGGGCAAGTCTTCCGGTCTAGATAGTATACCAATTAGGTTTCTTTCAAAATACGCTGATACGATAGCCCCATACTTAAGCAAGCAAATACAACCACTCTCTCGAGGGAAGATCCGTGCCAAAAGACTGCAAAATTGAACAGGTCACACCATACTCAAGAAAGGAAACAAGAGTAATCCGATGAATTACAGACCCATAACACTGACATCGACTGGCTGTAGGATTTTGGAACATACGCTTTGTTCGTACATTATGAATTATCTCGAAGCCAGCGGTCTAATAATACATAGCATGGATTCAGCAAATATCTTTCTTGTTAAACACAACTAGCTCTTTATTCGCAAAAGTAATGAGCGCTGTCCGTGGGGGAATTGAATCCATATTTCTAAATTTCCATGGATGTTCCTCACAATAGACTTGTATCAAACTGCGTACATATGGAGCAGAGCATTACTTGTGCGTCTGTATTCGTGATTTCCTGATGAAATATCACAGTATGCAGTAATCGACGGAAACTTATCGAACCTAACAGGAATATAACAGAGGTGATACTGGCATTCCCCAAGGAAGTATTACAGGGCATCTGCTTTTCCTTATCTACGTCATTTACCGTCCAGTGAAGTCATGAGAAGATCAAAACCAATTGAAAAATGACTTAGGAACGATATCTGTATGGTGCGAAAAGTGGCAGTTGTCTCCGTTAACGAAAAGTGTGAGGTTATCGATATGGATACTAAAAGAAATATCTTAAATTTCGGCATTCCATGAATCACACAAATTTAAACGTCATTTCGGCTACATATCTATGAATTACAATTATGAACACTTAAATTAAAACGATCACGTAGATAATGTTGCGGGGAAGGCAAACCAAAGACTACGATTTATTGGCAGAACACTTACTAGATGGGTCTACTAAAGACACTGCCCACACTACGCTTGTTCGTCCTCTGCTAGAGTATTGATGTGAAGTGTGGGATGCTTACCACATGGGATAGACGGAGTACACCGAAAAAGTTCAAAGAAGGGCAGGTCGTTTATTACTGTGATACAGTGGAGAGAGTGTCTTGGACATTATAAGCGATTTGGGGTAGTAATCATTAAAACAATGGCGTTTTTTATTACGATAAGATCTTTTGACGAAATTTCAAACACCAACTTTCTTGTCTCAATGCGAAAATCTTTTACATTCGCCAACCTACATGGGGAGAAATGTTCTTCGTAAAAAAGTAAGAGAAATCAGAGCTGGTACGGAAAAATTTAAGTGTTAATTTTCCCAGGCGTGGAGCGGTAGGTGTTTCGAAACTCCTCTGCCAGGCTCTTAAGTGTGAATCACGAAGTATTCACGCAAAAGCAGATGTGGGTGTTACATTTATTTACTTTCCTCGGCAACTGCAAGTCCCTGAATAAATCACTGATAATCTGCAGGTCTTCCTTCTACGGTCTCAGCACTCACAGTCGCCTCTCTGAGTGTGTGTCGTACAGGATGATTGGAATAAGTAAGCTACTCAGCCTTTAGCAGTGATATCTCACTCACTCCAGCAATTATCCGCGCACCAATTTTTTATATGTTGCTTGCCGGTGATCCTAACACCAGTCACCTTCTAGCCATTTATAACATTTCCTATCCTTAGCCCGTGTAGAGAACCACATACGTGCGGTAAACTTTTAATCATCACCCTGATAATATAAGCCTGCTACCATGAAATTTGGTGATGACGTTAGTCTTCCTCTACATAATTCGCCTTACAGTGCGACATATTTCTCCCCAACCTTGAATGACAAGTTTGTAGCAGTCTGCATTGCTGTTGTTCATGGACGTGCCACTTCGAAAATAGTTTAGTCGTCATTCTGAGAAAGCCCGACCTGTAATGGTTTCTTCATCGGAGGAAATAGGAACAAGTCATTGGGTGCCATGTACCGAGAGTACCGGCTGAGGAGAAATTTGATAGTCCAAACAAGCAGCACGTTTGACTTTGTCCTGTGGAGCACAAAGCTCTCGCTTGGACAACTTCCTGTGACCCTTCGTCTTTACAGCCTTCCGCAAACTCAGCTGGAGACTGTGCTACCACGCTCCTCTGTGACTGTTTACTCCAGACGAGCATAATCTGTTAGCATCATACCACTGCAGTACCACAAAACTGTAAGCGTTGCTTCGTCCTATTATGGCATGCTCGACATTGGAAACTGAATTCTATTTTCTCCACTACCGCCTCGATACTAATGCTTTGATCTTCAAGCACCCGGGGCTCCATCTGCCCGTTTCCTTTTTCTATTTTCCAAACAAAAATAAAATAAAAAAGAAACACGCTGCATTGAAGAAGACGGTATATCAAGTACAGAAATTTTGAATCACTAGCGATAGCGGAACACAGCTTTACGGAAGGGCATTAACCTTGAGAATACGAAGATCCTCTCTCGCACATCACCTTGGTGTGATTCTGTAATAAAAGAAGCTCTCTAAATTCCCTTACGCACCAACAATTTTACCGATTGTCGGAGCATCTTGAAAGAAATAAAACAAAACAAAGATGTAATTAATATGAGAGGAGAGGTAGTTTTACTGCGTCGCTGCCGATTTTTCACATTTGCACATGTGGAGCCCACCCTACAGGAGGTGCCCCTCTGCGGATAGAAATCAGAATACCAAGTGACGTCGTACGACCAATAACAGGCTTGAACGCCACTGTAAAAGAAGCAAACTATTCTCTTGTGAGACAGTCATCTCCTAACGAAGAATACTCATCATCGAAGCCGGCCGGGGTGGACGAGCGGTTCTGGGCGCTACAATCTGGAGCCGCGTGACCGCTACGGCCGCAGGTTCAAATCCTGCCTCGGGCATGGATGTGTGTGATGTCCTTAGGTTAGTTAGGTTTAAGTAGTTCTAAGTTCTAGGGGACTGATAACCTCGGAAGTTAAGCCCCATTGTGCTCAGAGCCATTTGAACCATTTTGAATCATCATCGAAACCTCAGGTTGCAACTTAGATTCAACACGGTATGACCACAGAGAAAATTTTGTACAGAATTATTCAAGCTTACTGCCGGCTATCAGCTGCATTCCACGCTGCACTGGCCTCTCATGCACTAGGCCAAACCCGGAAACACAGCTGAGCGTTCTTGCCGTGAACACCGCCCCCACACTGCTTGCAGACCAAAGCACGACTACTTGTTACCGCTCTAAGAGCGCTGTCGTCAGAGAGATCTACCCATCTTCCGCCTGCCCCTGGTGACAACCATCTAATATGCACCTATGAATCAAGAGCAAACATATCTTACTAGCCACAACCTTAATAGAAAAATCGCACGCCACGGCTCGGGAAAGATGCTCTGTCTCCCGAATGCAGATCCTTCACATTTTAAGCAAAAGTCCTGTGCTTCCGTGTTTTTTTCCTAGAAGAATTCACCATTCTGTACTGTGTTTTTAAAATGTATTTCCGGTTTTTTAGATGTACGTCTTTGATTTTTTAAATTTAAAATAGTTAATCAGGTCTCATGCTCTTTGTCTCATCCTTGTTAAATTCTTTAAATAGCTCTTGGCAAAAGAGCGTTATGGACCGCTGATAGAACACTCACCGGCTATATGTGCCGAGGGGGATTCCACAGCGAATAACTTCTATATTGTACTAGACGTTTCTGCGCTAGTTAACCACTGTGTCATATGATACCACAGTGTTGCCATGTACGAGGTGCGACAATAAAGTAATGAGACTGATTTGAAGAAAAATGTTGCTTACCGTTTTATTCAAGTTTAGTGTTGTCCCCTTCAAAGTAGTTCCCTTATGATTGCACACACTTTTTCCAGCGCTTCTGCCATTGATGGTAACATTAATGGAACTCATCTTCTGTAATGTCCTCCAAGACCCTCGTCACAGCTTCGTGGACATTTTGTGTTTGGAAATGGTGTCCCTTGACCGCCGTTTTGAGTCTTGGAAAAAAAAGTTGCATGGAGCGATATCTGGTGAATAAGGTGGCTGTGGTAGTACTGAAATTTGTTTTGAGGTTAAAAATTGTTGTACTGACAGAGCAGTATGGGATGTCGCATTATTGTAATGCAGAATCCAATTATGAGCAATGTTGGCAGGGCACGAAGAACTTTTACGAAGTCTTTCTAAAATTTCTTTGTAGTAATATTGGTTAACTGTTTGTCCAGGAGGTACCCACTCTTTATTAACAGTTCCCTTGGAAGCAAAGAAGCACACACGAATCCATTTCACTTTTGACTTTGATACGCGAGCTTTTTTTGGTCTGGGTGATCCCTTTGAGCACCATTGCGAACTTTGGCGTTTTCTCTCTGGATCGTCTCCAAAAGCCTTATGAAGCTTACCGTAAGTTGCCGTCACGTTTTTACCCAATTTAACGCAGAAAGAAATGGCATACCATTGCGCAATATTACGCGGTTTCATTTCCGTGACGAGAGACACAAACACGTGTTAACTTATTACAGCACAACTCACGCCTGAGCAGTTGCATCGATGTGCCGCTTGGACTAGAAGCAGCTTATAGACAAAGGTCAAAGGCCTACCTATGCCTGCTGGGTTGCCACATCTCGCAAAGAAAATCAGTCTCATTACTTGATTATCGCACCTTGTAGTTCAACCATGTTAATACGAAATCTTGCAGTGTTGTTTCCTTAAGATGCAGAAAACGAATGCCACAAAATATTCACAGATATGTGGAGCATGAATTTCAATGTGTAGCAAGCCTACATGCAGGATCTACTAAAATAAAATAAAGCTTTATTCTGTCGAGATGATAATTAAAACTTTATGGCTAAACCCCGTACAACTTCACTACTGGAGTGGATCTGAACGCCTCAGATGGCCTTCTGTGTTGACAGCGGAATCGACGGACGGGGCAGTCAGCCCCCGGCAGAAGCGCACCTTCTTCTGCAAGAAGTGCGGCTACGGCGGCGGCTACCGCGGACACGGGGGCGGCTACCGGCAGGCGTACGCCGTCGTGGTGCCGGTGAAGCTGGTGGTGGTGCAGCCGCGCCCCGTCTACTACCGTCACCGGCCGCGCGGCGGCTACTGCGACCCGTGCAGCCGCAGGCGCTACTACGGGGGCGGCGGCGGGGGCGGCTCCTACGCCGAGTCCTTCAGCTACAGCCGCTCCTACAGCTAGTAAGCACAGCATCCACAAACTCTACAGAGTCAAATGTAACAATACAGAGTGGTCAGAAACAAGCTGAAAAGCTTGTAAGGATGTTGCAGGCTCATTAGGATTCAAGTTAGCCAATCAGCCATATGAGTGCGCAAATCGAGCAGATATAGTTAGTGTCAGTTGTCCTCACAGCGCTTATGACAGCGCACGATACTGCTCACCCTTTGGCTCGGGTTCGATCCTTCTTGCCATCCCCTGCCCATTTTTGTGTATTTCTCTTCTCAGTTTTTAGGAAACCAAGCGATTATCACATTTGGCGACAAAATGTCTGCCCGGTTGCTTGAAATTGCACGCGAAGCGGCCTGATAGGATAATTTCAGTGCTAATTGTGTGTCTGTGTGTCAGAGAGAGATCTTATGGGACTTAACTGCTAAGGTCATCAGTCCCTAAGCTTACACAATACTTAACCTAAATTATCCTAAGGACAAACACACACGCCCATGCCCGAGGGAGGACTCGAACCTCCGCCTTGACCAGCCGCATAGCAGTGCTAATTAAATCCGCATTTTATAACAATTATTTCTCTCCACAATCTATCGTGAACATCCTTACAACCTTTTCAGATTGTTAAAAAATGGTTCAAATGGCTCTGAGCACTATGGAACTTAACTTCTGAGGTCATCAGTCCCCTAGAACTTAGAACTACTTAAACCTAACTAACCTAAGGACATCACACACATCCATGCCCGAGGCAGGATTCGAACCTGCGATTGTAGCGGTGGCGCGGTTCCAGACTGTAGCGCCTAGAACCGCTCGGCCACACCGACTGGCTTTTCAGATTGTTCCTGACCACATTTTACTGTCTCTACGGTGAAAGAAGAGACCTGACACTTAAACTGGGCTTGGCACAGCAGCTTCGCGCTTCTACCTTAACCAATTGTGTACCACGCTTCTGTATATATCGCTGTGGCAAAGACTGTGTGTTGCTGTAGCAGTATAGACGACTATTGTTTTGAGTCTTATAGCTTCGGTACCGCGAATGGCCTTTTGCGTTTCGCAGTTGAAACTTGGCAACTTCGCTGTAGGAAGCTCAGTTTTTACCTTCATCTTAACCGCTGTCACTCAGATGCATGGTGGCCCTGATCTTACCCAGAAATTGAAGTTCTGCATCTGCTTCTGTTATTCGAAAGTCATACGATGGATGGTACGTACTGTATCAATGCTATTTCTATTTTTAATAATTTTATTGTGAAACCAGCAACCAATTTTAGTGTCCATAGCTACAAGAAGTGGCGTAGTCAATACAAACAATCAATAAATGAGTAAAACATGACAATATTTATTTACAATATTTACAAATTGTTAAAATCACACCCTGATCAGCCAGAAAATCACGACCACCTGCCTACTATCGATATGTACCCGTCCATGCGGTAGCAGAGACATCTGGCGAGGACTAACAGTGAGCGTACTGTCCGTGTGTAGAATGGGGAAGTCGCACAATCTGAGTTTGAACGAAGGCAGATTGTGATGGCCCGGAGGCTCAGCATGAGCAGTTCTGAAACTTCACGACTTGTCGGGTGTTCGTGGATTTCTCTGGTGAGTGTCTTCAACGCGTGGCGAAACCAGTGTGAAACCACGTCCAGATGTCGTGGGGTTGGGCTGTCACTCCGCATTACAGATGTCGTAGGCTGGGTAGACAGCTAAAATAGGAGAGGCGGTCATCTGTGGCGGAACTAACTTCATACTTTATTGTTGGGCAGAGTACAAGTGTTTATGAACATACAGTGTGCACCGGACGCGCCTGACGATGGGCCTCCACAGCCGACGAATCATGCATATGCCAATGTTAACACCACGACATCGGCAACGACGACTGCAATGGGCACGTGACGATCAGCGCTGGGCGTTGGCGCAGTGGCAGATCGTTGCATGGTCTGATGAATCCCGACACCTTCTTCATCAAGCCAATGGGTGGTTACGAATCCGACATCTTCCAGGGCTTCAGCCCATTGACACGTCTACTGCGGGACGGCGGCTCCATTATGCTCTGGGGAACATTGACGTGGGCATCCATGGGTGCAGTGGAGCTCCGCAAGGCACCATCAAGGCCAAGGACTATCGTACACCGGTTACAGACCATATTTCCCGAAGTCAGTGGCATTTTCTAGCAAGATAATGCGTCATGTCACAATGCCAGGAATGTGAGCGTGTGGTTCGAAGAACACAGTGGCGAGTTCCGGTTGATGTGCTGGTCCCCCACTCGCCAGATCTGAAACCGATAGAAAACATCTGGAATGTGAGTGAACGTGGAGCCAGAGCTCATCGCTCACCTACCCGGAATTTACGGGAATTAGATGACTTGAGTGCACAGATGTGGTGCCAGCACCTTGCAGCAACCTACCAAGGCCTCGTTACTTTCATGCCACGACGCGTCGCCGCTGTTGTCCGTGTCCAAGGTGGACATACCGACTATTAGGTAGGTGGTCATAAGGTTCTTGCTGATCAGTGTGCATACCTCTGTATCCTGTGAGCTCACTTCAGCAAACTCTCTGTTCTATATTTGATACAATAAAATAGATCAAAACAATGGTTCAAATGGTTCTGAGCACTATGGGACTTTACATCTGAGGTCATTAGTCCCCTAGAACTTAGAACTATTTAAACCTAACTAACCTAAGGACATCACACACGTCCATGCCCGAGGCAGGATTCGAACCTGCGACCGTAGCGGTCGCGCGGTTCGAGACTGAAGCACCTACAACCGCTCGGCCATCCCGGCCGGCAATAAAATAGATCATTTGTTAGCAGTCTCTATCACTTTATCAATAGCGTCATGTTAATACAATAATCTAACACATATAGTAACGCTACTCCTACTCATTCGTTTTACGCAGTGGGTCGGCAGTGATCCAAGCGGACTGAAAGCTACAATTCTGCATAGGCTATCACATGAGTGCGAATACTATCATTTAATTTGATTTGCAACATACTTTCTATAATCCGGAGTGTATGTACTGCTATAAAATCAATATTAACTAAAAAAACACCACATTTGTCTTTAGATAGTTTCCTAAGGCCCTTGGGAGGTATGAAATGGTACATTACAGAGCAGTTTATTTACAATTCTTTTGTAACTTACAGGTACTTACTGAAGACTGTCGTTTTCTTTTAAGAACAATAGAATAAGTCCTAAACGGCAGAAGACGAGCTTTTGCAGAAAGATGTTTTATACCTAGTCAACAACGTGAAGTAACACTACATTTCCAATCAAATCAATCACTAGGGAATATTGTATGGATTGCAGTACTTACATAATTTAACGTACCAAATAAGGCAGCACACTTATAGTAGGCCGGCCGGTGTGGCCGTGCGGTTCTAGGCGCTTCAGTCTGGAACCACGTGACCGCTACGGTCGCAGGTTCGAATCCTGCCTCGGGCATGGATGTGTGTGTTGTCCTTAGGTTAGTTAGGTTTAAGTAGTTCTAAGTTTTAGGGGACTGATGACCTCAGAAGTTAAGTCCCATAGTAGAGGAAAACCACACAGACGTGATAACAAAACTTCAAAAGTAATAAAAATGTTTCCCAGCACAGAAGAAACCAATTCCACAGTTGGAGCTGTATCTGAGCCACAAACGGCAAGAATCCGCAACGAATTATCTTTTGAAGCAAAAGTAATTACATTTATAGAAATATGCCTCTATTATAAAGTCGAATGAAGTGTAAGAATGTGCGAATGATGAGACTCCATAGAAAACCATTTCGTGTCAGGGGAAGTGCCTGTCGTAATGGGAACGGACAATAGAAATACATGCTTCTCAAGCGTGAAATATGTGTCTATATTCTCTTGCTTTCAGCGGTGTAAGCTGTAATTATATGGATGTTCGAAACTATTTCTGCATTCATGAGTTCTAACTTATCTCACTGAATTAGTAAGAGTCGGTGATTTTTGCATTCATCTCACGACCGTTCACGTCATTCATGTATATAGATCATTTGTAAGAAAGTAATTAAAAACAAACATTAATCTTGCGTCTGGCTCTGGCGCCGCTAGAAACGCTATTGTCGTTCTAAACGTCAGACAATAACAGTTTTCACTGGAGTGAGTGTCGCGACTTTATGTATTAGACTGTGCTAATACGTTCTTATTGTCTCACTGTAAGTCTTCCGAGATCTGGAGCTCGGTATGCGTGGTCTTAAAGAGACGCGCGTACAGACACGTTTGCAAGCAATGAGTAGAAGCGAAGATGACTTCCTCTGGTAGAGGAAGATGGCGAGCCGTCGTCGACGGAAATGTTTTAGAGTATGCATGTGACGTGGACGAAAATACCGTCGACACTGCACCAATCTCTGTTAATAACGCTCTTTCTCAAAAATAAATTGCACCGTTACCGGTTCCAAGTCGAAAAGTTCATCTTCAGAAGGCTGTGACGGCCGCAGTGGCCGAGCGGTTCTAGGCGCTTCAGTCCGGAACCGCGCTGCTTCTACGGTCGCAAGTTCGAATCCTGCCTCGGGCGTGGACGTCTGTTATGTCCTTAGGTAGTTCTAGATCTAGGTGACTGATGACCTCATATGTTAAGTCCCATACTGCTTCAAGCCATTTGAACCTTTTTTTTTTTCAGAAGGCTGTTCACGTTTAAAATTGCATTTTGCTTGTTTTGTACATATGGTTTTTCATTGTGGAGGAAGTTCTTTGGTGTGGTGTTAACCTACACCAAACCGCAATGAAAGAAAATGGAGTACTTTGCTGGAATTTGACCTAACAGTCACCTAAGGGATGAACTGAGAGAATTCTGTATTAATTACATCGAAAATTTTGCATCATTTTACAGACTTGTTGACTGTTTTTGAAGAAATTCACTTTTCTGGTATACCATCCAAGATTCAACAGTCTTTCGAACTCTGAAAATGCAGACAATGTTCTAGGGACCGGAATCGAGCGAGATCAGAGCACTCCTGTCGGCGGCATAAACGGTGAATCGCCGGTACAACGCGGACACACACTAGCAAAAGGGACGGCTGGCAACACAGACCACATGGCGACCAGAGAGAAAAACCAAATCGGATACCCAAACGTAGCAACTATTAGCGACCAGAGCAACGATAAGTAGATAAACGATCACGAGCGCTTTCGGATCACGATTGCGGTCTGAGCCCCTGTGCGCCGGTTTTATAGGACCATTGTGAGTGGCGATAGGCCGGCGTGGCGGGCGTTGCCTGAGCATAACGCGACTGCAGCGCTTTCAGGTTATGGGGGCGCCGTCCAGCGACTGTAGTCTACGTCCATGTGTTCTGGAGGGCTGTCAGCATTTTCAGACCGGGATACCAGAAGTGTTGAGTATCCAGCAAACGCCTAAATATTTCAGCCACACAGGTTTAAGTACACAGATGGCAATGTTCCATGACAAACCGGTGACGGCCTGAGAGGCTACGCCGTTCAATAAGTAATGCCCCACATTTTCTTTAGAAAAGCCATTAATATTCATAGATCAACGTCCTTGTTAGTGCTTAACATTTGATGTTTGTTCAGTGCACCGAGGAAGTTTCGAACCGTTCTGGCAGATGTCAGAGCCGTAGTACAGCGTCAAGCGTAACGTTACAAGCAGCGTGCTGTTATTGAATTCTTGTGTGCAGAAAAGAAACTGTGATGAACATACATAAACGTTCGTGTACAGTGTACGGCGATGCTGCAGTTGATCGTAGTACAGCTGGGCGATGGGTAAAGTAAGTTACAGTCTCAGGAAATGCAGAAACAGGACTCCATGATCAGCCACGCTAGTGACGTCCTGTCACAGCCACTGTTCCAGACATGCTGGATCGTGCGGATGCCGTTATTCGTGCCGATCGGCGTATCACAACTCGACAAGTGGCTCTACAGTTGGCGGTCATCATTGGAAATGCGTCCGCAATGATATTGAAAGAGGTGCTCATGGTGTGTTCACGAATGCTCACAGGGGACCACAAGATTCAAAGAAAGACCATTTCATCTCAATTGTTTTAGCGTTTTGAACCAACAGAGAGACCTTTGTCACGGGTCGTTACGGGGGACGAAAGCTGGGTGCACCACTTTGCGCCGGAAACAAAAAGGCAGTCCACGGATTGTCATCATCCTCATTCACCACAAAAGAAGAAATTCAAGACAACCCCCTTCTGCTAGTCATGGTGACAGTCTTCTGAAATTGTGATGGCTTCATTCTGGTGGATGTGATGCCAAGAGCTTCAACCATCAATTCAGAGGCATACATGAAGACTCCGAATGAACTCAAGAACCGTTTCCGACGTGTCCGATTGGACAAGAATCCAGCAGAAATCTTGCTCCAACACGATAATGCACTCCCACACACAAGTCTGAGAACTCGGGAAAACATCGCAAAATTGGGTTAGACATATTTGCCTCATCCATCCTACAGTCAGGCCTGGCACCAACGGACTTCTGTCTCTTTGGGCCGCTTAAAGATTCTCTATGGGGAACACACTTTGAAGATGACGAGAGTGTCAGTCATGGAGTGAAAACATGGCTCTGCCCACAGGACAAGAGCTTTTACCAGCAGGGAATACATGTTTTTCCACAACATTGACGTGCGGCCATAGAACTTGATGAAGACTACCTAGAAAAAGAGGACATGGACAAGACATGTCGATGTATGTTGTTACCAATCATACAATGAAGACTTTCACGACCGGATATTTCAGCTGCTGAGAATTCTTCCGGGTTGCATGGTCGCGCCTGCCGTTGTGGCCGAGCGGTTCAAGGCGCTTCAGTCCGGAACCGCTCTGATGCTACGGTCGCAGGTTAAAATCCTGCCTCGGGCATAGATGTGTGTGCTGTCCTTACGATAGATTTAAGTAGTTCTAAGTTTAGGGGACTGACGATCTCAGATGTTAAGTCCCATAGTGCTCAGAGCCGTTTGAACCATTTGTATGGCCATGGTGGATGGAACTCTTATATCTCTGACGTTTCGCCAAGGCTACGTTGGACATCCTCGGAGGTACTCCTGGTTGTGCTGAGTCTTGTCGACAGACGAGTCGGACGTCGAAGAGCGGCCTCAACACCGTGGAAAGTGGGAATGGTCTGGATTTCACATGACAGCAGAGATAAACCTTGCCAAATATAAAATATAAGTATCGATCATTGTACGTCAAAGATAAAAACACCTCGCCGATTCTGTAGCGCCACTGTTCATATACCGCCGAGTTTCATGGCTCCTTCTTTTCTGTTCAAATTATGCCCATGTTTATATATTTGTTGGCTTCTCTAAATAGCCGTGGATAATAGTTCGTCATACTACATAAAACTTCAGTTTCCGAATATTTCACTACGTGATTACCTGACTGAACCACCTCTGAAGCACCTCCAGTGTCCAACGTAGCCTTGGATGAAACGTCAGGGATAGAAGAGTTCCATCCACCATGGCCATAGAAATGTTTCAAATGGCTCTGAGCATTATGGGACTTAACAACTGAAATCATCAGTCCCCTGAACGTAGAACTACTTAAACCTAACTAACCTAAGGACAGCACACACGTCCATGCCCCAAGCAGGATTTTAACCTGCGACTGTAGCATCAGAGCGGTTCCGGACTGAAGCGCCTAGAACTGCTCGGTCACAACGGCCGGCGCGACCATACAACCCGGAAGAATTCTCAGTAGCTATTGTCACCAGGTTCTGAAGCTTAACAATAAATATGTTCTGAGGAAAAAAAAAGTGGAGTATTAGTTACTGAACGACCCTTGTATATTTAGTGTTGGTTCTTTCAGACTCTGTCTTGATCCAGCAACCACTATTAATTAAGACACAAAAGAATTACAGACACTGGCAGGGAATGGTCATTGATTAAATCAATGGGAAACGTTGAAAATTTGTGCCAGACCGGGATTCGAACCCGGCTCTTCTTCTTTTACTGACCACTGTGGCCATCGCAACTGCAATATCTACCATATCTCGCCTTCTGTCAGACCAAAACTCTCAACTTACTCACACACTACTAATGTAGTGCCCCTTGCCCATTATTCTCGTTACTCGCGGAATACACCGATTCCAGTTCTTTACCCCATTTCTTTACAAACGTGTTCTCTTGTACTACTATTAAAAAAGAAGTAGCAAACGTTACGAAAATGCTAAAACGTCCCACGCATGCTACTCGACTGATTATAGGGTTAAAAGAGGGCTATTAGGAAAGTAAGGAACGATAGGTCGCGAAATGGAAACCAAAGTGAAAATCAAAACTGTTTTATTTGCAACAGTTAGTTACAACTTCCAGCTACTTATCTCCATAGTCGCTGATCCGACATAGACGTTGTCGTATCGTTGTACCAACTTTCCAATGCCCTCGTTACAGAAGGCAGCCACCAGTGCTTTCCGCCAATTCTCTACGCTGGCCTACAGCTCGTTGTCTGTGCCAAAATGTTGGCTTCATAGCCAGCGGTTCATGTGAGCAGAGATGAAACTCAGAGGGAGACAATTACGGGCTGTATTCTGGGCAATCAAACATTTCCAATTGAAAACGATGTAGAAGCATCTTCATTGCCCCTGCAGAATGCTGTTGAGAATTGTCTTGAAGAAGAAAACGCAAGACAGTTGCGTAATGTTGGCTGCATAGCTTCAGGCGAAATTTCTCACCAGCCCCTCGTACTTGACGGGAGACACTACTGTTCTAGGTATCTTTATGTGCTCCCTGTGTGCTCAGAACTAAAAAGAACGACGTAACGCGATCGATGGGCATACTAGAGTCACTGCCCAACACAGCTGTGCAAAACTTCACCAAATTTTCACTGTGGTTTCTATTTCGCGACCGATCGCTCCTTACTTTACGAATAACCCTCCCATTATAACTATTATTCCCTTATGGCTCCAATAGGACCACGCGAGGTACATCCATCAGTTTTAATGGTTGACCCTCCTTTGTGTCCAAATTTGTTTTATCCTTTTAGAATGAAGTCTCTTGCTTTCACCAGACCACGGTGTTCCAGTCCGTTTTCTAATTTTCCTCTGACCAACTTTCTAATCAAATACCTTTTGTCTGAATGTTTTTCTATCTGTAAAGTCTGCCTGAGTTATACCCGCTACTTTATGATCCTCCTTAATCACAGCGATCCGCTCAGTTTTGGTCTTACTTTGTTTTCGTAGAATTCTACTATGTTCATGCCCTCTAGTGACAGAATGGGTTACCAGGCAAATGGAGCAATGTTATGTTAGGAAGTTAGTAGTAGTCCTACATGAGAGTACAGCATGTTTTGAGATTATTTTTTTGGGACATAGCAAAACTATGTGCTACATTACATAGGGAAGCTTGCTGTGCTTGATACATTTACAACTTGTGAATTTAAATCAGCCATACGATTGTTGTGTCATGGCAAAACACACTGCAAGAATCCTTGGCAATTTACCTTGTGTAGTTTTTAATCTATTCTACATTAGGACATGGAATGAACGGTTGGGCAAGCATGGGCATAACTTGTAGTGACGTGGTTGTGCCACCATTGACTCAGTTGCCTCGTCTCATTATTTTTCATAATTGTTGTCAGATGTACGGTCACAATTCCCATTATACTAGGACTATTCGGAAAGTAAGTTCCGAGTGATGGCGAAATGGAAAACACTGTGATAATCAGAAATATTTTATCTGCAATAGTTAGTTACAGCTTCCAGCCACTGCTCTACATAGTCACCACTCCGACTTACGCATTTGTCATTGCGTTGTACCAACTTTCCAATACCCTCGTCAAAGAAGGCAGCCGCCTGTGCTTCCCGCCAATTCTCTACGCTCATCTATAGCTCGCTGTCTGTGCGAAAATGTTGTTTTCATAGCCAGTAGTTAATGTGAGCAGAGATGAAACACAGAAGGAGCCAATTACGCTCTGTAGTGCGGGTGATCAAACACTTCCCATCGAAAACGCTGCAGGAGCATTTTCATTGCCCCTGCAGATTGCTACCGAGAATTCTCACGAAGTGGGACTGCATAACAGTTCTGTAACGTGGGCTGCATAACATCAGACGAAATCTCTCACAAGGACGTCATACATGGCGGAAGACATTATTTTCTACGCGCCTTTATGTGCTCGCCATGCGCTCAGAACTGAAAAGGGCGAAGTGATGCAACCGACAGGCATACTAGAGACACTTTCGAACACATATGTGCAAAGCTTTATTAGATTTTCACAGTGATTTCCATTTCTTAACCGATCCGAACTTACTTTACGAATATCCCTCGTATATTCTCCAACTGATGTTATACATTTGATATTGATGACATAGTTCGTCGTAACCGTTAATGTAATTCCTTTTTTAAAAGAAAAATTTTATCTACTGTTAATATGGCTTCTCTATTGCAGTGTCAAATAAACATTTAACAGATTTTTCTGGCTTCTTTCATTAAAGTGCAAGTTACTTCTATTTTCTTCACTTCATTTCCATGACATGGTATATTTCTCTTCAGCCCTTGAAGGAAATCCGTAAGATGCACCGACCCTCCTCTTTCAAATTCCAAGCTGATAAATTTTGGCGTCTCACAGCGCCGTTCAAAGTTTTCGTGTGGCACTCCAAATACAACAAAAGTCCTGCCTTATCCTATTTATCTCTTGTTCTATAGCTGTAGTTCGTTCCTGTAAGGCTTCTATCAGTTCTGGTTTTTTCCCCTTTTCCTACAAGTTCTTTCACACTAGCTTCCATCAGCCTAACGTGCTCAGCTGATCAACGACATCTGAAATCTTCCTCTCCAGTCTCTTCAGTCTCTTCCTTTCCTGAATTGATTTGTCCTAATTCTTGTCTAACATTTCTTATTTCCGCCTACGGTCCAACTTGCACTTTTTCGATGCTCCCTCCAGTCTAATCTGACCGGTTGCTTTTTTTTATGTTGGAGTTGGATTTCACTCGTTCTAATTTCAGTTTCTGTCTTGCTTTGACTTTTTCTATTTTAGCTTCTAGCTCGCTCTGGCTTGCTTTCACCTCAACTTATAGTTTGCTCAAATCTATTTCTATTTTTATCTTTTATTGCAGCTTCTAGTTTATTTTGGCCCACTTTCATCTCTGCCATCATATTAAATAAGTGACACAATATAAAATTAGTGTTCATTTCCCCTGTCTGATCTGCTTCTACTTTTGTGTTTGTTACAGATGATTAGGTTTGACTATTCGATGTTCCACGTGCCCCCATTTTTCCTGAAAAGTACTACCTGTAATTATTCCTTCTATTGTTTCTTCTACCGGTGACATCTTGCGTTCTGTTAATTTAGCTCTGGCCCTAGTAATAAAAAATTATGTTCCAATTACTACTTCAAATCTGAAGATTGCTCAACTGGCCCGGAACAGTTAGCTGTTACAGTTGTGAAATAACAGCTTGCTGTACCGTGTTTGCCAAATATAGTGTAGAAAATTTATCCCCTCTACGAATCCTTTTCCCTTCGCTAAAAAAACTGCTACCTTCTCTTTGTAAACTCTTGTATCTGCACAAGTAAACTGATTCTTATACATCCGCTCAGAGCTTAATCTAACGTTGACGAAATTCTATTATTCTTCTATATATAGAAATATGATGAAATGTAACATGTATAAGGTAACCAGTTCTCTGTTGAAACAATGCCTCTGTTTTCATCACTAGAATTTATACATACATGCACACTCGTTTATCCTAAACCTACCACAAATACATTAGTCGAATCAGATGTAGACATCAGAATTAATTATATGATATAATGTGATGTGAGTATATGTACGAATTAAAATTAAAATTAATGGTGTGTGAACAAGGATGGACTCTGTATGACAAAGTTAAACCCCAAAACTTTTGATACCTACTTTCCGACATCACTGCTGCAGCATGCGCTTTCAAAAATTCCCATGACTGTCAAGAATTTAACTAGGTCTACGTAGTGTTTTTAGGTAGTTTTGGACTGCTAGAAACTTTACACTTTGTGTATCGTAACAAACAAGTCAAACTGTCAGATTTTTTTTCTGTGATCTTATCGCAAGGTCTCTCGTTACAACATTTAATTTATTTTATTTAACTATTTCATTTTGCTTCTAAATGTATTGCTAAGCTTCGATAATTTAACTGACGCAGCTGCCAGTGTGAATACCTGCAGAAGTTGGGATCGTAATAGCGAAGTTCATACTCCGTTTACATGTTCGGTCGTTATTCTCTTTTCTTGACCAGTGAAGTGTTTTTTCTGTGCTTCTTACCTGGATGACGTCACCTGGTTGCAGCAGGATGCTGCGTGAACCTCTGGTCCTCTCCCGTAATAGCTGAATGCCACAATCTGATACATATGGCAGCCCTTCGTAGCCATTTACAAAAAATTTCGCTGAAAATTATGTAACTGAAGTCTTTCTCCAAATCGTCTTGAGTTGAAAAATAAAAGTTTTAAATATCACATGGAAACTGATGGACTGGATATGGCTTGTTGTTTTCAGCAGAACACAGTATTGTATTGGTAACAGTACACGCAAGAATAAATTTATTTAGCGCACATTTATTTAGAAGCACACTACATTGTTCCCTTACAACAGATAATTTGACTAATTATCTTTTCGAAGGTTCACTTGGTATTGCATAAACCTTATAGACAGTTGTCCAGTAGCTGCACTTCGTTCACGTTTTAATTCCTTTTCCAACAAGAGTATTAATGCTTTACTGTAATCCTTTCTTCCACTGCTTTGCAGCCCTACGTCTTGCTGCAGTGTCCACCAGTTACTAAACTTGGCGAATTTAAAACAAATGCTATCCATCATTAACGTTCCCGAAGTTTCTTCGGCTCTTCTCTTCTGGCTCGTAAAATCTTCTCCAGTAAGTACCTCTGTCTTTTCATTTCCAGTCTACTCTTTTGCCTTTCGGTTGTACTTCCACAGCCTCTGAATAGTTTCACGTAACTGATGGTTCAAACTGAAGTTTACCGACCCTTATTAGCACGACACCATTACCCATTGCCTGACCATACTCTTCTACGTACAGCCGAACATTTCAGGTTAGCTTCACTTTGTATCCTTCTACTTGAACTACTTCCTATAAAACTCATCTCCACGAATCACAGTTCGAATATTACTCCAGTATATTCCCTTTTTACTGATATGCATTGACTATTCACATACTAGAATACTTCCATTACTCACACTGCACTGCACTGTCGTATTTCTCCTCGCTCAAAAACATAGATCACACTTTTACTCCAAGCCGTTTCACTTATTCTGACTATAACGACTTGCATTAGGTGTCAGAAGTAACAGCTTTTTAACAGCAACAACAATATATAACAAAGTTCGAGCACATGAGGAGGCTTCCCTACTTTGGTTCTTCCTGTGTTATCATTTGAGATTGGAACAATAAATGGGGATATTATAGCGACAAGCAAAGTTCTTTGTACAACTTAATGTAAAATGGCTTTTCGATTGCCGATGTAGATGCAGACAACATAATACACTTATTGAAATAACGTCCTACTGTTTCTTTCGACTTGTACTTGTTTAAATGTTTTGTGGAAAGTTGTAAACTAACAACTATATTCCTCTGTTTCAGCGGTTAAAGGAAATGAGCCAGCAACATCATTGTCAACTGACGCTATTATGCCCCTTGTCACCGCACACTTTTTCCATTGTTACATCGTTCATCTCCCGGTCGTGGTGGAACTGTCGAGACTTCCACTGGGCAAGACAGGAACTGTGCACGGTGTGCTGAAAAAACGGATTCAACTGTTAATCTGAAAGACAGGTGGAAAAGTATCAAGCATTTCAGAATTTAATTTTTAATACATGAGTTTTAAGAAATTATGTTGAAAGTAGTGCGAGGGACTTTCTATGTAAATTATGTATTGATTATGTTTCCTTACAATAAACACAGAAAATGCTTCTGTTGGTAACCGTATAATTAAAGGATTCTAGCAGATATTGCAACCTGCTGACAGACCTTTACCTGCATTTTCCTCTCATGACCCTCATAACTATGATGCAAAATAAGGTCGATTACTTAACGACGAGCAGAACTGGTTTTATTTGCATGTCAAGACATTCTTAGAAATCACTGGCAATACCAACAACATCAAAGAAAAGCTCAGTATACTCAATCAATTATTCTAAAAATATTTTTCATTAACGAAGTATGTGCCTGCTCTTTTTCTTTGTGTGCAATGTTCATTGTCTGTCAAGTGTATATCTTAAGGTGCTAAATGCAGAATTTGTTGCCTCATAATAAGCTCGAAAATAATCAAATCGTTCAAATGACTCTGAGCACTATGGGACTTAACATCTGAGGTCATCAGTCCCCTAGAACGTAGAACTAATAAAACCTAACTAACCTAAGAACATCACACACATCCATGCCCGAGGCAGGATTCGAACCTGCGACCGTAGCGGTCACGCGGTTCCAGACTGAAGCGCTTGGAACCGCCCGGTCACAACGGCCGGTCGAAAATAGTCGTCATGCAGTCTGTTCAGAGACGTTGTTTGACTTAAATAACTACTCAGACTGCACTGTATTAGTTATTATTATATTTCATATCATAGATTTAAGAACATCATCAGCTGTGCCTGAACACTCAGATAGATTTGACGATGGAACAGGATGTCGCGAAATCGATAACGTACAATAAAATAAGTAAATGGTAAAGCGCTCTCTGAGGAATCACTAAGTCTGACAATATAAAAGTACTGCTGCGTGTCCCTCAAAACCACCGTGAACTATGGAAAGGCTAAATTCTATTCAGAGAGTGCCTGTGTTAATATTGCGTTTCCGTACCACTGGACATACTTCGTGGTTTGAATTGACTGTTAAAATGGTCGAGGGCTAACAGAGGCCAATGGGTATGTAATGTTTTGAAGATGGCAAACATCTTTGTTGGTACACCGTTTCCACGCTATGACTAAAATCTAATAATATGTATGTTTATTAGTAGCCGCATCCACCGTACCTAATGTTACATCGAGCTGAACTTTATAGATCCTTCATTCTTTTCATTCTTTTCACTTCTTTTCTATTTTGGTTGTTGATGTTATGTTGTAGGTGCATATGTCAACGACTGACGGTCGAATAAGATCAGTAGTGTATAACAAAGTATTTATTCCAGTTCTGCATTCCCATCGTAAGCAGCTGTGTCCTTCATTAAAATCAGGTGAAGTTCAGAACCTGTTTCAAGATGTTATTACCTGAAGCCAAGGCACAGTGGAGCGTCATTATGCCTGGCACTGCTTCTAGTTTTATTCCACATGCACCGTGTTTATTTAGTATAATCATATGATAAGCAGCATCAAAATCCGTAGAAAGATCCGAGACTATGCCTGTGAGACACTCAACCTTGCCAGGAGCGTTAAGTACCCCCTTCTGTGCTGTGCTATGGCTCATTCTATTCTTCTACGGCTCCGCAACCCAAACGATATTTCACATACAAGATTGTATGTATTTAAAAAATTCATTAATGTGTCTTTTATCTTTTACAATGATGATGGCAGGGAAATGGGCTTATTAACTTTCCATATCTTCTGCATTACATTCCTGTAGCAGAGGCACAAATTTTGTGGGCTTTCAATACTCTGGAAAGTACCCTGATGACAATGACTCAGTTATCATGTTTCTGAAGGTAACTTGTTTACTTAGTATGTGTTGTTTTGCAACAAAGGATGGTAGTTCATCTTTAACTATTAACTTTTTATTTTGTAGGTTTTTCTACAGTTTTCTGCCCCATGCTCTGTTCTTGGTAATAACATCATTGCACTTAGCACATAATTATTTGCATGTGTGATAGCCGTTTTCGGGATTTTTTGTCGCAAATTGCTCATTTACTTGGTTTTCTATGTAGTATGGAACATTTATTATTTTATACCTTCACCTTACCTATAAGTTATTATGCTTGTAATTGTCTCTTCCTGTTTCCTGTTGCATGATATCACAGAATTCATTGCTTATATAGTTGTATTTTACACTATTTTGTCGTTGAATGACATTTTTGCAGCAGTCATCTGCAGGTAAGAAACAGAGACGTACAAGGAGAGACAAAAGTTGTACTGCATCAGTTAACTTCCTTATCACATAATCAACACACAATTGTTTTGCGTTTTCGAAGGAGAATATATTTTTTAAAACGCCAGGAAACCAACAATTTACAGAAAAAAATGCCGTTTTTACCACGAACTGCAGGAGGTAAATGGTAAGTACGCAATGAAAGGTGGATAGGTAGTTGTAGATAAAGATGCAGAAAAAAATGTTGGATTTTTTAGAGGAAACTGACATATATAAATCTGAAATACATTTATTTATTTATTGACATCGTTGTTAATACGACTGACAATAGTTTTTGGTCATCGAGTACTCTCAGATTTTCATCATACTACGAAGTGTTGTCAGAAAAATGACTGAATACTGCATTTTTGATCCATTTTCTACGTCGGCCTGTCCACCATCAACTACTCCAGTATCACAGCCATCAACATATTTTTCATTCTTGAATGATCAGAATTTAGTTATTTTACTTCATTAATTCATTAGAGAAGCAGAAATGAAAAGTAAAGGAGCCCAATGTGCAGCTACTACTGAGCTGTATATCATCTTATAACTTGTCAGTTGTCGTATATGGAAAGTCTTTACCTTAAGAGTGGCTAATGCTGTTAAATGTATGCTAAATCCTATACGAACATCTAAACTGTAATGCAATTAAGAATCTGCTTTCATTTTGTTCTCGAATTGTTTACACATCCCGATTATGGCCTTAGTCTCCCTCTTACATCACATAAAAAGCGTCAGAACTTGCATGATTGGCACATGTACTTTGGACCTTGTTACTGATACTATAAGAGGTTAAGTTACAGTTTTATGGTATAAAAACTGAAATGGTAAGGAATACAATAGAAGTAAGGGAAGAAACAGACGAGAAAATTTATTAGTGACTAAGAATTTTAGTAACAAATTATGTAGACTGAAATTAGAGCTGTTGTAGCACTGCAGCAACGAAAATCACACAAATCGGCATTTTCAGAGGTAAAATACTCTTTCAGTTTATAAAAATGATAAATTTGTATCTACTCTGTAAGGTGAATACAATACAGCACTGAGGTGTCAGGTCCTGCTCTATGAAATACTTTGAAATCTTATATAATATCAATAGACACACTGGTACATCGGGTGAAAATATTACACCAGCAGGGGTACAAGATGTTGCCAATAATAATAGCTAATACTTAAATTAAGAAGTTCATAAAAGTAAAAAAATATGGAAGTGAATGACGGCATCACACCAGTGGCTTTAATAGTAATACGTTTATGGTGAGTTTACTTCACTGATACAGAAACGTAAGTAAACTGGATGTAGGAACATTACTGCCATCTTATACCCATCTGTCTAAAATGGGTGGAACATTCTTTTCAAGTGTAGAAGACGAGGAGAGGGCAAGGAGTGAAACAGCTAATCCAAGTGATCGACCATGAACCCTCTAAAGTTTAATCGATGTGATTGAGATATATAAGGAGAGATCAAAAATTTTCCGATTGAGGGATTTTCTGCAGGGAATGTGCAACGCAACGCTAGCACCAAACAAGTACCTTCAATCTAGTGCTTCGGTGGAATGATTGCGTCAATGCTCAAAGTCATTTTACCCGATCGGCATACAGATTCTGCTCTGCCTTCAAAGGGAAACTTTTTGATCGCCCCTTATGTTATCAGGACATTAATTTTCTTCTGTGAAGCTATCTAGAACACAGAATGATGAGTCATTCGATTAGAGGCATTCTTTTCATTCAGTTTATCATTGATAAGAACTCTGATTCATCACGGAATGGAGACCACAATACTGTCGAACTGTTAGAAAGACAATCTGATCTAGTCGCTCCGCAGTTAGGTACAGCTCATTGGGAATGGACAGAACAACAAAACATTTCAGGTGCGCTCGATGGGAACATGGCAACCTGGATGGCCAGGATAGTATACTCATATTTGCACAGCAGTCATCAAACTTGTATGAAATGCTAAGGTTTTGGTCTCTGGTCGACTGTAGGAGAAATATTTTGCTTGTAGTATATGTCCCTCGAGCATTGCTGGAGATGAATGAACAGGGCATGAGATTTGTAAGAGATCACTGAATCGTTTACCCTTGCGAAGTTCCGTTCCATTCGACGTAAATACCCGTTTCCCGTATGATAATACCATCATCAACATGAACTGCACACTTGAAAGGCATTTAGCTTCGTATGGAATACTCTGACATTGGAATCCAATCTGCAACGAAATTACGTGTCAGTACTAGAAAGGGTACGTTTTCATTACAGCTGTACCTTCTACATAATACTGACGGTGGTGGAAAGTACCGTATCTATCTCCGTTAAGTGCTACATAGAAATGCTGAGGAATATCCCGCTAGCAATCAGGTATCGACTGCGGTTCCAGCATGACGGGGCGCCGCCACAATTTAGTGCAGCTGTCAGAGAACATTTGGATAATGTTTTCACCACTTGTCGGATTGGGTAGGGGAGGAGGGGCGCCAGTACCGTGGCCACGACGTTCTCCTGACGTCAGTCCTGTGTGTTTTTTTCTGTGGAGGAAGATGAAGAATTTGGTGTACAAAATACCGACGTACACTCCAAAAGAGCTCGTTGGCCAGTTGACTAAAGCTGCAGCCATTATTTGTGAATCACCTCCTTGTTTTGAAGATGTTAGACATTCATTAGCACGCACATGCCAGTTATGTATTAATGTAAACGGATATTTCCAGCAACATCTCTGAAACTATATTTATCAGAAGGAAGTATGTATACCATCTCTGACTATCACTGGAGTAAAAAATTTCGTGGACCACAAACAGGGAAATGTTACATTATGGCATTTTTTCTCCTCTAAATAGTCTAAAATTCTGCATGCGTAGTTGTTTGCTCTTAATGCTCTGGCAGTCGATATTCACAAATTCCAAGAGATGTACTTTTGCTACCGACACACCTGAAGCTGGAAAGTCTTCGGACCTGAGCCATGCATGTGCTCAGCTTTGATTTGTTCTGTAATGTTTTTAAGGAATGTAACGCCAGTTCCGCTGATCGTTCCGCAGATAAATCCTTTGTGAATGAGACACATTGATGCTGCTGCGTCCACAAAGCGAAAGGTCTGCCAGTGTCCTCTGGGGTCGCCGACGGAAATATGAACGACGTGAAAAGTTTCTGCCCCTTATTGCAACTGTTGAATCATTGTCCATATTGCTTCTCATCGAACATTTGTGATGTATTTGAAAGATAGCCCATATTTTATGACTCCGATACCTTTTTTATGTATGCTGTTCCCTTTTGTTAATCACCGCGAGAAAGTAAGTTCATTGTTTGTCCAAATTAGCAGTGCTGATTTGTGGCTAGTTAGTGATAATGTGTCGTGAACTTTTATAAAAATTTGCTGAATGCTTGAACGACAATTCTGTTCGCTCTTGCTTCTCGTTTTTCTTTTCCATACCATTAAGTCAGAATAGTCGGATGAAAAAGAAGTTATAAAGTATAAATCAAGGTTTTTTCTTCAGTGAAACAGTAAAAATATTCCTTTTTGTGCAACCGGCTACGCTGCGTTATCTCTGAAGCAAAGATAATGCTCAGGCAGCTAGCGTGACATTAGAAATAATTCCCATTCAGACTCCGAACAGAAGTTTTTAAAGTTAAAATTATAATCTGATCATTTTATTTAGATGGTTCAGAGTTGGTGACAGCTTCAATGAGAATCAATTAGTACGAGAACGCATTGCATGAAGTGTATCTCGTCAAATGCGCAATAAAAATGCAAAATAAAAAGAATTCATACGGGAATTAATATATGATACTGGACCACTAGCGATTTGTCGATCAAAATTAGTACACCGGTTTGCGTGGTGTTGAGCCATAGAAGACATTTGATAATCCCACTAATTCTGTAGTATTTCCAAACTATGCTTCCTACTCAAAAGAATAAAACAAAAATCGGAGCAAATCCTAAACGACTTCTCAACTTTTACACCTACCAAAGGAACAAAAAATGGCTCTGAGCACTATGCGACTTAGAACTAATTAAACCTAACTAACCTAAGGACATCACACACGTCCATGCCCGAGGCAGGATTCGAACCTGCGACCGGAGCGGTCGCTCGGCTCCAGACTGTAGCGCCTAGAACCGCACGGCCACTCCGGCCGGCCAAAGGAACAGAGCTTTTTCCATTTCAGAGGTTGCATTCTGACCTGCATTCAACTATCCCACTATTATCTCACACAGTATTTTGTAAATTATACTCAAGAATACACGTCAACATCTGAGAGTCAAAGTATGCTCCTTCTCTTACCTTATCACGTACTAACTTAAAAGTTGTGCTCGATGAGCTGGTTCAGGCTTTACTGTAACTAAAAAAAAAAAAAAAAATATTTTTCTCACTAAAAAAATTCTTGCTCAAAAGAACAGTATTTTGATACTTTACGTTATTTTTAATAATAACGGACTTCAAATTTAGCCGCCATTTCGATCCCGAGCGATGTCTCTGACGTCCGGCAGAATCTGTGGTCCATGTTCTTGTCGCCAAAGCTCTCTCAAGCGACGTACTATAAATACACGCAACATAACATTGTAGTCTCAATTGATACTCTGTAGAAGATACAAATTTGTTTTTTACACAACTCTTCACAGAAAAATTATACTTAATGATAGGCTCGACGTTCTGGTAAGTGGAAAAGGGCAAAATACACCCACTGAGTTCCGAAGACTAAAGTGGTACCTCGCAAGATGACTTTATTGTTTTTGGAAATTTTCTTAACAGCCACTATTTTAGATACCTTTAATTGTATATGCATTTAGATAACTTTCGCCCCTTCAACATGCCTGTGCCCTGTCGTGTAACCCAAAGCACCAGTCCTGAAGATCTTCTTCCATACGCAGAGCCTGTAAAACTGTGGTAACCCTGCAGCTCCAGTAATCTCAGTGGCCTGGTAAGAGCCACCACTGTGGTAGTGATGGTTTTATTTGAACCGAATCACCAACGGTCGATTTTTGATACTAAATCCAGTTAAAGCTCCAAGGCGTACGTGGCTTCGCGTCGATCAAATACTCTGATGTCTGCTGTCCTGATCACACTGTTCGCGGCTCTTATTACTCATGTGACTAGTAAAAGATCTGACGATCCGACTGTCATGTGGCACGGTCGCATGACTGCTGTACCTGCAACAGGTCTCCGATGCAGCTGATCGCCATTAAGCGTAATGTGTAAGCATAGGTGTATACGAAGACAGAAACACATGTAATTCGCAGAAGGTAAGTATCGATTTGGATTTAAAATAAACAAGGCGAAGATAAAATACAAGAGAATCCAAACGCATAAAAATACTCAAGTATGCCTGAATCACAAACTGAGTGCTGAAATTAAGTCGTATGATATTAACAGCTGATTAATTCGTAGATGCTAAACAGCGTTGACGTTACTGTGACAGTCTCAATTTCCCATGTGTACCACGACAGAAGTCCGCATGTTGTAGATTAGATACCTTCTGTATATGACGTTTGTGCGGAAACGTGGTACGAGAGTTGTTAAGTAAGTAATTCAACACGTTTTATTTCTGAAAGCAGGTTGTTTTTATTGATGATTCCAGTATACAATATTCTACTCTATTTTTGTAGCAACGAACACGCTGACGTCGTTTCCTCAAATTACTGAGGGTAGCACAACACACTTCACTGTTGGCCGTTGCGTCCTGATGGAGGACACCAAACAGAGTAACCCCTTCAGAGTCCCAGAAAACCGTCGCCATGACTTTACCGGCTGAGGTTGCGGCCTTGAACTTTTTCTTCTGAGGAGACGTGGTGTAGATTCCATGCACTGCCGTTTTGTTTCCGACTGGAAGTGATAAGCCCATGTTTCATCGCCCGTACAATGTTAGACAAAAATTGGCACAATTAGCCTCGTAAGGAGCAAGAAATTCCATACATATGGTCCTTCGTTCCTCTTTATGGTCTTCTGTTAGACGGCGAGGACCACCGGAGGGCACACACCTTGAGTACCACGACTGGAGGGCGAGAGTGTCAGCACCACCAATAGAGACATCCGGTTGAACAGTGAGCTGTTGGTTTGTGATCCGTTGATTACTTCGAATGAGAGTGTCCGCACGTTCCGACATTGATAGTCACAGCTGTGTGCGGGCAGCCAGCACACGGGAGATGGGACAGGTTTTCGCGACCTTGTTGCGATGATGACAGATGCTTCGCCAACGACTCACCGTGCTTTTGTTCACTGTCAGGTCTCCATAGACATTCTGCAAACGTTTATAAATATCTGCGATGCTCAGGTTTTCCCCCAGAAGAAACTCAGTTACAACTCTCCGCCGGGAACGCACTTCCGTTAGCCAACTTGAAGGAGACTTCTGGTGCCGCACCTTAATCGGAGCATCATGAAAAGATATGGGTTGAAGAGGGAATTTCCACGATATCTCACAACAAATTCCACGTTTTTTAGCCGAAATTGGGCTTATTTTATACAGATGAGCACCCTCTATGACGTGAATGTGTCTGTCTGTCTATAAGACAGGAGCACAAGGAAGACCTTGCAGATTTAATAGATGTGAATCCTGTGTGTGTGTGTGTGTGTGTGTGTGTGTGTGTGTGTGCAGCGACCATGTCCATTCGACTCTAATGCGTTCGGGTCCTGCACTATTGCATATACAGTTGATGATTTTCAGACGAACAAAAATATCTAGTTACGGAGATCTCACAAGAATTGTACGTATTATAATCGTGAAGTCAATAAAAAAGCATCTGAGTGCGTTTTATCAATACTTAATTGAATACAGTAGAAATTCGTTTTCGTTTGAGTGCTAATTGCCCAGACGGTGATTCGTATGAGAAAAATTGTTAGTGGAATGTCCAGTAACTGTGTATAGTGATCTGTGTTAGGCACAGTGGTTGGGAAAGTAAGATAATGACGATTCATGTTTTGTGCAGTTAAGTTAAATGAAAATGAAAAGTTATGTTAGGTCTCCATAAACATATCACACGTTGTTTCTGACGCAAGTAAATGATCTGGCTATAATTACCATAATGGCAAAGAAAATTCAACATAATTTAAATTATAAAGTCGACTCAGTTGCTCTAGATTAAACACATTATGATCATAATCCCTTACTTTATTTTAGAAATGTATTAATCGAGAAGAAAACCTAGTCAAATGAAAAGTGCTGGTATGACCAGACAAAATAACGTCTGCATAAAATTTGGATAAAGATCTCACCAAACAGATGTCGTAGCTGTGGCTCCAACAACCATCCACCATTTTATTAATCATAAACAGCTGTTAGTGGCATTGAGCTCTTTTCTCAGAATCTTTGTTTCTACAAAAGTGATGTATAAAAATGCAAATATCAGAAGACACAAGCGTGAACATCGTTGTTCACTATGTAAATTTCCCCACATGTAGACAACACGCAGCTCAGTGGACTGTACCGGGTTGTCTGCTTTCAGGAGTTGAATACCTTTCTCGCTGAAGTGGAAAGGCTCCCGCAACACGGAGTCATTTATTCACAAAATCAAGATTAAGATTTGCGTCAGTTAAGTACTCTCCCAGCATACTACCTTCTACAGCAACAATTTTCTCTAATACATTTGTTGATCTGCAGCAATAAGGCTTACTTAGCAGTGAATGCTTGTTAGAATAAGGTGTTTCCGAACCACTATGATGGAGTCCACGCTGTACTGCTTAATTAGATCAGTCGAAAACAGAAAAGAACACCTACAAAACTCATACAGAAACACTATTCGTGTATGAGCTGCTAAAGGGGGCGGTAAAGCAATAACTCAAAAGGCAGAACTGCCAACTGAAATATCTTACCTAAGCTACTCATATAGTAACTAGGTCAATTTCCCAACTCGAAATAAAATGAATGTTCCTTTCCTCGACGTTCCTGAAATAGAAGAAATTAATTCAGCAGTGTGAGTCCCGATATGGAAGTCGACGTTCTCGTAGCGGAGTGGAGAAATATAATTGACCGTTTACTGCAGGCTCGTCCTCTGAACTGGGGTCTCACTATTACGCCCGTGCCCTCGATCTGGTACATTTATTATTAATTAATGAAATAGTTATGCGCACAATAGAAGTGTATCCTCATCAGCAATGGACAATTTATTAATTATTCAATTCTTACAGCCAGATAATTCCATCGACAACATTGGCGTATTTCTTCATTCGCTTTCTTCTTACAATTTTTTTCCACAACTTCACGTACCACGTAAGACAGAAATGAATAGCTTTTCAGACAGAACTCTATTGAAACTTACACCAATCCGAAACAAAACCGATCTGATACTCATATAGCGACAATTGATCATAGAATAATGGCAAAGAATAAATATCGCATGCAGCGTGTATAACGCTAAAGCTCCTAAGTTCATTATATATGTGCTGAGAAAGTAACTGTACACTAGAACTTACTTACTATGAATATTGGTTTTATATGAATATGTATGATAGTAGCTTGGTCACAAAAGGGTACTATACAACTGAAAGGAAACCACGCACCAAGCATGGGATCTTGAGATCATAATAGGCGTCAAAGATTACAATTTTTGTAATTGACCAATTTCCGTGAGGTCGTTATGTAAGAAATTTGTGACGACAACAATACCCCCTATGGCGTGGCAAATGTCTATGAGAGTAGAACTGACAACAGAAGCGACATACACCAGAGTTCCACACCATCTTGTATGAGAGACAAATTTAATGTCATGACTTAACGTTTCCACCACGAGTTAAGATATCTAACCTGATGATGTGGCTTCTAACCACGAGACCGTGCATTAAATAAAAAGTTAAATAAATTATTTACAAGACCAGCCAAGTGGTTATTATTCAAGATACCTACCTGACTGTTACAAGTAGACACACACAGAACCAACTTTGGGTACCATGGTGCTTGGCAGGTATAACCTACAATGATGACATGTCTGTTGCACTTTGAGAGGAATTCAACATGCTAAATATTTTAAACATGTTCGCATTATATCACTAGGGGATACAATTCGTCTTAATTAATTTTCACAGAATGCAGTTCTAAATATAAGGATGTGTGCTATCACGAAACTCATGAATACAAGTGCTAACGAAGAGATTGTCCTCAAATTCCGTCAACAGCGATTACGGAGGGTTATTCCTAAGTCCTTAAAGAATATAAACATTCGCAAAAGAAGTATTCATCCCACTTCATCGTTGGCTGACTGATGCAGCAACCGGCTTTCATGGTTATATTAGAAATAAAACAGTCAGGTTTGCAAAGTTATTTTTATTTAAAAATAACGCGTTACGCCATTGTGGGGCATCATCAGATTATGTAAAACTGTCAAATGAAATTTATTGCGCCGGCTACTAAGGCTCTACGTCAGCTGTGTGGATGAAAATCCGGTCGTCATAAAAACTAACGAGACACTTGTTTAAACTACGGCATCAGTGGGGTTGGGAGATTGTTAAGCTCTAAAGTCAGAGCTCCATTCGCTAACGAGATCAGTTTTCTCTTCACGTGTGAAGAAAGAATAATTAAATAACAGAAGTCAGTACACAGGCAGGAATGATTCAGGAGTGAGTAATTCCTCGATAGGTTGGAGTCAATGTAACATCTCACATGCTTACTGACTTTCATCGCAGGTAGGTGTTACGGCACATTTGGTTTTTAGTAAAAACCCAAGAAGTAATTCAATGATTAACCTCAGTCTACGATAAAGTTACCACACATAAGATAGAGTGCACATCGCAGCCGACTTTCTAGTGTCCCTTGCTTCTGTAGAGAAAGACTAACATTTTCAATTCTTATCACTCTTGATTAAAAATCTTGTACAGAGAGTGAATGTGAAACAATGAACTGCGATTAGCAAAAGCGGGCACAAATGATTGGTGGGTTCTACGGCTATAATCTGTGTAAGAACCAGTTCTTGTAATACGCTTAAAACAGTGAGAAATTCAATTAACCTAAATTTAAAAAGATGGTGGTGGTGGTTAGTGTTTAACGTCCCGTCGACAACGAGGACATTAGAGACGGAGCGCAAGCTCGGGTTAGGGAAGGATTGGGAAGGAAATCGGCCGTGCCCTTTCAAAGGAACCACCCCGGCATTTGCCTGAAACGATTTAGGGAAATCACGGAAAACCTAAATCAGGATGGCTGGAGACGGGATTGAACCGTCGTCCTCCCGAATGCGAGTCCAGTGTGCTAACCACTGCGCCACCTCGCTCGGTGCAAAAAAAAAAAAAAAAAAAAAAAAAAAAAAAGATGGGAAGATCAGAGTTTGTTAGAACTAGACCATTTTTCCTAGCTTTAAAACTGTATAGCTTACTAGTGAAACACGTATGGTTGTCAATCACTTGTCACTGTCATGTATAATAGGTCAGGAATAGGAGTGCTATGCACTTGTATTTTATTTGTTTAAACACATCGCACAGGTTCACTCACAGGTCTCGTGCTGCCGCCGTCAAGTCACGTAAAGTTCGCGGGCACTACTTCTATGCCAACAGAGGGCGATTTGTTGCTCCACCCTGTCCATTCAAATATAGGCTGCCACATCAGACTGACAACTCAGAGCTGTATTGCTGCTATTCCGACCCATCAGCCAGCACAGCTCCGTATGACGTCATGTGATGCCTTAATTGACGTGTCTGCACCTCCAGTTTAAAAGGGGATAGACGTTTATGGGCACTGAACCATCATCACAGCAAGCTTCACCATTTAACAATGAAAAACGCTCTCATTTTAGAATTTGACAGTTCCTATAGTCTCATCTGCCTGGAATGTATCAGTTTGAGACATATTTCTGAGGCTGTAACGACGCATCGACTTTAGAACTGAGTGGCACGCTTTTGTGTTGCGCGAAGTGACTCGACCTTTACGGTAACGCACCAACAGCTATGAAACCGAGGGCGCTCACTAGGCTAGAGACTCGCGACGCTGTGTGACGTAGCAACGGGAGTAAAATGCAACAGCTTTGTTAGAAGTTTTCATGCTCATAAACGACTGGCACTGAATCGTGCTTCTGTTGGCTAACGATTTGGAATGCACACAGCATACTGCACACATGTAACAAATCATTGAATTTACGCCCCAATCGGTCAATTTTGCACTGAAAGTATTGATTATTGCAGCTAAATCGCTGAATTTCGTGTCAGACCTCTTCCTTACCGTTACACCTTCGTCTGGACTATACGTAGCAGGTTTGAACCTAGCAGAAGTCTCTAATTTTATTAAATATCTGTCGTAATGCTTACTTCATAAACACACCAAACAAACCTCTAGATGCGTACTGCTAGTAAGGTACGTTTTTAGAGAGCTTACACAAGATTTCTAAACCATTCCGACGAGAACTATGAAGTGTAGACGTCTAACCGCGTCCCATATGTGTTCATATGAGACGAATTTGACGGCCGTGTCGATTGGCTTCTTCAGCAAGATCATTACAGATTTACACTCGTTAGTGTGAGCCAGCTGTTTGTTTCTAATGATATCTATGTAGACAATACGTTGAGTTACAGTCATCCTTCACATAAAGCGATCTGGTGTTCAGGCAAGCATTGCATTATTTAAAAGCATTCGTCTCATAAATTGAAAGTGTTTTACGTAGCACACTGGACGAGAGGACATTACTGCCTTGCTTAGGACAAAGGAAACTTTGAGATGAAGCTGTTCTGTTGGTAATTTCGGTCACTCGATGTTTCTGAGATATCAGTTCGTACCCATAAGCGCTGCAAATAGCTCTAGATGTGGTGGAGTAACCTTTTCGATTGATGAACGTATTGTCCGTTTGCATGCTGCATGAGCGATGACAAGTGTGACATGTTTTCGAGCATAGATAAATGGCAGCACAGGATAGCTATCCAGAAGTATCGCATAAGATGTGCTGTGAATTAAATGCCATACATCGACATAGGATTTCTAAATCACTTCTAATGACTGGAGGTGTGATTCCTTCAACAACACACTTGCAGTGGAAGTCTTTCTCTGGCCAAGACTGTGGAGATCTTGGCAGCTAGGGTCTGCTGTTACTATTTACATAGCGCTCTCCACATTACAGCTTAGAACTGTCGGCACATCAAGCCTGCTACAACAAATTTTTCTGTTTTCAGAGGTATCTGACGCATGTTTACAATCATTTCCCATAAATTGCGGACATGAAGCTGACATCTGATGGCATCCCAGAAGAACTGGGATCAGATGAATCTGATGGCTAAGCATCAACATGAGTGTTCCTCAAACCACTATAGTACGATTTTAGTCTTATATCCAAGTCAGTTACAAGAGTGCTTGAGCGGGAAAATGCATTGTAATAGTTCGTACAATTGTGTGATCAATGTGACGCAGTGGTATACTACTAGTGGTTGTTAAAGCAGTACATTGACTCTATAAATCTGAAACAGTTTCCATGGTGAATTTAGTAAGGTAGTAGCATGTTCATGCTACAGATTCAAATAGGTTCCCAAGTAGCTGTATCTGCAGTAATAGAAACAGATTCGTACCATTGATTCTCAACTATCTGTACTGAAATAACCAAACACATTTTTTATTGTTTGATAGCTGACAGTATTTTCATTTAACTAACACTGATTTCCACTGTAGGTATGCCCTGGCCCGATGAAAATGTGATATCAATGTAGACAAAGCATTAAACTCAAATCTCCGATCATATACACAGAGAGAAATCTGATGGTGAGGATACCATCTTAAGTGGTTTTTAAATGACCCCCCACAAAAGTTTTAAGTGTTTTCCGTTATAATTAAGGCATCTATAATTTCAGGCAGATTTATAAACGATGACAGGGGAGAAATCTGATGGTGTGAGCGATATGTGACAGGTTTTCATGAAAATAATCGATTGGTAGGGTAGTGGGTCTTCTATTTGCGAGATTACACACTTCTGTATCATTTCTAAATCATTTTGTGATGAGTACCTGCATAATTCCTTCGACAGAGACGCTTGTTTAGGAGGTCGTTTGCTGTTTGCTGTTTGCTGTTCCAGAAAGGCCCGTACAGGACCTGCAACATGCGGTCGTACATTATCCTGCTGAAATGTAGTGTTTCGCAGGAATCGAATGAAGGGTAGAGCCACGGGTCGTAATACATCTGAAATGTAACGTCCACTGTTCAAAGTGCCGTCAATCCGAACAAGAGGTGACCGAGACGTGTAACCAATGGCACCCCATACCAACACGCCGGTTGATACGCCAGTATGGTGATGACGAATACACGCTCCCAATGTGCGTTCACCGCGATGTCGCCAAACACGGATGCGACCATCATGATGCTGTAAACAATACCAGGATTAATCTGAAAAAATGACATTTTGTCATTCGTACACCATCGCAGGCGCTCCTGTCTGTGATGCAGCGTCAAGGGTAACGGCAGCCATGGTCTCCGAGCTGATAGTCCATGCTGCTGCAAACGTCGTCGAACTGTTCGTGCAGATGGTTGTTGTCTTGCAAACGTACCCATCTGTTGACTCAGGGATCGAGACGTGGCTGCACGATCCGTTACAGCCATGCGGATAAGAAGCCTGTCATCTCGACTGCTAGTGATAGGAGGCCGTTGGGATCCAGCACGGCGTTCCGTATTACCCTCCTGAACCCACCGATTCCATATTCTGCTAACAGTCATTGGTTCTCGACCAACAAGAGCAGCAATGTCGCGATACGGTAAACCGCAATCGCGACAGGCTACAATCCGACCTTTATCAAAGTCGGAAACGTGATGGTACGCATTTCTACTCCTTTCACTAGGCATCACAACAACGTTTCACCAGGCAACGCCGGTCAACTGCTGTTTGTGTATGAGAAATTGGTTGGAAATTTTCCTCATGTCAGCACGTTGTAGGTGTCACCACCGGCGCCAACCTTGTGTGAATGCTCTGAAAAGCTAATCATTTGCATATCACAGCATCTTCTTCCTGTCGGTTATATCTCGCATCTGTAGTACGTCATCTTCATGGTGTAGCAATTTCAATGGCCAGTAGTGTCGTTCCAACAATCGTAATCTAAGAGTTATTCGAGGTCATGGGTAGTTTAATTTTTTAAAACTATGCAGGTATACACCGTACACATATACAATCTAAGATAAATGAAGAGTGCACCACGGATGAATTATCTCAATGGGGCGGAAATCAGTAGATATAATGTTCATGTACAGACAAACAAATGCTATCGATTTCAGAAAAATTTTATCATATAATCAAGAGAAAGAGCTTCACAAATTGAGCAAGTGAGTAATATATTGGTCCACCTCTGGTCCTTATGCAAAAAGTAATTTGGCTTTTCATTGATTGATACAGTTGTTGAATGATCTCCTGAAGGATATCATGCCAAATTCTGTCCAATTGGCAAGTTATATCGTCCAAATTCTGTGTTGGTTGGACGATCGTGCCCACAATATTCCAAACGTACTCAATTGGTGAGATATCTGGCAACCTTGCTGGCCAAGGTAGGGTTTAGCAAGCATGAAGACAAGCAGTAGAAACCCTCCCCATATCAGAGAGCACATTATGTTGCTGCAGTGTGAGGTCACGATGGCTTGCCATGAAGGGAAACAAACCAGGGTATAGAATATCGTCAACGTACGACTCCGCTGTGACAATAAAAGAGTGCTCGATGAAACGAAATTCTGGAGTCTCATTCATTTGAGTGCCTTAATCTTCAGTTATTTAAAGCAACAGTGATTTAAAGTGTCCAAGTGTTGGAGACCTGCATAGCTTGTATGCTGCAGTGGATTACCATGGACAGACTCGATCTATGGTGCACATACGATAAACTGCTCTTTAATAATATAATCAGGTAGGTGCTGGAATATAAAGTCCACAATGAGGAGAAGAAGGAGTTCGACAAGTGTATAAAATCATGTGTGTGCGCCATGCCTGAGCCAGCTAGTATTGCTCTTCTGAACAGAAATTCCACACAAACTGAGTTTACAGATGACGAAGTCTATTACCGTTCCATTTAGTTTGCGTGCCGTACAATCTGAATTTAATTCATGAAAAACAGTTATGTAAAAAATATTTTAATGTTATGAACAGGATTGACGTAGCAAAAAGGGAGTGACAATGTTTTAACGACTGTGATTTATTTTCCATAAAGTGCAAAAATGTACGTAAACAATGTATAAAAGATTATCTAAATATATATAAATAATATTTTTACATGTTGTAATATGTTTTATTCAATGATAAATATATTCGTGATACTTAAAAGGTCAGCTGCTCAAGAGTGAATCTTAGTTGTTCACATACTTACAATGTCAGAGAGGCCTTACAAACCAGTTATGGATGTGTCCTAGATACTTCACGCATGAAACTTCCTGGCAGATTAAAACTGTGTGCCCGACCGAGACTCGAACTCGGGACCTTTGCCTTCCGCGGGCAAGTGCTCTACCATCTGAGCTACCGAAGCACGACTCACGCCCGGTACTCACAGCTTTACTTCTGCCAGTATCTCGTCTCCTACCTTCCAAACTTTACAGAAGTTCTCCTGCGAAACTTGCAGGCAAAGGTCCCGAGTTCGAGTCTCGGTCGGGCACACAGTTTTAATCTGCCAGGAAGTTTCATATCAGCGCACACTCCGCTGCAGAGTGAAAATCTCATTCTGGAATACTTCACGCATTTTTACTTGCAATTAAATGTAACAGTTCAGTTTTGGATGTAAGTAAGGCAAAATGACAAACGAAAATACTGCTCTTATAACTATAAAAAATGCTCTTACTCTAGCTAAAATACGATTCCGATACACAGCATATGACAAAATGCGTTTACCGCAAACAGCAGTATACCTACATAGAAAGAATATCACTCTCTTGTCTACAACGAAACAAATTTTACAAAAGTGAATGCTGTCAATAACCCTCATAGTCAGATGCAATTGAGATGACAAGGCACTTAATAATTCTGTCTAACAACAATTACGATTTTCTGAAGTTTAATATCTGCTACATCTCTTGCTGTAAATATAACGTCTTTGTTCTGATAGAAAGCATCTACAAAAAGTTATATTTTTTTCATGAACTTTCTTCCACGTGTGTCCTCTATGGTATTCATGGAGCACAGGTAACAAAATTTTGTACAGGTCTTTTATATGTCATTGGCAAGTTTTCTCAAACATTGTTCCGCCAAATACTGGTGTCCTACAGGAAGAAAATAAGTTCTCCACGAAAAGCAATTAATAACATGGCGCTATTTATAACATTTTACTTCTTTATTACAATTTTAATATGATCTCTAGGTTATTAATTGTGATTTAAAACTGAAGCAACCACTGTTTAAAACAAATTTTTCTCATTTTATTAACCTTCAGTACAAACCTAGTGTTCTTTCAGAAGATAAGTTTGGGAACCCATGTTCTATGGAAGCGACTACGATCATGGGCCACCTGTTCTCAGTGTGTGGCGTGATAGGCGAAGCCCCACACAATTATTTTGTAAAATGACTCACTTTTGTCCTGCAAACTGCACTTCCTTCTTATTATTACTAAACTAAAGAAATTTTTCACTCTTTAAGATTTCTTGTACATACTCCATAATGCAACATGGCAACATATTCCGCAGCAAATGGTTGATCCAGTATTTACTTTCTTTACTTACCCAGTAAATGACCTGCAACATACGCTAAGACAAATTGTAATCATACATAACTGCAATTATATGTATCATATGGATTGGAAGTAAAGTATATACAGACAAGATGCTGTGGCTGTGAATGCAGGAGTTTGCATGTAAGCAAGGAACTGAGGGATTTATGCCCACAAAACAACTTTCTGTCGTAACCAGAGAGGTAACAGTGAAATCGCATATCGCACTATAGAAAGTGCTTCAAGCTTCCTGGAGAAGGAAGAGGCGTCCTCATCAGTGGAAAAGAAATGTTTCCACAACAGAAAGGCAAGAACATGAAACGTATTATTAAAACAATGTTATGCAACGAATACTGTGTTGACAGTAATTGTTATGACTTACGTGGAAGGATTAATGAAAGTTACTGGTAACTGCCATTTCCAGATTCAAAAAGCCAAAAAAATCATGTTCACGAAAAGCAAAATCAATATGATTTTCTAGCTCGTGGAGAGCCCTTCTTTGAAGCTGGAGACGGGAAGAGCGTCCTGAAGAGGGGAAAAAATTTTATCAAAGGGAACGCAGCAACGCCAATCACAGCTGGTGTAAAATTTTCGGAAGCCAAACTCGGAGACGTGGAAAAACTTTTGGAGCTCCACTCTGGTGAAGACTGGGCGACCAACGACAAACTCAAATTCTTCACAGAGGTGTTAGACGAGCAAGAAGGTACTGCTAGAATCGCTTCTGCCGCTGCCAACCATCTGAAGATGCCGGAAGCGATTTTGAGTCGACGGGCAGTATTGAGGTCGAGGTCACTTAAAAGCAATTTTCAGCTGAATTCATTTTCTACTGTTTTTCGTCGCTGTTTTAACTGAGATGAAACTTTCAGCTGATTTCATTATTTTCTAAGATTTTGTCGATGTTTTAACAAGATGCAGTTTGGTGCTTATTTTATTTTCTACAATATCTTATGATGTCAAAACCGTGAAAGTGTGCTTTTTTATAAATCTAATGTCGAAAATTCATATCTTTGCTCTTCTTGACGTTAAGTAAGTCAGTTATGCCTGGTAAAATAACGTCACCTTCGTATTTTTATATGCAAATTTTGTAGAATTTTGAAATAAAACGTATTCCGTTTATTTTCGCAACAATTAAATTCCACCTTTCTGTCATTCCTAACATGTTATCGAATAGCGGGTTTTTAACCCAAATTTTTGTTTTGTAATTGGATCGATATATTTGTAAAACTCGCTAACTGCATAAAGCTGGTGCAAAAATCGCTAAGTCAATATTTCACTTAAGATTTTAACGTATAAGAAGAAGTGTACATCTCAGCCATTAATACCATGTAATTATTTTTTTCTTATTTTTAGAAAAGGAATGAAGTCTTTAATTTTAATAGTTTGGATGGAACGAGGTTTTCGTGATTATCTCAGTTTCGCCTATCATCCATCTGCACGACACATAATGATACGCTATAGTAACATGCCTTTCATAATCAGTACATAATATGTTCACTATCAATGTTCTGCAAATTACAGAAGAAATCAAACCACCACCAGCAAAAGATCCCTGTCACCCATCACCATGTGGACCGCATCTCAGTGTCAAGAGCATCATGCAATTGTTTACCCCAATAAATAGGATCTCTTCCACACTGCAGACCTGAATGCATTAGTAATGATGAATGTGCAAGCAGCTGGGCCTACATAGAGCAGAAATGCAGGATCCTTGTCTAGGACTTTGTGGAAGGAACGCTGAATGTCGAGTTAACAGTCACACATCACAGTTTGTCCTTCAGACTCTGAAGCAGATCCTTTCACAAACTGTTAAGTTTCTCAGGGTACGCTCATAAAGTGTTCATATCCACTGAAAGAACACAACAACTTATAGTATCCGCTTAGTTGTTACCAAAAAACTACTTATCAATTTCGGTTTCTGGACCAGCTGAGATGATAATCCCACGCACGCCATCGCCCTATGGTAAAAGCGCTTTCTGTAGATGTAACACGTAAGCGTCGATTACTGTGGTTGATATTCTCCATTTCTGGTTCGGCAATCTCCGACGGTTCCAGTAGATATATTTATTACTAATGTGAATGAGGTTTCTTCCACTGATAACTTACGTCAATCACTTATATTTGAATATTATTTATGAATGCAGATTAGCCCTTCATCGCACTAACATTTCAATACACACATTCTTCACTATGTCTGTGTATCACAGATTAACTCTTTAAATGCATAGCTGTCTTTGCCTTTTGTCGGTGTCAGCGATAATGTTGCATTCATTATACATAGGGGTATCCCCATCAAAACTGAAACTTATATGCAAATGAAACTGAGAAATCAAATTTGGATTAAAGTTAAAAACTATAATTCGAAGGTGAGGCGGTAAGTACTTTAATTAATCATTGAATAGTAATTAATCACACTTTACTTATTAATTACGCCATAAATCATCAAGCAACCGCAGTGAGTGAGAGAGAAACTTGTAGCTACTCGATCATGAAATAACTGCGTGTGTGACTGAGTAATTATACATTAAATGCACACAAATACAATACAGAGGCATTCAAAATCTTGGCATATACACCACTATAATGGCTGTATGGAAGATCTATTACGTTGCTGATTCGAAATTCTATATTTCCTGTTAAAAAAATTATGTTATCTACTGTACAACTTGCATCAATACACCAATTATTTTATATCCATAAAAAATTGAAAGGACAGCACATAATTATTGTACATGCTCTTCCATATCTTGACTTGTGGTGTAACGACGTACATAAGTGTGGTCATAAGACGAGATAAGTTGCATACAAAATAAAATTGTGCTCAAAACTTATTTTATCGGTTGCGAAACATGTGTTTCAAATAAAAGTAGAAAAGTGATCAAATAATCTGTATCGTATAATGAAAATAGTAAACTTTGGCATCAGCGTTGCACTGATTCGTTAAAAGTGCTAAGTTGACAAAACTTATCACCATGAAAAAGAATATGACGTAAAGAAATATAAACATTTACAAATATGAAACTAGATACATTCATACCAGATGAAGTATATTCATGCTTACAGTTCAACAGATGACAAAGTAGTGTAATGTATAGGTAAAGTACAACTGACTAATACGTATATACTGTATAAAGTTTCATAAATTTTTGAAAGTTATCATCTGAAGAAATATTAACTAACTTGTCACACCGTTAACATTTTATTTATATAACAATATTTGTATTTAGATACCTTGAATTGATCCTTCACGTATAGGTGACTAAAAAATTAATTTTAATGCAACATGAAACACTGGTGATGGAAGCACTACACGGATAACGCCCACCAGCCTAACATAATGTGCGTTTAATTTGCAATTTTGCAAGAATGAAAGTTTCTTACGATCTATAATGACAGTAGACTCTCTTACTACCCCGTAGCTGTGAATATTTTGAAAACTCCATACAATGGTAAGTGATTCTATTTATGTGATTGTGTGTCGTCTCTGCCAATTATTAAGTGCACAGATAGGGAAAATGATAGTGTTTGATGAGTTTCTGAACTACAACCAATTGATATACTTCTGAACAAAGAGCATAATCGTAGCAGTCCACACCTAGACAAAAATTTTAATTTGAATCAGTATGATGAAGTATTAATGCCACACCCATTTGTTTTATAATTTGTTCAAATGCTTCTTGATGCTCCTTACCGGATTTCCATAGTGGATCCTTCACTAAATGTTTCATGAGCACAGTTGAAGATAGTATCTTGGAATGAAACGGTGACAGAAAATGCAAAATCCTAGAAAAGATTTGAAATGTTTACAGCACTCTGGAGTTGCAAAGTTTCTTACTGCTTCTATTTTCATTGGACCAGCTTCAACTCCACTTGGAGACATTACACCTCCAAGGAATTCAATCAGTGATTTGGCGAATTCTGATTTGTCTATTTTGATCGTTTTACCCGGTTTTGTAAAGGATTCTAATAATCAGCATAAAGTTTCTAAGTGCTCTTCGTGCGAAGTGCTCTTATTAGAATATCGTCTACATAGAGGGCATATGCTTTAGTAATCCTTGTACCAGAACTTCATCTAGTGCCCTGATTAAGGCTGTTGATGAGATTAAGAGATCAAAGAGTATTCTTTTAAATGGCAGCATCTTCCATTATGTAAAAAGCCTATGTACTTTCTGCTACTTTCATATACTTGCCAATCATTTTTTCCTTAGATCAAGTCTGCTTAAATGTTTAACCCCATGAAACTTGTGTAGAAGACATTCAAAATTTTCCAGTTGGTCACATTGTGGCAGATTGATGTGGTTCACTTTAAGAACATCAATGACTTTATTCACTGTGCTGCCTGCCTTTGTTATAGTGTTGATTGAATTAGAATACTCTCTATCTGTTTATTTTATTCACATATCTGACTGTCCAACATCCCCTTCACTTCTTTATTGCTCCAAGCTTTTCGCCAGAGGTATTGAACAAGGTTTATTGCAAAATGGTTCATGATACTTGACTTTAATTTTGGAGGTGCATCCACTGATCGAACTAGGGTCTTTTAAAAAAAAATAGATTGGCATAACATCTTCTATCATTCTATCAGTTCTCGTTTAGCTTCAGGCAGGTCCACTGACGTCAGAATCTTATTTCGAACAATAATCAAAGCATCTTCATCGTTGTTACTTTCTTGTAGTTCAAGATCTTTCTCTAAATTACTTAAAACTGCAGTTCGCTCATCTTCTCAACCTTATGTTCACACATGTAGCAGCCCTGTTACCTTCATCGATAAATCATTAAACTCTAACTCCCTTCCTTTCATTATTTAATTTGACCCACAGACAACTGTCTTCAAACTTCACTTTAGTTTTCATATATGTCTGCCAGTCGGTACCGAGAACTAAACCAGTGTTAAGAGATCCAACATTCAGCGCTCTTTGCTCGTAGTCATCTGCTGGAATTCTGACTTTAAATAGTGACTGAACTTTGATAGGTTTATATATGTGTTGCCATTCCTTCAGACATCTCGGAAACAACAGACACCATTATGATTCAGGAGCCACCATAAATTAAAACGCAAAGGAAATACAAGCACTGGCAGCGAGTGGACATTTAATTAAATCAGTAGGGAAAGCTCAAAATTTGTGACGCACTGCGGTTCGAATCTGGGCCTCCTGCTTACTAGGAAGATGCTCTGACCACTAACTCATCCAGCCACAGAGGTCATCGCAACTGCTCAGACTACCCTAGCACGCCTCCCGTTAGACTCAAATTCTTAACTTATCCACACACTTCTAACGTAGTGCCCCCTGTCCATTATCCTCATTATTCGTGGTATTTCGCCGATACCCGTAAGAGTTCAAGACTGGTGTGCATCCGCACTGAAGAGATCATTGACCGCCCTCGCCTTAATTTTATATATGTGGTGTCTGTTGTTTCGGGCATGTACGAAACAACAGACACCATTTTGATCCAGCAGCAACTTGTCCAAAAGAACAGACACCACATATATAATTAAGGTGAGGATGGTCAATGATCTCTTCAGTGCAGGTACACACCAGGCTCGAACTCCTAGGGGAATAGGTGCAATGCCGCGAGTAATGATGGTGTCCACTGCGTTAGTAGTGTGTGGCTAAGTTGAGAATTTGGATCTAACGGTAGGCCTGCTACGGCAGTCCGTGCAGTTGCAATGACCACTGTGTCCGGATGAATTAACGGTCAGAGCATATGCCGAGCAAGCAGGGGATCCGGGTTCGAATCCCCGTCTGGCAGAAACTTTCAACTTTCGCCATTGATTTAAATAAATGGCCACTCGCAAGTGCTGCAAAACATACGCTGTTATCAGAAAAAACTTAGGAATTCAACGACTATTCAGTTGTAAATAAGTTTCCGGCGATACTGTTCATCTCACTCGCTCAATCTGCTAAGGCATCCATATTTACTGCGCATGTCTCCACATCTAGAAAGGGCATTAAAATTTCTTTATTAACTTCGTCCTCCTCTGTGTGTAGATCTTTCTTCATGCCTGTAATACATTCACATTAAATTAAATTTGTAGTGAAATATTAGTTTCATACGGGGACATTCGAAAGACTTTATTTAGTTTCACCAGCGCATGGTCTTGTGAATTACTATCGTGGCTGTGGCAATCGATTCTGTGCTCTGTCCACTGCTTGGGGTGGCCCGTTTTGTCGAAGATTTGGATGTTCAGTGGGCTACATTCGTCCCTCTTAGCATGCCGTCGTTTCATCGATCGAATTTACATCATCGTCTGCGATTCTGAAATTCTTTTCGCAAAGGACCTTTATTGCCATTTTGATGATCGTCAGTATTTCTCTGTTCAATTTCTGCTACGAGGATTTCAGTTCGATCTACCACTAAACACACCTGCCCCATATGACAATGCGACATGAATAACAACTACTCACAGGATGTGTGAGGTAATTTTTGTGTGAATTAGCGCTAATTCTACCTCTTTAAAGGGATGTGTTGCTCAGCTGAGTGATGCAAGATTTTTTTGTGTTCCATTGTTTTTCTCTATACCAAAATTTATTTAGTAACGCTGTTTCAGATACTTTGCACATAGAGTAAATTTAGAATACACTTAGACCTCACTTATGTATTTCTCCTTTCACGTCGATGATGAACGTGTTTATTTTATTCTGATCTGTAAGGTTTCGAAAGTACATGTTTGAGCTGTTTGATAAAATGCATGACACGGATAGCATGTTTTGTACTCAATTTCTTGGTAATTTAGTATGCTCTTCTCATTGTCTACAGTTACATGGGACACGTTAACGATGTTATGAACTATAACATGTAGCACTCCATCTATCTCTTCCCATAAAAACTTGTTATTTATTTTGCTCAATCCTTTTTCGCATTCTACTTGCTGTAGAATTTTGCCTACTTCACTGTCTAACTCATTGTAATGCAACCGAACGATGGCAATTAACTTCATAATCGTATGTTTGTTACTGCTGCAAACACTCTTTGTGTAGACAGTTTCACTATCTTTGACTTGAATTTTGTCGTGAACCTCGTTAAGCGTTTGTTCGTTTTGTTCGGAAACACGTGTCTTAAAATCTCAAATTTCTGTTTTCAGTCCATTATGTTTGGCCCGAACATAATTTCAGAGATCGTCATATTTTTGCTTAAATGTATTATTGAGCTCCGTTCGCAGGCTACCAATTACATCCCATAATTTATTGTAACTATCCTTCATTCGCCTTTTAATTTTGGGCCGAGAGCTTTTACTTTCTTGCAATATTTGGAACATAAGCTAATTACTGACATTGCTCATTACTGCTTCCTGACTAAATGCCGGTGTTGATCTCTGTTGTTGAACCTAAATCGCAGATGTCACTATTTGCATCTAGATCAATTGTTGCAAGCTACCTGGCGATATGTGGCGGAGGATCTTTCTGTTAGCATTAACAGATCCCCATTCTCTGATCCATTCACGAATAGCGCGTGGGGTCAATGATTGTCGGTAATCCTCTGCATTAGCTCTGATTTCCAGAGTTTTCTCGCTGAAGTCATTTAGAGAGGCGTATGTGGGTGAGGGTGGGGGAAGTAACATGTTGTGCGACTCTTCCCAGAAAGTACTCTCTCGAAATTTCCGCCACTGGAGTTTGTTGAGTATCTCTGTAAAGCTCTCATATGAACGAAACGTGCTGCTCTTCGTTGGATCTTCCCCATTTCTTCTATCAGACCTTCCTGGTAAGGCTCCAGTTTGATGAATAATACTCAAGAATAGGTCGGACTAGCGACTCTAAAGCGACTTCCTTACTGGATGAATTATATTTTCTTAAGATTCTTCCTATGAATCTTATTGTGGCATCTGATTTTAACACTATTTGTTTTATGTGAAGAAGGGGCTGGAAATTTTCAGGAAAGACATTGAGAATAACGTTATATATGAATCCCTGTCTCTGGTGCTGGTTTTGATAGCATGGCGCTCCAATTCTATTGTAGCGCTTACGGTCCCAAATTTAACTGTATTCCTACCAGAGGATGAAATGTCCAGTATAAGGTTTTGAAAATTAAAAAAAAAAACGCTTGCACGTGATACATACCGAAAATGCGACTGCCAAGAAGCCAGATATCGAATGTGAGAATCGTCACTTCATGAGCGGTAGATTCTTATACTACGACACTGATAGCGCTATGCGATTGTTCCCAGTAGTGTTTCCTTGACAACTGAATGCATACTGGTGCTAGTGTACTAGAGATAAGTGAAGGAAGTTGTGTTCCGAAAAGCGCAAGTCTTAAATGGCGTGACTTAATTCCCAGATTATGAACCATTGACGATTCTCATATTCGCTATCTGGTTCCTTGGCAGTAGCATCTTCGGTATGTATCATGTGCAAGCGTTCTTTTAAATTACCAAAACCTTATATTGAACATTTCACCCTCTGAGAGGAATACAGTTAAATTTGAGACTGTAAGCGCTGCATTGCAAAAGCCACGAATTGCTTAGATTTCTGTTAGGAGTACCATTTCCTGCCAAATCAGGACCCGACAACATGCCTGGATTGTAATGGGAAAACGCATGTGAAACTAGGTACAAAAAGTATTGATTCGTAATTCCCATATCAGGAATATTGCACAAAATGCCGGAGGACTAGTTTAAGGACTCATACATGAGTAGACAACTCCTCATTGACAATTCAGCAGAGTATCATCTTGGTGGCTTTCTGGACTGAGGATTACACACTGGGGAACGCAGCCTCAGAAACAGGATTACCTGTAAAAACTGTGTATGATTACTAGGGTATCTGCCGTGAAGTGTGCTACGTAATTGTGGCTAATGACAAAGCTCCGATAGGCGGTCACAACAAAACAGTAAAAATCGATGAGTCATACCTAACTACCGGAAGTACGGAAAAAGACGACCTCTGAAGAACAAATGTGAACAGATTTGGACATTGGATAGTGTTGAGAGGGAATCGAAGAAATGTTTCATCGCGAAAGTTTATTCCAAGACGAACTTTAGTTCCTCTTGTAAAGAACTTCACCCTGCCTGTAACGTGAGTGATTACAGACGGATGGAAGTATTACAAAACACTCAAGAACGATGGTTTTGACTACGATCTTGCGAATTATTCACTGGAATTCCCGTTCTGTGATGATCCACTTTGTACATACACAGAACATCGAGCATCTATGAAAATCCCTGAACTTAATCAAAATATCCACGGGTGTACCGCCGGTCTGCAGCGTCCAACGGGCACAATATTTCGGCGATCATACATGTCGCCATCATCAGGTGAACTGACGGACTGAGCTCCTGTGAACGTGCCGGCGCGGAGATCCGTACGCTATGGCTGCTTAGAGGGAACTGGGTTCGGTCGCGGCGGCGGCCGATTTAAATACCCTCCGCCCGCGGCGCGCTCTTTCCGCCGTCCGCGCCCCGCGCCACGGTCGCGCGGTGGAACAGATTGCGACGGTGTCTGAGATGACGTCGGTGTGATGGCTCTGTCCACCGTGGTCGTCACGACTATACGTTTGCTCGATTTACTCTTGATTAACCCAATCGCTGGTTCCCAAGCCTTGCTAAGATTACAGCCACAGTCACGGTTTATGAGGTCATCATTGGTGCGAATTTCGATGGCCTCTCTAACAACGCTGTCCCAGTATCTCGACGTCTGTACCAGAATCCTCCTGCTTTCCTACTCCATAGCGTGATTTTCTGACAAACAATGTTCAGCGACCGCCGACTTGCTCGGATACATCAGTCGAGTGTGCCTCTGGTGTTCACGGCATCGATCCTCGACGGTACGCATCGTCTGACCAATATACGACTTGCCACATTGACACGGAATCTGGTACACGCCGGCCTTCCTCAAACCGAGGTCATCCTTGGCACTCCCCACCATTGCACGAGTTTTATTCGGTGGACAAAACACAGTTCCCACCCGGTGTTTCTTCAAAATGCGGGTGATTTTCCCTGAGAGTGCGCCTGTATATGGAATAAACGCAGTGCCTACCTCGTCCATCGTAATTTCATCCATCTCCACAGGCTGTGCTGTAGTGGTTGGGCGGAGAGCACGTTTCATCTGCCACTCTGAGTACCCATTTTTTCAAAATACAGTTCTCAGATGTTCCAATTCACGGGATGAAAGTGACGTACTGTGCATATTTCAATATACACTCCTGGAAATTGAAATAAGAACACCGTGAATTCATTGTCCCAGGAAGGGGAAACTTTATTGACACATACCTGGGGTCAGATACATCACATGATCACACTAACAGAACCACAGGCATTTAGACACAGGCAACAGAGCATGCACAATGTCGGCACTAGTACAGTGTATATCCACCTTTCGCAGCAATGCAGGCTGCTATTCTCCCATGGAGACGATCGTAGAGATGCTGGATGTAGTCCTGTGGAACGGCTTGCCATGCCATTTCCACCTGGCGCCTCAGTTGGACCAGCGTTCGTGCTGAACGTGCAGACCGCGTGAGACGACGCTTCATCCAGTCCCAAACATGCTCAATGGGGGACAGATCCGGAGATCTTGCTGGCCAGGGTAGTTGACTTACACCTTCTAGAGCACGTTGGGTGGCACGGGATACATGCGGACGTGCATTGTCCTGTTGGAACAGCAAGTTCCCTTGCCGGTCTAGGAATGGTAGAACGATGGGTTCGATGACGGTTTGGATGTACCGTGCACTATTCAGTGTCCCCTCGACGATCACCAGTGGTGTACGGCCAGTGTAGGAGATGGCTCCCCACACCATGATGCCGGGTGTTGGTCCTGTGTGCCTCGGTCGTATGCAGTCCTGATTGTGGCGCTCACCTGCACGGCGCCAAACACGCATACGACCATACTTACCAGCAGTCGTTCTTCCCACGCACAATTCATGAATGGAACAGGGAAGGGGGGATCAGATAGTGGTACAATAAGTACCCTCCGCCACACACCGTAAGGTGGCTCGCGGAGTATAGATGTAGATGTAGATGTAGATTGGCACCAAGGCAGAAGCGACTCTCATCGCTGAAGACGACACGTCTCCATTCGTCCCTCCATTCACGCCTGTCGCGACACCACTGGAGGCGGGCTGCATGATGTTGGGGCGTGAGCGGAAGACGGCCTAACGGTGTGCGGGACCGTAGCCCAGCTTCATGGAGACGGTTGCGAATGGTCCTCGCCGATACCCCAGGAGCAACAGTGTCCCTAATTTGCTGGGAAGTGGCGGTGCGGCCCCTACATCACTGCGTAGGATCCTACGGTCTTGGCGTGCATCCGTGCGTCGCTGCGGTCCGGTCCCAGGTCGACGGGCACGTGCACCTTCCGCCGACCACTGGCGACAACATCGATGTACTGTGGAGACCTCACGCCCCTCGTGTTGAGCAATTCGGCGGTACGTCCACCCGGCCTCCCGCATGCCCACTATACGCCCTCGCTCAAAGTCCGTCAACTGCACATACGGTTCACGTCCACGCTGTCGCGGCATGCTACCAGTGTTAAAGACTGCGATGGAGCTCCGTATGCCACGGCAAACTGGCTGACACTGACGGCGGCGGTGCACAAATGCTGCGCAGCTAGCGCCATTCGACGGCCAACACCGCGGTTCCTGGTGTGTCCGCTGTGCCGTGCGTGTGATCATTGCTTGTACAGCCCTCTCGCAGTGTCCGGAGCAAGTATGGTGGGTCTGACACACCGGTGTCAATGTGTTCTTTTTTCCATTTCCAGGAGTGTATCTAGTTCCACAAACTGCGATTACATGGTATACAACTTCCTAGAGAAAATTTGCCATTTTTTACGAGACACAGGTGTAGCACATCCTGGTTATGAAAAGAAAAGACCCCTACCGGCTGCACACGTCACACGGAATTTTCCAAGACGAAAATATCAATGACAAATAAGGTAGCTGCAATCACATGAATTCGTACATGGTCGTTGTTGTTAGTGATGATATAAACAAACTCGAAATCGTTTATGGTTTATCGTTGGCGTTATTATCGCTGTAAACGTAATCAATTTCTGCATCTGTGAGAGTCGCACCTGCGATGCGTGTATATCGCTTGCAAGCGTCCTCCAAAATTACCAAGATTTTGTATGCTACTGCCTTGCTGTTTGAATTTTTTTCCGAGTACCACCGGATACAGTCTACTAATCTTTTAGTCTATGCTCTCCATAAACACTACAACAAAGCTAGCGACTGTCTGTCGGTGTAGGCTGGCTCCGTTCCGAAGTGCAGCGGGAACAATCGGTTTTGTATCCCTTGTAGGTTGAGTGATCGATACATGTGGAAGCTTGTCAGCCTTCTTGAACAGTTGTTGATCTTCCCCCTGTTGCCATTCCGCGGGTTGCCTGGTGACTGGCATCTCGTGGTTCTCGACTAAGTTGACATCACTGACGGATACATCGACATTGTGTTCGTCAGGAGCTCAACAGCAAGACAATCGACAAATGGTTGCGCGTGTTTGGCGGTTCCCCGCCTTAAACGTAATGGCTAACGTCCCGCACCCTTTCAAATTAACAGTTCACACTAGTACATGCACACGCGAAAAATGGTTAGTACATTATTAAGTCCATAACTAGAAAACCAAATAATACCTCGAAGTAAGCCAAACCCTACAGAGCGAATTTCGACTGCGACCTCTGGTGTTGGTCGTTGCGAGGCAACAGTGCATTCTTATCCTGCGCTGTATATGAAACAAGCGAACTCCATATCACCTCAATACAACGCCTTCGAGAATTTGCTTGCTATGGGCCGGTGGGTGGAGGGGGGTGTGGGGGCGTTATGAATCGTGCTCCTCTTTAGCGAATGACTGAATATTACTTTTATGACGAAAATGGAAGTGAAGGGTAAGGAAATCATCTTGAAGTCGGTGAGCGGCAATAAGTATTGCCAAAATCGATTATTGTCGGAAATTTGCTAACGAAGTGAAGCATGCCCGTGTAATAAAACGTCTGAATTTTAACACCATAAATTTGCATCGCGTAATAACGTTTATTGGAGAAATCATCAAAATACTTATAATGACTATGAAGAAACGCAGATTTCTTTTCTCTATTTTATCACGCACTACTAACAATGACTGCAGCAGTGGCGATTAATCAGTCGCATCACCGTATTAGCAACTTTCCGGATTCTCTTGCAGCTCACCGTGATAATTCTGAAATACACTCGAATGAAACAATTAAGCTATGAAACGATAAAACATTAAACGTATAAGACACCATATAAAACGGACTAATTATTTCTTTAATTAATGTTGTTGTTGTTGTTGTGGTCTTCAGTACTGAGACTGGTTTGATGCAGCTCTCCATGCTACTCTATCCTGTGCGAGCATCTTCATCTTCCAGTACTTACCGCAACCTACATCCTTCTGAATCTGCTTAGTGTTTTCATCTCTTGGCCTCCCTCTACGATTTTTTCCCTCCACGCTGCCCTCCAATGCTAAATTTGTGATCCCCTGATGCCTCAGAACATGTCCTACCAACAGATCTCTTCCTCTTGTCAAGTTGTACCACAAACTCCTCTTCTCACCATTTCTATTCGGTACCTCCTAATTAGTTATGTGATCTACCCATCTAATCTTCAGCATTCTTCTGTAGCACCACATTTCGAAAACTTCTATTCTCTTCTTGTCCAAACTATTTATTGTCCATGTTTCACTTCCATACATGGCTACACTCCATACAAATACTTTCAGAAACGACTTCCTGACACTTAAATCTATACTCGATGTTAACGAATTTCTCTTCTTCAGAAACACTTTCATTGCCATTGCCAGTTTACATTTTATGTCCTCTCTACTTCGTCCATCATCAGTTATTTTGCTCCCCAAACAGCAAAACTCCTTTACTACTTTAAGTGTCTCATTTCCTAATCTAATTCCCTCTGCATCTCCCGACTTAATTCGACTACATTCCATTATCCTCGTTTTGTTTTTGTTGATGTTCATCTTATATCCTCCTTTCAAGGCACTATCCATTCCGTTCAACTGCTGTTCCAAGTCATTTGTTGTCTCTGACAGAATTACAATGACATCGGTGAACCTCGCAGGTTTTATTTCTTCTCCCTGGATTTTAATATCTACTCCACATTTTTGTTTTGTTTCCTTTAGTGCTTGCTCAATATACGGATTGAATAACATTGGGGAGAGGCTACAACTCTGTCTCACTCCCTTCCCAACCATTGCTTCCCTTTCGTGCCCCTCGACTCTTATAACTGCCATCTGGTTTCTGTACAAATTGTAAATAGCATTTCGCTCCCTGTATTTTACCCCTACAACCTTTAGAATTTGAAAGAGAGTATTCCAGTCAATATTGTCAAAAGCTTTCTCTAAGTCTACAAATGCTAGAAACGTAGGTTTGTCTTTCCTTAATCTTTCTTCTAAGGTAAGTCGTAAGGTCAGTAATGCCCCACGTGTTTCAACATTTCCACGGAATCCAAACTGATCTTCCCCGAGGTCGGCTTCTACCAGTTTTTCCATTCGTCTACAAAGAATTCCCGTTAGTATTTTGCAGTTGTGACTTATTAAACTGATAGTTCGGTGATTTTCACGTCTGTCAACACCTGTTTTCTTTGGGATTGGAATTATTATATTCTTCTTGAAGTCTGTGGGTATTTCGCCTTTTTTATACATCTTGCTCTCCCAAGGCCGTCAGTAGTTATAATGGAGTGTTGTCTACTCCCGGGGCCTTGTTTCGACTCAGGTCTTTCAGTGCTCTGTCAAACTCTTCACACAGTATCGTATCTCCCATTTCATCTTCATCTACATCCTTTTCCATTTCCACAATATTGTCCTCAAGTACATCGCACTTGTATAGACCCTCTATATACTCCTTCCACCCTTCTGCTTTCCCTTCTTTGCTTAGAACTGGGTTTCCATCTGAGCTCTTGATATTCATACACGTGGTTCTCTTTTCTAGAAAGGTCTCTTTAATTTTCCTGTAGAGAGTATCTATCTTGCCCCTAGTGAGATAAGCCTCTACATCCTTACATTTGTCTTCTAGCCATGCCTATTTAGCCATTTTGCACTTCCTGTCGATCTCATTTTTGAGACGATTGTATTCCTTTTTGCCTGCTTCATTTACTGCATTTTTATATTTTCTCCTTTCATCAATTAAATTCAATATTTCTTCTATTAGCCAAGGATTTCTACTAGCCCTCGTCCTTTTACCTACTTGATCCTCTGCTGCCTTCACTGCTTCATGTCTCAGAGCTACCCATTCTTCTTCTACTGTATTTCTTTCCCCCATTTCTGTCAATTTTTCCCTTATGCTCTCCCTGAAACTCTGAACAACCTCTGGTTTAGTCAGTTTATCCAGGTCCCATCTCCTTAAATTTCCACCTTTTTGCAGTTTCTTCAGTTTTAATCTACAGTTCATAACCAATAGATTGTGGTTAGAGTCCACATCTGCCCCTGGAAATGTCTTACAATTTAAAACCTGGTTCCCAAATCACTGTCTTACCATTATATGATCTATCTGATACCTTCTAGTATCTCCAGGATTCTTCCATGTATACAACCTTCTTTTATGATTCTTGAACCACGCGTTAGCTATGAATTAGTTATGCTCTACGCAAAATTCTACCAGACGGCTTCCTCTTTCATTTCTTACTCCCAATCCATATTCACCTACTATGTTTCCTTCTCTCCCTTTTCCTACTCCTGAGTTCCAGTTATCCATGACTATTAAAGTTTCGTCTCCTTTCACTACCTGAATAACTTCTTTGATCTTTAATTAATACTATTACACAATTGACGAGCGCCTTATGTAATTGGCACTAGAAGGAGAGGCTATCTATGAAGAATACAAGGCGAGACGAGACAGAGAGTGTCTATTAGTTGTTTTAGAAGTAAAAAATTAAAAATGAAAAACATCCAAAGATTGCGTTCAACGTTTAACATATCGTCTCTGCTCCGGAGATAAACCGCAGACAACGTTCTATTATGTTTCATTTTAGAGGGGTGATGAGGGCGGGGCGCTGTTCGGCGAGTTCTGGTGCTGTCTCTGAGTCTCCAGGGGGCTTGGTGTCTCATTACGCATATATTACATTTTCAGTCAATTTCAGCCAAGCGAAAATGCTGAACGCAGACCTCTATCTTCTGGGACGATATCATAAACAAATCCAGGACTGAGGAGCAAAATCAGCAAGCTCAAGCATGTCAAGATCCATCTGCTTGAAAGACACTGGATTCTACGAGCAGTATTCGACCATCAAATCGATCAAGTCGAAAAATAACATGGACACAAACATTAGGGTGAATGACAGAGGGGGAACCCAACAAACCCCACATTGGGTTACGAACGTAAGGCACATCTCTGGACAATAAGTGCGTTACGCTAGTAATATTGACAATTCTGTCTGTTAGCAAAAAAATATCCATCTCGCATGATTTTTGATACTTTTCGCGATACATTTCGTTAATAATTATGACGTTCTGGTGGGATATGAAATCGTACAGACCTAAAGCTTTTTTTAAACACAACTGCCTCGAACAGACAGTGTATTGAAGCAAGTAAATTAAGACTCAAAATAACGGTTTTGCCATCTAAGGAGCCAATTCGCAAGGCTGCAAGCAAAAACCTGTCCCTATCATTAGCCACCAGAATGGGACACAACAGGTGCGACAACAACAACAACAGCGGTGAGTAAAGCATCAAAGAATACCTAGAGATATCTACTAGTTGATCTCATAAGTCATTCACAGATGTAGAAGCGGAAGGAAAAATAATCACCCAAAAAGTCAAACATAAATTAACAAATTTCAGAAAACATCAGGAAGATAACAAAAGAAGAAATAAAGAACGTAGCATAAAAATCACTAGTACCACCACAAAGAGAGCAGGGAGTTGAACGTATTCAACGAAGGAAACACAAGATCGAAGAGGACAGAGGAAAAGATGGAAAGTAGGGAACATAGTAGGCTACATAAACGTACAGAGACCAATGAGACGAACCATATTAAGACACAAAAATCTAGGGCGGGGGAGGGGGTGAGGAGGAGGATCAAGAGCAAAATACAATGGAATAAAGTGACGAGAAACAGAAGTGGACCCGAGAGAAGACGAGAAAGAGAAGTAGCTATCGGAAGGCAACAGAATCGGAAAAGATTTATCAAGGAAAAAGAGAACGCACTAGAGTCACCATGGACTCACTACAGGATCCAAGAAAGAAGACTGTGACTTGGAAGCCCCAAATAAGATGGCCTGGCTCTAGACAGGAATACCAAAACAACACTAACACAAACAGTATAAGAAAATTCCTAAACAGAAGTGGTAATGAGGGAAATAAGAATGTGAAGAGCTTCTGGAGAGAAGAAAGCCTTCAAGATCGGCTACCCATTCCGATATCTGACAGGCACACAATAGACGGACTTCTGGCCGCAAGGAATTGTCAGAAGATACAACTTTCGAAAATTCAAAGGGGACACTGAAGGGGAGAGAAGAATCACATCCAAATAAGAGCTTATAATGAAATACAGATGGATTGAAAAATGGGCAGCCTTACATATCAGAGGAGGTAACAGAAGAAACTGATGTTACGATATTCACAGAAATCTACCTCACTGGAGCTATAGAACTTCAAGACTAATGCACGATACATACACTAGCAGTGCCAACTGGGGGAATGCCAACGAGGGCAGATACCTGCTTTCTAAAGGGGTAAAAGGAGAATATCGAAAGAATTATCAAAGGGGAAAATATGCTAATAATCAAAACTGCTACAACATCGATAATTATATATATGCTACAAGTCGTAGGGCGCATTTTCTCTGTTGTTTCAGCAGACATTTTCAGTTTAATTTTTTCAGTGTCTAGCTGGAATCAGTTCAAACAAAAGCTGTCCATCACTACTTTCCTGCGACGTCTAGTGTCAATGGAAATTGTCAGTTTGCTTTCAGTTACAAACACAGTGGTTTATGAGGTGTAATCTAACGAGTTCATTCGATAAACCGGTTTCACAAGTGTCTAGAGTGATACTGATTTATCGATATGTGTTAACAGAGACAGGAAGATACGAAGAAATCGAGTACTCAAGCAGCGGCTGTAAAGCGCTGCTGCATCGCGGTAGCTAACACCACGCAGCGGGGTGGACGAGAAAGGACGGAGAGGGCAAGGAAGACGTAGCGCACATATATTTACCGATCTTTCAGTGCCTCTTGTGGGTATCAGCTGCGTTAGGGACTGGTGAGAGCAATCCACATAGCCGCAGTAGTAATGCAATCTAATACAGCGTCACTTTCAGGAGAATTCCATGGAATAGTCAGGTGTTTCACTTTCCATAACACTAGCACGATAGTATCTACTGAATCTTACGATGTTTAAGTTTAAGAAAACGTAGCAAAAAGTAAATGAAACACCATTCATATAGCTTAGTTATTACAGTTAATGAGTGGCAAGACTGTCAATTTAAAAAGCAATTACTAACCAACAAAACAGTCAATAAATTACTTACTAATTGCCACCAGAGCTATTTTCTGTAACTCATTTGCATTCCATAATTAAGGTTGAGCTTATTTTGCTACTTTATTTTAGATTATTCGTCGTGGACATGTGAGCCAGTTTTCTCAAAGCGAAGTAGCCAGCAAATGCTTAGATTAAAACGAGGTTGAAAAAGGGAAACAGAAAAATAGAAAACCAAAATTAACCCTATTTCATTGCGTCAGTTCAAACAAACCGCCGTTTTACTCTTGACACCATTTCCAGTCTAGAAAGGATGCCACTGTAGCACGCAGAACACCATATGAGCCATCAAGTGCAGAGAAGGCCTCACTTGTGTGGTTTTTTGTTCTGCGTGACCATATTCTTTACCAGAAGTAGAAATCTTGGAGGACGTATGGCCATTCAACACACATACGTCTACCTACTGTTTTATTGGGAAAAAAGATCACGTGCAGCTTGGCGTGAAGATGCAGTGCAGTATCGAGAGCACCTTCCTGCTGCATACATATCATTTGCTTCGTTTCTAAATCAATGTCGTCGAGCGGAGCAGGCAGTTCATTCCGCAGGAAATTGGTGAACCCAGTTCAATTTGCTTTCAGAAAAATGGGGACCAATGGCACGCTTACTGATAATACAACCATAGTACAATAGCTGACGATCCATCGGTTATGATGATCTGCCCCACGCATTCAATCGCAGTTCAGGGAGGCACAGTACAATTTGGCACAACTGGACTGGAAAAAGTTGACTCGTCTGTGAATGGAGTCTCTTTAAAAGAACTGAACAGGTTGATTTAATGCCCACTCACAGACGATCAGCCAACTGGCTTTGTCGTCCATTGAAAGCCTTTGGTGCACGTGCCGTCGGTAATCTTACATGTCTCAGTCTTTCGAAATGCCACGCACCGTGCAGCGTCTTTGAACTGCTGTGTGGGTTTGAGTGTGCCATATACTATCCAATGACATTGTTTTGATTTTGCACAGGCCTGCTTCGCTGGCGTTTCACGGTGTGCAGATCCCCTGTATCTCGAGCTCTACATCTGAATCTACATGATTACTCTGCAATTCACACGTAAGTGCCTGGCAGAGGGTTCATCGAACCATTTTCATGCTATTTCTCTGTCATTCCACTCTCGAATGGCGCGTGGGAAAAAGGGACACCTAAATCTTTCCGTTCGAGCTCTGATTTCTCTTATTTTACTATGATGATCATTTTTCCCTACGTAGGTGGATGTCAATAAAATATTTTCGCATTAGGAAGAGAAAGTTGGTGATTGAAATTTCGTAAATAGATCTTGCAGCAAAGAAAAACGCTTTTGTTTCAGTGGCTGCCACCCCAACTCGCGTATCATATCAGTGACACTCTCATTCCAATTGCGTGATAACACGAAACGAGCAGCCCTTCTTTGCACTTTTTCGATGTTCTCCATCCTACCTGATATGGATCCCACACCATGCAGCAATATTCCAGCAGAGGACGGACAAGTGTAATGTAGGCTGCCTCTTTAATGGATTTATCGCATCTTGTAAGTATTCTGCCAACAAAGCGCAGTCTTTGCTTCGCCTTCCCACAATATTAACTATGTGGTCTTTCCAATTTAAGTTGCTCGTAATTGTAATTCCTAGATATGTAGTCGAACTGACAGCCCTTAGATTTGTCCGATTTATCTTATACCCTAAATTTATCTGATTTCCTTTAGTACCCATGAGGACGACATCGTACTTTTCTTTGTTTAGTGCTAATTGCCACTTTTCGCACCATACAGAAATTCTCTCTAGATCATTTTATAATTGGAATTGATCGTCTGATGATTTTAGTAGACGGTAAACAATCTGAGGAAGCTGCTCAGATTATCACCTGGATCGTTTATATAAATCAGGAACAGCAGAGGGCCTATGGCACTACCCTGCGGAACGCCAGATATCACTTCTGTTCTACTCGATGATTTACCGTCTATCACTACGTACTGTGACCTCTCTGAGAGGAAATCACGAATCCAGTCACACAACTGAGACGATAATCCATATGCACGCAATTTGATTAATAGTCGCTTGTGAGGAACGGTATACAAAGCCTTCTGGAAATTTAGGAATATGGAATCGATCTGAGATCCCTTGTCGACAGCACTCGTTACTTCATGGGAATAAAGAGCTAGCTCTGTTGCATAAGAACGATATTTTCTGAATTCGTATTGGTTATGCATCAATAAGTCATTTTCTTCAAGGTGATTCATAATGTTCGAGTACAGTATATGCTCCAAAATCCTACTGCAAATTGAGGTCAGTGATATGGGTCTGTAATTCAATGGGTTATTCCTATTTCCTTTCTTGAATCTTGGTGTACTACAGCCCGAAACGCGTCTTCACAGAGATGCCTCCCTTCAGACTGCGTATACAATATAGCGTGTACCCGAGCTGCCTCCCTGTGAGACTCATTACACTTGCCTAAACTAATAAAATTCGTAGTAGGGAATTTTGTCAGAGAGATCCACTGCAGCAAAGACACCTAAACAGGATATTTGTAAAAGAGATCTTTGCTGCACTTACACATTGAAAAAAAATTGTCTGCTACTTCCGAAGGCATGCTCATGTTGTATGCTGCAGTGTAGCTTGACAGGAAGAAAAGCGATATATGTGTCCATTGCCAGCTCCAGTGTCTCATAGCAATCATCGTATCGGTAAAGATTTAACCGGCACGCCTTCATTGTCGTACTTGGCCCGTCTCGTGTGCCGCCAAGGCGTGTACTGTCTGCTACCTCTATGAAGCAGTGCTACCCAGCCGCTGATGGAGTACTGATCATTCTGCATGTTTTGATGTCCCTGTTAATATATACCGATAAAACGGGATACTTCACTAGATTAATTTGGGACTGCTCTATCGAAAGGGGTTGTTAAATTCTACTCTATAAATCATTTTGTTCGGAACAGGAAACAAATAGACTTTTAACGTTGACTCTAGACATCGCAGGATAGTGGTGCTGGAGTGCATTTGCTTGGACTGACCACAATTACACACTGCAAAAACCAGGTTCCAAATATCTGCCGAAACACCAGAGAATGTGCCTGATGATCCTCAGGAAAGACACCCTGCCCTCTGAGGTGACAAAAGTTATGGGATAGCGACATGCACGTACACAAATGGCGGTAGTATGGCATACACAAGGTATAAAGGGGCACTGCACTGGCGGAGCTGTCATTTGTATCCCGGTGATTCGTGTGAAAAGGTTCCCGATGTGATTATGGCAGCTCAGAGAAAATTGCATTTTGGAAATCGTTATGGAATTCAACATCCGGAGATCCACTGTGCCAAGAGTGCGCCGAGAATACCTAATTTCAGGCATTATCTCTCACGATAGACAATGCAGTGGTCGACAGCCTTCACTTAACGACCGAGATCAGAGGTGTTCGCGTAGTCAGCGCTAACAGACCAAGCAACACTGCGTGAAATAACCGCAGAAATCAATGTGGGACGTGCGACGAACGTATCAGTTAGGACAGTGCGCCGATATTTGCGTTAATGGGGTATGGCAGCAGACGACAGACGCGATTACCTTTCGTAACAGCACGACATCGCCTGCAGCGCCTCTCCTGGGCTCTTGACCATATCGCGTGGAACCCAGACGAGTCCCGATTCTAGTTGGTAAGTGCTGATGGTAGAGTTCGAGTGTGGTGCAGACCTGACGAAGCCATGGACCCAAATTGTTAGCAAGGCACTGTGCAAGCTGATGATGGCACCATAATGGTGTGGGATGTATTTACATCGAATGGACTGCGTCCTCTGGTCCAACTGAATCGATCATTGACTGGAAATGGTTACGTTCGGCTACTTGGTGATCATTTTTCCATGTTCCCAAAAAAATATGAAATTTTTATGCATGGCAATGCTCTATGTCAGCGGGCTACAGTTGTTCGCGACTGGCTTGAAGAACATTCTGGACAGTTCGAGCGAATGATCTGGCCACCCACATCGCCTGACGTGCACCCCGTCTAACATTTATGAGACATAATCGAGAGGTCACTTCGTGCTGAAAATCCTGCACCGGCAACACTTCCGCAGTTATGGATGGCTATAGAAGCAACCTGGTTCAATATTTCTGCAGGGAACTTCCAACAGTTTGTAGAGTCCATGCCACAAGTTGCTGCACTACACCGAGCAAAAGAGGTCCTACACGAAATTAGGAGCTTAACTGTAGAACTGATAAGCAGAGCGCCAAAGCATACTGCTAAAAACACTAGAAGCAAATAAATAGGAAGTACCAGCGTACATAGCACAGACAGGAACCTGCAAAGTCTACTTTCTGTTTTATAAAGGAGAAAGCTTAAAGATAAGCAAATAAGGACTATGATCCTCACCAACAGCCCCCATAAGAAAGCGTTCCCAATAACGACAAGCTTCGATACCAAAACACCACAAACATCAAAACACTACAACCGAGAAGAGAAGCAACTAGACTAAACACTTACTCTCGAAAAACACTACAATAATTAATAGAGTAAAACAAAGAAAATATCAGAAGAGCAAGAGCACTAACAGAAGAGTGCAAACTGAATAGAGTTCTGAAAACAGGAAAGAAATAATACGGGTATTACACGTAGCAAAAACACGCAGTGGTTCTCCGAAATTGGAAGAACAGCTGTCAACGATGTACAGATATTTTCATTTTTTCTGACGATCAAACTATTATAGCCGTCCGCAGTGGCCAAGCGGTTCTAGGCGCTTCAGTCCGGAACCGCGCGACCGCTGCGGTCGCAGGTTCGAATCCTGCCTCGGGCATTGATGTGTGTGATGTCCTTAGGTTAGTTAGGTTTAAGTAGTTCTAAGTTCTAGGGGACTGATGACCTCAGATGTTAAGTCCCATAGTGCTCAGAGCCATTTGAACTATTACAGCACAAGATGATTATGACCTTGAGTTCATGATATAACGATTATATCAGAAATACAAGAGATGGGGACTTTAAATGAGTCTATCCAAAACAGAGTATCTGGTGGTGATCAGTGATGCTAAATTTGAAGTACACATAGTTGACAAAGGTAAAGAAATTTAAATACCTCGGAGAACATATTGATAAAAATGGATTGGGCCATACACAAGTAAAACATAGAACACAGCAACGCAGAAAAGTATTAGGATGTATGAATTCTTTTTGGTGGGATGAGAATATTTCCAACAGCAATAAGAAAAAATTGGAAACTTGTGGTAAGGTCTTATGGGACCAAACTGCTGAGGTCATCGGTCCCTAAGCTTACGCAGTACTTAACCTAACTTAAACTAACTTACGCTAAGAACACCACACACACCCATGCCCGAGCGAGGACTCGAACCTCTGATGGAGGGAGCAGCGCGAACGGTGACAAGACGCCCTAGACCACGCGGCTACCCCGCGTGGCAACAGCAGTAAGAAAAGAGTACGTAAGATAATGGTTGAATCAGTGCTACGCTATGGATCGGAAGTACGGATCTTAAATGCGGATCTAAAAAAAGACAAATATCTGTGGAAATGGATTATTTGCGTAGGAGTGCTAGAATATCGAGAATCGAAAGGAAAACTAATGATGAAGTAAGAGCTAGAATGAAGGCAAATAATACAGTGATATAGAGAATTGAAAGAAAATCATTAAAATGGTACGGACATATGAATGAGAATGCCAGTTCATCGGTGGCCAAAGAAGGTTTATGAATGGAAACCACCCAGCAGACGTAAGCGCGGAAGACTACGACGCTCTTGCACAGACCACATAAATGGAGTAATGGAACATTGCAGCATCGACAAGGAAGAGGCGCTGGATAAAGAGGCTGGGCGGAGGATGACAGGAATACAACAAGATGTTATTAGTTAATCTTTTTATTGATTAATCCTGTAATAATAATAAAAAAACACACACACAATCAGCAGACAGATTTTGCTACGTATGAAGAAGAAAGTAGAAGACAGATATCTTCAATTAAAAGAAAAAGAGGAGGCAAAATAAGCAGCGTATACAAAATAAGAGCCACTCATAGCAACGAGGAAGAAAGTGTCACCCACAACACGAGAAATTCATATGAAGAAATGCGAAACACATTTATCGGAAATACTGAATTAACAGAAAAAAATCAAGGCTTATGAAATGGAAGCAACGGAGACCACGCACAAATATGAATTAATAATAACTACTGAACCCAGACTAGCAACAAAAGAAGTAAGAAATTGAGAAAATGCTTTCACCCTTGAGCCTAAAGCCAATGATCAAGTCCTTTTGGGCATCAGCTAAATAGTTCAATTTTCGCATTACACTAACTGCACTGTTTTCTGCGTCCTCCCAACACACTTTACATAGCCTCCACTGCTAATTCTGCTGCCACCTGCTGTCTGTTAGTGGTCACTAAACTTTGACCTCGAACATAAGCGGTGGTCACATTAATTTGACTGGACCACGTAGAAGACACACTGAGACACCGGAGAGAAAAGTACTACACAGTCTTTATAAACCTCAGGTAAGCGTTTGGCTCAATAAATGGAGAAAAACAAATAGAGAAACTGAAAACAATGACCAGAGAGGGAGACCCACTAGTGAGAACAATCGAGGCACGCCTTTAACGAAATCTGTTCCAAATAAACAATAAAGTTGAAGTCTCAGAGAAAATTTTACAGACGAATCGAGTTCTCTAACGTGACCCTCTGAGTCCACCAATTTTCAACATATATACGGCAGATATAACAAACATAAAATGAGAAGACTCAAAAGCAGAAATCAGTGTGTATGCAGACGACTTAGTGATGGGATCAGCAGTAAGACACGACATACAGAAGACACTACAAAGACTAGAATCTTGGGCAAAAGAAAGTGATCTAAAAATAAGCTAAGAGAATACAGTTCATATTAAATTTAGGAAGGGAGGAAGAACATATCAACATCTCCCAAAGAGAGTATAACTTAATATAATGAACCACTTCAAGTAATAGGAAAATATAAATTCCAAGGAATTACGTTACAGCTAACAGTAACATATTTCGGTATGCGTGTTCAGGAACGAGAACCAGCAGTCCTATCAAAGCTTCATATAACATCCCCAACATAACCAACCGTCTACGCTCTACAAACACAGCGACGACACTATTCAAAGCAGCAGTGGCGCCTGCCACAACTATGGAATAGAGATCATATCGGAAAGAAATTAAGATAGACGATGTGAAAAGAACAAAAGAAGTCAAGACGATGTTGTTGAAACGGATGGGAAAAACATCGCTATCCGACTGACACATGTCATAGAGGACATCAGATTACAACGCTGGCTACCTTCCACACGACCATAACAGGAACTGGTTAACATTATGGAAGAAAGAAGAAAGAGATACACCTGTAGGTCTACAGCACAATACCTATACTGTATGGCAGGTGGACCAGAGGAAGTGTAAACGTGTGTTATGTGAACAAGGATGTAAAAATACAAAATGTACGACAGGACTAGAAAGCTTATAAAACCATGCAAAAAGTATATAAACTTGAATGTTGAAGATTAATCTGAGCGCACTTTTCTCATCAATAATAAAACAATGTTTGTCAATTTACTCAGCGGAAATTTATCGTACTAGACTGGTAATTGCACTGCTGGTTGCACGAGGTAATAATACTGCTTGGTCGTCAGTTCATCACGAGAGAAATGAGCTATGTAAACCACGTGCATTCGACCCGTTAACGCTAGACAACTGTCACTTTTCATGTCACTTTGTGGCTAATGGTAGAATGGAGTTTGAAGACGAGATCTGCGAGCGACTAAATTAGCGAAACCGAGGGCACGAGTTCTCAAGTTACAGCTACGCAGTTGATGCTCTGTTTTCAGCTTCGTTGCCTAATTACGCGATATGCGGGACTCCGGCCTGGAGTCCTTGACATTTGCAGTAATTTGAACGAAGCTACCGGATGACCGCCAGCGGGAAGAACTCTGCCGTGAGTCACGTGGGCTGACACCTGTGGTTAAAGGAGTGACAGCCAGTAGTCAGCGGCTGCCATCTATTGTGGAACTCCGCCACCTGCCAGCACGTCAGTTCCGGGCAGGCCCCACTGCTGACGTGCGCGTAGTCGTCTCGGATACGAGAACTAACAAGTATCTTGTGATTTTCCTTTTCCCCGAAAATTACTCACATCACCCGGGTTCGATTCCCGGCGGGGTCAGGGATTTTCTCTGCCTCGTGACGACTGGGTGTTGTGTGATGTCCTTAGGTTAGTTAGGTTTAAGTAGTTCTAAGTTCTAGAGGACTCATGACCATAGCTGTTAAGTCCCATAGTGCTCAGAGCCATTACTCACTTCACGTACGAAGCTGAAGAGAACAATTCGGTGTTATTGGTGTGTACAGTAAACAAGGATTAGCAACGTCACTGAGCACTTGGAACTTGTTTGATATCTTATCCCCACTAAACTTTTTATCTCTATTTCACTGGTAATATCTGTGATGTATGTCTAGTTTGGAAACAAACATATTGGCTCAAATGGCTCTGAGCACTATGGGACTTAACTTCTAAGGTCATCAGTCCCCTAGAACTTATAACTACTTAAACCCAACTAACCTAAGGACATCACACACATCCTTGACCGAGGCAGGATTCGAGCCTGCGACCGTAGCGGTCGCGCGGTTCCGGACTGTAGCGCCTAGAAGCGCTCGGCCACCCCGGCCGGCAACAAATATATTCCATTCATTCACTGTATTACTTTGTGACAATAGAAATAACCATTTTTTCACCCTGTTTAGTTTGCATTCATTACTGCTCGGTTCCGTCTCGCTTTCACAAATACACCAAGAAATCGTAACGACACGTGGAACTCATGTTCCGTCCCTCGATTCATACCAAATTACCAGCGTAAAATAGGGGAAAACCTGATTACGAAATATTAGTACAAAACATTACTGAGAAGCAATGTTTTCGAATAAACCTAACAATATTAACCACCTCAGCAAACTGTCGATTTGTGTCGCCGCATTCGACATCTGTCAGTCACCTACATGCTGTCGAGAACAAGGAACAAGTTGTTGTTGTTGTGATCTTCAGTCTAGAGACTGCTTTGATGCAACTATCCTGTGCAAGCTTCTTCATCTCCCAGTACCTACTCAAAGTAACCTCCGCCACACACCGTCAGGTGGCTTGCGGAGTATGGATGTAGGTGTACAGGTAGAACCTACATCCTTCTGAATATGTTTACTGTATTCATCTCTTGGTCTTCCTCTACGATCTTTGAGCTCCACACTGCCCTCCAGTACTACATTGGTGATCCCTTGATGCCTCAGAATATATCCTACCAACCGATCCCTTCTTCTAGTCAAGTTGTGCCACAAATTTCTCTTCTTCCCAATTCTATTCAATACCTCCTCATTAGTTATGTAATCTACCCATCTAATCTTCAGCATTCTTCTGTAGCACCACATTTCGAAAGCTTCTATTCTCTTTTTGTCCAAACTATTTATCGTCCACGTTTCACTTCCATACGTGGCTACATTCCATACAAATACTTTCAGAAAAGACTTCCTGACACTGAAGACCATGCTCAATGTTAACAAATTTCTCTTCTTCTGAAACGCTTTCCTTACCGTTGCCAGTCTACATTTTATATCCTCTCTACTTCGACCATCATCAGTTATTTTGCTCCTCAAATAGCAGAACTCATCTACTGCTTTAATTGTCTCATTTCCTAATCTAATTCCCTCAGCATTACCTGATTTAATACGACTGCATTCCACTACCCTCGTTTTGTTTTTGTTGATTTTCATCTTATATCTTCCTTTCAAGACACTGTTCAACCCGTTCAACTGCTCTTCTAGGTCCTTTGGTGTATCTGACAGAATTACAATGTCATCGGCGAAACTTAAAGTTTTTATTTCTTCTCCGTGGATTTTAATTCCTACTCCGATTTTGTCTTTTGTTTCCTTTACTGCTTGCTCAGTATACAGATTGAATAACATCGGGGACAGGCTACAACCCTGTCTCACTCCCTTCCCAACCACTGCTTCCCTTTCATGCCCCTCGACTCTTATAACTGCCATCTGGTTTCTGTAAAAATTGTAAATAGCCTTTCGCTCCCTGTATTTTACCCCTGCCACCTTCAGAATTTGAAAGAGAGTATTCCAGTCAACATTGTCAAAAGCTTTCTCTAAGTCTAAGATAAGTCGTAGGGTCAGTATTGCCTCCCGTGCTCCAACATTTCTACGGTATCCAAACTGATCTTCCGCGAGGTCGGCTTCTACCAGTTTTTCCATTCGTCTGTAAAGAATTCGCGTTAGTATTTTGGAGCTGTGACTTATTAAACTGATACTTCGGTAATTTTCACATCTGTCAACACCTGCTTTCTTTGGGATTGGAATTATTATATTCTTCTTGAAGTCTGAGGGAATTTTGCCTGTCTCGTACATCTTGCTCACCAGATGGTAGAGTTTTCTCCGTACTGGCTCTCCCAAGGCTGTCAGTAGTTCTAATTGAATGTTGTCTACTCCCGGGGCCTTGTTTCTACTTAGGTCTTTCAGTGCTGCGTCAAACTCAACACGCAGTATCGTATCTCCCATTTCATCTTCACCTACATCCTCTTCCATTTTCCTAATATTGTCCTCAAGAACATCACCCCTGTATAGACCCTCTATATACTCCTTCCACCTTTCTGCTTTCCCTTCTTTGCTTAGAACTGGGTTTCCGTCTGAGCTCTTGATATTCATGTAAATAAGTCTCTGAAAAGCTAAACAGCTGGGCTTCTTGGTCACCGGCTACTCTTTTACCGGAAGACACAGCCATGCTTCCTCAGCCTTAACAAAGAGAAAACGTCAGATATAACGACTGTCTGTAGTAAATACCGGTAAAGAGTCATCTTGCGGTAACCGTTTAACAACATAATGAAAAAAATAGAGAAAACGAAACAGAGCTTTGAAAGATTTAACAACCAAATTTCCAGTTATTCGACAGTACTCGCATGCGGTTATTTGTTAAGTGTAACTGGCAAGCCTGATTTACTTAAAGGAACCTGAAAATTGGCCCGACAGTCAACATTAACACGGAACGAAAGATTAATGTTCCACGAATCAGAGTACGGAATGTGAAAATTTTGAATGTGCTACATAAACTAAAAAATCTGAGAAGGACAATAAAAGCTCAGTGTGGATATAAACGGGATCAGTGAAGTGAATCAGAAGAAAGGTCGAATGGATATATGGTAATATCAACAGCTGCAGAAAATGGTGTTTCTGGACAAGAATTCATTATGAACAGAAAGGAAGGGAAGTTCTGCATTAATGCGAGCATTTCGGAGGGAGGAGTAATCGAATTAGATTCAACAGCAAACCAACACCAAGCACAGGAGAAAATTAAACTACTGATTCATTTTATGAATGGAGGTGCAAATCTAATAACCATGGGGAACTGGAATACGGTAGTAATCGGAGGGAAAGAAGACGGTGTTACGGTAGACTATTGGTCTGCTAGCAGGAACGGGAAAGGAGAAAGACTAATGTTCTGTAATAAATTTTGTATTGTAATAGCGAATATACCGTCGAAAAATTACTAGAGGAGGCGATATACTCGGAAAAGGTCTGGGATACTGGAAGATTTCAGCTGGACTATATCCCGAAGACGTCGGATGATTCCAGCTGGATCATACAGAGATTCCGAAATTAGATAATGAAATGTAAGGCGTACCCAGGAGCAGATATAAACACAGGTCACAGTTTAGTAAAAACGAAAAATGGACATATGTTTCAGATTATCGTCCAGAAGATTGAATGGGAAAAGAAGTGGGATAGCGAAGCGCTGAGGAATGATACTACAGTAATGAAAAACACAATAGGCATTTCCATTGAAGAAGAAGGGACGTTTCTCACAGGACTTGAATAAGCAAATAAGGTACAAGGAAGATAACTTAAGTATCGGGAGATATACTTCAATTATCTCATTGCCTTGCTAATAGACTACTGGTCATTAAAATTGCTACACCACGAAGATGACGTGCTACAGGCGCGAAAATTAACCGACAGGAAGAAGATGCTGTGATATGCAAATGATTTGCTTTTCAGAGCATTCACACAAGGTTGGCGACTGTGGCAACACCTACAACGTGCTAACATGAGGAAAGTTTCCAACCGATTTCTCATACACAAACAGCAGTTGACCGTCGTTGCTTGGTGAAACGTTGTTGTGATGCCTCGTGTAAGGAGGAGAAATGCGTACCACCACGTTTCTGACATTGATAAAGGTCGGATTGTAGGCTATCGCGATTGCGGTTTATCGTATCGTGACATTGCTGCTCGCGTTGGTCGAGATCCAATGACTGTTAGCAGAATATGGAAACGGTGGGTTCAGGAGGGTAATACGGAACGCCGTGCTGGATCCCAACGGCCTCGTAGCACTAGCAGTCGAGATGGCAGGCATCTTATCCGGATGGCTGTAACGGATCGTGCAGCCACGTCTCGATCCCTGAGTCAACAAATGTTCAAATGTGTGTGAAATCTTATGAGTCCCTAAGTTTAAACACTACTTAACCTAAATTATCCTAAGGAAAAGCACACACACACCCATGCCCGAGGCAGGACTCGAACCTCCGCCGGGACCAGCCGCACAGTGAATGACTGCAGCGGCCTAGACCGCTCGGCTAATCCTGCGCGGCTGAGTCGACAGATGGGGACGTTTGCAAGACAATAACCATCTACACGAACAGTTCGACGACGTTTGCAGCAGCATTAACTATCAGCTCGGAGACCATGACTGCGGTTACCCTTGACGCCACATCACAGGCAGGAGCGCCTGCGATGGTGTACTCAACGACGAACCAGGGTGCACGAATGGCAAAAAGTCATTTTTTCGGATGAATCCAAGTTCTCTTTACAGCATCACGATGGACGCATCCGTGTTTGGCGACATCGCGGTAAACGCACATTGGAAGCGTGTATTCGTCATCGCCATACTGGCGTATCACTCGGCGTGATGGAATGGGGTGCCATTGGTTACATGTCTCGGTCACCTCTTGCTCGCATTTACGGCACTTCGAACAGTGGACGTTACATTTCAGATGTGTTACGACCCGTGGCTCTAGCCTTCATTCGACCCCTGCGAAACCCTACATTTCAGCAGAATAATGCACAACCGCATGTTGCAGGTCCTGTACGGGCCTTTCGAGATACAGAAAATGTTCGAATGCTGCCCTGGCCAGCACATTCTCCAGATCTCTCACCAATTTAAAACATCTGGTCAATGGTGGCCGACCAACTGTCTCGTCACAATACGCCAGTCACTACTCTTTATGAACTGTGGTATCATGTTGAAGCAGCATGGGCAGCTGTACATGTACACGCCATCCAAGCTCTGTTTGACTCAATGCCCAGACGTATCACGACCGTTATTACGGCCAGAGGTGGTTGTTCTGGGTACTGATTTCTCAGGATCTATGGACCCAAATTGTGTGAAAATGTAATCACATGTCAGTTCTAGTATAATATATTTGTCCAATGAATACCCGTTTATCATCTGCATTTGTTCTTGGTGTAGCAATTGTAATGTCCAGTAGTGTATTTTCCTCCATATTCGATTTAAATTTAGGATAGGCAGGATATTTTGTCTTATTCGCTTTTCTCAAAATTTTATCATTTTTATAAGTATTCTTTATATGAGTAAATCTATCCTTACTATATACTGAAGTGAAGATAAACTGTTTTAGAAGTTTTTGTTGGTATGGTATATCTGAAAAAATACAGACATGTCCAGCGCCTCTAGACATTTCTCACACTGGTACCGTTGAAGCGTGGCTTAATTGCTGCTTCATGTGCGTTAAAATGATATTTGACAACTTAAGTCAGACGTTTAACTAATTTCTTAATTTTCTCCAGTTGTTATATTCAATGAACATTACGGTAATCACCCCTGTGGTAATTCTGAAAGTGGCAAATAATGTGATGACTTACTTTTTTATTATATTACAATTTTTACATTACCATTTCCATCCCATCCTGTATGTGTGAAAGAACTTGTGTGAATGGGGTAAGTCAAATTTTGTAGGTGTAGTTTCGTTTGATATAGGTGACTAGTAGTGAGCGGTGCCAACCTAAGAGAGAGGGTGAGGTAACTGTCATTTGTTAGAGTGTCAAAGATAGTGTCGGTCGGCAGGTAAGCCAGTCAAGTTGGCAACAGCCAGAGGGGTGTCTTCCCGCTTTGGAGGATTGTGTACCGAAGTCGCGGAACGATTAGTTATTGGCGCGCCTTTGGTCAGTGAGCGGGGCATAGCTGGAGGACGGACGGAGCCTGTACAGTATCGCACAAAGATGGGTAACAGTTTGAAAAAATAGTGGTGCATTTGTGTTTTGTTGGAAATAAATGTGAGTATGAATATCAAAATGCACCATGACAAAAGGAATAAAGTGTAAACTTCAATTCTTGAGTCATAAGAAGTGATAGAAAACTTCAGTGATGATAGCGTGTGCTGGTGCAAAGGAAATGTTCGATTAAGAGTTTTAGGCTCACTGTTTGCGGTCATGCTTTTGAAAATTAATTGTGTTTTCGTTTCGGAATGCTCTGATGTAAATTATATGGGGTTCAGTTCAGTAATTTCGGTCTTTTTTTTTTTTTTTTTTTTTTTTTTTTTGTCGGTTCGGACTTAGAATATTTGTGGCGCGAAAATACTATCGTGATGAGAAGTGTGGGTGCCAATAAAGGCTCACTATGTGTGCGTGTGTTTTAGGAAGCAAACAAAGTGTGTAAACCAATCTGTAAGGTTGTTCAATAAGATTATTGGTGTATTTTTGGTAAAAGAACTTACGATAACTTGGTGATTAGAACACGTGGCGGAGGCCTCACTTTCGTTCGACATTTTGTTGCTAGATTCTATCCTATTACAGTGAAATCCACGATAAGCGTTTCAGTAATAATTCAGGACAAAGTGTAGTATAAACTCTTCGGTAATTTTTTCAGTATTTTTTGTGGCTTTCGTTTGTGATGAACTTGGCCGTATTCTTCGGTGCGGGACACAGGCAAACATTAACGTAACGTAGTATTTGGAGGGGGGGGGGCAGTATTCAGTTTACAGTATTCAGTTTATTTGTATCAAATCTAAATCACCCACGTGGTCGCGATTTCAGTACGGTAATACGCGTGTTTGATTACTAGCTGCCACAGTGTGCAGTAACTGTGCGTAATCGAATAAAAATAAATCAATCACTGTATTCTCTTTCTTTTTGCACGGAGTTAAGAGTAATTAGTTTTAAATGCCTGCATGTGGCACAGTCAGTTCCCAGCCCTGTCCTACTCTCAGTGGCGTACGTTCACGCGATTACCACGTATTTATTAGAGTCTTGCTTTGTCCACAAGAGCAAGTAACTCACCCGCTATCTAAAGGTTGCACAGTTTTACAAAAAAATCATTTTGAATTGGGATCAGTGCATGCTAAGGCATGCTGCACGTAGGTTTGTTAGTAATCAAGTCTGAATGTACAAAATCCATCACATTTCCTAGTCACCTGGTAATGAACAAGTAATTGAAACTAAATTTGTGTGCTAGTGAGACCACTACGAAACATCATGTATGGTAAAAAAAATTATTTTGGATCTGAATATGGATGTATTTTCCTTTGAAATTGAGCTGTACAGTACGCAGCAATAAAAAATTATTTTTATAATTTTCTTGTGTGTTTTGAAAAAAATCTTTCACTGCCCAAATGCACGTACCCCCCGCTACTTTCATTCATTCTCGATATTTAGGTCAGGATTTCAGCTGTATTTCAGTCAATTTAATCAAATAGTCCACTTCATTTAATTTAGAGATTTACAGTCTGAATAACAAGGAGATTGGTAGGAAGTGATGAAGGTTGGAGCGTGCTATAACGAAAGATCACGTCAGGGCGATGTAAAAAAATATATATAAAAAGCAAATAAATTCCGTTACGCATAAATAAATAAATCAATCCTATATTAAATTTACAAAAGTAACTATGAGAGCAGCCCCCCTTCAGGTGTATCACTTTTCTTCTTCCTTGCTTTGCACACTATACAATTTCTGGAGGGTGTTTCATGGTGCGATTGGTGGGGAGGGCTTGGGTAAACCTAAAAAAAAAAAAAAAAACAGAAAATAATTTATTATAACTAGCAAAATATATAAAGAAATCTAGGGTGTTAGACACCACTAAACAGATTGATTTCTCAACTTTCCAATGGAATGTAACACCTCACGCCATGTCTTAACAGAGAAGAAGCACAAGGAAGAAGCTACACCTCCTCGTGCCGTCTCACAGCCAGCAACGTAATAACAGTTTTTAAACCTCCGGGCGATAGTGAGGCGGCTGCGTAAGCCAATGAGTTAATCGACGAAAGATGGAAGTACAGAAATGTTCAGGAAAGGAAAGAATTGCAGCTACATACGCCACGTAGGAATGAAATAAATAGAAAGTGTAGGGAAGCAGGAAAATAGCGGCAGGAAAAATGAGTCGAAATCGAAAAAGAAGTGATTGTCTGAAGAACTGATTCTGCACCTAGAAAAGTTAATACAGCCTTCAGCGAAATAAGTCATCAACATTAAGAGTGCAAAATGAATTCCACTGCTAAACGCTGAGGTGAGACAGAGTAGGTGGAAAGAGTGCATTGAAGGCATCTAAGAGGGGGGTGATAGACGAAGAAATGATAGTCGATATGAAAGACACAAGACATCAGGAATTACAATGAGAGTTTAACAGGACTTTGGAAAACTTGTGGCCAAACGAGGTGGAAGGCGTAGATAGCATTACTTTGTAATTTGTAAAATCATTGAGGGAAGGCGCAAGCAAGCGACTATTTTTGTTGGTTTGTAGAATCTTTGAATCGGGATACTTATCAGGCTTTCAGAGTAAGATCATCCACATAATCCCGAAGTTAGCAAAGACAGTAACGGCGGAAACTATCACACTATCATCTTAACAACTTCCACATCCAAATTGCTGGCCAGGGTAATATACAGACGAATGGAAAAGAAGCTGAAGATCTATTAGACGAAGAACAGTTTCTCTTTAAAGAAGAGAAACACCATAGACAATTCTAACTATGTGCTTGGTAATGAAATCAAAAAGTATAAAACCCTGCGGGAAGATAAAAATTTTGAGGAAAATATGTGTAAGCTGCAGGGAACGGCGGGTAATACAGGATATGTACAAGAACCAAGAGGAAAAATAAGAATGGAAGATCATAAAGAAGTTCAACGATTATAAAGGGTGTTAAACAAGTATATAGTCTTCGTCCCTACAGTTCAGTTTATATATGTAAAGAAGCAATGAGAGAAATAAAAGGATTCGAAGTGACATTAAAATTCGGGGTGGAAGGATATCGGTGATAAGATTTGCTAATGACATTATCGTCCTCAATGAAAATGAGGAAGACTTGTTTATGTGATTGGAGCGACCTGTCAGTTTAACGGAAAGAAATTTTTTCAGAAGCCAAGATTCACGATGACCAGTTCCGACTGAAGTTTGCTGTCACCTGATGTGCAAACGTAACCAGTCAGTGACATTAAAAGGAGAATTTTATAATACTGTAAAAGAACATATTTCCAGAATTTTGGTAATATGTAATAAATAAATTACATACCTTCGGAAATTTAAAGTGTATACATATCAGTCACGTAGTGGTAATACATTCCATTGATAATAAAGCTAAGCACGTTGATTTATCAATAATAAAATGAAATATAAAACACAAATAGTCTAAAAAGTGTTCGCTAGAGTAAAAATGCATAGCTGTAAAATGTAACATCGTAAACCGACACCATCAGGGTAAGAACTGATCGGACAGAATACCTAGGGCAGAGCGTACACTTGCCGAAACTGTCAGCAGTTTTTTGTGTCACAAAGAAATTTACAGGCATCGACATGAAATATTTCCAATAGGAACTCCAATGTCGGGTTTACTTTGAACAAAAACAATGTTATTAACGAGTTACTGACAGCTTCGCACTATATCCTAAATGCACTGAATGAGAGGTACAAAGTAACATCACACTGCAAACGTACACAATGCAAAGAATTTACAAATTCATTCATAAATAAAATAAATATTTTCAAAATAGCTGGAAAATCATTCGTCCAGTGCAAGAGCGAAGACGATAATCGTTTCATTGACAGGTAAGAGCAGATTTCAGTCCGTATTCATTTATTAAAGAGTTATTTTATTAAAGCTACTGATTGAGTATAAATAAACACCTGATGACAGATACAATAAAGTGGCAGGTGTGACGACAATAAACATGTAGAAATGCTCTAAGTACACTACGAAATGATAAACTAATTACATTTCTTATTTTTGACTTTTATAAATGCGCACCAACAGTTTGCTGGAAGTGGCGTCCATTCAAACGCCCGATGTCCTTTCAGCGACCGAGGTGCCGTACAGCGAGTACAAACACGGCATGGGTGGCGACGATGGCGCGCACCACATCGGCTGCCGAAAGAGCAAGACACAGGGGAGGCCTCCATGAGGTAAAACACTTTGCACATCCCGTCAATTACGTACGGATACAACTATATCCTTCTGCCAACAGTCACGGGCAGTTACCCCCTTCTGTACTCTGAGTCATCAAATATCACTGTCTCCTGTAGTTTGATGGTGCATTTTCGCACCCGATAATGCTCATAACTCTGGTTTGATTCTGGGGTACGTAGTCAAAAACATTAGAATGCTGATCTGGACAACACATTTTCCATTCCTCTATCAGCCTCTCTTCTCCTCTCTGTCATGCAGTTTTCAGTTTGCTTTCACTTCTAGGTATTCCATCGAATTCAGGAGCTGTTCCACCATTTGAAAACATTCATCTGGATTCTGCTCTCTCTGTAATATGTAATTTCCTACAAACTTTCCGTATCTCTGCTTCCACTTTCGAACCATTTAAGGGGGGCAGGACGTCAAACGGGCCGACTTGGAGCACGAGAGGCATCACAGGATATTTTAATTTCCAGTGTCTATAATTTTACAAATAAATTCATAAAACTTTGTCAGCAACATCAGGAAGGATTCAGAATTCACACTCATTGCAGTGGAAGTTTGAAAACATAACAAAATAAATTTTTTTACGTGCGAAATTTCATCATGTTTTCTCTTACTAATGGCTGCATTTGTTGCTATAGGTACACTTTTCTTCGTAAGTTAGAGAGATTCTTTGATGAATTTTGCACAGCATACATACCATACTCACAGGTGTATGAAACTCTAGAATTTATCTAATTTATGAAAAAACGAATAAACTGTTATATTTTAAACTTCATGTTTAGAAAAAATACAAATTTTATAGTTAATTACCTCAATTTTTACCACAGTTTTTAATAGATTTGGAAAATTCTAGAGTTTCATTCACCTTTGTGTATGGTTTGTATGCTGTGCAAAATTCATCGAAGAATCTCTCTTACTTATGAAGAAAGGTGTGCCTATAGCAACAAATAGTGTCATTAGTAAGTGAAAAAATGATGAAATTTTACATGCAAAAAAATCATTTCGTTATGTTTTCGAACTTCCACGCCTATGAGTGCGAATTTTGAATCCTTCCTGGTCATGCTGACAAAGTTTTATGAATTTATCTGTAAAAGCATAGACAGTGCAAATTAAAATGTCCTGTGGTGCCTCTCCTGCTCCAAGTCGGCCCGTGGACGTCCTACCCCTCTTAAGTAAAATAAATTCATTTCTTAGCTGGATATCTGGAATTAATATCGTTGGAAAATAAATGGCGTGGTCACCAGTGCCTTTTCTCAAGTTCATAGTATTCAAGTTTAATCCCGAATGTCACTCTTTCCGATTAACTACTTTCAGTACAGAATGGTAATCGCGACAAGGTATCTGCAGTTACGTTGCTATTTTCCTTCGTATAACTAATTTTCATATCAGATTGTTGCAAATATAAGCCATCCCGGATAAGTAAGGATGCCTAAAGAGGCACCTATTCAAGAAACCAAGGGCTTTGCCGCCGGTTAACATGATTGTGTGGTAACCTAGCAAGTATCCCTAATTTTTCTAAAGAGCATAGACGATAACTAATTCTTGTTGCTCAGAAGCACAGTAATTCTTTTCTGCAGTTTATAGCTGGTAAAATCCATAGCGTATGAAAGTTCCACCACATCCATGGTCTCTAGCTCGGGAAGATACATCCCTCTCCCTCAGTCCTTCGACAAATTTCCACTTGGGACGGTCGACATATACAGGGTGTTACAAAAAGGTACGGCCAAACTTTCAGGAAACATTCCTCACACACAAATAAAGAAAATATGTTATGTGGACATGTGTCCGGAAACGCTTAATTTACATGTTAGAGCTCATTTTAGTTTCGTCAGTATATACTGTACTTCCTCGATTCACCGCCAGTTGGCCCAATTGAAGAAAGGTAATGTTGACTTCGGTGCTTGTGTTGACATGCGACTCATTGCTCTACAGTACTAGCATCAAGCAAATCACTACGTAGCATCAACAGGTTAGTGTTCATCACGAACGTGGTTTTGAAGTCAGTGCAATGTTTACAAATGCGGAGTTGGCAGATGCCTATTTGATGTATGGATTAGCACGGGACAATAGCCGTGGCGCGGTACGTTTGTATCGAGACAGATTTCCAGAACGAAAGTGTCCCGACAGGAAGACGTTCGAAGCAATTGATCGGCGTCTTAGGGAGCACGGAACATTCCAGCCTATGACTCGCGACTGGAGAAGACCTAGAAAGACGAGGACACCTGCAATGGACGAGGCAATTCTTCGTGCAGTTGACGATAACCCTAATGTCAGCGTCAGGGAAGTTGCTGCTCACAAGGTAACGTTGACCACGTCACTGTATGGAGTGTGCTACGGGAGAACCAGTTGTTTCCGTACCATGTACAGCGTGTGCAGGCACTATCAGCAGCTAATTGGCCTCCACGGGTACACTTCTGCGAATGGTTCATCCAACAATGTGTCAATCCTCATTTCAGTGCAAATGTTCTCTTTACGGATGAGGCTTCATTCCAACGTGATCAAATTGTAAATTTTCACAATCAACATGTGTGGGCTGACGAGAATCCGCACGCAATTGTGCAATCACGTCATCAACACAGATTTTATGTGAACGTTTGGGCAGGCATTGTTGGTGATGTCTTGATTGGGCCCCATGTTCTTCCACCTACGCTCAATGGAGCACGTTATCATGATATCATACGTGATACTCTACCTGTGCTGCTAGAACATGTGCCTTTACAAGTACGACACAACATGTGGTTCATGCACGATGGAGATCCTGCACGTTTCAGTCGAAGTGTTCGTACGCTTCTCAGCAACAGATTCGGTGACCGATGGATTGGTAGAGGCGGACCAATTCCATGGCCTCCACGATCTCCTGACCTCAACCCTCTTGACTTTCATTTATAGGGGCATTTGAAAGCTCTTGTCTACGCAACCCCGGTACCAAATGTAGAGACTCTTCGTGCTCGTATCGTGGACGGTTGTGATACAATCCGCCATTCTCCAGGGCTGCATCAGCGCATCAGGGATTCCATTCGACGGAGGGTGGATGCATGTATCCTCGCTAACGGAGGACATTTTGAACATTTCCTGTAACAAAGTGTTTGAAGTCACGCTGGTACGTTCTGTTGCTGTGTGTTTACATTCCATGATTAATGTGATTTGAAGAGAAGTAATAAAATGAGCTCTAACATGGAAAGTAAGCGTTTCCGGACACATGTCCACATAACATATTTTCTTTCTTTGTGTGTGAGGAATGTTTCCTGAAAGTTTGGCCGTACCTTTTTGTAACACCCTGTAGAACAATAAAGAGAAATCTGGGCGGTTCTGTATTCTGCTACTGACAACTCAACTTTCAATTCCCGAAAAGACCTCTCGCATTATCTGGTAAATTTCTAAGGAATATCCTTTGTCAATAATTTATTTACATTTGGATAATAATAAGTCTGTGACAAACCGAACCACGATAGAAGCCAACAATGGCTTTCGACTGCTTCTTAGATTTTGGACTCAAGAATTCTTCTATTGCCCTTAGTTTTATCACTTCGGAAACAATATTTTTTGCGCTAATAACTTGCTCTTGGAATCAATTATCCTTTCTTTCAAATCCAGCTTCTTCCAGTTCAAATTTCATGCTGCTTATCTGCATGACTATTAGGAACTTCTCTTGTAGTTCAAGGTGTTCCTTCCAATGGGAAGATGCCAACAGGAAATCGAGAACGTATACAGTTATCGGGCTCAGTAAGCCTGTATCAAACTCTTGTTCTATTACACGAACAGATACAGTTATGGAAATATTGAGACCGAAGTGTACAACACAAAGCCAATAGTACAGTTCTCCATCAGTTCTCCGTATAGGAGGATTGTGACGCCAACTGGATGTTTCAGTGCCAACGTATTCTATCAAGAAAGCATAAAAACTTGGCTTCACGATTTTTGGCAGTAAGTCATCGATGTTTTTAGGACCTCTCTCTCTCTCTCTCTCTCTCTCTCTCCCTTTCCGTCTCCCTCCCCCTCTTCCTATCCCTCTCCCTTTGCCTCACCCTCTTTCATTCTATTTTCAATTTTCGAGCATCTGAGACCACGATCACGCTCCCATTGGATTTTGAAGTAGTAACAAGCAGATTTATGTAATCACTAGGAGCTTTCTTAATTACGCCCGTTTCAACATGTGATCAACTTCATCCCTTACAGTTTCTTTCTTAGAAAGAGGAATCAGGTATCACCTCACTACAAAAATCTTGGATGCCTTAATGATTAATTTGCACTCAAAGCCTTTCACAATACCTAGACAATTACAAAGTACACTATTACACTACTGTTATGCAGCAGAATGTTCTTGAACGTCCAGTTTCTTTTCCAAAGACGTATGTTCCAATGAGTTACTCCTATTTTTAATTCCATCCTTATTAAGTGCTCTTCATCCCTCCTACCAATGTCTGACGTCCTAACGTTCCTTTCAGAAGCTTTGGTGTAGATACAATGTTCACTTTTAAATATTCATTGGAAGTACATGGATCCTGAGCCAATAATGCTATGAACTTAGTCTCTTTGATTAACGTGTACAATTTCTTACCTTGAAAAACTAGTTCACAGGAATATTTATTTAAAGATCTACTCCAAACACAACCTTTATATTTAGACTAGGGATAATGAGAAATTTTAGTTCCCCCGCCTGTAAAACTATCACCGAAGTAAGTCATGTTTGATGCTTAGTAGGATTTGAAACCTTTCCAGTGGTACGTACAGTTTTCCGACTCGACATGGGTATTTTAACTGGATTATCTTCGGTGGAAGCGATTAATAAATTTTTTCCTCAGTGGCCGTAATCAGGTTTCAGCTATCCAGACAAGCTCTAACTTCAACTTCTCCAAACTCAGACTTATGTTCAGGGCTTGTTACACTGTCACAGATTGCTTCTTCTTCTTCTTCATCATCATCTTTCTCTTCGCCCTCCAGCAAATCTTCGCTTATGGCAGACCATCTGAAATCCGACGACAAGGGAGTATACTGTGCAGTATTTACGAGTAAATTGCTCAATATCTGGGATAATCTATTGCTCCACGATAGATCACAAAGTTCACGGCCGTCTATGCTGCTTCACATGCGCGTAAGACATGCACTTCATCGATGCTGCATTTTCTGTGCTTTAGGTATTCAGAATCCTTACTTTGTATATTAAATCTGCAGCCTCCACATAAATTTTATTATATGTAGCTTTACGAAGATCCGAGCGGTTCTCGACGCTACAGTCTGGAAGCGCGACCGCTACGGTCGCAGGTTCGAATCCTGCCTCGGGCATGGATGTGTGTGATGTCCTTAGGTTAGTTAGGTTTAAGTAGTTCTAAGTTCTAGGGGATTGATGACCTCAGAAGTTAAGTCACATAGTGCTCAGAGGCATTTGAACCATTTACGATATAAAGACTCCTTTGAAAAAAAGAAATTTTTTTTTACTACTACTACTACTAGGCTAATTACTGTTTAGTTCTACAGGAGCTTTATACTGAAATGTTTCCCACACCACCTTGTATTGTCTTTCTATGTGTGTGAGTAACTGTATGTTCACTGTTATGGGTAAATACATACAGAGTACACAGGGCGGTGTGTGAAACTGATAGCGATTACACGCTTCCACTGTTGTAGAAATCTGCTCCAGATGCTGCAGATACCGTGTTGAGCTGAAAGTGGTAACCAAAGTACGGAGAAATGTACTTCGGGGCTCTGTTGCATAGCAATCAGATTGCTTTCAGTTCTGAGAAATGTCCAGGTACTATTGTGAATTTGAATGATCCATGAAGTGACTTCTGTATCGAAGAAAACATCGAACTATTTCACTACAACTGAACGCTCCCGTCGGGACTGTTCTCAAGCTGGTATTTATTATTAAATCACAATAGAAGTATACGCTGGGTGTAGATTAACACGTGCGTTCTTGAAATGAACAATATTTTTTTGTTCTATTAACTGATTTCCTTCCACATGCACATATATTTTACAATGTAAATAAAAAACTCGCAATGGCGTCGATTTTTACATCACAAGATAGGCTCTCTTCTAGTCAAATTTACTCTTAAGAAGAACAAATGCTCTATCTCCTAAGAATAATTATGTGAGCGCTGACCGCCACAGAGTAATAAACAATATCTTTGTCTCTCTCTCTCTCTCTCTCTCTCTCTCTCTCTCTCTCTCTCGCTCTCTCGCACTGTCACAGCAAGTTACGCTGCATGATACATCATATATGCCCCTCTTGTGGACGAACATTTTTGGGCAAAAACAAACACGAGCGTTCACACAACACTATATCGGGTATTGTTTATGACGCTGTGTTAATGTCCACTAGAGTATTAATGTCCACTCTATTTCTTATGATATTTTGCTATTAGTGAATGACCATCGAAATTGAAATTACACATTTGGGTGCATATACTGCTGACAAAGCTTATGCTGCTTGAAAATTCCTGACGCAGCTTATATGCATAGCTTACTTGCTTGCTTTTATTCATTTGTCGAGGATGGCATGAGATGTGATCAGAAATCTTTTTCATCATCACTCAAAGCTTCTGTCACTCGCCTTGGGATGTCTCAAACGGGTAATCTAGCCATTCGGCCAAGCCCCACAAAGGAAAACCATGGAAAACCTCGGGGTAGATTTACCATCCTCGTATTTCTCATTTGCAAAGAAAATTAATTGAATTACAATGAAAAAGAATATTTACGATATGGATATTTTTTTTGAATGAATTTAAACACTGTTCACAAAAGAAACACAACACTGTTAATCTTCTGTGTCTTGAGGTAAACCGTCGATGCGTTGTTTTACGTCCATCTATGATTCCCTTCTATCTGTCATCTCCGGGTAACTGATTGAATTCTATTCCCATTTCACCGTTTCCTCGTGGGTATTATGGTTTTCCGCATATGGTTAACATGAAAATAAGAGTCAGTGTAAGTTCCGTGGAAAAGGTGTTTGATCTATGCTGAGCTGAAATAGAACCTAATCTAAAGTTCTTTCTAATTCTCTGTCCTGAATTCGAAATATTCGGAAGTCGTAAGGTGTTCTTCATTTCTATCAACAACCATAGAATGGCATGCACTATACACAAATCCAACTGGTGTTGCCGTGTCAACTTATGCTCGTCATCTTTCAGATGGACTTTAACACTTGTTGATGTGCTTGTAACTGAAAGGCATTCGTTCCGTTGGTAACTTCGCGAGCAACAATTGACATAACATAATTTACATACACAGGTATGTTACCACAATAGTACAATTATAAAGACACTGTCCATCACAAAAGATTGAAACAAAGTAATAGGCGTTTTTTTAACTGAGAACAGGTTACCCCTTCCAAACAGCATGACTTCAGCTCAGCGAGTAAAAAAACAAATACAAACATACAATGACATTGTCAAATTGACATAAGAAAAAATTTCTTGCCATAGACCAGATTCATTTGAGTCACTAACCCATGGTCATTATGTATTGTGAAACCTGATTGAAGTTACTATCAACTAAATAAAATTTTTTTTAAAGAAATCATTCATACTATAGCTAAATTCTCTGCATACTGAAAAGAAAACTTATCTTTACAGTGAAAAACAAATGCATAATGTCTGCATATCTCTCGTACATTATGCCTGAAAAGAAAAACTAACTACTAAATTGCAAAAAGAAAGAAACTATCCTAAAAATGATTCATAGGTTTAATGAAAATTGTCTAATCAATATTATTTGATAAGAATAGTATCTTCAATCTTCAGAATCTTCAGTTATCATGAAATTCCTTTAACAAGTGATGAGGATACATTCCTTTCACCTTTCCATTCTTCACATCCTTCAAAACATAAGTTCCTGGATGGGGTATTTTGGTAATCACAAATGGTCCTTGATACAATAATTGCCATTTTGTGTTCTTCCTCTGCATAAGTGAAGCCTCAGGATGAGTTTTTACTAAAACTTGGTCTTTCACTTTATATGTTTTTATTTTTCCAAGTCGATTGTCAAAATATACTTTCCTTTTTCTTGCCTTGTCCATTATATTGAGTAAAGATTGTCGTACTTTATTTTGTAGGTCTATTTTGATAATAGCTACTCTAGGAATTGGTCGAATCCAGTCATTCTGTTCCTGTTTTCCAAACGTCAGTTCGTAGGGGGTGTATTCTGCCGTAGTATGTGGCATATTGTTTACAATTTCCTGAAAATCGTCAAGATAATCGATCCATTTGGGTTGCTGATTGTGGCAATATGTTCTCATGAACCGGTTTAATTCATAAAAATTCGTTCCACGGGATTCGCCGAAGGGTGGTACACTGATGTTACAATTTGTTTTATACCACAACTAGTTAATGTTTGCCTCCAACGAAATCCAGTGAACGTTGACCCATTGTCAGAAAGAATAGCCTCTGGTTCTCCTACCTTGACTATATAATCCTTGTCCAGCTTCTTGTCTATGGATGCAGCAGTAGCTGATTTTAACGGATAAAGTTTGTATATATCAAGAAAAGCTACAATATATTTGCATCCTCCCCTTGATGATGGTAGAGGACCACAGACGTTGACCGAAATGATTGACAGCGGTTGAGTGGGTATAATAGGATGTAGGAAATCTTTCACACAAAAATTTCCTGGTTTGGCTAGCTGACAAATTTTACATTTCCTTAACTGTCTGTGTACTTTCCTGCGAATATTTGGGAAGTAGCAATATGCTTGACTCTTCCGAGCACACTTTAATACTCCAAAATGTCCCCAAGTGATGTGCGTGTACAAAATTAAGTCATTCTCATTCTTCTCGGGAATACACACCTTCCAATTATCTGAATCAAGATGTCCTTTGAAAAATAATACGTCGTCCTCAACTTTGTACAGTCTCTTCAGATCATCGTTTCCAGGCTTTGCTAAAGTTTCCTTTATTGAATGCCAACGAGGATCTTCATTCTGTAGTTTTCCCATGTTCTTACACATGTCAAGAAAATGTTTCCTATATATTCTATCAGTCATTATAAGAACATTAAATTCGGATGGATTGTCCGTGATGTTGATAGTTGACAAATCTCCATCTGGCATTGTAGACAGTGCATCGGCGATGAAATTATCCTGTCCGCTTATGTATTTAATTTCAAACTGAAACTCTTGGAGTGAGAGCGTCCATCTTGCTAATCTTGGATGTAATAATTTACATGTTTGCAAAAATCTTAACGCTTTGTGGTCACAGTATACTGTTGTCTTCGCTCCGTATAAGCAATAGTAAAATTTCTTAAATGACCAGACTACGGCCAATGCTTCCTTTTCGGTAGTCGTATATGTTCTTTCACAAGCAGTTAAGAGTCGGCTAGCAAAAGATATTGGACAGAAAGTTGATTTTCTATCTATCATCTTTACTTGGAAGAGGCATGAACCTATTCCAATTTCCGAAGCATGTGCCATTAAACCGAATTCTTGGCTCATATGTGGATGATATAATATTTGTGAATTGACTAAGGCATGTTTTATTGCTTCAAATGCATTCTGACATTGTTGCGTCCACACCCACGGAGTATTTTTGCGCAACAAGCTGTACAACGGTTCTGCATTAATAGAGTGGTCGTGAATGAAACGCCTGAAAAAAGAGACAACTCCGAGGAAGCCCTATAATTGTCTTTTTGTTGTTGGAACTGCAAAGTTTTTGATTGCCTTTAGTTTCTCGGAGTCCGGTAAGATGCCTTTTCCATTTATAAGCTGACCCAGAAATTTGATTTTATCTCGAGCAAAATGGGACTTTTGCAGATTTGCGGTTATGCCTGCTTCCTTGAAACGTTGTAACACTATTCTCAATAGATCAACGTGTTCCTTCCATGTGGTCGTAGCTATGAGCATGTCGTCCACAAACAAAGTTGAATTGCTTCGAAGTGCAGGTCCCAATGCGTAATCTAGAGCATTTATAAAAACTCCTGAGCTCACGTTTAGCCCGAAAGGTAAAACCTTAAATTGATAGCTGCTACCTGCATGTACAAACACGGTGTACTTTTTTGATGGTTCGTCTAGAGCCACCTGCCAAAATTAACTTCTCTGATGAATATTTGTTAAGTATTTTATCCCATCGAACTTTTGAATTAACTCATCGATATTTTCCGGACGAGTTCGCACGGGCACGATAATCTTTTTTATCTGCCGTGCGTCTAGCACGAGACGAACTTTTCTCTCCCTTTTTCGGGACAACATGAAGCGGACTGCAGTATGGACTCGTCGAAGGTTCGATCAGATCCCATTCAAGCATCTCTTGGATTTCCCCATCAACTGCCTTTCGTTGGCGCAACGGTACTGGATAAAAAATACGGCAGAAAACTTGGTGTGGTATCACATCTAAATGGTATGTGTATCCCTTGATTACACCAGGTCTTTCTTGAAAGACTTCATGATATTCCTGTAGAAGATCATATAATTGCTTTCTTTGGTGTTGTTGCAAATATTCAGGTTCTTGCACCTTTTCATATACAATATCTTCAGGGTTTAAGATTGGTTGCAAGTAATTGATTTCGTAATACCGTGCAGGTTTGCTATATATCCACTTAATTTGCAGCTTTCGTCCCTGACAATACTTTCCATGGGTACTATATTCCCTGATAAGATTCACTTGATGTTTATGATCCATTATTGTAAAACTGGCACGGCCTAGAGAAAAATCGATATGCCAATTTCTCTCTTTAAATTCATCTATACCCAGGATACAGTCCTCAACCAATTTTTCTATTACAAGGGACGTGCAATTTGTAGCTACGTTTCCTGTATCTAACTGGAGTTGAGTCTGCACTTTAACCTGAGAAGACTTATGACTAGTAGGACCTACAATTCTACAACATTGAACAGGAAAAATCGGTGGATTTGCTTTCTGAAGTATTCTTTGCAATAACTTCTCAGAAACGACATTTACTGCTGCTCCTGTATCTAAAGTAACTTGCACAGTAATGCCTTCAATTGCCGCCTGAATTTTCGCAACAGGTACAGTGATATGTTCCTCTTGACAAGGCATCATATCCTGCTGACGTTCTTCTATTAATAATCTGCCATCATTGTCCCGAAAAAAATTGACGCATGAATTTTCGCCCCTCAAAACGTCCTCGACTGCACCGTCGGGGCTTCTGACAGTCGAGTTTAGTTTGACGATTGTCCATTATTAGTAGATGTCTGCTCCGTTACGTCAGTTATTATTGGTGGTTGATTTCTCCATTCATTTGCATTAGCATTTGGCACCCAACCTGAAGTTTGTGGTTGGTTGTGATATTCTTGGGTTGGTTGCTGATATCGGCGTTTTTGCTGATAATTCCCTTCTTCATAGTATCCTTTCCTCTTCTTATACTCTTCCTCCATTTCCATGTATATGTTTGTTTACATTGTTGGTCATGATTACACTGGTTGGGATTTTCGTTACCAAATTTCACGTTTTTCTGGAAATAATTCACCTGTGGGTTTGGTGAATTGTGTGCAAAAGGTTTGTTTCCGTACTGTTTGTTTTTACTATTGTATTTGTTAGGTTGGTAACTTGGTTGGTTATAGCGCACAAGTGATTCTTCGAACAGAATGTCTATTGAATCCAATGTGGCTAGAAAATCTTCCACATGTTGTTCAGGCACATGTAGAAGTTTTTCCTTAACTTCATGTGGAAGTTTGGCCTTTAATATTCGAATGATATCGTGCGTCGGGATTGGTTCATTCCAGTATTCGCTTTTATTTATATACTTCTCGAAATACTTTCTTAAACATCCATTTTTGAAAGAAAAAGTTTGTGGGTCAAAACTTCCTTACGTAGTCTTTCTTGTACTCCCTTATTCCAGTATTTGTGCAAGAAAGCGCGTTCAAATTGGTCATAATCTTAACACCAATCGGATGCTTCTGACGCCCACATCGATCCATCTCCATGTATGAATCCTGCAACGTACATAATTTTTTGTTGCTCAGTCCACATTCGCGGCAATCTGATAAATACCACGGGATTGATCGACTTCCTTTCGGGAGTAAATATCTGGAATTGACGCTATTTAAGCATTTTTTCTTCATTCATAGCCACAGGTGTATTCTGGTGGCTACTTCGCGGTGAATGATATCTCGATAATTTGTTTCTGTTTGATTACGTGAATATGCACCAGTACATGGATATTGTTGCATGGATTCGGTTTCACTGGTTTCATCAGGAATAATGTCTGCTTTTGATAAACTGCAAGTAGTATGTGCCCCTCTAGTATTAACTAGACCCTGCTGGCATGCGTTTAATGTATTTTCTATCTTTGCTTTCCAAGGAGGAAATTCATCTCCTATATTCTCCTTAATCTTTTTAACTTCTGCTTTAAGTTGTTCTGTGCAGTTTCGTTGTTAACTTGCACGTTAGAAACCGTTTCTTTCAAGGTTTGGTCAGCATAATTTCGCACTGTCTCGGTTTGCTCTTTTGCCCAATCTTCAATGTCCTTAGAGAATGCGATCTTATGTTCATTGAAAAGTTTCTCTATGTGTTTCTCGCCTTCGAGACTGAGATTGTCTATCTTCCGAGTAAGCTCAATGACAGCTTGCTCGTTATCGTGCTTAATTGTATTCACGTCTTGCGCAATAGTGTTCTGTACATGAATAACTTCTTGCACTTGATGATTTAGTGTATCTTGACGACATAATATATCTTTGTATTTGGTTGTTAATTCCTGATACTGTTGTTCTTGTGTAACTATGAGTTGTGCCTGACTGGCAATCAAGTGACTCTGCTTTGTTTCCAAACTCTGGAATTTTTCAGTAATCTTATCATTTATTTCTTTTAGTTTATTATATTGCTCCTGAGCCAAATTAAATTGCGCACTCTCCAATACTTGGAATCTACGATTCATGTCATTTGCAAACGTGGATTGCGTAGTTTCCAATGCCTGGAATCTACGATTCATGTCGTTTGCAAACGTGGATTGTGCCGTTGCAAGATTACATTGTGTGGTTTCCAATGCCTGGAATCTACGATTCATGTCATTTTCAAACGTGGATTGCGTGGTTTCCAACGCTTTAATCCCTTGTGTTATGACAGTCAAACTTGACATCGGCTGGGATAACAAAACGGTATTCTCAGCAATTGACGATTGAACTGGCCTTAATGAGGATTGTACCGACACATTTATCGGTACAGTCATTTCGTTTTCGCACGCGTCTGTGTCAGAGATGAAATTCATATTGTTTGTTGGTTGCTGCATATTTCTCTGGACTTCATTCGACATATGAATGTCGGAACTAGCAACCGTTTGTGTCGACGGCGTGAGCGCATTAATTACTGCTGGTTGCTCAGCCGTAACCGACATATCGCTAACTACGGCGGTATTAAATTCTGTGGCACTAGTTGACGATGCATTCACACTATTTAATTCATTTTGTGATGCGTGCTTGCTTATTGGCTTTGAACATAGACCTAGTTATCACCATGTAAATAAACAATTGACAGTTTCTCCGCTAAATAAGTCCTACAAAAGTGACTATTAAATTTTACACACGCAAAAAACGTTAATGTCCTAATGCTGTTAACGTACACTTTACAATGTGACACAAACACAGTACATAGATAAAACATAAAATAATGTCTTATTATATCTACTGAAATACTGGAAACCAAGTAAAATTAATGTAGCAACACTGTTTATACTTAGAAAATCAATACGTGAAAGGTCACTACAATGCATAATGCTCAAGAAAGCTAGTAATTCAAATGTTCTGGCCTTTTTGAAGTTTCTGCTCGGCTGCTGGGACGGCGTACTCGTTCTCTTCACAAGATACTCCCGCACGTTCCGTTAGCATGAAACATATAAAGGACCATAATGTAGTTACTCTATAAAACTAGACATATATACACACAATGAAACATTAATTACTAAATTACTAACATAGTTATATTGGAGGTTCATTATGAGTGTTGTATCAGGATCGTGTCCTGTCTAACGGTGGACATATATAAAGACTCCTTTGAAAAAAAGAAATTTTTTTGTACTACTACTACTACTAGGCTAATTACTGTTTAGCTCTACAGGAGCTTTATACTTAAATGTTTCCCACACCACCTTGTATTGTCTTTCTATGTATGTGAGTAACTGTATGTTCACTGTTGTGGGTAAATACATACAGCGTACACAGGGCGGTGTGTGAAACTGATAGCGATTACACGCTTCCACTGTTGTAGAAATCTGCTCCAGATGCTGCAGATACCGTGTTGAGCTGAAAGTGGTAACCAAAGTACGGAGAAATATTCTTCGGGGCTCTGTTGCATAGCAATCAGATTGCTTTCAGTTCTGAGAAATGTCCAGGTACTATTGTGAATTTGAATGATCCATGAAGTGACTTCTGTACCGAAGAAAACATCGAACTATTTCACTAGAACTGAACGCTCCCGTCGGGACTGTTCTCAAGCTGGTATTTATTATTAAATTACAATAGAAGTATACGCTGGGTCTAGATTAACACGTACCTTATTGAAATGAACAATATTTTATTGTTCTATTAACTGATTTCCTTCCATATACACATATATTTTACAATGTGAATAAAAAAACTCGCAATGGCGTCGACTTTTACATCACAAGACAGTCTCTCTTCTAGTCAAATTTACTCTTAAGAAGAACAAAAGCTTTATCTCCTAAGAATAATTATGTGAGCGCTGACCGCCACAGAGTAATAAACAATATTTTTGTCTCTCTCTCTCTCTCTCTCTCTCTCGCACTGTCACAGCAAGTTACGCTGCATGATACATCATAACGAGCATCAGTATTTACTTTGTTTGACCCTTACCTTTCTAACTGAAACATTAATATATTTTCTTTCACTGTATAATTCAACCCCACAGGTATGAGCAATCGAAACTCATCCTAATGGCTTCCTTTCCGCACATGCATTGACAATGGGCTGACGCTTGTTGTCAGGCGTTGTCGGTGGATCACGATAGCAAATATCCTTCAACTTTCCCCACAGAAAGAAATCCGGGGACGTCAGGTCCGGTGAACGTGCTGGCCATGGTATGGTGCTACGACGACCAATCCACCTGTCATGAAATATGCTATTCAATACCGCTTCAACCGCATACGAGCCATGTTGGAAGTACATCACCATGCTGTCATGCAGTGAAACATCTCGCAGTAACATCGGGAGAACATTACGTAGGAAATCAGCAAACAGTGCACCATTTAGATTGTCATCGATAAAATGGGTGCCAATTATCCTTCCTCGCACAATGCTGCACCATACATTAACCCGCCAAGGTCGCTGGTGTTCCACTTGTCGCAGCCATCGTGGATTTTCCGTTGCCCAATAGTGCACATTATGCCGGTTTACGTTACCGCTGTTGGTGAGTGACGCTTCGTCGCTAAATAGAACGCGTGCAAAAAATCTGTCATCTTCCCGTAATTTCTCTTGTGCCCAGCGGCAGAACTCTACACGACGTTCAAAGTCGTCGCCTTGCAATTCCTGGTGCACGTGTAACCTCCCCCTCACTTATCGACCTTAATGACAGTGAAAAATTAAACCGCGTGTACCTAATGGAAATTTGGGAAAAGCAATCGTCACCGAGGTTAATTTGTCGGTAAAGAGGGAGGAAAGGGTTACATCTAAATGAAAGGAAAAATGCAAATGAAACTGGTGGAAATTAATTTTGAAATAGGGGTAAAGTTAATAAAGAAAGTAAATGTGCGGCCGTTACGTTAACAATCAACTAGCGGTAATTAGATATTTGAGATTTGGGGGAAATTACGGTCGCCAGTCCTAAGGACAATTACTATAGTAACTGAAAAATAAAGATTATTACACATATAATTAGCACTAGAAGCGTGGCAACTGAAGGTTGACAAGTGTAGTGTGAAAACTGAAAGTTTGTCAGAAGTAATAAATTTCGGTACACTTAATTTAGCAAAAGAATTAATAAAACCGGAAAATCGAAAGTTAATTTAGTGACTGAAGTTAATAGTGAGCTTTCTTTCTGAAGCACATCGAAATTCAGTAAAATACGGTTAGTCTTGGACTACCTCAACAATCATTTCAAAAGCTACTTGAATCTACGCAATTTAGAAATAAGAGATTTAACTTTGAACTTGAATTAAATGATTCTGAACAATTAACAATAGTAAAATTTAGTACGTACCAAGCTGAGCTGCAGTCACAGGTAAGCTAAAATATGGTAACAAAACTAGCGCTCTTAATTTGTGCTTGTGTAATCTAAGTATTGTAGCCAGCTATGAATACTTAAAGTGAACTTTGAAATTAAAGCAGTGAAATGGAATTAGGCTGGCGTTTGAATTTCAACGACACTCGGGTTCATTTCGGAAAAGGAAGGGACCCTGCTTGGTAATGCAATTGGGACAATGAGCAACAAAGGTTCATGCTAAGTAGCTGTAATTTTGTGATGCAACAATTTTAAAAGTTTGAAAAGCTGAGGTCTGCCATACAGTTCTAAAACTTTACGTGCTTCCAGTCTTCCTTGTTGGTTGATTGAAGGTTTGAAGCCGTCGATCGAGGATGTGGCGACAGTCACTCATTGTCGGCCGTCGCTGTTGCAGAAGCTGGATGTTGGCGCGCCTTCTTCTCGACACGGTCACCAGACGAAACGGGCTCTTTATGTGCGCCAGCTAATGCTTCCCGTCCGCGACCCCATGTCAGAAACTATCATCGCAAGTCGAGCGCAATTACATGCTGCCAAACCCCGAAAGCGCGGCAACTCGCGGGAGCTTCACACCACACACCTGCTCCACTCGCTACTCCAGCCAGACCCTCTCTGCTCTGCCCGCGCTCCACGCGGCAGAGTTAACACTACCAAAGATCCTAAACACTTTGGTTCTCCACACGACCTATCGATGTATTCGTTCGATAGTATAGTTTTCCCTAGGCCAGACCCAGCGTAAAATACAAATAATATTTACAAAACAAACCAATTATACATCGACATAAATGCATATATATATATATATATATATATATATATATATATATATATATATATATATATATATAGTAAAACAATTACAACATATACAGGCACAGAAATGTCATATATTCAGGTAACAAAATAAGGAAAAAAATTTATAGTATAATAGATGGAAATAGAAGGATATGCATTTCCGGCGTTACACACTGAAATATGGTATGGGTGTAATCGATGTTGATTTAGAATTCTCAACACCTCCTTTTTTGAAATTCCCGATTTTCGCGCAATTTGTCTGCTACTGATGTGTGGATTATCCGCGACGGCAGCTAAAACACCTACTTGGACATCATCATTTGTTGCAGGTCGTGGTTGACGTTTCACATGTGGCTAAACACTTGCTGTTTCCTTAAATAACGTAAATATCCGGCGAACGGTCCGGACGCTTGGATGATGTCGTCCAGAATACCGATCAGCATACATAGCACACCCCGTTGGGCATTTTGATCACAACAGCTATACATCAACACGAATCGACCTTTTCCGCAATTAGTAAATGGTCCATTTAACACGGGTAATGTATCACGAAGCAAATACCGTCCGCAATGGCGGAATGTTACGTGATACCACGTACTTACATGTTTGTGACTATTGCAGAGCCATCTATCACAAAGCGAAAAAAGTGGTCCAACTAAAACATTCATATTTCTTTACGTACTACACGAATATGTAATAAAAATTGGGGGTTCCTACTTTTAAAAAAAGCAGTTGATATCCGTTTGACCTATGGCAGCGCCATGTAGCGGGATAGCCATAGCGCCATCTGGTTTCCCCCTTCAAGCTACACTGAGTTTCGTTCTTTGTAGTTTTTTCGTTTGATGCTTATTTCGTGAGATATTTGACCCGGTCAGTATCAATGGACCACCCTGTATGTGGATTTTATCTCACTCCATGCTTCGCTTGCTTCTCATTTTATCGTGGGCTGTGCCTTATGTGATTTAGAAAGTGCCTTTTAAGCTTTTGTATCAGGTTAGAGCCTCGATGTATTGTACGTTACCACCTTAAAAGAAAAAAAAGGAAGAAAGATGCAGTTCATTTCCTTGTGTTGTTTACGTTGCCTTTTGCTGCCGCGTAAACTTGACCTTGGTAAGGTAAGAGCTCTTCTATGATACTGACAGTAAAGTGTGTGGTACTATTCTCCATTTTTTTTCTAGTATTAAAACGTTAGTGTGTCTTTGTTCTCCTTCGAGCACCGTTAAGAGTTGTTGCATGCTGGAGTATGATCCGACTGCAGCGTCTGACGCTTTTGGCATGTGTATGTTTGTACCTGCCCATGTATTCGGTGAAGGAAAGCAGGTTGAATATTATAAGGTATTTCATTATTAAAAATATAACGTCTCTATGTGCCTTTGGCTATTGAAATGCCGCTTGTTTCAATTTCGGTGTTTGAGTTCCTCTGATGGCTAATGCTAATTTGTAGAGCTAATATGATTAGAGATGTTTGTCGAGTGGCTACCTTTCGGTTAGGAAGCCCTCATAGGGTGCATAATTAATTCTCTATTACATGAAATCGCTCTCATGGGTTTATCGCGTCAACAAATTTTTGAATTACACTACTGTTATGTATATTATCTGCTGATAAGTGTCATTAATAGCTGATTCAAGGTGCAGCTTGTACTTAGGCCAACCCTAATTCATAATTCTCTCCTCATTCGATCATAAAGATTGTTATGAAACTGTTGTCACAGTAAATGACCAAAGTTAGCGAGTAATTTTAAAGCTGCTTTATTTCCATTATTTGTAGCTTGCTTGAATTAACTGTATTGAAACCTGCCCATTCTGCTCTCTATTTCGTATCGAATCGGGTGCTGAATAATTATTATATATTAGCTGCATGTGCGGTTGCGCACGCTACTGATACTGGGCATCATTGGTGTGGTGTCCGGAGGACAGCTGGTAGCCAGTGGACGGTGTGAAAAAGTTAGTTCATCTTATACAAGCACAGATGCAGTTACATTTCAGGAATCGTAACACAGTTTTGAAATTATGGTTTAACTTGGGCGGCATGTGAGAGCATTAGATAATTTAACAATTGTTGGGATCTTGAAAAAATATTCATGTGATGTGGGAGTCGTTGACTCTCTTCCTGCATGTCACACAGCGGTCTGTGGTGTAAAAGGTAGTTATTCAGGCTTTGGAGAGTTGGTCACATTAATGTGACTAGACAGTATAGTTCCCCAGATGATAAAGAGCCGTGGCAGCGCAAGGGATGGGCCGACTCACAATTTTCTTGGCCCTCCCAAATAAAACAGTCAAATTTCAGCATCAGAGTTCAAACTTTATTTTATAATATGCCAAATAACAGACAGTCTCTGTTGCAATGTTTATTGACTGGTCATGCTTTTCGCACTCTTGGGGTTTCATCATATTAACTGCAAAGAGTGACAAAGTAATTATTACATGAAGGTTTTGATCCCCGAACTCACCTAAAACATTAAGTGGGAGAATACGTTAATAGTGTGAGGATGAAAACATATCTTAAAAAGGCATCGGAGACCGCATTAGTCACTATTAAAAGCCTTGGAGGTAATCGCCTTAGTCAATATTAAAACTAATGAGAAATCGGTTGAAGCCGAAACGCAATCGTTAAATTGAAGATTGAAATGCTGAATCAATAACTGAAAAGACGCTGGGAAATATTGTACGATTGAAGGTCGAGGCGGTTGGAAGCGGCTGCAGACTGTAAACACGCCTCGCACGACCCGCAGGCCGAGTTGCCGTGCTGTATGCAGCATGCGTGGCCTACGCTAGAAAGGTAAATCCTCATCCGCCCTCTTTTAAGTAAAGTTTGAATCACAATAGCAACAGGCGTTACATCACTATACGCGTATTTTCCAGAGCGTTCGAATGACGGTAAAAAAAAGTATAGCGTCCCATATAAAAACCAAGTACTTTCCTCATTATCTCGGTCAATATAAACGTTGTGATTATTGCGCATGTACCAACGTATGTGCCCCATAGTCGGCTATGATTCGCCGAAAACCGCATGCCGATACGTGCAATCGCCCCCGGAAAAAGGGGGTGTTACGTCTTACGCGACTCATCCTGTATATTAGGGCTCTGCGGTGCCACTTCCGTTCATCAATGACATAGAGCATCGATGGACATTAGCCGGCGACTCGATGTAGTATCCTTGTCCTGATCGCTTCTCCTTCCAGAAGAAAACACGTAATAGCAATGATTTTTGTTTCGGCTCATTATAGGACCATCCGTCATTCAGGCGAAAGTGCCCGCTTGGGACATTCTCATGATATAGTGGAACAGAAGATTAAATTTTGCCGCCTCCACTTTGAATGTTCGCGCCCTAGTGCAATCAATGCACGCCATATCGCCGGTTTCATACATTCCAAACACCAACGTAACGCAGCAGGGTATATCAAGCGAAGCCCTTCAGAAGATTTCCAAACTTCTTCAATAGCTTGGTGACACTCTCGAGCTTTAAGGTGGGCCACATTAATTTTCCATAGGTTTTCCATAGGCCTAGCCTTCACTAAACCTACTGTCTTTGAAGGGCTGTCGCCACGCGGAGTGGCCGTGCGGTTTGAGGCGCCCTGTCACGGATTGCGTGGCCACTGCCGTCGGAGATTCGAGTTCTCCCTCGGGCATGGGTGTGTGTGTTGTTCTTAGCGTAAGTTAGTTCAAGTTACTTTAAGATAGTGTGTAAGTCTAGGAACCGATATCCTCAGCAGTTTGCTCCCTTAGGATTCGCACACATCTGAACATTTTATTTTGAAGGGCTGTCGTGCAAATACATACATTGTAGTCAGTGAAGGCCGCTGCGCATAGTCTGCGTCATGGATGCCAGGGTTGAGGCGACCTGATCGATGTAGCTGGCAGAGTGGCTAGTTACGTATGTATATCCGGTTCATTCTCCATGGATGTGTTCCCACGAATCTACCAACTGTAGATCTCGTATCAATGTTCTCAATTCTGGACATGGGTTATAACGTGGGAACTGATCCTTCGGATCCAGCACACAACTGAAGTCGCCGCCGAGGATGTAATAAGCCTACCGTCCTAGAAAGATCGGAGCTTTTTATTCCACAAAGAAGCTACGATGCCTTCCTTAAGGAGTATGCCACTACAGATTTCTAACGCTGGTGACATCACGTTGTCGTAACCATAGAGGGACGGGAATTCGTCCACTTATACTTAAAAATGTGGTATCTGTATTTGTCGCATGTAGCATATCTTTGAGTGAGATGGTCTTGTTCCATGAGCGTATATATTACTACTAATGGATGCGATGCGGAGCGCTTCTTGCGTCCTATGTGTTGCGGGGCGCGCGGGTTAGGCGCACATTGTCCTTGTCGGTGATGTATCCGTCGTGGTTGTCAGTGAATCAGCCATCGCCATTTATAATGTGGGCTCTATTTGAGAGTGTCGCCTCAACCTTGATACCCGTGGTTGCAGGCGGCAGGTTTCCTCATAGTCATCGGCCCAGTTCTGCCTAGACAAACCCTGTGGCCGGACATTCTCAGCCTCAGCAGTTGTGGCCATGTCTTCCTCTGTTGTTCACGGACTTTCTGGGGATCTGCCTTGCAGGTCTCGTTTGTGTAGAGAAGGTCATCAGGTCTGTGGTGTAACGTCGGTCGTCGTCGGAGACTCCAGCACTCTCTGCAGTGGCGTAGTCATCGTCTGCCTCTGGTACAAAGAAAGCAATCGTCAGAGGGTGCCTGAGGTCTTTCCGTTAACCCTTTTGGGGACCTCTGTTTGCATTGTCATACATTCACATTCATATTCGTATGCTGTTTGCAAGCGCTGCCGTCTTGAATGTTGGGGACAAAAGCGGCCATTGATACCTCCAGCCCGTCGATTTCCGTTCCTTTCCATTCCTGCGACATCGGACCTCTGTTGCAGCAGTCCAACGGAGCAGCATGGACGCTGACATGGGCGTGCGTAGAGCTTCGCCCGTCGCTATTGGTAGCCGTCAGTAATCCTTTGGACGCGCTCTGAACATTCGTGCCCCTCCTTCCCACAACTCGAACAGGTCTTGAGCTGCCTGTCGCAAATAATAGGTATCGTTCTGCAACGACCAATAAGGAGGTCAAACAGGACATGTCGCGTAAGTTGAATCCGAACTTGTCTCGCCCGTCAAGAATGGGTTATGTCGTAAAAGTGGTCCACTTTCCGGTGATGTGGCTGAATATGCACCCATTCCGTTGCAAAGCATAGAGAAAGACATGTTCAGGAACACCGAAGGAAAGTTAAAAAATTCTAATAGCGCAGAATTCGTGTATCACTTGATTGACACCGTCCCCACATTCCCATCACAATGTTTGAATTTTATATTTTTATGGTCACGTACAATTTTATCACATACTAAGTCGTTGATCAATTTACAGTAAGCCACACAACTCATAATGGAGAGGTGTATGCCTATCAGCCGGCCGCGGTGGCCAAGCGGTTCTAGGCGCTACAGTCCGGAACCGCGCGACTGCTACGGTCGCAGGTTCGAATACTGCTTCGGGCATGGATGTGTGTGATGTCAGTAGGTTAGTTACGTTTAAGTAGTTCTAAGTTATAGGGGACTTCTATGGTTCAAATGGCCCTGAGCACTATGAGACTTAACATCTATGGTCATCAGTCCCCTAGAACTTAGAACTACTTAAACCTAACTAACCTAAGGACAGCACACAACACCCAGTCATCACGAGGCAGAGAAAATCCCTGACCCCGCCGGAAATCGAACACGGCTGGGTCAGGGATTGTCTCTCCCTCGTGATGACTGGGTGTTGTGTGCTGTCCTTAGGTTAGTTAGGTTTAAGTAGTTCCAAGTTCTAGGGGACTGATGACCATATATGTTAAGTCCCATAGTGCTCAGAGCCATTTGAACCATCTTTTTGTTTGCCTATCTGGTTCTGTGGATCTATTTTGATCTCTTCCCGTACGACTCATTCGATTTCGAAAGCCTTGGGTCGCACGAATCCAAAAGCGAAACTGGTATTGATGGTTGCTTTTCTATATGAGTGACCCATGTTGTGTCTGTAGGGTATTTACCCGCGAGAAACACAAGAGATAAACAACCTCGCTCACTGAACGCCAATCGGTGTAGACGTAAACAGCTGTCCACGCCGCTTCACTGCTGGAGGTGAACTGAAAACATGAAACTTCCTACCAGATTAGAACTGCGTGCCGGATTGGGATTCTAACTTGGAATCTTTGCCTTTCGCCGGCAAGTGCTTTATCAACTGACCTATCCAAGCAACTAAGGCTGGTAATAAACTTTTCTGGCATATTGTGTTCCAGACTGAGAAACGAGCTGGGAACCTACCGACAGAGCTACCCTATCAGCCAAAACTCAGCCGCAGAGTGAAAATTTCAGTTTGGAAACATTCACCAGCCTGTGCCAAAGCTGTCTTCGCAATATCCTTTTTCTAGGAGTGCTACTCCTGCACGTGTCGCAAGAGAATTTCTGTGATGTTTGGAAGGTAGGACAAGAAGCACTCTGTATTCTTTTTCTTGAGCCTTTTCCCCACGTAGGCACGGGGTCAGCATTGTTATTATCAGATCTGGCATGGTTTATTTAAGGGTTTGCTGGATGCCCTTCTTGTTGTTGTTTCCATCACATCCATAAGAAGTGAAGAACACTGAGGAAATTTGACTTTTACGGAGTATCAGTGTGGGCTCTGTAAAGCAAAATATCATCAAAGGGTGCAGTGGACGTTGGGAGTCGAACTGGACTATAAGTAGCTGCGTGAGACCAGCAATACCTCGCAGTCTGGTTGGTGTCTAGGCAGGGAGTGCACATTACTAGGAAAACTAGCAGCAGCTGAAGAGGACGCCTTGGTCGGTCGTCGAAATATTTTACAGAAACTGGATACAATAACTCCTCCGTGCACCTGGAAGCTCCTTATAAGTCAATCACGCGGAGAAAATCTGAGAGCTCACATTTTTTCGAAATATTTTCCAGAGATATAACTGAAGCGGGCATTCACCTAAGGGGATGGGGGAAACCGTCTGCATAGCGACCAACGTCGTTTATCTTCCGGTCGGATACGATCTCGAGCCGACGCACGTACCTGTACGAAAGCAGCTCTTTAACATGTACGGCTCCTTTTATTTTCTTTATTTTCTTACCTGCTTCCTTCCTGCCTTCTTCAGACCGTCCTTCCGCTCGCCACACTTGTCTTCCAGGCCAGACTTCAATGCTTAATTTCTGATGAACTTATAGTTTGGTAGAATGTTAAATGAGAACTGAGTCTCTTCGTTTTTCGACCATGGGAACAGTCTCACCTCAGTGACGGCTTCAGAGGTCTTGTTCTGAAGATATTCGTTTACCAGTTTACTCCACAATCTGTTCAAGATTATCCGCTGCATCGGTTTCCCGAATTTGTCATTTCTTAAATCTGAGCATGCTACTCGCCATCTTGGTTGCTGGAGATTGCGGTGAAAGTATCGTCGAACAGTATAAATTAGGTTAATAGCTTCTTCTGGTTAATAAATACGTCTATACAGACTTAAAAATACGAAAAAGAAAAGTATAGGCGTCTTTTTATGTCGTCAGGATAAAATTTTCCTCCAAGAAAGCTTTCAAAGGAAATTAAAGTGCTTATGGTCGGTGTATTTCATAGGGAATATCCTTTCCAGGCACTATAAAAAAAAACACGACAAATGAGAAGAAATGAATCAAAGGGCAACTATTTGTTCTTGTGTTTCGATTATCCGGGAGGTTGATGAGGTGACGGAGGAAGGAAAGCTGTGAGGATGGGTCCTAAGACGTGCTAGGGTAGATTAGTCGGTAGAGCACTTGCCCGGAACGGGAAAAGGTCCCGGGTTGAGTTCCGATGTTTCTATGAGATTTCTTCCCTCTTCGTATCAGCTCTTTAGCTAGTGCAGCACTGTTTCGATCGGCCGCCAGTGCCAGGAAGGTCAAGAACAATAAAATGAGTGTGGCGTCGATAATCAGAAGAACGGCTGCTGCATGTCGCTTTGTTTTTCAACGGTGCCCCATCAGCCAGTGGTCAGCGTTTGCCAGGATTCATTAGGTGAGCGAGTACGTCGTACACTGATAAATCAGTTGTTTAAGAGATACATCTACATATGTATTCTGCAAGTCACCTTATTGTGGATGGCGGAGGGTACTTTGTGTGCTACTGTCACTTTCCCGTTTTCTTGTCCCAGTTGCGGTGGTATGCGGGAAGAATGGTCGTTGGAAAAGCTCTGTAAGCACTCGAATATCTCTCATCATTGAAAAATCATGATTTGCACACAGCTATATTGTCACTTTATTACACAACAAGATTCAGTCGTAATCAAATCACACTCAAGTATGTACATAGAACAGTAAGACCAAAATAAATCACAAGGAGTAATTACAGATACAGTGGAGTACCTACATTCTGGCGCCAAAATCAGACGTATAGCCATAACCACTATCTAGCCTCATTGCGGACATCTGGTACAGACCCGAGTGGAGGGTCTGAATCAGAGGCTCAGACGGTTCTGGGACCATGTAGGCTGCACATTCCTCAACTTGCGCCAAAGGGTGGTTGGGTTTCGCGTTCCGCTGAATAGGTCACGTGTCCACTATACGCAGGAGGCGACTACACGGCTAGCAGGGTCTGTGTGGAGTGGACTGGGCGGTTTTTTAGGTTAGAGGGTCTCGGGAAAACACAAACATAGGGCCACGTCCAAGGCTTCTTTCTAGTCCAGCCATAAGGGCTGTTTGGGCAGGCGAGCAGATGCTCCATATCCTGCACAGCGCCACAGTCACCCTTATCATCCGTGGTTCCAAGACCCCAGCTAATCATATTTGTCGTCACTGGTGCCACGCCGTCCTTATTCCGTTCAGTGTCCTCCATGTCTTCCAGTTTTCGCTGAATCCGCTGGGCACTTCCCGTGCAGGTGGAAATTAGCTGGTGGTTCTATTATCGTGGCTAATAACATTTTACGGGATTTCAATCGCCGGGTTTACACTCACTGCCAAAAGGGGATGCCGATCGTCAATAGTTTGTCTGAGCCTCTCTGTGAATTCAGATGATGTTCTCCGAGAGTTGGGATTTGCAAACCCGAGAGTTCTATATAGTTTTGATAGGGAAGTAGGTTTCACGCATCCTGTGTTAATCGACATGTTTCATTAAGACTTACGTCGACCTTCTTTGCATGGGTTGATCTAGACCATACTGGGTAGGCACATTCGGCTGTAGAGAAGCATAAGCCTTGTGCTGTGGTTCTTAATATGGAAGGCATTCTCTAGCAACATCATCAAATTGGCGTATCCCGGAAACGGTAAACCGGAAACCTTGGAATGGTTTCTGAAATTAAATGCCACAATGTTATTTCCACGTCTAAATTGTATGTATTACTGTTCTGTAACAGTACAAACACATGTGACACATATAGGCACAAAACGAGAGTTGCCATGTTTTTAACAACCGACTTTCCGTTCCCATAACAAGCCACTTTCAACTACTCTTCATGATCGCCATCCAGAAGCCCCATGTACATTCTCATAAATATGAGACGTTTTTGAGACTTTTGGTGAGATAACGCGTAAGAAAAAAAGTCTTGTACTAAACATTTATCATTTTTTTGTCTATTTATTCCCAACTTGTGGTGTAGTGGTAAACATCTCTGCCCCTGGATTACTGGGTCCTGGTTTTGATTCCCTTTCGGGTTGGAGATTTTCTTCACACAGTGACTGGATACTTGTGTTTTCTCCTCTCTTCATCTCCCCTTTACAGATGTGCTAGTCGCCAAAGTACCATCACATAGAAAGGCTTGTACCAGGCAGCCGAACAACCCCACAAGGAGTCTTCCAGCCAGCATGTCGTCGCTTCCATTTCTTCTGCATTTCACACAGTAAACAATCAGTTCTTTATTTTTGGTAGTATTTTAATAGTATCGAACTTTATTTTCAACTTTAAATATCCATTATGGTGGAAGTTTCGATCACATTATCGAGATATCACCTGCATTCCAGTGCTTGTATAGGAAAGTGGAATGCTGTATACTAATTACACAAAGTAATGCCCCGAATATGTAACGCAGGACTAGGGGTGGCACCTGAGAGCCAGTCTTCTAAACTGTGAGGCATAACCAGAAATTACATCATGATCATACGTATGGCAGTGCTGCTACCTTAAATCTTTATTTTTTAGGTGCTACTGGTCAACATTCTGTGGCGGTGGAAAGTATCAACATTGCTTCCTTCGAAGAGCTAAACATCCATCAGCTATTAGGGAATAAGTTGAGACTAAGCGATGAATAAATTGGTTTGTGATTTGGGAAATTGGACAAACTTGTTACTGACGTTGATAACATAAATTACAGCGAAAATGGCATGCTACTTAGCGAAAAGAATTTGAATGTTGTGCACAAAATACAGAACAATTTTGGGATAACATTACGGTTGTAAAAATCTGGGAGAAAGTTGGCTCTTAAGAACAAGTAGAGGAGACACGGCCTGTAAAGTTAAAGACGGAAATATTTGGTGCATTTTTTAACAATTACTTTGTCATAAATTCTTAATGTTCTTCTCTGCAAACGTACATGTCGGCGAAACCACAGTTTCTCTCACACAAGTAACAGCAAGAGCCATCTTCGAAAAAATCTGCTAGGAATCACTGGAAACAATCGAGGAATATGAAGTCCTGTAGCTATACCATATGAAGTACAACTGGTTGACGCTAGGGTGGATGTACTAAGGGATGAGCTGCCTGGGATACTGCAGCAGCTTTGTGTAGATGGTTATTACGTTATGGATCTGGATATAATGCAAAATTTTGCTGAGAGTTTTAAGAGGATGGAGCTGTGTGACTATCTAATAACAAACCATGATTTCTGTGCGCAAGAAGACTACATAGGTAGTAGCAATAAGATTGTGAGAAACAATAAGACAGTTGGAATAGACTGATTAGCGAGAATGAACTCCATTTGTAGAATGAAGGTACATAACTAATCTATACGGCAAATAACAAGCCCAAGTGTGAACAAAGATATCAGTAACTATCTTATATACTTTATAAAATGCCCTGATATGTTTCTACCAGACACTTTTAGGTCTTCCTCGGTTAGTGAGCTCTGCATTACAATACCGGAAGTTACGATTAATAGCTACAAAATGGAGGATGTGTTTGACCCTGTGGAATACCATCTAAGTTTATTAAATAGCAACAAACAGTGTTTACAATGTGCTCCACTTCGCGCCAATTGCTTCTGTGTGGTGTATCCTCTTAGAGAGCTTACAGAACAGCTGTTGTTTTATGTAACAGTATTTTACAGTTTGTCTGCTGGAACAATAAGAAGACAGCAAAGTTGACTGAAGTACAAGTAAACTTTCCTGACAATGAAGACCGACAAAAGGTTGTAAACTATGCTCTGGCTGCATATCGTTTTAAATGTTCACCTGTAAACTATGTGGAAATCGCTAATAAAGGCGCCATCAAAGTCGACTAAGTATTGTACAGAAGTGTTACAGGCAGAGAAACGTATTTTCCTCACTCTAGGTCGTTATTCTCCACAGTGCCGCCAAATATAGAAACTGCTGACTTACGATTGTTACCCACAAATAACATTAATCTTCAGATCTGAAGAAGGAAAAAAAAGAAGAAAGGTATATCAAAGGCTTAAACCATTCCATATCAAAGAAATTATTATATATGTTTTGTTAACATGTTATGTGTGTGAAAAATTAAACTGGAAATAGAAGAGACTGGCGTTAAAACTGAATATTGGAGTAATTAGCGAAAATAATTACCACGACAATAAAATGTAAACTACTTTTGAAAAAAGAACCAGCCGTTCCATATGTGCATGAAGGTTTACAAATTACTTTAAACGATGTACTTGAAAAAATCGAGATACGACTGGGAAATACAAGGCATCAGCATTTAATGTACATACCAGTGCAAAGTGCCATGTACTGTAGTATGTACAGAAAATTACACATTCGAGGACGTTTACTTTATTAAAGTATATACAAAAAATTTGTTCATAAACCTCTGTTCCCATTTGAATCTCGAATAAGGATAGGCGTATTGTGTATTGGACTGGACGCTGTGCATGTAGCAACAGAAAAGCCATTTGTGGCCTATAAAGCTCACAAAATAACAACTTTTGATAGTTCTCTTGTTATAAACTTAAAGTTCTAGACGGAAATCCTCCAAGAATGTTAAGTATGGAGTGGAAAACTTTAACAATAGTGTAATAAAGAGAATAAAAACCAAAACTAAAATTCCTGAACGATCTTAGCTAGAAGAAAAGCTAGAAGGAAGAGAGTTAACTCTTAAGGCCATACAAGAGGTAGTTTATAGGAAAAAGTTACATTGTTACATATGTATTAGAATTCGAGAATATACCTTCTTGTATCTATTATATTACTGGTTGGCAAAAGAATCTGATGACCTTGATGTACAAAGACGGAAAAAAATCGCAGCACTAAAAACAATGTAGAGTAATGAATTTCCGGGAAAATATTTCCTTAGGTCACGTATTTAAGTGATTAAAATTGAAAGATCATATCTTATTATACATGGGAGGCAAATCATGGAAAATGTGAAATGCTGGTACATTAATAATAGGTGTATCACGCAGAATGTTGAACAGAAGTATGCAAATGTGCTTCCATTCTATTGTACAGGCGCCATACGCCAGTTTGTAGGATGGAGTTTCATGTCTGTTGCACTTGATCGATCTATACATGGATGGTTAATGCTGTGTGTGAATAATGCTGGAGCTGTCATCCGATGATGTCATGCATATGCACGACTGGAGACAGATCTGGGGATCGAACCAGCCAAGGAAACATATCGACACTCTATAGAGCATATTGGGTTACAACAGCGGTATGTGGGCGAGCGTTATCCCGTTGGAAAACAATCCCTAGAATGGTGTTTATGAATGACAGCACAACAGGTCAAATCCCCAGATCGATTGCAGTCAGAGTGCGTGGGATAACCACGACAGTGCTCCTGCTGCCATACGAAATCGCACCCCAGACCGTACTTCCAATTGTAAGTGCAGTGTGTCTAGAATGCAGACAGGTTGTTGGCAGGCCCTCAACTGGCTTCCTCCTGCCCACACGCCCACCACAGGCACCGAGATAGAACCAGTTTTCATTAGAAACGAGTTCTCACTTGACACCATTGAAGTAGCAAATGGTGGTGGTTTGGGGTCAGTGGAATGCACACTACAAGGTGTCTGGCTCAGAACTATCATTGATGTAACCGATTTGTAACAGTTCGTTGTGTCTCTATGGTGACAACTGCACTCAGATTGCTGCCCCAGTTGCAGTACGATGCGCCAGAGCCCTATGGCGAAAACGATGGTCTTCCCTCTCGGTAGTGACTCATGGCCATCTGGAGTCCAGTCTTCTTGTGACCGTACATTCTCGTGACCCCACTTCCAGCGGTCATGTACAGTCGGTACTTTCCTGCCAAGTCTTCCTGCAGTATCGCAGAATGAACATCCAACTTCTCGTAGCCCTATTACACGATCTCGTTCAAATTCAGTGGGGTGTTCATAATGGCGTCTTTGCATTCTTGACTAACATCAAATCACTACGTCCAATCTCAAAGGTAACTAACGCTGACGACCGTTGCAGGGTGTATTTAAAACAACCCTGATTTGCATCGACCGAGCGAGGTGGCGCAGTGGTTAGCACACTGGACTCGCATTCGGGACGACGGCGGTTCAATCCCGTCTCCAGCCATCCTGATTTAGGTTTTCCGTGATTTCACTAAATCGTTTCAGGGAAATGCCGGGATGGTTCCTTTGAAAGGGCACGGCCGATTTCTTTCCCAATCCTTCCCTAACCCGAGCTTGCGCTCCGTCTCTAATGACCTCTGTGTCGACGGGACGTTAAACTCTAACCACCACCACCACCTGATTTGCATCCTCATAGTGGCGCTTCTAGCGCCATTAGTATGCGACTGGCGCGAAATGTGAATAGACATCATCTTTCAGATGTAGAAATACGCCAAACTAACTTTCACTTGTGTCGCACAACTCCTACTCGGTGTTGCGATTTTTTTCCGTCAATGTGGATTTAAATTATAAGTTAAAAATCCAGCTGAGCATTATTAAATCTTCACCAACCAAAAATAAAGCGAAAGATGGTTTCTGTATGAAATACGTAGGCAATAATTAATAAAGATTTTTTCAAAAATATTTGTTTCCTTATTTGTTATGCTACCAAAGTCCCCACAGAATTTTTCATTTGTGCATGCGTCTTTTGGGTAGTGATCTTCAGAAGCCCTAGAAAGTGGGTGGTTGGCTGATCTTGAAAAGTTATTGATAATGGGTAGCTCAAAGCATATCAACACTCATTTTGCACCTGCTTGAGCCATATGTCTTCTTCACTCTTGTACAACTTTCATTCAATCTAAGACAACAAAAAACTACCCTGATATGTGCTCTAAGACAAAAAAAGGTGCACTATGGAGGAATTATCTCAATAGGATGGAAATCTGTAGGTGTGACGTACATGTACAGACAAACAAACGATTACAGTTTTGAGAAAAATTGGACGATTCATACAAGAGAAAGTTTCATAAACTGTGCAATTCAGCTATCTGTTCACTTCTGGCCCTTGTGCAAGCACATTTCGGTTTGGCGTTTATTGGTGGAGTTCCTGGACATCCATCGTGCTACATTCTGTCCAACTGTCGCGTAAGATCGCCAGAATCTGGAGATGGTTGGGCGGACTTGCCCATACTGATCCAAAAGTTGTCGATTTGGGAGACCCGGCGACGTTGCTGGCCAAGTTAGGGTTTGGTGAGCACGAAGACAACCAGTAGAAACTCTCGCAGTGTGGAACAGGTATTAGCTTGCTGAAATGCAAGCCCAGTATGGGTTTCCATGATGGGCAACAGACCTGTCTTAGAATATCGTGGTCGTACCACCGTGCTGTAAGAGTGACACGGATGATAACCAAAAGGCTCCTGCTATGAAATGGTATCCCGGACTATTACTCACGGTTTTCGAGCCGTATGGCGGGGCGACAGCCAGGCTGGTAACCTATTAGATTAGATTAGATTAGTACTTGTTCCATAGATCATGAATACGACACTTCGTAATGATGTGGAACGTGTCAGGTTAATAAAAGGTGTCTATACAAGATATTGCATGGGGGCTTAATTATTAAAAATGCAAATAAATTTTACTTTTTTGATTTAGTAGGTGTCTGTCCGGTTACGAGTCTCGTAAACGGTTGGCCCTGATTAGTATATGTACGCAATCTGACTGCATAGAACAACAACAAAGAATGAAATGGAAATTTTCATTAACACAATTAATTAATTAAGTCCCCAGCAACTATAAAACCTACGAAACCAAAGCACAAGTATAACTGTTCTGTGTGTGGAAGTGTGATTCAACATACGCATCTGGCACGGTTCTTCTTCAATAACACAAGAAATTTTAAATATCATTTATACTGAATTAATTAAAGAAAATAGAAATACCATAATTACTCAAGAAAACCAGAATTACACTCTAATCCAAGAACACAAGCCAGATGCTTTGTTGACTGAACCTGTAATGACGCATTATTCAGGACATTGAAATAATGAGAAAAAAAAGAATAAAAGTTTTGTTACCTTCATATATATTGACGAAAAGCACCCTAATCATTACAATATCTCCATTGGAACAACATCTGCTGTATAGCCCATCAAACAACTGCATAAAACATGGAACAAGCACTCACTACTACAACATCTCCACACCGACTCGCTACTACCACATCTCGACAAGAACTGACTACTACGAGTCTTCGACAAGCACTGCCCGTGGAGGCGGCGGAACAATGCTCTCTAGCGCGATCTCTGGCGCTGTGGCTCAGTGTAGCCACCTTTCAATATTATATTACACAAAATATTACATGACACTCCCCGCACCTCGTGGTCGTGCGGTAGCGTTCTCGCTTCCCGCGCCCGGGTTCCCGGGTTCGATTCCCGGCGGGATCAGGGATTTTCTCTGCCTCGTGATGACTGGGTGTTGTGCGATGTCCTTAGGTTAGTTAGGTTTAAGTAGTTCTAAGTTCTAGGGGACTGATTACCATAGATGTTAAGTCCCGTAGTGCTCAGAGCCATTTGAACCATTTTTGAACATGACACTCAATATTTTTTTTTTTTTTTCGTAGGGGTTGTGGAAAATACCCAGTTACTATATCCAAATATTCATCTAATGAGTAGAAGGAGTTGCCATTAAGAAATTCTTTTAATTTCCTTTTACATGCTATATGGCTATCTGTCAGACTTTTGATGCTATTAGGTAAGTGACCAAAGACTTTTGCGGCAGCATAATTTACCCCCTTCTGAGCCAAAGCTAGATTTAGCCTTGAGTAGTGAAGATCATCCTTTCTCCTAGTATTGTAGCCATGTACACTGCTATTACTGTTGAATTCTTTCGGATTGTTAATAACAAATTTCATAAGTGAATATATATATTGTGAGGCTACAGTGAAGATCTGTAGCTCTTTAAATAAGTGTCTGCAGGATGTTCTTGGATGAGCTCCAGCAATTATTCCAATTACACGCTTTTGTGCAATGAATACTCTTTTACTCATTGATGGGTTACCCCAGAATATGATGCCATACGAGAGCAGAGAATGAAAATAGGAGTGGTAAGCTAATTTACTCGGATGTATATCACCAAAATTTGCAATGACCGTAACAGCATAAGTAGCTGAATTCAAACGTTTCAGCAGATCCTCAGTGTGTTTTTTCCAGTTCAACCTCTCATCAATGCATTCACCTAGAAATTTTGAATATTCTACCTTAGCTACCGATTTCTGATCGAAGTCTATATTTATTAATCGTGTCATTCCGTTTAGTGTGTGGAACTGTATATACTGTGTTTTGTCAAAGTTTAATGAGAGCTCATTTGTAGAGAACCACTTAATGATTTTCTGAAAAACATCGTTTACAATTTCACCAGTTAATTCTTGTCTGTTGGGTGTGATAGCTATACTTGTATCATCGGCAAAAAGTACCAAATTACACTTCGATGCGCCTCCAGACAGATCTTCGACCTGGAATCTCATTCACTTCACTAAAAATGTATTCCGTGAGGAATCCCGCTTCGAACTGAGCCCCGATGACCAGCGGAGGCGTGTCTGGAGACGTCCCGGTCAACAGTGGTATATGGACCTGACTGTAGCCCGCCATACGACCCAACTACCAGGAGTGATGGTCTGGGTTGCCATTTCATTTTATAGCAGCACCCGTTTGGTTGCTCCGCACCCTTACAGCACAGCGGTATGTTGACAATATTCTACGCTTCGGTTTGTTGCCGTTCATGGAAAGCCATCCTGGGCTCACGTTTAAGCAACATAATGACAGTCCACACACGGTGAAGAAGGGAAACGGCCATACCGCAGTGGATACACCGGTTCCCGTCAGATCACCGAAGTCAAGCGCTGTCGGGCGTGGCCGGCACTTGGATGGGTGGCCATCCGGGCCGCCAAGCAGTGTTGCCATTTATCGGGGTGCACTCAGCCTCGTGATCCTAATTGAGGAGCTACTCGACCGAATAATGGCGGTTCCGGTCACAGAAATCCATCACAACGACTTGGAGAGCAGTGTGCTGACCACATGCCCCTCCTATCCGCATCCAATAACACGGCGGTCGGATGGTCGCGATGGGCCACTTGTAGCCTGAAGATGGAGTGCTTTGTACACACGGTGAAGGCTTCTAGCGCTTGTCTTCGTGCTTACCAAACTCTACCTTGGCCAGCAAGGTCGCCGGATCTCTCCCTAATTGAGGTCGTTTGGAGCATTATGGGCAGAGCTCTCCAACAAACGCGGTATAATTACGATCTAAAGCGCCAGTTGGACAGAATGCGGCACGATATCCCTCAGGAGGACATCCAACAATCCTATCAATCAATGGCAAGCCGAATATCTGAGCGCAAGTCGGCCATAGGTGGACCAACGCCAAACTGAATTGCTCAAGAGGTGAAGCTCTTTCTCCTTAATAAATCATCCATTCTTTTGTGAAATTTTAATCATTCGTTTGCCTGCACTTGTACATCACGTATAATAATTCCGTTCCATTCGGATAATCCTTTAATGGCACATCGAGACAGATCATTCTGTCTCATTTGAACTCATTCACACGCAGATCCTCCGTCTGTTGACCTTGACAATGAGTAGTGATAGTTACTTTCACTTTCCTTCTGCTGGGTCTATCTGCGCGCCACCTCCTTAAAACGTTAATCTCTTATTACTGGTCCGCTGTATTACACGTCCGTCAAGTGCGCATTATTTCCGACGTTTCTCTCCATATATTACAAATTTTACAGACATTATTGGGGTCCGTCAAGTGCGCATTATTTCCGACGTTTCTCTCCATATATTACAAATTTTACAGACATTATTGAATATTTCAAAGATGCTAGATAATCGACACAATTAACAGAGAAAGTACTGTCTCGTTTCAGTGCGAATCATACTGTCTGAAGTAAGTCCTGACGGGAAGATAAGTTCCAGTTTATATGACAACACGAAAACAGTTCGTAGTTTCAATTTAATGAACCCATAAAAAAGTACTGTAATCTTCCTACTTCCACTGCGACAATGTATACATCCTCACAGAAATACCACACTTAGAGGTCTTAGTTCGAGTAATTCGAGCTAATGACTCCTATATAGAAGACCACATTGTACAAGTAAGTATGTCCGCGCTGAACAGAAAATGTGTTACGCATCAAAATGTGCAGCATACTCCCTGAGAGAAACTTGGAGTTGGCTTTTTCTGTTGTTATATTCTGCGAAACTCCGTAATATCAGGCAAGCTGCAATTTGCTTAGAATGACACGTTGGGCAGCTGTAAATGACGTAATCATCGTATAACTAACATCCGGAACCACTTTTATGAACATTTGGAGGCTGCCGTTGCGAGATGATTAATGACTACCTTGCATTAGCGTTATCAAATTTTTGTTTCATAATATGACTCCGATGGTAATACCGACAGCAGCGTTTCTCTTTTTTCCTAACTCTTTTCTTTCTAAGAATTTATTTTCCCTATAGTCATTTTACTGGAAAATGGCGGCACTCATACCAGAAACAGTCGACGGAGCAACCTTTAGTTAAACGAGGGGGCCTCTCGAGGAACAGAAACTCTTGAATTCTAAGAAGCATGACAAAATTTAGAAGCCATTAGGTTCTGAGTTTAGGACTTGCCATTGTCCTACGCTTTTTTCGTATATTGTGCGACACAAGTCACTACAGGAGAGTCGACGTCAATGCGGTTTTTTTAACTACAATAATAAATAATGGGAGAGGCCTCAACAAACGCCTATTTCGTTTCAGTACTTTGTTGTATAGGTATTTAACATTATTCTTATTTCATTGGACTTAAAAGTGAACTTGTTGCTGTTGTTTAATCAAATTAGCTTTTGACTCAATAGCGTTGTTTCTCGTAGAGCCATCTGGAAAGTCTGTTGCGTTAAGTTATGGAATGAGCAGTAAATCAGTAGACTACCAAGCTTTCAAGTTTACTATCATGGTCCTCAAACCGTTTCAGCACGTTTCTGGATTTGTGACACGGATGGAGTGCAGGTGGCCTGCTATCATGTTCACACGACTGTCATAGTATCTTGGATTACTTCCACAGGTCCCATGCAAACTCAGCATAATGCTTCCAGAATGAGATTTTCACTTTGCAGCGGTGTTTCCGCTGATATGAAACTCCCTGGCAGATTAAAACTGTGTACCCGACCGAGACTCGAACTCGGGACCTTTGCCTTTCGCGGGCAAGTGCGCTACCAGCTGAGCTACCCAAGCAGAATGCTGCCCCCACCAACATGTGTCTGTGGTGCTGTGCATTTTCCTAGCAGTCGTTCACCTGGATTACGGCGTATCCTGACAATACCTTCGACCTGGTGAACAAGAAACAGGATTCATCGATACAAGCGACACGTTTCCATTCATCCAATGTGCAATCTCGAAACCCCGTACTCACTGGTGTCTTAACTGACGTTGGGTCAACAGGCAAATGCGTAGCGATCGCCTGCTGCGAAGCCTCATATTCAAAGCTGTGCACCGATCACTGTGTTCTGAAACATATGCGCCCGCACCAGCATTGTACCCTTCCTGCTATCTGCCACAGACCGCCGCCTTACCTGCCTTACATAGCGGGCGAGGCTCCGACCCTTGCGTGATGAGGCGAGGAAACGCTACAACTTGTCGCTTACTCATGCTTTCACCCTCCTTCAACCACGTTCCAAAGATGACGACATTAGCACGCGGACTGCTGACAGGCTTTCGTCGTTTCCGATTTGTTGGTTCCCAGGTGCCAGGCCATAGTGCATGGGGGCTTAATTAAAATATGATGAAAATAATTTTAATTTTTTTATTTAGTAGCTGTCTGTTCGATTACGAAGTCTCGTAAACGGTTGGCCCTGACTAGTATTATTACGCTATCTGACTGCATAGAACAATAACAAAGAATGAAATGGAAATTTTCATTAACACAATTAATTAATTAAGTCCCCAGCAACTATAAAACCTACGAAACCAAAGCACAAGTATAACTGTTCTGTGTGTGGAAGTATGACTCAACGTACGCATCTGGCACGGTTCTTCTTCAACAACACAAGAAATTTTAAATATCATTTATATTGAATTAATTAAAGGAAATAAAAATACCATAATTACTCAAGAAAACCAGAATTACACTCTAATCCCAGAACACAAGCCAGATGCTTTGTTGACTGAACCTGTAATGAAGCATTATTTACGACATTAAATAATGAAAAATAAATCAAGTTTCTTTACCTTCATATATTGACCAAAATCACTCTAATCATTACAATATATCTCCACACCGACTCGCTATTACCACATCTCAACAAGAACTTTTCAGTATCACATCTCAGCAAGCACTCCCTACTAGCACATCTCAACAAACACTCTCTGCTACGAGTTCTTAACAAGCACTGACTACCACGAGTTCTCAACAACCACTCCCACTACGACATCTCAATAATCACTGCCAGTGGAGGCGGCGGAACAATACTCTCTAGCGCGATCTCTGGCGCTGTGGCTCAGTGTAGCCACCTTTCATATGCCCTTCCTCCGCAGGCTAGAATTTGATGGTATTTTTGCCAGCATTGGTGGTGAAAATACCACCAAATTCGTCAAAAAAATACAGACAAAAATAAAAGATAATATTAATGCGTAAATATCATATAACTAGATAAAATTTTGGCTTTGCACTGACCTTTCAATAACCTAATATATAAAATACAGTAAGCAATACAAATTCCTTCATACATGTGACTTTACATAACAGTTTACACAAGTATTATGTGGTTAAACAGTTCAATCAATAGCGTCAGCAATGACGAATATGTGCAGGTAAGAGTCTCATAACTTTTCACAAACAGTAATACACAAAAAATCAGTTTATACAAATATTCACATAAACGCTTTCCATAGCTCAAGAATAAGCAGTTGACAGTTCCAGCAGTAGCACCCAGCAATGGTCAACAGGTGCAAATACCAACAAGTAACATTATTTCAATAGAAGCAGTCCATCAGTGGCACCCAGTAATGTTGACCAGGTGCAGACCGCAGTCCATAATATTCACTTTCACTAATCACACTGTTCATCAGCAGAAATTAAACATGACTAAATGCCACACATCATGTTGAAAAGTGCAGCACCATCACTAATCAGACAGTTCGGGCATGAACAATAGTTTGAATACACATACAATGCTTTTACACTAAACATACAAATCATAACAAACACACAAATGATATCAGATAATTGTCCTATTAACTATTACAATACACAAATAGCAGTAAACCTATCATATTTATGGGTGTCAGTGCAAGCCACAACAAACAAGTAAAATAATATTTAGGAGATAGGTTGGGATCACTTCTCTGGGATTATAAAAGGAAAACACACAAAACACACTCATTCATCTTTCATCCACATTTAGTGCTCCTGTGTAGTTGAATAGTGTTAACTGTGTAAATGTAATTCTGTCAAAATTTGATGTTCATCATGTGTATCAAGTAGTTGTGGCAGCAATGTATAACAGTCAATAATAGTTAGTCAACGTCATAGTCATCATGTCAAGACCAATGTTTGCCAAGCCAGATCAAAATGTACGGTTGCTGAACAACTGTCAGTGAGCCAAGATATGCAAATACTTCCTATCTTCAAAAAAAGTATATACTGCTTAGTGATTTAACAAAGTGTGTGTGTAGACAATCTTCCTTCTACTTGAGTGTTCTAGTCTGCCATCTTTATCCTCCTTGTTCCATATAGACCAACAAAAAAAAAATTATGCTCCTCACTTACTTCACCTCTTATCCACCAAAACTCCAATAATCATCAGCATCACATAATCTCAATACTTCAATAATACCTCTTCAATACGTCGATCATCAATATCATTTACCTTACCTCTTGTCCACGAAAACTCCAATAATCATCAACTTCACATAATCTCAATATCTCAATCATACCTCTTCAATACGTCGATATATATAACCTCATTGCCAATATCATTTCACTTCCATAACAACTCTTTCCTCTAGTCAGTCTCCTCAAACAAGTGCAGACAAAATCCTAGTGCAAACTTTAATTCAGCATCCCATACAATCCGAAGACACATAGTCAACACACAACCTCTGTGTAATCCATCTGACCCAAATTTTCTACTCATTATAAATTATAAGATACATTTTGGTTCCTTGTCCATCATTAAATAAAAGAAATGCATACATGACCTCTAACAGACTTAGTTCGAATAACTCTCAGTAATTAAGTACGATTATGAAGTGTTAATGATCGTGATTTTTCAGTGTGTACACCACTTCAAAAATTATGGCAAACAGAAGCAAACATGTGGAGTATTTCTTGTGTCAAGTGTCACTTCCTATTTCAATTACTCACGAAAAATGCAGTGTAATAACTGTCAATGGTCTAACCTAGTGTTGGTATGTCATGTCGTTAGCTTCCTTCCTATTAGCATAAATTTATACAGCTTCCATAAAACCTCCAGCTCATGTGACTTCTATGCAGTTTCTTGTACCAATGTCGTTCGTAGAATTATAGCAGTTCATTTTCTTATCTTAAAAATATAAAGCACTGAGCGTAAGCAAAACATGCAATAGCGAGTAAATATACCAGTAGAGAACAGAATGTCAACAAGTGGATGCAGCACAATCCCTACAACGAGGCTCTGCCAAGCAAACAATCTATAATTAATACCATAGTGTGACCTAAACTCTATGTTTGTACACAGTATATCAGCATTGCCATATTCTAAATTGAAGAGTAGTTGTGACAACAAACAGAAATGTGTAAATATGCAATCCATACGCACAGCAGCAAACATATATCTTACGTAATAAACAAGTCATTAGCATCATATCAGCATAAGCAAATAAATGTTCATATGTAATCTTAATAAGTAAACATGAAGGCGCAAGCAGATAAATCACAAAGTATAACTTACATACGTAACCATATCAGCACAATTAATCAGGTGACAATTAAAATGTAAATAAATAAGCACAGCAGGCACATAATAAAAAAATATGACATCAGTGAAAAAGCATAGCAGCCAAGCGATGCATAATATACATAAGTAATAACACTGTTCATTAATCAATAATTGTCAAAATCAGTAAATGTACACAAGTAAATTCATAGAACATGAAATTTAGCACAAAGTATGAGTCACGTAATCGCGAGCAGCAAATTACATCTAAAATAGGTACCTAAGTGGAATTATGTTACCTGAAAAATAAACTCAATTAATAGTTACCCTTTTTAGTTTATTACTTTTTTCTTCGAAATTACATTCTTCCTGAAATTTTCTCCATAGCAAGTCGTCTTAACGTCGGACACGCACAGCATTTACCTGAAGGTCTTAAATATTTTATACAACCGTATCCTGAAAAATACTGAACGTTAATAACATAATTTATAAAGTCACCATAGCTTTATACTGAATTTAATCCGAGAAATTAGACTGTGTATTTGTTTACGTCTGTCAGTGCATTCGCACTGAGCGCTCGATCAGCTGTAGGCGCGTGACGTAGAAAGTGATTGTTTGCGGTCAACGACTGCCTTGTGCGGCGCGCAGACTTCACTGTTGCTTTGAGTACGCGCCGCCGCCAGAACACGGCGCGGTATCCTTGTATTCTCCGCATGTTTACATGTAGCTGTTAGTTTCTCTAAAGTATGTCATTCCACAAAAATTTTACGTTCGATATATGATGTATTCCCTTAGAGCGTCGTGATTTAAGAGTTTCTACTTCAACAGTGTTATCATGGATAATTTTGCGAATCCTATATGGACCGTTATAAAGCAGAAAAAAATTTGCGACATAAGCCTTTTCCTTTATGAGCCAAACGATGAGACTTAATTAACACCTTTTGACCAACTGACAAAATTTTTAAACGACCAGGACGTTTAGCTAATTTCTCTCTTCTAGCAGCCGCAGATGCAATATTTTGCAGAGCCAGGTTCACAACTTCAGAATGCCGCAGTTTCCGTGAAGGCGGAAAAGGAACGATTTCAGAAATGCGATTTGTTGGTACTTTATTTTTTAATATCAGTATCGGCGGTAAAGAAGTTGAGTCATTTGGAAGTTCATTCAGAATGTTTTGAAAAATATGAAGATACTGATCCCACATTCTGTGATTCTGATGACAATAAAGACGACACAATTTATTAATTTCTTTCATCCATCTTTCTGAAGCGATAGACTGAGGGTGAAAAAGTGAAATAAAAATTGGTTTAATCTTACGACGCCATAGAGTACGAAGCCAAATTTTAGAGCGAAACTGTGATCCATTATCTGATATAACCTTATCAACATGACCCACTTCTTTAAGAAAATGTTTGATGAAAGCATTAGATACTGAACGAGCTGTTGCTTTGCGTAAAGGTGTAAAACACACATATTTTGATGTCAATTCCACTGCTACGAAAATGTACGCAAAACCATTAGTAGATCGAACCACTGGACCGAACAAATCGACTGCAGCCATGTCCTTTAATTTCGCTGGAATGATAGGAAACAACGGTGCTCTGTGAGAAACAGTTGGCGGCTTAGCCTTTTGACATAATTTGCATTTGGCAAGAACAGATCGAATACGTTTTTCCATATTACTGAAGTAGCAATTTTCTCGTAATTTATGAAAGCATTTTGTGGGACCAAAGTGCGCATAACTGAAATGTGTAAACGAGGTGTGGCCAAATCATCCAATCTAACAAAGCGTCTAAGAAAATTACGGACACCAAGGAAACTACGAACATCACGTTTTGTGGTAGGAACAGCATAATTACGAATACCGTCTAATTTTTTTGGATCAGGAAGAATACCTTCTGTAGAAATAATGTGACCGAGAAATTTCACCTGTGAACGACCAAATTCAGATTTTTCCAAGTTCACTGTAATGCCAACTCTTGCAAAAATACGTAATAATGAATCCAAAATTTTGTTGTGCTCACTCCAAGAATATTTAGCAATAAGAATATCGTCTGCATATGAAGTAATATCGTCACGAAGATAAACAGGTAAAGTTTCGTTTAAACTACGAATGAATGCTGCAGAAAATATAGTAAGTCCAAACGGTAATTTCCGAAGTCACTTTTGGGTAAAATCGTCATATCCAGTTATTGTTTACCTACTGTCTAGATAGATGGATAGTAGAAGAATTGTTTTTATAGATGCAAAGAATAGTGAAAGAGTAGGCAGCGGTGCAGAAAACTAAAAGGGAAATAGCACCACTACAGCTCGGGGCCCTGTGAGCGCTATGGCACATATTCACTTAGTGTAGTGAATCCCCTGAGGACATTAATATTTGCACATAAATTTCAGTTTGTGACTTAGTGGCAAATTTGGAGTAAGTGCGTACGTAAATTGATCTAACCATGAACATAGATGTATCTCATTCTTAGAATTACGGAAGATTTTAAATTTCCGAACAGTCAAAAAGTGTTTATAGTCAAAGTTTTCGCCTCGTGGCGACAAAGACCTACCGCGTCTGTCCCAGTTTGAATGTCGATTATTGTCAAGTTCGCGCGCCTGGCGCTCTCTTGTTGCGTCCCGTAAATGAAACAAATTATTTTCTTCAAAGCCCTCTGCTATCTGTGATTCTAAATTTCTTCTGCTGTCTTTTCCTACGATTTCGCCTTCAATTTGTTTGACTTGCTTTCGTAATGCTTCAACTTCCCTTTTAACGCGTTCATTAAATTTTCCCTGATTTTCAACATGCTTATTTATGTTCTGGTACTCTTCGGTTTCTGCAAATGGTAATGGAGCTGTATCATCTGAATCTCTATCCCCATTTAAACTAAGACTTGTCAATTTATCTGAAATCTCCTCAACTCTTTCCGATAAGTCACCTATTTTTTCTTTCTGTTTACCTACGTCTTCCGTAAGTGTCGCGACGCGGGTTTCAGTGTTGACACATTTGGTAGTTAACTGTTCATATTGTTGTGTTAGGTTATTTAATCTGTCATTTGGTACGGATTCCTCGATCCTCTCAAATATTTCTTCCATATCGTGTGCACGTTGTAAATTTAACTCTGAAAATTTTTGTACTATCACGCGATCTCTTTCTTCCTGTTCTCTATCTTGTTCCCTTTGTCTAATCTCTACTGCAATTAATCTATTATTGTGAGCCTTCAAAATCGGTTGTACTTCTTCTCTGATTTCTTTCTTTAATTCATCTTTCATATTTTTGAAACATGTCCCTATTCGTGAGTCTAACCGTGTTTCCATTGTTTCCATCTCTGTTTTAATTGTTCCTATTTGTGATCCCAACTGTGATCCCAGTGAGTGTAACCGTGTTCCCATTGTTCCCATATCAGTTCTTAATTCACATCCTAAAGTTCCCATCTCTGTTTTTAATTCAGATCTCAAAGTTCCCATCTCAGTTTTAATTGTTCCTATTTGTGATCCCAAATTTCCCATCTGTGATCCCAAATGTAATATAGCACCCATCAACTGCTGCATTTCTTCTGTCGTTAACCACGTAATCTGAGAATTTTTCGATTGTGAAAAATTTTGAACTGTTTCCGGACTATTTTCCCGACTTATTATATTGTTTTCCACTTCATTATTCATCATCCTGTTCTCCTGTGTTGGCGAGTTCGCCATGTCAACAATTTCGTTATTCTGACTATTCATCATTTTTGCCTGTTTCATCGATCGCGTAATCAATTACAAAACATACAAAGCTCGTCACTATACGAAAATTACACACAATGAGACTTTGTCTCTAACAATACCATTCACACAGAATGCTTCCCTCAAACACGATTGACGAACAATTGAAATAATTGCACTAAATTATCAAACCCGTAGACAAGACAATAAAAATTAAATTTTGTCAATATACCATTAAAAGAATGACAATTACCAAATCTACTCATGCAATATAGACTACAATTACTAAACTACAAATTACTACAACAATACTACTGCCTACTATTTTTACAATCAGAAGAATTCCAAGGGACGATCCGAAGCAGCGGTCGCCACGTGCATGGGGGCTTAATTAAAATATGATGAAAATAATTTTAATTTTTTTATTTAGTAGCTGTCTGTTCGATTACGAAGTCTCGTAAACGGTTGGCCCTGACTAGTATTATTACGCTATCTGACTGCATAGAACAATAACAAAGAATGAAATGGAAATTTTCATTAACACAATTAATTAATTAAGTCCCCAGCAACTATAAAACCTACGAAACCAAAGCACAAGTATAACTGTTCTGTGTGTGGAAGTATGACTCAACGTACGCATCTGTCACGGTTCTTCTTCAACAACACAAGAAATTTTAAATATCATTTATATTGAATTAATTAAAGGAAATAAAAATACCATAATTACTCAAGAAAACCAGAATTACACTCTAATCCCAGAACACAAGCCAGATGCTTTGTTGACTGAACCTGTAATGAAGCATTATTTACGACATTAAATAATGAAAAATAAATCAAGTTTCGTTACCTTCATATATTGACCAAAATCACTCTAATCATTACAATATATCTCCACACCGACTCGCTATTACCACATCTCAACAAGAACTTTTCAGTATCACATCTCAGCAAGCACTCCCTACTAGCACATCTCAACAAACACTCTCTGCTACGAGTTCTTAACAAGCACTGACTACTACGAGTTCTCAACAACCACTCCCACTACGACATCTCAATAATCACTGCCAGTGGAGGCGGCGTAACAATACTCTCTAGCGCGATCTCTGGCGCTGTGGCTCAGTGTAGCCACCTTTCAATAGCTATGCGAACTTTCCCAAAGTCGCTTACGTCAAACAACTGCTTTTTTGCTGGATGTATTCCAGTCTCTGTCTTCCTCTACAGTTTCTACCCTCTCCAGCTCCCTCTAGTTCCATCGAAGTTAAACTCTGGTGTCTTATGCGATGTCCTATCATTCTGTCTCTTCTTTCTTGTCAGTTTTTTCCAAATATTTCTTTCCTCGCCGATTGTACAGAGAACCTCATCATTCCGTTATCAGTGCGCCTACTGTTTTTGAATCTGAGTAAAGTTTACTGCTGTAATAAAGACCTAGTGCGTTCCTGTCTTCTTGACATTTCCTCTCCCAAAGCAGCCGCATTCAGGTTCAAATGGCTCTGTGCACTATGAGACTCAACTTCTGAGGTCATGAGTCCCCTAGAACTTAGAACTAGTTAAACCTAACTAACCTAAGGACATCACACACATCCATGCCCGAGGCAGGATTCGAACCTGCGACCGTAGCGGTCGCGCGGTTCCAAACTGCAGTGCCTAGAACCGCACGGCCACTTCGGCCGACCGCATTCACGAATATAAATGTTGGTGCCAAGGTGCTTTTCATCCACACATGTTTTAATGGGTCTCGCCACATAATTAGAAGATTCACAGTTGATGCTGGATTACCAGGGAATATTTGACTTTGTGGGTATGACTTTCTTACATTTTCAGTAATTGTAGATACTAGTGGTTCCATTATTCTCAAATGTCAGGTCCGCCAAGATCACTTACAAATCTTTCTGTCGATTCCCAGTTTGAACAGATCAGTGTCATCGGATGACAGCACAGATCTGTCGGAACCGGTAATCAATAAAAATATTTACAACCTGTCTTGGCGTACCTGATGTTTCAGAATTGTGTAACAATTCAGATAGCTCCCAGCAGCTGACACAATATCAAACACATATATTTGTGGTTCTCAGTAATCCTCAGGTTCTGGGTTCTCAGTAGTCCAAATGTAGTTGTTCCCGTGTAGCTGTGGTCGCTAGTCCTCATGGCTAGTCCGACGCTGGAACTATCTCTAATTGAGATTTTGCAGTTACAAGGATATCGGATACTAATTTTGTTCCTTGGTGTTTCTCAAGTAGTTCAACTTTAATATACGGCAGCAATATTGCAACAAGCAATGTCCGTGTCTACACTTAACGTCAGAGGATCTGACGTCCAACGTGAAGACTAGGCTGAGTGCCGTACACAATTGGAGGCACACTTTGCTGTGCACAACATTGCAGGTACGCAAGCTCTCAGCCGTAACTGTCGAGGTATACTGTTCCTATTCTAAGATTTTTCCGGATTGTCATCTGGAATACAGTGACTGTGAGCAGTTAGTGGCCAAAACTAAACTACTATTTTGAGGGGCAGATCCATGTGGCAGCTGCTAGGTTCAAGTTTTTCCAAGATTTGAAGGAACGTTACCAAGCTCACGGGAAGTGGACAGCACTGACGAGGTACTTGTGGGAAGTGTTACAATGACGATTACTCAAAATGTGAGGCGCTAGACATCCTAAAGTTGCCGGACTTCAGTTTAGAACGTGTGCTTAAAATCATAGAGTCGCACGTTACGTTCGAAAGCGCGGAGGTCGATTTGAAACTGTTGTAAACGTTTCCGCACCAACCCAATAAGGAGCCGCAAGCCTTGGCTATACACGGTCCCAATCAATGTCTGTCACGCTGTCACCTTACTAATGCCCCACCATACAGTATTAAGTCCTGTCTATAGCGCTTCTCTACTTAAGGATATAATGAGTGTTCTTTCTGGGAATCACTGTTTTTTCCGTGGAAAGCAGGTCCATGTACAGTATGTACGTTTGCAAAAAACTGAAAGGCGATCAGCAATCTTTCTTGTTTAGATATCAATGTTATGTCTGCCAAGCATTCCAGTAAAAAGAAACATATTTCCCGGTCGGTATTTACTAGAATGGAGTCAGAGAAGTCATCTGTCATTCAAAGACAAACAAACTTTTTGTGCACTTGCAGATTGCTCGTCATAGTGTTGGGCAGAATCTGGATACCGGAGCCTCGGTTACGCTCCTGAACAGACGTGTGTATGAATTGTTGGGCAGTCCTAAGTTTTTAAGTGATGGGAGGCCACATTTTCAGTGTAAAATGGAGATGAGGTTCTAGTTTAGGTGTTTGTAACCTGTCCTGACTTAACGAAAACATCGTCGTTCCCAGTGTTGTGCTCACTTTACAGTCCGAATATTTCATTTCATTTCTTTGGACTCCGTATTCAGGATAATGTTCTGAAAGCGACATCTTCTGTTCCCCGTGACGGTAGCACTAAGTTGTTTGAGAGGTTTGGCTATTTGTTTCAAGTAGGACTGGGTAAAGCAAATAATTTCGAGGTCCACGTTACTTTAAAAGACAATGCTAAACTTCGATTTTCACGCAATTCGCTGTCAAATTGTGACTGTTCTGCAACGATGGCAATATAGTGGTGTGATTAGCACCGTTTCTGCAAGCCAATGGGCCCCGCCCCTTGTGATTACTGAAAAGTCTTTGGGCAGGTTGCGTCTTTGTGCGGATTTTAAGTCATCTCTTAATCTCTATATAGTGGCAGACCCTAGGCCGAATGAACTCACATATGATTTACACGAAGTTCATTTCTTTTCAGGGATTGATTTACGAGTCGCTTGCCTGCAGTTGCCCTTAGATGACCAGTCCAAGAGCTTTCTTGTCACAAACACCCATAACGTGGGGTTGTCACCCTTAACGGCTACATTTCGACTACGTATCTGCACCAGCGATATTCAAACGTTTCTCGGAACAACTGACAGCAAACATTTCATCTATTTAAATTACCTGGATGACATAACGGTTACAGAACGGACTGCCGCCAAACATTTAGCTAGTCTTTCCAAATGCTTTCAGACACTGCCCTGAAGTATAACAGAGATAAATGTGCCTAATTTTTTAAGTCGGAACAGGAATAGTTATCTACGCTCAAAATAACCACCCTCCACTGCCACATTTATCTGGTATTAGGTATCTCCCAGCACCTCGCAATGGTAGCGAGCTACAAGTAGTAAAGGGCAAGCTAACCTATTACATTAAGTTCATAGCTAACAGAGTGCAAATCTCGGCGACGCTACAGCAGTTACGCCAGGAGACTGCCCGTGAAACGTTCTAACAAGGGAACCTCCCCATCGCACCCCCCTCAGATTTAGTTATAAGTTGGCACAGTCGATAGGCCTTGAAAAACTGAACACAGATCTATCGAGAAAACAGGAAGTAGTTGTGTGGAACTATGAAAAAAATAAGCAAAATATACAGACTGAGTAGTCCATGCGGAAAATAGGCAACATCAAGGATAACCTGAGCTATGGAGCGCCGTGGTCCCGTGGTTAGCGTGAGCAGCTGCGGAACGAGAGGTCCTTGGTTCAAATCTTGCCTCGAGTGAAAAGTTTGATTTTTTATTTTCAGACAGCTATTATCTGTCGGTCCGTCCGTCCGATGCGAGGTAACTGCGCCGTAGTATGGGGGCGCTACACCTAAACAAACATCGAAACACACGACGTCAGTCGACTACAGCGCACGGAAGAAAATATTCATGCTAACGAGGCTCTCTGGCTGGCAATTAACTGTTCGCTACTTTGGAGGAGAGTGCATTAAATACGTGAGATGTATTCCGTGGGCAATATGAATCCAGCAAATATAGCCCGCGACTTCAATAACAATCGCACGGTTGTGCGGTGAGGTCGCAAAACACAGACACTAAACTTATTACAGTGAACAGAGACGTCAATGAACGAACGGACAGATCATAACTTTGCGAAAATAAACTTTTCACTCGAGGGAAGACTTGAACCGAGAACCTCTCGTTCCGCAGCTGCTCACGCTAACCACGGGACCACGGCGCTCCTTAGCTTACAGCATCCTTCATGTTGCCTATGTTGCTCATGGACTACTCAGTTTGTATATTTTGCTTATTTTTTTCATAGTTTCACACAACTTCTTCCTGTTTTCTCGATTGATCTGTGTTCAGTTTTTCAAGGCCTATCCACTGTGCCAACATAACTAAATCTGAGGGGGGTGCGATGGGGAGGTTCCCTTGTAAGTGGGCATCTGCCATTGATATCAGAGAGACAAGCAGTGACTCTAATGTGGCGAGTGTTATCTGTGGCCGAGGCAGAAGTGGAGCAGCTTTGGCTAGTACGGGCACAGACATAGCCAGTCTGCAGAAGAGGTGAGACAACACATGCTCGTCTGGGCTGCGTACAGGAGCGAGTTGCGACCGTAGAGCCACTTCGGGGTGTCGAGCCGCTAGAAAGGGGGACATTACGACTATGTTTTACTTGCTTCGCGTCGTGTATGCGGTATGGTGTCCGGATGGATGGATGCGCAAGTACCGACAGTAACTGCAGGTTGTGTGCCTGCCAGTTTTTGCTGCCACGTACAGAGTGCGATGTCGAGACAGATGCAGCGGAATCGCAGACAACGAGTGCCGGATCTTTGCTTGCCATCCTCTCAGTATCGTGTACGCTGGTTCATGCTGTGCTTGCCACGTGGTTTTCGGCTGTGCTTTGTTCTGGACAAATAGCCAACAGCGCGTGATTGTCAGGCTGAAGTCATGTGCAGTTTGTTGTCACGTACCTGACGTGTTTTCTCTGAGACGCTATCTGTCTGTGTGCCTCTTTACTGCTGCCGCTGTGTGGTGTGTACCTAGAGTATGTGTTAACAGTGTTTAATCAAACTTGTGTGCAGTCACTGTGGTATAGTATTGAGTCGTTGTACTTCGGTTCGCCGTCATACAAGTGAGATGGCTTTAAGTCGTCTTGTTTGTTGTTGTCAGTGGTGTCTTTTAGTCATGTTTGTGTTCAGGACAGCACTGTGTTAGAGTTTCTTCTACTGCTGATTCGCGTCTTGTTTAATTATACGCGTCACGGGAATTGTATCTAACGTAAGTGAGGCGTTTCTTCGCAGTGAGAAGATGTTTCCTCTTCCATCCCCAATTTTAGTTAATATTACTCTTAGCTTCCCATTCATTCAGTAAGTATGTGTCGAGAGATGTAAGTAAATCTGATGTTTCTGCGTGATGGAAGCACTTCCCATTTGTTTGGTTGAAAGAGGCACATATACAGGTACCACAGTGGAACGTACATGGCTTTCCATGTTGGAAGAGCTTTGTGAGAAGATTTTCCGATCTCGATCTGTTGTATGATTATGATGTCAGTCTCCAGTTGAGAAACAATGTAATCAAGCTGTAGTCACTAGTACATAATCTACGCACTTCGTTAAAGCTTAACAGTGCACTAAAATATGCTTTATACACATCAGGGTATTTAGAGAACCATCCATGACGATTTGACATCCTGCTGAATTTTGTTTTGTATGTCTTCTCCGTCGTGTGTATTACGTGAAGAAATTTCGTTTATTTTATGTACATGGCGTATGAGAAAAAGCATTTCCTTAAAGATTATCATTATTGTAGTTATATTCTATCGTACTAATGAGTTACTTATCATTTTCAATTAACAAAATTCACATATGTGAAAGGGTAAACTAAGGAACAAAAAAACGTATATATATAACGTGAAATAACAATTTAAAACATAAAACAAATATATGTGAAATAAATAATTAGAATAGTAATGAATGTTTAGATTCTTTAATTAGGTATGTTGAAAATACTCCTACAGCACATAGTGTTTCATAAACTAGCCTTATTACACGGGGATGTATGTGGGTTGTAAGCCTCTTTAATTTATGTTGTAATAATAGTTTTCATTTTTCCTAATTAATTAACTGTGACTGAGTATTCAGAAAAATTTCAAATTACTGCAAATTTGACTGTAGATTTTTCAAGAACATTACACCTAAAATGCGAATTACTTTTTGGGTTGTGTTTTATTCCTTAAAATAAAAGCTGAGCACACACATATATATATATATATATATATATATATATATATATATAAGATCGCTGAAATCAATTACATGATGAGTTTTGGAAATTTTCTGTTGCCATCTTCGGATCTGCACATTAAAGGGATAGAAAATACTAGGATGCAGAAACTAATACTGCAAAAGTGTCGAATACTTTGAGAGGTGGTAGTACTCTTCGAAACAAGAAAATTAAGTCCAATGAACATGGGTTCGGAAACGCATACTTTTCTAGATAACCATGTGTTTATTGGAAGTGGTGCGCGACGCTTGGTTGCAGATATTAGTACAGTCGTTGCATTGACGGTCCGTCAAATGTGTCGGCAGGGTTTTATGATGTCTTACTTGCAGTACTCTGTCACCATTAGATGGTTTGCAGTCAGTTGTGTGGCTCGAGTCGTGTTGTTGTGTACGTTAGTTTTCGTCGTGTCTGTGTGCCATGTTGTACAATACTGTCAACACTGGGTGCGTATCTGGGTGTTTTACTGTCCTGCCCCTATTACATTTACATTTTCTCCCTTCCACCGCTTGTTAGCAATGGAGTCCTGCTACTCGACAAGTGGAATGGCAGTTATGATATTTTGCTATGGTTTCGCAAATGTCCTTGCCCTCTTTGCTGAAAAATGTTACGCCTTGGACTGCTCGTTCCCCAGTCCTCTATAAAAAAATGGCTCTGAGCACTATGGGACTCAACTGCTGTGGTCATCAGTCCCCTAGAACTTAGAACTACTTAAACCTAACTGACCTAAGGACATCACACACATCCATGCCCGAGGCAGGATTCGGACCTGCGACCGTAGCAGTCGCACGGTTCCGGACTGCGCGCCTAGAACCGCGAGACCACCGCGGCCGGCCCAGTCCTCTATAACCTAGACTTTTGGATAAGGAGACACTTGAAGGAATTGCTCTACGCCACGACAGTCAACGAAATGAGTATACGACAGGATCGCGTCTTCAGTGCGTGCTGGCATGTACAACAATCAGGTGTACCTCAATCGGTGCGTCATTCCTTACGCCGTATGGCAGAAAGGTACATCGTCATGAATGGATGCCACGTTGAACACCGCCTGCTAACGTGTTTATCGCAGAAAATATGCATTTACGGACCCATGTTTATTGGCCTTACGTCAGAGAGTGTGTTATTCGGCTTATTTTTCTTGTTTCAATGAGTACTACCACCATCAACGTTTCCGACACTTTCTCTGAACAACCTGTGTAGCAACACACCCAATTATACCCAACATTCCCAATACATGGAATAACAACGTACCTATGTTCACATCATCTTTCTTCACAGTAGGTTGTGCTATATAATGTATGTCCATTTTGTTACTGTGAGCTATACTAGAAGTCGGCAAGTCAATTTCAAAATAACACTACTTACACACATTTTATTGCGCTGATTACAAGTGCTCACGTTCGTCACTGACTGATCTCAGTATAACTATTATTAGTCATGCATAGGTGTATCAGATGGTCCAGTGGTAGTAAGAGTCGATATTATCGTCTCACATTGGATTAAGGTATGCATCTACTATTCCATGTAATTAAATATGTCTAAATTATTATCATTATATATAAGCCAAAACAGTATTCACCTTTTTTTTTGAAAAAAACTGTGTAAAATCATTTGCAACATCTATAAAACATACTTTGTATGCAAACACATTTTTATTATTTTAGAAAATTTTTAAAATTTATATAAAAATTCTTCGTAAATATTTACCAAATTTTCCTTTATACAAAATTTCAACCAATATGACAACCACTTGAAAGCTCGATTTATAGCTAATGGTGTCATATGTAGGTTGATTTTAATATATGAAGTAATAGATCGATATCTACAGGAAAAGGTATGGTATTTAATCTTGAATACGTTCAGGGAATTTGCATGAACAATGGAGGTATTTAATGTTTGCCCTTTTGTTGTCAGTTACGTTGTTCACAACAACACGTCCTCGACGTCTATAAGGATTCTCGTCACCTAACGCCTATGTGCAATCTGATCACCTGATATCTTGGTGAACATTGTTCCATTGTTTAATATAATCAGTGTACAATTATTGTACATTGTGGGATTGCAATCGCTCTTAAACTGAGCCCACGACCTAACATTACCAGCTTATTCTTACATAAGCCTGCACTAGAACAAATAGGTTCACGTAATATTCATCCTAGATGACTGTCAAAAATGCCACCGTAACAAAATATGGTGAGTATCCAAATCATTATAACTTTAAAAGCCTTTTTACAACAAATCCTTAAGACAAATTTTCGTATGGAATATGACAATGTTTATCCAAAAACATTTTTCCAAAAATATTTTTCTAAAGATATTATAACTGTTCTTAATATCATATTTAAAAAACGAACTTAAAACTCCTGGCACAAAGTAACAATGCCGCCGCGATCGAACCAGTATTGACCCTCTAGGAATGGCTGAACTACAGACCACACGAACCGTGTACCTATTTCCTAGTGGAATGACTGGAGCTGATAGGCTGTCGGACCCTCTCCGTCTAATGGGTGCTGCTCATGCATGGTTGTTTACATCTTTGGGCAGGCTTAGTGACATCTCTAAACAGTCAAAGGGACTGTTTCTGTGACAATACCCACAGTCAACGTCTGTCTTCAGGATTTCTGGGAACCGGGGAGATGCAAAACTTTTTTTGATGTGTGTATATTAGCTGTTCTAGAACGTCAGTTACACTTTTTCTAATGTAATTCATGACACATTATCTTCCTTTCTCCCTAAAATGGTGGTTGATGAGATGAAGCATAACTAAAAAAATTGTAGAAATGTCAAATGACGAAAGTTCCATCTTTGGACCAACAGTAACAAGGAGGTCCATGATCGAAATGTCTTTACGTATTTTTAAAGACGAGCGGGCAATATAGTGACATTTAATGTGAAAATTCCGCAGTCTTTTTTTAGGCGTCAGGTGTACCCTATGTTCTACAACTACATGGATACTCTGAAAATCACATTTAAGAGCCTGGCAGAGGGTTCATCGAACCACCTTCACAATTCTCTATTATTCCAATCTCGTATACCAGCGGGAAGAATGAACGCCTATATCTTTCCGTAAGAGCTCTGATTTCCCTTATTTTATCCTTGTGATCGTTCCTCCCTATGTAAGTCGGTGTCAACAAAATATTTTCGCATTCGGAGGAGAAAGTTGGTGATTGGAATTTCGTGAGAAGATTCCGTCGCAACGAAAAACGCCTCTCTTTTAATGACGTCCATCCCAAATCCTGTATCATTTCTGGGACACTCTCTCCCATATTTCGCGATAATACAAAACGTGCTGCCTTTCTTTGAACTTTTTCGGTGTACTCAGTCAGTCCTATCTGGTAAGGATCCCACAATGCGCAATAGTATTCTAAAAGAGGACGGACAAGCGTAGTGTAGGCAGTCTCCTTAGTGGGTCTGTTACATTTTCTAAGTGTCCTGCCAATAAAACTCAGTCTTTGATTAGCCTTGCCCACAACATTTCCTATGTGTTCCTTCCAATTTAAATTGTTCGTAAATGTATACCTAGTATTTAGTTCAATTTACGGCTTTTAGATTAGACTGATTCTCGTGTAACCGAAGTTTAACGCGTTCCTTTTAGCACTCATGTGGATGACCTCACACTTTTCGTTATTTAAGGTCAACTGCCACTTTTCGCACCATTCCGATATGTCTTCTAAATCGTTTTGCAGTTTATTTTGATCTTCTGATGACTTTACTAGTCGATAAACGACAGCGTCATCTCCAAACAACCGAAGACGGCTGCTCAGATTGTCTCCCTAATCGTTTATATATATAAGAAACAGCAAAGGGCCTGTAACACTACCTTGGGGAACGCCAGAAATCACTTTTGTCAATTACAACGAACTGTGACCTCTCTGATAGGAAATCACAGATCCAGTCACATAACTGAGACTATGTTCCTTAAGCAAGCAATGTCACTACGAGCCGCTTGTGTGGTACAGTTTCAAAAGCCTTCCGGAAATCCTGAAATACGGAATCGATCTAAAATCCCTTGTCAATAGCACTCAGCACTTCATGTGAGTAAAGAGCTAGTTGTGTTTCACAAGAACTATGTTTTCTAAACCCATGTTGACTGTGTGGCAATAGACCGTTTTCTCCGAAGTAATTCATTACGTTAGAACATGATACATGTTCTAAAATCCTGCTGCATATCGACGTTAACGATATGAGCCTGTAATTTAGTGGATTACTCCTACTACCTTTCTTTAATATTGGTGTGACCTGTACAACTTTCCAGTCTTTGGGTACGGATCTTTCGTCGAGCAAACGGTTGTATACGATTGTTAGGTATGGAGCTAATGCATCAGCATACTCCGAAAGGAACCTAATTGGTATACAGTCTGGACGAGAAGACTTGCTTTTATTAAGTGATTTACGTTGCTTCGCTACTCCGAGTATATTTACTTCTACTTTACTCATGTTGGCAGCTGTTCTCGATTCAAATTCTGGAATATGTTGTAAGCTACACCAGCAGCGTCAGTAAGTGAGTCACTTGTATTTTGTATTATTATAGAACAGTAACACACACAACTTATATATGAAAATAACATTGTGATATTTTAATTAGATTGAAATCCATATGATCCCATTGTGCCCATCGATCGTCGAAGGTAGACAAGGAGAAAAGGACAACAATCAATTTCTAAATATGACTTCTGTTTACAGCAGATACAGATTTCAACTATCACATCGTCATATACAGTGCTAAGAATTACAAAACAGGAGAATCAGGTCTAAATATAACGAGTTAAGAACGAATCGTAAGTGAAAACATAAGCACCACAGTGCTACATACCATGCAACAACAGGCGACCTTAGTCCAAAATATCATGTAATAAGCCATTGCTTGCATGGTTGAATTGGGATAAAATATGGCATCAGAGATGTGTAGTGCTTTTTATTGACGAGACAGTAAATACTTAAATAATAGTGAAGCTACACAATTTTTTAAAAAAATTTAAAACGGTACCGAACAATAAAGCTACAAATAATGAATAAACTGTAAAAAGTGTTTGTGGGGCCGTATGTGTAGCACACTTAATACAGTGAACGTGTGGCGCTCAAACGGAGGGATGCGGCAGAAAAATCAAATTTAGCCGCTCATCTGATCCAGATGGACTTGCAATTTCATCTTGTTTGTCACATGTTAAGTAGTTGCATCCTGCGAAGGGGAATGCTTTATGGATCTAGTGTAGGAGATTAAGATTTTTCGTCATTAGAGGTCATTTGACGTCCACCAGCTCAAAGAGAAAATCATGGTGAAAAATAGCCATTTCTGGGAATTTTTTCTGGAACATCTAGCAAAAAGAAGGATTTATCTAGTCCCAATTAAGTAAAAGTCCATTTTTTTTCTTTATTGTGATTTCATTCCCCTGCCCCATATGGGCATAAAAGTCCATTTTTTTTCTTTATTGTATTTCAATTCCCCATCGGGGCGGGCTGGCAGCAGCATATGCGCTGCTCTTCAGCCGAAAGACATGGAACAAAACAATAGAAGACATTTAAAAACAGCAAAGGAGAGAATAAGGTGAACATAGATATAAAAAACGTGAACATCATGGAAGGCAATAGACAAAAAACGGGGTGACTGTAAAATGGAGATAAAAAAAGCCACACACTGCGACGAGTAAAATAACACAAGGCACAGTATGACTGGAGCATAAAGGTATCGACGGATGGCGTAGCACATAACGTAACACTGACGGCGAACCTCAAGGCAGTACACAATTAAAATCACACCTCTTGACGCACAGGAGAAACAGCACTAAGCACAACACTGATGTGGCACACTGATGATGATCAAAACAGAGGATCTGCCAGGCGCTAGGAGATGAGGGAGACCTGAAGAAGGGAGGGTGGGGAAGAGGTGGGGGAGATGAGTGGGGGGCGCGCTGAAGACGGCCAGGTGGGGATGGATGTGGGAAGGAAAGAGGCAAGTATGGGGTGCAGGGTCTCAGGGGAGGGGGGGATGGACGAAAATCCGCTCTGGGAGAAGGAGGGAAGAGGAAAAAGGGGGCCCTGGGGAAGGGGGGGGGGAACAAGGCCAGGTTACAGTTGGAAGGAAGGGTAGATGACACGGCGAAGTTCGTCATCCGGGAGGGGGAGGCGTTGGAAATTGCCCTGATGAAGGAGATGGAGGGTGTGGAGGTGGAGAGAGGCGCGGCAATGGGCGGGGGGTGGAGAGGAAGGAGGAAACCAGAGGGGAGGGGGATCAAGCCTGCGAACAATGTAAAGGATGTAGAGATGTTGGAGGAACAGGAGGAGGCGGGGGAAGGGGATCAGTTCATACAGGAGCCGTGTCGGGGAAGGAAGGCGGATACGGAAGGCAAGGCGGAGCGCATGGCGTTCAAGGATTTGGAGGGCCTTGTAAAAGCGGGTGGGGGCGGAGATCCACGCAACGCTGGCATAACAGAGGATAGGAAGGATGAGGGATTTGTAGGTGTGGAGGATGGTAGAAGGATGCAATCCCCATGTCCGGCCAGACAGGAGTTTCAAAAGGCGGAGGCGGGAATGGGCTTTCTGCTGGATGGTCTGGAGATGAGGGATCCAGGTGAGGTGTCGGTCGAGGGTGAGGCCAAGGTATTTCAGGGTGGTGGTGAGATGAATAGGACGACCATAAAGGGTGAGGTAGAAATCATGGAGGCGAAAGGAGCGAGTGGTGCGGCCTATGATGATTGCCTGGGTTTTGGAGGGGTTGAGACGGAGGAACCACTGGTTACACCAAGTGGTGAACTGGTTAAGTTGGGTTTGGAGGGTACGTTGAGACCATTGAAGGGTAGGATAGAGAGCCAGGAAGGCAGTGTCATCAGCATACTGGAGAAGGTGGACTGGTGGGGGTGGCTTGGGCATATCAGTTGTATACAAGAGATAAAGGAGAGGGGAGAGGACAGAACCCTGGGGGACGCCAGCCGTGGGATAAAAGATACGGGAGTTGGTGTTGTGGAGGGTGACATAGGAAGGACGGTGCGAGAGGAAGAAAGCGACCAGACAGACAAAATTGATAGGCAGGGCGTAGGTTTGGAGTTTAAAGAAGAAACCGGGATGCCATACACGGTCATAGGCATTTTGGAGATCAAGGGAAACAAAAATGGCAGAGCGACGGGAGTTGAGCTGGAGGGACAGAAGGTGAACAAGGTTGAGGAGTTGGTCTTCAGCAGAGAAGGAGGGTCAGAAGCCACACTGGGTAAGGGGGAGGAGGTGGTGTTGAGCAAGGTGCTGATGGATACGGTGGGAGAGGATGGATTCAAAGACCTTACTGAAGATGGGGGTGAGGCAGATGGGATGATAGGAAGAGGCAGCAGAAGGGGGTTTGTTGGGTTTGAGGAATAAGAGGACGCGGGAGGTCTTCCACAGGTCAGGGTAGAAGCCAGTAGAGATGGGCGAGGACAGTCAGGAAGGAAAAGGGGCTTTCTCGAAGGTGACGGTAGGTGACACAGTCGTGACCAGGGGCCATGTTGCGTTTGGACTGGAGGATAAGTTTAATGTCTTGTGCTGTGATGGGAGTGTTGACGTCGGAGGGGGGCAACGGCCCCAAGTACTGGAGACTAGGAGCAAGTGGAGCGACTGAGGTATCGGCACGTTCCATGACGGTGGTGAAAAGAGAATAATCAAAGTTGGGATCATCGGGGATGGAGAAGACCTCGGAAAGGTGGGAAGCGAAGTGGTTGGCCTTACTGAGGTTGTCAGGAAGGGGGCGATCGTTATGGAGAAGGGGGTAGTGGGGAGCGGAAAGGGAACCAGTAAGACGATGGAAGGCGGACCAGTACTTGGAGGAGTTGATAGGGAGGGTGGCGTTGAGTCGTGTGCAGGTCTGGCGCCAGTCTCGGCCTTTCGTTGCTGTAATAAGGTTCCGTATGTGTCGCTGTATTTGCCGGTGGCATTGGAGTGTATCCCTGTCACGAGTGCGCAGGAAGGAGCGAAAGAGGCGGCGGGATTCACGGAGGAGGAGGACAGCCCATGGAGGGAGAGTGAGACTGTGTGGGTGGATGGTTTTAGTAGGAACGTGGGCCTCCACGGCGTCAGTAATTACCTTGTGAAGGAAGGACGAGGCGTGGATGATGTCGTCAGGATGGCGATAGGTAAGAGGGTGGCTTTCGACCTGGGTGGAGATGGAGTCCCAGTAGGCATCCCAGTTGGCACGGCGATAGTCATGGACGACCTTGGGAGGGGGTGCAGGGTGCGGAGCTGGATGGGGGCAGTGAGCAGACGTTATGGTGAGAAGGACAGGGAGGTGATCGCTACCTGTGGGGTCAAGGACGGCGACAGCGATACGCCCAAGGAGGTTGGCGGAGGCAATGACAACATCAGGGGTGGTGTCACTTTCGGGTCGGGTGTGCTGGGGAAGGGGAACAAGGTCACCTTGGATTGTGGAGAGGAACTGATGCCACCGCCGAAGGGCAGCAGGAGTGCGGCTATGGATGTTGAGGTCGGCGGCAATCACATAGGTGGAGAAGGTGTGGTCAATGTGTGAGATGAAGTCGTAAGGAAGAGGAGCAGTGGCGGACATAGATGGTAGCACAGGTAATGGTGAGGGAGGGGAAGAAGACACTAAGGATAAGGTGTTCAGTGGGGTCATTGAGGAGAGGTTGTGGCCAGACGGGGATATGCTTAAGGTGGCCAATCGCGACTCCACCCTGCGCACGAGGACCAGGAGCGTCGGTGCGGTGGAGGATATAGGGGGAGGTGCGGATAGAATGGTGGGGCTGGAGAAAGGTTTCGTTCAAGAGGAAGGTGTCGACCTGGTGGTGGGAGAGGGTGTGCATGAGGAGGTATTTGTTGGAGCGGAAGGAGCGAATGTTCTGGAAGAGGATGCGAGACTCGTGCCGCGCCATGACGGGAAGGAGGGGGGGGGAGGGAAGGAAAGAGACTTAAACTAGGGTGTCGAGGCGGGTGAAGGTGAAGTGGGCTGAAAAGGGTGAATGTTTTGGAGTACAACGGTAATGAACTGGATGATGTCCTCGGCTGTGGGGGGTGGACGGAGGGAATTGTTGGGATGGACAGGGGGATCGACGGGACGAACTGGGACTAAGTTCAGGGGTGGCTGGAGGGGGTTTAGCTTTACACTTGTGGGAGTATGTGGGGTGGGGGCCATTACAGGTATTACAGGAAGGAGGAGCAGCGAGATTGGGGCAGTTCTTAAGAAAGTGGGAGGCCTTGCAATGGGGACAGGTGGGGGGGTTTTTGCAGTTGGGAGTCAGGTGGTCAGTGTACATCAGGCACCGCTGGCAACGGTAGGATTGGGGAGGGGATTTGGAGGATTCAGCAGGGTGGCGACAGTGGTATATCAGGGCACCCTGAGTGAGGAGATGGTCTATGGATGGGGCAGACTCAGAGAATACCCGCATGAAGTAGGTGGGACCAGAGGCATTGTGGATACAGCGGGCAGAGCGTATTTCCAAGTCTGGGTGGGAGTTCAGTTCTACCAACACTTCATCCTCTGTGATCACCGGGCTGAGCTTGGTGATCACAGCAGTGTAGGTGGGGGGGGGGGGCGACGGGGAGGCTGGGGCTGACAAGGAGTGGAAGCAGAAAGGAAGGGTGTCAGAGAGGCGTGGGGGCCGAACATAACTCGTGGGAGTTTTCGCAGGAGGTCTGTGTGAAAGGATGGGGACGGGGACTTGATAAGGACTGAGTCCCTGCAGGGAATGAGTTGGGAGCACCAGGTAAGTACTTTCGTATTTCCTTGGTGAGGGTACGAGCGTCGAGGAACTTAGAATCGGGAGTTGACAGGACAAAGGTGTGGAGGGTGGGGGCCAAGGTATGGGTGGCAGGAGGAGGGGTGGTGACCATGGTGACGGCAGGGGGAGGGGGGTTGGTGTTGATTTTTTGTGGGAAGTGGCGGGAGCAGAGTCGGTAAGGACGCGCTTTTGGGGTTTTTTGGAGACTGGAGGCTGGGAGGAGGGGAGAGGGATGGGGAGGAGAGGGAGGTGGTGGGTGGCAGATCCCTGTGGCAAAGTGGAGGCACCGGCAGAAGCAGCTGGTTCAGTGGTGGCAATGGTGGCTCGGCGCGACGTGATGCGTGCGGGAGATGCAGATGACGAAGCGACGGGGTTGGTGAGAGAGGGGAAGCCAAACACCTGAGGGGCGGCAGCAGAGGCGGCAACAGCGGCGTACGTGAGGGCGGGGGTAGTAGTGGGAGCTGGTGAGGGTGTGGAGGCTGGAGGAAGGGTGTAGAGGTGTGGATATTCGGCAGGGGAGGAGATAGGGGGATGGGTGAGTGGGGGAAGGGAAGGGGAGGTGTAAGGAGGGAGGCCAGGGGCAGCACTCCAGGAAGTGACTGTGGGAGAGGGGGAGGTGTAGATGACGGTGGAGGTGGGAGTACTCATTGCAGACGAACGGCGACGGACAGACGGACGTGCAGCTGCAGGCGGCGGCGGCGGCGGCGGCAGCAGCGGTAACGACGACGGCGATGGACAGCGAGCAGGCAGGCGGACGGACGGACGGACGGACGGACGAACAGCGACAGCAGCAAGCGGCGGGCGGGCAGACAGACAGACAGACAGACAAACACACACACACACACACACACACACACACACACACACACACACACAGTCTTCGAAGACGGAGATTCCACCCTGAGAGTAGGCCAGGCTTTGCAATCTGGCGCTTTCGGAGGAGGGGATCCAGCCCTCTAGATCACGATAAAAGTCCATACCAAGGTCGCTTATTTATTTGCCCGATTAACAGGTCAACATTCGAGTACAGATTTGCTAATTACCTTGTTACCGTTTCCGTCTTCTTAAGGATTACTATATCTCACTACAAAATACGTTTAACATTAATTGAAATTGTCACAATGTTGATTTACAGTCCATAACAAAACCTGTTCCATTATTTAATGTATTACTGGCGTTTCCGTTATCGCCACAATATGCCGCATATCGGAAATATATATCGTGTCCATGAGTTGTTTCGCTTTTCAGGCCAGCACATTATACGTTCCCTGGATGCTTTTTTATTATTTTCTATTCTACTTTTATATTTTTATTTGCTTCTGGGGACTTAATTTCAAACAATTACATTAAGTGTGGTTATCCCATTCCATAGCTGGTTTCATCTCTTAGGCTACATCGGGCCAGGAATTGTGCATGTTTGAATATAAACACATCCTCATTTAATCCCAGTTTTTCCCGTATCTCTGGTAGAATCCTTTATTTTACTTTTTTGTTCATTTTTTATGTGCTACTGGCTAGCTGCATACCTTTCGACGCTGTAACGCTGTTTTATTCAATATTTTTACACCGTAAGCCAAAGACTGTGCTAATATATATATATATATATATATATATATATATATATATATATATATATATATATATATGTGTGTGTGTGTGTGTGTGTGTGTCCAGAGACCATGTTTGATCGTACTATTTTCATTCCTTTATGTTTTTATTATTTTCTTATTATATTTTGAGAGTGTACTTTTCGTTGTTGTATTGAACTGAAAATGGATTTTCTTCCATTAATTCTTAATGCAAAAATACATTACATGCTACCCCATACTTCATTTATTGAGTGTGCTATACTTATGGCTCTACATTACTTTTTTATGGTATAACCATTAGTTGTGGTTTTATTGTTCAGTACATTTTTTAAAAAATTGTTATATTGCTTCACTGTTATTTAAACATTCACTCGTACTTCAGTAGATGGCTGCAAATATCTCTTACAAATTTTATTCCTCTTCAACCACGTAAGCAACGGTTTCAATTCGTTTTACACTCCTGTATGTTATACATTAACCAATACTGTTATCAATGTGGCACTTTGGACAAATGTCACCTGCCATCATATGGTATGTTGCTATATGGTGCCTATGTTTGTACTTCTGAATCGTCATTAACTATTTCACATCCGTTCCTGATTGTCCTTTTTGGTAATTTTTAGCAATAAAAGTGACTATGTAATAACTGAAATCTAGATCTGCTGCAGTAAAATGACGTATTTTTTCAATCGATTTCTGATCTTTTCTTCCTTGTCTATTGTCATATTTAATTTGTGGGTCTATTGTGCCTTGCATTAAATGGAGTAAAGATATCGAATTTAAATTATTATGAAGTGGGGTACAGAGAACAAGATGACCGACTCTTGGGTAAATGACGACTGGTTGTTTAGTTTAAGTGGCTGGGCTGCTAAGTGTGAGATGGCTGAAACTCATTTGGCCAGGGTGAGTGACAGCCGTAGACGTATACGTAGCAAACCCAAGCCAGACAGCTGGCAAATGTTATACTTTCCCCCGCACCCCCGCATTGTGACTGAATCAACAGACTGTCCTGGTCAGAACACCTTATATGGAAATCTCTGATAGTTCTTCTTCCTCAATCACTTCCGGATTGGCTATTAGTACACGTAATGATAGCTTCACCTCCAATGACACAAAATTATCCAGGCTGACGGGCGGTGCAGGCTAATGTCAATCTTTTGCACATTTTTGTGGCAAGCTACGGCACACAGCATTGTGTTTTGTCCAGTTCCACGTAGTCTGCAAAGTTTCAACTAATAACGTGTTAACTGACAAATCCGTTCCTATATCCACCCAGACCAGCTTCCTAATATATTTCGGTATTTTATCCCACAAGTCGAGTCTATGAGCTCATGCATGACTTCCATGACATCTCGGATATTACGATTTTTTTCGACAGTAAAACCTGAAGAAAATGATGTCACAAAAGATCAATATACGCTCTTCCATGTCGAATTTGGCGTGATATTTACTCAAGAAATCCAGTAAAATTATGATACTGTAGCTGCCGTCAAGTGGAAGTCTTTCTCGCCCTCTCAGAAATGCATCCAAGTCCAACTGCTGTACACAGCACTACATCAACCTCTAACTGTTGGTTTGATGCTGCCCACCATGAATTTCCCTCCTGCCCCTAGCTCTTCATCTCAGTTATTTGCTCTCTCGAGTACCATGGAAGTTATTGCCTTGATACACATGTCCTATCATCCTGTCCCTTCATCTTGTAACTGTTTTCCATATGTTTTTTTTATTTCTCCGATTATGCGACGAACCTCCTCATTCCTTATCGTCAGTGTTCCTGATTTTCGACGGTCTTCTGTAGCACCATATTTCAAATGCTTCGATTCTCTTCTGTTTCGGTTTTCCCACGGTCCATGATTCACTACCATACAATGCCGTGCTCCAAACGCTCATACTCAGAAATTTCTTCCTCAAATTATGACATATGTTTGACACCAGTAGACTTCTATTGGCCAGGAATGCCCTCTTTCCCCATGCTGGTCTGCTTTTTACGTGCTCCTTTTTTCGTCCATTATGGGTTACTTTTCTTCCAAGGCAGCAGAATTCGTGTACTTTGTAATTTTTACTACTTCTCATTTCTTTTGTCTTTTTTATGGTTTACTCTCAAACCATATCCTGTACTCATTAGACTGTCAATTCCTTTCAAGAGATCCTGTAATACTTCTTCACTTTCAATCAGGATGAGAATGCCATCAACGAATCTTAACATTGATATTCATTCACCCTGAAGTCCGCCCCCGGTAGCTGAGTGGAGCCGGCACGGTAGCTCCGCGTGTTCGGTCAGAAGGTTTAGCTACCATCTGTAACAAAAAATTGAGTGAACGGATCAACGGACAACCTGAACGGGTGTCATCGGACGTCCGACATGAATAAATTCAGCGAACAATATAGAACAAAATAAGATCAACCAAAAAAGTGGTAAGCTCGACAGAATGTCAATTCTAAGGGCGCGGGTTCGATTCCCAGCTGGGTCGGAGACTTTCTCCGCTCAGGGACTGGGTGTTGTGTCTTAATCTTCATCATTTCATCCCCATCGACGCGCAAGTCGCCGAAGTGGCGTCAAATCGAAAGACTTGCACCGGTGAACGGTCTACCCGACGGGAGGCCCTAGTCACACAACATTTACATTTTATTTATTCACCCTGTATTTTAATTGCGCTCTTAAACTCGTATTTTCCCGTAGCTTACTCACGTTTTTCTCAGAATTTCGAATATCTTGCACTATTTTACGTTATAAGTCTCTTTTTACGGGTCAACAAATCCTACAAGTGCTATATCGGAACTTGCTCTCCGACGCTCTGAGCTTTCCTAAAGCCAAACTGATTCTCAGCTGAAAGACACTCAATTTTCTTTTCCATTCTTGTAGAGATTATTCTTGGCAGTAGTTTGGATGCATGAGCCGTAAAGCTGATTGTGGGATAGTTTTCACACTTATCTTCGCTTGCTATCTTCGAAATTGCAGGTGTAATACTTTTTCGGAAGACCAAATTTAATAGTCGTTTGGTTACCATTTCCCTCATTTATTTCAGATATTCCGGTAGAATGATGTCTCTTACTTCTGTCTCGTTTGATTTCAGATCTTCCAGATCTCTTTCAAATTTTAACTCTAATATACATCCCCCATGTCTTCCTTATAGACTCTAGTTTCCTCTTCTATCATCAGGCAAGTCCTCCCCTTCATGGAGACCTTCAATGTACTCCTCTTCTACCCACCCCTTCATTTGATTTCAAAGAAGATTATTTCGTCTTTTCACTGTGCCGAGTCCATCTTTTCTTTTCCGATTTCTTCACATTTTCCCAACATCGTAACGTCTTTTCCCCTTTACTTCCCTGTACTTGCTATTTACTTCATTCGGAAAATATTTATATTGTTGTATTCCTGTTTTTCCATATCTGTACTTACTTCTTTCGTAGACCAATTGAAGTGTATCTCCTTCTGCCCAAAATTTCTTTCGAGTTATCTTCCCTGTACCTATATTTGACTGCCCTTGTCAGAGATGTCCACTCCTCTTCAGCCGCGCTACTTCTTCTCGTTGCAGAAGCCATGGTTTCCCTTTGTTGCTACAAACGTCGAACCATCACTGCAGTGTCCACCAGTAGTTCTGGCACCCTTTGCAGAGAGTGTGGGTGGACTGTAGAGAGTGTGGGTGTGCTCTGGTGGAAGACGGTGATTCAGGATGAGTCAGAATCCAGTCGAAGGTATCAAAACTCCTTTATAGATTTGTCACAAGCTCAGACTCACATCTGGCGGCGGCTGGATGGTGGTCCACGACCCGGAGACCCCACAGTAACAAGGTATTGCGGTTGGACACCGGCAGCTCCTAGGGTCAGCTAGCATGGGCGGTGGTCGAATTGTGTCGTGTCTGAGGCGGCAGGTTCACGTGACCCTCTGGGGACGAGGTGGCCAAGAGCCACGCGGCCTTGGAGAGTGATGGGCGTAGACGTCCAGGCAGCGAACTCAGGACTGGTGCCTGGCAGGAGGCGACTGGCTCTGACGAGTATCAAAATGGGTCTGTGGTTAGGAGGACCTCAGTTCGTTCCTAGGTCCATAACGTGGCAGCCAGAAACCCTAGCAAGAGTTGCAATGAGGATGACGGTAGACTGGTGCTGACCTCACAGCGGCCAACACTATTATATAACGTAGCATAATAGTCCGAATCTTTTTTCCTGGCAGTGAAGTGAGCGATCTTAGAGTGTGTTTTGCCATTAAGCTGGAGGAGAGGGCATTTCTTTCCTCATACACATCTATCTGGGGTAATGAGCTGAGCTAACATTCGGTTGATTCTTTACGCACACTCCCAATGAATCCAAAGAAATAGTATTAAACTTTATCCCATGTTTTTCGTACTCCATGTACAGCCTTACGCTGATATAACAATTATACTGCAGAAGTCTCACAAGGAAACCGTAGAGTGTGAGATCGCTAAAGGCCAATGATGTTTACGGCATTCGACACCCACATACTGTCTACCATGCAACCACAATACTGGCTGTTAATGGCAACAGGGGCGGACTGGTAATATCCGAGGGTGAGCACAACATTGGGCTACAGAGTGCAGTATAACTGCTTAGTCGACGAGTGACTCACAACGGTGTTACAGTGCTAGTGGTGGTGATACAAAGCAGAACAATGGCAACGATAAACAACTCAAACATTGCATTGTATCAACAACAACAGTTGCCGAATTTGTCATTTCGTCGGAAAGGAAACCCAAAGCATTTCTCAGACTGCAAAAGAAGTGACAGATGAAACATTAGCAATTCTGCAAGATGAGTCAGTGGACTGTGTGGTGTCATATATGCTCGACTGTGCGAACAATGTACATGAGGAGTACAATGATAACGATACGTACTTAACAAGTGAAAGTGATATCCAAACAAGTGTCGGGTCATATAGTTCATCATCCTTCTCGGACAGGCAGCCACAAACCCCGCCTCCAGCGAAACGTAGTAAAGGAAGTCGTTGTCCAAGGTTCGGATACTAAACATAATTACGTACATGGAAGGTCATCCGCGGCATAGTAAAGAAACAATTATGAACAGATCTTGAATAAATCCCCAGCAATGTCACCGTGAAGTGCATAAGAGGCTCTACAGATATTCCAGAGGACAAAGCGCACTTGTTGCAGGAAATTGGTGTTTGCACGTTTCAAGGATGCTCGATGCAATTTACAGGATGTGCATTATAGTAACCTATTCCTTTATGCACATCATACTGCGCGCGACAGAGATTACAGTGATTTCAAGAGAAGCAGTGGAAGACTGCATAACTTCATACAACCTTACAGATTTGGAAAGTGTAAGGTAACGAAATTTCAAGCAAAGCATCAACTAGACGAAGCACAGCAAACTGCTGAATCGTCCCGAAAATTTGTAGACAAGCAACAAACTTATCCCATCGTTCAGTAAGAAATTTTTGTCAACTCTGATCAATCGGGATTTGAAAAGGAAGTACATATGAAAGGAACCCAGGAAATTAGAAGTACCAAGAGATTTGTATCAAGATCAACTAACATCAATGCCGTAACGCATTCGTATACATTTATGCCGACTGTTAATCTGGACGGTAAATTGGTTGGAAACTTATTTATTGTGCTGCGAGAAGTTGGAGGTGCTCTGCCCCCTACGATTGTTTCTCATACGCGTGATCTTGCAAGAGTAATAGGGAATATTTACGTCGCAGCCAGCAACAGTGGGAAAATGGGCGTAAGAGAACTACAACTACGATATGAGCACTGTCTTTGGTCAATAGCTGGTAAAAAATAACTTGGTCTTGCTTGATTTCTAACAAATGGTTCAAATGGCTCTGAGCACTATGGGACTCAACTGCTGAGGTCATTAGTCCCCTAGAACTTAGAACTAGTTAAACCTAACTAACCTAAGGACATCACACACATCCATGCCCGAGGCAGGATTCGAACCTGCGACCGGAGCGGTCTCGCGGTTCCAGACTGCAGCGCCAGAACCGCGCGGCCACTTCGGCCGGCGCTTGATTTCTGGTCTGGGTATGTAAGTCATACTCCTTAGAGCAAACTATCTCGCCTGGAAAGTGTGTGACATTACATTTCAAACCATCTGAAACCACTGGACAAATTAAGGCTGTGGATGTTTATTTTTTGCTACCATATAAAACATATTATCATACTATTTGCAGCTATGTCTTAAAGCATAGCCAGTTTCACGATAATCTCCACGATGGACAGTTTCGCTCCAATTCTCATCACCCTGTTACACCAGTATAATTTTATATGCTTTTTTTAAGAGTGGATAGGTAACTGAACGTCCTGCAGCACGTTTGTTTCTGAAAACAGGTTGCTTTTATTCAGGACTCTATTACATTGTATTATTAACCACTCTTTGGACTGAAAACTATTTTTCTACATCATTTTCGTTCAATGCGATGGCCTTCAGCCATCTTAGTGGGAGAACCAGTGTGCACGCATGGTACAACTCCACTGGACGACTTCGGAGGCTACGTCTCGCTGCATCAGTAACCTCCCCATTACGTACCGTTTCCTGTGGAGTGCATCCTCCATAGGGCCAAACAGATAGAAGTCGGAAGGTGCAGGATCCTGGTTGTAAGGTACATGAGGAGGAACAGTCCAGTGAAGTTCAGTGAGCTTCTCCTTAGTGCACAGACTTGTGTGAGGTCTCGCGTTGTCATGGAGAATGAGAAGTTAGGTGGAATTTTTGTGGCGACAGTCACCTCGAATGAGAGTGTCCGCACTTTCCAACGCTGCAGCAGTCACAGCTGTGCGCATAATAACGTCGTGTGACCAGGGCCTCCCGTCGGGTAGACCGTTGGCCTGGTGCAAGTCTTTCGACTTGACGCCACTTTGGCGACTTGTTCGTCGATGGGGATGATATGGTGATGATTAGGACAACACGACACCCAGTCCCTGAGTGGAGAAAATCTCCGACCCAGCCGGGAATCGAACCCAGGCCCCTTAGGGTTGACATTCCGTCACGCTGCCCACTCAGCTACCGGGGGCGGACACAGCTGTGTGCGGCCGGCCGGGACGCAGGAGATCGGACAAGTTTGCGAGACCTTGTTGCGATTATGACAATACAGACTTGATAGGTATTTACCTCTTGGCCTACAGGCAATCAAGCACAATTAATTAAAATATAAACTTTGTTTTCCAAGTGTCTCAAGGTTCGAAAACGCCTACACCTAAACTTAAAATTAGATGTTATTAATGACAATTTCTGTTATCTTTATTTTTTTTTCTTATCCGATGATAGAGCCTCATGTTCATTTCCCTATCTATATGGTCGCTTTCTTTACCATATACATCTGAAAAGACACAACTCTTGCAATCCCTCTCTGACACAAAAAGCCTCGCAACACCAAGAGGAAGTCGTGCGACACAAATGAAAGTTGGTAGGCGTGCTTCTACTGTTCAAATTTCGCACCATTCGCATAAGAGGATGCACATCATGTACCGGTCGTGAGCATTAGTTATCTAGTTATTGGACGTGGTGAGTTGATGTTAGTCAAGAATGCCCTTAAGGGGACAAAGACACCATCATCAACACCTCACTAAGTTTGATCGAGGTCTTGTCATAGGGCTACGAGAAGCTGAAAATCCTTCTTGGACATTGCAGAAAGACAGGGCAGGACTGCAGCCACTATCCATGATTGCTGGCAGCGGTGGTTAAGAAAATCTTCACTCTCAAGAAGAGCAGGCTGTGGACAGCCACGTGGCATTACCTAGAAGGAAAACGATTTTGTTTAGCATATGGCTAGGGCCCACTGTATAGCATATTCAACAGCAATTTGAGCAGCAGTTGGCACCACAGTGACACAACGAACTGTTACAAATCGCTTACTTCAAGGACAGCTCCGAGCCAGGTGCCCTGCAGGGTGAGCTCCACTGACCCCAAAATACCGCCATTTGCGACTTCTGCTGTGTCAAGCGAGAGCTCACTGGAGGGCAGGGTGGACGTCCTTTGTGTTTTCTAAAGAAGGCTTGTTCTGACTGTGCCAGAGATGGCAGAGTGTTGGCTAGAAGGAGGCCAGTTTAGGGCCTATAACCAGTTCGTCTGCTTGCTAGACAACACTGGAACTACACCTGGTCTGGGGTGGGATTTCGTATGACAGCAGGACACTCTCGCGGTTATCCCTCATACTCTCATTGCAAATTTGTACGTCAATCAGGTGATTCAACCTGCTGTGCTGCCATTCATGAACAGCATTCCAGAGAATGTTTTCCAACTGAATAACTCTCGCCCAGATACCGCTGTTGTAGTCTGACGTGCTCTACAGAGAGTCTGCCTGTTGCCTTGGACTGTTCGATCTGTAGATTCGTCTCCAATCGAGAACACACGGGACATCATCGGATAACAACATCAGCGTCATCCACAACCAGCATTAACCGACCAAGTGCAAAATGCATGGAATTCCATCTCACAAACTGACGTGTGGCACAGGTACAACACAACGTATGCACGTTTCATGCTGGCATTCAACGTTCTGACGGTACAACGGTTATTAGGGCACCAGGACTTCACTTTTGCAATGGCTTATTTAGCGTTTTCATTAACCAGTGATTTTGCAATTATAACCATTTAAATATGTTACGTAGATAAATGTACTACCGAAATTTCATTACCTTACATTAATTATTTCTTAATACTGCAATTTTTTTCGTAGTGTATATTTAAGTGCTGTATGTAGTGATTCCAACTACCACCCAAATCCTGAATTTCTGCTGGTTAGGAATTTGAAATCGAGGAGTGTTTTCATGGAGCACTAAATGTCATCTTTCCACCACGAATTCCTGTGCCAATCTTTGCAGGATGTTTTCCAATCTCTGCCTTCCCCTACAGTTTTTACCCTTTCAGAGTAGCAACGCAAAATAAGAGCAAAATGTCGGACGCCTCGAAACCACGTGCACACAAGCAAGTTTTCTTGTTTTCAACACAGGCAGGCAATTTCAGCTCAGAGATTCGCCTGTGGGCGAGAGCGTCTGAAACGTTTCGTAACTCGTCACGCGAACCTATCATTTCTAAACAAAAGACAGCGACGACACTAAACGAAGTCACTTGGTATTACCGATGTCGTCATGCTGATTTTCATGTACAATTTTACCATAACAGCTGAGTGTCATTGTACCTCTTTCAGTTGTTTCGACTTGCCTCCTGTATGCAAGGGACATAAGCCATTCTCTCTGACATCATAGTACTCGAACGGTTTCTGTACAGCGAGAAATAATATCTTCTTACAATCCAATGTGAAGATAGAGTTTGCTAATCTGAAAACCAATTTAAGTGATACGTATGACATTTCTGATTTAAACTCTGATGTCTGTAAGTTGACATGTTGACCAGTTAAACTTATTACAAAAAAGAACAGTTCTGTACTAACAAGTTTCAATTTTTTTCACGCTGTCAGTCTTGGTACTGCTCCCAGATGAGGGCAACAAAATTCAAATCCCCTTCTGGTCATTAAGACTGGGGGTTCCCTAGGTCGCCCAATGTCAGGGTAGGAGTACGAGGGGAATGAACTTCTGACGTTTCGTTTGCTCTTCCTTCTGGAAATGATCCACTCTTTTGTCTGTAATGATTTCATCGTCAAGAGGCGTTAAGCTCTAATTTTATTCATTCAGAGGCATAAACCACCATGAGCGTTGCTTAGACCACTTCTTCCACAGAGAAAATATACATTTCCAAAGCCCTTCTCAGTAACTACAGTCTGATTCGATTTTCGCAGTGAAATGATGTATCTACTAATTTTGTCTTATATCGTTTTGAAGGGTCAATTTCGTATCAGAATGACGTCACGGGAATGTTTTTCTGTCACACAAGATATATGATACTACATACGCAGTAATCTTCTACTTTGTCATCTGAAATGCTTATTTAGTACTTGAAATTATTAAATTTCACACGAAGCCCGTTCTGATACAGTACATTGAAAATGCAGGCTTACAATTACCTACATGCACGGCGTTGATATGTTCCGATTTTCTTTGCTCAAAACAGCACTGAAAAAATGTTTTCGAACAAACACAAACAATAGAACTCTTCAAGGTGGTGGTGATTTTTTTTTACTAGTTATATTAAAACCATCTTAGGAATCCTTATTTAGAGCTGGCTAAAATAAGACCATTTCTTTTCTTGTACTATGTAGTAAAATGTCATACTCCCGAAATCATTGAGCAGTGTACGTTCTGCATATCGAGGAAATACCATGGACTCGAATTTGGACGGAGAAAGCTACATATTCCCGTCCATTTAGTCTCATTTTGGAACCTCATTGTTTCAGTAGATCATTTTCAGTGAACTGTGCGATTGTTAGTTCAACAAGGGCACTGCGGATTTCCATCACCGTTTCACCTGAGATAGTGAACAGTTTCTAATTGCCTTACACAGTACCTACTCTTCCGTCGTCCTTTTGAAGAATGTTGACCTTAAGCCTTCACCATACGTTTCTCTAGAGTATTCCATACTACTTTTTGTTTAAATTCGTAAGACTCGGCGGCAGTTCTAAAACACAGATATATTTATCTTACAAATACATAAAATCCGATAACCGCGTCAATAATGAAAAATTTCAAAGACATTAGCACGTTATTCTGAAATCTAAAACGGATACATGGCCTCTGAAGTCTTGAGAGTGATTTGAACGAAAACGGATGCCTTGCTGTTTTTAAACATTTTGTTTTGAAGCAATAGCTGCGAAACCAGAATACAAATGTGTTTAAATGTAGCAACGGACGCACAGAAGATGGAGCTGTCTCTCTAGTAGCCATAGGAAAGTTACTAAAAATGTTCATGATTATTATTGTGGAAGACAGTAAATAGCAATAGCATGGGGTAATTCACAATGAATGTACCTCAATTTCATGAACATGCTAAAACCTGTACAGACATTCTAGATTATAAATAATCGACGTGTACATTTATAATGATACTCCGCAAGTCACAATACGGAGTATGGTGGAGGTTATCCTATTAGTCGCTCCATTTACTGTTCCACTCACAAACAGAGCGAGGGAAAAACGAGTATCTATATGCATCCATAGGAGCTCTAATTTCTCGTATCTTCGTAGAGATTATTCGAAGCAGACATTAACGGCAAAATATTCGTTTTCCAAATGCCAGTTCTCTAAATTTACTCAATAGAGTTCCTCGAAAAGAACATCGCTTACACTCCAGGGATTCCCATTTGAGTTCCCGAAGCATCTCTGTAATACTAGCGTGTCGTTCGAATCTACCGCTACCGAATGTGGCAGCCCGCCTCTGAATTGCTTCGATGTCCTACTGTAATCCGACTTTGTTTGGATCCCAAACACTGGAGCCGTTCTCAGGAATAAGTCACTCTAGTGTCCTACATGCGGTCCCCTTTACAGACGAACAACAAAATTCCCCGAATAAACGGAAGTTGACCATTTGCCTTCCACGCCAGAATCCTCACAGGCTCGTTCCATTTTATATCGCTTAACAACGTTACGCTCAGATATTTAAAAGACGTGACTGTGTCAAGCAGGACACTACTAATGCTGTATCCAGGTATTATGGGTTTGTTTTTATTACTCATCCCCATTAACTTCCATCCTCACCCTGACTACACGAGCTTCCGCGCTAACAAACAGAGGAGCAGTCCTGGTTATGGCTTTTAGGCGACACATTCAAACAAAAAAAAGATAGGTACAAAAATAAGAGCAAATAAAAAAGTTAACACGATGATGACAATGACTCGGCAAAGTGTTAAAAGAAAAAATTATATTTAAACGGAGTTCTACACCTACATCTACATGGTTACTCTGCAATTCACACTTAAGTCCCTGGCAGAGGGTTCATCGAACCATTTTCATACTACTTCTCTACCATTCCACTCTCGAATGGCACGTGGCAAAAAGTACACCTAAATCTTTCCGTTCGAGCTCTGATTTCTCTTATTTTATTATGATGATCATTTCTCCCTACGTAAGTAGGTGTCAACAAAATATTTTCGCATTCGGAAGAGAAAGTTGGTGATTGAAATTTCGTAAATAGATCTCGCCGCAAAGAAAACGGCATTTGTCTCAGTGACTGCCACCCCAACTCGCGTATCATATCAGTGACACTCTCACCCCTGCTGCGCGGTAACACGAAACGAGCTGCCTACTTTGCACTTTTTTGATGTCCTCCGTCAATCCTACCTGGTAAGGATCCCACACCGCGCAGCAATATTCAACTAGAGGACGGAAAGTGTAATGTAGGCTGTCTCGTTAGTGGGTTTGTCGCCCCTTCTGAGTTTTCTGCCAACAAAGGGCAGTCTTTGTTTCGCCTTCCCCACAATATTAGCTATGTGGTCTTTCCAATTTACGTTGTTTGTAACCGTAATTCCTATGTATTTAGTCCAATTGATAGCCCTTAGATTTGTGCGATTTATCGTATACCCAAAATTTGTCGGGTTTCTTTTAGTACCCATGTGGATGACCTCGCACCTTTCGTTGTTTAGTGCCAATTTCCACTTTTCGCACCATACAGAAATTCTCTCTAGATCATTTTGTAATTGGAATTGATCGTCTGATGATTTTACTAGACGGCAAATTACAGTGTCATCTGAAAAAAATCTAAAGGGGCTGCTCAGATTATCACCTAGATCATTTATATCAATTACAAACAGCATAGGACCTATGACACGACCTTGCGGAACGCCAGATATCACTCCTGTTGTACTCGATGATTTACGGTCTATCACTATGAACTGTGCCCTCTCTGAGAGATCGAGAGATCTTATTGAATAATAGTAATTCTGAAAAAAATTGGAAATAAGAAATTTTGAAGCATGTGACGAGATTCAATCATAGGGCCTTCTACGTAAAAGTAATGTATTTTATCCACTACGCTACACCATTGTCTTTCGCTACACTGTTATATTTATGACTTTAGATATCCAGTCGCTACGATGATTTTCTGCTTTCGAAAAGTTCTGCCTCACACAAGAAACTTGTCCAACGTAGGCAGATTTCTGTGGTAATTATAAACGTATATGTAACATTGAAGCGGGTCGTACGTGCAAGGTTCCAATAGAGCTTGGTTAGTGTTTTGTATGAAAGATGCATCTTCCGTTAGTGTCGTTGTGTGTCTGGTATGTCTGATGAAATGCGAAATGAAAGGGGCAGGGGAAGGGCCAGGAATCAAGATCCAAAATTCCAGACACATCAAGAAAAAACTCCGTAAAACGAATTGCAAGTGAACTTGAAACGTCCCCTTTAGAAAAATTTGATACAAGACTGTGCTTAAACTGACACACAATATTTTGTTAGCGCAACGCAATCTGACTTTCAGAATTCCCTACAAAAGAATGGCCCTGACTAACATTAAACTATACCTTTCACAAATCACTTACCTCACAAAAATCTTCGCTACTCAAGCTACTGCAATCCCGCCAGTTCTGATGAAATTCAGGTCTGTCGTTATGATGATCTCGTCTGTCGTCATGTCGGTAGATTTCATAATTTCTTTTTTGTCGGTCATGTGGTGGAGAATTTCTCCCTGAATCGTATCTGCGCGCTGGACTGTTGCGTCTGAAGTTATTCTGTCTCCCTTGATAATAATTGTTTTTGTTCCCATATTGTCTGTTTCTATGGTAATCTCTGTCATATTCATTACTACGGAAATGCGATCTTTCTCTGTATTTATTGTTACTCTGCCAGTGGTTGTCATATGGGTGGTGTCTGTTTTGTTCACGATTTGCGTTGTAAGAATAGCCTTGTCGTGTCCAGTTATTATTTCTGTCAAGGAATTGTGACGGATGTGACCTGTAGTGATTGTTTTCCTGTTTTCGCATCCCGCGACTGTCTGTGTCAATTTCTAATTCTTGTAAGAGTCCCTGAAAAGCTTCAATGTCGTCTTTGCAACGTCATGCCAAAATAATATGTCGTAAATGTTCAGGTAATTTGATTAAGCAAATGCGGATTAGTTCTGAGGGGCTGTATGGGTTTGACAGGTACTGATTCTTGTGCAACATGTCTTCAAAATATTTCACAAGACTGGAGAATTCAGATTGTTCGAAATGTTTCATCATTATGATGCTATGTTTTACTCGGTCTTGTGTAGCTTGAGACCAATATACTGAGAGGAAGGCATGGTAAAATTCTCCTTCACTGTGACAATCGTGAATGACCGATCGCATTCTTACAGCTGGTTCATTCTCCAAGTAGCCACACATAAATTCTAATCTGTGTTCTAACGACCAGTTGGGAGGAAAACAATGAGAGAATTGATGGAGCCACGCTTGTGGATGAATGTCGTTGGCAGAATTCTTAAATGTTTTGAATTTACGTGTAGTAATGAACAGCTTATAGTCAAAATCATCATGTCGGCAAGTCGCATGTCGGTCATTGTTACGTCGTGTCGGCGGTTCCATCTCAAAATTCGGTGTGTCTTGCCAATTTCTTTCATAATTTCCGAAGTGTCCTGTGTTATTATTTTGTGGTTGTTCCGTATTTCTATGTCCCTCTTCCCGTATTGGGGCGCGAGTGTCCTCTGGAATACGTAATTCTTGTATTACCTGTGTCAGCTGATCTTGTACTTCGCGGATTTCTCTTTTGTACTGTGTATTGATTTGATTTTGATTTTGTTTGAATTTTCTAATTTCTTCATACTCTTCAGTGTCAGTGAAGGCTACAGGTCTTGTGTCATTCAGATCATCATCTACCTTTGTAGATAAGTTAGTGAACTGATATGAAAGTTCGGCTACTTTATCCGATAGTGTACTTATTTCCTCAGTGTGTTTTTCTGAACCAAGTTTCAGAGTATCTACTGTGTCCTTTAAGTTTTCCTGAGTTTTTGCAAGTTGCGTAACCGAATCGGTAGATGCAACTGAGTCAAATTTAGCTTGCAAGGTCTCATGATTTTCATGAACAGTAGTTTGCAGTTCTTTTATGGCTGCTTCGTGATTCTGTAGTGCATTTTCATGCCGCGAAAAAATAGGTTGGAAATGCTCACAAATTTGTGTTTTTACGTCATTACAGACCTTTTGACATTTCGATTCAATGTTATGTAACTCAGTAGTTAAATCTTCACGTGTTTGTTCAAGCGTGGTGTGAAGATTTTGTTCCATTGCGTCTAACTGTTGCTGTGTTTGTCTCTGGTGTTGTTCCATTGTGTCTAACTTTTTAAGATTTTGTTCCACTGTGTCTAGCTGTTGCTGTGTTTGTCTCTGATTTTGTTTCATTTGTTGCATTAATTGCAATAATAATATATTAGTGTCTGGAATCTGTTCCTCTATGCTTTTCGGCAGTGCATTTGCACCGGCAACATTCACATTTTGACAAGCAGAAATTATGTCTTGACTTATTTGAGAAAACGGTGAGGACCCAAAACCTGAATCTACAGTATTTGCAAAATTGTGTCCTGTCATTCCCGATTCCTGAGGCGAGCTGTTGCCGACCGATCGATCGATAATGCTTCCCTCTTCACTAATTGTTTCACTGTCCACGCCATTGTTTGCCGCCCGCTCCATTTCCCTATGCACAGTTACCAAATTACTACTTTGAATATTAGTTAATTCATTACACGGTGGCGCTAACACACTGCTTTCGTCTTCGCTGTCATTTCTCAATTTACTTTCGAGCCTAGTGTTACGTTTTTCACACGCCATTATTGTCACAATATTTCACACGACAACACAGAAAAACACAATTTGAAGAGCAAAAATAGGGGAACACATTAACATAGCACTGAAAATAATATCTAGTTAATTGCAGCTGCGAAATACTTGGTGCAAATCTACATGCGTGCCACACCTGTTTTACTGTACAACAATGAAAGACTGCAACTACAACTACGCGCTAGCAATAAACAAAATCCACACTAATTACACAAACTACAAGAAAAAATCAGAAGATTCCAGTGAGGTATCCTAGGCTAAGGGTCGACATATGAAACGTCCCCTTTAGAAAAGTTTATACAAGACTGTGCTTAAACTGACACACAATATTTTGTTAGCGCAACGCAATCTGACTTTCAGAATTCCATACAAAAGAATGGCCCTGACTAACATTAAACTATACCTTTCACAAATCACTTACCTCACAAAAATCTTCGCTACTCAAGCTACTGCAATACAGCGAGCGCCACAACTGCCAGCTAAATAAAAGATTCAAACTATGGAAGGCACTAACTACTGATAGGGATAGTTAGCAAATGAAGGATATTAATAGAGAACAAACAATGTATTTACCTTGATATCATCATATATATATATATATATATATAGCAGTTCATGATAAAATTTCAAAACTCCGCCATCTCTCTCCCCACATCCACCACTGCTGGCGGCTCACCTCCAACTGCGCAACGTTACGCGCTGTTCACAGCCAGCTGCCTAACACTACAATGGCGAGTATTACAACAATGCAAAGCAGCCACAGACTGCACACAGCACAGCCAGTGATTTTTATACAGAGGTGGCGTTACCAATAAAAAAACCTAAACAGCCTACTTACAAACTGACTAACTGTCCCGGCAGTTTGGTAACGGCGAACCGTTCGATAGTGAGCTTGAGCGTTCTGAATAGATGGATCAGTCTCTAATGCCGGAAGTGTCAACGAATAAGTAATTTTAATTTGACTTATTTCGTGTAATATATGGCACCTCCATTTTAATGAAGATAAATGCGAGACCGTATTCATAACAAAGCCGGTTCTAATTGTAACATTAGCGGTGAACATGTTGAGAATGTCCCAACGTGTATTTAGGGTCATCACTACGAAGCAATATGACATGGAACAATCATCTAAAATCGCTATTAGAGAAAGCTACTGGAAGACTTATATTTGATGCGAGAGTTTCCGGAAAATACAAAAATTTTGTGAGAGAAGTCACATACAAGACACTAGTGTGACCAATTTGTTCAAGGGTGTCAATCAACCTGTAATGACAAGAGACTCCGAAAGAACGTAGGGCCGCATTGCTAGGTTTTTAACAAGTCAGTATAGCCCATATGAAAATGTAACAGCAATGATCGACGAACATAATGCTTATTCTTTCAGGTGAGAGTACGCAGTTTTCTCGAAACCATGTTGGATAAACTCAGTGAAACATTAATCGAAGGTATCTGAGTGGTCATTATCGTATGCGTCACTTGTGGGTCACGAGAATAGGTTAGGAGACAATTGGGCCCGTGCAGAGGCATATAGAAACTTCTTCTCTATCAATGTGCGGATGGAGTAGGAAAGAAAATTGTAACATCGTTACGATGTACTCTGCACCATTCATTCTACAGTGGCTAGTAGATTGTATATGTAAACGACTGCACCATCGGTTTTATAATTCGCTTTTGGGGTTGGCGATGTACGACCTAGACTATTAGCTTGGCTTGCTTCAGCGTCGCAGGGACTGGTCGTGCACCAGCGCTTTGAAGCTATTGGATTTATTAAAGACCTGACGCTTAGATCATTATAACTCAGTAGTCAGTTTACCGAAGTAATTTAAAAACAAATAAACTGCATGGATAAATCACGTAATTTAATTATGTTTTCGAAACCGAATAAATAACAATAAAATCCAATGAATGTTTATTATAAATAATGCTCACAACTCGGAACGGTGGCCTTGAATAATTGCAGATTCAAATGAAAAAATTTAGGTATTAATTTTTGTAGTTCACAGAGTAACAAAGTGAACCAGTTCCTGAAAGGTTCGTTTAAAAGCCCATTAATCATACAATTCTAAAGCAAACATTCACCGTCAGACAGTAAAACTTTATAACTTGAAGTAAACGTTTTTGAGTCGTCTTTCACCGCCTTAAGGCACCGTTAACCACCTTTCTGACAACGGTGAAGCTGGATACAAGACAGAGCGACCGACCACTTAATAACCACCACTCTTGGCTACAAATTGCGTAAGCCTGTATATTGATTGTGATCAATGCAATAACCAGAAACAGCGAGCAACAAAGTTACAACTCTACATAAAACGACGTACCTAGTTAACACCAGACCGCAGAGCTTGTCGCCAGACTACAGCCGAGCTGTCGAAACCAACATCCCTGGCCAACACCAACTCTGCATCGTTGCCGTTGTGCCCCTGTCCAACGCTGTGCTCGTAAACAGAGGTGGTCAGGAATTGAGAGCCGGCCTAGGCGCCGGCCGGGGTGGCCGAGCGGTTCTAGGCGCTACAGTCTACCGCTACGGTCGCAGGTTCGAATCCTGCCTCGGGCATGGATGTGTGTGATGTCCTTAGGTTAGTTAGGTTTAAGTAGTTCTACGTTCTAGGGGACTGATGACCTCAGAAGTTAAGTCGCATAGTGCTCAGAGCCATTTGAACCAAGAACTCCGTGTTAAACTAGGGCGGTACGGAGCCTATTTCGTTCGTCCAATCCAGAGAGGACGTAATGACTTTAAGGTGGACACAGGACTTTCGTCTTAGCATTCGACGGGAGTGTTTTACCTATGAAAGTTAAGGTCGTGGGTAATAGGTGTGACTGCAGCCCCTGTTTTTGTCCTCATATGAGATGGTTTAGGTGCCAGAGATTTGAACACATGCACTCCAGCTCTACTAATGAGGCTACCGATGGGGCGTGCGGAAGGACGACTTAAGAGGCCAGCCGTTGCTAACAACCCCCTTACGTCTGAAAACTGTCCGAATCAGTAATCTTCTTTCGCTGAACTGTTTAGTTTTCAAGAGGGTAAAGAAATTGCAGATATATAAAAAACTTGACCGCCTGTCTTATCAAGATGCTAAGAAAAAGTTTGGATTACTCCAACAGATACGTCAAACTTTGTAACCATTGTCTCGAAATCCACATCTAACGTGTTGATAGGATCTTAAACAGCTACTCCTGGCCCTAACCTCACCTCAGTGCCTTGTCTTCAGTCGGAGAAATAAACATCACCATCGAGACTCATGCCCACAGCACCAGTTGTTACCACCTCCGGCGTCATCAGGGCTGAGGACACCTGCCAAAATTCCCCCTCACACGACAGATTAGCAGTCTACCACTAACGATTAATATTAATTGATCACTATTTTGAGAGATTAATATGTTGAATTTAGAATTCATATACGTAGACTTTTTTCTAGTGCTTGACAGAGCCACAAGCTGCGGGTTGTTCAAATGTTCAAATGTGTGTGAATTCCTAAGTGACGAAACTGCTGAGGTCATCCGTCCCTAGACTTACACACTACACAAACTAACCTATGCTAAGAACAACACAAACACCCACGCCCGAGGGAGGACTCGAACCTCTAGCGGGAGGGGCCGCGCAATCCGTGACATGGCGCTACGTCGAGGGCGAAGCCTCTCCATCAATTCTAGGTCCCTGGTTCAATACACAATACATGCTACACAAGCTATAACGTCATTTGACGGTAATATCAAATGTAATTCATATTTTTATGTTTATTATGCGAATGTGCATATTGTACCCGTTAACACCATGTTCAGAAGTAACCTTTATTAAAGATACCATTAGGTAGGGATTCCTTCACAATAACGTGAGACGACTATTTTTCTCCGTGACAGAGCTGTGTAAAAGATTTCAATGTATGTTTTATATACTTCATGTACATTTTATTCACATTGTACCATTCTTGAAGCTGGTGCAACTTTTGTCATTTGTTTGAGTACCAGCTAGCTTGAAAATGTCTAAGTCGAAAAATTAGCTAATACGGCAAAAGCATGAATTAAAGTGCGTACTTCCAATAAATAAATAAAAAAAGCTCCTACGCTGGACTATGACTTCCCCACGAAATCTGCGTGATTGTGGAGCCACATATACAAAACAAAAAACTATTGTTAAATTATTACCTGGTGCGGAAAAAGTTTATTACCACACTGTTTCTCAAGACACAAAAAAGAAGGTAACAAATGCTGACTGGAAAATGAATATGTGAAACGTTGACTCGTAGTGACGCAATCTTTTTCACAGCACACTAACATCAGAAAATAATCCGTGAGATACAGTAACCGGTGTAATATGCTATTATCGCTTGCCTACGAATGTATCCAGATAATGAGTTGCTTCTGGAAACATGCGTAATATCCTGGAATCTGTTATAACCGTGCCATCTTGTGGTGTAAACACGATGTTCCTCTGAACTGTCATGCGTCAAGCAGAAGCAACAGAAGCAATAAAGGCACCCCTTCATTATGTCTCAGCATTCCCAGTAGGTTTCATCTAACGAGAAATCCTTGCCTTCTTTCCATTTCACTGACCCCAACTATATTTAGATTGAGCCTTTGCGTTTCCCTTTTCAGATTTTCTAACTTTCTTACGAAGTTCAAGCTTCTGACATTCCACGCCCCGACTCGTAGAACGTGATCCTTCCGTTGGTTGTTCAATCTTTTTCTCATGGTCACCTCCCCCTTGGCAGTCCCCTCCCGAAGAACCGAATGGGAGACTATTCCGCAATATTTTGCCATGGAGACATCATCATGGCACTTTTCCAGTCACAGGCCACATGTCATGTGGATACACGATATGTGTCTTTAATGCATCCTCATGCCGTTGATCGTTGCTGATTCTTCCGCCTTTCGGTGCAGTTTCCCACCACAATGGCAAGAGAGTGCCCTGAACCTCTGTCCGCTCCTCCGCCCTCTTTGACAAGGCCGTTGGCAGAATGAGGGTGACGTCTTATGCCGGAAGTTCAAAGAGTTCAAATGGCTCTAAACACTATGGGACTTAACATCTGAGGTCATCAGTCCCCTAGACCTAGAACTACTTAAACCTAACTAACCTAAGGACATCACACACATCAATGCCCGAGGCATGATTCGAAACTGCGACCGTAGCAGCAGCGCTGTTCCGGACTGAAGCGCCTAGAACCACTCGGCCACAGCGGCCGACTTATGCCGGAAATCTTCGGCCGTCAAAGCTGATTACTGATCAAAATTTAAGCGGTGGCGAGTTTCGAACCCGGGACCGAGGACGTTTTGATTAGTAATCATCATCATATCACATCTAAAAATTCTCAGTAAACATTTTTATTAAATAATTCCCCACATACTCCCTGAATGTATCACAGTATTCTCTCTAAAACCAGTAATAGATCCTGGTCTAATCTTTGATGAGCATTCAAACCCAGAAGTACAAATCATCACAACAGGCAGTAAATCTCTCTTTTGTACCTATGTAGAATACATAATTTAGAAAAATTCTACAACAAAACAAACTTGTACATTCTTTATTGGTTTATAAACTTTAGTACTGTGAATAGCTTCAACTGACTACAGATAGCGATAATACTAGAGGACAGGAGGTAGCCATGAATGTATACGTAAAATATCTATATTACCTTCGGTTGTTTGATTACGTCAGTCCAGCCTATGCTCAGCTATAGTGGACGCTAATGGATATACGATTTGATTTTCACATACTGATTTCTAAACCACAGGTGACCTCAACATGTATCCTCGCATATCAGATACCTATCATTATTCCATAACTGCAACATGAAAATTGAAACATCTAGTATCTTGGCTGCACCTCTGCCTAACACTAAATTGCTGCTACGGTCGCAGGTTCGAATCCTGCCTCGGGCAAGGATGTGTGTGATGTCCTTAGGTTAGTTATGTTGAAGTAGGGGATTGATGACCTCAGATGCTAAGTCCCCATAGTGCTTGGAGCCACTTGGTTTTTAACACTAAATTTTTCCCCACCTTCTTCTGCATGCCAGCCACAGGACTATGGAACAAATTAATCACTAACCTTTGTCTTATCGAAGAGTATTAGGCTTTACCTGTGACCAACGACGTAGACTTTCTCTCAGCAAATCGCAACTACGTTATTTCTGTCCAAAAGCGAACAAGTATTTCTGCTGTATTGTCAACACTAATCATGCTTTGTTCATCCCTTTCTGTTTTTGTCTTTCTTTTATCTTATCTTCTAATCTTACCCAATTGTTTCTTGTTCTTCTCCAGATTAGTAATCATTTCCAGATTTCGACTTCTTTTTTCTACTGCTGCATACTCGAATTGGGAGAAAACGTAACAAATCAATTGTTGATAACGATCTGCTTTATATACTCAAATAAGGTTTGCCGCAGCAATTTCTTCGTTATGTAATTACAGTTTTTAACAGCGGCCAACGTCGTAATGCTTGCCCAATTCTTGGACTGACGGCGTTCTTTATTATCACTTTTCCTAGCTGACTTGATGCTAGGCGAGTTTATTCCTTACTCGATCAATCCACCCGAAGATTAGTGCTCTGAGCATAAGATTTCACGAATATTTTTCTGATCTTAAGGTTTGTATTTCACATTATCAGCTCTTTCTTTTTAGAGAAAGCTGTTTCGCCTAGAACAATAATTTCCCCTATATTTTTCTCGCTTCTTCTTTGTCAACGTCCTCTACTTCCGAGAATCAAAGATACACCGGACTTTTCAAGAGTGCGCTGTGTGTCTTTAAAAACCATGAGTGTCGCAATTCAGAGATGCCATGTCCACCCAAGCCAGAACAGCAGTATTACACACAACATCGGGTTGGCGAGGGGCCCCAATATGTCCACCTGAGCCAGAACAGTACTATTTACACAAGATCAGCATCCCTTTACGTCAAACGGCTGTATGATGTCACCGCTTAAACGGGAAGAGCTCTGTCTACAGAGAGGTCAATGCCTTCGCACCCCACACTGATTTTTAGTAGTAGTAGTACTACATCTATATCTGCTTCTACATCTACACCTGTATTCTGAAAACCACAAAACGGGGTGTGGCGGAGAGTAGTTTGTATACTAATTATAATACAGGAACCAGGACCCACCGACCTGCTATGATTACACTCTGGTTAGTAATTTTTTTTTCTTAATTGTCACTCAAATATGGCCACTCATATCGTGTACGAGCAGTGTGTACCTAAATCTGCCAAAGTATTATTCATACTATATTTCGTGCCATTTCAGCATTTCTACGACAATTATTGATCCACTGATTGCAATAGCATATTTAACTTTGCATGAAATTGTATTCATTAAAAGTAATGAGTAACTGAACTTATCACAAGGACACGTAAGGATAGATTTTGACTGACGTGAGGTAAACAGTCCTGTTGTACGTGTTCATCTACTAGTAGAAAGCTAAAGTTCATGACTTTAGATTAATGTGTTCTAATTTTCCTGAAACAATCTAATTTAAAAGGTAATTGGTACTGAAGCTTGGAAACACCTAAAACTACTGTTGCCCTGTATGCTATTGCACTGTTACTTTCTTAAATTTGACACTTCACTTTTGTCACTCTACATTTTCTAGACTGAATTACACCATTCGCTAATTAATTAAGCCACTAATAGTGAATTTGCATAAATTATCGTAAATTATTGTACATCTAAATACGGCAGCCGTACTTGTAATTAGGGAAATCACAGCGTAGACACACTAAATAGTTCCGTCATTTTTTTTATTTTGTTAACTAATCTTTTATTATGCAAATAAAATTATATAGATTTACATAATAGCCATCGGCCTTGCCGCAGTGGTAACACTGGTTCTCGTCGGATCACCGACGTTATGCGCTGTCGGGCTTGGCTAGCACTTGGATGGGTGACCGCTCAGGTCTCTCGAGCGTAGTTAGCAAGCGGGGTACACTCACCCCTTGTGAAACCAATTGAGGAACTACTTGACTGAGAAGTAGAGGTTCCGGTCACGAAAGCTGAGAACGATTGGGAGAGCGGTGTGCTGACCACTTAGCACTCCATATTCGCATCCGGTGATACCCTCGGCTGAGGATGTTCAAATGTTCAAATGTGTGTAAAATATTATGGGACTTAACTGCTAAGGTCATCAGCCCCTAAGCTTACACACTACTTAACTTAAATTGTCCTAAGGACAAACATACACACCCATGCCCGAGGGTGGACTCGAAGCTACGCCGGGAACAACCGCACAGTCCATGACTGCAGCGCCTGAAACCGCTCGGCTAATCCCGCGCGGCGGGCTGAGGATGACACGTCAGCCGGTCGGCGAGGTTCGGCCTTCCGAGGTCTTTTCGGACGGAGTTTAGTTTAGTTCTGTATTTATATCAATACAAATTACATAAACAAAATTACAAATATTATGCAAATCAAATTGCAACTTAGGCTAGATTTTACTAATTCTCCAATCAGCTTTTCAAACCATCATGTAGCTTCAGAAATACTCATACGCTCATATATCCCAAATTCAGCTGTATTGCACAAGGTAGCACATGAGCAAGAACGGGCCGGCCGCGGTCGTCTAGCGGTTCTAGGCGCTCAGTCCGGAACCGCGCGACTGCTACAGTCGCAGGTTCGAATCCTGCCTCGGGCATGGATGTGTGTGATGTCCTTAGCTTAGTTAGGTTTAAGTAGTTCTAAGTTCTGGGGGACTGATGACCACAGATGTTAAGTCCCATAGTGCTCAGAGCCATGAGCAAGAACCATGCGACAAGTTTTCCGGCAGTGTTAATACCCGGAGGTCAGTAGAGAATGCGGTAACACCAAGTCATCTCCTTTGCCGTATCTTTCTAAATCACCATGGATAAAATTCTGTTCGAGCCACAACATTGATCACTCTCTACTTGAACGTGATTGCTTGCTTCTTTTGTATTACAATAGACCTGTATAGAGGGGTTAGCGTCTTTCACGTCCTCTATCCCAGGTTAGAAACCCACCACTGCTTAATTCTGCGTGTAAAAATCATTGCCAGTGGCGCCGAAGACTGCCGGCAGAAGAAGTCACCCTCTTTCTGCCAACAGCCATGTCAAAGAGGGCGGAGGACTCGACTGAAGTTCAGGGCATTGGAAAGAAGGCACTGGAAACTGCTGCCTTAAATATAACGCATATCCACAGGACATGTGGCCTGTAATTGAAAAAGTGTAAGGATTATTACTTCCCCCCCCCCACCCCACCCCCCATGAACCATGGAGGGGTATCTGTTGAGAGGCCAGGCAAACGTGTGGTTCCTGAAGAAGGGCAGCAGCCATTTCAGTAGTTGCAGGGGCAACAGTCTGGATGACTGACTGATCTGGCCTTGTAACACTAACCAAAACAGCCTTGCTGTGCTGGTATTGCGAACGGCTGAAAGCAAGGGGAAACTACAGCCGTAATTTTTCCCGAGGGCATGCAGCTTTACAGTATGGTTAAATGATGATGGAGTCCTCTTGGGTAAAATATTCCAGAGGTAAAATAGTCCCCCATTCGTATCTCCAGGCGGGGACTACTCAAGAGGACGGCGTTATCAGGAGAAAGAAAACTGGCGTTCTACGGATCGGAGCGTGGAATGTCAGATCCCTTAATCGGGCAGGTAGGTTAGAAAACTTAAAATGGGAAATGGATAGGTTAAAGTTAGATATAGTGGGAAATAGTGAAGTTCGGTGGCAGGAGGAACAAGACTTTTGGTCAAGTGATTACAGGGTTATAAATATAAAATCAAATAGGGGTAATGCAGGAGTAGGTTTAATAATGAATAAAAAAAATTGGAGTGCGGGTAAGCTGCTACAAACAGCATAGTGAACGCATTATTGTGGCCAAGATAGACACGAAGCCCACACCTACTACAGTAGTACATGTTTATATGCCAACTAGCTCTGCAGATGATGAAGAAATTGATGAAGTGTATGATGAGATAAAAGAAATTATTCAGGTAGTAAAGGGAGATGAAAATTTAATAGTCATTGGCGACTGGAATTGGAGAATAGGAAAAGGGAGAGAAGGAAACATAGTAGGTGAATATGGATTGGGGGAAAGAAATGAAAGAGGAAGCCGCCTGGTAGAATTTTGCACAGAGCATAACTTAAACATAGCTAACACTTGGTTCACGAATCTTGAAAGGAGGTTGTATACATGGAAGAACCGTGGAAATACTAGAAGGTATCAAATAGATTGTATAATGGTAAGACAGAGATATAGGAACCAAGTATTTAATTGTAACATATTTCCAGGGGCAGAAGTGGACTCTGACCACAATCTATTGGTTATCAGCTGTAGATTAAAACTGAAGAAACTGCAAAAAGGTGGTAATTTAATGAGCTGGGACCTGGACAAACTGATAAAACCAGAGGTTGTACAGAGTTTCAGGGAGAGCATAAGGGAACAATTGACAGGAATGGGGGGAAAAATACAGTAGAAAAAGAATGGGTAGCTCTGAGGGATGAAGCAGTGCAGGCAGCAGATGATGAAGCAGGTAAAAAGACGAGGGCTAGTAGAAATCCTTGGGTAACAGAAGAAATATTGAATGTAATTGATGAAAGGAGAAAATATAAAAATGCAGTAAATGAAGCAGGCAAAAAAGAATACAAACGTCTCAAAAATGAGATTGACAGGAAGTGCAAAATGGCCAAGAAGGCATGGCTAGAGGACAAATGTAAGGATATAAAGGCTTATGTCACTAGGGGTAAGATACATACTGCCTACAGGAAAATTAAAGAGACCTTTGGAGAAAAGAGAACCACTTGTATGAATATCAAGAGCTCAGATGGAAACCCAGTTCTAAGCAAAGAAGGGAAAGCAGAAAGGTGAAAGGAGTATATAGAGGGTCTTTACAAGGGCGACGTACTTGAGGACAATATTCTGGAAATGGAAGAGAATGTAGATGAAGACGAAATGGGAGATACAATACTGTATGAAGAGTTCGACAGAGCACTAAAGACCTGAATCGAAACAAGGCCCCGTGAGTAGACAACATTCCTTTAGAACTACTGACGGCCTTGGGAGAACCAGTCCTGACAAAACTCTACCATCTGGTGAGCAAGATGTATGAGACAGGCGAAATACCCTCAGACTTCAAGAAGAATATAATAATTCAGATTCTTTGCAGACGAATGGAAAAACTAGTAGAAGCCGACCTCGTGGTAGATCAGTTTGGATTCCGTAGAAATGTTGGAACACGTGAGGCAATACTGACCTTACGACTTATCTTAGAAGCTAGATTAAGTAAAGGCAAACCTACGTTTCTAGCATTTGTAGACTTAGAGAAAGCTTTTGACAATGTTGACTGGTATACTCTCTTTCAAATTCTGAAAGTGGCAGGGGTAAAATACAGGGAGCGAAAGGCTATTTACAATTTGTACAGAAACCAGATGGCAGTTATGAGTCGAGGGGCATGAAAGGGAAGGAGTGGTTGGGAAAGGAGTGAGACAGGGTTGTAGCCTCTCCACGATGTTATTCAAATTGTATATTGAGCAAGCAGTAAAGGAAACAAAAGAAAAATTCGGAGTAGGTATTAAAATTCATGGAGAAGAAGTAAAAACTTTAAGGTTCGCCGATGACATTGTAATTCTGTCAGAGACAGCAAAGGACTTGGAAGAGCAGTTGAACGGAATGGACAGTGTCTTGAAAGGAGGATATAAGATGAACATCAACAAAAGCAAAACGAGGATAATGGAATGTAGTCGAATTAAGTGGGGTGATGCTGAGGGAATTAGATAAGAAAAAGAGACACTTAAAGTAGTAAAGGAGTTTTGCTATTTGGGGAGCAAAATAACTGATGATGGTCGAGGTAGAGAGGATACAAAATGTCGACTGGCAATGGCAAGGAAAGAGTTTCTGAAGAAGAGAAATTTGTTAACAACGAGTATAGATTTAAGTGTCAGGAAGTCGTTTCTCAAAGCATTTATTTGGAGTGTAGCCATGTATGGAAGTGAAACATGGACGATAAATAGTTTGGACAAGAAGAGAACAGAAGCTTTCGAAATGTGGTGCTACAGAAGCATGCTGAAGATTAGATGGGTAGATCACATAACTAATGAGGTATTGAATAGTATTGGGGAGAAGAGGAGTTTGTGGCACAACATGACAGGAAGAAGGGACCGGTTGGTAGGACATGTTCTGAGGCATCAAGGGATCACAAATTTAGCATTGGAGGGCAGCGTGGAGGGTAAAAATCGTAGAGGAAGACCAAGAGATGAATACATTAAGCAGATTCAGAAGGATGTAGGTTGCAGTAAGTACTGGGAGATGAAGAAGCTTGCACAGGATAGAGTAGCATGGAGAGCTGCATCAAACCAGTCTCAGGACTGAAGACCACAACAACAAGGATTATCCCTCCATTGACAAAAGATTCCGGACTAGCTTCCATAAGGATTTCCAGGTGGAGGCTTCTAATGAGGATATGACCTTTAGAAAAAGACTGAATAACCAACGAAAGGATAACGTTCTACGAGTTGGGGAGTGGAACGTCAGAAGTCTGAACGTGGTAGGGAACCTTAAAATCTGCAAAGGGAAATGTTAAGGGACAATCTGGATATACACTGAGGCTGCCAAAGGCATGGGATAGCGATATTCGCTTATAAAGATGGTGGCAGTATCGCGTGCACAAAGTATAAAAGGGCAGTGCACTGGCGGAGCTGTGTTTCAAGTGAAAAGGTTTTCGACGTGATTATGGCCACACGACGCCAATTAACAGTCTTAGAACGCGGATTCGGCAGTTGGGGCTAGGCGTATGGGACATTCCATTTCGGAAATAGTTAGAGAATTCAGTATTCGCAGATTCACAGTGTGCTGAGAACAGCAAATTTCAGGCATTACCCCTCACCACGGACGTCGCTGTAGCGACGGCCTTCACTGAAGGACTGAGACCAGCGACGTTTGCATAGAGTTGACAGTGCTAACAGACAAACAACACTGCGTGAAATAACCTCAGCAATAAATGTTGGACGTACAACGATAGTATCCGTTAGGACAATGCGGTGACATTTGACATTAATGGACTACAGTAGCAGACGACTGACGCGAAAACCTTTGCTAACAGCACTACATCACCTGCAGCCACTCTTCTGGGCTCGTGACAATATTGGTTGTATCCTAACGACTGTAAAACTTTGGCCTGGTCAAATAAGTCCAATTTCGATAGGTAAGGGCTGATGGTAGGGTTCGAGCATGGGGCAGACCCCACGAAGCCATGGACCAAATTTCTCAAGAAGGCTCTGTGAAAACTGGTGGTGGCTCCATACGGTGTGGGCTGTGTTTATATGTAATGGATTGGGTCCTCTGGTCCAACTGTACCAGCCATTGACTGGAAATTGCTATGTTCGGAGGCTTAGAGACCATTTCCAGCCATTCCTGGGCTTCAGGTTCCCAAACAACGATAGGATTTTTATGGATGACAATGCTCCTTTCACGGGTCCACAGTTGTTCACGACTGGTTTGAAGGCATTTAGAGCGAATGATTTGGCCACCCAGAACGCCAGCCATGAATCACATTGAACATTTGTGAGACGTAATCGAGAGATCAGTTCGTAGACAAAATCCTAAACCGGAAACACATTCGTAATTATGGGTGGCTATATCGGCTGCAAGGCTCAATATTTCTGCAGGGGACTTCCAACAACATGATAAGTTTACGCGACGCCAAGCTGCTGCACTGCGACGGACAAAAGGAGGTCTTACACGATATTAGTTAGTATTCCTTGACTTCTGTCACCACAATTTAGTGGGCGTCACTAAATTGGAATGAAAGGAAGAAAAGGATTTCTGGTCAGAAGGTATTTAAGGTAATATCAACAGCAGCTGAACATGGTATAACGGGGGTAGGATTCGTTGTGAATAGGAAGGTAGACAGAGACTGTGTTACTGTGAACATTTCAGTGATGTTGTTCTTATCAGAATTGACAGCAAACCAACATCAACATCAGTTGTTCAGTTATACATGCCGACGCCGCTAGCTGAAGATGAAGATGGTTCAAATGGCTCTGAGCACTATGGGACTTAACATCTGAGGTCATCAGTCCCCTAGACTTAGAACTACTTCAACCTAACTAAGGACACCACACACATCCATGCCCAAGGCAGGATTCGGCCTTGCGACCGTAGCAGCAGCGCGGTTCCACATTGAAGCACCTAGAAGATGAAGAGGTAGAAAAAGTGTATGAAGCTATGAGGAGATGAAAATGTAATAGCCGCGTGGGATTGGAATGCTGTTGTAGGGGAAGGGATAGAAGAAAAGGTTACGGGAGAATATGGGATTGGTAGTAGGAATGAGAGAGGAGAAAGACTAATTCAGTTCTACAGTAAATTTCAAATGGTAATAGTGGTGGTGGTGGTGGTTAGTGTTTAACGTCCCGTCGACAACGAGGTCATTAGAGACGGAGCGCAAGCTCGGGTTGGGGAAGGATTGGGAGGGAAATCGGCCGTGCCCTTTCAAAGGAACCATCCCGGCATTTGCCTGAAACGATTTAGGGAAATCACGGAAAACCTAAATCAGGATGGCCGGAGACGGGATTGAACCGTCGTCCTCCCGAATGCGAGTCCAAATGGTAATAGCAAAAACTGTGTTCAAGATGGGGTGGTATACTAGGAAAAGGGTGATAGATGAGGAAAGATTTAAGTTAGAATACTTTATGATCAGGCAGAGAATCCGAAATCAGATACTGGATTGTAAAGAGTATAATGACTGTAGAAGAAGAAGTGGGATACAGAAGTATTTCGGCATGAAGAGATACGCTTGAAGTTTTCTGAGGCTATGTATACTGCGATAAGGAATAGCTCAGTAGACAGTTCAGTTGAAGAGGAATGGACATCTCTAAGAAGGGCAACCACAGAAGCTGGAGAGAGAAACGTCAGTACAAAGAAGGTAACGGCGAAGAAACCGTGGATAACAGAAGAAATATTTCAGTTGATTGACGAAAGAAGGAAGTATAATAATGTTCAGGGAATCCAGGAATACAGAAATACAAGTCACTTAGGAATGAAATAAATTGGAATTGCATGAAAGGTAAGGCGAAATGGCTACAAGAAATATGTGAAGAAATCGATAAAGAAATGATTTCAGTAAGGACTGACTCAGCATATCGAAAAGACGAAGCAACCTTCGGTAAAATTAAAAGCAAGGGCCGTAACATTAATAGTGCAATGGGAATTCCACTGTTCAATGCAGGTGAGAGAGTGGATAGGTAGCAGGATACATTAAAGGCATGTGTGAGGAGGAAAAATTATTTGATGACGTGATAGAAGAAGATACAAGACACAAAAGGGACGAGACAGGGCATCCAGTACTAGAACCAGAATTTACAAGAGCTTTGAATAACATGCCATAGGGATTTCTAAAATCATTGAGGGAAGTAGCAACAAAATGATTATTCACGTTGATATGTAGAATGTGAGAGACTAACGATATACCATCAAACATTCGAAAAAACGTCATCCACACAATTCCGAGGACTTCAAGGGCCGACAGTGCAGGAATTATCGGACAATCAGCACAACAGCTCATGCATCCAAGTTGCTGAGAAGATGAATTTTCACGAGCATGAAAAAAAAAATTGAGGACTTGTTGAATGACTATCAGTTTGCCTTTAGGACGGGAAAAGGTACCAGAGAGACAATTCCGACGCTGCGGTTGATAATGGATGCAAGACAAGAAAAATCAAGACTCGTTCATAGGATTTGTCAGCAGGGAGAAAGCGTTCGACCATGTCAAATGGTGTAAGATTTTCGAAATCCTGAGTAAGATAGGGATAAGCTATAGGAAAAGACTGGTAATATACAATATGAACAAGAAACAAGGGGGAAAAACAAGAGCGCAAGATGAAGAACGAAGTGTCTGGATTAAAAAAAGGTATAAGACAGGGATGTAATCTTCCGCTCCTGCTATTCAATTTACACATCAAAAAAGCTTTGATGGAAAAAAGAAAGTTTCAAGACTAGGATCCAAATTCGAGGTGAAAGGATATCAACGGTAAGATTCGCTGATGACGTTGCTGTCCTCAGTGAAAGTGAAGAAGAATTACATAATCTTTCGGATGGAATGGATAGTCCAATTACTACAGAATATGGGCTGAGAGTAAATCGAAGAAAGACGTAAGTAATGAGAAATAGGAGAAATGAGAACAGCGACAAACGTAGCGTCATAATTGGTGATCGAGAAGCGAATGAAATTGAGGAATTCTGCTACCTAGGCAACAAAATAATCCATGATGGACGGGACAAGGAGGACAAAAAAAGCAGAGTTCACTGACAAAACGGGTGTTCCTGGCGGGGAGAAATCTATAGCATCAAACAGAGATCTTAATTTGAGGAAGATATTCCTTGAATGGATGTTTGGAGCGCAGCTTTGTATGGCAGAGAGACAAATACTGTGGTAAAACCGGAACAGGAGAGAGTAGGAGCATTTGAGATGTGGTGCTACAGAAAAACATTGAAAATTAGGTGGAATGAGGAAGTTCTCCGCAGAATCGGCAAGGAAAGGAATATATGGAAAACACTGACAATAAGAAGGGAAAGGATGATAGGACACTTGTTAGGAAGTCAGATGAACTTACACGGGACAAGAAGGAGCTGTAGCCAAAAAAAACTGTCCATGGAGAGAGAAACTGGAATATATCAAGAAAGTAATTGACGACGTATGTTGCAAATGCTAGGAATTCTTGGCGAGCCGCACCAAACTAGTCAGAACGCTGATGACTGAAACAAGAAAACAAGATGTGGTGTTAATGGTGTTAATTGTTCACTGCCAACTATATTAATTTCCGTACATAATTATCAGTCGTCGTGAAATTTTCTCTGTCCATTAAGTATACTATTTGATGTGAACACTGAAATGTTCAGCTGTTAGACGTTATGTTCGATAGCGCGTTGTATATGTCACTGTAACTTGATTAGTAAGATATTGAAAATACCTGGCTGTGGAAAACATCTCAGGTGAAAGCTGAAAGTATTCAAGTAGGGTCAGTAGTCAAAATAAATGTGGAGCAAGTTACGTTAACTCCAGGTTGTATAGGGTGTATTATTGGATCATTTTCCATAAAGCCAGTATTGCAACAATGCTATGAAATTTTTTCTGTGAGATATGGAGATCGGAATAGAATTCCCAGGTAGGTACTCTTTCACACTGCCATTTCCCACCTTTCCTGTCACAGTCGTCAAAGGTTCGCAGGAAGAACGATTACTGGTGAGCCTCAGTGTGAGATCGAATCCCTTCTCATTTTGCCTTCACTACCTTTCCACGACACATACTTAGGATGACGCAATATATTGGTGCGCTCTTCTAGGAAGTATGCACTCAGACTCCACGTTATGCGGGATACTTCTCTTGCATTGTTGCCACTGGAGCTGACTGAGCATCTCCGCGTAGCTTTCACGCTTCCTGAATGAACCTGGAACGAAACGCGCTGCTCTTCTTTGGATCTGCTCTGTTTTTTCTATCAATACTATCTGGTACCGATTCTGAACTGACGAACAATCTTCAGCTAGTGCCAGAACGAGGATTTTGTAGGCTGCCTCTTTTGTGAGTTTACTACATTTGTTACGGATCCTTCTATTGAGTCCCAATCTGGCATCTGTCTTCACTTTTATGCAGTCGTTTCACTTTAAATCGCTACATACAAATATCCCCAGGCATTTTACCGATGTGACTGCTTCCAGTGATTGTCCTTCAGTCATGTAATCACACAATAATGGGTCTTTCTACAGCGACGACCTCTCGGCGTTTCCTAATTATTTTAGTTAATCTGACTTCATTTATTGCAAATTATTACCAGCCGAGAGTCAGGTGTTCTTTTCATTTAGATCGAGTAATCAGCTATGGGCCGCGCTAGGAACATTCTAGAGATGTTACAGACAGTATCGATTAAGTAATCATATAGTATTCTCAAGTTATCATCTGCACCACATATTAACAATAAACGAATATTACTAAATCCAAAAACCTATCCTACAGGGCAAAAAGTTATCAATGTCCAAACAGAACTGCGCAACAAAACATTATTCATCGCCGCGCGGGGTAGCCGTGCGGTCTAGGGTGCCTTGTCACGGTCCACACGGCTCACCACGTCGGAGGTTCGAGTTCTCCCTCGGGCATGGGTGTGTGTGTTGTCCTTAGCGTAAGTTAGTTTAAGTTAGGTTAAGTAGTGCGTAAACTTAGGGACCGATGACCTCAGCAGTTTGCTCCCATAAGACCTTACCAAAAATTTCCAGTTTCCATTATTCATCACTCTAAGTGAACTATCAAGCATTTCACAAGAAAACTCAATAAAACAAACACACACAACCAGAATGAAACGAAATCGGGCAAATTAAAATTTCGTGGCAACTCACCAATAATGAATCGAACAGTGTGCCGTAACAACGTAGTAACATCCAGAATTCACTAATTAGGAATAGAAAACCTGGCTAAATGCTGTTAAAAATCTGAAACACAATCTATAAGTGGCAAACGACACCAAAATACTTTTTCAAAGCAAGCTCAACAAATTGTAGCTCATTTTAAACGTAATACCAAAACATTTTTCTGGCATTTAAATTATGTACAGCTGAGGACAGCTCAACGGCACAGACGGCAGGCACGAAAAAAGGGACTCACGCCAAGTCTAACCAGAATATACAGCTTAAAGCAAATATTCTAAACAAAAATTCAATTCAGACGTTTCCCTAATATCTCTAGATTGCAGATGACACGCTGTAGTAATTTAGTCTTGTGGCTGATTTCTTTTGGCAGCATCAGCGCGTAGATAATGCAAAAGGTAAAGTACATATGTAATCCAAACAGCTACGAAATCTGATAACAGAGTATTCCTGACGAACATAAAATTTTCGAGTATATAGTTCAGAAAGATAAAAGGAAAAAGAAGCCACTGAAGATGTCACAACTGTGGTGAAACATGTTTATGTATTAAACAAAACAAGTTTTCTTGCAGGAAGGCGGCACGTCTTTAATTGCCTACAGTAGTGTGGGACTGGAGTGCAACGTCATCTCATCGCCACGTGGTGGACTTTGGATAAAGCTAAAGAGCTGAGAACTCTGGTTGCCTGACAATATTCGCATCTCCTGGATAAAGCACATGATAGGACACCAGTGGGACCCTCACGACAATAAATGACGATGAAATTGTTTGCAGAGAATGTTACCTTTTTAAAAATGAACCATTCTCCAAAAGGTACGGTAGCATTTCCTCTCCTGGGACCAAGGATATACACTGAAATGAGTTGCTATTTTTTGGCCAATTTCTACCGTGGTTATCATGCATGTAAGAAGGAAAAGGGAGGGAATTTGTTGTGTGAACAAGATACACACCACAAACTTCCAGAGGGGATTCGCTAATCTCACCCGACCCCACATTATAACAAGAAAAACTTCCCGTAGTTCCGGTGTACCGAGTCAGGCTCTGTCGAGGCGAGGATACGCACTGCGAACTGCGGTCTGTACTCCTTTTTTTACGGAGCTGCTTGGGTTGATATTTAACGCTGGCTGAATCCTGTGTTTCCCCAGCTTCATTGAAATGTTCATTCTCTCTCCATAAGGTACGGCAGCAGCGGGAAGTGGAGGGGAAGTAGGGGAAGAGGACAACCAGCGGCCTCCGGATGGCCGTCGCGCGCCCCAGAGGCTGCGGGCTTACGTAACCCCAGTGGCGGCGGCGGCGGTGTCTGCGAGCCTACAAATAGAGGCGTGGGTGCCGGCCGCCTCCAGCCGACATGCATCCGCGGACGCTCGCCCTGCTGGCGTCTCTCGCCGTCGCTGCTGTCTGCGGGGGCGACGTCGGCGTCGTCGCACAGCCAGGTGAGCCGTCTCCGCACACCCAGAGGCAACACTGACGTAGCTATGGCAGAGCTTGAGCCACAAGCTGGCCACCTCATTGTTCGTTATTTATTTGTGGTGTAGATACTTGTCTGAGGTGCAACACAACCTACTGGGGTGCATAATTTGTGTACATCCACTATTCTGGACCTCCCAATCTCACTAGAGACAATCTAGTGTTGATGTGCCAGGTTTCCAGGAAGTTCGGTGCAGCAAGTGCAATAGTATTTCATAAATATGTCTCAGGCGCTGCTTTTTTTATATCTCCATGGAGCAATGAACACTCAGGTGACAAAAGTCATCTGTTACCATCGAACATCGTGTCGAGCCTCCTTTTGCCCGGTGTACGGCAGCACCTTGACGTCGCATGGACTCAACAAGTCATTAGAAGTCCCTGCAAAAATATTAAGCCATGCTGCGTCTGTAGCCGCCCATAAATGCGAAAGTGTTGAAGGTGCAGGTTTTTGTGCACGAACTGAACTCTCGATGCCATAAATGTTCGATGGGTGACCAAACCATTCGCTCGAATTATCCAGAGTGTTCTTCAGACCAATCGCGAACAGTAGTTGCACGGCGACATGGCGCATTGTCATCCATAAAAATTCCATCGTTGTATGGGAACATGAAGTCCATGGATGGCTGCAAATGGTCTCTAAGCAGCCAAAAACACTCATTTCCAGTAAATGGTCGTTTCAGTTGGACCAAAGGACCCAGTCAATTCCATTTAAACACAGCCCACACCATTTTGGAGCCGACACTAGCTTCCACAGTGCCTCCATGGGTTCGTGGCCTCTGGGTCACACTCGAACGCTACGATCAGCCCGTACTCACTTGAATCTGGACTCGTTTGATCAGGCCACGATTTTCCAGTTGTCTTGGGTCCAACCGATATGGTCAAGTGCCCAGGAGAGGCGCTGCAGGAGACATAGTGCTGTCAAGGCACTCGTATCGGTCATCTGCAGCCTTAGCAGACTGTTTCGTCGGTTACCTTAACTGTTGGTAAGGTGCCTCCACATGAAAGAAGCTACCACGGACCTCCAAATGAATCCGCTGAACTCGTTTACAAACCAAATAAGTGAACCGTATTACAATGTCATCGATCTGATACAGTACAGTAGAATATTTCTTTTATTTTTACTTATTTAATGATTTAACTTCATCTGATTAGGGTCTTCAGACCCTCTCTTACATCGGACCGTGGTCTTACTCATGCGGTGCCTTTTTATATCATAGTCAGCTAAGAAATTATAGTTTTAATGTGATAAATTGTATTAAAATGATTTGTGTGTCCATAGACGCAACGTGATTAAATAATTCTGACTAGCAAAGTTAGTACTGCCGTAATTCTACCAATGGTGCCGCTACGACTAATATTAATAATAACAACAATAATGAAAGGAGTGGTGGCTGTAGAAAGATTTTATAGGTGTGCAAAACAGATGTTTTCAGATACAAAGAGATTTGGGAAAAGAAATTTAAGGCGTTTGCACCAGCTAAAAATACTGGGAAACGAGGAAGACCAGGTGGGAAGAAGGACGTACAGGGATAACGAGTGCGTACAGGAACGGTGTTTGTCATTATTGTTGCTTCAGTAGATATCTCATTAACTGTCTTCTGAACTTGGGGATACGCTGAAGAGCCAAATAAACTGGTACACCTGCCTAATATCGTGTAGGAACCCCGCGAGCATGCAGAAATGCCCCATCACGACTAATGTCTGAAGTAGTGCTGCAGAGAATTGACACTATGAATCTTGCAGGGCTGCCCATAAATCCGTAAGAGTACGAGGGGGTGGAGATGTCTTCTGAACAGCACGTGGCAAGCCATCACAAATATGCTCAGTAATATTCATGTCTGGGGAGTTTGGTGGCCAGCGGAATTTCTTGAACTCAGAAGAGTGTTCCTGAAGCCACTATGAGGAATTCTGAACTTGTGGGGTGTCGCATTGTCCTCTTCTAATTGCCCAAGTCCGTCGGAATGCACAATGGATATGAAGGGATTCAGGAGATCAGATAGGATGCTTACGTACGTGTCATCTGCCAGAGTCGTATCTAGACGTATCAGTGGTTCCATATCAATCCAACTGCACACGACCCACACTATTACAGAGCCTCACCAGCTTGAACAGTCCCTTGCTGACATGCAATGTCCACGGATTCATGAGGTTGTCACTATACCCATACACGTCCATCCGCTAGATACAACTTGAAACAAGACTCGTTCGACCAGGCAACATGCTTCCAGTCATCAATAGTCCAATTTCGATGTTGACCGGCCCAGGCGGTGTAAAGCTTTGCCTCGTGCAGTCATCAAGGGCACACGAGTGGGCCTTCAGCTCCGAAAGCCCATATCGATGGTGTTTCGTTGAATAATTTACACGCTGATACTTGATGGTACAGTACTGAAATCTGCTGCAGTTGGCAGAAGGGGTTCACTTCTGTCAAGTTGAACGATTCTCTTCAGTCGTCGTTGGCCCCGTTCTTGCAGGATCTTTTTCCGGTCGCAGCGATGTCGCAGATTTGATCTTTCACGGGAATCTTGTTATTCACGGCACGCTCGTGATATTGTCGTATGGGAAAATCTCCACTTCATTGCTATCTCGGAGGTGCTGTGTCCCATCGCTCGTGCTCCGACGTTCAGACTCACTCACATTTTGATAACCTACCGTTGTAGCAGCAGTAACCGAGCTAACAACTGCGCCAGGCACTTGCCTTATATAGGCGTTGCCACTGCAGCGCAGTATTCTGCCTGTTTACGCATCTCTGTATTTGAACACGCATCCTTACACCAGTTTCTTTCGCGCCTCAGTGTATCATTCACTTTTCGAATATAATGCGAGAGGTTATTCTAGAGTCGGGTTCCTGCTACTGAGAAGAACTTAAAGAATCTGCCTGAACGATGGAATGGGACGGAAATGATTTTGCTCTGATGGGAACGTGTGTTTCCACCGTGTTATCCAGACAAGAGCGTGAAGGTCGAGGAGAGATGTGAGGGACAGTGTACGTCAATAAGACAGTAGAGAAGACAGAAGGTATGGAAACCTCTGCGCGTGACTACCTGCAGCCAGGATAGCTGTGCATATGTGGTGAAATATGATCAAAGATTAAATATCACAAATATATCGAACGAAGGCATTCACAACTAGTTCCGGGAGCCGTTAGCCTTCCTGAGAAAGACCTTGCAGGATAACATCGATATAAGCAATATCTGGAAGTACAAGTCCATTCAGGTCAAGAAGGAAGAACCTTTTATATTTTTTTAGGGCGTGGAGGGATACTGATACCTTCTTGCACATTGCAGTTAAGTGCTCAATCCAATTTACGCTTCCATTATTACTCCTAGACTCTTTTCTGAGGGAGAGCAGTTGATATTTGTCCCATTTAGGATTAAAGACGGTAGAGACTCCCGATATTTTGGGCTAATGAGCCTGGAATGATCATCCAGTGCCACTTGGGTTTTGGATGAATGGAGCTCTAACCCAATATTCTGCGCCTATTTTGATAGGGTGCACAGATCAATATTAAGATTCTCGATAGCTGCCTTCAGCTTTATTGGTTCTGGACTTAGAGACAACTGGAGGTCCTCAGCACACCTATGGTATTTGCATCAGAACAAATTGATAGCACATCATTGACATACAATGAAAATAGTATAGTATCTAATACCCAACCGTGGGTGACATCTAATACCACATGCCTACATTGTGACCTCATGATGCCAAAATTTCAGCATTGCTGGCGAGACGTCAGGTATGAGCGAAACCACTGCACAGCGCTTGGATAGACACTTAGGATGCTAGATTTTGCTGCTAAAATGTCGAAGTGGTCGGCGTCAGAGGCTTTACTGAAGTCTAAGTAGCACATGATAGTCGCCTCTTGTGCATCCATGACAAATTCCAGGTCATCTGTTACCTTTATGTTGTGCTGCGATGTTGATGGAAACCTGAGTAGTATTCTTCTAGTCGGCTGTTTATGGTTAGGTTGTTTGTTAGCTGGTCGTGGTCTATATATTCCAAGGCCTTGGTCAGTGCAGGAAGAATGCAAGTAGGTCGCTAACCAGAGGATGCTGTGGCAACGTCCTTTTTAGAAAATTGCATAAATATCCCTGTTCCCAGGCCTTAGGGAAAATACTTGTGGTTAAGCAGTGGTTGAGGATATCTGTTTTAGTAGACAGTAGTGGATCAACAGTAAGCTTCATCATTTGGACTGTGATGCTATCGTGTCCAGTAGATGTTGATCTGATACACGTGATGCGTTTATTGACGATATTGCAAGTAACATGCTGTAGATACAATTCTTCGGGATTATAGTCGTTTACTACTAATGAATGAGTCTATATTTTGTTTCTGTTTTAACTGTGGTCGCAGGTAATGTGAAGTACCGGTTCAGTTCTTCGGCTGGGTCAATGGGATCAGCTGCAACTTCCACTTTGCCTACACCACACCCATGCACATTTTTCCGTAGGACAGCTGGTCTATTTCTGTTGTTAGTTAATGTATGGTCATATCCAAGTTCAGCATTTCTCACAGCTTGGCTGACTCTGCTCTGCTTCTGCTTGTAAGCAATATGATTTTCAGGCATAGGACGTGGTTTTTAAGCTCGATGTGTCGGGTATCTGGGATTCGTGAGCTGTTGTTCCTCTTAGCACAGTCGTTCGAATTTAAAAAATTCACACTTCTGACAGGGTTCCAGTTCCTTCTATTCATCTTGAAGAATTACCTCTTTTCTTTTCATGTTGTTATTGTTGTTGTTGTGGTCTTCAGTCCAGAGACTGGTTTGATGCAGCTCTCCACGCTACTCTATCCTGTGCAAGCTTCTTCATCTCCCAGTAGCTACTGCAACCTACATCATTCTGAATCTGTTTAGTGTATTCATCTCTTGGTCTCCCTCTACGATTTTTACCCTCCGTGCTGCCCTCCAATACTAAATTGGTCATCCCTTTATGCATCAGAATATGTCCTACCAACCGATCCCTTCTTCTAGTCAAATTGTGCCACAAATTTCTCTTCTCCCCAATTCTATTCAATACCTCCTCATTAGTTATGTGATCTACCCATCTAAACTTCAGCATCATTCTGTAGCACCACATTTCGAAAGCTTCTATTCTCTTTTTGTCTAAACTATTTATCGTCCACGTTTCACTTCCATACATGGCTACACTCCATACAAATACTTTCAGATTTCTTTTCATAACTGTTCGAAAACAGCTTGTTGTAAAGCTCTCCTCGACCCGAAGGCCGGTTTAAACCCCACGGTGCTTTCGTGGGCGTGGCCCTGATGCAGATAGGTTGTACTTGCCTACTTGCGAGCTTCTGGCTGATTTACCCAGCCAGTTACAGAGGGTCCTACAATATCGCACTACGGTGCAGTTTATAAACCAGTCGCTTAAAAATAGCTTAACTCGAAGAACCCTAAGTCTGTTTCCAGAACTATGGAATTATTCGTATGATTAAAATCAATGTAAGATGCATTTAGTACTGTTGTCTCCTGACTTGAAGGACAATTATTGCTTACTGCATTTTTGTTGACGAAGATCCCTGGTTAAGGTACTGCTTTGCTGAGCAAATATATCATGAACCGGTATCTCTTGGAATGCATCTTGTTCGCTTCACTTCTTCGCCCTTCTACCGTGAACCCAAACCAAAATAGTTTCTTTCGAGTATCTGTGCTATTAAGAGCTCACATACTGCAAAGGTTTTACAACAAATAATGTTCCATATCCGAGGCATGTTCCCTTTTTAAAAGCAGTTGATTTATCCACTACTGGCTTGCTAGGCCTATCGCAGCTTCACCAGAGCCCCGTTAGCCGTCACGTTTCAGGGTTCCCATAGGGCCTTCCCAGCTACCGTAGCGGTCCTGGGGCACACGAAGTCCCCGCTGTACAGACCCAGCCAGTGGCTGGAAACTGTCCAAGATGATGAATGTTCCATAATTTGAACGATGATGCATAAGTGTTGCGTGATGGTATTCGCAAAAACGCAAATTTCAGAAATTACGGATATGGGTGTACCATCTACCGGACTACAAAATCAATTAGGACAAGTGAAGCAGTTATATGCAGCACGATAAAAGAAATGCTAGGCGTATCTGCAACGCAGGTTCACACGAGAGAAACATAAAATAGAATCAAATTGTGTTTACTTTGCCACTTCAAATGAAGCCAGTGTCCTACCGAAAGGCTGATTGATTGACATTTATCGTAGTCTAAAGCCGTTCCTCATACATCACAACTGGGTTAACCTTATGGAGAGTGCTAACTTAAGACATACGTGCAGACTTTCACTGCTAAATGTTACTGGACTTTGTGCTCCTCGCCAATCTTCAAGTATTCACGGGAGATGATCGTATCCCAACCCGTTATGTCTTGGAAATAAGAGTTACTAAACGGTGTAGGGTCATTGTTAGTCATCTACGGTCTAAACTCTTTGAATAGCCATAAGTAACTGCAGCATGATTCTCCAAAGAAAATAATACGCTTTATTGTCACTTCCTCCGTGGTAAGGAAAACATATCCAACGATGCAATTGTTCAGCTGCTAAAGTTGAAAGGGAAGGCGTGACTGTGCCCCACGATTCTGAGGGGCTCCAGAATGGGCATTAAAATTGTCCCAGAATGAGAGGTACTTAGGGAAAGCTTTTGACAATGTTGACTGGAATACGCTCTTTCAAATTCTAAAGGTGGCAGGGGTAAAATACAGGAAGCGAAAGGCTATTTACAATTTGTACAGAAACCAGATGGCAGTTATAAGAGTCGAGGGACATGAAAGGGAAGCAGTGGTTGGGAAGGGAGTAAGACAGGGTTGTAGCCTCTCCCCGACGTTATTCAATCTGTATATTGAGCAAGCAGTAAAGGAAACAAAAGAAAAATTCGGAGTAGGTATTAAAATCCATGGAGAAGAAATAAAAACTTTGAGGTTCGCCGATGACATTGTAATTCTGTCATAGACAGCAAAGGACTTAGAAGAGCAGTTGAACGGAATGGATGGTGTCTTGAAGGGAGGATATAAGATGAACATCAACAAAAGCAAAACGAGGATAATGGAATGTAGTCGAATTAAGTCGGGTGATGCTGAGGGTATTAGACTAGGAAATGAGACACTTAAAGTAGTAAAGGAGTTTTGCTATTTGGGGAGAAAAATAACTGATGATGGTCGAAGTAGAGAGGATATAAAATGTAGACTGGCAATGGCAAGGAAAGCGTTTCTGAAGAAGAGAAATTTGTTAACATCGAGTATAGATTTAAGTGTCACGAAGTCATTTCTGAAAGTATTTGTATGGAAGTGAAACATGGACGGTAAATAGTTTGGACAAGAAGAGAATAGAAGCTTTCGAAATGTGGTGCTACAGAAGAATGCTGAAGATTAGATGGGTAGATCACATAACTAATGAGGAGGTACTGATTAGGATTGGGGAGAAGAGGAGTTTGTGCCACAGCTTGACCATAAGACGGGATCGGTTGGTAGGACATGTTCTGAGGCATCAAGGGGTCACCAATTTAGTATTGGAGGGCAGCGTGGAGGGTAAAAATCGTAGAGGGAGACCACGAGATGAATACACTAAGCAGATTCAGAAGGATGTAGGTAGCAGTAGGTACTGGGAGATGAAGAAGCTTGCACAGGATAGAGTAGCATGGAGAGCTGCATCAAACCAGCCTCAGGCCTGAAGACCACAACAACAACAACAGAATGAGAGGTTTCCTCACAAATTAGTCAGTAGGCTGATAATTGTCGTTAACGGATAGATATTCTCTGAGTGTACCCCTTCTATTAGGAAAAGAAGGAAGGAAAGACGGAAGATTAATGCTGACATCCTGTCGACGTGAGGTCATTAGAGACGGAGCATGAAATTGGCTTGAGGAGGAAATCAGCATTGTCTCTTCCAAGGGAACCACCCCTGAATTTGCCTACAGCGATTTATGGAAAGAGCAGAAACACGATTCTGGTACGGCCAGACGGGGAACTAAGCCCCGATTCTTCAAAATTCCAGTGCTTTACAAATGTGCCATTCCGATCGATCATTCCTGATAGTGCTGTTGTTTCGTGGTATATACCTATCGTTAACCGTCTACAGTGTGTTACAATGATGGCATATCAACATCACATAAAGATGACTGCTTGTACTACTGACGAAAGATTTGTCGTAGCAGTTAGTGTGCGTCTGCCAGTCGACCTTCAGCTGCGTCCTCTCAGCGTGACAAGTTTCATCAACATCGATAAACTCCGTTGAATTGATCGACCTGTTTGCTGAAAATGTGTTCTTCCGCTCCGCAGTAGGCAGATCTCCAGCGTCAGTCTCATTCCTGCCCTGTCACACCGCATACGGAACTTTTTCACACAGTGCACGCACATATGTTCACTAAACGGCTCTTCCTCTGCCAGGAGTTGGTAACCTATCACAATGTAAGGATATAGATCAACGTCGGAACAGTTTCTTATTAATGCGAGAAAACTCATTTATCTTACAACAGGGTGCTATATAAACGGCTGTATAACAAGTGTATTATCCCGATAGCTGCCTTTCTGGAAAAATTCGTATAACTCGGACTTAATTTTCTATCTCATCTTCAGTGATCCTTAGGGTTCTGCTTTCCAGAGTCTGTATTCATCTTTTAATAACTGAACGCTGGGAAGTGATCCTTTTTACTTTTCTTAACTCTTTATGACCACTTCAGCATAGCTCCATAATTATAAAACATATTACAACATCAAGTGAATAACAATTAAAAATAATGAATAGTAACAATAAGACGGTTGCATAAGATGTACATTTCAGTTGGAAATTAACTAGGTATTAATCAGTAGTGATTTGAGAAAACAGTAGGGAACGCAAAAAAGTGAGTGTATAACGGGTTTCAATGATCCTTCCCTGACAGAGATCACGTTAATTACATTTCACCTAAATAGTCGTTAGTTACTAGCGGAAAAATTCTTCCAAATATTCAAAAATAATAGTGAGATGCTGGTGTAAATGCCTGTGCCATCCATCTCTTTACATCGGTTGAAGAAAGGTGCATTTGAGAATACGATGTTATGAAAGTCTAGTAATTATAGCACAGGCTTGACAAAAGGAGCTAAATAGGTAAGCACTCCATTCATGATTTAGTACTGATATTCATCAACTCTCAATCAATTTTATCACATTTACGTATAAATAACAGTTGAACAGCTTTAATGATCGAAAACTCTTACACCTGTTACTGCAGAGAGTACTCAGAATAAATGACACTTACGTATATCGCAACACGTCAGTTCTCTCTGTAAACCACAGAAAATTCAGTACCTGTGGTTCGATCACATGAGTCGAGGTACTCATTCCGAAGTGATTGTCGGATCTAAATATGACCTCTCGCACACGAAACCATAGATCTTGGTTTTCAGGTAGAACACTGTCCATTATGTGCTGTATGTCCGCCCCTGGTAGCTGAGTGGTCAGCGTGACGGAATGTCAAACCTAACGGCCCGGGTTCGATCCCCTTATCACCATCATTTCATCCTCATCGACACGCAAGTCGCCGAAGTGGCGTCAACTCGAAAGACTTGCACCAGGCGAACGGTCTACCCAACGGGAGGCGCTAGCCACACGGCATTTCCATTTCCATGTGGTGTATGTTTCGTGCTTATCCTGTTCAGCTCAACTAATATCATTCGTCGTTAAAGACTACTTGAAACCTACTTCTGTAGCTTCCTATTTGTTTTTCAGAGCGATGAGTTATTCCTGCACAACAATACGTATCCTTAGGAGGTGAATTAGGTTTGGATGTGTGTTGGTAAGCATGTTTGACGATTTTAAGTAATAGTCCATACACTATTAAATCCTTGGTAGTTTCAGTCTGGACATGTGGGACATCTGGTACAGTTGTTCTGTCAAATATATCGTGGTACTGACATTTTTCCGTACAGACATGCTTACATACATCCTGTATGGGTGATACGTGAATAAGAGGGCATGTCTGCGTAATTTCACTGTGGTGGGGATGGAACCCTAATATCGCGTCGGTGCTCCGTTTACCCATCATAGTGCACCAACTCTGTGTGGCTTAGATTCAACAGTTCGTTGGAATCCCCTACAGAAGTATTGAGCCACTCTGCTTCTATAGCCGTCCATAATTGCGAGTATGTAGAAGGTGCAGGTTTTTGTGCACGAACTGACCTCTCGATCTCATAAATGTTAGATGGGTGGCCAAACCATTCGCTTGAACTGTCCAGAACGTTCTTCAGACCAGTCGCGAACAATCGTGGCACGGTGACATGGCATATTGTCATCAATAAAAATGCCATCATTGTATGGGGACATGAAGTCCCTGAATGACTGAAAATGGTATCCAAGTAGCCGAAAATAACCATTTCCAGTCAATGGTCATTTCGGCTGGAGCAGAGGACCCAGCCCATTCCATTTAAGCACAGCCCACACCATTATACAACCACCACCAGTTTGCACAGTGCCTTGGTGTCAACTTGCGTCCATGGCTTCTTGGGAGCTGTGCCACACTCGAACCCTACCATCAGCTCTTACTCGCTGAAATCTGGGCTCATCTGACCAAGCCACGGTTTTTCCAGTCGTCTAGGCTCCAAACGATATGGTCACGATCCCAGCAGAGGTTCAGCAGGCGATGCCGTGCTGCTAACAAAGCGTCGATCGTCTGAAGCCACAGCCCATTAACACCAAATTTCGCCGAATTGTCCTAACTGATGCGTTCGTCGTACGTCCTACATTGATTTTTGCACTAACTGTTGTTTGTCTGTTAGCACAGCAAATTCTTCGCAAACGCCGCTGCTCTCGGCCGTTACGTGAAGGCCGTCGTACACTGCGTTGTCTGTGGTGAGAGGTAATGCCTGAAATTTGGTATATTCGGCGCACTCTTGACACTGTGGATCTCGGAATATTGCGTTCCCTAACGCTTTGCGAAATGTTATGTCCCATGTGTCTAGCTCCACCTACCACTCCGCGTTCAAAGTCTGTTAATTCCCGTCGTGGAGCCCTCATCACGTCGGAAACCTGTTCTCTTGAATCACCTACGTACAAGTGACAGCTCAGGAAATTCACTGCGCTTTTATATTCTGTGTCGGCGATACTATCGCCTTCTATATACGAGGGGCGTTCAGAAAGTAAGCTCCGATCGGTCGCGAAATGGAAACGACTATGAAAATCCGATAAAGCTTTGCACAGATGTGTTGGGTAGTGTCTCTAGTATAACCCCAGTTAGCATCACGTCGCTCTTCTCATTTCTGAGCTCGCAGTGAGTGCGTAAAGATGTCTAGAAAATAGTGTCTGCCGCCAAGTACGAGGGCCTGGTGCGAAATTTCGCCTGAAGCTATGCAGCTAACATTACATAACTGTCGTGCTGTTTCTTCTTCAAGACAATTCTCAGCCGCATTCTGCAGGGGCAATGAAGATGCTCCTGCATCGTTTTCAAATGGAAATGTGAGATTACCCACAATACAGTCCGCAATTGTCTCCCCCTGAGTTTCATCTCTGGTCACATGAACCGCTGTCTTTGAAGACAACATTTTGACACAGACAACGAGGTGTAGGCCAGCTTGGAGAATTGGCGGAAAGCACTGGCGGCTGCCTTCTATGATGAGGCTATTGAAAAGTTGGTACAACGCTATGACAAAAGTCTAAGTCAGAACGGCGACTACGTAGAGAAGTAGCTGAAAGGTGTAGCTAATTGTTACAAGTAAAACATTTCTGATGTTCACTGTGGTTTCAATTTGGCAATCAATCGGAGCTTACTTTCTGAACAGGCCTCGTATTTTCACATCACTTTCCCATGATTTTTTGTCATCCCAGTGTATAGTGCCAGACAAAGTGATGGAAAGCGCAAGTTATGTCTTTGCGTTTGTGGTATCAGTATATCGGCCACCCGTGGTAACTCAACGTTGGAAAACGCCTACACCTATACTTACCAGAGGATGTTGATAAATGACTACCTATACTAATTTCTTTTCCTTATAAACGTAAGTGCTTGATTCTTGCAGTCGTATATTCAAGGGCTGCACTGAATACCAAAGTGGTACCAATACGCAATTCGAAATCCAGAACGTCTTGCATAGCAAGTCTTGCCTCTTTCCTTGTTTGTCGCACATAATCCTCTGATAGGGACGCAAAAGAGAAGAAGCGCCACTACAGAAAAAAAGCACAACCGCTCCAGTGTAACAACAAAACGTCGCAGTATGACGTGGAACGGGTTACACGCACGTGCGCTCACACAGGTCTCGTCGGGTTCAAGGCAGGTAGGAAATCTCCCAGCAGATATTCGCTTTATGGCGGCAGATGCTACGTGCAGACGAGGGCGTCAGAAACGTTTCGTAACTCCTTGCGCGAACCTATCATTTCCCATTAAGCAACAACACTAAACGAAGTGCACCTGGTATTACCCATGACGCCATATTCAATTTCGTGTACTGTTTTAGCATGATACGTGAGTCACTTTAACACCCCAGGTGTTTCCATGAATCCTCCAGCAAATAGGATACGTACACCATTCACTCTGGTGTTATCGCTATGATTCTCGCACCGTGTACCAGGAAGAAGTAGTACCTTCTTAAAATCCACTGTGAAGGTAGCCCCTTCGAATCATAAAACTATCGGTACTTGATATGTATGACAACTCTAAACTGAAATTAGTATTTCTCTGTATGCTGACGTGCAGACCATTTAGACACGTTATCAAATAATCAGTGCGTTCGACCATGTTTGAGTTCCCTCAATCTGATATTCTTGATATGTTTCCCAGACATACGGGCATAATTGGGTGGGACGACAGAGATAGGTAATGCAATGGTTGAGACTCAGGTCCCTTTTTCTGGTGGAGAATTCATATCCCATTTCGGTCACATAGATTTTGTGTTTCCCAAGTCGCTCAAAGTCAATGTAGGAATACGACGGGTCGAACAGGATATTTCCGCTTCGTTCACCCTTTCTTGCCGATATGAGCTACTGTTTCCTCTGTAACTACTGAATCACCGAGACACTTTAAACTACAAGCGTTCTTCATTCAGAGGAAGGAATCGTCTCGAGTCTTTCTTAACCTACTCCTCTCACAGAGAAAACATACCTTCCAAATCCCTTATCATTAACTACAGTGTAATGCCCCGATTTCCCAATAAAAAGGTGAATGTGTTTATTTCATCTTATATCGTTTTTAATGCTCAATTAAGCATAAGAATAACGTTATTGGAATGTTTTTCTGTCACATATGTTACCTGAAACTGCAGATACAGTCACTTTCTTTATCAACGGAATTGTTTATTCACATCTCAAGCTCGTTCTAATAAACTGCAATGGTAATGCAGGCCTACGTTTACCTTTATTATACCTGCTATACGTAGTGAGTTCCTGTGGTAAAGACAGCACTCAAGAAAGGCCTGTGAACAAACAGACACTAACAATGCAATTCTTCCGGCTAGTGCTTATTTTTGACTAAACCATCTCAGTGTTCTTCATTTCGAACAAAATAAAATAATATCATTTGATTCCTTGCCCTTTGCATCAAAACGACACAACCAACCAAATCACTCTGCAGCGTGCGTTGTACATACCGGGATGACGCTGTGGTTCAGAGTCTGGACTCTAAATCGGATACTTCAAGGTTCAAATTTCCCATCTACCCTCATTTGAGAGTCTCATTGATTCAATAGATCCTTTCAACTAACCTCTACGATAGTTAATGCAATAAAGACACTTCAAAATTCCGTCACAATTCTACCTGAGCTGGTGAACAGTTCCTAATAACATCTAACCGTATCCACTCTACCTGCGTTTTTTTAAAATAGTGTTGGCTTTTGACCTTCACCACCATTGTGTTTCACTAACGAATTTCATACCATTTATTTAAAGGGTATGAACCTAGGAATTTCTGTAACATAAAAAAAAATTCTGTGGAAGTTAGATATATTTTGATAACCACGTTCACTACTTACAAAGGTCACGACTGTATCACTTTTTATGAAAGTCTAAAACTGTTGTAGGCCTTTAAAGTGTTCAGTGTGGTGTGAACGATAGCGAATGTAGTGCTGTAATTAAACATTGTGTTTTGGAGCGATAGTTGCGCAGACTAAAATAAAAATCAGTTCAAATGCCGAAGCTCATTAAATAAAGTTTTCTCTCTAGCACCCATAGAAATGTTCATAAAGCTACTATGGAAGAGCGCAAAAAGTAACTGCACGGGATGCCTGATATAGCGTGCATCTCAATTTCACTAGCATGTTAGAACCTGAACGGAATCTTTAGATGAGAAATAATGGAAACGAACATAAATTTACACAGTTAAGTTTGTTTGGTGTCGTGAATCGTGTATTTTGACCAAACACTGCCTACAGGAAAATTAAAGAGACCTTTGGAGAGAAGAGAACCACTTGTATGAATATCAAGAGCTCAGATGGCAACCCAGTTCTAAGCAAAGAAGGGAAGGCAGAAAGGTGAAAGGAGTATATAGAGGGTTTATACAAGGGCGATGTGCTTGAGGACAATATTATGGAAATGGAAGAGGATGTAGATGAAGATGAAATGGGAGATAAGATACTGCGTGAAGAGTTTGACAGAGCACTGAAAGACCTGAGTCGAAACAAGGCCCCGGGAGTAGACAACATTCCATTAGAACTACTGATGGCCTTGGGAGAGCCAGTCATGACAAAACTCTACCATCTGGTGAGAAAGATGTATGAGACAGGTGAAATACCCACAGACTTCAAGAAGAATATAATAATTCCAATCCCAAAGAAAGCAAGTGTTGACAGATGTGAAAATTACCGAACTATTAGTTTAATAAGTCACAGCTGCAAAATACTAACGCGAATTCTTTACAGGCGAATGGAAAAACTGGTAGAAGGGGACCTCGGGGAAGATCAGTTTGGATTCCGTAGAAATGTTGGAACACGTGAGGCAATACTAACCTACGTTTCTAGCATTTGTAGACTTAGAGAAAGCTTTTGACAATGTTAACTGGAATACTCTCTTTCAAATTCTGAAGGTGCCAGGGGTAAAATACAAGGAGCGAAAGGCTATTTACAATTTGTACAGAAACCACATGGCAGTTATAAGAGTCGAGGGGCATGAAAGGGAAGCAGTGGTTGGGAAAGGAGTGAGACAGGGTTGTAGCCTCTCCCCGATGTTATTCAATCTGTATATTGAGCAAGCAGTAAAGGAAACAAAAGAAAAATTCGGAGTAGGTATTAAAATTCATGGAGAAGAAAGTAAAAACTTTGAGGTTCGCCGATGACATTGTAATTCTGTCAGAGACAGCAAAGGACTTGGAAGAGCAGTTGAACGGAATGGCCAGTGTCTTGAAAGGAGGGTATAAGATGAACATCAACAAAAGCAAAACGAGGATAATGGAATGTAGTCGAATTAAGTCGGGTGATGCTAAGGGAATTAGATTAGGAAATGAGACACTTAAAGTAGTAAAGGAGTTTTGCTATTTGGGGAGCAAAATAACTGATGATGGTCGAAGTAGAGAGGATATAAAATGTAGACTGGCAATGGCAAGGAAAGCGTTTCTGAAGAAGAGGAATTTGTTAACATCGAGTATAGATTTAAATGTCAGGAAGTCGTTTCTGAAAGTGTTTTTATGGAGTGTAGCCATGTATGGAAGTGAAACGTGGACGATAAATAGTTTTGACAAGAAGAGAATAGAAGCTTTCGAAATGTGGTGCTACAGAAGAATGCTGAAGCTTCTCTTCTCCCCAATGGGGAGAAGAGGAACTTGTGGCACAATTGACTAGAAGAAGGGATCTATTGGAAGGACATGTTCTGAGACATCGAGGCATCGCCAATTTAGTATCGGAAGGCAGCGTGGAGGGTAAAAATCGTAGAGAGAGACGAAGACATGAATACAGTAGGCAGATTCAGTGGGTACTGGGGGATGAAGAATCTTGCACAGGATGGAGTAACATGGAGAGCTGCATCAAACCAGTCTCAGGACTGAAGACCACAACAACAACATATTCGAAGAAAGCTGTACTACCATTATGCCGCCATCATTTTATCTCTCTCGTAGGAATCATGAGATACGATAAAAGACAATAAGGCACGAACACTAGCAAATGGACTTTTTTCCTCCATTAATATGTCCATGAATTACGAAAGAAAACTGATAATATTGGTGCGATGTACTGTCCACCATGGATTTCACAGTGGCTTGTGGATTGTGTATGTAGATGTATAATATTATGACAGCTCCATCGGTTTTACAGACCGCTTTTGGTGTGACCAGTGTACGACCTAGTCTCTTAGGCTGGCTCGCTTCAGTGTAGTAATAGTCAGTCGTACACCAACGCTCTAAATCACACATATTTAATAACTATCTAGCCCTTAGGTCATTTTAAGGTAGAAGGCAGATTGGCGAAATAATTTCAAAATAGATAATCTGTACTTATATTACACGGGATTAATTATGTTCTCGAAACAGAATAACTGTCATTAAAATTCAATGAATATTTACTACAACAAATGCACACAATTTTGAATGGTTGCCTTACACAAATGGGCTACTCATGTGAAAACAAAAACAGATAATAATTGTTGTAGCTCAGCATAGCAACATAAATGGAACACATGCAAAGTTCCTTTCAAAGCCTATTAATCACGGAATCTTAAACACTCAACGTCTGATAGCACAAATTCTCACTGCTCATTGCGACATACAACTAAAGTTCATTTTCCAAAATAATCAAAGCGATAAGTAGCAAACAAGTGCGCCACACGTGACTCTCAATATTAACTGCAGTTAAATTGTGTAAATTCTCAGCTACCTCAAGTCCCACAAACAAACTTAAAATTCGTACGTGCGCTTAAAACTACCATCTAATACTCACTGTCTAGCGAAAAATTGAAGTACGAGCTTGCGCTCACCAAAATTATTCTAGGTCCGCTTATGCAATATCGCTAGCAAGAAGTGAAAACCGCCAGTAACGACAGGGTGCCAACAAACGAACACATATTTCCTACAGCTCGCCCTTAAATGCGTTCCATTATGTGACACGCAACTGAAACCATTTAAACATAACAATTATACACATGATGCTAAATATTCCCACAATTATTACAATAATTTTGGACCTTTCATCATAAAAACGGCACAATATTACGTCAGTTATTAACAAATTGTCTAAATATGCTTACATTCAGTTTTAAAATATTAAATAGTTAAAAGTAAATAAGTTATACACAACTGCAACCAGTCACTTTTTTTGAATAATAATTCTTTATTACATGAACCGGTTTTCGAACCTTTTCAGGTTCATCTTCACATGGTTTCGGGAGGATCCGGGAAGTTACATCATTACTGGTAGTAGCATAATGCTGGGTGCTGGTTCTATGGCAGAAAGATGGGTCACACTTTAATGTATCGCCATGACTATAGCTTATCTGTCGATATGGATGTAAATTTAGTTTTTACTTACTGCGACCGTATAGGCGGACAGATCCGAAAAAAGCCGCCTATACTGTCGCAGTAAGTAAAAAATAAATTTACATCCATATCGACAGATAAGCTATAGTCATGGCGATACATTAAAGTGTGACCCATCTTTCTGCCATAGAACCAGCACCCAGCATTATGCTACTACCAGTAATGATGTAACTTCCCGGATTCTCCCGAAACCATCTGAAGATGAACCTGAAAAGGTTCGAAAACCGGTTCATGTAATAAAGAATTATTATTCAAAAAAAGTGACTGGTTGCAGTTGTGTATAACTTATTTACTTTCAATATACAGTCACGGTTCTAAAATATCCGTAATGGATAAGCATAATTAAATAGTTACGTTAAAACTGCAGAATACATATTGTATTATTGAAGAAAGTGCATGCTTCTGCTCTTCTGATACAGGTTCTTTCATGGACATGTTTTAAGTTTTATTATTCACACTCCCATAGCGATTTAATACAAATTTTGTTAATGACATAAAAACGTTAATTGTTAACGGCCATTTACGTAATAAAAATATGAAGTGTTTCTGATACCTAACTGCAGGTAGACATGACCTGAAATGATTAGGTAAGGAAGTACATAACTCATGCTGCCTCCACACTATGTACAGCAAGTATAGAATTATGGCTCTGGCATATTTGCATATGTATATTTTAAATAATCAGCTGTTGTTTCGAATACACATGTTGAATTTGAAGTGCAGCCTACTGTGCTCTTTGCTGACATCGTCAGATTTCACTGGTATTTCGTATGAGGTAATCACTCCAGTGGTGTAACTTTATTCATTTCTGTTGTCGAGCACAATATCTAGACACCATACAGACAGTTAACGACCCCTCTGCCAGCTCTGGCACCACAAGCCAATTTCGGGTATTGTTACAATATATATAGATTCCGGATGTGCATGAAACATCTTTCCATTACGGAAACTCAGAAAATAAGAAAAGGAGTCAAACAATGGACAGAAGGTGGTGAAAGTGAATCGAAGATTGGAAAAAGTGTTTTGTCAGCTTGAAAGGTGGTGATGAGTATAAATCCTCTTGCTTTTTATTACAGGGTCATTTGAAAGAACTGCTTACTGAAACAGCAGCCAATTTTTGTGAGGTAGTTATCTTCCACAAACTCACAGCTGTGGTACGATGATGAAGGGAAGAGTTTAGTGTTTAACGTCAAGTCGACAAAGTATGATAAACGTACATCAGTTGTGATTCGAATTTCTTTCATGTACACTTTATTTTACTAAAATTTCCAACTCTCTTCTTGAAAGTTTATCACAGTGAGAAGTAATTTTCATTAGGCAATAATTTCATTACCTCTGTAAAGGATATGTTTCGATGAGGATGCACAACCCACTTTTACGATGGTATGAGAAACTGGGGACCCGCTACACCAAATGTATAGGCTCCCAAGGAGAATATCTTAACAAATAAACCGACTGTAACGTAACCATTTGTTGAACTTTTACCTCACTAACATAACTGTACTATGCTAATTAGACATCTAGCTTGGCATCATGAATTTTGAATCTGGTTTTCTTCATGACTGATAGAGTGAAAATGTTATTGGTGCATGTAATGGGGTAAGACCTACATTTCCTGCTGAGCTTGCAGATTGGCCTTTTTCTGAAGTATCAGTGAACTGCGTGCCTAATAAATGAATGAGATCTTGGCTCGTGGAGATTTTCTAACTCCTGTCACAAGTTTCTGCGTTGCTTGCTGATAGATACTGGCAAGTGTATGATACTGTGCATAGGATCTTGCTTTGCAGAGATAGCAGAATTTCTTTGTGTGTGTGTGTGTGTGTGTGTGTGTGTGTGTGTGTGTGTGTGTGTGTGTGTGTGTGTGTGTATGTGTGTTTGTGTGATAATTCAACTTTTACTACAAACTCTTTTAATATACCACCAGGAAATTAATCTCACATCGACTTAGAAGCCTAAATAGACCTTGTATCATTGCGTTCCAAGTTTCGGCCTCCAATGGGATTTGACAGTCGGGGGCTTGCAGTTAACAAGTGCAAGGACTCTTCTGGAGTAAATTTTTTACTTCGAGACTTATGACAATACTTTAAGTCCTCCTGTTAGTCTTGCAGAAATTACGGTCGGTTCCGCTTCTAAATACTGCCCTATACAGAACACCTCTATACCGCACAGAATTTGAAGTGTGGTACCTAAAATCCAGCCCTGTGGAACAGCAGTCACAGGTTTCGTACAGAAACGTCGAAAGGTGACTCGTAGCATCTCCTTTTAAGACCAAAAACAGCGTATTCACTGCAGTAGAAAGGTATAGGCCCGTTTTACGCGAAAATTTTAGACAGTCAGAATTCTTTCGTCCTCTATGTTGTTCGTCTGAAAATTTTTCGAAGACGACTGACTCGTAAGTGGTCCACCTGAACGGTACATACAAGAAACAGCTCTCTTACAAAGTCACGTGTCCCATAGATCATTTGAATGAATTTTTTAAATCGAAATTGTGTGCAACGAGTCAGTTTACGGTATATGTAGTTAACAGTAACGAACATAATACTTTCCAGGCCTATTTACTTAACTATGATCAAAAATTAATTGATCTTTGAAATAGAAAGAGTTGCCCAGAAAGCTGGGTTTAGTTTAGATTTAAAACTTTCTTTGTTACCTTTCAGGCAATTTATTGACCGAATGATCAAAAAATTTTGTAGATACATATTGAACTCCTGACAGCTTTAACAGTGGGTAATAAAAGGTCGTTTTTCCTTCTCGTGTTGTAGGTATGGAAATCATCATTCTTTAAAATCGTAATGGATTATGGTGAAAAATTATTTATTACGAATTTCATTAATGAATATATATTTTTGAGAGTACAGTTAAAATGCTAAACTTCTTGATGAAATACCTTCAAGATCATGGCAGGTGAACACCGCATATTATTCTTACTCCTCTCTTTTATGCAATCAAATATTGCATTGCACAAGAAAATCATATCGTAAGACATTGTTAAGTGGAAGTATATAAAATATGTGAGGAAGGTGACTCATTTATTACGAAAACTAGCATCTATGTGAAGAGCAAAAAGAGCTCTTTGAGCTACTCAGTAATACGCTTCTTCCTGTTCAAGTTTTCATCAATATGTAAGGCCAAAAATTTTGAGATTCCTACCTTGTTTACTGATTCCTGTTATGGTGCTACATCAGCAGTTGAAATGACTCTCTTTTTGCACAGAAATAAATATAGTGTGTTTTCTCAAAATTAAAGGGGTAAACACTTTTCAGAAAATCATTTGATAATTCTTTGAAAAACATCTTTAAACATTTATTCTCTTGCTTTCTTTCTAATAGGATTTATTATAATTCTATACTGTCAACAAATAATAGCAATTCTGCTTCATGAATGTTAAGTGGAAAGTCATTCACGTATTCGTATATAAAGAACAGCAGCATTGTCTGACTTATTCAGTAAATTCCTGCCAACATTGTTTGAATTATCCTGGACAACATTTTGCATTCTCTTTGTTATGTACGATTCTATCAACTTCATTAATTCAGTGAAACTTAAGTTTTTGTAAGAGAGTAACATGAAATGCACAGTCAATTGTTACATGGCAGGTTATTCCCAAACTGTCCCATAACCTGATTTATAATTTAAAATGCAGATCAAAACAGTAAGATAAGTCAAATCTTTAATCCAGTATGCACACTGTAGGCAACAATAACAACTGCCAATGATTGCATTTCTAATTATTTCTGTATCTCTTTTCCTCTTGGTGTGATGAGAGAGTCCTGGAATAACATCAGCCTTGGGGCTTTTAACTGGCTATCGAAAGGGAAGATTTACTTAATGGAACATATGTTTGTATTGAAAGCCAGTTCTGGGCAAGTAAAGTGGAAGAGAGGGCAGTCTACAAGCCCAGCCCAGCAGTGGCATGGAGTGAGGATGGTCATCGTGCAAGAAAATGAAAGGAATGCTTTTTCACAGAGATAAAAATCTGAAATGCAGGAGATGATACGACACTACCTAAATTGCGAGCAGCTTCTAAGTCAACAGAAAGCCGTCTGGAAATTTTGTTCAGATTTTAATAACTGGTCCTTCACCGGTTGGCTCTTAGTAATTATTTTGGTAGTAGTAATGGAGAGTTCCCACATTTGTCTAATGGATGGTTTCACACTGGCCATTAGCTGAAAGCTGGTACACACTTGGGGAGATTTTCTGACTTCTTTCCCGCACCACAGGAAAAATATAACCCACTGGTTAACCAAGATAAAATCTGATAAACATGAAATTGTTAAGCTTTTTTGTTAAATTATCATTGGCCATCACTCACAAGCTCTGCTGCAATTGGCGGTCGAGATTCCAACGCTGGCAGAATCAGCCAGATTTGGTAGAGGAAAGTTATAGAGCACTTCACGACATGGCATCATAGAACATTTCCTGGACTGACGTTATAGAGAACACTTCTCCTGAGGGCATCGTAGAAGGTAGTTGCTCCAGGCCGTTGCAGGGAGCTGAGGAGAGAGACATCTCTGTCTTAGAGCAGAACACAGAGGCCATACAGAACTTCGAATTATTAGCCATCTTCTGCCCTTGCGGATATTTAGAGTAGTAAGCTTTGGAGATCTTAGCATAGGCTGAGACGAGGCAAGTGTGAAGTCAGATAACTAAAACCAGGGTCTAGTTTTGCTGATCTAATTTTCACAACCAGCTAGTTGCACCCACCATGCACTTAGGCGAGAGCGCTGTTGTTCATTCATATCTATCTGAGACCTCTCTGCTCTTAACCTTTTCCAAAATCATTGATCATATTTGCTACACAGCTTTATATCGTTCGGACTCCCTTGCCCACTTATTAAGTTTCTGTGTTCTTGATTCGGTGGTTTATATCTTTTAGCAGTAAATCAGATTGTTTGTTATAGTGACCATTTGTTTCCTTTCGTAGTCTGCCCCCCCCCCCCCCTCGCCATGAACCATGGACCTTGCTGTCGGTGGGGAGGCTTGCGTGCCTCAGCGATACAGATAGCCTTACCGTAGGTGCAAACTGAACAGAGGGGTATCCGATGAAAGGCCAGACAAACATGTCGTTCCTGAAGAGGGGCAGCAGCCTTTTCAGTGGTTACAGGGGAAACAGTCTGGATGATTCACTGATCTGGCCTTGTAACACTAACCAAAACAGCCTTGCTGTGCTGGAACTGCGAATGGCTGAAAGCAAGGGGGAACTAGAGCTGTATTTTTTCCCGAGGGCACGCAGATTTATTGTATGGTTAAATGATGATGGCGTCATCTTGGGTAAAATATTCCGGAGGTAAAATAGTCCCTCATTCAGATCTTCGCGACTACTCAGGAGGACGTCGTTATCAGGAGAAAGAAAACTGGCGTTCTACGGATCAGAGCGTGGAATGTCAGATACCTTAACCGGGGACGTAGTTTAGAAAATTTAAAAATGGAAATGGATAGGTTAAAGTTAAATATAGCGGAAATTAGTGAAGTTCGGTGGCAGGAGGAACAAGACTTCTGATCAGGAGTATACAGGGGTATAAATACAAAATCAAATAGGGGTAATACAGGAGTAGGTTTAATAATGAGTAAAGAAATAGGAGTGCGAGTAAGCTTCTACGAACAGCATAGTGAACGCATTTTGTAGCCAAGACAGACACGAAGCCCACGACTACCGTAGTAAGATTATACGCCAACTAGCTCCGCAGATGACGAAGAGATTGATGAAATGTTTGATAAGATAAAATAAATTATTCAGATAGTGAAGGGTGGCGAAAATGTAATAGTCGTGGGGGACTGGAATTAGATAGTAGGAAAAGGAAGAGAAGGAAAAGTAGTAGTTGAATATGGAATGGGGGTTAGGAATGAAAGAGGAAGCCGCCTGGTAGAATTTTGCACAGAGCATAACTTAATCATAGCTAACACTTGGCTCAAGAATCATGAAAGAAGACTGTGTACGTGGAAGAGGCCTGGAGACACTGTAAGGTTTCAGACAGATTACATAATGGTAAGACAGAGATTTAGGAACCAGGTTTTAAATTGTAAGACATTTCCAGGGGCAGCTATGTACTCTGGCTCCAAGCTATTGGTTATGAACTGTATATTAAAACTGAAGAAACTGCAAAAAGGTGGGAATTTAAGGAGATGTGACCTGGATAAAATGAAAGTGGTTGTAGAGACTTTCAGTGAGAGCATTAGGGAATGATTGACAAAACTGGGGAAAGAAATACAGTAGAAGAAGAGTGAGTAGCTTTGAGATATGATGGGAGGATAAAGTAGGTAAAAAGACGAGGGCTAGTAGAAATCCTTGGGTAACAGAAGTAATACTGAATTTAATTGATGAAAGGAGAAAATATAAAAATGCAGTAAATGGATTACAAACGTCTCAAAAATGAGATACACGGGAAGTGCGAAATGGCTAAGCAGGGATGGCTAGAGGACAAATGTAAGGATGTAGAGCCGTGTATCACGAGGGTAAGATAGATACTGCCTGCAGGAAAATTAAAGGGACCTTGGAGAAACGAGAGCCCCTTGTATGAATTTCAAGAGTTCAGATGGAAAACCAGTTCTAAGCAAAGAAGGGAAAGCAGAAAGGTGGAAGGAGTATACAGCGGCATTTTATACACGGGTGATGCACTTGAAGACAATATTATGGAAATGGGAGAGGACACAGATGAAGATGAAATCGGCGATATGATACTGCATGAAGAGTTTGACAGAGCACTGCAAACCCTACGTCGAAACAAGGCCCCAGGAGTAGACAGCATTCCATTAGAACTACTGAGAGCCTTGAGAGAACAAGTCCTGACAAAGAAACTTCCTGGCAGAAGTAAAGCTGTGAGGACGGGGCGTGAGTCGTGCTTGGGTAGCTCAGTTGGTGGAGCTCTTGCCCGCGAAAGGCAAAGTTCGAGTCTCGGTCCGGCACACAGTTTTAATCTGCCAGGAAGTTTCATATCAGCGCACACTCCGCTGCAGAGTGATAATCTCATTCTGATCTCATTCAAGCCCTGACAAAGCTCTACCATCTTGTAAGTTGTATGAGACAGGCGAAATACCCTTCAAGAAGAATATAATAATTCCAATCCCCAAGAATGCAGGTGTTGACAGGTGTGAAAATTAGCGAACTATCAGTTTAATAAGTCGTGGTTGCAAAATACTAACACCAGTTCTTTACAGATGAATGGAAAAACTGATAGAAGCTGACATCAGCAAAATCAATTTCTTATCTTAGAAAATAGACTAAGGAAAGACAAAACTACTTCTATAGCATTTGTATTTGACAACGTTGACTTAAATACTCTCTTACAAATTCTGAAGGTGGCAGGGGTTGGAGAAAAGAGAGCCACCAGTTCTAAGCAAAGAACGGAAAGGCTATTTACAATTTGTACACAAATCAGATGGCATTTATAAGAGTTGAAGGGTATGAAAGGGAAACAGTGGGCGGGGTAGGGAGTGAGAAAAGGTTGTAGCCAATCCCCGATGTTATTCAATCTGTATATTGAGCAAACAGTAAAGGATACAAAAGAAAAATTCAAGGGGCCGCTATCATGTCAGTGCTGAAGCGCTTCTTCCTTCATTCCCGCTGTAGTTCCGCGAGTGTGACGAATCTGAGAACTTTGGCGCTGTGTTCGCTTCATACCCGTATACTCGTTCACGGGCACTGAAGAATGCCGGAATGTAAGGCTGGTCGTGGCTTATTGGTAACACTGAAGATGAGTGCAAAATCTTGCTACTGCAAAGTAGCATTGGCAAAGCGAAAAGACCGATTACCAGGCTGGACTTTAACGAATCTGTGTTTTGTGAGACTGTGGAGGCTGTAAGGCGAAAGTTAATTGATGCGAAGTACACAATAGCAAATGTTTTCCTTGGAAGGAGGAATGATATCAGGATTAAGTTTCACGCTGTCATACACGTTTCATACGAAAAGCATTCAAGCCATGTCGAGTCCAAACGAAATGGTTCTTTTCCTGTTTATTCAAATGGTTCAAATGGCTCTGAGCACTATGGGACTCAACTGCTGAGGTCATTAGTCCCCTAGAACTTAGAACTAGTTAAACCTAACTAACCTAAGGACATCACAAACATCCATGCCCGAGGCAGGATTCGAACCTGCGACCGCAGCGGTCTTGCGGTTCCAGACTGCAGCGCCTTTAACCGCACGGCCACTTCGGCCGGCTCCTGTTTATTCCTCCTCCACCGTGTGTGCTGCGTCAAATGAAAACTGGATATAGAGCAACGTCATTGATACATCCCTCTGACAAAAAAGCATGTTATTTCTGCACTCACTCGGTCACGTCTGTTTCCATTTGTGGGCTAACAACAAGATGTGGAGCACGTAATTAATTTCTCTAATTTATTTTAATAATTAATCGCTATTTACAGACTGCAATTCATCTTCATATCATATTTCCTGATAGTGTTGTTACAGAACCGGTAGCGCCTCGAAAGGGTGTAAATGTCAACGTAGAAGTTATACATTTTCTGAGCAGATATTAAAAAGTAAAATAAATTTAAAGCAGTCTTCGAAAAAGATTTATTTATGTAAATATATGTGGAAACAGAACAATATTCACTACAAAACCATGAGTCGTTGTATTGTTATATAACTTGCTTCGTGATTTAGAGATGTCAGACATTTTCCGGCATTTGAAATTGTTCTTTAGAATGGCTACAAAGCCAAAATCACAGCTGTTTGAAATAAATGAACAGTAATTTATAGTTTAATAGAAAATTTTTTATCAGGAATGTTGCGTATGTAGGGGGAATGCCGCGAATCCACTGCTATCCTTGCAAACTCACGGGCACACGAGGTCGGCGAGTTCGGAGATGACATCACGGGACGCAATGGCAAGTTCAGAGCGAGTGTATAGAGTTAATTTCTGATCTCTAGTAAATAGGTGCGTCACCACGTTTCGCCTCACATATACGATGGGCGATCACTTTGAAAAGCGGGATCACATTTGGCAATGTGTTTACATTAGACGCCGACAGAAGGAGAATACGCATTCCTACCAGGGCGGAATCTAGCAGCATTTTTAAAATGCCTTAGTGAGTGGAGGCCCCAATGCACTAATAGCCCATACAAGGGTATGGTTGATTGTCCGTGAAACTGAGAAGTATCATTCCAATCCCGAGCCGGCACGGTTTCGTAAAGGGCACGGGAAAGGAAGGAAACGATAAAAAAATGAAGATTAGGGTTTAACGTCACGTTAACATCTAGGTCATTAGAAACGGAACTCGAGCTAGGAATGTTTCAGGAAAGCGAAAGGAAATAAGCCACGCCATTAAAAGAAATCGTACTGGCATTTGCCCGAAGCGATTTAGGAAATTCATAGAAAACCTATATCTGCACGGCTAGACATGTATTTGAACCGTCTTCTTCCCGAATGCGAGTCAATTGTGCTAACCAGTGCGCCACTTCACGCAGTGAAACGACAAAAAGATCCAAACACCCCGTTTCACGTAGCATATTCTAAATAAACTATATCAGTTTAGAATATGAAGAAAGAATGAACATAATGAATCTTTAAAATGGACATAAACAGTGCCGGCCGCAAGACACCTTTGTTTTTTCCGGTTATCGGTTTCGGTCAGCGGTGCATGAAATCAGGCGAAATCTCTCGGTAGGCACCCATATTCTAGGAAGACACTATTTTTGAGGCATTTTTAGCCTTCACTGTGCGATGAGACCTGAGAAGGGCGACGTGACGCTGTCTACGGGCGTACAAGAGACACTGCCCAACACATCTGTGCAAAACTCCATCTTCGCGGCCGATCTTTCCTTATTTTTTTCCTTATTTTTAATATATTCATTTTTTATTCTGAATCTCTGTTGTGGGCGCGGGACAGAGGGTGGTCAAATATTTACAAAGGAAAATCGTCAAAGAGCCTTACCCTTTTGAGAAGCTATTTTATTTTAACAACCAATTTCAGCGTTTCAACATATACATGAAATGCATTGGGGCCTGAGGATGGTATATTTAAATGACGAGACTGCTTGTTAAAATAAAATAAAATAACTTATAAAAACGTACGGCTGTCTGGCGATTTTCCTATGAAAAAATGTCCATTATAAGTTATAAGTCCATTCTTTTAAATCGACGGAGATCACATAAATAAGTTCACACTACATTAATCAAAAATTATGTGATTTCATTTGCTCAGAAAGATCCCTCATTGAACGATCACACAAAATTACACTCCTGGAAATTGAAATAAGAACACCGTGAATTCATTGTCCCAGGAAGGGGAAACTTTATTGACACATTCCTGGGGTCAGATACATCACATGATCACACTGACAGAACCACAGGCACATAGACACAGGCAACAGAGCATGCACAATGTCGGCACTAGTACAGTGTATATCCACCTTTCGCAGCAATGCAGGCTGCTATTCTCCCATGGAGACGATCGTAGAGATGCTGGATGTAGTCCTGTGGAACGGCTTGCCATGCCATTTCCACCTGGCGCCTCAGTTGGACCAGCGTTCGTGCTGGACGTGCAGACCGCGTGAGACGACGCTTCATCCAGTCCCAAACATGCTCAATGGGGGACAGATCCGGAGATCTTGCTGGCCAGGGTAGTTGACTTACACCTTCTAGAGCACGTTGGGTGGCACGGGATACATGCGGACGTGCATTGTCCTGTTGGAACAGCAAGTTCCCTTGCCGGTCTAGGAATGGTAGAACCATGGGTTCGATGACGGTTTGGATGTACCGTGCACTATTCAGTGTCCCCTCGACGATCACCAGTGGTGTACGGCCAGTGTAGGAGATCGCTCCCCACACCATGATGCCGGGTGTTGGCCCTGTGTGCCTCGGTCGTATGCAGTCCTGATTGTGGCGCTCACCTGCACGGCGCCAAACACGCATACGACCATCATTGGCACCAAGGCAGAAGCGACTCTCATCGCTGAAGACGACACGTCTCCATTCGTCCCTCCATTCACGCCTGTCGCGACACCACTGGAGGCGGGCTGCACGATGTTGGGGCGTCAGCGGAAGACGGCCTAACGGTGTGCGGGACCGTAGCCCAGCTTCATGGAGACGGTTGCGAATGGTCGTCGCCGATACCCCAGGAGCAACAGTGTCCCTAATATGCTGGGAAGTGGCGGTGCGGTCCCCTACGGCACTGCGTAGGATCCTACGGTCTTGGCGTGCATCCGTGCGTCGCTGCGGTCCGGTCCCAGGTCGACGGGCACGTGCACCTTCCGCTGACCACTGGCGACAACATCGATGTACTGTGGAGACCTCACGCTCCACGTGTTGAGCAATTCGGCGGTACGTCCACCCGGCCTCCCGCATGCCCACTATACGCCCTCGCTCAAAGTCCGTCAACTGCACATACGGTTCACGTCCACGCTGTCGCGGCATGCTACCAGTGTTAAAGACTGCGATGGAGCTCCGTATGCCACGGCAAACTGGCTGACACTGACGGCGGCGGTGCACAAATGCTGCGCAGCTAGCGCCATTCGACGGCCAACACCGCGGTTCCTGGTGTGTCCGCTGTGCCGTGCGTGTGATCATTGCTTGTACAGCCCTCTCGCAGTGTCCGGAGCAAGTATGGTGGGTCTGACACACCGGTGTCAATGTGTTCTTTTTTCCATTTCCAGGAGTGTATATGCACAGCTGTTCGTTGCGCCTGGTTTATGGGTAACACATCATACGTTAGTGTGCTGCTGGTAGCGTCATTAGCAGAGTCGAATGTGAGACACCAGTGGTACATGCCGCTAGGTGGGAGGTTACAGCGAGTGCCACCAGCGGTACACACTGGCGTGAACGTATTAAACAGTAAAGAAAGAGAAACTCACAGATATATGCACATTCTGGAGTTTCACTGTCAGTAGACTTGTTTCCGAAACAAGGAAATCTCAAATGCTTCTCGCATGGAAATGATTGTTCTCTGCGGTATGAAGACCTAGTTGAAAACCTTCGACTAAACTCTCAGCTCCATCAGTGCACACGTATTCATCAACCTATGAGAGCATATTACATGTGTGTCAAACGAATCAAGAGGAACATAAGAAGTACGTTACCACAAACCAAGAGAGCATTCCTGACCAGAAGAAGTCAGCTAGTATCAATCATTGGCATTGATTTTACGAAGAAATTTCTAATAATCTACGTTTGGATCATAGCACTGTATGCAGCTGAATGCTGGACTGTGAAAAAAAAAAACGGAAAATTAGAGAACCTAAGCGTTCGAGGCGTTATGCTGTTAACGGATATTGAAAATTACATGAACTAATAAGAAATTGGGAGATTCTCTGAACTGATGAGCAGCGGAATAATTGGAAGACGTTTACAAAATGAAGAGACAGGATGTTAGGACACGTATTAAGACATCAAGGAATAACTTACATGATGCTAGAGTGAGCTGTAGAGAGTAAAACCAGTAGGGGAAGACAGAGATTGGAATATGTCCTTCAAATAGCTGAGGACGTTTCATTGTACGGGACTGACGAAATGTGATTGGTGTCATGTAAACCGTAATGGCTTCGTAGCCGCGAAATATCATGATATCAGTTTGCGTCTTTCAGCAAAGCATATATGGAAGAATTACGACAGTTCATCCACCGGTCGCACCGACATGCGTTCTGTGAGTGGTATACGCACTATCTGTCGATTTTTCTCCTTTTAAAAGCTAAAAATATTATTATTAAAGCTTAGAGCTACAAAAATCATGAAAGGTATTGAATTACGGCTAAGCTATAGGTGATATGAATAAGAAACAGATCACTGCTTTTCTGCATATCATAAAAGGAACCATCCGGCATATTCCTGTATTGATTTAGGGAAACAAATATAAACCAAATAAGAGATGGCTTGATGGATATTTAAACTGCTCTGCGTCTGAGTGTGAGAAAGTTAACCAATATGCCATACAGTTCTCTGAAAAGAAAAGTTACGTTTTGTTTTCTACCAAAATATATTTCGCATATCAGCTTCATTCTCCTTATCTTGTTAAATTCTCTCCCAATCATAAATGTCTCCACAAAATTTTTATGAATATTTGTTTTGGGTGTTGGTAGAAGTCAAAAGCCACATTAAATCTCATCTCTAGCTCGTCTTGGCGTATTTATGCTTGCGAACACAATACTGCTCTTCCTTCTTTTGATTAACCCTAATAATTGGAATAGTGATAGTATATCGTAATAAATAGGCTTAGAAGAAAAATGAATTCATCATAAACAACATGATGTTTTTCAGGTGGAAATGATGCTGAAGTAATTAGTCAGCAGCCACCAGAACCTCAACGAGGAACTGTCGCCGATTTCATTAAGTCGCGGGCTGACGCCGTTTCTCGTAAGTATGTTTTCTATATGTGAATGAGTTATATTAAGGAAGCATCTTCTTGAAACTATCCTATAGGTAAATATACTGTATCGACGAAATCAAACTAGTGAATTCAAAGACAACAGCGTAGATGTCTTACTTTTGCGAACGTGGTGGTACCAATGAGCTTCTAGCAAAAACCATAATACTATAAACACATTTTACAAACTGTCAAGTAAGTATTTACCTTTGATGCCCATAATTGTAGTGCTGTTCTAGTAATATTAATCCGGGAATCAGTGAGAAACTTTCACACTTTTAAAATAATAAAATACTTTGAATAAGTGTAGCCGTTGCGACGAGGGTAGTTGTGGGAATGAAGAGAAAACATCTTTACAGGTGTACCGACGATATGAAATAATGCTCATGAAGTTATGATACATCCCTTTATACACATTCCTATGTGTCTAAAAATGTGTTTTGCATTCTAAATGTTTATGCCGGTTTGTACAACGGGCAGAGATAATGGACTACTGCAATGGTCATGGATATTATTTGTTTTTAATGCTTCATACAAATTAACCACTTCTAAACAAACAAAACAGTATTTTTAATAAAATAGCTTCGTACAATATAGGTATGAAGCTGGCAGTTAAAAGCCTCTTTTATGTTAGTAAGTTCCAGCGCAAAATCACTATTCAATGTCAGAAGACGGTCAAAAAACCTAATGATACTTCATTCAGCCCTGTACAGCCGACCGCGGTGGCCGTGCGGTTCTAGGCGCTGAAGTCCGGAACCGCGGGACTGTTACGGTCGCAGGTTCGAATCCTGCCTCGGGCATGGATGTGTGTGATGTCCTTAGGTTAGTTAGGTTTAAGTAGTTCTAAGTTCTAGGGGACTGATGACCTAAGATGTTAAGTCCCATAGTGCTCAGAGCCATTTGAACCAGGCCTGTACGATTAATATAAATTCAGAAACATGGGTGTTGATTTGAGAAATAATATATATATGACAGTTCTGCTTCTTCAACTGCTACAGGCTCCTTAGAGATTTCTGTGACTTGTAGTAGGCATTGCATACTTAGTGTTACCTCTCATGTATAGTTTAAAACTAATTGCACGTGGAGCCACTGAGTCTGTGAGGTTATCTTGACATTAAATCTAGCGTGCTCCATATACAACTAAATAATGTCTCGTAAGCCCTCTTAGTTCCACTCTTCTTGCTCATCCCTACCGCGCATAGCTGGTCCCAAACAGAATTATAAGAGTGCTGTCGATTTAAAAATGCGCAGTACGAAAATATAGAGCATATTTCATCGAATAGTCACCTCTGAGAATTCTAAGGTAGATGTCATCTTCGCTTTGGCTTTCCTTCTTGGGGATGACACTGCATGACTCCTCTACGCAGTTGTGACTACCTACACCCCTTTATCAACATCATTTACACTCCAATCCACACTCACATCCACCCCGCGTAGCTCCTGCTTAACATATACAAGACCACTTGGTCCAGAGTGGTATACCTGTCGTAGTCACAGACAGACAGATCCGTGCCGAAACGGACGGAACAGAGGTTAAGAAACTGCTCTCGCGGTTGGTAAGAGTGGCATTTGTATAATAGCCTAACTATCGAGTTTTAGATTTTTCGTGTTTACTTTAAATCCCTAACGATGAAATTCGATTTAGTTTCTTTCGAAACAGCGTAGCAATATCCTTCGCTGTCCTTGCCCAATTCGATATTAAATTCCATCTCTAACGATCCCATTCTCGACTCTGTGATAATTAAAACCTGATCCTAATACTTTCATCTAGATGAGTACAACGTTATCTAGCCCTCAGAAACTCACTGATATTCCTCACCCCGCATTTTCCTTCAGAACAGGTCGTCCGACGCTGTATCCAGTCACATTCCAATCAAATCTAAGCTATAATCATCATCTGACATTCTTGTAAACTGCATAATTACTTCTTTGCCACAGGTGACTCGCCACCCAAAGTGCCACACCAAGAAAACAATGACACATAAATCAGGAAAACATTGGGACTGGTGTAAAAATTGCACCATACAAAGTGCCTGACACAGTGTACATAAGCTCTTTTAAGCACAAGAAACCATGCCACTGCGTTCCAGTGAGTGTTCTCTCATTCCCTCTGTGTACTAACTGTCAACCTTAACAAAGCGAATTTCGATACTTTCTTATTTCCTGATTCATAATTTGACTTTAGATCACAAAACTGAATAAGTACTATAAAAATTAATAAAAATAAGAATTAAAAAGAAATGCATAAGAATCGTTCCTTGACCCCAGTCATTGCAAACTGAAGCCTTCTTAGTAACACGTGACTGTACTCAAAACACGAACGTCTGTGAAGTTTATTTTGCTAAACCGTGTAATGCTTCTAGAATCCCAATTTTTCTGAATCTCACAAAACCTACCAGCGAAATTTTCTCCAACCAATCTAGCAGCTCATCCTCAGCGTTCAGCTAGATTTCCGAATTTGCCCTCGCCCAACACATCCATACATCCACAAAGAATCTATGTATCCCCGTGTTAATCATATGTGTTTTCTCGCAACATCTATGTTGATCAGGAATTCCTGCGCCCCAACCATCTCCTGTTACAACAGTTCTGTGTTTGTTCACTTTAAAGAAGCCTACAAGTATTTGTGGCATTTCAGTCTCCGTCTAAAGCTCCAGACTAAGGCACTTAGTAGTCATGCCCGTCTTTTTCAATTCCTTTTTCCAGTCCCCATCGTAGGTCAGAATTAAAATTATCATCTGATCTGTACCGTCGAAACTCAGGTCCGGTAACAGTCCCAAAACGTCTCCTTCCATCTGTCTTCTCCTGTTCAGCTAGGACGTCACATTCCTAATCATCTTCTGTACAATTTCCAATAATCACTCCTGTTACACCACACGTATTTCATGTCTTGTTGCAACCAGTCCTTTTTTAAATCAAAATTTTGCTAAAATATAGACTATAATTCTAGTCGTTCCAGAGACACTACTTAATATTTTGCAACCACGTATCCAACTACTACATTGAGAACTTGGAGTAAAACTCGATTATGAGCTAGTATGCAACCTCCTCTCCACCCCCGCGATCTACTAAGCATTCAACATTAACAGGCTGCAGCCAATGAAGCTGGTTGTTGTACCTCTCAGATATCATCTACTTTTTTCAGACACCTGCCCCTATCGTTCGTATTTCTGCATACCTTAAATCCCATCACTCTTGGCATCATCCTGTGCGCCATGTGGTCAACATAGCTTTGAGCACCTTAAATTTTCCTTACCAGTACATCAAATTTACTCCCTTCCCACTCATACTGTACATTGACAGATCTAAGATTTAAACCTAATGTCCCACTTTTTCACTTCTAATTCTCACCCAGCTCTGCTCAGTGGCAACCTGTACCTTACTCACTTCACATCGTATCTGAACACAGCAAACAACACAAACAACATCCTGATATCTATACTGACTATAAAATCTCATGTTCCATCTCTCATTTAACCTCCTTCCTTTCATTCTCCTCCTCCTTTTCTTAAAATATAAAAGGACTGTGTCCTTAACTTTACTATTATTGACCCTTTAACTACTAGCTACGACCTAACATATCAGAACACAGTTGTCGTGCCTCCAGTACTATGTACATGCAGTGTGATTCAGTTGTCCCAACCCCTGGGTTTTACCAGGTGTACCGGTATGAAGTGAGCCTTAAGATACAAAAGTGTCGATAGGGAACATTTGTTGTGAACGGCCTTAATTTTTTTTTGTTTGGTTGGTATGACATTTGTCAAAGATATTTAGTATACATCAAGTCATGGAACAAACAATATCATATGTTTTCATTGTGTTAACAATGTCGAATTTTGTACCAGAAAGTGATGATTTGCGGAAAGCATTAATTTTTTGCTTTCATTTGAAAAAAAAGTGCTGCAGAGTCGCATCGAATACTTGTCGAGGCATATGCTGATCATGCTCTATCAGAAGCAACATGCAAAATTTGGTTTCAACGTTCAGAAATAATGATTTTGATGTAAGAAATGAAGAACAAGGAAGACAACCAGAAGAATTCGAAGACGCCGAGTTGCAAGCAATATTGGATGAAGATGATACTTTGAGTCAGAAGCAAATGGCAGCAATGCTAACTGTTGCACAACAAACAATTTCTGACCGTTTGAAAGCTATGGGAAACATCCAAAACTGTGGAAAATAGGTGCCACATGAATTGAATGAAAGACAGATGGAAAACCGAAAAACCATTTGTTAAATTTTGCTTCAAAGACATGAAAGAAAATCAAGTTTGCATCGAATTGTTACTGGCGATACAAAATGGATTTATGTTAAGAATCCTAAACGGGAAAAATTATGGGTTAATCCGGGACAACCATCAACATCGACTGCAAAACCAGATCGATTCGGCAAGAAGACAATGCTCTGTGTTTCTTGGGATCAGAAAGGTGTGGTGTATCATGAGCTTCTAAAACCCGGTGAAACTGTGAATACTAATCGGTACAGACAACAAATGATCAATTTCAACTATGCAATGATCGAAAAAAGACCAGAATGGGCCATTAGACGATACAATCAAAACACTTGGCTGGAACCTGCTACCCCACCCGCCGTATTCACCAGACTTGGCCCCTTCCGACTACCATTTGTTTTCATCTATGGGACATGCATTGGCTGAGGAACACTTTGATTCCTACGAAGAAGTCGAAAATTGGGTGTCTGATTGGTTTGCTTCAAAAGACGAACATTTCTATTGCCGTGCTGTCCACTAATTGTCAGAAAGGTGGTCAAAATGGTCAGTACTTTGAATAAAATGTTCTTACTTTTCAATTCAGTATTAGTGTTTCATTTTCACAAAAAATACGCTCATTTCATGCCGATACAGCTTGTATGTAACCTGCAATGCCGTCAAAAACCGCATTAGAGATTTTCCTATTCTCTCACTCACTACCTGCAAACTACTAGTTCTACATAAAAATTTAACAGGGTCTTCTTGCAGGAAATTTAAGGAAGTTAAATTTTGTGCTGGCGTGTTTTTTGGCTGGAGGTCACGGTTTTTGAGTCATTAAAGAAACGCGTTTTGGGGCACTTTTGTACATTTTTCTCGAATAATTCTAAAACTACAGCCTCTGGTAGCTGAGGTGTACAATCACCAGCTTCATCGGCTGTAACCTATTAATGCTGAATGGTTAGTGGGCTGTAGGGGTGGACTAATTCATAATCTAGCTTCAGTCCAAGTGTATCACTGTTTTAGTTAGGTCGTAGCAAAAAATTAAGTAGTGTCTCTAGGACGACCATAATTGTAGCCTAGATTTTAGAAAAGTTTGATTTAAAGAAATAGTAGTTGCAATAAGAATTTTTTTTTACTAATAATTTTCACGTAGCGTACGAGAGAATAAGATCTTGGCAGTGGTATCTGAAGGTGTTGCGGGTTGTACAAAACCCGTGGGCAGGAGCAGCTGAATCACGCTGTATATGAAACTGGAGCTGAGAGGTGCAGAGTGCTAACGTTGGATAAAACCGTTCCGAGGTTTTCAACGTAAGCGTGATAACACGTCATTACTTACAGTGCACTGGGCAGTTTAAAGAATTACTAATAGTTCCTTGATGTGACTCAGATTCGCAAAAGTGGCGGTTTGTCGACCTCGTGGCTTGCTTAGCATTGTTTCATTGTATTTGAAAATGTGTATATCCGTGCTGCCCCACGAGTAAAGACAACATATTCTCATGGGAAATGGTAGTGAGAATGACTTTTCTCATCCTTCGGCTCAAATTGAGAATACTGTGCCTCCTATTTCCCATCTTTGAAATCTCCGGGACTGGAAATTCTAGAATACCTTCCCCTTCCAGAAGTACAACTGACAGAAATAATGAAGATAAAGATTATGTTGCCGCATTGTGTGCTGAATTACAAGTTTATGGATGCATTGGACAAATGCGACGCGCTACTTTACTCAATGGAATGTGTTGGCAAAACACTAAAATGATACACTATTTTCACTGCTTAGACATGTCTGTGCTAAATTCTCACGATGTCTACAAGATCATACGGGAAAGAATACTTCAATGCCCTAATTACGTGTCAGCTTCATTGTGAGATTTTAAAAAGAGACCACCAAGAAATGAAAGCATACGGAGTTCGTCGATTAGACATGGAAAATCCACTGCTGCTTCGAGAAAGGAACTTCCTAAGCGTTAGTGAATTGTCAGTAAAACACAAGACAGATAAGAATACGCATAGAAACAAACGAAAAGGAGAAAGGAAAGGAATCTGTGTGACTGCTGTAAAAACTGTGAAGGAGAGGTGTGTCTGGCCTTGTTCCGAAATACACTGACGCAAAAAAGTCGCAACACCAAAACATTATTAATGTAGGATATTGAAATTTCCGGAATACATTTGTCTAGAGAACACATTTACGTGATTTATGTTGCAAGATCACAGGTTAATGTAAGCCCGAGATAAGCCACTGTAAATGTGAAATTCTGATACAGTAATAATCGTTATAACAGTCAAAATGTTGAATGCAAGCATATAAAAGTTCATGCATTGAGCTGTACAGGTGCCGGATGTCAGTTTGTAGAATGGAGCTCCATGGTGTTGCACCTGGTCGGTCAATACAGGGACGCTTAATGCAGTTTATGGATGACAATGATGGTCACGCATGATGATGTCTCTTATGCGCTGATTGGACGCCAGTCTCGAGATGGAGTACGCTAAGGCAACATGTCGTCAGTCCGCATAGCATATCGGTTTACGACAGTGGTATGCAGGCGAGTGTTATCCTGTTGGAAAACATCCCCTGGAATTCTGTTCTGAATGGCAGCACAATAGGTCGAATCACCAGATTGACGAACAGTTTTGCATCACCAGACCACAATTCCATGTATAGGTTCAGTGCGTCTAGTACGCAGACAGGTTGTTCACAGGCCCCCGATTCTCCTCTTTCTAACCAAGACACGGCCATCACATGCACCGAGGCAGAGCCAGCTTTCAGCAAAAATCACAACATACCTCCACCCGGCCCTCTCTAATGAGACCACTGAAGTAGCAAACGACGGTGTTTTGGGGTCAGTGAAATGCACGCTACAGAGTTTCTGGCTCGGAGCAGAAATTGAAATAGCCGATTTGTAACATTCGTTGCGTCACTGTGATGACAACTGTTGCTCAGATTGCTGCTGCAGGTGCAGTACGACGTACCAGAGCCATACGCCACACACGATGGTCTGCTCTCTCGGTAGTGCCCCGTGGGTGCCCGGAGCCCGATGTTCTTGCGATCGTATACTCTCGTGACCACCGCTGGCAAATATCATGTACGGTGGCTACATTCTTGCCAAGTGTTTCTGCAGTATCGTAGAAGGAACATCCAGCTTCTCGTAGCACTATTACACGACATCGTTCAAACTCAGTGAAGTGTTGATAATGGCGTCTTTGTCGCCATAAAGGCATTCTTGACTAACATCAACTCGTCACGGCCAATCTCTGAGGTAACTAACGAACACGACCGTTACACCATGTATTTAAAGCAAACCAGATAGCAGCCTCATAGCGGCGCTTCTAGTGCCACCCTTAATCGATTGGCACGAAATTTTATTAGACGTCATGTTTCAGATGTAGAACACACCTGCCAACATTGGTGCTGCGATTTTTTCCCGTCGGTGTATATCACACAAGAATAAAATTTCAGATTTGTGCTTCTTTATAACGTTATCTAGTTTCAGAAACTTCCAAAATGAAGAATATCCAAACTACACCTTAAAATGGTTCAAATGGCTCTGAGCACTATGGGACTCAACTGCTGTGGTCATAAGTCCCCTAGAACTTAGAACTACTTAAACCTAACTAACCTAAGGACATCACACACATCCATGCCCGAGGCAGGATTCGAACCTGCGACCGTAGCAGTCGTGCGGTTCCAGACTGTAGCGCCTTTAACCGCTCGGCCACTCCGGCCGGCAAACTACACCTTATTTTAAAAACAAATAGGTGAGAACGAATGCTGAGGAGCCTGTGATGGTTAACTCAGCGCAGCAGACACCGCAGTACTGAGCGCATATCGTACCCACAACGGCCGGGAGTGCGGCACGGAGGGGCTCAACGGCACACGAATGTGCGCAGTGAAGCACACTGTTACAGCACACTCATCTCTGAAAGGGTTAATCCATCCCTAAAACAATCGTCTTCATTCACTCATCTTCAATCGCAGGAAGCTCTTAAGCATAATAGCTCACCTCTGGTAACCTATGTTCCCAGCATGTCGAACATTCCTTCCTTTAACAGCTCCATGCCCCTACTATACTTATCACATACCAATACATCCTGCAGTTTTTTCACTAGGTTTTTTCTTCCAACATGAACACCACCCACCATCCAAGAATATTTCAAACCCTTAGATCTCTTTCCATTAATCTTACACTTCTGGCCATTACGATTGCTACACCAAGAAGAAATTCAGATGATAAACGTTTATTCATTGGACAAATATATTATAACAGAACTGACATGTGATTACATTTTCACGCAATTTGGGTGCATACATCCTGAGAAATCAGTACCCAGAACAACCACCTCTAGCCGTAATAACGGCCTTGATACGCCTGAGCATTGAGTCAAACAGAACTTGGATGGCGTGTACATGTACAGCTGCCCATGCAGCTTCAACACGATACCACAGTTCACCAAGAGTAGTGACTGGCGTATTGTGACGAGCCAGTTGCTCGGCCACCATTGACCAGACGTTTTCAATTGGTGAGAGATCTAGAGAAGGTGCTGGCCAGGGCAGCAGTCGAACATTTTCTGTATCCAGAAACATGCGGTTGTGCACTATCCTGCTGAAATGTAGGATTTCGCAGGGATCGTATGAAGAGTAGAGCCACGGACCGTAAAACATCTGAAATGTAACGTCCACTGTTCAAAGTGCCGTCAGTGCGAAGAAGAGGTGATCGAGTCATGGCGATGACGAATACACGCTTCCAATGTGCGTTCACCGCGATGTCGCCAAACACGGATGCGACCATCATGATGCTGTAAACAGAACCTGGATTCATCCGAAAAAATGACCGTTTTGTCATTCGTGCACCCAAGTTCATCGTTGAGTACACCATCGCAGGCGCTCCTGTCTATGATGCAGCATCAAGGGTAACCGCAGCCATGGTCTCCGAGCTGATTGTCCATGCTGCTGCAAACGTCGTCGAAGTGTTCGTGCAGATGGTTGTTGTCTTGCAAACGTCCCAATCTGTTGACTCTGGGATCGAGACGTGGCTGTATGATCCATTACAGCCATGCGGATAAGATGCCTGTCATCTCGACTGCTAGTGATACGAGGCCGTTGGGATCCAGCGCGGTGTTCCGTATTACCCTCCTGAAGCCACCGATTTCATATTCTGCTAACAGTCATTGGATCTTGACCAATGTCGCGATACGATAAACTGCAATCGCGATAGCCTACAATCCGACCTTTATCAAAGTCGGAAACGTGATGGTACGCATTTCTCCTCCTTACACGAGACATCACAACAACGATTCACCAGACAACGCCGGTCGACTGCTGTTTGTGTATGAGAAATCGGTTGGAAACTTTCCTCATGTCAGCACGTTGTAGGTGTCGCCACCGGCGCCAACCTTGTGTGAATGCTCTGAAAAGCTAATCATTTGCATATCTCAGCATCTTCCTGTCGGTTAAATTTCGCGTCTGTAGCACGTCATCTTCGTGGTGCAGCAATTTTAATGTCCAGTAGTGTATTTTAAAACTTTTGTCGCCATTTTTCAAAATTCTTTGTCCTGGTGAAGAGCAGTATATTTAAGACCCATTAGAATTCTGGCGTGCAGTCGCGCGAACTCCATTTATTCAACTGCTATTTTGATAACGTGTTCAATGCTGGATGTATTCTAACAAATTTCATTCCCTTCCCTTCCAGCTACCAACAACCAAGAAGATACCGAAGCACAACCTGATCCCAGAAAGAGGAAGAAACGGACAATTTGCCTCAAGTGTCTGTTGGGGAAGAAACTTGGTGGCTTCGGCGGAGGAGGTGGCGGTTGCGGCGGTGGCGGCTGCGGAGGCGGCGGGGTTGGTTTTGCCCCGGTCGCTGTGGCCGTACCTGTTCCCGTCTATTCTGGGGGCGGCGGCGGCGGCTGTGGCCATCCAGGCTGTGGCGGCGGAGGCGGATATGTGCCCAGCGGAGGCGGCGGCTGTGGATACGGCGGCTGCGGGGGCGGCGGCGGCAGTTACAAGCAGATCACCCAGCCAGTGGAAGTGAAGGTCCCTGTCAAAATCACTGTGGTGCCAAGCGGCGGCGGCGGCGGCTGCCCGACCGGAGGCTGTTATCAGCCGCCTCCTCCCCCTCCGCCCCCTCGCTACCCGCCCAGCGGTGGCGGATGTCCGACGGGAGGCTGCTTCCAGCCTGCACCGCCGCCAGTGCACTACCCGCCCTCTGGCTGCGGAGGTGGCGGCTGCAACCCGCAGCCCCAGGTCTGTTCCACCTGCGGAGGCGGCGGGGGCGGAGGAAGCCACTCTTACAGCCAGGCCTCCAGCCAAGCGTCCAGTTCCAGCTACAGCTCCGGCTGGTAAGTCGTCCATCTGTTACTGGCTTTTATCCCCAGACCCTTCCCACTTACAACTATATTTTAATCTACAGTTTCCCACAAGAAATAAGTGGTAGTTTCGCTACAGTCTTATAGAGCATGAAGAAAATCTCATTATAAGTTCAGAGCAAGCTAAGGGAAGTCGAATCGAGAAAAATTTTCCAGACAACCATAGTTCTAAAATGCACCGACTTACATTTACGGACATAAAGCGACGGCCAGTCAACGACGAGCGCGTGGTGGTGCGTGCGAGTAAACTAACACGCCCCAGCTGGCACCTGATATGCTAAAGAGTGCAGTAACTAACTAAATAAGCTGAATACAACGGGTCCTGCTAAACACTCAACTCTACGCAAACCTTGAATTCGTATCTGCGGTTGCTTATGCTAGGGGGGAATATTCTGCAATGTTTGCTGGGTACAGCTTAACTGTTACACCAACTACGCTGAAAACACGGTGATGTACAACATCCACAGCATACCACAGCAGCAGTTTAATCGGACAAACCTGTTGCCTTAGCGGACAAACTTCCGTTTGCTCATTGTTGATTAGTTGTTGTTTTATCGCAGAACACTTCGAAGTTGCAAGTGGTCTACCAAAAAAGAGACTGCCAACAGTTCTCTTCTGGAGTAGTGCTGCCGAGTATGGGATCCTTACCAGATGGGACTGACAGACGGCATACAAAAAGTTCAATGAACGGTACCTCGTTTAGTATTATTGCCTAATAGAGGAGGGGGTGCCAAGAACGTGATGTACGAGTTAGGCTGGCATTCACTGAAAGAAGGCGTTTTTCGTTGCGGCGAGAGCTTTTCACGAAATTTCAATCATCAGCTTTCTCTTTCTAATACGAAAATATTTTGTTGATGTCCACATATATTGGAAGAAACGATAATTGTGATAAAATAGGAGAATCAGAGCCCGCACGTGAAGATTTAAATGTTCGTTTTTCCCACGTGCTATTGGAGAGTGAAACGGTAGCGATATTGCTTCAAGGCGGTTCGATAAACCCTCTGACAAACACTTAAGTGTGAGTTGCAGAGCAGTCATGTAGGTGTAGACGAATTTGTAGATATGGCCGTAGTTCCACAAGGGTGCGTTGCAGTTGTTTGCAACATTTTACTCGATTCGACATGCCGTCTGGTTTCCAGGCGTTATTATTGTTTTTCTCCACCCTGTGGACGAGACATTTACACCTAAGGCGCTTGATATACAAGCCACATACCACAATAATAAAAACTGTACATCATGTCCCGCGAGCCACATGAGTTCATTTTCTTCACATGTGAGAGTAATGGGAGTAGAAGTCAAGGGAACAATGAAGACAATCTCCTGCCAAGGAGGACATAAGGCTGCGTTGCACCTTGACTGCTGATTTTCTAAGAAGCTGACAGAGAAGTGAAATTTCCGGCCAGGAATACAAGTGCAAGTTGAACACTTACCAATACCAGATTTCTTGGATGATAGTGTCATTCTGACCGAAAGTAAAGATCGTCATTAGGACGAAATGTTGAATTCAGTCTTTGGAACTTTCATTCCCTACTCAACAGGGCAGGGCAGCCTATTGTAGTGCCGGCCGGTGTGGCCGTGCGGTTCTAGGCGCTTCAGTCTGGAACCGCGTGACCGCTACGGTCGCAGGTTCGAATCCTGCCTCGGGCATGGATGTGTGTGATGCCCTTAGGTTAGTTAGGTTTAAGTAGTTCTAAGTTCTAGGGGCTGATGACCACAGATGTTAAGTCCCATAGCGCTCAGAGCCATTTGAACCTATTGTAGTATTCTCGCTTCCTTTCAGTGAATAGTAGTGAGCACGAAATAAGATAAAGGGAGACGTGTACGGAAGAGTTACTATTGAGTTACCAGTTGTAGTAATTTGCTTTCTTCTTCTCACAGAGTCTGTAATTGTAAGTTGAAAAACCCTATAAAACTAGTAGCAATAAGAAGAGTTTGCTAAGAAGAAGGTTTACAAACAACGATAGCTCGGTAGAATGACAGAAGAATTTTTCAATCAGGGAAGCAGAACCAAGCAAGAACAGAGCAGCAATGATGAGATCAAACATATGAATTTTTAACAAACACTGACATTTAAAGTCTGCTGTTACCAATCATAATTTAGAAAAAGTTTCCGAATTAGTAAGTATGGAGCACTTCATTGTGTTGAAATGCGGACTTTTCGGGGAATGGAAAAGGGGAAAGTGAAGGTATGCTCTCTACTAGAAAGATCAGGAGGGAACAGCACATTTATGGACAGAGAACGTATTATGTACAGATATTGTGAATGTAATAGAAGACATAGCATAAGAACTGATAGGTTAATAAATCTGAAGAACTTAAGTGGCGATTATCTTCGTGGCATGCTCTAGATATATGCAACGGAACGAAGTCATGAAAAGAGCTAATGAGAAAGGAAAGGTTTCGTATTGCAAGGCTGTCGATATGTGAGACGAAGAGTTTGGAGAAGCTTTTAGGGATGGAATGTGGTACGTGTAAGAATGTTGGATGTGAGTACCACAACTTATACCCCGAAATTATGTCTGACCTGTTAGTCTTTTACATGATTAGTTAGTTTATGGACGAAGCTGCTTTCATCAGTCTGAATATAAGGAGGTCAATCCCACATTAATTTCTATGTCTTTCTTACAGTGTGACAATTATTGAACTATATGAAATAAAATTGTCGCCACTTCTGAACGATTTGCTTCAGGACGCTCAAACTTCACGGATGGCCGCGGAGCATGATGGGAATTAGTGTGCGCATGCATGTTTTGGTTCAGCGACGAAGCCCACATTCATTTGGATGGGTTCGTCAATAAGCAAAATTGGAGCATTTTGGGAACTGAGAATGCGCATTTCGCGATCGAGAAGTCTCTTCGTCCTCAACAGGTGAATTTGTCGTGTGCAACCACCAGTCATGGAATAATCGGAGCGGTATTGCTTGATGGCACGGTGGCTACCGAACGGTACGTGAAGGTTTTGGAAGATGATTTCATCCCCATTATCCAAAGTGACCATGATTTCGGCAAGATGTGGTTCATGCAGGACGGAGCTCGACCCCATTGAAGCAGGAGAGTGATGTCCTGGAGGAGCACTTTGGGGACCCCCATTCTGGCTCTGGGGTAGCCAGAGGCCACTGGTATGGGCTCCTCTGGCCGCCATATTCTCGAGATCCAGGTGTACAGCAGTAACCCCAAAACCATAGCTGAGCTGAAAACAGCCATTCAGGAGATCATCGACAGTATCGATGTTCCAAGACTTCGGCGGGTCGTGCAGAATTTCGGTATTCGTCTGCGCCACATCATCGCAGGCATATCGAACATGTCATAAGCTCGAACCGAATGTCTGTAGTGACGTTTACATGTTGAATAAAATGTGTGGACGCTGTAGTTTGTAACTATTTTACATTTTTTTCATATAGTTCAATAATTGTCACCCTGTATGTAGTTACATGTATACAGAAAATTGTCTCAGATGGATCACTCGGATGTCCAAGTGACGATTCTCATTCGAAAACGAAGTAAATGCCAACCACTGTCTACGTCATCATACCTTCTTGCTCTTCCTCTTTACAGCAGTAGTCTGCTCAAAGCTGTAACCGCAGCAATTCCTGCCGGGCGGTATAAAAAACGTCACCTGCCACCAATTAAACTAAACGTGTTATTAGCGATCGTCTTTCGTAACCTGTTGCTTCATCGGCCTCTTTGCGCCAGCATCCTTCTTGACTTTTTCCCTGAAATCCATTTAATACTGTTGATCTTCACGGCTCGTCGCGTGTAGTCGATTACGACTGCTTCATAACTTACACATCCGTGTACTACCAGATTAACTTTCTGAATATGAAACTCTTGCACGTCTTCGCATTTTAGAACGCGTTGGGTTACCATCAGCTTCAAATTAAGTAGCTAGATTTTTAAATCCCACCCTTTCCAAAAACCGTATGCTAGACAGTATTCTCTCGAAATATATCGTGACAAACACATACTTACATTCTGAGCTTCTGCGCCGTTAATGCAGAACACTTATTGAAATTCACCTTGTTTTAGTAACGTTGCAAACTGCGTAAAAATACTGTAGTTATAAATTTATTTCTACATAAACTAACAGAATAGTCACATGATGAGTGACCCCTTCACGAGTAGTTCCAAAACTCGACTAACTGTAGAAAACGTAGGAAACGGACTGGAATTTCTTCTGTCTCATTTGCATGACATAAATGGTTGCTAAATTTGTAAAGTAAATTGAAGGAAATCGCCTTAACTGACACCATTAATAACAATGTATTTACGAATATTTTATTGTATTTACACACTGTTGAAGCCAACGTATCACACCTAATACATACGGTTGGTGACAAGACAAAGCTACACTTGTAAAAGAGAATTATTATTAATTGTAGTTTACCAACGAAATACAAACACTTTTTTATGCTATAAAGTGCACGTGACTGATTAATGTTGTCCTAGCATTGTTATTAATACAGACAAAAAATGTTAACACACATTCCAAAATGTGTTGTGGTCTTTTTATGCAGCTCTCGACGCTAATCTGTTCTCTACAAGACTGTACATATCTACATAACTACTGCAACCTTCATACATTTGAACCTGACTACTGTTTCTAAGCTTTGGTCTCCCTCTACAATTCCTCCCACATTCCTGCTTGTAATAAAACGTGACGAAAATGTTTTCGTGACGTTTGGGATATGTATCATTGCTAAACACAAGAAAAGCAGTGTTCAACATACCACGTCTTATTACGGATATTCTCCACAAAAAAAAAAAAAAAAAAAAAAAGTATCTTGTGTAATCCAGGGTGCTGCTTCTTGATGCTGACATAGGTTCGTTTTGATGTTGCTGCATCGCCAAATGGGATTTATCCAATGTATCCAATAAGTTTCAGTACTTCATGTTCACCATACATTTTATTTCGCACACTAGATGTCCGGTGGCGAACTTACAAAGTTTGACTGCATGCTGTTGATACAAAATTCGCTCGAAGACTGACTTAAGAGTGACCTAAAACTGACTTATGGTGGCGTACAAATCGCCTCTATTTATATGATTTCAAACAATTACTGTCATTTTTACATATTCAATTTTGCACATTAACAATTAAAGTTTTTACATACATCTTCCCAAGTTACATAGAAAATTACATGGAATAACAGTGAATAATTTCATACAAAGACAGGAGAGGGTCTGTTTCTATTAAGACTATAAATTACATATTTTATCACTGCAACAATATATATCGTTAATTTGTATATATTATTTTACTGACTTAAAGTAAAATCACTTTATTATTTTCAGGTGAATAGAGCGATTAGTTTTATTGAATGAAAAGCCTAGATTCAACTAATTAAATTTTTCTATAAGCAAAATTTTACATTTGTGTACGGTCGTAATTACAGTTACATAAACTGACACCAATGAGAACATAAACAGGTTTGGTTCTGACTGAAAAATCGTCGTGTCATATTTCTGTTAGGAGAATAAACAATTTCTGACATAAAAAATCATAAAAATAGCTGTCTCTCGATGACGTGAAGTATCGGAACTTTAATCATTAATTACTCCATAATTACAATAGCAAGTTTATTCCTACTATCTGCCTGTAGTTCGTATTGTGTGTAAATTACGATGGTACATTAGTTTTTAATCCAATATGTTTCCTTCATGCTATATACTGGTGAGGCCCAATGCAAAAAATGTCAAATCAGCAGTTTAAATTAGTGCAAATTACTAAGTTGCTGCAAGAAGAATCTTCAGTGTATCTCAGTATTCGAATCCAGATAACCAGAAAACTGTCTCCTTCATTCCATATATTGGTGAGACACAAGGTAGACAGAGTCAAACCAACAGTTTCAATTGGTGTAAGTTACTAATACTACATATATGCCCTGTTCGGGAGAGTGGAGATGAGACTGGAATAGGATACAGGATTCCAAAAGGGGTTGTGATATTACGTGCTCTTACTTCCATTACCAAACTGACGATCTCGATACCTCAGGATGTATCCTGTCAATCGACTCTTCCTTTAAGTCTGTCTGTGTCACATATTTAATTTTTCCTAAAAAATGGTTCAAATGGGTCTGAGCACCAAGGGGCTTAACATCTGAGGTCATCAGTCCCCTAGAACTTAGAACTACTTAAACCTAACCAACCTAAGGACACCACACACATCCATGCCCGAGGCAGGATTCGAACCTGCGACCGTAGCGGTCGCGCGGTTCCAGGCTGAAGCGCCTAGAACCCCTCGGCAACACCGGCCGGCAATTTTTCCTCAACTCGATTCAATGCCTCTCATTAGTTACTTGATCTACCCATCTACTTTTCAACATTCTTTTCTAGCAACACATTTCAGACTCAAGACTCTACCAGTGTGAACTTCTTATCGTTCTTTTTTCACTACCATACGAGCGTATACTCCATGCAAGTACCTTCAAAAAACACTTTCTAACGTCTACATTATCATTCGGTGTTAACAAATTTCTCTATACCGGAATCGAATTTCTTGCTGGTGCTACTCTGCATTTCATAACTTCTGTACTTCGACAATCGTTAGCTACTTGGCATCAGAAATAGCAAAAGTCATATACTACATTTTAAATTTCATTTCCTACTATAATTCCGTCAGCATCACCTGATTAAATCTATTTTTAATTCTTTTGGGTGTTCGTCTTACACCTCTTTTGAAGATATTATCCATTTCGTTCAACTGACCTGGCAAATCCTTTGGTGTCTCTGATAGAAACTGAATCTTATTTGGAAACTGTAAAGTTTTGTTTTCCTCCCCGAAGCCTTGTCCCCTTTTCAAACTTCAACGGGTTCTTTTGTACTTCTTGCTCAAAGTGCAGATTGAATAACATCGGCGAGAGGCTACAATCCTTTTTTACCCCCTTCTCCTCTTCCCTTTCACGGCCTTCGGCTCTTATACGAGTCTTCTTCTGTAGTGGTCAATTCAAGGATTGGTTTGCAACAGATACAATGGTAGCTTGTCTCCATTCTGTGCGTCTTTGAGTTTTTCTCTTCATTTCTTTATAGGTGTTACATCCCACATCTTTCACGATTTGATCCATGTACCTCAGTCGTGGTCTTCCCCTTGATCTTTTTCCCTCGACATGTCCCTCTATGTTTGTGTTCAGGAATCCTTTATGTCTTAATAGGTGGCCTGTAAATTGCACTCTTCTTTTAACACTGAAACTCCAGATGCTTCTCTTCTCACCTGCTCTTTCCTGAACCACTTCATTTGTGACCTTGTCAATACATTTTATTTCGAGCATGCGTCTATAGCACCACATTTCCAAAGAATTTAGCTTCTGGTCTTCCTCTATCCCGAGCGTCCATGTTTCACACCCATAGCATACCACACTCCACACATATGATTTCAAAAATCTTTTCCTGATTTCAAGGCAGATGCCCTTAGATGTTAAAATGTTTTTCTTGTTGTTAAAAGCAGCCTTTGCTTGAGCAATTCTACTTCTCACTTCTGCCTTGCTCCTTCCATCCCTCGTAATATCACTGCCCAGATAAGTAAATTTATCAACTTGTTCAAGCAGTTCATTGCCTACATGAACTTGGACTTTCACTTGATCCTTTTTGCCGCATGCCATTACTTTTGTTTTTGCTTTATTAATTCTCACATTATATTCTTCCCCCATAACTTTATCCATTCTATTCAGTAGGACTACAAGATCTTCTTCATTTTCAGCTAGGACAGCTATATCATCGGCATATCTTATCACATCTATTCGTTGGTCATGAATTTCTACACCTGTCTGTGAATTTTCCCTTACTTTTTTCGGCGCCTCTTCAATGTTTAGGTTAAGATAACAGGGGTAATGCGCAACCTTGTCGGACACCTTCCCGTATCTGCACCTCTTCTTGTTTTGTTCGTCCACGGATAACTGCTGTCTCGTTTTTGTACAGGTTCCATATCATTTTTCTATCTTTATAGTCTATTCCTACTTTTTTGAGTACCTCAAACATCTTATCCCATTTAACATTATCAAGATGTTACGAGTACACGGACTGAAAAAACTAATACTCCCTTTTAAAATTTTCCAATTAATTCAAGAACTATTGTTGCAACAGTGTACATGGAGTACATGAAACGATTACATTTACAGATCAATAGCACAAGTGGTTCTGAGCTACTAGCTATCGAACCATGCTTAAACACCCATATTAGAATAAAGGATGTCAAATCAAACACCTTTCAGCTGTCTTGTTTCCAAACATATTTTATTTGCCTACCAGTTTCGGCGATTTACGACGCCATCTTCAGGCCTCTGACCGACGTGCAGGAAGATTCCACCTCGGTTCTGTTCAAAACAGGAAATACGGCGCAGCCTCTTACACATGGCGAACACTGTCGTGGGATACGTCATGCCACGTCTTCTCCACCTGTTGACTATTTTATAAGACTTGTTGGTTGACGAGTCGCACGAGTCACTTCTCGTCCCACCATATCCCACACGCGCTTGATTGGAGAAAATTGCGAACATCCTACCGGCCAGGGACGTTGCGGCACGTCTTGCAGAGCACGTTGAGTTTCATGGGCAGTGGGAGGGGCGTCCCTTCCCAAACACCAAAGGGGAACGAGAGCTGTAGCTTATCGTACCCCAGACCTCAACGCCTGGGTTGCGGCCAGTGTGTCTAGTGATACGGGCTTTCACGGTTTGTTAATACCACCCAAGGGTGAATGACGGAAGGTGTGGACCAAAGGGATTTGAGGCACTTCATTCACTGTTTTTTTTTCCAACACACTTCTTTATTAATAACATTGATAATACTTTTAAAAGGAAACAACACAACAGGCGTTGTAAATCGCCTAACTGCATAAGTGAACTACTAAAAATAATCGTTAATATGTTTAGGAACACAGTAAACTTCAACTCACAAATAGCATTCAGTTGTTTACTAATTAATTGAATGTCTGTTCAAAGCAACTTCCCCACATAATCACCACAACTTGAAACCAGAATTCAATACAGTTCCTTGCTATTAAAAGTCTGCATAAGTTAATGGCCATACATAGTAACCTCTGAACAACAATTCAATTGACCTGAAAAAAAACCACCTAAACATGTTTACAGAATTATGGGAAAGAAATGCATATACACCTTCTGTTTAGCAAATGAACCACTTTCGGCCTGAGCCACCAACAACATAAGTCGTTCTCATTACTTACATAGAGCCACTCCGAGGTACTGGAAGCAAAACGTAAGTCTTCCAAGTGTACACCAAAGGCACGGTTTCCCAGACTGCAAGCCGTAAGAAACCAGTCAACACGCTCCCGCCACCAAGCACAGGAAGGCGTCGGGCTACTAAACAACGCCCGTCCGCTACGGTGGGCGGACGCGACTACGTAACTGCTTGCCACCGTGGGTCGGTTCCTCCCGCAGCCTCTGCGAAGACCGGTGGCGAAATTAATGAAATTAACACCACCTGTGACACAAAGGGCAAGCAACTCACCAACGTAATAAGGACATAAATTATTTGCATATACAACGTGTCCAAAACTGCTGTCTATCCACTGCTTCCAGCACCTCAGAGGACACCACTTAACATAGTGAATTCAGAGTCATCTAAACATACCGCGCAATCTGCGCAAAACCACATAAACTTCCTGCAAGAGCGCATTACGGTTAAAATAAGGAGTATTAACTTAACACAACATACAACTTCTAAATCTCCGGGTGACTGGCCTGGACTCGTGAAATGCATCTACCAACACATCATCATGGCCAATAAGCCGCCTCCGGTCTCCACTTGCGAGGCACAAATAGGATATGTAGTGCAACACACTGATTAAAATATCTAAAACAGTGTTCGTTACAAGATTAACACACATTGTCACAGGGAAACATTAATCAGAAACAGACATCGGTTCGTTACAATAAACGCACAAATTACGTGGCTGAAAAACACAACCAAGTCAGTGGCACACAAGAAGGTCAGCAATAGTAAGGCCCTTTATCATTTTCCCATTCAGAGGGGTGTAAAACAATAACACTTCTCTAAGTATGAATGCATTTGAGCAATTCAGTGACTGACAACAACTAAGTTTTTAAATCCAGAACACAAGTCCTCACAGGATAAACGCGGCCTTAAGTAATGGACTCATAATAGTAAGGTCAAGCGTCCAAAGCACACTGCTCAATAAATACACCACAACGGCAAGCACACTCAGTAATCGCCAGAGCGACGGACACTGAGAACAAAATGCTGCTTATATCCAAACAAACTGTGCTCGCTATAGCATCACATCAGTCACAGAGCCATAGAGAAGAGAATGCAGTCACTAGAAGCAAACGGTAAATCCATCATAAACAAGGAAGCAGCCTGTTCCCGACAGCATCGGCGCCTCTACCCACTAAGTCCGCCGCAAACGCCCAAACACAATCAGGTAACGTGGCTAACTGTCCTCTTGCCACCACACACGGCGTCGGCAGACACAGCTTCACGCTCCGCGCACTACTGCCTATCTCACTGTTTCTGCTCGCCCTCCCAAATCCAACTACTCTACTGTCACAGGTGTCTCGCCGACTTCCCCCACGAGTGGGCGCCACTTCTCTCTTTCCTCCGCGATACAGCGATAATATTATACGCTGTACGTTCGATAGATCAAACCCGAGCCGCCACGGGTCATCTAGGACGAATGTACTCTACGAGACAGCGCTCATCAGGTCTACGTCGTATGCCCGTACGACCATCACTTGAGTGCAGGCAGAATCTGCTTTCATCGCTGAAGACCACGGCCCGCCATTCCTTCTTCCAGCTGATCCTCTGACGGTACCAGTCGAGCCGTGCACGTCGATGCCGTGACTTGAGTTTAAGACGGGCGAGAGCCGTGCGTGCCAGTAGTCCCACTGCTAATAACTGACTCGCAACAGTTCTTGTTGACACGTCTTGTCTCACAAGCTCTACAGTCTGTACTGTGGTAGCTGTACGATCTACCACTATTTCCCTTATTATACAACGATCATGGCGGGCATATGTGCTGCGTGGACGTCCAGAACCTCATCAATAGTTCTGATAATATTCATGTGACACTGATAACATAATCGTTGCACAACTGACGCACCACGTCCAACATGTCCATCCTGCCATTCGGGAGGCCACAGTTTGACCCCTTTCAAACTTGCTGCATGAGACACGAGTGCATCTCTGTGGCATGGTTGCCTGCCAATTTCACACGTTTCCACCACACTGAGCCTTCTAGCTGTGAGCATTCCGTAATAAAGGGTAGACACAGACGGTGCTCTGATAGCTACGCCATTATGCTATCTGTTGTCCGACAACGCTGAAACCATTATCAGTACATCTACTATTCCCCAGGTGGCATATTCCATCAATGGATATAATCGTCGTCGTCTTTCCAGGTGTACTAATTCTTTTTCCGGCTGTGTAACTGCAGTTTAATTTGTGTACAAGTCGTAGGTACTATTGCTACGTACAAAATTTCAAAGAATGTGTACCATCGATGTCATCAGAACATTTCTCTAAAAATAAGAAGAAATGACATTACATATTTACAATATTTACAATAAATACATAGAAAGAAAGATCCCTTATCAGTTAGCTACAATATAGCAGGTCAGCAACTGGAAGCAGTTAATTCCATGAATTATCTGGGAGTACGCATTAGGAGTGATTTAAAATGGAATGATCATATAAAGTTGATCGTGGGTAAAGCAGATGCCAGACTGAGATTCATTGGAAGAATCCTAAGGAAGTGCAATCCGAAAACAAATGAAGTAGGTTGCAGTACGCTTGTTCGCCCACTGCTTGAATACTGCTCAGCAGTGTGGGATCCGTACCAGATAGGGTTGATAGAAGAGATAGAGAAGATCCAACGGAGAGCAGCGCGCTTCGTTACATGATCATTTAGTAATTGCGAAAGCGTTACGGAGATGATAGATAAATTACAGTGGAAGACTCTGCAAGAGAGACGCTCAGTAGCTCGGTACGGGCTTTTGTTGAAGTTTCGAGAACATACCTTCACCGAGGAGTCAAGCAGTATATTGCACCCTCCTACGCATATCTCGCGAAGAGACCATGAGGATAAAATCAGAGAGATTAGAGCCCACACAGAGGCATACCGACAACCCTTCTTTCCACGAACAATACGAGACTGGAATAGAAGGGAGAACCGATAGGAGGTACTCAAGGTACCCTCCGCCAAACACCGTCAGGTGGCTTGCGGAGTATGGATGTAGATGTAGATGTAAATATTAAAATAGTGAAATGTCGTTATGTAGGATACTTATTAAAAACATTTCTTGCTGAAGTAAAGTAAATGAACACATCGTATTCAGTACACAGTACATATGCCACATTTGACCAATTCTCCCTCCTCTGGATGTTCATATGTTTTTTTTTTTTTTTTTTTTTGAGTAACCAGTTTTGGCACTTGCAAAGCACATTCGTATCATCTAGCTAGTGGTGCAAGAGGTTGAACTAATTTTCTCTTGCTTTTAATCTCATCCTTCATCACTTCCATCTTCCTCAGTGTCTGCTTTCCCTATAACGGTGTGTCCTTTTCAGCGTTACTGTGCATGAGATTTCCCGCAATATCCAACCTGGATAAATATCAATATATGTGTCTGTTATCATTCTCTTCAAGTGCAACGTTATTTTAGTTAATGCATTATGCGGCGAAGTAAGAAAAAGAAAATAAAAAGAAAAACTGATGTAGTAACCCTATGTACAACACATCCTAAGCTTATGAAAACTAATACATGATATGACAATTATTGAAGTAAACATACAAGTCCTAAGAACTAACAAAGTATCGTTGAAACTAAAATAGACTAAAATAGCATCGAATCTCAGCAGCTCATACATGTACGAAATATCACTATAGAGACTCAACATATAAAACATAATACAACAAAGAAAATATGATTTTGAGAAACTAAAATCTTTTTTCACTTGTTTTTCTCTGGTAGAAATGAAACCAGGGATCTACATACCACTTAATAGCCCCACTTTAGGAGCAAATAAAGATAAATCAACAATTCTTCTGTATCCTTCATGAAGCCATGATCATTTGTTCGGAAACCATTTTCTGATAGTTGCTCTTGACACATAGCGGTGATTCTTAGAACAACAAGTAATTGACCTAATCGCTTTGCAGATTATATCTAATAAGATACAGTTGGAGCTCATACGAAATACAGCGCAATATGTGAACAAAGAACGGTATTTCCTACATCAGAAATTCTTGCTAAAATATTTGAAGCATTGTTTCCCAAGACCTGACGAAGATATTTTCATAAGCAATTTGCTTGTTTGTTTCAGGAGAAAGAAGTAATATTCTGCACCTGGAGAGCTTCACCATTGACGATGCTTCACATCCGGACGACTCTAAGAAGCACTGCCTGTTTTCCGAACAGATACTACTGAACTTAGAGAATCGATCCAGAAGACTGGAAGTGGACACTGCCAAATTGTTAGTTGATGCAATTCCTCGACAGGCCTCCGAACATACAACATCAAGAAGTGTTCTCAAAAGAAACTATTCAGCCATTATACAGCATCCGATTAGCAGTGACACTATATTTGATTAGCGTTCTCAATAATAATAAAATATTTTCTGTGTGAGTGACAGGGAGTCAGAGGCTAAGACTATAGCCGCACTATCAGTGTTGCCTGCATCTGAGACCTTAATTACGAACTTGTTAATAATCCAGCGTAAGTTGAAAATTCCATTCTGCTGAGAAAAATGTAAAACGGATCACGTAGCGCATTGTGTATTTTGGAGGCGAAATAGTATAAGAACTGAATAAAAATATTAAAAATGCGTAACAAGTAGTATGATTTCGTTAAAAGTTGATAATGTACTAAATTTCCTATCTACTACACAGAGCCTTCAAATGACGCTTAACATTTGTGAAACGGCTCGTATCTTTGCTTCTTGCATAATTTAATATATAGTTCAGCTTAGCTCATTAGAAAATGGTGAGCAGGTTATGTTTACAAACCAGAGAATTCAGTGAATACTGTGCCTCTGCATCAGCTCGCACTATGCCACAATATTGTAAACACAATGACCTGCAAACGAGTAGAGTTAAGTACTGTAGCTGTGATTAAGCAAAAAATACAAAAGTTTTCAAATGTAAAAAGAAATGGGAGCCAGAGGTGTAGTACTATTTTGCTTTTTTATGGTAATTACCTCAATTAGCAGCATCTAATTAGAAATAGCAAAAAAAAGTTTGTTTCAGAATCTGAATTGAGCCATTCTTGCCTAGGTATAGTTCTCTGCGAAATAGATGATTCTGGAATGAAAATACGTCTTCTGGCATGTTTAAAGTCGCATCGGCGCTCGAGTTATCAAAGTGACTGGTGTGCTCTTTTATGGGGCGACTAACATCTCATCCAGAGGGCGTGCCTACAATGTTAAGTTGCGGAGTAACGCGGAAAACAGTAAAAAAGGGCTCGGGCTGGAGCAGAATCATTCAAATATCTACCAACAGCTTGAAGTTGTGAAGTAAAGGACTCTCAAAAAACTTGTGATTCCTGTACCTCGCCAGTGTAGGCCATTAACCAACGCTAGAGGTGGTATTACACGATAATAGCATGACGTCTGTTGGGAGTGATTGACTTCGTGCCCAGTTTGCATATTTTTTCCCCGAAAGAGCTTATTCGAAATTTAATGAGCGATATTCTATCTCATCTGAAATCCTCGTTATTAGCGTGGTTAATCTGTGACGATTTCTTTGCGTCCGTAGACTAGTTATTGTTCGTGGAAACGTGGCGTATGATCCCACTCCCCACAAGGAGTCTGTCCGGCGGTCGATGTGCAAACCTGAGAAGACACTTTTCGTGTACATCATTCGATCCAATCTCCTGCGCTCATATTCTGTGTAGAGTTTCATCAGGAGGGTCTACGAGAACATTCTCGTTATGTTCATCGGTCCTGATATACTTTTTTTACAGAATGAAGCAGTGGAGGAAATTATTATTTACTTGACCCATCGATTTCCAAGGAATTGTAATGCGTTTACACCTAGACACACCTGAGGACAGAAGATAAATGAGGATTTACTTTAAGACAAACAGGATACTTGCAGGTGGACTTTTAGGGAACTTCTGTAGTCATTACCACTTGGTGTATGGTTATGAGCTGATGTCACGAGACTTGTGTGTAGGCGTCTTCCAGCTATGGTGGTGGTGACCAGGTTTAACTCGGTCGGACGTCTAATAGCAATGACTCTTGCTCACAGTCTTGACTGATACTCAATCTCGAGAGAGTTTTCACCAGAACTCGTCATACATTAGACCTAGCAGCAAAGCCATCCATAGCAACCGTGCCACACGTCTACGAAACATACTCTGAGCGTGTCATTACACCTGGACTCTTTGTCTGCCGAATCAAATTATTTGATAGAAATTTTCGTTACTGTCGTGTAACACCCATGCTGAAACACACTCACGAGCCCAAATTTTTGTCTAAAAGCGTCCTTTTTTTTTTAAGTATTGCTTAATAAATGTAAATCTGCGAACTCCAAGTCCTGTTGCCATATAAATCCTTCCAGGTTCCGTCGACTGCCTGTTCTACTGTTTTGTTATCGGCTGTATTCACGGACAAGAGCCTTCGAGTTGAGTCATCATCGCATTTTTAGCAATTACAATAACAAACACGTCACTTGAAGGTTACTGTCTGGGGAAATATTTCTGTCCCTATATACGTGCCAGGGTTGAGGTCCTTCCATATCACACATCTGAATTTATAGCTAGTCTCACGTCACAAATAGTGAATTTGGTAGGGTGTGTGGGGATTTTGATCATATAGCCTATGTAAGCAAGATTCATTTACTTTCTTTTGAATGACTGCCATTGTTAAACTTTGTGTTATACATACAAATTTATTACAGAAAGTAAAACGAATAACCAGCTACTGTTGAGGGTTCCATTTACTAAAAAAGATAACGCACCTACTTGATTCGAACAATTCGAACCGAAAGGTTCTCTTCATGCGTCTGGTCACGTTTATCTCATATTTCCACATGTTTTGACTCAGATGTTGTCTGCTTCCAGATGAACTGAGATTTATCTGATTGGTGGTGCTCTACAGCATGGATCTGTATCCAAAAGAAATATTAATTACGTTTTATTATTAACAGGCTTATTGACGAAACACAATAACCAGTTTCATTTGTGATATTTTCGTTGAAAATATTGTTATGTTTTCGTGGGGATAATGCCTTCTGATAGAATCCTCCATATTACGCATAACAATAAGTTAGCAAGTGAAGTAAACTAAAGCTAATCTTGTTTGTACACCAGTCCAAAGCCTCGACATATTTTCCAAAAAAAGAAAAAGTATTGTCTGTTAGGCACTGTACATTTTTCATGTTATTTGCTATTGGCCAATTTCGACTATGTAATCATTACCGAGCAACATATAAATTATCACTACGCAACATGCCACAACGGATGTGACATATTAATAATCCATCAGTCCACATGTGGAAGCACACATAAACATTAATAAGATCTGTATCGAATATGAACGGAAAGTTTATAATAAAGCAGTAATCACCGCTTCTTTCAGGAATCGAACTCCCATGAATAAAACAACTGATTACTTTACAAATGAGTTAATGTGTTAAATTCATTCCTTTAAGTATGGAAGCTACAAAAAGTTTAAGAAAGACTTCAAACTATTCTTGAAGTTCGTTGGAAGTCACTAACTGCTCTCATTATGAAAAACTAGATGAATATAGTGTTTAAATTTGCGCTCCATTTAAGCAATAACTAGTTTCGCACGCATGTCAATATTTACGACGTCATATCTCCTGAACTGTGCGCCATACAGTGCTAAAATTTGGCAGGTACGTGGAGTGATATATGTAGATATTACAAACAAAATGTGTTGAGAATAGAATTAGTGGTAAAGAAGTAATTAATTCTACATATACATCTACATCTACATTTACATGGATTCCTGATTCTGAAGTTTTACTGCACGCCATTTCAAACATAAGCTAGTTTTTCAAGCATATAAATGTCTATGACGACATATCTCCTGACCTAAGTGTCACACAGTATTATAATTGTGCAGCTACGTTCAGTGGTATATCTGGGTACTGCCTGAAAACTGCGCCCTGAATAGAGTTAGTAGTAAATAATTAATAAATTATAGCGTCACCCTTAATGCTGGAGTTTCACTGCATGAAAAGTGAAAATGTAGTAAGCGATAACCCTTTTCACCTTCACCATTCAGTGAGAGGTTTCAGTGAGAAAAACTTTCATAACGGTTCAGAATTATGTGTAAACTTTGTTGGCAGTCGCTAAGCGCTCTCATTCTAAAATACTGCATATTGGCGCGCCGTCAGTTACGCTGCCTCAAGAAAAACACATACTGTTTCTAAGTCTTGTCTTATTGTGTTAAAATCTTAACACGACATTATACCTCTGAATGAGCAGATTATGTCAGCATTTTACATTTTTAAGTTCGGTCAATAATTACGCAAAATGTTTACAATCGAATTTTTGTTGTGCCTATGCAGCAGCTGGTACCAGGTCCTGTGATAGTGTTTCAGTAATTCAGATGAGGGAGAACAAAGCACAACACATCTTAAGCATTGCGAAATGTATTTCCAAACTGTGAATCCGATTGTACACCTGCTATACTATTTACTAGTAACATATAAAAATCTGTATTGCGCCGGTAGTCGAACCCCGATCTCCCGCTTCACGCGAGTGGGCGCCTTAACTGCATTGACTATCCCTGCACGACTTACAGCCAGAATAAAACGTCCATATGTCCCACTGTCAACGTCCCATAGCGCTCGCATGCAAATCGTATGATTCCCGCACCGGGAGAGATATCGTTTTTCCTCGCCAAATGGCCTTGCCTTGACATGAAATACAGTAGGGCAGTGTCTGTATTTTACAGTGGCTTTATAATTCGAGGCAATGTTCCTTCAGACGTCCGTGCAATGTGGGATGTAGACAGTAGCACATATGGAAGTATGAATCTGGCCGTGTGTCGTGAACGTATAGCGAATGCGGTCAAGGTGACCTTTCGTGAAAAGCGACTAAAGGATTAATTAGTATGTCTCACCTCCTGCGACTTGTTGCATAGTGCAGTCTGTATGTTCCTTGATAATGACTATACTGTCGAAATTGGCCAATAGAAAATAAACTCAAATTGTATATCCCATAACGCACAATATATAGGTTGATATTTGTAAAGAAGAAAATAGTAACCACCCACTGTTAATAATGCTGTTTATTCGTAGAAATAGTGCTGTCATCGGTTTCGAACCGGAAGGTTCATCGTCAGACGGCTGTTTTCGTTTAGATGTACATTTTTTGATGTTTATATTACTTTTCGCCTCTTTATCCTCCCTTGTGGTGAAAGTTCCTTGGGTTGATAGTGCCCTTTATGTGTAGTGCCCTACATGCCTAATAACAACTGAACACAACCCAAGCAAATCTTTTAAGTTAGAACTGCTTCACTTTTAGGTTATTTAGTTGCAAATTTCGTTTTATTGTGTTATGTGTTTGCTGGAAGTTATATACACTCCTTTACGTGTATATGTTCTCCCCCCACCCACCCTCCCACCCACTCCACACACACACACACACACACACACACACACACACACACACACACACATACCAAAAAGATTTTGCCACGTTGAAGACTGTATTAAAAGACGGTGATACCACAAATATAAATGTCCATGTGCCAAAGAATTTTTCTGTTACAATCTGTATTCTGATGTGACAGTAGAAAATTTACAAAGTACAAACGTTTCATTACAAATAATTTACATACAGTGAGCTTTGCTTAGAAATGAACAAAACAGTTTGTTAGCAAGTGTTACAGAAAGAATATTATATAATTGTTGTAGTATACATGGGGAACAAAATAATTGATGAGAAACAGTTGTACCTAAATAAATAATATTACAGAAGTGGATGTTATATTAACACGTGATATCTGGTTGAAATTTAAATTAATTTTAACTATTATACTAACATACGACTAAGTGGGCTGTTATGTTGTAGTGTAAGGTTTCATGTTGGGTTACTCCCTGCATGTTATTATTGTCAAATTGAGTAGTGTTAATGTATGCTTCGGATTGGAAAGCAGGTGAATGAAGTTTTGTAGAAATACTGCAGTGCCTAACTGAGTCTCTTCTCTGATGAAATGATATGGTGATTTGCTTTTACGTTCATATATTTCTTCTATCACTTCGAGCAGATTTAAAAGACTACATTTCTCAGCATAATGGAGTATCAAGATGTGATGTTCCATGTTTTTATTACATGTCTGTTGACAGAAGTGCTCATTTCATGTGAGGATTTTGGTATGTTGTTTAAATGTAAGGCATCTAAATACTTTCTGAACTGAGTCTAGAAGATTCTCCCAGTTTTTCCTATATAATAGGAGGAAAACTATGTCAGCTGATTTGTATATGCCAGATTTCTTTTGAATCAGGATTATTATTCTTTAAATTATGAATGCTTATCTGCTGAAGTTTCGTGTTGTGTGGAATCTTCTCTTTATGCTTATATTTTTGAATATTTTGCTTATTTTGTAGGATAAATTCTATTAAAGAAAGGAGCAACATATTTTCTGTTGTTTCCTACTGCCTTCAGTGTTAACGTTTTAGAATTAAACACCTCCAGAAAAAACCACAGACATCATTCTGAAACAGCACATCTTGTAATCCAAACGAACATAGAATGGTATGTTTTAGATTCACACTGAAACTCATGTGTACAATACCGATTGAACCCGTCAAATAACATAAAGAAGTTAATATAATTAAAAACCACCGCCTCAGCCAATGGATACAGCCCTCTCAAGATAAATGAACACACCCAAAATAAAAATAAAAATTAAAAAAATTAGATGATAAAGCTTCAAACCATACACCTATGCAGCTAACATCAAAGATAGTAGAAAGCAGCAGAAAATATGGTGCACTTGCTTGTTTATGAGCTTATCATAGGAAATAAGCAATATGTTTCAAAATATAAGCACAAAGATAACCTTAGCCCTTTTTCCAGGTCTAGAGGTATTAGCTTCATGTACCAGTGAGGGATATTTTTTTAATCTTGAACCCTAATGATGTCAAGTGAGGTCAGTGACCTTGAATACATCAGATTATTAACGTGGATACTAATTTAAAAAAAAATAAAAGTGGATGTGGGGGAAATGGTGTTTCAACAAGAGAAAATATATCTACTTTCCCTAAAAATGTACCATCTTGCCCCAAAAATTAATTGTGTTGTACGCTTCATGTGACACTTGAAAATTTCACAGATGGTGTTAGATGCCTGAGGTGACAATTGAAATTCACATACATTACCAAATCACTAAATGCTTTTCCCTATATATTTTGTATGATGGAGCACAAAGTTGTGGAAGAGGTCTCAGTTACTTCTCAAAATCCAATAGAACTCTGTGTGGGATGCATTCAGGGAATTTATCCATACGTTGCACGCTGACTTTTACTTTAATATCGGTACCAGACCAAGTATTTTGAATTTTTTTAAGTTTTGCTTTGTCAGATCTGTGATTGCACAGCTGACCTTTTTCTTAAAACACTTATATTTGTCTGATATCTGTAAGGTAAGCATAAACGATCTTTTTTCATTGAAAACACTCTCAGGGTGCCTGTACTCAATGCTATTCATCAAAAACTAATGCATTAACGAAGGACTGAAAACTCCATTGAGTAGGAACTTTGTTTATTTCTCTAGTAAGTTCGGTATCCGAAATACGCGCAAAACTATATTTATTGAGTGAGTAATGAGAGGAGAATTCTTGAAGTGAGAATAAAAATTGCAAATTCTGGCTGACAAGTGACCTTTAAGCAGTAGTGCAAATGTGTATTTCTAGAGTCAGTTGTTATGTATTTGTATGAATTTAACCCTTAGTTTGGAGATCAACCTACGCTCATCTGCTAACCAATAATTTATTTCAGTAGTGCAAGCAAGAGAGCTGCATGTATATTAATAAGTAAATTGTGACTTGTTAAAAGGGCTTAACCCACTGAACCACTTTTGAGAAAACTAAAGATCACCGTTTGCCATCTAGTTCATCTGTGTGCTGTCAGTTCAGACTACTGTACTCTTTCTACTGTTACTCTTGGACGTGTTTATTAGAACACTTTTTTCAGAAGCAATTTAGATGTATTTAAAGGTGTTTTTAGTGCAAGGATGTAAGTCCGTTTAACAATTTCCTTGTAAAAAATTTCTAAAATTGTTAATTCTTCCTGTTTTTGGTATTGTTACTCTCAACTAAAATCATACTTTCTGATCTGATAAAGATTATTTTCTTGAAGTCAATAGTGACACAATATATTTTCCTGAATGACTTTTAGTTCAGGTAAAACAGTTTACCTATTACATTTTTGCACATTTCTAACAATATTCCAGAGGGAAAATTATTTAATACTTTAGAACATCCAAATACATAATAAACAGAACATAAGCTGTTATTTTTAAGCCTGGCACGAAGGCAATGATTTTATGAACACTGTTTAGCAATGTTCTTTCACTCTTCTTCACTAACATAATCTGCTTCCAGTTGTTCCAGTCACCAATTGCTTGGTAAAAAATCTCTTCTTCTTCTCCACGAGGAATATATGGCAATAATTGCTCAATGCCCACTACTTTCTTTGTTTTGCTGGGAACTCTGCCATCTGGATATACTAAGGTGTTACAGAAAGTTACACCATTCATATTATTAGGCCGTGCAACCTTAAATGTATGATGTACTGAGCTGTATATGCATGGTGAAGTCACTACACATCCTTTCAGATCTGTAGAGTACATAATTCCATGTAACCCCAAGGCTTAAATGTAACTTCTTCAGATTGGGGCACAGAACATTTCATGGTTTCCATCGACAATGTTGTTTTCTTACAGTATTGTGTCCAGCAAGTACTAAAATTCAGTTTGTCACGTAATTAGATTAATTTACAAAGTGGTGACACTTTTAGAACTATGTAACATTAGTGATATGTACTGGATAGGAGTCCACACTTCATCCAAAAATAGGAAATCTGTGAATGATTGTATTTAAATGCTCTTTACCAGTGAATGATAGACAGATACATATAACCATATGATTCTTGTTTTTTTCCACACATCCATCATTTATATAAGTAGCTATTTTACATGAGAGGGGATGTTTATATTGATGTAATCCGTCACAAAGGAAGAAATTCATTTGCTGCCTTTCGAGCAATACCTTCATGGCATAAACAAAAACAAGATTCTTAGGTTTTCAGTCATTAACGCAAATACTTTCACCCAGAGCTAACATAAATGAAACGTTGTTTGTATAGAAATATATGCAGCAAAGACAGATTTTGTATGTAATCTATCGCTATGGCGTGAGTGTTAATGTTGTCCCGACACTTCTGCTCAGATACGTTTGGACTGCAGTAGAATTTCTTCTTGTACGCATTAAAAGTGCAGCCGGAACCACACTTTCTGCAACATGGTTAAGGTGGGACCTTTTATGTTTTAACTTCAATTCCTCACAGGTTATACAACTGTAGGCCTGAGGACGACCAAATGAAAGTTCGAAGTGTTCTTGAAAATACTGCCTGTAATAATGATATTTCACACTTCTCTCTGGATGTTTTGCTTTAAACATGTCATACAGAGTTCTGATTGATAGTCAAGCGCCAAGGTACTGGATGTTCTTCCTGAAGAGTGATTCTCTTTCACTGGGTACAATGAAATACAGTTGTGTATTTTGTTTTGTTGTGCTACCACTGCTCCATTCTGGATTGGATACCTACCAAAGTGGCCCTTTGGTAATTTTCCTTGGATTAGAAGGACCTTCAAATGCTTAAAACCTTGTTCTGAATGGCCATGTAAACTTATGAAAGCCATTTAACAAATTTTTTATTTTTCACCAAAGCACAGTATATTGTAGGTGAAACTAGCACCCCATTGCTTATTACTATTGATCTTTCTCTTTCTTTTATTACTAACAGGTGTCATTTCTATTCAGCGCTGTAGATGTATATCTTGGGTGTCCTTGTTTGCAAAGTCGTTGTTGAAATGGGTTAAGATATCCAACTGCTTTCCTTCCTTAAGGTTTACAAAGCAGTGCAGTCTACAAGTGAACGAAATATCATAAACAATGTTGTTAGCTTACATTACATTACCACTAACTAACACTATTTAGTTATTCAGGTGTTTGATTTTCAAATAATGCTTCCACACATAACCTTTCCCTTACATTTACCTACATTTGTTACCAGGTTTACTTGGAGGAATTCTTTTCTTCCAACTGTTTATGTTTGATTGTACTGTTACATAAGCTTGTTTTATTATGTTCCTTGAATATAAGGTGTCATTACTTACACCCTTCCTCCTTTTATCTATTTTGTTGTTTCATTAACAATTTCACCTAAGTCAACCATATTAAAATAATAAAATAATCATGAAGTATAAAAAACAATCACAGCTACTTCTGTATTACCTTTATGGTCAGAGATTAGTCTATTGTCTCCAGAGATAATGGCTTTCATTATGTTCACACATACAGTTCACTGTTAAAAGGACTTAAATCCTACTGACACTAAATGAAGAGATTGAAGCCTTGGTGTCTAGTCGGGGATTGGTAGGAAGAAAGTCTTTTTAAGACTAATGTATTTATTTATCTGTTAATTCCTTGACAACATACTTTACAGGACCTTTTACAAGTCATGATTCAAATAATACAAACGACTTAGATGTGGAAATATTTAATCTGGAGGATCATTGCGCTTGCAAAGTGTGGAAAATCTTATACATTATGCACTACTACTTTGGTGCCAAGCTTTATTTTTTGAAATATGAATTTCTACTTTATATACTCAATAAATGATAAATAATTTTATGAGAGAGACTACCTTCGAGATATCGACTAAGTTCTTTCGAGAACTTTCATCTCCATAGTTGTCCTTGACTGTGTTGTGTGCATACTTAGGAGAAGTTCTCACTCTGCATTACGCAAAATATGCAGTTACAAGTTCTATATGGCAATTAAATCGTGAAATCACTTTTTCTTCCTTGCTAAATAGTGATTTCTCAGTTGGTTGTCCTAGAAAGGCTTGGCACAATGGTTCAGATATGTAAATATCGTAGCCTTCATCAAAAGTAGTTATTGTACATAACGTCTAGCAGGCCTGAATCATTTGTAATAAAAGCAATAATTATTAACCAGTTTAATGGACAATACAAGACTGTATTGTGACCATGGGAAAGCTTAATTAACGACATACTTCCAGTAATTGTGACTGCCTCGTTATTAATGTGATTACCCACTTAGTGTATTAATTTAGTTAACACGTGTTTTCTGCAGTTGTAGGCCTGGACAGGTTAGTTCTAAAACGTCAATTTTTAGACCTAACTTCTAAAGCTAACATTTACTTAGTTTAGTATGTTATTTTTTACTTTTTAGCTTTGGAAATGGTGTTGAAGTAGTTATTTTACAGTTCGCAATGATGTTTTAGGCACCAAGTTGAGGGAAACGTATGTATCTGGAAAATAACATTGTGATACTCGGGTGAATATTGTACTTTTTCGAGATACTGACGTATTTTTGCAAATATATCAAACTAGAAAAGAACATTGTAACATTTGACAAGCATCATACATGTGGAAAATAATTAATTTGAGGTTCTGTTGTGTCCTAAATCAGGCATGGCATGAAGACTGTAGTATGAACGCCACGCAATTGGTGAAAAGTAACAGGAATTTAAAGAAGTGGTTGATTTTATTCCGCGTTTTGAAGTTTTTCAGAATAACATTTAAAGTAAAAGTCATCTTTGACAGTTAAATATTATTAATTCGTTAGCTGCATTGCATACACAAATGTCAGTTTTCAGATATTTATAGAGAGTATGCCTTAAAAATGGTTCAAATGGCTCTGAGCACTATGGGACTTAACTTCTGAGGTCATTAGTCCCCTAGAACTTAGAACTACTTAAACCTAACTAACCTAAAGACATCACACACATCCATGCCCGAGGCGGATTCGAACCTGCGACCGTAGCGGTCGCGCGGTTCCAGCCTGTAGCGCCCAGAACCGCTCGTCCACTCTGGCCGGCAGTATGCCTTACATTCACCCACATATCCCATTAGAAGTTTGCGTACCTATTTACATACCACATGTGTTTAGGCATTAAAATAATTTTGGGGTACTTATCTAAAAGTTTGCAGTCATGTCTGAGAAAGCAGTGTGACTTAAACATTGGCTCGGAAAGAACACTGTGATACATAAAGTGACAGATGTATAAAAGGATTGCTCTGCGAGACTCACCATAGTTTTTAACTGACTTTGGTTTCAGACGAGTTTTTGATGTGGTATTAATACTGTTTACTCATGTTGACAAGTCCATTTAAAGATCAAGTAGCCCAGTGTATTTTGGAGTGTGGCATGCATGTCATATTATGCTGACCGCTTGTGAGACTTGTCAGAACAAGCAAAAGTGCCTAGCCAATGAATCCATAGTATGCAATTTCCAAACATGTTACATGTTGTGAAGAAAACAGTTCCTGGAGATTTTCTACCACCTTGAATTTGTAATCAGAAAATGTTTTAAAGAAAAACTGCATGATTTAAATTAATATTTTGTAAACCCCACGAACCCGTTTTACTTCCAGGAACTTCAAAAGCACGCCTCTATATGAGAAGTTTCCCAAACCTGTTAAAATCCTGATAATAAAATCCATTGATAGTGGAAAACAGTAAAACTATCTGAAGCTGTAATTTTGCTCACCAGTAATGGTTAAACCCAGATAAATTTGCATTTAAGCATGGATGAATGGGAATATGATATTAAGTGGCATGTAAACAAAGATCGCTTTCTTTGACAGCTGTCATATTCAAAGTTCCGGCTAATACGCTAAATTCAACCAATGGCGAATAAGCTACTTCTTTGTAAATAACTTCAATGGCAGATGCCTCAACTTACACGTTTGTCCACAGTTCGCAGTGCAACACATAAATTCTCCTGCCTAAACTACTGTATACACACATCGAAGCACACCGTTCCAAAAGACACATACAACGCATGCAATGACTAGTACAAATACACTGAAAAGCAAAAACAAATAAATGATTGTAACAACTACTGTTACAGGTGTGGTCAACAATCACTGAAGGTGAACAGTCTTTACAGTACAATACTTCTATTTACAGAGAGAAACATAAGAGATAGTCTATTACAACACAGAAAGAAATTACACTGGTTACAATTGCGTCTCTCGAAAATAGGAATGGTTCTCATCTGTTCTGGGTCACTATGATGTCGCGACGGCGGTATAAGCAGTTCGAAGCTGCTGATATGAATCCTATAAGTTCATCGAGTCGTGTCCTTGGCATTAAAATATCCTCTTTCCTTACATCCTCTTTCGGCTGGCGCTGGTAATAAGTTGCATAGCATCCATTTGTCGTAGGCCGATACAAAATAACTGCTTATGCAGCACCTGAAAGTCGTATTAGCTCGACTGCAACTTTCACACGCGATAGCTTGGCACAGTCCACATTGTGTTTAAATTAACATTCCATTTGCTGTACTTTGCCAATTGCGCAGCTAGACAGTCCGTCTACTGTTAATATTCATGGTTCACAATAACACTTGTTCCCGCAAAAACAGTCACTTACGTAGCAACACAGTTCACGGTTTCCACATTGTCCGTTAATGTTTTAGATCATCTCATATATCGTAGTCAAGAAAATAAGCAATATTAAATTCACAGTTTATGTAATGCAGCTCAATGCTAAACCGACGGCTATACTGTCTGTTCATGAGTGCATTTTCACTGCCACAAGCATCATTCTGCGAAAATCAACAGCGTTTTCGTAACACAACGTCCGTTTAGCATATCCATCATAAAGTCAAATTTCAAACAGGTCTAACACAAGAACGTCCGGCATTGATATCACGTTAAACGCGCACCATTACTCCACTCAGTACTTGCTTCCGTACCGCCATCCATACTGACTGCTCACTGTTCGACCTGACAACTACGATACCTCTCTCGCTCCATAGTTCTTATAAAACTTCTGCCTAATGCATTCCGTTTCACTCAATATATTTAAGAAAACTATTTCAAAGATCACAAGAAACAAAATCCAAGTCTTTATATAAGGAACTCGTATAGAAAATACCACAATAAAAATAGTCATAGACACTTCATGTTCTACACTATATAACCAACTGAAAAATATTCTCCGTCATCAGAAATATATCTATGGAGTACAAGGTAGTAAAAGAATGGAAAAAATTATATCTCTTTATTAGTCATGGAATCACAATGTCGTTGACCTGACACGCCCGCAGCTCGTGGTCGTGCGGAAGCGTTCTCGCTTCCCGCTCCCGGGTTCCCGGGTTCGATTCCCAGTGGGGTCAGGGATTTTCTCTGCCTCGTGATGGCTGGGTGTTGTGTGATGTCCTTAGGTTAGTTAGGTTTAAGTAGTTCTAAGTTCTAGGGGACTGATGACCATCGATGTTAAGTGCCATAGTGGTCAGAGCCATTTGAACCATTTTTGACCTGACAAAATGCTTGTCCAAATCTCAGATAAGTTGGGGCTTGCAAAATGCATAGTAGGTGAGCTGAGATTTCTTGATGCCTACCTGTCTGCCTTGTGACACTTGACAACACTATTGATGTGGAAAATAACACATTCGAGGCCTCCTTCAAATTCTGCACGTATGCAAGTTCTGTTTTACATAATGTTTTGAACAAACATGGTGCAAAGAGGAGCGTTTGGATACTTCTGAGAACCCTGTAATGTGCTATGAATGACTAAAAGTTCACCCTATACTTAAGTTTTGTATAAATATGTGTGTCAGCAATAGGAAATAAAGCTTTCCGCACACAATTACTAGAGAGGCATATCAACCATTCCAAGGAGTAGTTCTTTAAATTATGTTATTTATATATTGAAACTACATTATGACTGGGCTGCTTCATTTTAATACTGCGCTGTAATTGGCTGGACAACAGGTGAGGGTAGGGCTAGTTGAATTATTGGATGCAGTGGTGATGAGAAGGGAAAGGTACGAAGCATAACTGTGCTAGTTGGATTTTTTAAATTTATTTCACTTCTCTATTAATTGAAACTACAGTTATATGATGTGTAGGTGTGTGTGTGTGTGTGTGTGTGTGTGTGTGTGTGTGTGTGTGTGTGTGTGTCTGTGTGTGTGTCTGTGTGTGTGTCTGTGTGTGTGTGTGTGTGTGTGTGTGTGATTTTTTCATAAATAATTAGACGAAGAGGAGGAAGTGGAAGGGGAGGTTTACAGGTTACAAAGCACAACCGGAATAGTTCCACTACCTTGCATTTTTTTAAATTTATTTTCCTTACTTACTTTGATTATTTGCTTACTATAATTATTTAGATAAAGAATGACATGGTTGCAGACTTCATCGATTATGATCAAAGAAACTGAATGTCAATACACACTTATATTCTCTGGAGAGGAGTTCGATGTCAATATCAAGGGAAGTGCACCACAGCTGCCAACGTAAACCAAGTGACAGTTAGTACATTGCCATACTACAAATGTACTTACATTTATCGATCGACAAGGACATAGAAGTAGATTTGCTACACATATATGCTGCACGAAATCGTGCACGAAATACAAAAACTTACGGCAATATGAGATAATGAGCAGGAAGTTTTCAATGGAGATTGACCGTGCAAGAAAGCAAAGTTAGTAGGCGCTGCCCATGACCAACAGGTATCGATGTTCGTGTTTCAACCTGCTGTATGGATGTAGGTTCCCAAAAATCATCCACGTCCCGAGTACAGCGCCAAGAATAAAATAATTTCACGTTAGTTACAACCCAGTGACTGTGAAAACATCACATCTTCCCGCACTATGTAATCTCCAAGGACTGCTGGTTCTACAGCACCATGTGAGAGCTCCTGTAAAGTTTGAGTGCAATGGACGAAACTTGAAGACAAGATAAAGTTTTAAGTCGATATATCACGCGATCTCTAACGTGAAATGAGGCTCTTGAGTTTATTCTTGGTTAAAATAGTTCTAATTTGTAACATACAATGTATTGTACTCTCTGCGTGAAGTAGAATTTCATATCAGTTATATGTAACCTGTTAATGTGGCGTAGTGCTCTGAGTCACGACATAATTATTTATCTTATTTATTACAAGCAGATCGTCAGTACGATTATTACTTACATGATGCTTGAAATGCTAAGAAACTAACGATTCAGAGGCTTTTGGACCATCGGATGTCTACGAAATATTGCACAGAGAATTATCAGTGTCACATTACATCTATCTGAGTGACTACTCCAGAAACAAGAACTCATGTACGTGTTTACAAAAACTAATATTATCAAGAAGTATCTCTGAAACGCGAGCAGAAAACTTTGAACTTCTCTCAAAATGTAAATCTGAAATATATGAAGTATAATTCAATATAATTCGGAAGACGTTATATTATACTACGCTTGCGAGATTGTGAGCTATCTGTTAAATAAAAGTGCCATTTTTTCGGTGTTTCGCTCTGGAAACGACCAATGTTGTGTTATTCAATAATTTTTCTCTGTAAGTTCTCAAAAAATTTTAATTCCGTATCATGCCGCAAAAGGGCATTATCATATGGAATACGAAGATGTTCATATAGTCTGATAGTCCTATTTCAAGAGCAATGTAGTCCCCGAGAACTCGTCATAAGAAGCAGAGTGACAAACAACAACCAACAGTAATATCAGTAACAACCCAAAAGAAATTGCAGGTAACCCTTCTTATTAGGTGCCGCAGCTAAGATAGGACTACGTATTTATACATGGTAGCTAAAATTCATAAAACGTTGACTGTTCTGCAATTTTTCCATTGCAGTTTGCTTCTAATTCTCAAAACCAAGAGATTTTAATTTTAAATAATCTCGACAGTTTCCATTTCTATAGGAAAGCCATGTTGCCTGATGCTGCTGTGAACAGAAAAGTTGCAACAAATCGCGTATAGCGTCTAGTATATATCAGAAAAATCCCCTACAAGTTTATATTCGACATATGGAAGGAGCTGTAAGAAAATAAAAATAGATGCAATTTCTCTCAGTCGGCATAATGAGAATGACAGCCTGTAAGAAGTTCACCAGGCTCTGATGTACCCATTCTGTTTCAATTTATCTTGGGTACTAATAATTGCTTCAGCTGTATTTTGGCCCTTTATTACTGTACCACTGTGGCGTTAAGCCACATCTTCAGATGATACGTACAATATCAGCCGAGAATATGTAGCACAAAGAAAAGAAAAAAAGTGAGCGTCCTGCCAAGTTACTTCCACTATGTAACTACAAACAATCTTCTAAACATTTGACATAAGCCACACAGCACAAATGAGAGATGCGGATGTAAACGAACGAGTAAAGAAAATTGATAAATACTACTCAAAGCGAGCAAGGCATAAGTCGTCGATAAGGTTAGTTAAGACTCAATATGTCTCCAGGAAAATTACATCAACTCAACAAGGCACAAGCCGTTGATGGAACTGGATTTTACATTGAAAACGCCACAGAACTGAGCCATTTACTAGCTTATACAGTTATTCACTTAGAATCTCCAACGTTGACAAAAGAAACGAACCTAATTTACTGCTGTTTTCACCGTGTTCCCTAGGTCCCATCCAAAAGGAGATTCTTCAAAGTTGTGGAACAAGTCAAGGAATACATTAACATAAAACTTCTAATTTTTTCATACAGATGTGTAGACGCAGTAGTTCTTAACAAGCATCAGTTCGCTAATGGAACAGGAAAAAGAAGAGAAAATAACAGTGGTTCGATTGCAACGATAAGCAGGAAAACGTAGACATAATTTCCACTTTGTATAACGAATACCATCTCTCTTGAAAAGTGCAAAAATGCAGGCTAATACTTTTGCTCGATGAGTTCTAATGTCTGTTTTTCTCTACAGTTTTTACCTCCTACAGCTCCCTTTAGTACCTTTGAAGTTATTCCCTGATGTCTTAACAGGTGTCCTATCATCCTGTCCTTTCTTCTTGTCAGTCTTTCCCATTTATTCCTTTCCTCAGCGATTCTGCGGAAAAACCCCTCACATCTTACCTTACCGTTCCAGTAATTTTCGACATTCTTCTGTAGCTCCACGTCTCAGATGCTTCGATTCTTTTCTGTTCCGGTTTTTCTATACACAAAGTTTCACTACCATCCAAGACTCTGTCCCAAACATACTGTGACATTCCTTCCTCAATTTAAGACCTATGTTTGACAGTAGTATACTTCTCTTGTACAGAAATGCCTTTTTTGTCAGTGCTAATCTGCTTTTCATATCCTCTTTGTTCCGTCCGTTTATTTTGCTTCCTAGGTAGCAGAACTCCTTAACTCCGTCTACTTTATGATCCCAGATCTGATGTTAAGTTTCTCGCTTTTTTCATTTCTGCTACTCCTCATTACTTTCGTCTTTCCTCTAATTACTGTCAATCCATACTCTGCACTCATTAGACTGTTTATTATAAACCGAGAACGTCGGTCTTGGTCGTCTAATCTTAATATTCCCTCTTGGTTCCTGCACGTATTGTATATTACTAGTCTTTCCTTATCGCTTACACCTATTTTGCTCAGAATTTCGAACAAACTGCAACGTCTTACATTGTCGAACGCTTTTTCCAGGTCAACTGATCTTATGAACGTGTCTTAAGTTTTCTTCAATCTTGCTTCCAATTTCAACTGCAACGTCAGAATTGCCTCTCTGGTGCCTTTACCTTTCCTAAAGCCAAACTGATCTGACACATACTCAATTTTCTATTCCATTCTCCTATGTATTATTATTCTCAGCAACTTGGATGCGTAAGCTGTTAAGATGATTCTGCGATAATTCTCACGCTTGTTGACTTTTGCTATCTTTTCAATGTATCGATGAAGCTTTTCCGAAAGTCTAGTGGTATAACACCGGTCTCATACAATCTACGCACCAACGCGAACACTCGTTTTATTAGCACTTCCCCCAATGATTTTAGACATTCCGTTGGATTGTTATCAATTCCTTCTGCCTTATTTGATCTTAAATCGTCTAAAGCTCTTTTCAGACTGAATCCCCTATATTTTCCTTGTCGAATCTTGTTTCTTGTACCATTCAAGTCATCGAACAAGTCCTCCCCCTCATAGAGGCTTTCAACGGGCTCTTTCCACCTATCAGCTCTCTCCTCTAAATTTAACATGGTCCTAACACTTCACACTTATTCTTACCAATTGTTAATTTTAATTTCATCGAAGGTTGTTCCGACTCTTCTATATGCTGAGTCAGTCCTTCCGACAATCATTTCTTTTTCGATTTTTCACGTTTTCCATGCAGCCATTCCGCCTTAGCTTCACTGCATTTCCTATTTATTTCGTTCCTAAGTCACTTGTATTTCTATATTCTTGAATTTCCCTGCACATTTTTGTCTTTCTTTCTTTCGTCGATCAACTAAAGTATTTCTTCTGTAATCATCTACACATCTAACTTCCTTGTATCTACGTTTTTCTTTCTAATTTCTGTGATTGCTCTTTCTAGTAATGTCGATTCCTTTTCGATTGAACTACCTACTCAGTTATCCGTTATCGTAGTATCTATCGCCTCAGAGAACTTCAACCATATATCTTCATTCCTTAGTATTTCCGCATCTCATTTCTTCGGGAACTGACTCTTCCTTACTAGTCTCTTTAATTTCACCCTACTCTTCATCATTACTAAAGTGTGGTTTGACTCTATATCTGCTCCTGCGTACGCCTTACAATACAATATCTCATTTCGGAATCTCTGCCTGCCCTTGACGTAATGTAACTGGAATCTTCCCGTATCTATCGCCCTTTTCCAAGTATATCTCCTTCTCTTGCGATACTTGAACAGAATATTCGCTATTGTTGGCTGAAATTTATTACAGAGCTGAATTAGTGTTTCTCATCTCACGTTGCTATAACGAAGCCCATATTCTCCTGTAACCCATTCTTCTGTTCCCTCCCCTACAACATCATTCCAGTGTCCCATGACTATTAGATTTTCATTTCCCTTCACGTACTGAAATATGCTTTCAGTATCCTCATATAGTTTCTCTATCTCTTCATCCTCTGCTTGCGATGTCGGCATGTACACCTGAGTTGTTGTTGTCAGTGTTGGTTTGATGTATGAGTATGGCAGCTACCTGGGAAGAGGTCCCATTCTTCTATTGACTTGGAGAGGCACAGCAGCGTTACTCCTAGCGTCATGATGTGTGGGAGTTTTCGAGTATAACTTCAGGTGACAGGCGGTATGGACTGAGGTACAATCGCACAACAGTATGTCATGGACATCTTGCATCCTCATGTGTTACCACTCATGTGACAGTGTCATGGTGCCAATTTTCACCAGGCCAATACTCTTCCACACGGCACATATCTGTATGAACTGTCTGCGGTATGCTGAGGCACTGTTGTGGCCACCTAGATCTCCAGATCTGTTCCAGATAGGCCAGTTTGGAGCTCAACTCCATCCCAGTACAGTATCCAGGACATCTAGGACCAGTTTCGACAATTATGGGCCAGCTTACCTCAAGAGAGTGTACAGTGGCTTTATGATACTGTTCCCAATAGAATCAGTGCTTTCATTCAAATCAGAAACGTTGCAAACACGTACTGATGACTGAGCTCATATTGTGAGTTATTTGCAAATCTGTGTCGACTACAACAATGTTACCTAAATTCTCTACCCGTGAAGTTTCATTTCGTTTACTTCCCTCTCCTCCCTCCCTCCCCCCTCCCGCCCTCCCCATCCCCCCCCCCCCGGAAGGTTCAGCTTTTTGTCAGGAAGTGTACTTGTGTGGAATGTAAACTATAATGTTAATAAGAAGACACTAGAAACTTCCTGGCAGATTAAAACTGTGTGCCCGACCGAGATTCGAACTCGGGACGAGTTCGAATCTCGGTCGGGCACACAGTTTTAATCTGCCAGGAAGTTTCATATCAGCGCACACTCCGCTGCAGAGTGAAAATCTCATTCTGAAGACACTAGAAGTTCTGAAATGTGGTGTTACTGAATAATGTTAAAGATTTGATGGGCAGATCAAGTAATTAAGAAAATGGTGTTGGAACCAATTAGAGTGAAAAGAGGTTAAAGGACAACTCAATCGAAAGAAACGACAGACTGATAGGGCAAATTCTGAGTCGTCACGGAATAGTTAGTTTGGTAATTAAAGGATTTGCAATAGTTAAAAATTGTTAAAGGACACCTACGCTTCAGTACTGTTAGTTGCTTGAAAAGAATGTAGGTTACAGTAGCTATCCATACATGAAGAGACTTGCACAGGATTAACTACATGAAGAACTGCATAAAACTACTTCTGGGACTGAAGAACACAACAACAACCAAAAAATACTAACTTCTATTACATTTATTCCTTCTTTGTTACAGCTTATTTAATTAGATTTAAATACTAGTAAATCCCGTCTCGATCTTCTGACAGAGCCATAGACGTCAAGAACAGTAAGCTGAGTGCTGCTTCGAAAAGGAAAAGAGCTACTGCTGTATCTCTTCCTACCTTTTAACGATGCAGCACAAGCCATAGAAGTACGCTGTGTTTGACAGGGATCAGTAGGTGATCGAGAGCGTCGCATGAATCAACGTCGTATCAGGTACACCTACATCTATACTCCACAAGCCACTTCACGGCGTGTAGTGGAGGGTATTTTGTGTTCCGCTGTCAATATCCCCGCCTTTTGTGCCTCATTCGCGAATGGTGCGTGGAATAATGATCGTTGGCAAGCCTCTGTGTGAGATTGAATCTCTCTAATTCTACTGTCTCCTCCTCTTCATGAGATAATACGTTGGCTCTCGGAGGTTTAACAGGAAATCACACTGTGATGCAGAACACCTCCCGTGCACCATCTGCAACTTGAGTTGGCTTAGCATCTCCGAGGCGCTTTCACGTAAACTAAATGAATCTGTAACGTAACGCGATGTTCTTCTTTGGATCTTCTCCATTTTCTTCATCGGCCCTATCCGGTGCGGATGCTAGACTGACGAACAATATTCACGAATTTTCAAGGGACTTTTAAGCTACCTGCTTAAATAAGAATCCCCATTTTTTGTTACATATTCATGTAGTACGTGAAGAAGTAAGAATGTTTTAGTTGGACCACTTTTTTCGCTTTGTGACAGATGGCTCTGTAAGAGTCACAAAGATATAGCTCACAATTTAAGACGAACAATTGATAACAGGTAGGTTTTTTAAATTAAAATACAGAACGTAGGTACGTTTGAACATTTTATTTCGGTTGTTCCAATGTGATACATGTACCTTTGTGAACTTATCATTTCTCAGAACGCATGCTGTTACAGCGTGAGTACCTGTAAATACCACATAAATGCAATAAATGCTCAAAACGATGTCCATCAACCTCAATGCATTTGGCAATACGTGTAACGCCCCCTCAACAGCGAGTAGTTCGCCTTCCGTAATGTTCGCACATGCATTGACAATGCGCTGACGCATGTTGTCAAGCGTTGTCGGTTGATCACGATAGCAAATATCCTTCAACTTTCCCCACAGAAAGAAATCTGGGGACGTCAGTCCCGGTGCACGTGTGGGCCATGGTATGGTGCTTCGACGACCAATCCACCTGTCATGAAATACGCTATTCAATAGCGCTTCAACCGCACGCGAGCTATGTGCCGGAAATCAATCATGTTTGAAGTACATCGCCATTCTGTCATGAAGTGAAACATCTTGTAGTAACATCGGTAGAACATTACGTAGGAAATCAGCATACATAGCACCATGAAGATTGCCATCGATAAAATGGGGGCCAATTATCCTTCCTCCCGTAATGCCACATCAGACATTAAGCCGCCAAGGTCGCTGATGTTCCACCTGTCACAGCCACCGTGTATTTTCCGTTGCCCAGTAGTGCATACTATGCCGGTTTAGGTTACTGCTGTTGGTGAATGACGCTTCGTCGCTAAATAGAACGCGTGCAAAAAATCTATCATCGTCCCGTAATTTCTCTTGTGCCCAGTGGCAGAACTGTACACGACGTTCAAAGTCGTCGCCATGCAATTCCTGGTGCACAGAAATACGATACGGGTGCAATCGATGTTGATGTAGCATTCTCAACATCGACATTTTTGCGATTCCCGATTCTCGCTCAATTTGTCTGCTACTGATGTGCGGATTAGCCGCGACAGAAGCTAAAACGCCTACTTGCAGGTCGTGGTTGATGTTTCACATGTGGCTGAACACTTCCTGTTTCATTAAATAACGCAACTGTCCGGCGGACGGTCCGGACACTTGGATGATGTCGCCCAGCATACCGAGCAGCATACACAGCACACGCTCGTTATGCATTTTGACCACGATAGCCATACATCAACACGATATCGACCTTTTCCGCAATTGGTAAACGGTCCATTTTAACACGGGTAATGTATCACGATGCAAATAACGTCCGCACTGGCGGAATGTTACGTGATACCACGTACTGATGCATTTGTGACTATTACAGCGTAATCTATGACAAAGCGAAAAAAGTGGACCAACTAAAACATTCATATTTCTTTGCGTACTACACGAATAAGTAATAAAAAATGGGGGTTCCTATTTAAAAAAACGCAGTTGATATCCGTTTGATCTATGGCAGCGCCATCTAGCAGGTCAACCATAGTTCCATCTTGTTTCCCCCTTCAAGCTAGACGAGTTTCGTTCTTTATAGTTTTTTCGTTTGATGCTTATTTCCTGAGATATTTGGCCCGGTCACTATCAATGGACCACCCTGTATAATGGGTCAGAAGGTCCATAGAGTACACTACTTCACAGAAACTTAGCTCCTCACAATATGTATAAGTGATGTCATGGAGAAAGTCTTGTTGTTGTTGTTGTGGTCTTCAGTCCTGCGACTGGTTTGATGCAGCTCTCCATGTTACTCTATCCTGTGCAAGCTTCTTCATCTCCCAGTACCTACTGCAACCTACATCCTTCTGAATCTGCTTAGTGTATTGATCTCTTGGTCTCCCTCTACGATTTTTACCCTCCACGCTGCCCTCCAATGCTAAATTTGTGATCCCTTGATGCCTTAAAACATGTCCTACCAACCGATCCCTTCTTCTAGTCAAGTTGTGCCACAAACTTCTCTTCTCCCCAATCCTATTCAATACCTCCTCATTAGTTACGTGATCTACCCACCTTATCTTCAGCATTCTTCTGTAGCACCACATTTCGAAAGCTTCTATTCTCTTCTTGTCCAAACTGGTTATCGTCCATGTTTCACTTCCATACATGGCTACACTCCATACAAATATTTTTAGAAACGACTTCCTGACACTTAAATCAATACTCGATGTTAACAAATTTCTCTTCTTCAGAAACGATTTCCTTGCCATTGCCAGTCTACATTTTATATCCTCTCTACTTCGACCATCATCAGTTATTTTACTCCCTAAATAGCAAAACTCCTTTACTACTTTAAGTGTCTCATTTCCTAATCTAATCCCCTCAGCATCACCCGATTTAATTTGACTACATTCCATTATCCTCGTTTTGCTTTTGTTGATATTCATCTTATATCCTCCTTTCAAGACACTGTCCATTCCGTTCAACTGCTCTTCCAAGTCCTTTGCTGTCTCTGACAGAATTACAATGTCATCGGCGAACCTCAAAGTTTTTACTTCTTCTCCATGAATTTTAATACCTACTCCGAATTTTTCTTTTGTTTCCTTTACTGCTTGCTCAATATACAGATTGAATAACATCGGGGAGAGGCTACAGCCCTGTCTCACTCCTTTCCCAACCACTGCTTCCCTTTCATGCCCCTCGACTCTTATAACTGCCATCTGGTTTCTGTACAAATTGTAAATAGCCTTTCGCTCCCTGTATTTTACCCCTGCCACCTTCAGAATTTGAAAGAGAGTATTCCAGTTAACGTTGTCAAAAGCTTTCTCTAAGTCTACAAATGCTAGAAATGTAGATTTGCCTTTTCTTAATCTTTCTTCTAAGATAAGTCGTAAGGTTAGTATTGCCTCTCGTGTTCCAACATTTCTACGGAATCCAAACTGATCTTCCCCGAGGTCCGCTTCTACCAGTTTTTCCATTCGTCTGTAAAGAATTCGCGTTAGTATTTTGCAGCTGTGACTTATTAAACTGATAGTTCGGTAATTTTCACATCTGTCAACACCTGCCTTCTTTGGGATTGGAATTATTATATTCTTCTTGAAGTCTGTGGGTATTTCGCCTGTCTCATACATCTTGCTCACCAGATGGTAGAGTTTCGTCAGGACTGGCTCTCCCAAGGCTGTCAGTAGTTCTAATGGAATGTTGTCTACTCCCGGGGCCTTGTTTCGACTCAGGTCTTTCAGTGCTCTGTCAAACTCTTCACGCAGTATCTTATCTCCCATTTCATCTTCATCTACATCCTCTTCCATTTCCATAATATTGTCCTCAAGTACATCACCCTTGTATAAACCCTCTATATACTCCTTCCACCTTTCTGCCTTCCCTTCTTTGCTTAGAACTGGGTTGCCATCTGAGCTCTTGATATTCATACAAGTGGTTCTCTTCTCTCCAAAGGTCTCTTTAATTTTCCTGTAGGCAGTATCTATCTTACCCCTAGTGAGACAAGCCTCTACATCCTTACATTTGTCCTCTAGCCATCCCTGCTTAGCCATTTTGCACTTTCTGTCGATCTCATTTTTGAGACGTTTGTATTCCCTTTTGCCTGCTTCATTTACTGCATTTTTGTATTTTCTCCTTTCATCAATTAAATTCAATATTTCTTCTGTTACCCAAGGATTTCTATTAGCCCTCGTCTTTTTACCTACTTGATCCTCTGCTGCCTTCACTACTTCATCCCTCAGAGCTACCCATTCTTCTTCTACTGTATTTCTTTCCCCCATTCCTGTCAATTGTTTCCTTATGCTCTCCCTGAAACTCTCTACAACCTCTGGTTCTTTCAGTTTATCCAGGTCCCATCTCCTTAAATTCCCACCTTTTTGCAGTTTCTTCAGTTTCAATCTGCAGTTCATAACCAATAGATTGTGGTCAGAATCCACATCTGCCCCTGGAAATGTCTTACAATTTAAAACCTGGTTCCTAAATCTCTGTCTTACCATTATATAATCTATCTGATACCTATTAGTATCTCCAGGATTCTTCCAGGTATACAACCTTCTTTTATGATTCTTGAACCAAGTGTTAGCTATGATTAAGTTATGCTCTGTGCAAAATTCTACAAGGCGGCTTCCTCTTTCATTTCTTCCCCCCAATCCATATTCACCTACTACGTTTCCTTCTCTCCCTTTTCCTACTGACGAATTCCAGTCACCCATGACTATTAAATTTTCGTCTCCCTTCACTACCTGAATAATTTCTTTTATCTCGTCATACATTTCATCAATTTCTTCATCATCTGCAGAGCTAGTTGGCATATAAACTTGTACTACTGTAGTAGGCATGGGCTTTGTGTCTATCTTGGCCACAATAATGCGTTCACTATGCTGTTTGTAGTAGCTAACCCGCACTCCTATTTTTTTATTCATTATTAAACCTACTCCTGCATTACCTCTATTTGATTTTGTATTTATAACCCTGTAATCACCTGACCAAAAGTCTTGTTCCTCCTGCCACCGAACTTCACTAATTCCCACTATATCTAACTTTAACCTATCCATTTCCCTTTTTAAATTTTCTAACCTACCAGCCCGATTAAGGGATCTGACATTCCACGCTCCGATCCGTAGATTGCCAGTTTTCTTTCTCCTGATAACGACGTCCTCTTGAGTAGTCCCCGCCCGGAGATCCGAATGGGGGACTATTTTACCTCCGGAATATTTTACCCAAGAGGACGCCATCATCATTTAATCATACAGTAAAGCTGCATGTAAAGCTGCATGTCCTCGGGAAAAATTACGAAAACGCAGTTGATATCTGTTTGACCTATGGCAGCATCATCTAGTGGGCCAACCATAGCTCCATCTGGTTTCCCCCTTCAAGCTAGACAAGTTTCGTTCTTTGTAGTTTTTTCGTTTGACGCTTATTTCGTGAGATATTCGGCGCGGTCGCGATCAATGGACCACCCCTGTATACCTACTGGGGCAGTGGTGACGAGGAGAGTGCTGGCAGCAGGCTTTTGTCAGCATTCGCAGATCCGTCACATTGTCGTCAGTACAGACACACACACACACACACACACATTTTGCTCTCGCAATCTGATTCCAGTATTTTGACGGCCATTAAAAACGTAACATCAAGTCAGTATGTTCCCAATAGAGCCGGCCATTTTATTCTCTGTAAATCACCGCAACTGCCCGTACGTGGCACCCAAATACGATTGTTGTTCGATATATGTATCCTCTTCATTGTAAGAAACAATACACCATTAAATTACGAACCACGTTATTTCAGTGCCTGAATTGTCACTACTGTTGCTCTATAACAGTACAAAACACATGTGGCTCACTTGAGATTACTAGGATCACTTGCAGGTTGAGGTACGATTGACGCGAAAAACACGAACGAAGCACAATGGTCGTTATGTTATTTCCACTTCTAGATTGTGTGTTTTATTGTTCTATGTCTGTACAAAAGACTTCAGTGGCTCGGGAAGGTACGAACCAAGGGCTGCTACAATTTCAATGGCCCATTTCCAACTAAGATCATCCAACTACCCATTTCTGCTACTCTTTTAGACCGCCACCCAAAAGACAGATGTAGATTATCATAAAGATCACACTTTTTTAGGATTTTTAGTGGGTGACGAACGAGAAAACAAATGTACTTATACCAAATACTTATCAGTTTTTGCATTTGCATTAGACACATAAAACAATTCTTTGTTTTTGGTTGGTGTAGTATCCAGCTTAATTTTTAACTTCTACTTTAAATCTACATACAGATCATGTAATTCTTTTTTCATCAATTAATTCGATAAATAGCAAGAAGGTAATTTCTGGAATTGTAATACGTATATACTGTAAGTAGGCTGTTTATCTTTTCTTATTGGCAACGTTACGTAGCGCACTGTATGAAAATCACTGGCTGTGCTGTGTGCAGTCTGTGGCTAGTTTGCATTGTTGTCTGCCATTGTAGTGTTGGGCAGCTGGATGTGAACAGCGCGTAGCGTTGCGCAGTTGGAGGTGAGCCGCCAGCAGTGGTGGATGTGGGGAGAGAGATGGCGGAGTTTTGAAATTTTTAAAATTGGATGTCATGAACTGCTATGTATATTATGAGTTTTCAACATTATTAAGGTAGATACATTGTTTGTTCTGTATTAAAATCTTTCATTTGCTACGCCTATCAGTAGTTAGTGCCTTCCGTAGTTTGAATCTTTTATTTAGATAGCAGTAGTGGCGCTCGCTGTATTGCAGTAGTTCCAGTAACGAAGATTTTTCTGAGGTAAGTGATTTGTGAAAGGTATAGGTTAATGTTAGTCAGGGCCATTCTTTTGTAGGGATTTTTTTGAAAGTCAGATTGCGTTGCGCTAAAAATATTGTGTGTCAGTTTAAGCACAGTCAGTATAATTGTTCAAAAGGGGACGTTTCATATGGCGACCCTTAGCCTAGGATACCTCACTGGAATCTTCTGATTTTTTTCTTGTAGTTTGTGTAATTAGTGTAGATTTTGTTTATTGCTACCGAGTAATTGTAGAGAAAATCTCCTTTGTAGTTGCAGTCTTTCATTGTTGTACAGTAAAACAGTTGTGGCATGCATGTAGATTTGCACCACGTATTTCGCAGCTGCAATTAACTAGATATTACTTTCAGTGTTATGTTAATGTGTTCTCGTATTTTTGCTCTTCAAATTTTGCTTGTCTGTGTTATCGTGTGAAATATTGTGACAATAATGGCGTGTGAAAAACGTAACACTAGGCTCCAAAGTAAACTGAGAAATAATAGTGACGACGAGCATAGCTTAGCAGCACCACTGTGTAATGAAGTAACAGACATTCAAAGTACTAATTTGGTAATTGTGCATAGGGAAATGGAGCGCACGGCAAATAATGTTGTAGACAGTGAAAGAAGTAGTGAACAGGGAAGCATTATCGATCGATCGGTCGGCAACAGCTCGCCTCAGGAATCCGAAATGACAGAACACAATATTGCAACTACTGTAGACTCAGGTTTTGGGTCCTCACTGTTTTCTCAAATAAGTCAAGACACATTTTCTGCTTGTCAAAATGTGAATGTTGCCGGTGAAAATGCACTGCCAAAAAGCATAGAGAAACAGATTCCAGACACTAATACATTATTATTGTAATTAATGCAACAAATGGAACAAAATCAGAGACAAATGGGACAAAGGCTTCAAAAATTAGACACAATGGAACAACAACAGAGACAAACACAGCAACAACTTTAAAAGTTAGACTCATTGGAACAAACGCTTGAACAAACACGTGAAGATTTAACTACTGAGTTACATAACATCGAATCGAAATGTCAAAAAGTCTGTAATGACGTAAAAACACAAATTTGTGAGCATTTCCAACCTATTTTTTCGCGTCATGAAAATGCATTACAGAATCACGAAGCAGCCATAAAAGAACTGCAAACTATTGTTCATGAAAATCACGACACCTTGCAAGCTAAAATTGACTCAGTTGCATCTACCGATTCGGTTACGCAACTTGCAAAAACTCAAGAAAACTTAAAGGACACAGTAGATACGATTTCAACACAAATGGACACTCTGAAACTTGGTTCAGAAAAACACACTGAAGAAATAAGTACACTATCGGAGAAAGTAGCCGAACTTTCGGATCAGTTCACTAACTTATCTGCAAAGGTAGATGATGATCTGAATGACACAAGACCTGTAGCCATCACTGACACAGAAGAGTATGAACAAATTAATAAATTAAAACAAAATCAGAATCAAATTAATACGCAATACAAAAGAGAAATCCGGGAAGTACAAGATCAGTTGGCACAAGTAATACAAAAATTTCATATTTCAGAGGACACTCGCGCTCCAACACGGGAAGAGGAACTTAGAAATACGGAAAAGCCACAAAATAATAACACAGGGCATTTCGGAAATTATGAAAGAAATTGGCAAGGTGCACCGAATTTTGAGATGGAACCGCCGACACGACGTAACAATGACCGATATTTTACTCGCCGACACGATGATTTTGACTATAAGCTGTTCATTACTACACGTAAATTCAAAACATTTAAGAATTCTGCCAACGACATTCATCCACAAGCGTGGCTCCATCAATTCTCTCATTGTTTTCCTCCCAGCTGGTCATTAGAGCACACATTAGAATTTATGTGTGGCTACTTAGAGAATGAACCAGCTGTAAGAATGCGATCGGTCATTCACGATTGTCACAGTGAAGGAGAATTTTACCATGCCTTCCTCTCAGCATATTGGTCTCAAGCTACACAAGACCGAGTAAAACATAGCATCGTGATGATGAAACACTTTGAACAATCTGAATTTTCCAGTCTTGTCAAATATTTTGAAGTGATGTTGCATAAGAATCAGTATTTCAAACCCATACAGCCCCTCAGAACTCATCCGCATTTGCTTAATCAAATTGCCTGAACACTTACGACATATTATTTCGGCAGGACGTTGCAAAGACGACATTGAAGCTTTTCAGGGACTCTTACAAGAATTAGAAACTGACACAGACAGTCGCGGGATGCGAAAACAGGAAAACAATCACTACATGTCACATCCGTCACAATTCCGTGACGACAGAAATAATAACTGGACACGACAAGGCTATTCTTACAACGCAAATCGTGAACAAAACAGACACCACCCATATGACAAACACTGGCAGAGTAACAATAGTTACAGAGAAAGATCGCATTTCCGTAGTAATGAATATGACAGAGATTACCTTAGAAACAGACAATATGGGAACCAAAACAACTATTATCAAGGGAGACAGAATAACTTCAGACGCAACAGTTCAGCGCGCAGTTACGATTCAGGAAGAAATTCTCCACCACATGACCGACAAGAAAGAAATTATGAAATCTACCGACATGACGACAGACGAGATAATCATAACGACAGACCTGAATTTCATCAGAACTGGCGGGATTCAAACAGAGCAGGGCACTTTCGACAACGTGAATTTGTAGAAGCTGGGTCTCCTAATCCCAATAACGACGCGCGCCAATAAAGGAACAGACAATGACTCGCACCGCAGGCAGCCACCTGCGCCGGCTGGCTCAGAGAAAAATAACACAGACGCTAACCTTGAGAAAAGATTTAGCATTCCTTACCAACGTATAAAACATGACAATTGCTGTTCAGTTGAAAGTCTGCGTACTAGGCAGAGTAAAGGTTTACACCTGTTTTCACATGTAAAACCGTTTATTGAAAGATAATCCGCTTTTTAAATTTGTCTTTGCCATAAAACTTTTCACTTCACATTTCTAGTATGCTTTGTCAGACTTAAGAAACTGTTAACATGCAACAATGTTTGAAGTTAAATATCCAGTCTGGAACCTAGGGAACATTTTTAAACAGAAATTTCGAATGCATTGTTATAGTGAACAGACGACAAAGTGTTGTATTTGTACATTCTTGCTTGTTAGTTGCACGATTACGTAACGACTATCAGGCTTACATACTTAGGACACATACTGGTACTGCTAATGAGATTTTAATGCAACATTTTGGTTTACTCGAAAATACATTCTGGATTTAAAGTACTTTCAGTGAGATACCAGATGACATAGTGGTTAGTTTATGTGACAGCTACACGATTTTATCATGACGCTACTAATTAGTGACAATTTACAATGTTGCTCTTGCAGTGTTTCTGTTTTATATCTGCACAGTTTTCTGTTTTATTCTGAAAAGTAAAACATGTTTTAGTAGTAACTTTTGTGGTATAGCTACAATGAGACAGCCTTTTCCGTATCACAACAATACGTTACTGTACAGTACTTTCTTCATCACAACAATAAGCATAATAACTACGATATCTATAAACAAAGGATTTCACTTTTGTTTATCATGAGATAAGTACATTGACTTCTGCAGAACTTAGCTTTCAGAGGACGATAACTACGAGACTTCCACAGAGATTATCTTACAACATGACGCACAGTTTAGCGCTACAGTACACGTATTTGGTGATTAATTTCGCACTTAAAACATTTATCTTTTTAAGATACTTGAAGTACAATGATACAAGGGTTTTCCGTGATATATTTCATTCCATTGCTGTAATCTGTAACACCTAAGGGTATAATTACATTAATCCTCAGGGGGGTACACGCTTACTTTGTGTACCATGTGTTTGGCAAGCACAAGGAGCCCTAGCTAATATGGTATTTCCTTATACAACTTTACACATCGGTACCATATTTCTCTAACACATAAATTACACAGCTATCTGATAACTTAACAGAGAAAGAAATATTTTTTTTACTACGTCAGTGACAGATGTTTACGCAATTACACATTTGGATAACTTCACACTTACGAAATTGTATTTCGTCTGTACTTTGTGAACTGTGCATATTTTTTCGGAACCATTGTGATACTATGAGAGCTCTGAATGATGTATTTGGTATGGGATCATGATTTTAAAGTACGTTTGAGGTAGATGACACTACTGAAATGAGCAGATAATATTTTTTTAGGTTTTTAAATTATTGGAGGAAGCTACGACGATTTTGAGAATTGACTGAGATGTTATGATATTATTATGACGACGATGTGTATTATGCTGTTGAGGTATGTTTATGATCAATAAGATGATGCTACCATAAATGAGGAATTTGATTATGCTACGTATTTCTTATGATGAAATATTGAAGAAGTGCCGACGAATATGTATATGTATAATCAGGTAAGGAATAATGAGTAGTGGTTAGGGACTCTGATTTGTGGAGAAGGATGTTGGAAACCAAGAATCGTATTTTAAAAATTATGAAATGTATGTAAATGCGTGAATGTATCACAATGCCGGCGAAGATTTTTTGGACACTGTTATATTTATAGGATTTTGTTTCTACATTTGTAACGCAAATTCTCGACCTATGAAATTTTTATATGAGACTGTCACTGTAGCGGAAACTGCTGTCGTAAATATTTCGTTAAGAAAGGTAAGTGACCTTGGAAACCAAGAATCGTATTTTAAAAATTATGAAATGTATGTAAATGCGTGAATGTATCACAATGCCGGCGAAAATTTTTTGGACACTGTTATATTTACAGGATTTTGTTTCTACATTTGTAACGCAAATTCTCGACCTATGAAATTTTTATATGAGACTGTCACTGTAGCGGAAACTGCTGTCGTAAATATTTCGTTAAGAAAGGTAAGTGACCTTGACGTAATGCTTTTTTGGCGCCCAGCTGAGAGGTAGTCGTCTGTCAAAAAAAAGCCATTAGGTGGAGAAAAAAAGAGGCCATTATCCTCGCCATTGACATTCCTTTAGAGAAAGCATCGCAAAAACGACACGCTCATTACTTGGAAAGATACATCTGCACACCTGATTATGACAAGCGTCTTTCTATGAGAGTTGAGAGAATTTCTACTAACTTATGAAATGTCACATAACTATTGAATGATATTTTTATGCTTTGCTTTTCATAGTTGCTTATTTCATTTGATATCTAGTTTCCAGCTGTGTTGCAGCATTGGTTTTATAAAATAAAATAAAATGCATTTGCTAATGTGAACACTTTCTGTCAACAGATCTATTAAATAATAATTTTGTAATCCACATTCTTAAAAAAAAAAGGAGCACTTGGAAAGGAAAGAACAATAAGGAGGGACTAAAAACAGTAACTGCATACATAATTTACTTTTCAAGTACTTGGTAATTTTTATGGTAGAGTAAGTTGTGGTGCACCACTTTAATTACATAGACATTAAGATGTGAATATACATTTCCCTTGTCTGCATTTTTGTCTTTAATGTAATATTTTTTCTGCTTGAGCTTTGTCATGTTTAGATATAATTTATTGCTTTTGCTTCTGCTGTTTGCCAGGCATAGTGCTACTAAATTTCACTTTACATTACTCTGTTAAGACAGTTTTACTACTGATTTATTTGTCTTGTTTGCTGCTCATTGCGTTATATTAGTTGTAATATTGCTGCTTGCTTGGCCAATTTGAATATTTTGTCATTGCTGTTTGTGTTAATTGTTTTGTACTGCTGCATTGCCTCGTCCCTTAGTTTAGCATCTGAACTCAGTAGATTTAAGTTAGCTTAAGATGGGGTAGGCTATATGTGAGAACGAGTTGTGATAAATTGGAAGAAATGCATTGAGATGTTATATGAAAACCATTTGGGCCAAAATGAGTATTGTACAATGAGTCATAATTATTTTGAAAGAAATATGGTTAGAATACAGAAAAGAGGTATAGATAGGACTTTTTTGGAATAATGATGAACGAAGGGAGATCTCCAAGAACAAAAAAGGTTTTGTTCGCAAAATACTGCTTTCCTCCTGTGTTATTCTGGTATGTGTTTGTGCACTCTTGTGTATTTGTGTTTTTCCTGTCTTTATATGTTTATCTGATACGACTTATGTTGTAGAATTTTTCTAATACTCAGCTACATGAACTATGATGAGGAATACTGTTATCCTCAAATATAATTTGCATTAATAATATGTTATTTACTTTGTAAAGATGTTAGACATTATTAATTCTGTTCTGTTTCAATGCTCATGTGTGAAGTTGATGTTTCAAAAGTTATTCTGATCTTTTATGTATGTATTCATGTCAAATTCCTGTAACACTGATGTATATGTTATTTCGATTCTTTTGTAAAGCCTGTACTACAACTGTTATCTGTATTGTTATGTTCTTTAATGATGTATTTTGTACCTTTGTAATTGTATTCTTATGTTCTAAAATTGTAGTTGACACCAGTTCATCAAATTACGTAACTTGTAAGTTACATTTCACTGGACACGTTTCTGTTGGTCATAGTATATGGACAATATGTGAGAAGTAGGGACTGTTAGTGTTTGCACGTGTGTTAATAAATCAGCAAGGGACTGGATAACAGCATTGCTGGTTCTAAGGACGATTCCAAAAACTTTGTGAGTGCACAAGTGGTGGTTATGGACTTGCTATATTATCCGCAAGACTCTTCAGTGGTGATTGTGCACCTGCACAGTCGCAACAGATGGTTGCTGGCCGTCTCTACAAGGACTGCAGTGGGTTTGCATCTTTGATGACCCAACAATACCATTATTTCTACAAGGACTACAGTGGGTCTACACCTTTGCTGACTCACCAATACCATACTCTCCACCAGGGCTACAGTGGTCTGCTCTGTGATGACCTACCTACCAATATTCTTCAAAACTTCGAGTGACTCTGCTGTGGGTTTGCTCTGTTGTGGCCCATTACCTGTCTGCATGTCAAGAGTCAGCACTGTCTTTTCGTTGGAAGGACAACACTACTTCTTCAAGACTGCATGGAAATCCACTACTTCCATGTGCATTTTTTTCTACTGCTCAGACTTTGAGAAGAACACTGCTATTTTACTGTGATGAACGATCAGGACTGTCTTTATGGACTGTGAGAAAATTTTAGCTTTTGACCAACATTGTATCAATAAGTGTGTGCATTTGATATCTTTGTTATTGTAATTATGAAAAATTTTATCAAATCATTATTGGCCACTGCCCAAAACAATTTATAAAATTTTTTGTGGGGAGCATGGGGGCTATGTAAGTAGGCTGTTTATGTTTTCTTATTGGCAACGTTACGTAGCGCTCTGTATGAAAATCACTGGCTGTGTTGTGTGCAGTCTGTGGCTAGTTTGCATTGTTGTCTGCCATTGTAGTGTTGGGCAGCTGGATGTGAACAGCGCGTAGCGTTGCGCAGTTGGAGGTGAACCGCCAGCAGTGGTGGATGTGGGGAGAGAGATGGCGGAGTTTTGAAATTTTTAAAATTGGATGTCATGAACTGCTATGTATATTATGAGTTTTCAACATTATTAAGGTAAATACATTGTTTGTTCTCTATTAACATCTTTCATTTGCTAACTATGCCTATCAGTAGTTAGTGCCTTCTGTAGTTTGAATCTTTAATTTAGCTGGCAGTAGTGGCGCTCGCTGTATTGCAGTAGTTCCAGTAACGAAGATTTTTCTGAGGTAAGTGATTTGTGAAAGGTATAGGTTAATGTTAGTCAGGGCCATTCTTTTGTAGGGATTTTTTTGAAAGTCAGATTGCGTTGCGCTAAAAATATTGTGTGTCAGTTTAAGCACAGTCAGTATAATTGTACTAAGGGGACGTTTCAATATAGTGTACTTATCTCCTTATCCCATTAACTGTTAGCTTTTTCCTTCTTGCAATTCTTCTAGCCGAGAGCATTCATTGATTTCGATATTGCCTTTTATTTCCCCCATTACATGACTGGTAAAGCGTTCTACACCTCTTTCAGCGTACGTTTACAACTTCCCTCTCCCAAATTCTTGAGGAATTTCCGTATAGAACTTTGCAACTTTAGATAAGGAGTGGCTGTTAAATGTGGTTATACATTGGTTTTAAACTCCGGAAATAGCTCTTCTGTTACTAGATGAGCAATGTCAAGTCTACCACATTTAGGTGCAACGCAACCATTTTTTACGCGAATTCAAATGGGAATGGAGGTTTATAAACAGATTACTTGTGAATCTTTTATACTAGTAAATTTCCTCCAACTACTAAAACATACGATCGCTTTCGTTTGGTATTGAAGAGTTCTGATGCACTCAGAGGGATAAGTGGTGGTGGTGGTGAGCGCAGTGGAAACACTGGTGACAATAAGGAAGGCTTTATTCAATCACTGTACACGCTTCGTGTTGGCTCGGCGAGGCAAAACACACCTCACTCTGTTGTCCCTGGCCATCGCTGACGTATGGCGGGTGGCTTCCTCCCTGTTGAGAGAATGCTGTGCAGGTGCCCCACAATGTTGATGGCAGACCTGTGGGCGGCCCGTGGCCTCCGTAGGCCACAATCGTGAAATCAGAGGCGCGCTAGAGCTCCGTCGGCGATGGCGCCTGGGATGACCATTCGGCTCCGCACTCAGCCATGCCGTGACGTGTGGAGACTGCTGTGTCCAGGATTTGACCCCCTGCTCCGTAACAGGAATCGGACAGCGGCTGACGCTGCGGTACTAATACCAAAGGGAGGAATGCAGTGCTGGCGGCCGCAGTTGTTGGTGATAGGATGGTGATTCTGTGGCTCCAAGAAACGCGTGGTAACATGCTGGACCCCAGTGACCGTAAGCACTTCTGCCTCAAAATTCAACCATATTTATATCGCTCCGAGGCGCATTTGTTTCACTAAAACCTGTCACCTAGCCATGTCGCCTATAAGTAGAGACCTGCCCCGATGTGGTGACATCGACCCACCCGCTGCGGTTATTACCATTACGCAGCGCAGTTTTCTGCTGAGCGCAGCTAGCCTCGTCTCGCAATCTCTTTATATGTTATTCTAACACACATATCGGCACACTGCAGCTAACAGACCGTGACTGCTCATGCAATACTTCATCGTGGCTTTCTCTCTACTGTTTATTGCTTTTACCAAAAGAATTATTTGTCATAAAAGACTTGGTAATGACAGTACAGTATTTGGAGTGAATGCTGACGTCTTGTTGCCGCCAGTCATATCCAGACTTATTCCGTATACTGTGTTTAAAGTAATTTATAAGCCCTACTTGCACATTTTCAATGGCTTGTTCGTTTTCCAATAGCAGGCAGTTGTTTTCACCAAATACTCCAGTTTGCATTTTACGATTTCGATGTGTTCATATCCAGACTTATTTTTTGTACACTTTAATTGCACTTAAAGGAGTAATTGATTTAATAGGAAATATTTAAAGTCCTTGTGATAAATTTGTCCTTTTTCTTATAAAGTCGCGCCTTGAAAACCGACAAGATTTTATTCAGTCCTAATTTGGAAATTCCTATATTAGGCAGTATTTCGGAGAACAATGGCCTAGATTGAGGAAACCTGTTTTCCCAGCTCCGATGTAACACTTTGTGCCGCCTCAAACACCACAACCTATTTCCCTGGCCCCAAAGTTTCATTTTGCGCCAAGTGTCATCCTCTTGCTGCATCCGGGTGGATGGCACAGATGCATGACGGATACGAGAACTACTGTGGACGACTGGGGTGGGGAAGGGGGGAGGGGGACAGGCATGAACAGCGCTTGTGGGACCGATGACGTCGCTTTTTGGTCCCCTCACCCTTACCAACTAACCAACAGCGCTAGTCAGTCACCTGGTGCTATTGAAACTAGCAACATCTCCGGCAAGCGAGTGTTGTACCCTTAGTGTGCGACTGTGCCACATCATTGGCAGTCAGCGCTTGACGTGGGGGGCTGTGGCAGCAGACGACATTTGCGAGTCGGCCTGTGGTTGGATATGGGTAACACATGGTTGTCAGTTGCTGGAATAACCCAAAGGAGTGGGTCTTGGGCACTAGAGCCTCAAGGGCCTTGTGTGTGTGAGGGACGGTTGCTAAACAAGATGGCGGTCAGTGCAGAGAAAGTTGCCACTGGGCAACAACCTGGTGGAGAAGTTGCTGTCTTCACCTGGTCAGAAGCACAACAGTTCCAGAGAAGCCAGTTACAAGGAGCACAGCCTGAGTGCTTTTGCATATTATGGTGGCAACCTGGTGTCCTTCTTACTGAGATGGTGCACCATGTTACGCATATATGTGCATTCAGTCTAGCCACTTGAAAACAGTTTCCTACATGGAAGTCTGAAGTCCGTGAGTGCTATGTTATAGGATGTTTGTGATTGTGGCATGTGAATTGTGTGACAATGTGTGTTGTGGGACAGAGCAGGCATAACGGCGTCAGTACGCATTGTGGCCATGATTAGGAATGTTATTTGAGGTTATCGTTTTTCCCTAGGAGTGTGAATCAGTTGTTTCTGCAATGTTTTTAAGAGTTTTCACTTCTGCACATTAAGGATCCCTTCTGTTAGCGCTTTATGTGAATAAGCTGTCATATATAGCGCGGGTAGCTTCGTGGCATTGTGGGTAGTTGGAATCTTAGTTGCATGGTGATAGTAGAAATAGCTGGTCTGGCTATAGTTTAAGTTTACATAAGTGATCGTAGACTAGTTTCACTATTCATTGACATAGTAAGTTTTTCCGTTGTTATTTTTAATTATGGCCAATTGCTAGAAATTGTAAACTGTTTTGTTGTTGCCCAAATACATGCTGTAGATTATCATTCTTCACAGTCACACTGCTGTTTCCTTGGTATCTTCGTGCATACAGGAGTTTAATGTTAAGCAATCACACATCTCCATTTTGTTAAAAAATCAAAGCAAAATCTTGCGCTATACCCGCTTTCGTAAAGTAATAGTCGTTTACAATATCTCAGGCAGCTCTTCCAATAATACAGCCATTTCAACGTCAAACAATTATGCTTTGTATGATGCAGCACAGGACTTTTATCTTTTTTCAGAAAGGTTTCCAGTTCATCCCAGCCGATTTTTTTCCAAAATGTCTCTTGTTGTCACATTGTCGTTCCTTTAGAGGAGAAATGGTGGCTGTATGTTGGAGGAGAATTTACCACTTAGGTAATTATTAAATGCATCGCACATTTCCTTCTTTAACATTACAGACCCACCCTTGTCTAATTTTTCTTGAGATTTCGCTTAATTAAAGATTTTAACCAACATTATACTGACAAACTGCCTGTTGGTTTCTGTCTCGGGTTCTTCGGCCTACGCTTGTTTAATAATTTTTCCGACGTTTCACCAGCACGAGTGGCTAGCATTGTCAAGGCTTCACCCTCCATTGCTGCTGGTGGATTGGAGTCGAGCTCGCGGTCGCAGATTATATGTACCTTGCGCGCCAACGTTCAAGGTTCAAATGGCTCTGAGCACTATAGGACTTAACATCTGAAGCCATCAGTCCCCTAGAACTTAGAACTACTTAAACTTAACTAACCTAAGAACATAATACACATCCATACCCGAGGCAGGATTCGAACTTGCGACCGTAGCAGTCGCGCGGTTCCAGACTAAAGCGCTAGAACCGCTCGGCCACAGCGGCCAGCCAACGTATAAGGGCGTTCCGTGGTCGTTTCCGTTGCGGTTCTCCTCTTGTTACCCGAAACGGTCTTTCGCTGCAGCACGGGAATCCATGATGCGTTCATCTTGAGGCTTCCTTCTTCATTGTTGAAGCTATTCTCAAGTTTGTGTACTTCTATAGCTTCTCTGAACAAGTGGAAGAGGTACCTCTTATCTACAGCCAGAACGTCTGTGTCGGTGAATTTTACTCACACAGCACGTGCTCCATCACGGCCGATTTGTCCACCTAAGCCAACCTATAACGATCAATCCTGTTTGAGGCAGGCGAAATAGTAAAATTCGTCGGCACGGAAGTTATGGCTACAGAAAAGAGCTATCACACCTGTTTGTTCAGAGAAGCTATAGTAATACACAAACATGAGAAAATCTTAAACAAGAAAGCCTCAACGTGCACAGATCCTGCATTCCCATGCTCCATCGAAAGACCGTTGCAGGCAACAAGAGGTGAACAGCACCAGAAATGACCACGGAAAAGCCCTTGGACGTTGGCGCACCAGGTACATACAATCTGCGTTGCGAGCTCACTCCAATCCACCACCAGCAATGGAGGATGAAGCTTTGACAATGCGAATTCGTGCTGGCGAAACGTCAGAAAAATCATCAAACAAACGTTAGCCGAACTCCATACAGAAGTCAACAGGCAGTTACTCAACAACTGGCCACGAAAGCCTTAACGATTTTTGAATGTTGTACCGTCTCAAAACGGTTCTACAATGAGTGCAAGCATATTTAAAACCTTCTTGGCAAGAACTGCACCATTGACTGTGTAATTTATGTTACCAATGTCAGTAAAATTATCCAGGTTCTCCAGTAATAAACACAAACCAAAGTGTTCATCGCTTGGTCTCGTATTCTAGCCTAATAGGTGAGGGATGTTAAGCGTAATGGAGGAAACCATGCTGACATTTCCCGATACCACAGAATACTGATCACTTGTGCCTATCAAGGCTTGTTGTATACTTTAAGAACCTACATGACGTCACTTCCGATTACATGACCATGGTGTCACTTCCTTTCACGTCCTCTAAATTTTAAAGGCTGTTTGGTTCTGTCCTTCAGGTGCAAAACCAGTTCAACATCGCTTAATCCGGGACACTGCGACACATAACAGACACATCGTACTACCCTGCACGTACACTGGCGTGTGGATTACGTCATGATCACAGGATCGGAAGTTCCGCCATCTTGGGCCATTAAAGTTAAATTAAGAATTAAGCTAGATACTATTAAATCTACACCAATCATAAAAAAGAAAGATCTTTTTTCGTGTGTAACGCATAACAAAAGCTGAAAAATATTTTGTACAAGAATATTTGTTTTCTTATTCGTTACCCTGCGAAAAGTAATGAAATGGTCTTCTGTTTACAATAATCTACATGTCTGTTATGGATGGTGATCTCCAAGAAGAGCTGAAAATGAGTAGTAGCTTGATTTTGAAAAGTTGTTCAAAGTGGGTAGTTGAAAACATAGCACACCTTATTTCATGCCTACTTCTACATCTATTTATATACTGCGCAACCATCGTGTGGTGTATGGCAAAGGGTACCATGTACAGGTACTAATCATTATCTTTCCTATTCCACTAGCAAATGGAGCGAGGGCAAAACGACTGTCTATATACCTCTGCACGAGTCCTAATTTTTCGTATCTTGTCTTCACGGTCCTTACGCAAAATATACATTGGTGGCAGTAGAATAGTTCTGCAGTCAACTGCAAATGCTTATTCTCAAAAGTTTTTCAGTAGCGTTTCGGAAAAAAAGGAAAAAAAGTTGTCTTCTCTCCAGGGAGTTCCACTTGAGTTCTCGAAGCATCTCCAAAACACTCCCATGTTGACCGAATCTACCGACAAGAAAATCTAACAGCACGATTCTGGATAATTTCTGATGTGTCGACAGAAGTGCCGACACAGTGTGGTTTGAGGAGACCGATATGCACGCTGTAAGCTCACGCAGGATGGCGTGAGGTGTGAAACAGGATACGTAATGAATGCTATAAAGAAAAGTACGTAGCTTCTGGAATACTTAACTTTAATCCATCATTTGTATACATCGTTCTTGATGAGACATGCTTCATACGATAACTATCAATTGCTATGGCGCCTTGCTAGGTCGTAGCCATTGACTTAGCTGAAGGCTATTCTAACTATCTGCTCTGCAAATGAGCGAGGCTTCATCAGTGTGCATCGCTAGCTACGTCGTCCGTACAACTGGGGCGAGTGCTAGTAAGTCTCTCGAGACCTGCCGTGTGGTGGCGCTCGGTCTGCGATCACTGACAGTGGCGACACGCGGGTCCGACATGTACTAATGGACCGCGGCCGATTTAAAGCTACCACCTAGCAAGTGTGGTGTCTGGCGGTGACACCACAATTTCATTATCATATTTTAATCCGATTGTGTGGGGATCTCCTTTGTAGATAATCAACACGTTCCGAAAACCTTCTCAGCAAATAGAAGTCAACCTTTTGCTTTTCCATATACCATTCTTTCATGCTCGCTACATTTCGCACCGCTTTGGAGCGATATTTAATTGACGTGACTGTGTGAACCAGCACACCACTAACATTTATTCGAACCTGATAGTTTTCTAACTTATCTGCATTAACTTACATTTTTCTATATTTAGAGCAAGCTGTCATACGTCACACAAAACAGAAATTGTGTTTAAGTCATCATGTATCCTTCTACAGTTACTCAACGACGATAGTTTCCAGTGTACTACAGCTTCCTACATGAGCGACATGTGTTATGAGCTATTATAAAATAAAGTTTATTCATCCTTTGGTCTTCCTCTACAATTTTTACGCTCCACGCGTTCCTCCAATACTAAATTGGTGATCTCTTGATGCCTCAGAACGTGTCCTACCAACTGATCTCTGCTTCTAGTCAAGTTGCGCCAAAAATCCCTCTTCTCCCCAATTCTATTCAGTACAACATCATTAGTTATGTGATCTACCCATCTAATCTTCAGCATTCTTCTGTACTACCACATTTCGAAAGATTCTATTCTCTTCTTGTCTAAACTATTTATCGTCCATGTTTCACTTCCATACAAATACTTTCAGAAAAGACGTCCTGATACTTAAATCTATACTCGATGTTAACAAACTTCTCTTCTTCAGAAACGCTTTCCTTGCCATTTGCAGTCCATATTTTATATCCTCTGTACTTCGACCATCATCATTTATTTTTCTCTGCAAATAGCAAAACTCATTTACTACTTTAATTGTCTCATTTCCTACTATAATTCCCTCAGCATCTCCTGATTTAATGTGACTACATTCCATTACTCTCGTTTTGTTTTTGTTGATTTTCATCTTATATCTTCCTTTCGAGACACCGTCCATTCCGTTTAACTGCTCTTCGAGATTCTTTGGTTTCTCTGACAGAATTACGTCATCGCCAAACCTCAATTTTTTTATTTCTTCTCCATGGATTTTAATTCCTTTTCAAACTTTTTCTTTTGTTTCCTTCGCTGCTAGCTCTTTATACAAATTGAATAACATCGGGGAGAGGCTACAACCCTGTCTCACTCCCTTCCCAACCGCTGCTTCCCTTTTATACCCCTCGACTCTTATAACTGCCATCGGGTTTCTGTACAAATTGTAAATAGCGTTTCGCTCCCTATATTTGACCCCTATCACCTTCAGAATTTGAATTAAAGTATTCCAGTCAACATTGCCAAAAGCTTTCTCTAAGTCTACAAATGCTAGAAAAGTAGGTTTGCCTTTCCTTAATCAATCTTCTAAGATAAGTCGTATGGTCAGTATTGCCTGGCGAGTTCCAACCTTTTTTATGGAATCCAAACTGATCTGCCCCGAGATCGGCTTCTACCAGTTTTTCCATTCGTCTGTACAGAATTCATGTCACTATGCTGCATCCGTGGCTTATTAAACTGACAGTTCGGTAATTTTCACCCCTGTCAACACCTGCTTTCTTTGGGATTGGAATTATTACATCCTTCTTGAAGTCTGAGGGTATTTCACCTGCTCATACATCTTGCTCACCAGATGGTAGAGTTTTGTCATAGTTGGCTCTCCCAAGGCTATCAGTAGTTCTAATGGATGTCTATTCCCGGGGCCTTATTTCGACTTAGATCTGTCAGTGCTCTGTCAAATTCTTCACGCAGTATCATATCTCCCATTTCATCTTCATTTACGTCGTCTTCCATTTCCATAATATTACCCTCAATTACATCGCCCTTGTAAATACCCTCTATGTACTCCTTCCAACTTTCTGCTTTTCCTTCTTTGCTTATTGATATTCATACATACCTTACCTCCAAAGGTTTTTTTTAATTTTCCTGTAGGCTGTATCTATCTTTCCCATAGTGGTATAAGCCTCTACACACATTTGTACTCTAGCTATACCTGCTTAACCATTTTGTACTTCCTGTCGATCTCATTTTTGAGACGCTTGCATTCCTTTGCGAATACGTTTTTATATTTTCTCCTTTCATCGATTAAATTCAGTACCTCTTCCGTTAACCAAGGATTTCTACTAGTCCTCGTCCTTTTACCTACTTGGTTCACTGCTGCCTTCACAATTTCATCACTCAAAGCTACCCATTCTTCCTCTGCTGTATTTCATTCTTCCGTTCTTGTCAGTCGTTCCCTAATGCTCTCTCTGAAATTCTCTACAACCTCTAGTTCTTTCAGTTTATCCACGTCCCATCTCCTTAACATGCCACTTTTTAGCAGTTTCTTCAGTTTTAAACTACAATTCATAACCAATAAATTGTGGTCAGATTCCACATCTGCCCCTGGATATATCTTACAATTTAAAACCTGGTTCCTAAATCTCTGTATAACCATTATATAATCCGTCTGAAATCTTCCAGTGTCCCCAGGCCACTTCCAAGTGTTTGGTCTGTGCAAAATTCTACCATGCGGCTTCCTCTTTCATTCCTTACCCCCGTTTCATTTTCACCTACTACTTTTCCTTCTCTTTCTTTTCCTACTGCCGAATTCCAGTCCCCCTTGAGTATTAAATATTCGTCTCCCTTCACTATATGAATAATTCCTTTTATCGCATCATAGATTTCTTCAACCTCGTCATCATCTGCGGAGCTAGTTGCCATATAAACTTGTACTAATGTGGTAGGCGTGTGCTTCGTATCTACACTCCTGGAAATTGAAATAAGAACACCGTGAATTCATTGTCCCAGGAAGGGGAAACTTTATTGACACATTCCTGGGGTCAGATACATCACATGATCACACTGACAGAACCACAGGCACATAGACACAGGCAACAGAGCATGCACAATGTCGGCACTAGTACAGTGTATATCACCCTTTCGCAGCAATGCAGGCTGCTATTCTCCCATGGAGACGATCGTAGAGATGCTGGATGCAGTCCTGTGGAACGGCTTGCCATGCCATTTCCACCTGGCGCCTCAGTTGGACCAGCGTTCGTGCTGGACGTGCAGACCGCGTGAGACGACGCTTCATCCAGTCCCAAACATGCTCAATGGGGGACAGATCCGGAGATCTTGCTGGCCAGGGTAGTTGACTTACACCTTCTAGAGCACGTTGGGTGGCACGGGATACATGCGGACGTGCATTGTCCTGTTGGAACAGCAAGTTCCCTTGCCGGTCTAGGAATGGTAGAACGATGGGTTCGATGACGGTTTGGATGTACCGTGCACTATTCAGTGTCCCCTCGACGATCACCAGTGGTGTACGGCCAGTGTAGGAGATCGCTCCCCACACCATGATGCCGGGTGTTGGCCCTGTGTGCCTCGGTCGTATGCAGTCCTGATTGTGGCGCTCACCTGCACGGCGCCAAACACGCATACGACCATCATTGGCACCAAGGCAGAAGCGACTCTCATCGCTGAAGACGACACGTCTCCATTCGTCCCTCCATTCACGCCTGTCGCGACACCACTGGAGGCGGGCTGCACGATGTTGGGGCGTGAGCGGAAGACGGCCTAACGGTGTGCGGGACCGTAGCCCAGCTTCATGGAGACGGTTGCGAATGGTCCTCGCCGATACCCCAGGAGCAACAGTGTCCCTAATTTGCTGGGAAGTGGCGGTGCGGTCCCCTACGGCACTGCGTAGGATCCTACGGTCTTGGCGTGCATCCGTGCGTCGCTGCGGTCCGGTCCCAGGTCGACGGGCACGTGCACCTTCCGCCGACCACTGGCGACAACATCGATGTACTGTGGACACCTCACGCCCCACGTGTTGAGCAATTCGGCGGTACGTCCACCCGGCCTCCCGCATGCCCACTATACGCCCTCGCTCAAAGTCCGTCAACTGCACATACGGTTCACGTCCGCGCTGTCGCGGCTTGCTACCAGTGTTAAAGACTGCGATGGAGCTCCGTATGCCACGGCAAACTGGCTGACACTGACGGCGGCGGTGCACAAATGCTGCGCAGCTAGCGCCATTCGACGGCCAACACCGCGGTTCCTGGTGTGTCCGTTGTGCCGTGCGTGTGATCATTGCTTGTACAGCCCTCTCCCAGTGTCCGGAGCAAGTATGGTGGGTCTGACACACCGGTGTCAATGTGTTCTTTTTTCCATTTCCAGGAGTGTATATTGGCTGCAATAATGCGTGCACTATGCTGTTCGTAGTAGCTTCCCCCGCGCTCCTATTTTTTTGTTCATTATTATATCCACTCCTTCATTACCCCTATTCGATTTTTGTATTTCTAACCCTCTATTCACCTGATCACAAGTGATTCTCCTCCAGCCACCGAACTTCACTAATTCCGAGTACATCTAACTTTATCCTATATTTCGCTTTTTAAATTTTCTATCCTTTTCGCTTTTTAAATTTTCTATTCTATCTGTCCGATTAAGGGATCTGACATTCCACGCTCCGATACGTAGAACGCAAGTTTTCTTTCTCCTGATAACGACTTCCTCCTGAGTAGTTCTCGCCTAGAGATCCGAGTGGGGAACTATTTTACCTCCGGAATATTTTACCCAAGAGGACGCCATCATCATTTAACCATACAGTAAAGCAGCATGCCCTCGGGAAAAATTGCGGCTGTAGTTTCCCCTTGCTTTCAGCCGTTCGCAGTACCAGTACAGCAAGGCCGTTTTGGTTGGTGTTACAAGGCCAGATCAGTCAATCATCCAGACTGTTGCCCCTGCAACTACTGAAGAGGCTGCTACCCCTCTTCAGGAACCAGACGTTTGTCTGGCCTGTCAACAGATACCCCTCCGTTGTGGTTGAACCGCCGGCTGCGGTAGCCGAGTGGTTCTAGGCGCTCAGTCCGGAACCGCGCGACTGCTACGGTCGCAGGTTCGAATCCTGCCTCGGGCATGGATGTGTGTTATGTCCTTAGGTTAGTTAGGTTTAAGTAGTTCTAAGTTCTAGGGGACTGATTAACACAGATGTTAAGTCCCATAGTGCTCAGAGCCATTTGAACCATTTTTTGTGGTTGCACCTACGGTACGGCTACCTGCATCGCTGAGGCACGCAAGCCTCCCCACCAACGGAAAGATCCATGCTTCATAACATTATGACATTTAATTTGAGAGTCCACTGTGACTTGCACCAAATGGGGTCCGAGGATCAATCTACAGTCTCCGACGAAATTATTTTGTCTGTAAGTTAGATCAGTAGTGACAAAGTGATCCACGTGTGGTTTGCGCTGTCATAAAAATGTAGTACAGGTAATTTAGACGTGGAAATAACGATGAGGTACCTGATTCTGAGGCTACATTGTGACTAACACAATGCGGCGCCAAGAGGGAGGACAAGATACCAAGATGGTCAATCATAGGGGCTATATACCCATTGTCCGTTTCGCCAAAATACTGGGCTTGATGTGTGTGTGTGTGTGTGTGTGTGTGTGTGTGTGTGTGTGTGTGTGTGTGTGTGTGTGAGCGTGTGTGTACGTTGGCTTAGGAGCTCTCTGATTTGCCCACTGCCTTACGAATAACTTGAAAAATGTGACTTGTAGAGTGTAAGGTATGTGAGCACGCTCGCGTTTGCGCCAGCTTCCCTTATCCGCCTTCGCCTCCAGTCCCTGCATATCCTGTTTTCTTTCCATTCATTTCACATCAGTCATTCATTACACATACCGTGAACCAGGAGTTCCATAGACAAATTATTGTATAACACTCCCATGGGGCATGCGTAAAGATACTTTCATGTCTGACGAATTAACTTCGTTGAGAATGACATTGTGTGTTCTGTTTACGATGAACTCTGAAAACCAATCGCGCAGCTAGTCTGATATTCCGTACGGTCTTATTTTGATCATTACGCGGCAGTTCGGATCTGTATCGAACGCTTTGCGGAAGTCAAGGAACACGGCATCAGCTTGGCCGCCGTTAGCTGGGTCTCGTGGACGAGCATAGTGAGTTGGGTTTCATACGATCGTTGTCTTCAACCCCATGGCAATTCCAACAAAGAAGTTCTGCAATCTCCAGAAACGTCACAACATGCGCGCATAAACATGTTCCGAAATTGTACAGCAGACTGTCAGAGAAATAGGACTATAGATTTGAGGGTCTATTCGACAATTGCTTATTTCGGCCCTCTCCCTCTCATCTTCCGTTTCGAAGTGTTGTTGACACAGACTATCTGGACTAATGGCTTTAATCTTTTTATATATACTAAGATGGTATCTGTTCGGACATATACAGGGTGAATCACCTAACACTACCGCTGTATATATTTCGTAAACCACATCAGATACTGACGAATCGATTCCACAGACCGAACGTGAGGAGAGGGGCTAGTGTAATTGGTTAATACAAACCATAAAAAAATGCACGGAAGTATGTTTTTAAACACAAACCTACGTTTTTTTTAAATGGAACCCCATTAGTTTTGTTAGCACATCTGAACATATAAACAAATACGTAATCAGTACCGTTTGTTGCATTGTAAAATGTTAATTACATCCGGAGATATTGTAACCTAAAGTTGACGCTTGAGTATCACTGCTCCGCTGTTCGATCGTATGTATCGGAGAGCACCGAATTACGTAGGGATCCAAAGGGAACGGTGATGGACCTTAGGTACAGAAGAGACTGGAACAGCACATTACGTCCACATGCTAACACCTTTTTATTGGTCTTTTTCACTGACGGATGGACATCATTTGTTGCACACCATTGCAATCTCTGGCGTAATGAATGTCGTACACGCCGCAGCACATCTGGTGTAATGTCGCCGCAGGCTGCCACGTTACGTTGTTTCATATCCTCTGGGGTTGTAGGCACATCACGGTACACATTCTCCTTTAACGCACCCCACAGAAAGAAGTCCAGAGGTGTAAGATCAGGAGAACGGGCTGGCCAATTTATGCGTCCTCCACGTCCTATGAAACGCCCGTCGAACATCCCGTCAAGGGTCAGCCTAGTGTTAATTGCGGAATGTGCAGGTGCATCATCATGCTGATACCACATACGTCGACGCGTTTCCAGTGGGACATTTTCGAGCAACGTTGGCAGATCATTCTGTAGAAACGCGATGTATGTTGCAGCTGTTTGGGCCCCTGCAATGAAGTGAGGACCAATGAGGTGGTCGCCAATGATTCCGCACCATACATTTACAGTCCACGGTCGCTGTCGCTCTACCTGTCTGAGCCAGCGAGGATTGTCCACGGACCAGTAATGCATGTTCCGTAGATTCACTGCCCCGTGGTTTGTGAAACCCGCTTCATCGGTAAACAGGTAGAACTGCAACGCATTCTCTGTTAATGCCCGTTGACAGAATTGCACTCGATGATTAATGTCATCACCATGTAATTGCTGATGTAGCGACACATGAAACGGGTGAAAGCGGTGACGATGCAGTATGCGCATGACACTACTTTGACTCAGACCACCGGCTCTCGCAATGTCCCGTGTACTCAAGCGTCAACTTTAGGTTACAATATCTCCGGATGTAATTAAAATTTTACAATGCAACAAACGGCACTGATTACGTATTTGTTCATATGCTCAGATGTGCTAACAAAACTAACGTGGTTCCATTTAAAAAAAACTATGTTTGCGTTAAAAAACATACTTCCGTGCATTTTTGTATGGTTTGTATTAAACAATTACACTAGCCCCTCTCCTCACGTTCGGTCTGTGGAATCGGTTCGTCAGTATTTGATGTGGTTTACGAAATATATCCAGCGGTAACGTTAGGTTCAAATGGCTCTGAGCACTATGGGACTCAACTGCTGCGGTTATCAGTCCCCTAGAACTTAGAACTACTTAAACCTAACTAACCTAAGGACATCACACACATCCATGCCCGAGGCAGGATTCGAACCTGCGACCGTAGCAGTCCCACGGTTCCGGACTGCGCGCCTAGAACCGCGAGACCACCGCGGCCGGCTAACGTTAGGTGACTCACCCTGTATATATAGTATATATACGTATATAGTTAAGGCTCACCGGACACTTGACCATCTTCTTCTTCTGTGCGAATGCACAAATATTGCCGGAACTCTTACGGGAATCGGCAATGCGCCGCGAGTAAAGAGTATAATGGGCGGGGGCACTAGGAATGTAGTTCGGGACAATACATTGAGAATGTGGGTTTCGCGGGAGGCGTGCCAGAGATAAATCCCTGCAGTCGCGCTATCCTCTGTGTCCTCGGTGGCTCAGATGGATGCCGGCACGGTAGCTCAGCGTGGTCGGTCAGAGGGCTGGGTGCTCTCTGTAATAAAAAAACTGAGTCAAGGAATCAACGATGAACTTGAACGGATGTCTTGTGACGTCCGCCCAAACCAAACGCAACGAACTATATCGAACAAAATGAGAAAAAAAAAAGAAAAAAGTGTTACTGTCCACTAGTGAGTTGTTTGTCCGGCCGCTGGTCGCGGCTTGCCGAGGGCTAGCTGCCCTCTGTAACAACAAAACTGAGTTAATGGATCAACAACGAACTGAAACGGGTGTCTTTCGACGTCCGCCCCGGGCAGATACAATGAACGAAAACGAACAAAATGAAATTTAAAAAAAAAATTTTAAAAAGGATGGATACAGCGTCTGCGATGTAAGCAGGAGATCCCGGGTTAGAGTCCCGGTCGGGGCACACATTTTCATCTGTCCCAGTTGACGTATGTCAAAGCCTGTAAGCAGCTAAGGGTGTTCATTTCATTGTAATATTATCTTTTTACTCATTTAACTCATTAAATCTTAGGATACTCTCTCAAGTCGGTAGATAGAATTTTGCTTACGAATTCCTTCAACTCTTCACACAAGGCTCTCTTTACGCTAGTTTTGACTTTGTTTGGTTACCGTTTTCCTTTGTCGCTTTAGGTAGATCTAAATTCGCAGTGAAATCCTATTTGGTTTCGTAGCAGCTTTCTAAAACGACTGTTGAACCGCAGCCGGTCTATCCCATCCATCACAATTTTGCTCGGCACATATTGGGTTGATGCATAAGTTCGTAACGTTTTCCATAAGATTAATAAGCAAAACAGATACACATGACAGAGACTTTAGTAATCAATAATATATTCTCCTTCAATATTTATAACAGCCTACCAACGCTGGGGTGACTTTTCTATCCCGCGACTGAAGAAATCACGTGGTTTTGAGGCGAAGAACTCGTTGAGCCATGTTCAGAGCTCATTTTCATCCGGGAAGGAAGTTTCTTGAAGGTTCTTCGATAGAGAGAGGAAAATGTGAAAAATCTGAGGACGCAAGGTCAGGTGAATAAGGTGGGTGCGGAATGACTTCCCAACCCAAGTCTTGTGTAGTGTTTTTTGTCAGTCTAGCATACTGTGGAGGATTGTCGTCGTGAGTAGTATCACTTCACACAGCCTTCTTGGTTGTTGTTCTTGTATTGTGTCTGCAAGACGTCTCAGTTGTTGATAATAAATGTCAGCAGTGATGGTTATAACTCGAGGAAGCAGTTCTTAATACACCACACTGTCGCTGTTCCACTAAATGCATAACATTACTTTTTGTCGATGCTTGCAGGTCTTCGTACCGGGAGTCGCTGCGTTGTTTCGGTTCAACCCTTATTTTTTCCTTAGGTTAGCATAAAAACACCATTTCTCATCAACAGTAACCATACAGGATAGGAATGGTCGATGTTTGCGAACCAATTAATGACAAGCAAGCAGAGATGCACCTGGTGATTTCTGTGATTTTGGCTTAGAGCATGCGGTACCCACACACCCGATATTTGAACTTTCCCCACCGCATGCAAATGTCGCACGGCACTTCTGGGAGATTCATTGGGAGAGTCCTTAGAAAATGTAGTCCATCAACAAAGGAGGTGGCTTACAAAACACTCGTTCGACCTATTCTTGAGTATTGCTCGTCAGTGTGGGATCCGTACCAGGTCGGGTTAACAGAGGAGATAGAGAAGATCCAAAGGAGAGCGGCGTGTTTCGTCACAGGGTTATGTGGTAAGCGTGATAGCGTTACGGAGATGTTTAGCAAACTCAAGTGGCAGACTCTACAAGAGAGGCGCTCTGCATCGCGGTGTAGCTTGCTGTCCAGGTTTCGAGAGGGTGCGTTTCTGGATGAGGTATCGAATATATTGCTTCACCCTACTTATACCTCCCAAGGAGATCACGAATGGAAAATTAGAGAGGTTCGAGCGCGCACGGAGGCTTCCCGGCAGTCGTTCTTCCCGCGAACCATACGCGACTCGAACGGGAAAGGGAGGTAATGCAGTGGCACAGAAAGTGCCCTCCGCCACACACCGCTAGGTGGCTTGCGGAGTATAAATGTAGATGTAGATGTAGATGTAGATGCCAGTTCTCGAGTACGCTGACGTGGACAATTGTGGATTAACGTGTTTAAACGATATTCACAAAATCCTGAAGTTCTTCCTGAACGTGGGAAATCACTAATGTCAAAAAGATCCTCGTCAAAATGAGAAAATCGTTTTCTTGTGGTACTTTGCCCATTAGCATTATCCCCATATATGGCGCAAATGCCTATGGTTGCCTCCGTTGCTGTCACCCAAACAGAAGACTATGTTGGAAATGTTCCGATTTCTCCACTTTGCATTCGATTTTCTAGAGTCCACAGCTCCACTCACTCTCTCCAATGTGTAAAGTCAAATAGCAACAGTGAACAATGAATAAAAAATGACAATCGATAAATAAATCCATAGCACCCGGAATACCAACATGCAAAACAAGAACACTACGAACTTGTGCACCAACCTTATATTGTCTAAGGCATATTGAACAATCTCGCGAACTTTGACCACTGATGCTCATCATTTCCGTTACTGCAGACTAATTTTTCATGTTGACCGATCAATTAATCTGTAACCTGTTTTCCCGACAGGAACGGAAATTTCACTGACAAACCCACTTCTCGGGGGTAGAGCTTTCGGTTTCATTTGAACTCATACCCATGCCGATACTGACTCTGCTGAGCTTGACAAGGCATAGTTAGTTGTTTTAACATGCCCTCTGTGCACCACCCACAAGACTCTTTTCCCTTTTGTAGCGTCGCACTGAATTACACATCTATGAGGACTGGATTATTGCTGACGTTTCTATCCATATACTTCAAATTTCATAGAGAATAATGTGTCTTTCAAAAGTTACTAGAGGACACATGCAATTAAAAAAAATTCACTGTCACGTTTCAATGCGACTGCTAATTCCTGAAATAAGTCTTGACGGGAAAATAAGGTTCAATTGCCGTCTCAGCTAAGCACACTTGAATTCATTCATGAAAATAGTGACACTAACCTTCATACTTTTTGTGCAGCGCTGTACAGGTCCTCACAAAACTACCACTCATAGTCTTCTAGATAGGAGTAGTTCAAACCAGCAACTCTGAAATAAAATATCACATTGTAAGTCCCTTTTTATAGCAAATTCATTACGTTTCTAAATGAGTTGCATGTTATCTTGGAAAAACTTGGCTTTCGGGTTCTTGTTTCATTATATACTACAAAACTCTGTAATAGCGGGAAAACAGCAATTTACTTCGCGAAGAGACTTCTGCCAGTTGTAAATGACGTAATCATCGTGTCACTAACATCCGGGACCATTTTTATGCACAGTTTGTGACTGCAATTGCAAGATGCTAAATGACTTACTTGAATTACCTCCATCAAATGTTTGTTTTATTTTATGACTCCGATGTTGATGAGGATAGAAACGCTGTTCATTATTTTCTTGTTCATTTCTTTCTATGAATTTGTTTTCACTACTATCATTTCATTAGAAGATGGTGGCTGTAGTACTACTTTTTCTGGGGTGAACCAAATTTTTCTTCGCCTCTTTCCTACCTCCACACGTCTTACGCCCAACGTGGGGCCAAGTTAATGAAAGATAGCTATTCTTGCATAAGATTTGTTTATATCAGTATATTACAGAATTGCAATTTTTTCTTGCTCTACGAGAAAAGGATTTTAACCCACAGAATATTAAAGGAAGGACTGTCTATTTAAAAGAAGAAGAAAGATATCCAAAGTTACTTGACACTGTTATTTACAGAAAACTAATCTTAGAATTTATTTGGTAACAAGACAGAATTGATGGCATAACGTTTCACCGACGACAGTAAGTAACGCAGGACAATGTCTCATTTGTTTTGCTTCATTTGTTAGTGTTACAGCATTAATTTCTTGAGAACAATAAATTACTAATTCTATCCCCACTTGCATATAATCGCTAGTAAGATAGAATATAACATTTTAAAGTTTATACGTAACTTAAATTAGCGTAATCAATTTCCACAGAATGGCTGACGCTCTGGTAGCACAGTAAAGAGAACAGTCGTTGCATGTTCGTCTCTCAGAGAGATAACTGCAGCGACTGAGAGCACGCTACATCTGTAGGACTGTTGACAATTTTTATACATAGCCCTAAAGAACTATTTCTTGCTGTCCTAGTAATATAATTATTATGGTTAAAACCCGATCTCACAATAATATTATAACACTCCCGTCTGCTACTGCTGTACCATAACCTTAAAGTTGTAGGCAGGTCGTGAAATAAAACTACCTTGTTAAAGCAATTATGGTATAAAGCAACAGAGCAGTTTTACCCTCTGAGAGGAATTTTGTTATGTTGACCGTGTTGTACCAACGAATGTGGCTTATCGGAAATGAAAGTCAGAATTACGTAAATATTTGAACAGTAACAAACAATATTTTTGCCTAGCTACACTGTTTAAAGAATAAGGAAAACGGTCGCCAGCCTAATAAGGCAAGAGAAAGATTAACGTTCTCGTTTAAGAAAGTAGGTATGTGTAACTTTAACGGACAAACACAACCTAGACTGGGCCACACGCGAGTGCAATTAACTCTGACACCTGCATATGTTAACGTTAAGGTTGGGACAAACAGCTAGAGCAGCACAAACTATTTGCATAAATAGAACAAATAACGAAACACACTATTACTTTCAGTGCTTATTCATACTGAATGGTCTTTATAACGTTATTATTACTATTCACTGCAGAATCATTAATTGGTCATAGGTTAAGTCTCTTTCAGTTAAATACTTTACTGTTTAAAATGAGAGTTAATCGGAATCCACTAACAGGTTGCTTCTCACTATCTTTTGAATAAAGAAATTGTGGTTTTCATAAATAGTGGTCTTCCCATTACTTGTTGCCTAACATTAGCATAATAGACAAACTGTGGATCCTGTTATACTATTAATATGCACTTCCAATACACAAGAGAGACAAACACTTAGCAATCACGAACATATAACCAAGGTAGTGGCTGGAACCATGGGCAAGTGTCCCTTGTACAATTTAGTGGAAATAATACTCACGTTAAACACGATCCAACGCAGAATTGGAACACAGACGGCAACTGGAGACAACCGACGATCCATGTAGCTGAAATTGAGGAAGCATCGCGATTGGCGAATGACAACCTGTCAAACTACGTTCAGTAGCATCCAGATCTCTGATGATGACTACGGAGTGGAGAGAAGGCAGTGATTCTGGTAGAGCGAACCTCTTAAGGTAAAATGATGACCTGAATATCAGAGAGGAACTGACAAAAGATAAACATGAATGTATGAGTGAACCGAATGAGGTAGTTCAGGTGCAAATAAATATAATTATGTGTATGATTCCACAGTTATTATTTTTTTTGCTTGATATGGAAGCAGAAACGAATGTACTATCCAAAAGCTTGTTTGATAAAATTAATGCTATGATAAGGCTTCCTACATACGCAGAACAAATCTGTAGCATAATTTGTGCTTTTGGGTGTAGATCAAAACCGGTCAAACTACAGGCTCAACCAGAAATAATAATCGAAGATGGAGCAACATTCGTCGCATTCCTCGTGGTGGAGAATTTAAATGAGAGCTACATCTTTGGTATGGAATTCGTAAGAGCGAGGAACACAAAAATAGTCCTCGACTCTTGGGAGATGCTATTTACAAATCGATGAACGAAATGTGGCAGCGGATTTGCTAAGAGTAAAGGAAACGCATGGTAAATTTGAATTTTCAGAAAAAGAAAGACACATCACTTGTCCTACGAACAGCAAACGGAACTTAGAGAGTTATTATTTAAATACGTATCTGTATCTGAGAAAAAGATCTGGTGTCATTAATTCATATATGTGCCACATGGAGGTAAAATCTCATGAAACGTTTTTCCACTGTTCATACTCGATTCCTTAGTCCAAGAGGTGACTGTAAAAAGAGAGATTCAGCAAATGATAAACTGGTAGATTAGCTTATACTGTGGTACTTTAAATATAGTATATCCTGACAATTGGAATAATTACTTTATTTCCCCTACATATTTACGTTGCCCTGAATTTACCGTTTATGCCCAACAGAACATTAATGATGTAATCGCTCTTATTGTGTATCTATAAAGTAATGTTCGATACCAATGCATTTATCATCTATGTATAGTACATCCCATATACTTACACTATTTGTAGTAGTAGTAAGAGTATCAAATAAAACCGAAAAGAACTATAAGTGATTCCTATTTTATTAAGAGAGACATTCGAAGTTGATCACTACTACCTCTAGAAGTTAATTAAACAGTTGCCACTGTTGCAAATACGCACGGAATGTTTCTTTTGAGTAACTTCAATGTAACAGAATGCATTGGTCTGGAGTTTCCGAGAGTGGCTCATCACCGTACTCTAGCCTTCAACAGCTCAAACGTTGCATGTGGGTATCGAATGAGTAGTTTGCGGTAAATATTATTTTCATTGTGCTGTAGAAGGTGTCTTTGTGAAGCACACTTATTACTCTGCTGACACCTCTAATTGTTTACAGAGAATTAGGTGAAGCAAAGCACTGAGGGGCATTGTCTTATCGTAAGTGTAAGGTTCTAAGCTATTCTTATATTATTTCTGGGATCATAAAGCATTGCCCCTAGCCATGAGGTAAAGAAATGGTATTATTTTACATAGCCTATTAACATATAATGTTCGCCTGCATAAGTATGTTCTTTGTAAATAATGTAATTTAAGTAAACCATGGCAGCCTTCTCAGTGAGAGGGTACGAGCAGTGAACTGGCCATATTGCCTGGACAAGTCATCTCGTTGTTTCAACAAGTGAGTAAGTTCTGTGTTCCATTTGATGCGCAAATGAGCACGGTAGACAAGGTAATGTGAAGAAAACAAAATCTGTGGTATAGCTCGGGCAAGCAACCAATTTGTGAAAAGCGAGGTCAGTAAGCAAGTAAATGAGAAAAACTAGTACTTCCCTAGCTACTGATTGGAAGATGGTTCCTCAGGAGGACTCCTTTCTAGCCCGAGTGTATAGTCGTGATCACAATACCAGAAACAAGAATCCGATCCTGTTTGAATGAGCTGAGCGTTCGAACTAATGCACTGCATTCTTGACTGCAACGGCCGCTTAAAGTTGTTATTGATGGACGCTGTTGCAGCGCCTTGATGATTTATTAACGTAACGATATATGAGTGAAAGAAATTTACGGAACTCTTAAGAAACTAAGACAGTGATGCATCGTAAAACATGTCTCCCCTCATGGAAATAGATAAATAAAACTTAGGCTAATTTTGTGAATAAAAAAACTTTATTAAAGATGAAGATGGGTGGTAAGTACAATGTTTTCTTCCAGCACAAAATCTCCATGATGCTGTGCTGTATTTTTACAATTTTTGAAAAAGTATTTTTCTTGGAACTCTTTACGATGGGATGCCGATGGAGAGGCAGAGGTGCCATAAGCGTTCGGTACGACGTGTCCCGATCTGTACTATTAAACCATGGTCCTGCCTCGTCCGAATCTGGTGATGGATCCTGAGTCTATTTAAGCCGACATCCTTAGGGCATGTTCTCAATCCATCCATCTTCACTCTCCGTCTTTCAACGATCCACTGCCTCCAATGTAGACTAATTAATAACTGCTGAAACTTCTATTAAATAAGAGGCACTTGCAAAGAACTATCCTTCTGTTATGTCACATTACTGTTATTTTCATTTAATCTCTACAGAATACGTTACTTGACTTGTCACTATTATTAACGATGTTTATCATACTTGTCGATTCATTAAAATATTGGACAATTATTCACTGAACGTCTTGCCAGTTTATTTTCTGTTAAACATTAATTTATAGAACTAGATATGAGTATTGCAAAACGTTCAATATCAAACTTAGGTGAAATTGCTTAATTATGTAATACTTTATCTTTCATTCATCCGGAAGTCTAATAGTATGAAAAGTCTTGCCACAAGTTTTTCGTAATCGCTCAGGTTTTTCCTGCTGGCGTTGGCCGGATGGGGGACTTCTGTCATCAATTGTTTTCCTGAGCTTAGTAATTGTTTTCAGGCTATTACACTGAATGACATCTTAGGATAGTTACAATAATACAAATGCAAATTGTATATGACACTATGATCATTACCCAACTACACCGATTGTTCATAATGTATAACATATATTTTGATGCGAATGTTATTGTGAACTTCACTAACATTGTAAAAAAAAAGTTACCTATGGCTGTAAAGAAAACGGAACTTCGCAACAAACGCTCGTATATTGTTCGACACAATCACTACGTGATTTTAAGCTAAATGATGACGAAGACCACTACAATTGACTATTTTATTTGTTTCAGTACTTTGGTAGCTATTAATATTAATCTTATTTCACTGGACCTCAAAATGAACCAGTTGCGGTTTTTATAATGATTAGCATTTGACTCGTTGACGTCTTTTAGTGTGGAGCCGTCTGTTTAATCAGTTGTAATAATTTATGGAATAAACTGGACAGTGATCTGCCCAGCTCTCAAGCCATCCCTTTTCTATTTTCGGTGGTTATTCATCGGTGATTCTGCGGCGGCGCGGTTCCTTCCGTCCCTTTGCAACGTACCTGCACCTACCTGTGAACATTGTCTCAGCAGATCATCAGTAGGGAAGCCGAGAGAAACGTACTGTACTTCGACGTGAACCAGGCTGCAATTAAATACACTAATCTACGTTTCGGGAGAAAGTTTTCACACGAAATGAAAGGTTGGAAATTTTGACCTTAATTAATATATTCTGAAACTTAGGTGAACAAGTATCACTGCCAAGCCCGTGCTAATCTTAACATAGTTACTCACAATACCTTTCACTGACGTTATCACGTTTATGGTGTTGCATTTCCCGAAAACGTAATAGCTACAAAATTACGGATTGTTTTTTATTGAGAATGCTCGACAAACATTAAGTCTGTTGGTACCTAACGCAGTCACATTTCTTAGCCACCGACCTGCTCAATACGCCACGCGGAATTTATGTCTTTTCTCGTCACAAAATTCACTTAAAAATTCCGAAATTTCTACACACCCATCGGAATAATTATGCCGTCATTTTACAACACTTTTGATGTATGAAACACTGCTAGATCCGGCAGATTATCATTTCCATCGGAACTACTACTACACACGTCTGAACTGTTTCATGGCTAGGCTCCGACTCCTCTCTAGAATACTCTAAGTTTTCTCTACCAGCAGAGAATGGCGCGTGAAGAATATTGCTTTACCACTGGTCAGTTTACTCAGCCAATAGCAAAACAACATTCTCCCGCGTCAGTCCTCACTTTTCATCAATAACCAACCGCAAAATAGTAAACCTAACGACTGCACTTTTTACCGACGTAATTATTTAATATGCTGAAGTTTTGTTTATGCATAAAGTTATTTACTATTGTTATTTATATCTGAATTAACTTTCCCTTTACCATAAACTTACTTTACAAATCTATTCTAGAAAAATCCCCTTTGTCCACATCCATACTTCTTCGAAATGTTCCCACACTAAATCCCACTGCATAACTCGTTAAACAATTATCTTCATATTAACCTTAAACCACACTCACGCATCAGTCATACCATCTACTCAATAGCTTGTCGGTTCAGCTTTGTAACGCACTACAGAAGCGCTTCTGCGTGGCATAGATTCGACTGCTCCTTGGTAGGTTTCCGACGTATGTGGCACCAACGTCTACAAAGAGGTCACGCACTTCCCATAAATTACGGGCCGGTTGTCTGTGGGCGCATAGCTAGTGCGCGATAGGATCACAGATCAGATGTGTACCATCGAGTTCAGATCAGGCTATTTTGTTTTCCCAGATGTTAGCGTAAGTTCGCTATCATCTTTCTCAAACCACTGTAGCGTTATTCTGGACTGGATACGCCGATGGGGTGCAAGTGGACCGCACTCCCATGGAAGCCCAAGTGAATGTTCTCCGTAGGATAATATTGCTCCCCCCTCCACCCCAACCCAACCCCCCCCACGCACGGAAGTGACATGGTGCTGCCACGTTGATACAGAAATTTACTATTATTTCTTCTTTACATACTTCCTACCACATTCTTACACGTTAGGATATTAAAGGTGTTCACTCGCTCTGTACTCCTTTATTAAAAATTCTAAGTATTTCTCCGTTTGAACTGTTGTCGCAGTGGAAATTTCAGTTTGTCTTCTGTATACAGTAGTAGTACCAATCATTTGCGTTGTATACTGCCAGTATCCAGTTAAAAATTCTCCGTATACAGCGCTGTATAGCACTGCTTATATGGTGTGTACCAAAACTTAAATGTCTAAGCTATTTAGACTGTAGGGGAACTTAATCTGAATATTTTGAGGTACGGATCTTAAGACTGGAAATGAATATTTCACGTGATATGAAGTCTTGAATGAACAATGAGCATGAGACCCGTTTCCAAACTGCATGTTTCTGAACCGACGTTGGTGGCCCTACTTTTTCAAACAATACACGATCGTCTGTGATGTGTCCACGTACATGTTCTTTGCTGTGTCGTACCTCAGCAGAAACAGAAGAGATTCTGGTGTTGGGGTCCTATTTGTCTGTTTCACGCTACGACAGCCATAAGGGATATTTGAAAGATTGTGGCATTATTTCATGCACCTTTGTATTACATAATCATCTCTCTGAACCGTTACTATGTGATTGTGTTGAGAGCATACGTCATAAGTTACATATAGAAAGTATTGATTTAAGACCATTAGTTCCTTATTTTAAAATAACAATTTTAGGATCCTCTACTGTCTGTATAATTTTTACCATAATGGTCTGGCATTCACTGTATTGAGTTAAGTTGGCCTTTGTTCCGATACGATGTTAGTGAGTGTTATCTTCTGAAGTCACTGCAACCAGCTATAGAGAAACACATTATCTAATTCGTATATTTCAATGAAGGGGTGTTGAAAGCTACAATTTTATAAAAATACGATCAGTTGGCACTTTTTATTGCATAATTATTTTTCAGACCTCCCCATTTACCTCTTTCTAAAAAGTCACATTTTCATACCATATAACGATTCAGATTCTAGTCATTTACGTATGGAAATGTCCTATATATGGTGGTTATAATTAAAGTGCAGCTGCTCACTGTAATTTTCGCATGGCAGTGAAACTGGGGGCATATGCTAATACGTTATAGAGGAACCGGTTTAAGTTGGAGAAAATTAGTTCCAATGTTCGCCACCAGGTGCAAACCTGTCACTCTACAGCATCTCGTCGACGTCGTCAGTGCTCATACTGAACAAACTGTATAGGCGGCGGTTAATAATGAAATCAGTATAATGCCTTCCTCGCTTGTTTGACCTTTCCTGCCCACGTCCCGTTCCTAATCCACTGTGTATGGAAATATTTCTATGCATCTTTCTTCCATTCACATTCATTTGTTTGTAGAGAATGATGCCGGCTTTGAATAAACCATTCTCAAAACGTTACGGCAGTATTTGCTTTCCTTGCTTAAATGTTTGCCCTCACTCCATAAGGCACGGCAGCAGCGGCAAGTGGAGAGGAAGTAGCGGAAGAGGACGACAGGAGCCTCCGTTGGGTCGCATGGAAGACTTTGCGCGGCCCAGAAGCTGCGGGCTTACGTAATGGCAATGGCGGCGGTGTCTGCGAGCCTACAAATAGAGGTGTGGGCTCCGGCCGCCTCCAGCCGACATGCATCCGCGGACACTCGCCCTGCTGGCGTCTCTCGCCGTCGCTGCTGTCTGCGGGGGCGGCGTCGGCGTCATCGCACAGCCAGGTGAGTCGTCGTTGGACATCCAGGAGCGACAGTGACAGACTGTCACGTGTTAGCCACTTCATTGTTCGTGATTTAGGTTAGTAGTGGTTTCGATACGTGCTTGAGGTCCAACACAATCATGTGCAATGCCTAACATACGTCCCTCTACACTGCGCAAAAGAATGAATGTATCACGTTTTTTAAACCCCATCGTTTTCTCCCCTTGCGACACAAAGTTCTAAATTTGGCCTCGAAGGTACTTACCACCTTTCCGTGTAATGGTGCAAAAGCATGGCGGCCTGCGACGTAACCTGCGGTCTCTGCGACTCTCCAGACAGCAAGGTGGCGACATATGCCAGAAAAAAACCACAGGTAAGAAGTAATGTCTGTGACAGTTCTTGTTAAAGCCTGTGCTGTGGTAAGTGAGCGGGATTCACCTTATGAGAAAGGATTTTCGCATAGATATCGACCATGTGTACCTGAATGGTGGCAAATCAGACTTACATCCACTCTGTAATAACAATGACCCGTCAAGTAAGTTCGAAATGTAATTACACGTCAGGATGTATCAAAAGCAACCCAGAAGATGCCACCAATGTGATAATATGGTCGCCAGCCTAATTAGACATTAAATGAGTTTCTTCCCTGTACAAGTTGGTATATATTCATGCAAAACAACAAGTTGTAACACTGCATAATATAGTAGAATTTTAGAACCAAAAAATCTATTGAACTGATAGTTTCACATTCTGTACTGATTTGGAAAATCATGAATACATAACACTACACTATAATGTTTCCTACAAAACATTATACTGTCTATTAATCTAATTAAAATCTGGCATAGGTTACCCTAGAAATTGTACTTTCGTGCCACACACAAAGTGTCAGTTTTGATAAAGATAAAACAGTGATAAATTTTGACTTTAATATTGACTTTAACTTTTGCTAGTCAAACCAATTTTGAACACTTCAGAATTCAAATGAAAGAAGGGGGGGGGGGGGGGGGCAGACCCTGAAACTGTTATGGTCGCTGTATTGAAAAAAAATTGATTACTGAATTTATTATTCGTTCAAGATTTCCAGTATATAAGTTAATACTCTTTTGACCTCATTTACTGCTCATTTAAATGCCCTTAAATCTGTCTCTAAATAATGAACTTCATTACTATATCACTACTAAAGTTATCTTTCGACTTCGTTAGACCTTCGCTATTCATTTACTTGTTCATTAACAAAACATTTCTTTAAACACCATTCTAATATAGCTAGTTCTGCAAATAATTATTATTAACACAATTTTTAATTTTCATTTCGGGACACTCGGATTGCACAACGTTTGGAAAGGACCCTGTCTAGGTTAGTTGTGAGGATAGTTAAATGATGGAAAAGTTCTAGTAAAATTTAGGTTATTATTGCACCAAACAAACACAGTTCACTCTCTGATCCATACGAATACAGTACTAAAAGTTTCAACCTGCTAGTATCGATGCGGCGGTTGGCGGGCGGCAAGATGGCAAGGCACAGAGCACACATACAACCACAGCTATGGCTCTTGACGTACCGGCTCTTTAATTCTTCTTAGCGTCGCAATACTTTTCCATTTAGTGCCTATGGAAGTTTGCCATCCTGTGTGGGCGTTGAAACGGCATACCCGAGGCTCAGTGAAGCTATGTCTTCCAGGAGAGCCTCCTCGCTCCAGAAGGTGTTGCTCAAACCAGTGCCGAACTCCAACTACTACTGTGCCCGTTGTGCCGTGCAGTGCCCGCGAGCATTTTCCTGCGCTCGCCTGCCATCCACCTTTTACCGCTCTCTGACAGACTGGGTATTCACCCGAGGTTTTGCATTCTACATATCCTAACACATTCCCTACGTATGGACCAGACGCACAGTTACAATTTTAAACATCTTACAACAGTTTCAGCATTTGTTACATTTCAATTCTATTACAATATTACTTGACACGTATTCACATTGAAACTTATTTACAGTTTTCTTAACATAATGGCATGAAACAAAAAGAAATGAAATCAGAACATCAATTACACAAGTTTATCGTAAATCAGAAGAAAGGAAGTACTTCTATGTACAATAGTACAGAGTCGTTGTTGTTACAATATCAGGTTCAGGGTGCGTTAATGAGGCCACATTGTCACCAAATTTAACAGTTCTGCAAAACACCAACGTGGACGTTTCACTCGATGGGAAGGACACATACACACACACAAAGACAGATGCGCGCGCACACACAGATCCCCCTTAGCCACCTCTCACCCCTTCTCTTGATGATTCTGCGGCGGAGGTCAGAACCATGACAACCAGCCTTCAAATCATGAGGAAACCAAGTCAGACACACTGCCGCTCAGAATGAACACGAAAAGGGAGGAAGCGGCGTAAAGGGCGTCAGTGAAACCGCCCCTTCCCTTGTAGCGTCCATTTACACACATTTCGCTGTCGAAAACTACAGTCTGCAGTATGATGTGCAACAAAACGATGTTCTTGACAACCTTTGACGCTGACGAGGCTGCAAGCCTAGTGAAGGTGTTGTGACCCCTTTGGTGAGTAGCGGGACCGCCATATTTGCTGTCGTGTACAGGGTGGAACCACAAGGGACTGTTCAAAACAATTCGACGAAATTTTATCATGATAAGAGTTAGCAATGGCTGTTTACGCTTTTTCAGTCCTCCCGCTCCCGCCCTCTTGCGGCATGATCACAATTGATGAGGGGGCGGGGGGGATCGCTCTAGGAATCGGCCGAAGTTTCTTTGCGGATTTGTTCATAACCATGGCAATGCCAAAGGAGGAAGGGCTGAGAAAGCAGAAACGGTGTAACGGTGTTTCCTTCTTCGGATCACGTTCAGATTTCGTCGAACGGTTTTGAACAGTCCCTAGTGGTTCCACCCTGTAAGAGCGGAAACTGCGGTCGCGCTATAGTCCAGACGGTTCAGGTCACGTTCGATGTGGCTACAGTCCAAATGTTTCCTTAGAGAAAGAATGAATCACCCGGGGAGTGTCGACACTGTAAAAAAAGTCGTCAAGAGCATCGTTCTCTCGCACACTGTACAGCAAACTGTCGTTTTCAACTGCGAAATATGTGTACATGAACGCCGTAGAGGAAAGGGTGGTTTCAGTGACGCCCTTTAGGCCACCTCCAGAGGTGTTTCCGTGTCGAGTCTCAACGTCAGTATGTCTGAAATATTTTCCTCAGCCACACAAAACAAAATCACATTTTAACGGTGGGCGTAGCGCTTCGGACCTCCACGACAGCGGAGGAGTCTGTGTTCGTGTGACACGTTCATGGTTGTATTGGGCAGAATTGTGGCGAAATTTGCTACCAAGGTGACCTAGTTATCCTTCTTGGACCCCACGTAAGCTCTTCCCTTATTTTCACAAATGTCGAAACCTCGCTGTTTGCAGCTTCGCCGCGCTCTAGAGTGATGTCGCATTAATCCACGATTCTGCACCATTACAAAGAAAGGTTGTAGGCACCTGGTAGTCGAAGCCTACACCAATCCTTAAGACTGATAAGGCACGAAGGGATATTAGTAATCATAATTATTTTTACCTCTAGTTTGGTGTGTGCGTGCCCACAGCTTGAAATGAGGTGGCGGACCTTTTTGTACCTGACCAGGATTCGAACTCAGACACAAGCTTTACATGAAGATCTTGAGGAGTTTGGAATCTTGCGGAAACAACGAAATGATGGAACTGTATCGCTCGGAGGGGTTAAATCCAGCGGAAAGGGAAGTCGAATTTCGAACCCAAATCCAGCACCAATATTTTCAACATCTAAAGTTCAAATACAACAAGAAATAATTGCCCAATGACCTCACATGACTGTTGGTTCACCAATAAAATGAAATTTAATATGTAATAAAGCTTACTTGTGACAGTGTTTTACTTGCCACGAATTCCGCCTTTGTCGTGTCCTAACCTACACCAACTCTCTGCAGTCTATAGCGAAGAAACATCATTTTCTGTACGGATCTGGAACCATGATGCAAACCTTCGTTATTCAGTTGATGTTACCAGACGTTAAAATGTAACTTAATGTGATTTCGGATGGCATGAATGGCTGTTAGACCTTGATGGGCAGATTCAATCGCGTAATTAAAAAGGTTTTTTCTATCCTCTGTGGCCACAGGCACCTTCCCACCGTGAAGTATAACAGTTGTGTTTGTAAATCCGTGTTATTTTCGTGTTGGAGATGGCGAGAGAAGGGAGAGGGTGAGACGCGGTGCCGGCACATAGTCTACTCTTCTCGAAAAGCACCAAGGACCCACCGAGCGCAACGGCCCCATCAGACGGACAGGTCACCATCAACAGTGTTGCCTGCCCCTTCTTCATGAGACATTGTGCACAGGTTTGGAACTGAATGCAGGCCATTGGCGCGATGTCTATGGTTCAGGGACTTGTCGCAAAGGCAAATGTATGAACAGCATGCGGCATTTAATTTTGATGATCTGACGAGAACTGGTATATCCTTCTCGACACGGCTGTTGACTTACCAGAGGTGATATGTTCATGGTTGTTGAAAATTGTTGCCGGAAATGTGAATCGAATGCAGGTCATATGCCTTCATTCTAACACACATCCAGTCTACACAAGTGTCCGATTCATGATTCTGTCGTAAAGAAGGATGCTTCTCACCGAGTGAGAAGCATGTATTGCAGCTTGTCCAAAAAATTCATTTCCTTCTTCATCCGCATCTTCTTCACCAGCTGCCTCCATTACCCAAAGCGTACTTTCGACCTGTTTTTGTAATTACTGAAATAACATCGCATAACGTCCCTCTGCACGAGCTAGCAACACTGTAGGATGTGGAAATTTCTGTAGAATGTTTCGCTTTCCGTTTGAGCAGCCGTAGCATTGTTTGTTTATATGGTCTTTTGATACATACGGTGTACTGCAAACGCAAAGGTGACATATCGAGCACAATTTTCTCTTTATTTCATCTCATGTAACTGTGTAGGCAACAGCTTTGTAGTCATTATTCATGCAGCATTTGATGTGAAGAATACTGAAGTATGTGATCTACCACTGGAGGTAAAAATTTTCCTCAAAAATATATATTGGTGCTTACTCGTGGAGACTTTGTTTGGCGTGTTCTCATACAGGTTTCTATAAGCATATTTCTTAATCACCACTCTTAATTTGAGTTTCTATATTGGCTCTTGTGTAAACTTATTGAATCTTGCGTACTTGAAAGTTATGAGATTTGTTGTTTAAGCCTTACAAAATGGAGCACGAAACGGAAAAGTCGATTATTTGTGACATTTTGTTTTCTTTGGATTTAATAGGGGGTTGCAGGCGTCGAAGGGAGCTGGAAACATTTGTGCCGTGTGAGGGGTAAGTGCCTCTAAGAAATAACGTCAGAAAGTAGTAGTTGTTTCAGGTGTGATCGTTTCCACATGATTTATTCACCACCTTCAAGAAGACCAGTGGGCTCTGAAGGCAAATATGAAGAACTGAGGCCAATTAACCTTAGTGAGATGCTTGCATTTAGTGGTCGATGTTGGGGAAAAAAGAAAGCAACGATGATTAGTGTTAGAGGCTCCATTTACTATGAGTTCATTAGAGACAAGACAGAAGCTGCAACTGGGAAGGATGGGAAAGGATATCAACCGTGCCGATTCAAAGAAAAGATCCCAGCGTTTGTCTTAGTCGGCTTAAGAGAATAATGGAAAACTTTAATCAGGAATACAGAGAGGGATTTCTACCACCATGTGTCAACATAAAAAAAAGAAAATAATCGCTGGTCCTAACAAAAAATGTCTGAAATAAAGGGCAGTGTGAAACCTCAGAATATAATGTTACGTATCTGGTGGAATAAAGAAGGTATTTTCTGCTATAAACCGCCTTCCAAGATGTAACCGTCGCTGTTGGAACTTGCTGCCAACAATTAAGATGCTATGTCGTCACATTAAAAAAAATCTAACGAAAGAAACTGCATCGACCGTTGCTACAGTACGAGAACACCCCTCTGCACTCCGCTGATCCCGCAGAACACTTTACTAACTGCGTTTTATATGTGACATCTCATCACAACTGCTTCTCCTTTCTTGCTGTCAGAAGCTTGAACGAACTTACACTACACTCACTCACTTGTTTCATTTCCTGCATAGCTTTTTGCATCCTATTTTGTGGTCATTCTGTAAAATTTCCTTGCACAGATTAGCTTTCCTGATTCGTAACTATGTGCTTTGTGCAGCTTATGACATTTCTTTTTTAATGTGGTCATTCTCTAAGATTTCCTTGCACAGATTGGCTTTTCTGATTCGAAACTATGTGCTTTCTGCAGCTTACGATAGTTCTTTTTTAATAAGTGTCATGTTGTCTTACTACTTGCATTACATGTGTTAGTGGTGGTGTCAATGAAAGCGTTCTTAAGGAAAACTGTTTGCAGGTGTATAATATTAAAATTTATGTTTCTTACTCATAATGTTAATAGCATCTAGTGATACTAAAAACCTGAATCAATTTCGGCGAATGAATTATTTGGTTGGAGTACACTTATGCCAGAAACACAAAAATAGCTACGACAACTACTGAAGTGGATAGCCGCCCCAAAAATTCCCACTCCTCTTTATTTATAATTTTTGACTTACAGTTGATGCAACTGTATATTATTAATACCTTTTAGACCCAAATCATTGTTATATAAATGCGAATAAAACTCGGTACCATAGTCTTGACGTATTTCGGATGTCAATCAAAACTGTGGAACCTGGCACAACCGCATCTTCGAAACACGCACTTCCCCGAGCGCTAGCCAGCTCGAGAAACACATCAGCTGTGGAAAAATGTCTTCCCGTTGCTAGTCTAACAGAGAACTGACAACGTTGCAGAATATGTTTGGCAACTGTGTGAAAATCGATTTACTTCCTGGAGTGGTTCAGAATTCTCCTGCTAAATTCTCACTTAAGGTGTAACACTGGGTATTCAAATTTACGATTTAATTTCAGAAAGATCATTCCATGCAGCGTCTACAGGTAATCTCATGTTATACGAGCTGGCTATCACTTGTGGAAGCACATGCTTCGAAGACGTGGTGGTGCTGGGTTTCACTGTTTTAACTGGCATCCGAATCAAGTAAAGAGTAGGGCAACGAGTTTTATTCGCATTTCTGTAACTATGTTGCATATTATTTGTGCTGGCAATCACTATGACAATGAGAGCATACTGTAGGCTCATTAGCTAATTTGAAACACAGCTGTTTTGTGAAGGGGAAGGTGCTATACTTCTTGGTTCAATTCTCTCTGAAGGTCTAGACAATTTGTCACATTTTTACCTCTTATCTTACCGAGCTACAATCTTCCGGATCGACAATCAGTAAGGAAACCTTAATTTTAAGTCTTCTTACTACCTTTATTTAGTACACACTAGATCTAAAGGTAAAAATTTAAGAAACTGCATCATTGTACCCATCTTAAAACATATTTTTCTGCTTATACTGACATCAATTATAGTTTTTTGGCTTTGTAGTTTGACTGATCTACGTGCAGCACTGAATAACTTAAAACTTATGTTTTTTGCTTATGTTGATATATATATATATATATATATATATATATATATATATATATTTGTGTGAATTCAGTCTTTGACTAATATATGTGTGTGGCACTGAATAAATTGATAACTTTCTTTTTTTTTGTCTACTCTCACCGTCAGATTTATGTATTCTCGTGGTAGTTCCGAAATGCTTCTTTGGTAGGTTCATGGTGACACAGACCATATCGAGTTCAAAAGCAAGTGCTGTGTTACTAATGCACAAAGGTTTAGGAAGGCTCTTATTGCGGGTACTGTTTCATTTCTTAAATTAGACTTCCAGTGTAAGGTTAGATATGGTTATCATGGTAAGTTGTAAGTAAATTTTATTAGGTTTCTGCATATCTTTATAACATTTCTCCACAGGAAAATATAAGAGAGCAATTAATCATCAACAACATATTCCCTCATGTTAACAAAAACTGAAATTAGTTAGGCATTTTTTGAATCAGTGTTTCTAGAAAGATACAATTTCAGAGGTGAAGATGTCATCAATCCAATTTTAAAATACATTTTCAGCCACAAAGAAAGGTTGACTTCCACCGCCCAGTACCGGTCATTGCAGTAACAGCCTGCACTAGGTATTAAATTCCGTCTTCTACTGGACAGCAGCATAAACTAGCTTTACAGCAGGTGATGATAACCGTTTTGTACTGTAATTTAAAGTTAATACCCTAGCATGGGTCACCATAGTGTTCGGCTGACTTGGGATGTTACTTAAAGTGGATAATTGAAAGCATAGTAACCTTCGAATCATACTTTTACGAATGTGTATCGTACAATGTTGATAAATCTTCTCTGCCTTATAGAGATGTCTAGGAGCAGAAGCTATAGTTGTTCTTTCCCTGCTATCTCGTGGTTCAAAACACAGTCTAGAGCACGCTCACTTGAACCACATGGTAATATAAACTGCGGACATCGCAGAGTCAGTTGCTCAGCAAAGGGTGCTTCTGTCTGTCAGGCAGTCTGTCAGTCGTAACAGTAGTGCCGAAATTCGGTGCTCGGGCTTGCCAGTGGGCTCCGCCTCTGATCTGTACCGTTACAGAACTACTGTCGTCGCCAAACGTACCTTAACCTGTAAGTTACAACAAAATGCCAATAAGCGAGCTGCATGTGTTTTGTACAGTTATACAAAAATAACACAGATAAGTTTTGGTTTCTTTAGAGTGGTGTTTTACTTCGATACGAAGGTCGAACTACACCCATCGCCAAGTTTACCTTAATCTGTGAATTAGATCAGTAGTGCCAACAAGTGAGCCACGTTTGTCTTTTAATGGTATGTAACAAATTCAAGTATTTTAATTAAAAATAGAGGCAATTATTGGTGTCTTTACTGGCCTACTTTGCTTTGATGTGAAGACTGATTGTTTGCCCAAGGTTGAGCTCAAACTTTCCGGTGTGTGGAACATTTTCCAAAGACATTACTACTCACGAGAGTTTGCTCCTTTCATTATGTCTAAATAAGTGTTCCTGAAGCTATCTTGCTGCCTTTCGCAGTTACGTATTACTAAAATATGCAATTTATGTGACACACCGCATTCAAGATCTCTGCAAAACAATCACATTTCGTCTGTCCTGTTGTGTTAAAGTGTCGGGAAACGTAACATCAGCGGAACAACTTCCTATTGAACTTATCATGGAGGTAGGCGTTGGCATTATTTAGCCTGCGATTATGATATGGAAAGGAGATACAGCGTGCAAACCTTCATACATAGCCCTGTCACCATAGTTCCGATCGGTAAATGGTACAACTTTCCTCGAAGGTTAGTTTTTGTACAGCCGGCGGAAGATAACCTCAACAATAGCTAAGAGCAAAAGTAATATTTTTTATATCGTACAACGTAATGCATTATCTTCCTTCTCACCCTCCTGAAAAAAGTATTTGGTGGGGTGAGACATTTAGATAAACAATTTCAGACATCATTTGTATTACGTTTCATTACTAAAGAAGGAGTTAGAAACGTTGTTCTTGGTGAAGGAGAGAACCCTGAGCTCAAACATTCCAACCTTTTTTGCTGATACAATAGTGAAGTCTTCACCATTAATCCTGACAGAACCAGAAGAAAAGTCACTATCAAGAGGCCGAAAATACGCTCCGAACCTTATACTAAATCCCTAGCGCTACAGAACTGTATAGCTACGAAAGTACACTGAGCAGAAGAAATTAAGCAGGCACAGAAAAAACAATATCAACAACTTTAGTATAGGAAGCAGAACATCTTCTTAGTCATGAAGGAAGTTAAAACTAGGATTTGTAAGCAGTAACGTAATGGTGACAAGAGCAGATGAAGTAAGTACTGTGGTGCTGTTAAATAAAAAAGATTACTGAAGCAAAGAGGGAGAATTTTTCCAGTTATTGCAGTTGCAAAAACCGCAGAAACATCCAACAGCTAAATACAATGATCAGGCTAAACGTTTGCAAACAAGTGCTCCAACATTTTTTTTCTGAATATGTTTCTACGAGCATTCTTCAAATTAATCCTAGCGCTCCGTAGCAGTACGGTTTACCCAAACTCAACAAACAGGAAAGTGTAATCCGCCTAGTGGTACCTGCAATACAAGCACCAGTACAAAATACTGACAGGAAAATGACCGTCATCTTGAGGAAAACACTGAACTTCGTATGGAAATATAGCATTAAGTACATTTTAGATTTAGCCAAAAAATTAACAGATGTTAAAACCAACAAACGTAAAATTAGTCTCTTTTGGTATATGCAGCTTGTTGTCAAACATTCCTGTGAAACACTTTATAGGTACTGTATTACAATAATTGTATTTACACAACATTAATACAGAAGAGCAGCTTAGCATAATTAGACTATAGAATGTTTTTAAATCAAAATTTTCCTACTTGCAAGGATGCTATTATAAGCAAGCAAATGGTCTGGTAATGAGCTCACTCTTATCACCCCTTGCTAACAAAAATGATCATGGATTAGCGGGAGGCTGATTTTCTTAAGAGTGACTTTTGGCAATAAATGTTATGTACTGGTTGGCTACAGATATGTCGATGATATTCTCTGCATGTGGCTAGATTGCACTAGACATCTCCACAAGTTGATGGAAAATATGAATCATTGGCATACGAACATAAAGGCCAGTGTGGAGTTAGGGGGGAGCAGCATTAATTTTCTAGACATCATCTTACGGTTTGCAAATAGCAAGCATAAATTTAACATTTGCCGAAATGACTCCTTTACTGATACATTCATTCCAGCTTCTTCTCAACATCCTACAGCCTACGAACATGCAACATCCCACACCATGATCCACTGTCTCCCTTCTACCTCCATTCTCAAGAAGACTATGACCAGAAATTCAATACAATAAGAACAATAGCCGCAAATAATGTTTGATTCCAACATGACTGACAAAATTTTTATTAAAAAACGAAGAAGCAAGCCCGACACATACTGTACCCAGTGAACAACACAGATAGGCCGAAAAGGAAATGGTGCACTTTAGGTTTTATATGTAAACTTCAAATACGGTAAGCAACATTTTAAAAGCAAGGGATTTCTCTGTGCTTTTCCATGTCTAACAGATGATAGGTAGATGTCTCGTAAGTTCGAAAGGTAAGCAGCCAGGCATCATGAAAAATGTGGCTTATAAGATAATCTGTCGAGTGTGTCACTATTGCTCTATTGGACGGAGTGGGCGGTCTACCTGCACTTGACTCAAAGAGTACCGTATCAGTTGGAGATTAAAGAGGCCAGATTCATTCTTTGCCAAACATTGAAAAAAAACCACACATAAATAATAGATATGAAATTCCTACATAAAGAAGAAAAGCTTGCAAAGCTCACTTCGATAGAAATTTTAGAAATTAAAAAATAGATGTCTATATCCCTACTCAATACAGTATTGCAGCTCCTACAATGAAAAATAACCTTGTTGCCTTCATTCACATAACCAAAACAAAATATCGTTGCTGTGCATAGCTCTACTCCAATGTATGTTCAGTCATAGTTATTGTGAATGGAGTACTAATGAAATTTGTATACGCTGTCCTAACGAATTTTGTAAATCCATATGTAACGCAAAATTGACAACAGAGATAACATTTTTCAGTTTAAGTCAAGAATCGAAAGATTTAAAAGATTTACATGTATACTATTGCTTGTTTCTCATCTTTGGAACCGCTTATTTACTAGAAAGTGGGTTATAACCCGAGACCTAGGTCGTACAATAATAATAACGTTTTGAAACAAGGCTAAATAGTGTTTTGTTTAGCTAGTAAAATTACTGAAAAAATTTTAAAAATGTTTTTTTGATAACGGTTAGATCTTTGAACCACCAGTAACATAGCTTCAAGTAGGCCTAAGATCTGCACGTATTTTGATAAATACTACATGCCATTTAGACGTGGGAATAGCATTTTGGAAGTACACTGTCCTGGTTCTAGCGTCAAATGTACTTTAACCTTCGAGTGAGACTATTAGTGCAAATAGGTGAGCCACTTGTGTTTTGTACTTTATAGAAAAATAATACAGACAATTTAGACGTGGACACAACGTTGTTATATCTAATTTAATGGACCACTGTGGCTTGCCCCAAGTTGAGTACAAATATCAAACTTCATCATATGGGTTACAGAGGACAAGATGGCCGAGCCTGAGGTGCATATTGATCGTCTGTTTCATTTTAATGGCCAAAAAATACTGGATTATGATTGTCTGTTTCGTTTTAGTGATTGATACAATACCGGCTGTGACTAGGAGAACTAAATGTGTGTGTGTGTGTGTGTGTGTGTGTGTGTGTGTGTGTTCTCTTAGTAACAATGTGTGGGTTCTGTAAATGTTGGCAAGATGACCGTATCTGTGAGGTACGTACAGATTGGCTGTTTCGTATTAATTGCCGGTAAGGCACTGGACTGTGATAGGGAAATCCTAATATGTGTGTGTTGCTTAGAAGTTCTCTCATTGCCTATTCCAAGAAAATGGCTCTGTTTAAGATGGAGATGGAAAATGAGGAAATGGAAAACGAGATCTGACAGCAAAATACTGGGCTGTAGTTGGGAGATCTAAATATGTCTGACGTTGCTTAGAGGGTGTCTCATTGAGCTGTTTCCAAGAAAGGTGATAGGAGAGGTGTACGACACGATAACGTCATCACGCCACCAGTCAACAGACTCCTGTAACCCCGCAACTCTAAGGCTTCTAATCGTTTGTTTCTGTCCTCCCCATTGTCAGTATTCACAGTCACACAGAGTTGTGACTGAACACAACATTTCACGAATATTTTTCTGATCTGAAGGTTTATAGTGAATATTATAGCGGTAAGTTCTTAGAGAGCTTCTGCCTAGAGAAATTATTTCCTCTATATTTCCTTCTATCTTCCTTCTCAATATACTCTAGTGGTAGAAAAATCCATCCACCGTTTCAAGAATGCGCTGCGTGTCATTAAACATCTCGAGAGTCACAATTCAGTGTACACAGGGCCTTAAAATATCCACCTAACTCAGAACGGTATTATACAGAACATGAGGATGCCTTGATGTTAAACAATAGTATGATATCATCGCTTACATGAGAAGGGCGCAGTACACAAATCGTTGACTGCAAGAATCTGTAGTCGTGTCAAGTACACGAACCCTTTTTGCGGTTTCAAAATTTTAAGGAGAGGTACTGAAGCTTTTAATTGTGCACAGATGGCTCAAGTGGGTGGACTTTCTTATGAAGGGAAAATCTTGGTTTCGAGCCCTGGTCGAGCTTGAGGAATTAATATTTCACGAGTCTTATACAGAGTAATGCCTCCGAATTTTTTATGTAAAAACTCTTAAATCTTTTTAAATAAAACAAACGTTATTAACATTTTACATCTTTATTCCTCCTGTCTACATACCGGGTGATCTAAAAGTGAGTATAAATTTGAAAACTGAATAAATCACGGAATAATGTAGATAGAGAGGTACAAATTGAAACACATGCTTGGAATGACATGGGGTTTAATTAGAACCAAAAAATACAAAACTTCAAAAAATGTCCGACAGATGGCGCTTCATCTGATCAGAATAGCAATAATTAGCATAACAAAGTAAGACAAAGCAAAGTTGATGTTCTTTACAGGAAATTCTAAAAATGTCCACCATTATTCCTCAACAATAGCTGTAGTCGAGGAATAATGTTGTGAACAGCACTGTAAAGCATGTCCGTAGTTACGGTGAGGCATTGGCGTCGGATGTTATCTTTCACCATCCCTAGAGATGTCGGTCGATCACGATACACTTGCGACTTCAGGTAACCCCAAGCCAATAATCGCACGGACTGAGTTCTGGGGACCTGGGAGGCCAAGCATGACGAAAGTGGCGGCTGAGTACACGATCATCGCCAAACGACGCGCAAGTGATCTTTCACGCGTCTAGCAATATGGGGTGGAGCGCCATCCCGCATAAACACCGTACGTTCCAGCAAGTGTTTATCAGCCAGGCTGGGGACGATGCTGTTCTGTAACATATCGGCGTACCTCTCACCCGTCACGGTAGCAGTTACAAAACCAGAATCACGCATTTCCTCGAAGAAAAAGGCCCGATAACGGTAGATGTAGTAAATCCAACCCATACCGTTACTTTCTCGTCGTGCAATGGAGTTTCCACGACAGTTCTAGGATTTACGGTAGCCCAAATCCTGCAGTTTTGGGCGTTGACAGACCCTCGGAGCGTGAAATGAGCTTCGTCGGTCCACAACACGTTACTCAACCAATCGTCATCTTTGAAACTCCCACACCGCAGATGCCCTCCGCTTCACTAAATCGCCAGGTAACAGTCAACAACCTGTCAGAGAAAATTACAAGTATATGTGTATAGATACTGTGCTGGGCTTTGAGACTACTGGACAAGATCTTCTTCTCCAATGAAATCTATTTTTCTGGATTATATTATCATTAATATAGCCTCATGGACTCATAACATAAGGAGTGAGAAGGTTCTCCGAAAAATCGGCGAGGAAAGGAATATATGGAAAACACTGACAAAAAGAAGGAATAGGACGGTAACACATATGTTAAGACATCACTGAATAACTTCCATGGTACGATAGGAAGGTGTCGAAGGTAAAACATGTAGAGGAAAACAGACTGGAATACATCCAACAAATAACTGAGGATGTAGGTTGCAACTGCTATTCTGAGGTGAAGAGGTTGGCAGGCTGCATTAAACTAGTCAGAAAATTGAAGCCTCAAAAAAGAAAAAAAAAGGAAAGGCCTATACCCGCAGCTTCGCCCGTGTACGTATATATAACAGATATTGCCCCCTCACACACACATACACACACACACACACACACACACACAAACACATGCACATCCCTACCTCCTCTGTCTCTCTATCCATCCCCTCCATCCTCTCTCTCTCTGTCCGCTACAGCCCCTCTCTCTCCATCCATCTCCTTCTTTCCCCTCTCTGTCTGTCCAACTAATCCTCTCTCCACTCCCTCCATTTCCTCTTCCCCTGTCTTCATCAATCTCATTCCCCTCCCCCTTTGTCTGTCAATCACCTCCTCCTCTCTCTGCACATCTTCACCTCCTCCTCACTCAGTCCAACTCCTCCACCTCCTCTCTGTTCATCTCAACCTCCTCCCTTTATGTCCATCTCCTACTTCCTCCTCTCTCTATCCTTCTCCTACTGCCACCTCTATCTATCCATCTCCCTCTCCTCCTTTCTCTGTCCTTCTCATCCTATCTCCTCTTAGTATCCGTCTCCTCCTTCCCCCCTCTCCCTGTTAACCTGCACATATATTCCTGACACACATTCCAGTACTACTTGCGAAAAACACCAGTCGTACAGAGCAGCCTAGGTATCAGGAATCATCAAACCTTTTACCTCTGTACCACCCCTATGTGAGCTCGGTGGTGCTAACCCCAATAGCACTTCTTTCCAAACAATAAGTAGTATGTGCAACAAATTTCGTAGAAACCAATCCAGCAGTTTAGGATATGTGGAAGATACACACTCACGTGCATGCGCATGCACACACACACACACACACACACACACACATGCTTAGTCCACTTTCATATATAATTATGATTAACACTTTAATATAGTAATATGAGGAATAGCGGAAATGAGATGAGCGACAAACTTAAAATCAAAACTGGGAACTAAGAAGCACACAAAGTGAAAAAATTCTACTACCTTGGTATCAGAAGAACATATGAAGGACAAATCGTGGAGAACATGGAAAGTAGACTATCACAGCACAATAGGGTATTATTTGCCAAAAGTAATCTACTAGGATCTTACATGGGACCATATCTGAGAAAGAATTTTTTAGGAATGTGCGTTTGGATCGTAGTATTGTGCGCAAGTGAATGCTTAATTGTGGAAAAACGTGAAAATACGATAATCGAAGCGTTTGAGATGTTGTGCTATAGATGAGCGTTGAAAACTAGGTGGACTGATAAAATAAGAACTGAAGACATTCTCTGAAGAGTAATCGAATAGCGGAATCCGTGGAAAAAGTTGACAGAGAGAAGGGACAGGATGTTAGGTCATGCACTAAGACAACAAAAAAATAATTCCTTGAGGAAGCTATAAAGGAAAGTACTCGTAGAGGAAGACAGAGACTGGAATATATCCATTAAATAATTTGTGTAATTGAGGTAGTTTCATTGTATTCCTTGAAATAAACCGAGCGAGGTGGCGCAGTGGTAAGACACTGGACTCGCATTCGGGAGGACGACGGTTCAATCCCGCGTCCGGCCATCCTGATTTAGGTTTTCCGTGATTTCCCTAAATCACTCCAGGCAAATGCCGGGATGGTTCCCCTGAAAGGGCACGGCCGACTTCCTTCCCCATCCTTCCGTAATCCGATGAGACCGATGACCACGCTGTCTGGTCTCCTTCCCCAAAAACCAACCAACCTTGAAATAAAATTCACCTCCCTCCACGGGCTTGGTGAAATACTATTGATCTAACGTAAAAAGTAATGATTTCGTTCCTGCGCAATATCATGATAACGGTAGTGAACTGCCAACAGATCATTCATAGAGTTATGACAAATGTGTTCATCGGATTCAACATGTGTTCAGAGGGTGGTAAACCCATTATATGTCCATTATCTCCCTTTTTACAGGCAAAAATGTTATTTCACAATATTATAAAAGGAACCATCCAGCATTCTTCTGCAATTATTTAGGGAAACTAACGTAAATTAAATACAAGACAGCATGATGGAAATTTGAGCAACACGTTACCTAAATCGAAGTGTGTTAACCAATGTACCTTACAGTTCTCTGAAATGATATGTTTAGTTTTGTCCCCTAGCAGAAGATGTTCTGCGTATGACGTTTATTGATTTTTACCTTCTTAAAGAAGCTCCTACGTGTTTCATGCCTCAACAGATCGTTTTGGGATATTTTTTCTAGATAGTGGATAGTCGGCACCCGTGGTCTAGGGGTAGCGTCTTTGATTCATAATCAAAACGTCTTCTGTCCTGGGTTCGATCCCCGCCAGTGCCATAATTTTGATAAATAATCAGCATTGGCGGCCGAAGACTTCCGGCATAAGAAGTCAGCCTCATTCTGCCAACGGCCTTGTCAAAGAGGGCGGAGGAGCGGATAGAGGTTCAGGGCACTCTCTTGTCCTAGGGGTGGGAAATTGCCCCTAAAGGCGGAAGAATCAGCAATGATCAACGACATGAGGATGCAGAAGGCAATGGAAACCACTGCATCAAAGACACGGAACGTGTATCCACAGGACATGTGGCCTGTAATTGAAGAAGTATCATGATGATCTCTCCATTGGCAAAAGATTCCGGAATAGTCCCCCATTCGGAACTCCGGGAGGGGACTGCCAAGGGGGAGGTTACCATGAGAAAAAGATTGAAAAATCAACGAAAGGATAACGTTCTACGAGTCGGGGCGTGGAATGTCAGAAGCTTGAACGTGGTAGGGAAACTAGAAAATCTGAAAAGGGAAATGCAAAGGCTCAATCTAGATATAGTAGGGGTCAGTGAAATGAAGTGGAAGGAAGACAAGGATTTCTGGTCAGATGAGTATCGGGTAATATCAACAGCAGCAGAAAATGGTATAACAGGTGTAGGATTCGTTATGAATAGGAGGGTAGGGCAGAGGGTGTGCTACTGTGAACAGTTCAGAGACCGGGTTGTTCTAATCAGAATCGACAGCAGACCAACACCGACAACGATAGTTCAGGTATACATGCCGACGTCGCAAGCTGAAAATGAACAGAGAGAGAAAGTGTATGAGGATATTGAAAGGGTAATCCAGTATGTAAAGGGGGACGAAAATCTAATAGTCATGGGCGACTGGAATGCAGTTGTGGGGGAAGGAGTAGAAGAAAAGGTTACAGGAGAATATGGGCTTGGGACAAGAAATGAAAGAGGAGAAAGACTAAAGTTTCAGCTAGTAATAGCGAATACCCTGTTCAAGAATCACAAGAGGAGGAGGTATACTTGGAAAAGGCCGGGAGATTCGGGAAGATTTCAATTAGATTACATCATGGTCAGACAGAGATTCCGAAATCAGATACTGGATTGCAAGGCGTACCCAGGAGCAGATATAGACTCAGATCACAATACAGTAGTGATGAAGAGTAGGCTGAAGTTCAAGACATTAGTCAGGAAGAATCAATACGCAAAGAAGTGGGATACGGAAGTACTAAGGAATGACGAGATACGTTTGAAGTTCTCTAACGCTATACATACAGTAATAAGGAATAGCGCTGTAGGCAATACAGTTGAAGAGGAATGGACATCTCTAAAAAGGGCCATCACAGAAGTTAGGAAGGAAAACATAGGCACAAAGAAGGTAACTGCGAAGAAACCATGGGTAACAGAAGAAATACTTCAGTTGATTGATGAAAGGAGGAAGTACAAACATGTTCCGGGAAAATCAGGAACACAGAAATACAAGTCGCTGAGGAGTGAAATACACTGCTGGCCACCGTAAATGCAACACCAAGAAAGACAAGAGGTAGCACAACAAAATTTATTTTGTAGATAACATGTTGACCAAGTACCAAATGATTACGTTTACAGACGTCTGTGACATGTGGTTCCTGCCAGAATCAGTAGCCAGAGTAGCTGCCATTTTTGGAGATCACCGCTGCCACACGTCTCGGCATTGAGTCAAAGAGACGTTGGATGTGTTCCTGGGGTACAGCAGCCCAAGCAGCTTCAACACGTTGCCAAAGATCATCTGGTGTGGCAGCTGGGGATGTAATTTGGGTCACTCGTTGAGCAACCATGGACCACATGTTTTCTATCGGCGAAAGATCCGGAGAGCGAGCCGGCTAGGGAAGCAATTCATCTGGTTATTGACGAAGAACCTTTGGACAATGCGTGCCACGTGTGGTCGCGCATTATCCTGTTGAAATATGGCTGTGGCCGAGCCCTGAAGGTAAGGAAGGCCAACTGGCTCCAGCACCTCGGATATGTAGCGCCGGCTATTTAAAGTACCGGCAATGCGTACTAGAGGCGTGCGAGAGTAATATCCAATACCGCCCCATACCATAATACCCGGTGCAAGACCAGTGTGGCGGTGCATAATGCAGCTGTCGAGCATCCTCTCTCCACGGTGTCTCCACACTCGAATCCGACCATCGTGGTGCTGCAGACAGAAGCGTGCCTCGTCAGTAAAGACAACGTCATTCCATTCTGCCGTCCACATCCGTCTGTCATCATACCATTGGCGACGGAGACGTCTGTGGTTCTGCGTCAATGGTAGACGAAGCAATGGACGTCTTGCGGACAGACCACTCTGCTGTAAACGGCGTCGAATGGTACGCGCAGACACTGGATGATGCGCTACAGACGCAATGTGCTGTGCTATGGTTCGGGATGTCACTGAGCGATCCGTCACTGCCATGCGCACAATTTGCCTATCAGCACGTGCAGTGGTGCACCGAGGTGAATGCGATCGACCACGTCGGTCCGTCGTACCCTCCTGCATCCAACGGTCACATATCCGCATTACAGTTGTTTGGTTTCGTCCAACACGACTAGCGATTTCTCTGTATGATAATCCACAATCTCGGTAAACCACTATCCTTCCTCTGTCGAACTCGGATACTTGATCAAACGATGTTCGCTGTTGTCTACGAGGCATAACTGATCGTCTTGTGAAACAACCACAAGGTAAACACACGTGCCGAACGTACACTCGTCGAAATCGCCAAGCCTTAAATGGCGCTGTGAGGTGGCGCCACAGGCGCGCCTGATGTGCGTCTGCGCTGAAATTCTAATCAGTTGCATATCTCATCGCTGCAAACCCATGGTGTAAATTTCACTTGATTCGGATGCTTCCTTCAGGGTGTTGCATTTACGGTGGCCAGCAGTGTAAATAGGAAGTGCAGGGAAGCTAAGACGAAATGGCTGCAGGAAAAATGTGAAGACATCGAAAAAGATATGATTGTCGGAAGGACAGACTCAGCATACAGGAAAGTCAAAACAACCTTTGGTGACATTAAAAGCAACGGTGGTAACATTAAGAGTGCAACGGGAATTCCACTGTTAAATGCAGAGGAGAGAGCAGATAGGTGGGAAGAATACATTGAAAGCCTCTATGAGGGTGAAGATTTGTCTGATGTGATAGAAGAAGAAACAGGAGTTGATTTAGAAGAGATAGGGGATCCAGTATTAGAATCGGAATTTAAAAGAGCTTTGGAGGACTTACGGTCAAATAAGGCACAAGGGATGGATAACATTCCATCAGAATTTCTAAAATCATTGGGGGAAGTGGCAAAAAAACGACTATTCACGTTGGTGTGTATAATATATGAGTCTGGCGACATACCATCTGACTTTCGGAAAAGCACCATCCACACAATTCCGAAGACGGCAAGAGCTGACAAGTGCGAGAATTATCGCACAATCAGCTTAACAGCTCATGCATCGAAGCTGCTTACAAGAATAATATACAGAAGAATGGAAAAGAAAATTGAGAATGCGCTAGGTGACGATCAGTTTGGCTTTAGGAAAAGTAAAGGGACGAGAGAGGCAATTCTGACGTGACGGCTAATAATGGAAGCAAGGCTAAAGAAAAATCAAGACACTCTCATAGGATTTGTCGACCTGGAAAAAGTGTTCGACAATATAAAATGGTGCAAGCTGTTCGAGATTCTGAAAAAAGTAGGGGTAAGCTATAGGGAGAGACGGGTCATATACAATATGTACAACAACCAAGAGGGAATAATAAGAGTGGACGATCAAGAACGAAGTGCTCGTATTAAGAAGGGTGTAAGACAAGGCTGTAGCCTTTCGCCCCTACTCTTCAATCTGTACATCGAGGAAGCAATGATGGAAATAAAAGAAAGGTTCAGGAGTGGAATTAAAATACAAGGTGAAAGGATATCAATGATACGATTCGCTGATGACGTTGCTATCCTGAGTGAAAGTGAAGAAGAATTAAATGATCTGCTGAACGGAATGAACAGTCTAATGAGTACACAGTATGGTTTGAGAGTAAATCGGAGAAAGACGAAGGTAATGAGAAGTAGTAGAAATGAGAACAGCGAGAAACTTAACATCAGGATTGATGGTCACGAAGTCAACGAAGTTAAGGAATTCTGCTACCTAGGCATCAAAATAACCAATGACGGACGGAGCAAGGAGGACGTCAAAAGCAGACTCGCTATGGCAAAAAAGGCATTTCTGGCCAAGAGAAGTCTACTAATATCAAATACCGGCCTTAATCTGAGGAAGAAATTTCTGAGGATGTACGTCTGGAGTACAGCATTGTATGGTAGTGAAACATGGACTGTGGGAAAACCGGAACAAAAGAGAGTCGAAGCATTTGAGATGTGGTGCTATAGACGAATGTTGAAAATTAGGTGGAATGATAAGGTAAGGAATGAGGAGGTTCTACGCAGAATCGGAGAGGAAAGGAATATGTGGAAAACACTGATAAGGAGAAGGGACAGGATGATAGGACATCTGCTAAGACATGAGGGAATGACTTCCATGGTAATAGAGGGAGCTGTAGAGGGCAAAAACTGTAGCGGAAGACGGAGATTGGAATACCTCAAGCAAATAATTGAGGACGTAGGTTGCAAGTGCTACTCTGAGATGAAGAGGTTAGCACAGGAAAGGATTTCGTGGCGGGCCGCATCAAACCAGTCAGTAGACTGATGATCAAAAGGTAAGTGGTAGAAGTGAATGTCCATGTGAAACCTCGTCTGTAGCTTGGCTGGATATATTCAAGTCTTTAGAAACCATATGGATCTTTTTGTTACTGATTAATCCTAACATTTGGCATAGTAATAGTATATTAAAATATATACGTTTACAAGAAAAATTAGTTCATTATAAACGTTACTGTGTTTTGCAGGTGGAAATGAAACTGACCTCATTGTTCAGCAGCCAACGAAACCTGAGCAAGAAACTGTCGCAGATGTCATTAAGTCGCAGTCTGATGCCATTTCCCGTAAGAAAATTTTTATATGTTCTTCTGTACTGTAGTCAGCGATATGTGAAAGGTTTAAACTACAGAAGCAGCTACTTCAAACTATCTAAAAGATACATAAACTATATCAACAAAATAAAATTAGGAAACTAAAAAAAAGAGCGTATATTATTACTTCTGCGAACATGATGGTACCAGTCAGCAACTGATAAAAAATCAGTATTATTAAAGACGCGCTTTAAATTAATCAAGCAACTTTTACTGCACATAAGTTTATTGCACATCTGTCATTACATTTATGGTTCCCATTCTTCAACCTCGACAGGCTTTTCATAAATTTCTGTGACTTGTAGCTGGTACTGTGTTTATAGAGTTGAATTTCATGAAAAGTTTAAATCTGCATTGGTGTCCAAAATTAAAGCAAGAAACCACGCTTTCCCCGTCCTGTGTCTAATTCACGATATAATCATACAACTATCAACAGATATCCGTACGATCGTGTTCTGCACGGAGGATGGCATTCTCGTCAACGGACAACCTCGCCAACCATGACGTCAGGGCACCTATCAAACTGGATAGTGTTTGCCAGGTAGTCCCACATCCACAATAGATGTGTACAGTCACAGACGGTGCAGTATGGCAGATATAACACTTCCGTCTGCTATTCAGATATAACACTTTCGTCTGCTATTACTATACCATAACCTGAAAGCCTAAGGCAGTTCGTATAAAGACATTATTCTTATTCTAGTACTTATAGTATGAAGAAGCACAGCAGTGTCACCCTCTGAGAGGAATTTTGTTATACTGACAGCGTTGTACCTAACGGAGGTGGCTTATCGGAAGTTAAAGTCAGAATTACGTAATTATTCAAACAGTAACAAATAATGTTTTACCTAGATACACTATTTAAAGAATAAGGAAAACGGTCGCCAGCCTAATTAGGCAAGAGAAAGATTAACGTTCTTGTTTAAGAAAGTAGGTATGCGTAACTTTAACGGATAAACACAACCTATATTTTACCACACGCGAGTGCAATGAACTCTGACACCTGCATATGTTAGCGTTAAGGTTGGAACTAACAGCTAGAACAGCACAAACTATTTGCAAAAATATAACAGATAACGAAACACACTGTTACTTTCAGGGCTTATTCAAACTGAATGGTCTTTATAACGTTATTATTACTATTCACTGCAGAATCATTAATTGGACATAGGTTATGTCTCTTTCAGTTAAATACATTACTATTTAAAATGAGAGTTAATTGGAATCCACTAACAGGTTGCTTCTCACTATCTTTTGAATAAATAAATTGTGGTTTTCATAAATAGTGGTCTTCCCATTACTTGTTGCCTAACATTAGCATAATAGACAAACTGTGGATCCTGTTATACTATTAATATGCTCTTCCAATACACAAGAGAGACAAACACTTAGCAATCACGAACATATAATTTTCTATTATTGCAGTTTTCCACTTTTACTACAGTGAAACACAATGTGGACAAAATTGCAAGAAACTGACTCACCTTTTAGAATTTATTACAGGCAGCAATGTGATCATTTACTAAGCTAAACTTTATAAGCCTCCCTTTTAAGAGCTTTTAATCTTTAAAAGAAACTACGAATTGTCTTTACTGTCCTAGTCTTCTACTTGCAAGAACATGATTAAATAGGTGACTTTGAAACTTCACAAGACTACATTTACTGCTTCCCACAATTTCACTAAATCCACAGTAAACCTTAATATTCCCTTCTCATCAAAGATCATACAACGTTATGTAATTAACTGTCTAACTTTGAGGCTTTCATTTTTTTCCACAAAATAGGACACTCGGTAATCATAATTCAAATGGAGAGGAACCTGAGAGGTGTTGTGATAGGGAAAAAATCAAGGTAGGTGCATAAATTCAATTATAAGTTACCTTATATTTGTGCACACTAAATCACCCAATAAGCTGATCCTTCACTGTACATTATTATAGTAATCCTTTACAGTGATTGAACAATGTGGTGGCAATGCATGTTGATAGGCGGATTTGCAGACAGAATTGCTGGACTCTGTCCCTTCTTGGTGGCGATGATGAATACCAATTCCAGAATCGTTCCAGCTATTTATCCATCCATCCGAGGCATTGGACAGTGGCAGAAAAAAAACCTCTCTCGGAACCAGCACACTATACAACTTTTACATGGCAGTGCACAGTTTGGTAGCTCGTCCCCGACTGACTCTAGGTTCCACCTTTTCTACCCAAGCCAACCACAATATGCGCGCGCTACACAGTTCCGTTCCCGAGGGGAACCACAACAACTTTCACATACAGAATCACTGAGAACCCTAAGTGAAGGTCAGCAGTTTACACAACAGAAAACAAACATTTTAAATAAAACAGAACCTTTGCACATATTAGCATTTCTACAAAAAATTCTTCACACAGAAATTACAATTATATACAGTAAGTTTTGTTCCCTTCAAATGGGACAAAGAATTTAAATGACAGATATACTACGTTGCATAGAATCAAATCATGACATCAAAGTTTTAACAAAGAAAGGAGTATACAATTTTATGTTATCGATTCAAACACATTTACAGATACTCAATGTTATAACATTACACCAAAACAAAAGGCAAAATAAATCCATACAGCATTAGAGCTGTGGTGTTACACACAGAGAAGATGCCTACCAGGCATTCTGCGGTGGAGGGCCATGGGAAGAACGGAAGCAGGACAGTCGCAAACCGATGAGCCCCGATGGCTTAATGTGAATCGTTCTGTTGTTTTTGGATGTGATGGCAGTTTAAAGAGATCGAAACTGTGTTCCGAAGACCAGGGCGCGGCCGACCACGTGTAACATCAGAAAGAGAGAATCGTTATTTGGCTGTAAGGGCACGACAGTAACGCCTTAGTACTGCACGGCAACTGGCATCTGACTCAAAGCACACACTGGACGTGTTGTAGCGAGGCAGATGGTGTACAGAAAGCTTCGGCGGAGTGGCCTGTATTGTCGGAGAGCTGCCGTGTGTGTACCTTTGACGCGTCTTCACAGAATGGAACTTACAGAGTGGAGCCGTCGACATGCCACCGGGACGGTCGAACAGTGCGTCAATGTTCCTTTCATAGATGAGCCCCGATTTGGTCTGAACAGTGATTATCGACGGATCGCATCTGGAGGGAACGTGGAGCACGATTTCGGGACCCAACCATTGTGAAAAGAGACTGATATCGAGGATGAACCTTAATGTTGTGGCCAGGGATTATGTTGACCCCTGGAACACGTTTTCACGAAACTGTACGGTTAAATCGGCAGGGTTTAACTGCTGCCAGGTAACGTGACGAGGTCTTGGGATCTCATATGCGAATGTTGCGAGGCGCTGTGGGCCCAGACTTACTATTGCTGGACGATAATACTAGACCTCATAGACCACACGTGATTGATGTTTTCTTCGAAACGGAAGATATTGCACGCGCGGCGCGGCCTGCTCTTTCTCCCGATTTGAATCCCATAGAACACGTCGGATGCGCTAGGGACACGAGTTGCATCTCTGCAGGACTTGCGAACGTCGTTGCAGTGAGAATGGGCGTTATTGCCTCAACAAGAGATCATTCACAGCATGCCTCGTCGTTTGTCAGGCCTGTACTGCCACAAGTGGTCACACACCATACTGAGCGCATTAACCAGTTGTCGGAATGTGTGTGTAAATCTATTAAGTTGGAAAAAACAAACAACATTTTTGTCTACCGTTATGCATGTTGCATGTTCTTGGGAATGCGACTACGTGAGTTCTTGACCCAGCTATATCTGACTACCTACACTCTTTCTCAACTTCATTTACACACTCAAACCGCTGAATTACTCTTTGACTCATCTTAGACTATTTAGTTACAAACTGGTACATACACAGATTAGTACCGAAAGAGATATAAGATAATTCACTCGCATTCGGGAAGACTGGCTTCCGAATCATAGTTCGCCATTGAGTTCAAGGTTTCCATGCCTGCTTTAAATCGCTTTACGGTAAACACCGAATCAATTCCTTTGGAGGTTGTGGCCGAGCGGTTCTAGGCGCTACAGTTTGGAACCACGCGACCGCTACGGTCGCAGATTCGAATCCTGCCTCGGGCATGGATGTGTATGATGTCCTCAGGTTAGTTAGGTTTAAGTAGTTCTAAGTTCTAGGGGACTGATGACCTGAGAAGTTAAGTCCCATAGTGCTCAGAGCCATTTGAACCACTTTTTGAATTCCTTTGGAAACACCGCAGCCAAATCTTCCCCCGCCCTAGCCCAATTAGAGATTTAATTGCATCTCTAGTGATCTCATCTCGACTCTGTATTAAATCCTAATCTTGATTTCTTTTTGTAGATCAGCAACAAGTCATCGAACACTCAGAATCTCAGTCATATCGCTAATACGACATTGTTTCTTCAGAACAACCTGTCGGATTCTGTATCTAATAACATCTAAGTCTGTCTATAACATCCATCCCACAAGCTATATCGCCTTCTGACATTCCTGTTACTAACGTACGTCCAAGGGCGATGTACTTGAGGACAATATTATGGAAATGGAAGAGGATGTAGATGAAGATGAAATGGGAGATATGATACTGCGTGAAGAGTTTGACAGAGCACTGAAAGACCTGAGTCGAAACAAGGCACCGGGAGTAGACAACATTCCATTAGAACTAGTGACAGCCTTGGGAGAGCCAGTCCTGACAAAACTCTACCATCTGGTGAGCAAGATGTATGAGACAGGCGAAATACCCTCAGACTTCAAGAAGAATATAATCATTCCAATCCCAAAGAAAGTGGGTGTTGACAGATGTGAAAATAACCGAATTATCAGTTTAATAAGTTACGGTTGGAAAATAATAACTCGAATTCTTTACAGACGAATGGAAAAACTGATAAACGACGACCTGCGGGAATATCAGTCTGGGTACCGTAGAAATATTGGAACACGTGAGGCATTACTGACCCTACGACTTATCTTTGAAGATAGATTAAGGAAAGGCAAACCTACGTTTACAATGAAATGAACACCTTTAGCTGCTGACAGGCGTTGACATACCTCAACGGGGACAGATGAAAATGTCTGCCCCGGCCGGGACTCGAACCCGGGATCTCGTGCTTACATGGCAGACGCTCAATCCATCTGAGCTACCGAGGACACAGAAGACATTGCGACTGCAGGGATTTATCTCTGGCACGCCTCCCGGGAAACCCACATTCTCAACGTATTGTCCCGCACTACATTCGTAGTGCCCCGCCCATTATACTCATTACTTGCGGCGCGTTGCCGATTCCCGTAAGAGTTCGGGCGCTGTTTGTGCATTCGCACAGAAGAAGAAGATGGTCAAGTGGCCGGTGAGGCTTTACTATATATTTTACTAAGATGGTATCTGTTCTTTCGGACTTGTCTACGTAAAATAAAACCTACGTTTCTAGCATTTGTAGACTTAGAGAAAGCTTTTGACAATGTTGACTGGACTACTCTCTTTCAAATTCTGAAGGTGGCGGGGGTAAAATACAGGGAGCGAAATGCTATTTACAATTTGTACAGAAACCAGATGGCAGTTATAAGAGTCGAGGGGCATGAAAGGGGAGCAGTGGTTGGGAAGGGAGTGAGACAAGGTTGTAGCCTATCCCCGATGTTATTCAATCTGTATACTGAGCAAGCAGTAAAGGAAACAAAAGAAAAATTCGGAGTAGGTGTTAAAATCCATCTAGAGGAAATAAAATTTTCGAGGTTCGCCGATGACAATGTATTTATGTCAGAGACAGCAAAGGACCTGGAAGAGAAGTTGAACGGAATGGACAGTGTCTTGGAAAGAGGATATAAGATGAACATCAACAAAAGCAAAACTAGGATAATGGAATGTACTCGAATTAAGTCGGGTGATGCTGAGTGAATTAAATTAGGAAATGAGACACTTAATGTAGTAAAGGAGTTTTGCTATTTGGGGAGCAAAATAACTGATGATGGTCGAAGTAGAGAGGATATAAAATGTAGACTGTCAATGGCACGGAAAGCGTTTCTGAAGAAGAGAAATTTGTTAACATCGAGTGTAGATTTAAGTGTCAGGATGTCGTTTCTGAAAGTATTTGTATGGAGTGTAACCATGTATGGAAGTGAAACACGGACGATGAATAGTTTGAACAAGAAGAGAATGGAAGATTTCGAAATGTGGTGCTAAAGAAGAAAGCTGAAGATTAGATGGGTAGATCACATAACTAATGAGGAGGTATTGAATAGAATTGGGGATGACTAGAAGAAGGGATCGGTTGGTAGGACATGTTCTGAGGCATCAAGGGATCACCAATTTAGTATTGGAGGGCAGAGTGGAGGATAAAAAGCGTAGAGGGAGACCAAGAGAAGAATACACTAAGCAGATTCAGAAGGATGTAGGGTGCAATAGGTACTGGGAGATGAAGCGACGTGTGCAGGATAGAGTAGCATGGAGAGCTGCATCAAAACAGTCTGACTGAAGAGCATGACAACAACAACAACAACAACGTATTTACTTCCTGGACACAGATGACACGTAGCTTAGGCGTCGGAGCAGAAACACAACAGCACAACAAAAATCTAGGTAGTGCACGAAAACGCCAGGACTGGTATCAAATAAAAAAGTGACGCACTGCACATATGTTCCTTTCAGTACAAAAGGCCATTCCATTGTGTTCCCTCTACCAACTATACTCTTTGTCACTCCCTGCGTGTAACAACTGACAACATTACCAAAACTAACTGTGAGCGCTGCCATACTTTCTTAATTCCTAATGACTGTCACTTCGACCTTTCCCCATTCTGCACAATATCAGAAAACTGAAAAATTTGGCCCATCTCTTGCTCCTAGTTCCAGGCAGAGATTAATGTTCCTATAAAACAACCTCAAATTGAACAACTACTATAAAAATGAAAAAGAAATACCTGTTAAATTACAATACCATAATCTTAATTTTCCTGAATCACACAAAACTTACATACGAAAAGTTCGTCCAACCTTTCCAGCAGCTTATCCTCAGGATTCAGTTACATTTCCGACTTTTTCCCCACCAAAAACGTCCATAAAGAATCAAACCAGCTCATGTACTTCTGTATTAACGAAACTGGCACCTGGGTATTTCTATTGATCATTTTGAGAACTTTGCAACTTTTATGTCAATAAGCAAATCCTGTACCACACTCGTCTTTAATCGCAACAGCGTCAGAAACAAAAATTTCTGCACTCTTTGACTTTAAGGATGCCTACAAGAAATCTTGGCATTCCAAACTCCATCTAAATCTCTATACTTCGAATTAGTTATTTATGTCTTACTTAGTCCTTTTTCCAAATTTCCTTCGCAAGTTAGCATTAAAAGTACCATTTCTGTTGCACCACAAAACTAAATTCTTTCTATAAGTACGTCCTATGCACTGACAGACTCTCAAAACATCCCTCACCGTCTTCGTCATCCCCCTGTTTAGTTAAGACATCACATTCCTAACTATCCTCCAAAGTCCGTATAAGTCCCAACAATCCCTTCTAATACGTTTCATCCATTTCATGTCTTGTAGCAAATAGTGCCTCTTTAAAACTTTTTTTTCTAAAGCCTAAACTGTAAGCTTATCCACAACGGATATTTTAAAACACGTGACTCAGTTGAATGTAAATCAGTCGCATTTGGAATAGTTATTTATTATTCCATGAACCGGTTTTCGAACCTATTCAGGTTCATCTTCAAATGGCTTTCTGGATGTTACATCACTATTTCTAGAGTAATGCTTTTTTCTTTAGTGTCCATCGTCCTGCTTCCATCAAAAGGAAAGTAAACAGATGGACATTAACGAAAACCTCCGATCATACTGTCGCAGTAAGTATAAAACTACATCTTGCATCCATATCGATGGATATGGCGATACATTAAAACGTGTTCCACCTTCTTGTCACAAAGTCAGCACCCAACATTATGCTACAAATGGTGATGTAACATCCAGAAAACTATCTAAAGATGAACCTCAAAAGGTTCGAAAACCAGTTCATGGAATAATTAATAACTATTCAAAAAAGTGACTGGTTGCTGTTTTATGTATTTACATTAAATTATAATTCTGGGCACCCCAGAGACTCTCCATAATCATTTACAACTGGCTATCGAACAAATATAGTGAAATACATGTACTAGAATTCGACTGTGATTCATTATGGAACATCATTCCATCCTGACGACCTATTAACCACTCAACATCAATAGGCTACAACAGACGACGGTGGACATTGCACCCATCAGCTGTCCTCTACACCTCTGAAACACCTACCTTTGTAGTAAGCGATAAAACTACTTTTTGTGTCAATTACAACGCCTAAGAGAAGCCACATTCACCAGCTGCATCCCTAATTAAGCCTCACCATCTTTCTTGGAAACAGATCAGTCAGAAAGCTTCCAAGCCAATAACATATATTTAGCTTTCCCAGTCACAGACATGTGTTGCTACCGGAGTTAAAATGAAACAGCAAATCCCCATCTTGTTCTCTGTGCCTCACACTTGAGCATAGATTGATCGTTGTACTACAAATGGTGCAAAGCACAATGAGCTATAAAATTAAATATTTCCACCTCTGAAATGTCTGTATTATTTACCAAAACACACGTGACAGCACTGCTGATCTAATCTAGATGTTAAGCTGCACCTGTCAATGAACATAGTTCGATCATTGTACCACACTTGGTGTAAGTCCCAATGGAACCCCTGATATTTGCATATCAGGACTGTTAGCATTATTAAACTACAACTACCAAAGACATACACTCCTGGAAATTGAAATAAGAACACCGTGAATTCATTGTCCCAGGAAGGGGAAACTTTATTGACACATTCCTGGGGTCAGATACATCACATGATCACACTGACAGAACCACAGGCACATAGACACAGGCAACAGAGCATGCACAATGTCGGCACTAGTACAGTGGATATCCACCTTTGCAGCAATGCAGGCTGCTATTCTCCCATGGAGACGATCGTAGAGATGCTGGATGTAGTCCTGTGGAACGGCTTGCCATGCCATTTCCACCTGGCGCCTCAGTTGGACCAGCGTTCGTGCTGGACGTGCAGACCGCGTGAGACGACGCTTCATCCAGTCCCAAACATGCTCAATGGGGGACAGATCCGGAGATCTTGCTGGCCAGGGTAGTTGACTTACACCTTCTAGAGCACGTTGGGTGGCACGGGATACATGCGGACGTGGATTGTCCTGTTGGAACAGCAAGTTCCCTTGCCGGTCTAGGAATGGTAGAACGATGGGTTCGATGACGGTTTGGATGTACCGTGCACTATTCAGTGTCTCCTCGACGATCACCAGTGGTGTACGGCCAGTGTAGGAGATCGCTCCCCACACCATGATGCCGGGTGTTGGCCCTGTGTGCCTCGGTCGTATGCAGTCCTGATTGTGGCGCTCACCTGCACGGCGCCAAACACGCATACGACCATCATTGGCACCAAGGCAGAAGCGACTCTCATCGCTGAAGACGACACGTCTCCATTCGTCCCTCCATTCACGCCTGTCGCGACACCACTGGAGGCGGGCTGCACGATGTTGGGGCGTGAGCGGAAGACGGCCTAACGGTGTGCGGGACCGTAGCCCAGCTTCATGGAGACGGTTGCGAATGGTCCTCGCCGATACCCCAGGAGCAACAGTGTCCCTAATTTGCTGGGAAGTGGCGGTGCGGTCCCCTACGGCACTGCGTAGGATCCTACGGTCTTGGCGTGCATCCGTGCGTCGCTGCGGTCCAGTCCCAGGTCGACGAGCACGTGCACCTTCCGCCGACCACTGGCGACAACATCGATGTACTGTGGAGACCTCACGCCCCACGTGTTGAGCAATTCGGCGGTACGTCCACCCGGCCTCCCGCATGCCCACTATACGCCCTCGCTCAAAGTCCGTCAACTGCACATACGGTTCACGTCCACGCTGTCGCGGCATGCTACCAGTGTTAAAGACTGCGATGGAGCTCCGTATGCCACGGCAAACTGGCTGACACTGACGGCGGCGGTGCACAAATGCTGCGCAGCTAGCGCCATTCGACGGCCAACACCGCGGTTCCTGGTGTGTCCGCTGTGCCGTGCGTGTGATCATTGCTTGTACAGCCCTCTCGTAGTGTCCGGAGCAAGTATGGTGGGTCTGACACACCGGTGTCAATGTGTTCTTTTTTCCATTTCCAGGAGTGTATTACCTAAAACTATATACTTGTCAAGTGTTGTAATGCCATTATCATATCTAAAATAGCTGTCAAAATGCGTAAGAAAAATTGACTATACTGGCGTAACCTATAGAATTTCCACACCTCAAGTGTCTATCAAAATATATAAGAACACATACGATATTATTTCCTTGCCAGAAACGTCTATCAAAAGTATCTAAAGGGTGTAACTTACAGTATTTCCACCTCTGTGTTATTTATCGAAACTACATAAACTCACACACAGTTATTATGTCAGTGTTGTTACCACGTCCTAAAACTCTGTATTATTTAACCATAAAATACGCTATCTACAATAAAGTGTCAAGACTGTTTTTATTGAGTAACTTACACTTGACCCTTAAAAAAGCCTGTATACGCTCAAATTAAGGGTCACAATAATATTTTCACGACTAAACGGTACAAAACAAATGGAGATAAAAGAACATGCTAAGCAGGCAATGCGGGATATTTTACTGAGGCCATTTTACTGGTGTACAAAGACAAACCGACCAACCACTCTTTTAGGGGAGAGGAAGATGATGTATGAAGAAAAAGATAATTAACGTTATTGATTGGCTAATATATCTTTTGAATTGAAACTATATGTGGTAGCATGCTTAACCACAGAAACACTTACGCACAAGAAACCATACCAAAAATGGTGTGTTTTGATGAGACGAGGTACGACAGAGAGGAAAGTCAGATCTCTTGAAAATTCAATCTTTGTACCAAAATAAAATTATCTGTTTTATTAATTGACGTATGTTAACATTTTATCCACAACAATACAAACCACTTCGGGTTACTTATTGCTATATATTTATATTTATCATATTGATTCCGTGGGCAACGGCCTTGTCGCAGTGGATACACCGGTTCCCGTGAGATCACCGAAGTTACGCGCTGTTGGGCGTGGCCGGCACTTGGATAGGTGACCATCCAGCCACCATGCGCTGTTACCCTTTTTCAGGGTGCACTCAGCCTCGTGATGCCAATTGAGGAGCTACTCGACCGAATAGTAGCGGTTTCGGTCAAGAATACCATCATAACGACAGGGAGAGCGGTGTGCTGCCACACGCCCCTCCTATCCGTATCCTCCTCTAAGGATGACACGGCGGTCGGATGGTCCCGGTAGGCCACTCGTGGCCTGAAGACGGAGTGCATATTGGTTCCATGTGGAAACAGATGTGCCCAATGACTGTATACATTTCCAGTGATAAAGCGTACAGCAGTCAGCCGCAGAAAATGTTTATTGGAAACATTATTTGCAACTGATTGCTCTACTTTTTCCACGTGATATACATGTGTAACTAGAAACCTCTCACTGGAAGCAAAAATTCAGTCTTTGTGCCAAAATAAAATTGTTTGTATCATTAATCAAAATACATCAATATCTCCTCTATAACAGTACAAAACACATGAGGCATTGCTATTGTAATTTAATTGTTCTATAACAGTAAAATGTTGCTTGTACATTGGCACTACAGACATAATTTATACATTAAGCTGCATTTGTCGACGAGAATAGTTTGATCGTTTTACCACACTTCAAAAATCGAAAGCTGTCTATGTGTTTTATCAAAATACATAAAGAATTCTCTCTGTTACACTATAAAACAGATACGGCACTACTGGTGGCCTGATTTACAGGTATACGTCACAGGCACCTATCTCAGAGCTATAATTTATAATATTAACTAACGATTCGTTATGGATTCATGTTTAAGCACTAGTTCTTTTTTAATTGCACTTCAACTAACATTTTGCTGATCACCGGTATTTAAACACTAGCTCTTACCTGCATTTTAACTTTTTCTATTTCGTTTCAACAGAAGTTAAAGATCGTATCCCTGACTTTGAGCCGGCCGAAGTGGCCGTGCGGTTAAAGGCGCTGCAGTCTGGAACCGCAAGACCGCTACGGTCGCAGGTTCGAATCCTGCCTCGGGCATGGATGTTTGTGATGTCCTTAGGTTAGTTAGGTTTAACTAGTTCTAAGTTCTAGGGGACTAATGACCTCAGCAGTTGAGTCCCATAGTGCTCAGAGCCATTTGAACCATTTGACCCTGACTTTGAAACACGTCATTGTAAACAGTCTCAACCTATCAGCCAAGCCCAATTAGCTTTTTGTACTACAGCTAAGGCCTTAAATTACCTTCCATTGATGTTTACCACAATTTTATCATATTTTATACCATGTAAGATGTCAGTCATGGCTGTATACTTTATTCCTCTCTTTTGTTAACTTCTAGGGCACAGGAATATTTGCTAGTTCCTCCTCAGACAATGTGACTCATACTACTACTTATTATGGTGATAACTCATCATAATGCTATTATTTATAGATATGCACATTATTTTTTAGACCAAAATGATCATTACGATTGAAACCAGTCACTGAATAAAAGAAAATACTTGTAATGATAGAACGTTGAGCTTTTTAAACAATAATGTAATACCATTACATGTAATCAACTATCAAGGCACAATGAGAAGCCATATGGAGTTGCGAAGGATAAAGACAATATACGATGGCATGAAGATGAACAGAGAAATTACTGAGGTCTTGCAAAATGAGGTGATATTAAGACCAATTCAAGGATGAAACCAATGAGTGAGCTCTTAGCTTATGTGCTAGAAACTGAGTAACTGAATAATCGAGAAGAAAGAGCGATGCTGATTATGGTTAAATTTGTTTTTGTCTAATTTTTATAATTTTTAATTCATACATGTTTATATATCTTACTTCTGTCTGATTCAAGCGTTAGTTTATGGTTTTTCTACCAATGAGTAGTGTATTGAGCTCAACAGTTTCTTCTTGCAAGAACGAGCAGAAGGAGAGAACCAATTATGTTAATGATGGCTGTCTTCTGAGACGGAGGAGAGTTAAGCCACACCAACTGTAATAGAATATAATTTGTTTGCTAACGAAGCTTTCAATTGTAGGTGGAGTTCTTACGCGACAAGACTGTTGTCCGAATTAGCAGAGGATTTTACTCTAATATATTTCTTTGTGGTGATGTATTATGCATTTGTTATTCGGACTGTTCAACAATTTACGAAAAAATTTCCTAAGAACAGTAGGCGCCCAACGAATCAGAGTAGATGGGTTGTAGGTATTATCGTAAATGGTAGGAAGTAATGATGTCTGGTGTTTGGTTTATGAAAGTGTATCGATGAAGTAATGTGCATTCTTAATTTCAATTTTGTGTGGCTGTAATGAGATACGTGTGGCGTATGGACTAATGGTTATTCCTCACAGAGACCCACGTCATGCCACGTTCACTATGGATTTTGCTCACAATGTCTATTTGTATGATATGTTACACTCATACAATCACTTATAAACATTGATCAGGTACATTTTATTTTACCCTTACTGTTATGTCTATTTAAATGACATTTTGTATAAGGGATTTTTGTAGCAAATTATATCAGTTAGTAAAGAGGAGGTTATAATTCATATACTGTTACTTTGCTAGTGATGTGTACATGGATACGCCATATAAGGCTTATAAAATACTTTCGTAATTTTTCATGTAAAATAACGAGGGACGATTGTCACGACAGATGATGACACATTGCCGAATGAGGCACCGGTTATTTGGTCAGCTGTTCTGTGAGCCATATGAGGTTGTCAGTGAAGAGATACGCAAAGGTAAACAGCAATACCGCGCAGAATGGCATTTATCCAAGACCAGCGCTGGGAACACTTACCAGATAAGGTGCCAGCTGCATAAGTGGCACACATTTGCATCGCTTGTAGCGTGTCACGGACTGCCAATACATCATCGGGGTGGACGATCAGTGATGTACGTAAAAACAAACGTCAATATGTTTCCTAGAGCTCAAGGCTATCCTCAGTTGTCAAGTTAACAGACAAGAAAGTTAGTTAATGTCTCCTCATGTGCATACGACAGTCTAGAAACAGTCTCGCCTCAGTGTCATAGATTTTCAGCATTCTGATTCCCAAACAACAAAATCCTTATTAATTTTTTAATAATATTATGGAAAGGTACAAACAGATTTTATTATTACTCCAAGACTTTCGATTAGGGATTAATCAATGAAATCTCATTACGCATTCATTTTGTGTTCTGAACAAATGACAGCTAACACAGGACGAAATATGTCGTACTTTCTTTTACCAAATGAAAATGAATTGAGTATGTAATATTCTTAATCTTTAGTATGTTATGTGAATTTCACTCTATGTCTATAACTTATTTCATGTGTCATCTTACGGTTTGGTTACTTTTGTTAGTCAACTCCTTATTACTTGTCTTCACAAAAAGGTTTGATCCCTCTAATTCTTTGATGAATGAACGGTAAAACGTCAAATTTTTTATTTAGTATGGATGTGCCTTCTTTCATGACGATTCTAATGTTTATATATTTGCAAATATTTAACGGAAACAATTGTTTATAACGTTGCAATATGAACTCAAACTTGATTTTCACTTCAAACCGTAGTATACGATGATATGTATAGTTTGGTAGTCATTTTCATCCATGAGTACGCATGTCTAATGTTGTATATATTATTGGTGCTTATAAGGACACAATTCTTCTTCAACAATCGCTGGCACCTCCTGATCTATGAGATTGACACTGATGGGTGCAATCTCTTGCTTATTCGGTGACCATAAGTGTGTTTGTGTGTGTGTGTGTGTGTGTGTGTGTGTGTGTCTGTCTGTGTCTTAATATATGCAGACACACAGCTTACAAAGAGATACAGCATTTTATGGTCACCGAATAAGTAAGATATTGCAGCTATCAGTGTCAACCTCATAGATCAGAAGGTGCTAGCGAATGTTGAAGAAGAATTGTGTCCTAATAAGCACCAACCTCCGCCAGCAGTCGAACTCGCGAGGAAGAATGGACTCGACCAACTTGGACATATGCCGCAGCTCTTAAATTGCACCCGACCAGCGCAGGCGTAACCAGTGCGTCAGGAATTCTCATTGGTGTCATTATCGACGGCCAACCTATCAGGGCGTCAGTCGACCGAAGGGCTTCTTTTTTTGTAGTGTTGAGGGTTATCGTCATCAGCTAAAAATACGTTCCATGATTTGAAAGCTATTTGCTGAAAGTCACATATAAGAAACATGCCCAGTCGATAGGAACATCTATTGCAAGAGTAACTGCCAATGACAGAATGCAGAACTTCGAATTTGTCATTTTAACAGTATTTATTCATAATATTATTCTCGGATGGGGCTTCTTGCAACCATCACAAGCAGTCACAGACTGTGGAAGATCAGAGCTCCAGATTGACGAACTGTTCCTGAAAGCACACATAGTAAAGATTGCTCTGGCCCCATTGTTTGCAGTTGAAACCTCGCAGCCATCAATGACAGGAGTTCCAGTTATCAACCGACATGCCCAGTTGAACAGTGAATCTTTTGCCGATAGCAAAAGAGTACTCATGCTCACAAAAGATATCTGTTTGCCAGCGTTGATCACAAGCACTGTAGGTAGTCAAGGAGGTCTTTGAATCTTTAACTGTCACGAGCTATCGCAATTCAGTCTTAGAGTTATGCGTATAGGGGTAACTGATCCCGTCGTACGACCTGATCTGACAAAGGAACAACGTCGCTAAGCTTTAGCTGTTCCACGCCAATTTTCAAATCTGGAGTGGAGAAAACACAGACGAGGCAGCTCATGGTGAAACACCATAGCCGGCCGCGGTGGTCTCGCGGTTCTAGGCACGCAGTCCGGAACCGCGCGACCGCTACGGTCGCAGGTTTGAATCCTGCCTCGGGCTTGGATGTGTGTGATGTCCTTAGGTTAGTTAGGTTTAACTAGTTCTAAGTTCTAGGGGACTGATGACCTAAGATGTTAAGTCCCGTAGTGCTCAGAGCCATTTGAACCATTTTTTTGAAACACCATATCAACACTGGAAACAGACCACCAATTAGCCAGGGCCTGTATAGGTTGTCGCCGATTGAACGACACACAATCTGCAAGGAAGTGGAGAAGATGTTGAAAGATGACATCATTCAATCTTCAGAGAGTCTTTGCTCCTTTCCTGTAGTCATTGTGAAGAAGATGGATAACGCATGGTGATTCTGCGTTCATTGTCGACAAATGAACAAAATCACAAAAAAGATATCTACCCACTGCCGCACATTGATGACACCATACACTGCTTGAAAGGAGAGATGTATTTCTCAGCTGTGGACATTCAGGCAGGCTAATGGCAAGATGAGGCTGATGATACTCACGGAGAAAAGACTGCTTTCATAACAGCTAACGACCTCCATGAGTTCAAAATTATGCCGTTTGGACTCTGCAACGCTCCAGTCGCCTTCTTCGACACCTTCGTCTTTGCTATCTGGATGGCATTATCGTTTATCCTAAAACATGTTAAGAACATGTAAGCAACGTGACAACCACGCTAATCTGTCTTCAGACTGTAGGTCTCCATATGAATCCAAGAAAATGTTACTTCAGCACCCAAGAAGTAAAAATCCATGGAGTGGCGATGGAGTTCGTCCCGATCCAGAGAAAGTAAGAGCAGTCACAGATTTTCCAACTCTTCAGCATATTCGTGATATGAGAAGTTTTCTCGGAATGTTTCGTATTACCGGAGATTCACAACGGATTTCTGTAGCAAGGCAGATCCTGTGCAAGCGCTACTACAGCAAGATACCAAAATTTTTCTTTCCTTTAAGGAGATGATAACATCTTTTCCAATGGTGTGACGAGAATACCGAGATATAACTTCACATTGGCACAAGCAGTTATGAGATAGGAGCTGTTCTACTAAAAATTAAGGAAGCTGCTTTCCAACAGCAGATAAGTTACGCCTGCGGAGCACTCTCCAAGTCCAAGGAGAAGTACACTACAACAGAAAAATGTTGCCTCGCAATTCTTTGGGCCATTGAAAAGTTCCGGTCATAAACTACAGTTAATTTAGCAAATCACTCGCCATAGTAACACACCGCCGTTATCTCTATGCCGTGTGATCTGTCTCAAAGGCACATGAAATCGATTAGGGGAGATGAGCACTGGGGAGTTAGGAGTGCTATTTCACACTCGTATACGAAAGCTGACACAAATACAAGATACCAACTGCCTTTGAAGCAACCTTTGACAGAACACAACAACGTGGATAAAATCTCAGTCGTCGCCTTACGAAATGAAATGGCTGCTGAACAGTGGCAATATTTAACACTGTTGAAAACCTCAGAGAACTTCAATAAAGAGGAACCCACGAAAGGAGAATTCTATTTAATAAAAAGATCATTGTGTAAGAGGAATTATGATCGAATGTTGCGAAAATGGCTGCTCGGGACCCAGCTCGTATACGGCTATCTATCCTGAAGTAGTTCCGCGAACGCTCTTACATCTGATCACCTTTGATTTCTGAAGTCTCTAGACAGAGTCACACGAAGGTACTGCTGACCACGGTGATGCCTGATCATAGAAAATTTTCTGGTCAGTACTAGTATCAGAGATCATTTCACGTTGTGACATCACACGCAGGATGACAACTACCTACCATCCACAGACGAACGGCCTAACAGAACGCGTTTTAATAAGACATCCGCAAATATACTGTCGATGTAAACTGGTATAGAGCAGCGGGACTGGGCAACAACGCTGACTGCTATACAAAAAAGCAAAGCGAGACACTACAGGCTTCAAGCTGCTCATTCCGCTCCGAGGTTGCGAGGCCAAAACGACAATGGATACACTGTTCCCATTGCAGCCAGACGATCCTCAGGTTGACTATGTTTAACACCTCATCATCAGGACCAATAAAGCCAGACGCCTGCCTCTCGTGCAGAGCCTGGATACACACGAGAAAAACCGAGAGCGAAGCCAGTAAGATACATCCCAGGAGACTTGCTATGGATTTCTATACCTGTGTGGAAAATGGGACTATTTGAAAGGTTACTAAACCGCTACTTCGGTCCATATCATATCCTTCGCCGCTTGTCTGAAGTCATATAAAAAATAAAAATGAGCGGACATGTCGTTCATGTCCTCTGTATGTAGCAATACTATGAGGGGCAGCCGTCCGCAGCTCGTGGTCGTGCAGTAGCGTTCTCGCTTCCCGCGCCCGGGTCCCCGGGTTCGATTCCCGGCGGGGTGAGGGATTTTCTCTGCCTCGTGATGACTGGGTGTTGTGTGATGTCCTTAGGTTAGTTAGGTTTAAGTAGTTCTAAGTTCTAGGGGACTGATGACCATAGATGTTAAGTCCCATAGTGCTCAGAGCCATTTGGACCATGTGAGGGGCAGCCAAATGAAAATCGAACACACGCCACAACGAGATCAAGGAATGGTTCTAAGCAAATCTAATCACCGTCAGCGTTAAGAAATTTATCCAACTCAGACCAATTCCTGATTTGTTGAAGGCGGTCAGCTGCTGACGGATCCAGAACCGCACCCACTCTTTCACTTCCCTGCCCAGCTGAAACCGACATCCACGCATGTCTTTCTTCAGATCGACAAAGATGCGAAAATCACACTGAAAGTATGGAGGATGTTGCAGTATTTCCCAACAAAATCGTTGAGGTATAACCTTTGTCCGACTGGCAATGTGGGAGGATTCCGTCCGACAACATTCCGGAAGGGCAAAGGCAAACGGCAAAGCCAACATGAGAAACGTTCCGCTTGTCCCCCACCAAAGAAATCCACAGCTGTCCATACAAGTTCCGGTAAGGTCTTGATGACCTCCTTCTTCGACTGCACGGCCATCTTGCTCGTCGAATTCCTTGAGCGTAGAAACACAATCAATATGTACCGTTATTAAAACACTTTGCACAAACTGCAAACGCGACATAAAATCAAAACGCCCTGGACTACTGTAGGACGAAATCATCTGCTGCGCCCCCACCCACACTGCAAGTCGATCGACGGCTATGCTTCAGCGGCACAGCCCGTATCCTTCACCGAGTGATTTTTGCTTCTTTGGTGGCCTGAAGAAAGACGTGCGTGGACTTCGGTTTCAGTCGGACCAGTAAATGCAAGAGTAAGTGCGGCTGTGAAACCATCAGCGGCAGACCGCGTTCTACGAAACAGGAGTTGATCGCCTCGTCTCTCAGTAGGATAAATGTCTTAACGCGTGTGGTGATTACTTTTGAATGGAACCATTCCAGAACCTCGTTGTGGCGTGTATTCGGTTTTCATTTGACTGCCCGCTGTTAAGTATTTGGGTATAGATCAATCTTGGGGGTTTCTCGTTCATGTCAGTTGATGAAACACTAAGTGATCGCGAAGCTTCGACAAAAGGGGTTAATTCTGACGCTGATCATAGTGAAGAGGAAGTGGCACCACAACCTGACGACGAGGATCCTCCAGTCCTATCATACATAGGGCCATTGAAAGGATCTAGATCCAGGGTGCTGCAGTCGGCTTCAGTGGGAACTTATGACTCAGTGAGTCGCCGTTTCTCCAGAAAAAGGAGTAATGCCACAGGTTGTACAGCGAGCACTGTTGTAGTGTAACGGTTAATGTAGCGTCGGGAGCGGGGGGCGTAGCGTGGGGTGGGTCCCCGGTTCAAACCCGACCATTAGCAGTTATTTGTTATTTAGTAATTATCATTTCTGGAAGATATCCAAAACTACTTATGTTTGTATATTCTGGAATGTTTTATGTTTGTATAAATAGCAGCACACTCTGTCCAGGACGTCAGATTTGTCGTGGTGTTCCTAATATATTGAAAGTGGTTACGATGTAACATCTTTAAATACTCTACACTTGGAAATAACATGATGTATTTGCTTATACACATTTGATAGACATTTTAGATGTGGAAATACTTTAAGTTACACCACTATTGTCAGTATCTGCACGTAGTTTCGACGTGGAAATAACATTATCATAAGCACTGTGTGCGGGGCTACGTATTTTTGATAAATAATACATTTCATTTTAGATGTGAAAGTGTACCAATATTGTCTATTTTTGTATGTATTTATCACTTGACAAACATGTTATTTTAACTAAAATGTGTTTTATACAATTATAGAACAAAACACAGATAGGTTAGATGTGGAAATATCTAATCTGAGGCGCCATTGAACCTTAAACCAAGTGTATTACAATGATCTAACTGTGCCCACTGACAAGTGCAGTTTAACCTGTAAGCTGGATCACTAGTGCTAATATGCAGGCTGTGGGTATTTTATACTGTTACAGAAGGAATTCTATAAGTATTTTGATAAATAATAATAAATAATACAGATAATTTAAATGCGGAAATATTTCACTGACTTACAGCAAATGTGATACAACGATCAAACTATGCTCATTGACAAGTGCAGCTCAACTTGTAAGTTCGATCAGCATTAGTGTCACAAGATTTTTGATAAATAATACACACATTTTAGACGTGGAAATATTTAATTTTAGCGTCCATTTTGCCTTTCTCCGATTGTGGTATAATGGTCAAAGTGTGCTTATCGTGAAGTGGGAGGACAGAGAACAATTCTGGGATTGGCAGCTTCGTTTTAATGGCCGGTTAAATACGAGAGGGGCATGGCTCTGGGCGTGGATGGTGGTGTGCCTGGGGAGTGTATGGCTCTTCTCAGGTGCTTGTCATGTGGGAAGTAGCTCAGAAAGTATGTTGCTCTCCTACTCCTTATGTACTCCAAAGTCGTTTCTATCAGAAATTGTCACTCTTGGCAGTATCTTGTATGCCACATCACGCATGTACCTTTCTGCACCCATTTATCTTCCTTAACTCGAATCACTTACCAGCACGCCAAAATACCTCCCTTTTCAGCAATAATGAGCAGATACGCATCGCATATGATATAAACCAGGCATCTCATTGCTTCATTTATAATTCTCACCCACTTCTGTTCAACAGCAACCATTTCTGTAACTTTATACCCGTACAGACTTCACGCTGTATTCCAGACCATCTTCCACAAATAGTCCCTTTCATATCGTGAACTACATCCTGATATTTATTTCCACTATTAAATTTCATATGCTATCTCTCATTTCTCTCTTTCTTCTCCATCTTTTCCTCCAGAGTAAGGATTCTGCCCATAACTTCACTCTTAAAATCCGTCCTCAAGAAAATTGTCTTCATTCACTCATCTGCAATCGCTAGGAGCTCATCATAACACAGTAACTCTTGTAACCTATATTCTCAGCATATCTAACACCACATGAACTATCAACTCAGTACCTCTACTGTCTCTATATACAAACATATGGTGCAGTTTCTCCACTAGATTTTCTTCAAACCATGTCATCAACCGTCATCTCTTCACCTCCAGCATTATGACCATGGCTGTCTAGCTTTATCACAATATAACATCAAACCAGTAGATCCGTTTTCAATCATTTTTACTTCAAAAATTTTGCAATCAAGTTAGAAACTTGTAATATGTCTTGTCGAAGAACAGCACATTGGCGGTCCATTAGATTTCTGGCATGCAGTTGCAGGAACTCCGTTTCTTGAAGTAATGTTTCGGACATATACCTTTTTGACCATCTTCGGAGTTGGCTACGCCCTTCGCTCACGCTGAGATGGCCGGAAAGAATGCAGTCAAAATATCAGTCGATGAAACGTATCTCGTGCTGTTTCACGAAATCTAACGGACTGGACAATGTTCTACATCTACATTTATACTCCGCAAGCCACCCAACGGTGTGTAGCTGAGGGCACTTTACGTGCCACTGTCATTACCTCCCTTTTCTGTTCCAGTCGCGTACGGTTCTCGGGAAGAACGACTGTCTGAAAGCCTCCGTGCACGCTCGAATCTCTCTAATTTTACATTCGTGATATCCTCGGGAGGTATAAGTAGGGGGAAGCAATATATTCGATACCTCATCCAGAAACGCACCCTCTCGAAACCTGGCGAGCAAGCTGCACCGCGATGCATAGCGCCTCTCTTGCAGAGTCTGCCACTTGAGTTTGCTAAACATCTCCGTAACGCTATCACGGTTACCAAATAACCCTGTGACGAAACGCGCCGCTCTTCTTTGGATCTTCTCTATCTCCTCCGTCAACCCGATCCCACACTGATGAGCAATACTCAAGAATAGGTCGAACGAGTGTTTTGTAAGCCACCTCCTTTGTTGATGGACTACACTTTCTAAGGACTCTCCCAATGAATCTCAGCCTGGTACCCGCCTTACCAACAATTAATTTTATATGATCATTCCACCTCAAAACGTTCCGCACGCATACTCCCACATATTTTACAGAAGTAACTGCTACCAGTGTTTGTTCCGCTGTCATATAATCATACAATAAAGGATCCTTCTTTCTATGTATTCGCAATACATTACATTTGTCTATGTTAAGGGTCAGTTGCCACTCCCCGCACCAAGTGCCTATCCGCTGCAGATCTTCCTGCATTTCGCTAGAATTTTCTAATGCTGCAACTTCTCTGTAAACTACAGCATCATCCGCGAAAAGCCGCATGGAACTTCCGACACTATCTACTAGGTCATTTATATATATTGTGAAAAGCAATGGTCCCATAACACTCCCCTGTGGCACGCCAGAGGTTACTTTAATGTCTGTAGATGTCTCTCCATTGATACCAACATGCTGTGTTCTGTTTGCTAAAAACTCTTCAATCCAGCCACACAGCTGGTCTGATATTCCATAGGCTCTTACTTTGTTTATCAGGCGACATTGCGGAACTGTATCGAACGCCTTCCAGAAGTCAAGGAAAATAGCATCTACCTGGGGGCCTGTATCTAATATTTTCTGGGTCTCATGAACAAATAAAGCGAGTTGGGTCTCACACGATCGCTGTTTCCGGAATCCATGTTGATTCCTACAGAGTAGATTCTGGGTTTCCAGAAACGACATGATACTCGAGCAAAAAACATGTTCTAAAATTCTACAACAGATCGACGTCAGAGATATAGGTTTATAGTTTTGCGCATCTGCTCGACGACCATTCTTGAAGACTGGGACTACCTGTGCTCTTTTTCTGTGCAGGCAGGAAGTGCACGGTGTATTAATGGTTTCTGAATGTTCATATCGATTCAGAAGAATGAAATTGCATTGAAAAAAACTAATTCTAGCATAAATAAGATTCAGTTAATTTGTTCAATAACGTATGTGTTCAAGCAGATTTCATCCCTTCCCTTCCAGCTACTGACAATCAAGAATTTATTGAACCAGAACCTGATCCAAGAAAGAGAAAGAAACGGACAATTTGCCTCATGTGTATGATGAAGAAGAAACTTGGTGGCTTTGGTGGTGGCGGCTGCGGTGGTGGCCGCTGTGGAGGAGGCATGGGTCGTGTCATGTCGATCCCTGTGCCTATACCGATGCCTGTGTTTATTGGTGGCAAAAGCAGTGGCTGTGGCCAACCGAGATGCGGCGGTGGTGGCAGATCCATGCCCAGTGGCAGGGGCAGCTGTGGCTATGGCGGCTGCGGTGGCGGCGGCGGCGGCGGCAACAGACAAAGCACCAAGCCGGCAGAGGTTGTGGTGCCTCTCAATATCAAAGTCACTGTGATGCCGAGCGGCGGTGGCGGCGGTGGTGGCTGCCAAAGAGGGGGCTGCAACCAGGCGCCTCCTCCCCCTCCTCCTCCTCCTCCTCCCCCTCCCCCTCCCCCACCACCCCCACATTACCCACCCAGGGGAGGCGGCTGTCCAACTGGAGGCTGTTACCAGCCTGCCCCACAGCCAGTGCGCTACCAGCCTTCCAGCTCAAAACAGATGGCCAACCCAACAAAGGTGGTGGTGGTGGTTATACCAAGCAGTGGTGGCAGTGGCAGTGGCGGCAGCCGTGGTGGTTGCCCGACAGGAGGCTGCTACCAGATGCCATCTCCACCTCCACGCCCACCCAGTGGGGGTGGATGTCCAATGGGAGGCTGTTACCACCCTGCACCACAGCCAGCACAGTACCATCCCTCCGGCTGTGGTGGTGGTGGTTGCAATGCTCAGCCCCAGATGTGCTCCACCTGTGGTGGTGGTGGGGGCGGAGGAGGGCATTCATACAGCCAGGCCTCCAGTCAAGCGTCCAGCTACAGCTCCGGCTGGTAAGTCATCCCTCTCTCGTTTTATGTACAACTACCTTCTGCTCCAAAGACCCTTCCCACTTACTACTATATTTTAATCTACCGATCCCCAAAAAAAAGAAGTGAAATTCTCGTTACAGTCATCTGTAGGTTGAAATAACCTATTAAGTTCAGATCAAGGTAGAGGACGTCGAATCGAGTAAAATTTTTGAGATAACCAAAGGTCGAAATCAACAAGAATTGTGTGGAAGAGTGTGTATCTGAACTGACTTGCCCTAGCTAGTGCCTCATATGCTAAAGAGCCCAGTAGCTAATTAAATTAGTTATTTTCAGCGGTCCCATGAACCATGGACCTTGCCATCGGTGTGGTGGCTTGCATGCCTCAGCTATACAGGTTGAAAGGTCAGATCAAAGTGTGGTTCCTGGAAAGGGGCATCAGCTTTTTAAGTAGTTGCAGAGCCAACAGTCTGGATGAACGACAGATGTGGCCTTGTAACATTAACCAAAACGGCCTCACTGTGCTGGTACAGCGAACAGCTGAAAGTATGGGGAAATGAGACCCCAATTTTTCAAGAAGGGCATGCAGCTCCACCCTATGGTTAAATAATGATGGCATCCTATTGGATAAAATATTTGTCCCCCGTTAGGATCTCTGGGCGGGGATTACTTAGGAGGCTGTCTTCATCAGGAGAAACAAAACTGATTAGAAAATTTAAAAAGCCAAATGGATAGCTTGGAGTTAAAAATAGTTCGGTGGCAGGAGGAACAGATTTCTGGACAGGTGAATACAGGGCCATCAATACAAAATAAAACAGCGGTAATGCAGGAGTACCTTTAATAATGAACAAAAAAATAGTAATGCAGGTAAGGTACTATGAGCAACATAGCGAAACCATTATTGCAACCAAGCCAGACATAAAGCCGACAGTAGTACAAGTTTATATGCCAACTAGATCCACAGGTGATGAACAGATTGAAGAAATGTATGAAGAGACAAAGTAAACTATTCAGATAATTTAGGGAGACGAAAATTTAATTGTGACAGAGAGTGGAATTCGACAGTTGGAAAAGGAAGAGAAGGAAAAAATAGTAGGTGAATATGGACTCGGGGAAAGGAATGAAAGAAACCGCCTAGTAGAATTTTGCACAGATCATAATTAAATCATCGTCACACTTGGTTTAAGAATCATGAAAGAGTGTTGCACACATGGAAGAGACATGAAGACACCGGAAGGTGCCATACTGATTATATAATAGTCAGACAGAGATTTCGGAACCAGATTTTAAATTATAAGACATTTCCATGGGCAGATGTGGACTCTGACCACAATGTATTGGTTATGAACTGTAGATTTAAAAAATTCCAAATAGGTTTGAAATTAAGGAGATGGGATGAGGATACGTTGAAAGAACCAGAGGTTGTTGGAAGTTTCAGAGGGAGTGCTAGGCAACGGATGACTAAAAAATGGGCAAGGAGCACAGTAGAAGACGAATAGGTAGTTTTCAGAGATGAAATACTGAAGGCAAGAGAGGATCAAATAAGTAAAAACACCAGGCCTCATAGAAATCCTTCGATAACTCAGAGCATATTAAATTTAATTGATGAAAGGAGAAAATGTAGCAAATGAAGCAGGCAAATCAAAATACAAACGACTAAAAAATGAGATTTACAGAAAGTGCAAAATGGCTAACGAGGAATGGCTAGTGCACAAATGAAAGGATTTAGAAGCGTGATTCACTGAGGCAAAGATAGATACAGCCTACGGGAAACTAAAGAGGCCTTTGGAGAAAAGAGCAAGTGACTGCATGAACATCAAGAGCTCAGAAGCAAACCAGTCCTAACCAAAGAAGGGAAATCTGAAAGGAGGAAGGAGTATATAGAGGGTTTATACTAGAGAGATGAACTTCAAAGCAAATTTATAGAAATGGAAAAGGACGTAGGTGATGATGAAATGGGAGATATGATACTACGAGAAGAAGCTGACAGGGCACTGAAAGACTTAAGTCCAAACAATGAACGAGGAGTAGAGGACATTCCGTCACAACTACTGATAGCCTTGGGACAGCCACCTGTAACAAATTTATTTCATCTGGTGTGCACGTTATGAGACAGGCGACATGCCCTCATGTTTCAAGAAGAATGCAATAACTGAAATTCCAAAGAAAGCAAATGCAGACAGGTGTGAAAATTATCGAACTATGAGTTTAAAAAGTCATGGTTGCAAAATATTGATACGAACTCTTTACATAAGAATGGAAAAATAGTAGATCAGATCGGATTTCGGAGAAATATAAGAACGCGCGAAGCTTCGGAGAATAGGTTAAGAAAAGGCAAACCTACGTTTATAGCATTTTTAGACTTAAAGAGACAGCTTTTGAAAATGTTGACTGGAGTACTCTGTTTGAAATTCCGAAAGTAGCGGGGTAAAATACAGTGAACGAAAGGCTATTTACAACTTGTACAAAATGAAAGGGAAGCAGTGGTTGAGAAGGAAGTTGGACAGGATTGTAGCCATCACTACCTCGTTCAGTGGCTGCATTGACATAGTATTAAATGGAACCAAAGAAAAATTTGCAGCAGAAATTGAAGTTCATAAAGAAGAAATAAAAACTTTGAGGAATGTCGATGACATTGTAATTCTGTCAGACAGAGCAAAGGACTTGAAGAGCAGTTGAGCGGAATGGACAGTCTCTTGAAAGGAGGATATAAGATGAACATCAACAAAAGCAAAACAAGGATAATAGACTGTAGTCGAATTAAATCAGGCGATACCGAAAGAATTCGATTAGAGAACGAAACAATTAAAGTAGTAGATGAGTTTTAAGATTTGGGCAGCAAAATAATTGATGATGATCGAAGTAGAGAGGAAAGAAAACGAAGATTAGCAGTGACAAGAAAAGCGTTTCTGAAGAAGAGAAATTTGTCAACATTGAATATAGATTTAAGTAGCCATGTATGGAAGAGAAATGTGGACGATAAACAGTTTAAATAAGAAGAGAATAGAAGCTTTGTAAATGTGGTACTACAGAAGAATGCTGAAGAATAGATGCGTAGATTACGAAACTAAAGAGGAAGTACTGAAACGAACAGTTGAGAAAAGAAATTTGTGGCACAACCTAATAGCAGGAATCGGTTGATAGGACACATTCTGAGGCATGTACTGTAGGGAAGTTTGTTCGTTAAAAATCGTAGAAGGATAGCAACAGACGAATACAGTAAACTGATTCAGAAGGACGTAGGTTGCAGTAATTATTTGGACATAAAAAGGTTTGTAGAAGATAGAGTACCATGGAGAGCTGCATAAAACCATCGGAGTGAAGACGACGACAGCAGTAGTTTCAGCTCAGCGCTCAACTTTCGGCGTACTTTAAATTTCTATTCACGGCTTTCTACGTTAGACACGGTTTTTTATGTTTACTGACCTCTGCTGTACTAGGGTAAAAACGATGTAATGCAAAACAGGCTCAGCGACGGCTTAGTTGGGCAAGCACGTTCGCTCAGCGTACAAACTTCGTTTGGTCGTTGTTGACCAGTTGTTTTATGGCCGCCCAGAACCTTGTATTTTATTCTACTGCTGCGTGGAACATTCTGCTCAATTCGACATCCCCCATCCCGTCCAGACTTTATTACTGTTTCTCTCCAGCCTCTATACAAGACAGTTACACCTAAGACACTTAACATGCTAGCTACCCAAGTGGTATCAGTAACAAAAACCATATACCATGTCCCGAGAGCCACACGAGTTCACGTTTTTCACAAGTGAGCGTAATAAAATGTGCAAGTCAAGGGAAGAATAAAAACAAGCTCCTGGTAAGGAAGGTATAAAGGCTGGATTGTATCTTGATTGTTTAATTTTTAAGAAGCAATGCAGTGAAGTGTAAAAAATTTCAGTATGGTAATAGAAATGCAAACGGAACAAACGTTAGTGCTAGATATCTCAGATGACAGTTCCTTTCTGGCTGAAAGAAAGGAACAGTTACTAGTAAGAAATGTTTTTGTTTTCTTTTCTGCGTCCTTCATCCCCTACTCATCAGGACAGGGCAGGGCAGGGGAATTCTCGGTTCTTTTCAGTAGATATAAGAGATCTGGAAATGGAGCAAAGGGAGCCCTATTTGGAATATTTACTTGTGTATTAATATTTTTAGCAATTGGTCGTTACCTTCTCAAGGCATATGACAGTTTAAGCAGAAAAATCGTTTGAAAAAGTAACAATGTGAAAGGTGTGCTAAGAAACAATATTACAAATGTAGAGGCATCAGTTGCGAGTTAGAAGAATTCTGTCTGCAAAACTACACAAGAAGACGGCAGCAACGGTGAGATCAGAATCAGGTTGACGCAGACAAAAGGATTTTTTAACACAAAACCAGTCAGGATCTACTGCTCACAAACGTTCACGAATAATTGATGAAAATGTTCAGAATCAATGGAGCGCTTCACTGTGTTGAAATGTGGGCTTTCGGGGACTGAAAAAGAGAAATGTGGAAGTATTTCAAAGTAAACTAAGGTATGTTCTCTGTTATATATATTAGAAGAGCACAGAAGATCTACCCACATCAAAAAAAGTTTTGCATCACCTCGGTTCCAAGAACACCTGAAGATAGGCGTTGACTGTGGATATTGTATCACAGACACAGTCCCTTTGATTGCTCAGAGATGTCACTAAACCCACCCAAAGGTGTAAACAACCATCAATGAGCAGCGCCTATTAGACGGAGGGGGTCCGACAGCCAATCAGTTCCAGTCATTCAACCGGGAAGGAGGTACACGGCTCGTGTTGTCTGTAGTTCAATCATGCCTAGACGGCATCCGCATTGTTACTTTTTGCCAGGAAGGGCTCTCAACAAGAGAAGTGTCCAGGTGTCTCGGAGTGAACCAAAGCGCTGTTGTTCGGACATGGAAGAGACACAGAGAGACAGGAACTATCGAAGAAATGCCTCGCTCAGGCCGCCCAAGGGCTACTACTGCAGTGGATGACCGCTACCTACGGATTATGACTCGGGGGTACCCTGACAACAACGCCACCATCTCAAATAATGCTTTTCGTGCAGCAACAGGACGTCGTGTTACCACTCAAACTGTGCACAATAGGCTGCATGATGCGCTACTTCACTACCGACGTTCATGACGTGGTCCTTCTTTGCAACCACGACGCCATGCAGTGCGGTACAGATGGGCCCAACAGCATGCCGAATGGACCGCTCACGATTGGCATCACGTTCTCTTCACCGATGAGTGTCGCAAATGCCTTCAACCAGGAAATCGCTGGTGACGTGTTTGGAGGCAACCCAGTCAGGCTGAACGCCTTAGACACACAGTCCAGCGAGTGCAGTAAGGTGGAGGTTCCTGCTGTTTTGGGGTGGCATTATGTGGGGCCGACGTACGCCGCTGGTGGTCGTGGAAGACGCCATAACGGCTGTACGATACGTGAATCCCATCCTCCGACCGATAGTGCAACCATATCGGCAGCATATTGGCGAGGCATTCGTCTTCATGGTTGACTATTATCGCCCCCAACGTGCACATCTTGTGAATGACTTCCTTCAGGATAATGACATCGCTCGACTAGAGTGGCCAGTATGTTCTCCAGACATGAACCCTATCGAACGTGCCTGGGATGGATTGAAAAAGGCTGTTTATGGACGACGTGAACCACCAACCACTCTGAGGGATCTACGTCGAATCGCCGTTGAGAAGTGGGACAATCTGGACCGAGAGCGCCTTGCTGAACTTGTGGATAGTAAGCCACGACGAATACAGGCATGCATCAATACAACAGGACTTGCTACTGGGTATTAGAGGTACCGGTGTGTATAACAATCTGGACCACCACATTTGAAAGTCTCCCTGTACGGTGGTACAATATGCTATGTGTGGTTTTCATGAGCAATAAAAAGAGCAGAAATGATGTTTACGTTGATCTCTATTGCAATTCTCTGTACAGGTTCCGGAACTCTCGGAACCGAGGTGATGCAAAACTTTTTTTGATCTGTGTATAAAGGGTGAGTCGCGTAAGACGTAACAACCCCATTATTCCAGGAACAATTGCACGTAACGACAAGCGGTGTTCGATGAATCATAGCCGACTATGGGGCACATACTTTGATACATGCACAATAATCACAACGTTTATATTCACCGAGATAATGAGGCAAGTACACGTTTTTAAATGGGACGCTATACTTTTTTTACTATCATTCGAACGCCCTGGAAAATTCGCGTATAGTGATGTAACGCATGTTGCTATTGTGATTCAAACTTTGCTTAAAAGACGCTGAGAAATATTGTACGATTGAAGGTCGAGACGGTCGGAAGCGGCTGCAGACTGTAAACACGCCTCGCGCGACCCGCAGGCCGAGTTGCCGTGCTCTATGCAGCATGCACGGCCTACGCTACGTAGGTAAATCCTCATCCGCTCTCTTCGCGATACACCATAGGTACAAGAGTGGCAAGTCGCGTTTCGTATTTAACTGTGGAACATGCTAGCTAATTGCATATCAAACGGGGATTGTGAAAACTATGCCAAATGCATGGACAATCCCAGGCTGAAATGAATAGTTATTGTGTGAATATAGCAACCGCACTGTCACGCAGTTTCTCATTTAAGCTTTGCCCCCTTCCTGCTTATGTGCCACACCTGACGCACAGTAAGCCGCTGATAGTGTCATTGATGGATGCATCATGGGAAACTCTTCACCGGGTGACGCCTGAGTGTGTCTGTGGAGTAACAAAGTGTCTGCTGTGAAACTACTGTTTCCACAGATAGTATTGGACAATATAATTAGAGAGAATACACATTTGACAACATATTCATTTTATTCACATTCATAAGCTGACCACCTCCCACGAAACAATACGACGCAAGGACAACCTACGTGGTATACACATTGTCCACACTAGCTACTGGTCACTGACACATATCGTTTAGTAATACATTGGTACCTACTGATAACCATCACAATTCATAGTGTTCTTAACAAAACATGGTGTTGTACTTTACTTAAGCATGTACTCAAACGGTTTACCCTCGACTGCAAGACACATCTGTAATCGACGTTCAAGAGAATGGGTAACAGATGAAAGGTCAGTGGATGATATGGCGGAGCAAGCTGTGACGATTTGGCGGCGCATGCCATCTGGCGTTGTTGGGGCTTCGCAGGAGACCGCATCTAAGTTCCCCACAAAAAGAAATCAAGTGGAGTCAAATCGGGGGACCCGGCAGGTCACTGTACTGCAGCATTCCGTCCAATCCAGCGGTCAGGAAACGTCTCGTTCAATATTTGACTTGCAACACGTGAGGAGTGGGCTGGGCAGCCGTCGTGTTGGAACCACATACACGGGCGCTCATTGAGTGGTATCTCCTCTAGCAGAACGGGTAGAATGTTCCTAAGAAAGTCGCCATACTTATTTCCATTTAATACTCCTGGAATGAAATAAGGTCCTACGATGTAATTTCTTACAATGCCGCACCACACGTTGACGCACACTGGCCTTTGGTGCTGTACCTGACGCAGCCAATGTGGGCTCTCAGCTGCCCAGTAGTGCATGTTACGTAAATTTACATTCCCGTGATTAGTGAGTGTTGCTTCGTCGGTGAAGAGCACACGTTTGAAGAATGCATTATCATCTCGCAGGCGTCGCAGAGCAAACCGACGAAGTTCCATACGACGTTCGAAATCGCGTCCTTCGAATGCCTGATGGAGTGAAATGTGATATGGGTGGAACTTATGCCGGTGCAGAACGCGCATGACACTCGTCTGGCTGACCCCACATTCCGCGGCAATACGTCTCGTGCCAAAATGAGGATCGATAAACGTCATGGCCAGAACAGCCTCTTCGTGGTCTCTGTCGGTGGCAGTCTTCTTCCTCCTCCTTTGTCTGCTGTTAAAGCTACTAATGTAGTGATCATTCTTGCAATGGCCTGGTGATTAGGACACCGACGATCAGCATACATACCCCTGTACCGCCGTACGGTTTCGACAGAATTCCTACGACATTCGCCATACAGAAGTAACATGTCTAACTTCTCCTGATTTGTGTACATATCTGGACCTAATGTTCCAGGAGCAACTACGTCTGGATAGGAGACGCACGTCCTACTGGTTCAACGTCGCACGACCTTCTACTTTTACGACGCGGCCTGCTTTACGGGTCGCGCGAGGCGTGTTTAGAGTCTGCAGCCGCTTCTGACCGCCTAGAACCTTCAATCGTACAATATTTCCCAGCGTCTTTTAAGCAAAGTTTGAATCACAATAGCAACATATGTTACATCACTATATGCGTGGCCGGCCGCGGTGGTCTCGCGGTTCTAGGCGCGCAGTCCGGAACCGTGCGACTGCTACGGTCGCAGGTTCGAATCCTGCCTCGGGCATGGATGTGTGTGATGTCCTTAGGTTAGTTAGGTTTAAGTAGTTCTAAGTTCTAGGGGACTGATAACCACAGCAGTTGAGTCCCATAGTGCTCAGAGCCATTTTTTGAACTATATGCGTATTTTCCAGAACGTTCGAATGAAGGTTAAAGAAGTATAGCGCCCCATCTAAAAAACGTGTACTTGCCTCATTATCTCGGTGAATATAAACGTTGTGATTATTGTGCATGTACCAGCATATGTGCCCCATAGTCAGCTATGATTCGCCGAAAACCGCATGCCGATACGTGCAATCGTCCCCGGAATAACGGGGGTGTTACGTTTTACGCGACTCGCCCTGTATACAGAGAACGTATTACATACAGTTTTACGAACGTAGCAGAGGACATAGCATGAGCAAGTGATAGCTTCATAAATCTGAAGGACTTCAATGACGACTGTCTTCGTGGCTTGTAGCAAACATGTGTAAAACAACAAAATCCTTCGTAGAGCTAAGCAGAATCTACACCACAAAAACGTTCGTTACTGCAAGGTTATTGATGTACGAGACGAAGAGGAATGGAATGTCTTACAGGTAAGGACGATGGGTATGAGTAACACAGTTTATATTCTGATATCATGTCAGCTTTAGTCGTCTGTTACATGATTAGTTAATACATCGCTGAAGCTGCTTTCGTCGGTATAAATACGTGGACGCCATTCTTATAGTAATTTTTAATTAGTTCAGTCGGCATCCACCATACGTAGATACTCGAAAACGAAAAATTGCCCAAGGGGTTTCACAGAAATTTCCATATTCCCCTAGCTAATGCATCATAACGTCTGTGACTCCTCTTTCTGTAAATATGTACGCAGCAGAGTCTGTTCAAAGCGGTAATAGCAGCAATTCCTGCCGGTCGGTATATAAAACGCCACCTGTCACTTAAACCAAACGTGTCATTAGCGGTTTTCTTTCGTAACGTGTTGCTTCGTCAGCATCTTTGTGATGACATCCTGGTGGACTTTTTCCTGGAATCCGCTTACTGTTGTCGTTCCTCACGGCTCGTCGCGTTGTAGTCTAATACAACCGTTTCGTAACTTTTTCGTTTGTGAACTGTCAGATTTACTCTATAAATATGAAACCTTAGTATGTCTCCGCGCTTCAGAAAGTACTATACTACGATCAGTTTCGAATGAAGTAGGTTTATAGGTCTACCCCCTTTGGAAAATTCGTATCCTGAGCAATATTTCCTTAAAAGATAGGGTGACGAACACATACTAACATTTTGGTCTCCTACACTGTTGATGCATAACACTCACTGCATGTAACTCTCTGCATGTAACTGCATGTAACACACAAATGTTCAAATGTGTGGGAATTCCTAAGGGATTAAACTGCTGAGATCATCAGTCCCTAGACTTACAAACTACTCAAAGTAACTTATGCTAGGGACAAAACACTCACCCATGCCCGAGGAAGGACTCGAACCTCTGGCGAGAGGGGCCACTCAATCCGTTACATGGCGCCCTAAACCGCACAGCCACTCCGCGCGGCTATCACAGACATTATAACACTACTCCGTAACAACCGAACCTTTAGTCCTGACATGGTAACAGCCACATATAACACTAACATGCTGGGAAATGCGCTTATGCTACCCTCTGAGGGGATTTCGAAGTCTAACGGCGTGTGTGTCTAATGGACAAGGGTATTGGTTTGTAATTTCGAATTTGGTGAAATAACAGAAAAACCAAACAGGCTGTCTTCTTGGGAGTTAACGAAAGTTGTAAAATAATGGGTCAAATGGCTCTGAGCACTATGGGACTTAACATCTATGGTCATCAGTCCCCTAGAACTTAGAACTACTTAAACCTAACTAACCTAAGGACATCACACAACACCCAGCCATCACGAGGCAGAGAAAATCCCTGACCCCGTCGGGAATAGACCCCGAGACCGTGTGATTCAAAGGCAACAACGCTAGTAACTAGACCACGAGCTGCGGACGCAACAGAGACGTTGTATCTTTTCGTCAGTCATAATAGTAAAAGACGAGAACTTAAGGTATCTTCTTGTATTTTAATATAACTTGGCCCTACACGTTTGTCTTCAAGATACCAGTCTGTAAAAGCCCTTCGGTATGCTTTTGTCTATTAGGCTACTTAAGGCTCTGTAAAGAATGATAGTAATAGTTAAGTAAAGGGAAGAAACAGAACAATCTGTTGTTTTGAAAAACCAAGTAGAGAAATGAGAATTAATTTTTTAGATACCGCAGCAATCAAAGCTTTGCAATCAAGCATCTCAAATTATGCAATCGGAAACTGTAGAGCTTCACAAAGCTATCGACACAATTTTTAAGAAGACAAATCATCTGCTATATCTTTGGCAAACAGATGGGACACTGAAATGGATGTTTGAACATCGTTGTAAAGAGCAGATCTGAGGGTATGCATAAAATAACCATTTCTTCAACACTATTTTCCCAAAATTTGTATATCTGTTCCCGACAAAGAGGTTCACAATGCAGAGGTAATTCATCAAAATGAGTATGAGGAGGATTTATCCAGTAAATTCCCAGACCAAAAAAGCTCTGAAAAAAGAAATAGCCGCATTAACCTCGGCAGTTGATTAACAAAATTATTAGTAACAGAGAATTCAATCCTAGCTGTGGCATTCCAGATTAATCTACAAAATTTTACCTGTTTTTAACTATTCCTGTTGCTGTTTCTTTGGGTGAACGCTTATTTTTGAAGTTTATACTTATAAGGAACTATCTGTGGAATTGTATGACTCAAGGCAGATCAGTACCTTCCATCACAGAAAGTACGCCGGATGGTCCAGTTCCACAAGAGGTCAAGGTCAGTACAGTAAGGTTTTATAAGGACAGATCAATCAAACAACAGATACAACTATAGGCCTATGCTTATCAATCACTACACTGTGTTTAATTTTTAATAAAATTTATCGGTATTAATAATTTTTTAATACATTGAACGTAGTAAACGAATGATCTCTTCATTTATATTACATGCGATTTTACAACACACTCCATTAAATTTCTATTTTTACCTACTGTAATGAAAGTTATTTTAGTTAATGAGAGGTTATACATTTTATATTAGGGGGCCAGGAATTTTATTTTTGCAGGCGGACACGTACCGCGTACGTTACGCCTTTGGATCTGTTGGTTCGGCCAAGTACATTTGAAACCGAGTTTGATTTCGTTTCTGCTACTTTTAAGTCAGCTGTGTTATTGACTGAGCCAGGACGGTTCAATGTATGTTTATAGTACCGGTGTATTTTACTTTTTTACACAATGCAGGTCTATACGAACAAAGGAAGTGCTCATAAAAGATTGTAAATGAAAGGTAATCGTTTAAAACAAATCGAGACAGCCCAGAAAACATATATTACATTTCGCCATTAATATGCACCCACAGAAATTATGGAAAATCGGCACCTTGATCTGTCGCGTAGACTAACGCATGGACGATATAGAAATAGATATCTCTGGTGTAGAGAAGCAACTGAAAGAGCTGAAAAGGAATAATTCGCCAGGTCCAGATACGAAACTAATTCGATTCCATATATTTCCCTGCGACATTCGTATAGCACAAAGTACCAAGCAACTAGAAAAAAGTGTAGGCGACTCCTATATATAAGAATGGTAAAAGAATGGATCCCTATAATTACGGACCAATATCCTTGACAGCGGAATGCTGCAGAATTCTTGAACACATTCCGAGTTCGAAACAATAAATTTCCTTGAGGCAGAAAAGCTTCTGTCCCCAAATCGGACGGATTTAGCTCGTGTGAAACCCAGCTTGCCCTTTTTTCACACAATATTCTACAAACCATGAATGGAGGGCAACAGACGGAATCCATATTTCCAGATTTCCGGAAAACGTTTGACACAGTGCCCCAATGCAGACTGTTCACGAAGGTCGTAGCATATAGGAGTGGCTCGAAGTCTTAGAAACTACGGTACTACATTGGCATCAACGGCGAGCGTTTATTACAGACAAAGGTGTCATCAGGATTGCCCCAGGAAAATGTGACAGGACTGTTCTTATTCTCTATATAGATAAAAGAACAGCTGTTTGCTGATGACACTGTGGTGCACAGGAAGGTGTCGACCTTGAATGACTATATAAGGATACAAGATGACTTACAGACAAGTTATAGAATGAGATTTTCACTCTGCAGCGGAGTGTGCGCTGATATGAAACTTCCTGGCAGATTAAAACTGTGTTCCCGACCGAGACTCGAACTCGGGCACACGAGTCTCGGTCGGGCACACATTTTTAATGTGCCAGGAAGTTTCAGACCAGTTATAGTTCGTACGATGAATTGTAGCGTGCTCTAAATGTAGAAAAATGTAAGTTACTGCGGATGAATAGGAAAAATAATCCTGAAATGTTGGAAGAAAGTATTAGTAACGTACTGCTTGACACAGTATCTAGGAGTAACTTTGTAACCAAATACTACATTGAAGGTGTACGTCAGATTGGTAATAGGGAAGACAAATGTTCGAATTCGTTTTATTGGGAGAATTCTGGGAAAATGTAGCTCGTCCATAGAGGAGACGGCGTACAGAAAGCTAGTGTGACCCACTCTTGAGTACTGCTCGAGTGTTTGGGATCCCCAGTAGGTCGGATTAAAGGAAGACATCGAAGAAATTCAGAGGCGTGCTGCTAGATTACCTACCGGGAGGTCTGATCAGCACGCAAGCAGGGATTATGGAAATGCTTCGCAAACTCAAGTTTTTGAGGAACACTATTGAGAAAATTTAGAGAACCGGCATTTAAAGCTGACTGCAGAACGTTTCTACTGCCACCAGCGTACATTTCGCATAAGGAGCACTAAGATAAAACTGGAGAAATTAGGGCTCGGACGGAGGCTTGAGACTCGTTTTCTCTTGCTCTATTTGCGAATCGAACAGGAAGGAAATGTCCAGTAAGTAGTAGTAGTACGTGGTACCTTCCAACATGCACCATACGGTGGCTTGCTGAGACTGTCTGTAGACGTAGATGTAGATGTAGAATTAAACCTTAATGCTTTTTGTAAGAACCAACTCACGGAATTCATTTGCGAGGTTCACTCTATTTCTATCGTACAATTTGTTGCGCTATAGATCCATTTCCGTATCTGGGTTCGTAAGGAGTAATCAATCCCTCGGTCAGCGCAACTGGAACATATCATCATAGCAGCCAAAAGGCTTGCTAGCTCCGTACGCGTCTAACAACCAACATAATCCAAACCACTTTTCATGTCTTAAGCTGAATATGATTGTTAATTGTTGCCCCGTCGTTGTTACTTTCCCATTATAATTATGGTACCATGCATTGTAAATTGCTATTGTGTTGTGTCAGAAGACTGGTTTGATACAGCTCTCCACTCTAATTTATCAGTGCAAGTCTCTCCATCTCTACATAACTACTGCAGCCTACACTCACTTGAACCTGATTCCTGCATTCAAGCCCAGATCTCCCTCTACAATTTTTACCCTCTGCTTTTCCTTGCACTACCAAATACATGATTCCTTGATGAATAAAAAGGGGTCCTATCAGCCGATTCCTTTTGTTAGTCATTTGACCGCTGATTGGCCCCGTCTCACTACCGTACAAGACTACACTTCACGAAAATACCTTCAGAAGAGGCTTCAGAACGCTTAAATTTGTAGTCAGTGCTAACAAATATCTCGTTTTCAGAATCACTAGTCTTGCCATTGCCCGCCTGCATTCTAGAACGTCTCTACTTCGACCGTCGGCAGCTGTTTTTCAGCCGAAATAGAAAAACTCACCTACTACTTTTAGTTTCATTTCTTTATCTAATTCTATCAGAATCACCTCATTTCATTCCACTATATCCCATTAACATGGTTTTAGTTTGATCTGTGTTCACCTCATAACCTCTTTTCAAGTCAATATCCATTCCGCTGAACTGATCCCGCAAGTCCATTGCCGTCTCAGACAGAATTACAGTCTTAGCGGCAAACTGCAAAATTTTTATTTCTTCTCCTTGAACCTTGATTACCTTTTCAGATTCCTCTTTCGTTTTCTTCACTGTTCTCTCGATGTATAGAATGAATAACATTGGGAAGAAGTTGCAACTCTGCCTCATTCCCTTGTCAACTACTTCTTCCCCTTTCGTTCTTATAACTATAGTTATGATTTTTGTACAAGGGGTAGATAAATTTTCGCTGGGATGAAAAGAGTTTAATGCACCGAGCACTGTGAAAAGCTTTATCTAAATGTAAGAATTTCAAAAAATTAGATTACAACAAATTACAAAATAGTGATATTTTATTACTATGCAGCGAACATTGTGAAAAGCTTTATCTAAATGTAAGAATTTCAAAAAATTACATTACAACAAATTACAAAATAGTGATATTTTACTACGTATGGTACTTTTTAAAATCATTTCTTACCAAAAAAAGGCGAAAGAAGGCCTCATATTTAAATCACTACACATATGCTACAGATCTTTTGGCCAGCGATAGAAGTGGTGAAACTAATCTAATTCTCTCTTGCTCTTGAACTCATCCTTCACAACTTTCTACTTCCTCGGTATATGGTTCTCCTACGATGGTGTTTCCTGGTCACTGTTACTGTGTTTTTCTGTAATACCCGTCCCGAATAAATCCCAATTTGCGTCTTATACCACTCTCTTGAAATGCAGCTTTATTATGAACAATGGATCATTAATCAATGGCGAAATAATAATAAAAATATTAAAAATAAAAAATGATGTACTATCCCCGTTCCCAACACGCCCTAAGCTTATGAAAACTAAGGAATCGTATGACAATTATCGAAGTAAACATACAAGTCCTAAGAACTAACAAAGTATTCTTGGTACTACGAATGAACAAACCAAAATGGTATCGACTGTCAGCTGTTCATAGATGTACGAAAAATAACGGTGAAGACTCAAGATACAAAATATAGCACACCTAAGAAAATACGATTCTGAGAAACTAAAATCAGTTTCCACATTTTGTTTCTGATAAAACTGGAATCAGGGACCGTCAAGCTACTTTTTAGTCATATGTCAGAAGGAAATAAAGATAAATCAACAATACTGGTCTTTTCTTCATGAAGCGAGGATCGAATGTTCGGAAACCACTCGTCAATGGTTGCTCTTCGCACATGGTAGTTATTGCGAGAACATCCAACAGCTAATGTAATTATTCTGCAGAATATACTGAGAAGTAAACCTACCCAATGGATACACATCGACTTTGATTGGGTTTGAATATGTTCTAATGAAAAGCAAAATAAGAGACATACTTTTTTTTATACGTGCCCATACTGCCTAATAGGGGTGTGAAACACTACTTTGAAAAAAACCTGTGTTAACTGTTTGTGGATGAAGACCGTTGAAACAGTAACAGATACAAAAAGAGGCTTTAAATAAAAGTTCTATCGTTTTTAACGTACGTTACAACGGCGCACCAAATTTGTTGAAGAAGTCACACAAAGATGTAGTTGGTGCGCAAAATCAAAGTACACTCAGATTTTTTTTGATCCAAACAGTTCTGCATTTTCTCATTATTGGACAGATTTACAATAATATTACAACAATATTGTAGGAACAATTTCAAATACAAAATTATTAAATGTGAAAATATGACAACTTCGAAAAAAAATACGGCAAATGTGGAAACAAACACAAATAAAACGCAAGATTAAAAGATAAATAAAATTAAAAGAAAAATAAATATTTGAACAATTATGTAGATCCACATTTAGAATATATTTATGTGGGAAATGCTAATTAAACAACCTAACATGACAAATGGCACTGAAGTGGACATATATCGGGCGCGCTTACAGCTATGTGGAGATAATTCTGGCTTACTTCTGACCAATACGATACTCCATTATAATAAAATATGATACATGACTGAGTTTGGCATTAACGATGCTATACGTTTTGCTGTTTGTCAAATGTCGAAATAAGAAACAAAATAGTTTGTGTGTGTGTGTGTGTGTGTGTGTGTGTGTGTGTGTCTTACCGTTTCAGCGGTATATGTGTGTGTGTGTGTGTGTGTGTGTGTGTGTGTGTGTTACCGTTTCAGCGGTATATAAAACTCCATTTTTTTCCAAGTGGGTGTTTCAGCCCCACCCCTGAACAGCAGTACATACAGATACAAAAAATATTTGTCTGTTGTTTTGGTCTACACTAAAACATATTAAAAGCCGACGAAAATCGAATTGTATCCTTTGCGTTGTTTTACATGTGAATAAATACGGTCGATGTTCATACGAAATAGAGGGCAGTATGGTAATGAACAACTGTATCATATCCGACCTTAAGAGTTATTTATAATTCTGTTGCCAAAGATCTCATGTAAATATTTTCATAATTAATTTTCTTCATTGTTTCAGGAGAAAGAAGTAAGCTGCAGTTGCTGGAGCGCTTCAGCACGGACGGTGATTCACATCCAGACATCTAAGAACTGCCACCTCCACAGCGTAAATTAATGATCTTACAGAATCGTTCCAAAAGACTGGACGTGGACACTGTGAAATTCTTTGCCGATGTAATTCCCACACGACCTTCCCACCGTATCACATCCAAAACTGTTCTCAAAAGAAACTTATCCGATCTTACACAGCATGTCACTGGCAGAGACAATGCATGTGATTATTGTTCTCAGAAAGACTAAAATATTTTCTGAATGTGTGCAGGGAATCAGAGAGTAAGACGCACGCCCTACTATCAGTATTGGCTGTTTTTGCGGCCTCAAAGATGGAGTTGCTATACTCCGGCGTGCGTCAAAAGGCTCGTTCTCTTGAGGAAAATGTAAAACGGATCACGTAACCCACTCTGTATTTTGGAAGAGAAAGAACACAAGAAATTAATAAAAATATTAGAAATATACAACAAGAAGTAAGACTTCGCTAAAAAAAAAAAAAAAATGGTTGACTGTCTATGTTTCCTGTCTTACATACAGAACCTTCAAAAGATGCTTAACCTATGAACACAGTTCATATCTTTGCTTCTTTCCCACATTAATGTATTCTTCAGTTCCTCTCCAGGAGTAAGCGTGCTTCATAATCAAATTAAATACTGGGAGTCAGATTATATGGTTTACTAACCAGAGAATTCAGTGACCGATGTGCCATGGTATCATCCCATACTCTGCTGCAATATTCTAAACGCAATAACCTGCAAAGAAGTGGAGTGAAGCGCTGTAGTTGAGATTAATTATAACAGTAAAAAGAAATGGGAAGCAGAAATGTTGTGTTATTTTGGTTTCTTGTGGTTGTTAGATAAATTACTACTATCGAATCAGGAATAAGTAAGCAGAGAGAAATTAGGATTGTGTTTCAGAGTCAATCAACCTCGGGACATTTTGCCACAAGTATATTACTCTGCGAAGTTGTTGGTTCTGGATGAAAATGCCTCTTTTAACATCTTTAACGTCGTGTCGGTGTGCAAGTTATCAAAGCGCGAACAGTGTGCTCTTTTAAGGGTCGACTAATTTCTTGTCCTGTGAACGTGCCTATTACGTATGTTGAGTTGAGGAATAACACGTAAAACTGTAACAAAGGCTTTGAACAGGAGCAGAAACATTAAAATACCCATCAACAACTTTTAGCTGTGTTTCCGAAATTCGTGTAGATAGTGTAAAATTGGTACAAGTCTGTTGCGTGAACCTCCACGGCTGACGTAAACATGGCAGTGAAGTGGTGTGTGTGTGCCACTCGGTTATATGGAACGTTATATGGAACCAATGGAGCAAGATGTGTCGACGTGGAAACTAACAGAATGTCTGAAAGTGACTGTCATGTTTGAACGTGCCAATTACCACACAGAGAAGTCCGATTTGGAGGTACCAACGTGTGCTGTCGAATGTGTCTGCAAGGTATGTTGTACCACTCACAGGCAAGCAAAATGTCGCAAGAACAGTGCCCGGGAAAATATGGTAAGTGACAGGGACGGGACCCGAGTGTCATGCCCAGTCCATGACAATCGTCTTCAAACACGACAGGAACTGCAGCTGTCTGTGAGAACAGGTTCACCTGAGCCAGTTTCCGAAAACTGGATGCGGCGGCCATTTGGAGTTGGATACTTCGCAAACGGCCATTGCTCACAGCGACACGTGAAGGTACACATCTTCAATGGACCAAAGAAAACAGAACCTTCATACTAGCTTACTAGAGTCGTGTTCTGAGAAATGGCAATTTTGCTTATTTTCAAGCGATACAAATCGCCTACTGAAGTGACATCTAAATCAAGCGATACTTTTGTCATGCATGGGCAAGGCACACAATTTTGATCTGACAGAAAGTTTCGTATCAGCGCACACTTAGCTGCAGATTGAAAATTTAATTCAGGTAACATCCCCCATGATTTGGCTAAGCCATGTCTCCGCAGAATTTTTTCTTCATGAGTTTTAGGCTTTCAAGTTTCGCACGAGAACTTCTGTAAGTTTGGAAGGTAGGAGACGAGGTACTAGCGGGAGTAGAACTATGAGGACGGCTTGTGAGTCGTGCTTGGACAGCTGAGTCGGAAGGCGGTTTGGCTTTAGCGGCAACCCGGAGACGACGCTCCGTACTCCCACCCGCGGAGCGTGTGAGCTCGAATTCATTTACACTGCGACATAACCTGTCCGCAGGCTTCGCGCACTGATATCATTGCAAATAAATTCAGGAAATCGATATTACGTTTCAACTTTTGTCCGGAATATGCACGACCAAAAGCCTTAGACGTGGAACGTTTCCTCCGTAGGGAGGCGAAGATCCTGCCATCGGAACTTCTGAATATCCACCCCTCGATTCTCAGTAACACAGTTTACTTTAAAATGGCCAAAGACGCTGCGTGCGACCGCACTTTAAACGCTACCAAACAATGACTCCGTTTTTGTCACGCGACGGTAACGTCGGCCTGGTCAAAGTAGAATATGCGAGATTAGGCATTACAAATTTTCTCGTGTTCAAATTGCCATTCGATGTACCTGCAGAGGACGTCATAGCGGCTTTCCGGGCGTAAGGCGCTGTTCACGATCATTATGTAGAACGCTAGGCGCACTTGCGTCCATACCCTTTTCTTAACGGGATGCGTCTTATCTGACCACCAGAGCATGTCGAGCCCTAATCATGTACGAAGAATAGCCGCGTACTTATTCTGGGTGTGGAAAAGAGAGCCACATTAGATTTGAATGCTGGCAGCTACGGATAACGCAGCCTCCAACTGGAGGAGTGGTACTTCCCTCGTCGCCTACGATACTTGTGGTCACGCATGCGACGGCGCTCCAGTAGCCGCAGGCCGCCCGGCGTTTCTCGGAATCACGTGAGCAGCTGACGTATAGTGTTCCGATCCTTCCTGAACCAGTTGTCGACGAGGTGATTGACAACTATCGTCGTGGACGCTCTCGCGCCCTCAGGCTTGAGGAGGAGGTTACGTTAAAGGAACCTTTCAACTCTGAGGAGGTCACTAACGCTATCTTCAGGAGTGCGCTTTGCAAGTCACCAGGCATCAACGGACTCCCTACGGAATTTTATCGTACATTTTGTGGCTTCATATCTACACGATGGATGGAGATGTAGAATGAATTGATTACGTCTGCAGCTTCTATTCCGCAAGCTTTTGACGAGTGCATTACTACCGTTCATAAACCGACACCTGGAATTATTACAGCCCATTACCTCCCTGTCACCTTATTAAATACTGATTCCAAGATTTTTGCGTGGTTATTGGCGGCGTGTTGCAGACCACTCCTATCACGTGTCCTCTCCACCGAGCACACTACGCCAGGTGGCGCAGTTAACGACCAGACAGCCACTGGAGACTGTCGTGACGTGATTGCGCTGGCAGAGGCATGCAGACTTCGTGCGGGGATCGTAGCTGTAGATTTTGACAGCGCGTTTGACAGAGCGCGACGTGTATTTCTATATTATGTATTAGGGATGGACTTCCCTGCCCGGTTGATCAGCATTTTTCGGCAGGATTTTAGCAGCAAGCGTTCGTTGGTCTAGGTCAATGGGCGATACCGATACAATGGTCGCTGCCCCCCACCCATGTACGAGTACCTTTACTTAGTGACGCTAGAGCCGCTCATAGGCCTGCTGCAGGCGTAGTTGTTTGGACCCTTCTTGGGCGGTTACACCTTCCGATATCGCGCATGCGCAGATGACCTCCTGCTGCTGGTTCTTTCTCGCGAGGAGGTTGCACACATCCTTGACACCATTATGAGTCGTGGGAGGGCAGGTGAAGTGTGATGAATGTGCGCAGATCCACGGCAGTCTCTATTGGTGGCAGACTATACCCAGAAGATCTAGCGTCCTTGCCCTCTGTCTAGTGTCTCCGCTATCTTGCGATCACCTTTACGTCATCAATGCGTTGTACAGCTGTGATCGACTTTCGTGAAGTTTTGAGAATTGCCAATCTGATGATCAGTCACAGTTCCCTACGCCGCCTTGATCCTTTGCAACGTGGTGCCTATCTGAAAGTCTGTGTAGCACCCAGGATATTTCATACTGCGCAGATTCTAGCGATGTCGATTACAATAGGACGTTACATTCAAGCGGCATTCGGATATTTTCTGCCGGCTGGGTGCATCTTCGAAGGACGCTGTATAACTCGCCCCCTGCGTGCATGAGGGCTTGGTCTACGCTAAGCGCAAATTGAGACGCGTATAGCACGTGTGACGTGACACGACACTATAGCGCTAAGCGCACGTTGGGCACGTGTTGCGCGGGTCCAACGCATATTGAGACGCGTACACATACTTCGCACGAGTCGGTTGACGACGCTCTGCGCTGACAGAAACGAAGCGAGCGCACACTCTCACCTTTCTCAAACGATTTTACAGAAACTATTCAGTAAAAATATTTCATTTTTACCTTGCTTGTAGCGCTTATATGACAGCTTCGTGACGAAGTGCACATCTTCTCGATGATGGTCATTCTTACTGTGATACACAATAGATAAGTGATTCCGACTTGTACAGAGCCATTTCACACGTTCAATATGTAAATAAAATAGGACAGAAATTTTCTAACATTAGTATAACTCGAGAACATAGATAGAGGCAGCCTAACCGGAACAAAAATGAATTTTGTGAAATACACTCTAAGACTAAAACGATGCACTACGAAGGAATTATCCAAATGGGTCGGAAATCACTGGATGTGGCGTACATATACAAACAAACAAATGATCACAATTTTAGAAAAAATTGATTTTTTACGCAAGAGAAAGAGCTTCACGAGTAGAACATAACAATAACCCATTGATCCACCTCAGGTCATTATGCAAGCAGTTATCGGCTTGTAATTGATTGACAGAGTTGTTGGATGTCCTCGTGAGGGATATCGTGGCAAATTCTGTCCACTTGACCAATTAGATCGTCAAAATTCCGGCGTGAATGTAGGACGCTGTCCATAGTGCTGCAATCGTACTCAGTTGGGGAGCGACCCGGCAACCTTGCTAACCGAGGTAGGATTTGGCAAGCACGAAGACACGCAGTAGAAACCCTCGGCGTCTGCCGGCTGGCATTATCTTGCTGAAATGTAAGCCCAGTGAACGGCAACAAGACGGGGCGTAGAGTACCATCGACGTACCGCTGTGCTGTAAGGTACATCACATCTACCGATTTACATGCCATTCGGATAATTCGTCCATGGTGCGTCGTTTTATTTGTCTTAAAGCGTTTGTCAATAAGCAATAAGGAAGCTCCATGCCACGAAAGGAGCAGCCACGACTCAATCAAGTGAAAACAGGTTACAACTGTAGATACGAGATATTCAACGAAAGAAAGAGTTTAAAATGGCGTGCACAAATGATGTTCGTTTATAGTATCATTCAACAAATTTCAGAATGACTACGAAGTTTTGGTCTTACGTTAAATCAGTAAGTGGCTCGAAACAGCATATCCAGACACTCCGGGATGATGATGGCATTGAAACAGAGGATGACACGCGTAAAGCTGAAATACTAAACACCTTTTTCCAAAGCTGTTTCACAGAGGAAGACCGCACTGCAGTTCCTTCTCTAAATCCTCGCACAAACGAAAAAATGGCTGACATCGAAATAAGTGTCCAAGGAATAGAAAAGCAACTGGAATCACTCAACAGAGGAAAGTCCACTGGACCTGACGGGATACCATTTCGATTCTACACAGAGTACGCGAAAGAACTTGCCCCCCTTCTAACAGCCGTGTACCGCAAGTCTCTAGAGGAACGGAGGGTTCCAAATGATTGGAAAAGAGCACAGGTAGTCCCAGTTTTCAAGAAGGGTCGTCGAGCAGATGCGCAAAACTATAGACCTATATCTCTGACGTCGATCTGTTGTAGAATTTTAGAACATGTTTTTTGCTCGAGTATCATGTCGTTTTTGGAAACCCAGAATCTGCTATGTAGGAATCAACATGGATTCCGGAAACAGCGATCGTGTGAGACCCAACTCGCGTTATTTGTTCATGAGACCCAGAAAATATTAGATACAGGCTCCCAGGTAGATGCTATTTTTCTTGACTTCCGGAAGGCGTTCGATACAGTTCCGCACTGTCGCCTGATAAACAAAGTAAGAGCCTACGGAATATCAGACCAGCTGTGTGGCTGGATTGAAGAGTTTTTAGCAAACAGAACACACCATGTTGTTATCAATGGAGAGACGTCTACAGACGTTAAAGTAACCTCTGGCGTGCCACAGGGGAGTGTTATGGGACCATTGCTTTTCACAATATATATAAATGACCTAGTAGATAGTGTCGGAAGTTCCTTGCGGCTTTTCGCGGATGATGCTGTAGTATACAGAGAAGTTGCAGCATTAGAAAATTGTAGCGAAATGCAGGAAGATCTGCAGCGGATAGGCACTTGGTGTAGGGAGTGGCAACTGTCCCTTAACATAGACAAATGTAATGTATTGCGAATACATAGAAAGAAGGATCCTTTATTGTATGATTATATGATAGCGGAACAAACACTGGTAGCAGTTACTTCTGTAAAATATCTGGTAGTATGCGTGCGGAACGATTTGAAGTGGAATGATCATATAAAATTAATTGTTGGTAAGGCGGGTACCAGGTTGAGATTCATTGGGAGAGTGCTTAGAAAATGTAGTCCATCAACAAAGGAGGTGGCTTACAAAATACTCGTTCGACCTATACTTGAGTATTGCTCATCAGTGTGGGATCCGTACCAGATCGGGTTGACGGAGGAGATAGAGAAGATCCAAAGAAGAGCGGCGCGTTTCATCACAGGGTTATTTGGTAACCGTGATAGCGTTACGGAGATGTTTAATAAACTCAAGTGGCAGACTCTGCAAGAGAGGCGCTCTGCATCGCGGTGTAGCTTGCTGTCCAGGTTTCGAGAGGGTGCGTTTCTGGATGAGGTATCGAATATATTGCTTCCCCCTACTTATACCTCCCGAGGAGATCACGAATGTAAAATTAGAGAGATTAGAGCGCGCACGGAGGCTTTCAGACAGTCGTTCTTCCCGCGAACCATACGCGACTGGAACAGGAAAGGGAGGTAATGACAGTGGCACATAAAGTGCCCTCCGCCACACACCGTTGGATGGCTTGCGTAGTATAAATGTAGATGTAGATGTAGAATATTACACTGCATAGAATATAACAGTCGATACTTCACGAAGACTTCATGCAAAGCAAGTGTCGTAAAACAAAACGAATAAAATCACGGCTAAGTAAGGCATAGAATCCTGCGTTTACGGTTAGACGGCAAGAGCGCGGCCAGCAGTGGCCAGCAAGCGAGACGGATCAAGAATGATGACACAGATGTTCGATTGCAGCATCCACCTCACCCGGCCCCCACTTTTCCGCCCCCTATCCCCTCCCCACTCGCCGGCCGCAACAGATCCGGTGACTGTAGCCTGGTGAAGGGGGCAACTGCTACACTAGTATAAATACAGAGACAACTGCAGTACCACGACACTTCGTGTGAAGTGTTGGACTCTCGAAACATTGTGGTATGTTTTGTGTTAGCAGAAGAGCCAACACCGTGTTACGAGTGGAGGCCGAAATGCACGCTTTTTAGCTCACGCAGGCTGGCGTGATGAGGGAAGAACTATACTGACGTGAGGTCTGGAACATGACAAGGAATGAGAAGGCGGACGTAATTAGTTTCATACTTAACTTTAATCCATTAATGATGAACGTTGCTCTTGACAGTACATGATTCACAATATCATCTGTTCAGAATAAATTCTTGAAGTAATTATAGTAACTGAATATGGCGCCTTGGCTAGGTCGTAGCAAATGACGTAGCTGAAGGCTATGCTAAACTGTCGTCTCTGCAAATGAGAGCGTATGTAGACAGTGAACCATCGCTAGCAAAGTCGGCTGTACAACTGGGGCGAGTGCTAGGGAGTCTCTCTAGACTAGACCTGCCGTGTGGCGGCGCTCGGTGTGCTATCACTAATAGTGGCGACACGCGGGTCCGACGTATACTAACGGACCGCGGCCGATTTAAAGGCTACCACCTAGCAAGTGTGGTGTCTGGCGGTGAAACCACAGTATGTTTACACCGTCACCTCCCTGGAAACCCGAGAGTCAGTTAAATCAGTTACATTCGAGACACTTTTCGAAACATCTTTCAGCGTGCGTATAAAGGGGACTGAGCGCAGCCTGCTGAAAGCTTATGATTGTGCCGTTAAGTCACAAAAACAGAAAAAAGCCAGTTTCTGTCTTTGTAAAACTACTACAACCTCTTAATCAATTACCTAATTAATAGTACTACCGTTGGTACTACCGTTTCCAGGACTAAAATGGGTACACTTATTTTTGGATTCCGTCATTAGGGTCATTGTTTCCTTGTTAAAACAACATATCTAAAGTACAGAAGACTGTTTCTCCTCTGGATCTGCCCTCATACTACACAGTCACCAGTGTCTGCAGAGTGCCTTTTGTAGAATCGCCGTACGACTGATACACACCAGCAAGAAAGAACAATTGAAAATACACTTGAAAAAGAACGCTATCAAAATTTATCTATTGTTGGCTGCAAATTCATTCACCCGCAGTGCTTGCCATCTCTGTTCCGCTTTTAGTTAATGTATTAAAACTGCTACATATTGACTTTTCACTTCAGTTGTTCTAGTGACTCATACGTTGTAATTCCACGTGTGTTCTTGATTACGTTTGCTGCAAAAACACGGCTATGACGAAGTGGGCGTAGCTGTCACTCTGTAGCATGATATCTTGGCGGTCTAGTTTGCGAATCGCCGACAAAACAATGACTGCAGCGGTCATCAGGATATACGCTTTGAGAACCATTCGCATACGATTAGCAAGTTAAAAAATGGTTCAAATGGCTCTGTGCACTATGGGACTTAACATCCATGGTCATCAGTCCCCGATCAGCAAGTCCGGAAATTGAACCTTCACTGTCAGAAGCATTTACACTCTACTGTATCTCGGCAACAGTTAGAAATGTGATCCCTATGAGTATTTACGAACTAAATTACAACATTACATTAATCGAGCAACCCACCAAGCACTCTACCAGCAGGATTTCACGTCAACAGTAATGCAGAACAAGTCAGTTTTTGACGAAAACTGCATTATTATACGACATCCTCTGTCACTTATAAATCTGACACGTCAGTAGAACCCACAAAAGATACGAAACTGAGACGATAAAGTAAAAAATAAATAAAAATAAAAAATCTCGTTTTTCCTCATTCTGACTTAAACACTATTGTAATTGGGACAAAACTACTTTAACAATCAAAAATATTTTTGAACCACGAACATCTATTACAATAACAGACAAAGTTCACAAAGATAAGCAGTGTATGACAAACATGATAATAAAATAATACTGTTTCGGATTATACAGATCCCAACACAACAGTAAGGTATGGTACAGATTGCCTCCGAGTTACTGGAGGCGAACAAACGCATGTATTAATATAAGCGATGCTGTATAACGCCGCGCTAACATGCTCAGTCAACGTTAACTGTTATTACTGTTAGCATCCCATTCAGTGCTATATCTCTTATTCTGCCTAGCAGTAGCACAAAAACTGTATCTTAGTTGAACTCTAAATAGGCCAAGACTTTCACAAATGTTGAGCATCGTTCTCTGCCAGTTTAAACCATTTTATTTGTGGTAGTCGGATTTCGTCCACCAAAGGCTGTTCACTTTCGTATGAGTTGCACCGTCGTATTACCATTCAGCAGCGCGTCTCTGAATTCTTTCGACACCTGTTGTTATGTCTACTTGACAAGGACTCCAATCGTTGGAACAGTACTCTAGAACTGGTCGTGGCAGCGTCTTGTATAATTTGAAAACAAAGTTGAATGAATTAACCCATAATGTCCTATTCGAAGCGTAGAAGTACATTTTGTTAATTATTAAAAATAATAATGAGAAAACAAACTGTGAGATTTAAAAATGCACCTAATTTGAGATATTCTTCATGTCTGAGCAGGAGAGATTGGAACAGGTACTTGCTTTGGTATTACTGATTAAGCTGCTTCACGCAGTACGGTAAGATAAAGATTTCTCTCGATTTGTACATCCGGTCTAGCTTCTGCCCTTCAAATATTTCAGGCAGTTGAGTTGTTTTATATTACTCAAGCAATAATGATTTGCTTAAATCTCAATTTCTCCCTTAACCTAACCGTTTCAGACTCAACGGCTTATCCATGTCCATCACATTTCTGAAAACTGTTATTTCCAAACTGATTGATTTCTACCTTTTGAATGGTAATGGTACAGCTTATGTACCATAGGCAAAATGTACAGTTTACTTCGTAAACATGGCACGTCTTTTACATATTATACGCAAGATTTAATAAATGCCTCTGACTGTAGGGTATGATCTTCACCTTCAAGTTAACGTACAGTAACTGAAATCCAGCTCAATATGAACATTTGTGGCATAGACTGTAATATTTAAAAACTGACAGAACAACTAGTCTCTCAACGACGCTATATTGATGTTTTTGAACCCACGACTCTGTACTACTAAATAATCGAAATTTATATTTCGTCAGGCCCAATTTGCCTCAATTTATTATAAAGTACCGTCAGAGGTCTGAAATATACATTTGAATGCAGCACGTTTCAGTTAATCTTTCTCGTGTAACTTCAGTTTATAGATAGTTGTGAAATTCTCTGTCATTAAATATAATACTTATTACTTACATATTGTGTTGTTCCTGTGGTAGGTGAAATGGGTGTCCTTTACGCACTAAATATAATGTTAAGCTCGGCACAAGTACTAAATCTTTTGCCGCGTTGTCTTTTGTTTTTATACTGCTGTCAACTGTTAAGAGTCTTTGGTGATACAGAGTGAGAAAATCTATGGAGTAAACATTCACATGCGCAGAAGAGTATTTTTGTAGCCTGTATACATTGCGTCCGGTGTCACGTGACTAGGATTGGTGTAAATTTCGACCGTAAGCGCCATGCAGATTGTGAGTGTCATTACACCGCTAGTACAGACAGATCCCGTTGAAAATGAATTTTACACAGTTGATTCACAGACATCATAACAACTGACATTCAATATTTGGAATTAACATGGCTTAATGCTGTGAAGAAAGAGACGCGAGGCTGTCTCGCTTGTTTGCAACTAGCGTCACAGTTAAAATTTCGGTCTTTTGTCGCACGGGATAGCCAGTGCTCCTTTTTTAGATTTTGTGCTGCACGTTATCGTACTGTCGAGACCCTGACTCAATAAATTATGCTAATACGCCTCATAGTACACCAGAGTAAGAATAGGTCGAATAATTTCGAATTTGAAGCTACGCTACGCGGACAATTAGCGATCTGTCATACTTCAATATATGTTTAGGAACAATATTGTTCCAGTTTTGTATCCGGTACAATACTTCCACTGTTCCTTATATCTTAGGGAAAATAAAATATTAATCGCACATAATCATTCTCCAAGGTATAGTTATTAGAAGTGCAATATCATGTTGTAACTACCTTAAAAAAAGCACAACGGCTACATCAGCAAAATCCGGAAGTAATGATTCACACTGTCATGCATAAATCGTATCTGCAAGTGAAAATTGTTTGCAGTGTGACACTTTCAACGGAATGGCTGGCAACATTTTACCGAATTTATATAGTACATATCTCGGATATATACTGCCATGATGCCACATAAATTAGCACTACGGAGTTAATTTTTTATTGTGCTGTATCTTGATATTTTTCTCCTCATAAAGCGCTCCATTCTATGATAATAACGGTAATTTGACACTTACCTATGAAAAGTAGCTTTTATTCCTTTCACGTAGTTCGAGATGCATCCGTAGCAGCTACAATTTTTCACCAATATTGTTATTAATAAATAAATGTGTAAGAACAGGGAAAATCCACGTAATACACTGAAGAGCCAAAGAAACTGGTATACCTGCCTCACATGGTGTAGGGCCTCCGCGAGCGTCCAGAAGTGCCGCAACACGACGTGGCATGGACTCGGCTAATGTCTGAAGTAGTGCTGCAGGGAACTGACACCATGAATCCTGCAGGGCTGTCCATAAATCCGTAAGAGTACGACGGTTGGAGATCTCTTCTGAACAGCACGTTGCAAGGCATCCCAGATATGCTATTAATGCTCATGTGTGGAGAGGTTGTGCTCAGCGGAAGTGTTTAAACTCAGAAGAGTGTTCCTGGAGCCACTCTGTAGCAATTAAAGACGTGTGGGGTGTGTCATTGTCCTGCTGGAATTGCCCAAGTCCGTCGGTATGCACAATGGACATGAATGGATGCAGGTGAACAGACAGGATGCTTACGTACGTGTCACCTATCAGGGTCGTATCCATCCGTATCAGGGGTCCCATATCACTCCAACTGCACACACCCCACACCATTACAGAGCCTCCACCAGCTTGAACAGTCCCCTTCTGACATGCAGGGTCCATGGATTCATGAGGTTTTCTCCATACCCGTACACGTCCATCCGCTCGATACAATTTGAAACGGGACTCGTCCGAAAAGGCAACATGTTTCTAGTCATCAACAGTGCAATCTCAGTGTTGACGGGCCCAGGCGAGGCATAAAGCTTTGTGTCGTGCATTCTTCAAGGGTACACGAGTGGACCTTCGGATGATGTTTCATTGAATGGTTCGCATACTGACACTTGTTGACGGCCCAGCATTGAAATCTGCAGCAATTTGCGGAAGGGTTGCACTTTCGTCACGCTGAACGATTCTATTCAGTTGTCGTTGGTCCCGTTCTTGCAGAATCTTTTTCCTGCCGCAGCGATGTCGGAAATTTGATGTTTTACCGGATTCCTGATATTCCGGAGCACTCGTGTAATGGTCGTACAGGAAAATCCCCACTTCATCGCTACCTCGGAGACGCTGTGTACCATGGTTCGTGCGACTACTATAACACCACGTTCAAACGCACTTAAATCTTGCTAACCTACCATTGTAATATCAGTAATCGATCTAACAACAGCATCAGACAGTTGTTTTATGTAGGCGTTGCCGACTGCAGCGCTATATTCTGCCTGTTTATGTATCTCGTATTTGAATAGTGTGACGTCCCCTCTACCCTTTTTGTTGTCGCTGTTGATGTTGAGCCGCTACTGCTACAGCTCGGACGGTGGAATGGAGACGCGACGCGCAGTGATGGCTGTCTCCGTCGGATAACGTGGAACAGCACCTGAAAATCTCTAAGTAAATTGTTCCTCGCGTAATGTATGGAAGTCCGCACAGTCTTCTCAACGATGCGAACTGCTGATTTTAATTGTCTGTTACAGTTTTATGATGATTTGCAATGCCCGGTTAGTTAGTTATTGCAGTATTGAGTGAATCATTCATCACCGGCGTCGTTTCACACCACTGAAGCGAGGAAAAATTCATTTGCGGTTCAGTATCAGTAGTTGTTGTTACGCTGCTAGGCAGAATTGTTCACTACGGCACGACGCAAATCCAGAGATAATCTATAATGCTATCTTGCTTTCGTGTGTCGTAATATTATTTCGGCAAAACACGCCTTTCAATGCTCAATGTTCATCAAGTCACTCTTTCAATTAAAATCTTCACTTTTAATTAATTTTGATCATCAATTATCACACAGTTCCATTAATGATGGAGCCAACACATGAGATTTCCATTACTGACGAACAATTTTTATTGTTCCTTCTTAGCAGTTAGTTTATAATCATCACACCACACGCACATCGATGGATCAGATCAATTACCATTCTTTTCAGTTCGATGATCGTGACAATTACGACAACTTTTACAATCGGCATATTTGTATTATCTTCACGTAGTCGTATTAATGTTTTTTACTCAAGGCTAATCAGGTACTGCAGTCTTCGATACTATGTCCATTCTTCGTTGTAACTGTTCACTTTGATGAAGGTTGAGTCCACACAATAATATCTCCAATAATTAAAGTTTATTAACTCGTCGTACACTATCAGAATATCACTTCAGTTCAAGTTCTCAAGTCAGAATAACTGAGATCAAAGTTCGCGCATCTCTAACACGCAATAGTACTTTTTTTGATTAGAAACAATCTCGTAGCGTTGCGTTTGTAGTACTATAACCATAGAGTAAATATCTCTGGAGTGAGCATTCACATGCGTAGAACAGATTTTGTGTTGTCAACATACATTGCCGGCCTGTTCACGTGATCTCGGGACGTTGTGTATTTGTCCGTACAGCACCTTGTATAGTTAGAATGTCACTACATCCCTAGTACAGACGGATTCTTTTCGTACGTGTCGTGGATTATTTATATATGTTGCGCAGACGTTTTAACAGTATCCATTTGATACCGGGAATAAACCAGCTACGTAACTTTTAAGGGCAAGTGATATTATATCCTCCTTCTTTGCGATAGGTGTCACAGTTCAGATGCACTCGATTTTTGGTAGTTTTCGGTATGATACGGCACTTTATAGTATTACACAGCCTGACGTACATTTTTGCAGTGATAGTCTTGCAAAACGACTTGACAGTACTCTAGTACTTTTGCAAGTGTCCGAAAAACACCGAATTTGCCACACGTTTGCAATTATATCCCTGCTAATTCGTCCTTTTTTCTGCTATTTCTGCGTATTTATTTTCTCGTTTTTGCGACCTAAAGCACAATTTTTCTTGCTGGTGACACTTTGAAGTATTTATTTAACACATTTTACGTACTTGTTCCCAGTTTATTAAATAAAGAGTAGACTGAGTAATCTATATACACAATCGACAAGTCACTGATAAATGCATGGATGGTAGTATTTGCTGAAACAACTAAACATTCCCTTTCCTGTTCCACTAGCAAATTTGCGAGAGGAAGCGATTGTTTGTAAGCTTTTGTACGAGCCGTAATATCTATTATATAGTCATAAAATCGTAGAAAAATAGGTCTACAGAATCAAGCCTTAATTACAATGCTTCTCGAAATTTTTGAACATACACAGTGTCTCTTACTAATATGCTAACTATAATTAGAGCTACATGGTATGTACCCATGAAAAGTTACTATCCCTTCATTCACATAGTTCTCTTTGCATCCGTAGCAACAGCAGTAATTCACCATCGCTATTACACTATCAACAAACGATGAAACTCAACAAAAACTCTTCCTATTATAAACTTCAAACGCTGCAGAAAGCAAACGCGCACAGCGAAGTCCCAAAAACACGTGACAGACTTGGTTTAATGTTGACAACATGCGCAGAACACAATGCTCACTCCAGAGATATTTACTCAATGACTATAACAAACGGTGCTCTCTCACGACTTGATAGCAAGCAAGCTAGCAAGTGACTAACATTTCCATGATCGAGCATTGTAGACGCATTGAATTTCCTTTTCGCCGCGTTTACAACTCTCTTTCATAAAAAAATGGTTCAAGTGGCTCTGAGCACTAATGCAGTAATGCTGAAAGAATTGCAATGCCTTACACACATTTGCGCTTCGGTCAGTGACAAATGAAATCTTTACTCCTTAGTTAAAATTTTTCTTGTCAGAAAAGTGAGTGAAATGGTTCAAATGGCTCTGAGCGCTATGGGACTTAACATCTGAGGTCATCAGTCCCCTAGAACTTAGAACTACTTAAACCTAACTAACCTAAGGACATCATACACATCCATGCCCGAAGCAGGGTTCGAACCTGCGACCGTAGCAATCGCGTGGTTCCGGACGGAAGCGACTAGAACCGCTCGGCCACCGCGGCCGGCTAAAGTGAGTGATCACCAACACTATATATGGCTGTACCTACTCTTGAGAAACAAACGTGCGCAGTAATAGGTATATAACATCTTTTCGGAAATGTTTCGGTCCACAAACCCAATGTACATTCACGCATATTCACGTCAACGGCCTAGACAATATTGGCCATTGCACTCGCCTGTTTTTCGATGCCTTGTCTTTTAGTACTTCGTGCTACTGTCGTAGGATGAGGTAAAATTATGGATATGCCCACATGTTTCAATTCTGAACCAATATTTACAAGCTCCAGAGATAAAGAGCGAAACTCTCCACCTAATTTTAATGTAAATGTGCGAAGATCTCTGGTACAAATTTATGGCAGCTTTTACTTACCATAGCATTAACTGAAACTGGGAATGTTTCGAAGTCACATTTTGTTCTGTTCTGCAAACATGTGCTTTCATATATGGGTTGGTCGACCTGTAAGACAGGAGAGTGGAGCAGGTACGGTTTCCATCCTTATCAGTCACTCGTGGAAATCTTTCCCAGACACTGTCACAACTATTGTCTTTCACACTCAGGATACATTCTTTCTAAACAAGTTCCGCTTTCACACACTCCTTCGTCTCACGTTCAAACGACATGGTTCTGCAGCGGGCGACTGAGCGGCTATCGGGCATTTAGGCTGTCGGGCAATTCAAGAGTGGTACTCTCGAACGAGCGTGAAGGTAGTCCAGAGCCGCTGCACTCCGCGTCCAGCGCGGCTGTATTGACATCTGCCGGACCTACGCGGAACTACATGCACTGAGCAATTCGAGCGAGCATAGGCGCTAGATGCTGACCGCTACTGTGCTTTTCATAGATATTGCGGTGAGCTGTACTTCACGCAGTGCATCGCAACTGGAGCGTTGGTGACTCGCGTGTAGTGGGTCGCCCCATCACCCACAATTATTCTTCATTTAGTATTTACCAGTTCCGGAAGTTCTTAAAATTTCTTATGCTTGCAATTTTTAATAATCTAGAAAATTCGATGTTTATATAAAGAGCTTCATTATCCATTCAGGAGATTAGATGTGTTCTGGATGAGCGTTGGTGTTCGTAGTAAACGTGCTTTCAGTGCTACCTGTTATATTTCATTGGTTAGGATGCGACAACATTCCTACTCTGTGGAAAGACTTTTCATGCAGCTACTGGTAGCGCAAGCGACAACCTATGTATGTGTGTGTGTTCTGTCTGTAAGTTATACCTAGTGTGTCTCGCTATTTGTTTGAAAGTCTGTAGCTCCTTCTTGTAATTAATCTTCTTAACTGAATTCCTGTTTACTCTACTACAGTTACAATATTACAACCAGTTTGGTTTCATGGCTATGCTAAAAGATTTTCTTTTTTTCATTTTTCTTTCTTATTGTATATTCATTATCTGTGTCTTCCACATCTTTTTTCTGTGTATTAAAACAAGGAATTCCATAACTGCATGTAACTCAAAATTATAACACCAAAACCCATCAGTGTAACTAGCTGTAATTGTGTGCACATTTCAATACTCTGAAGCTGCTTCACCATAAATTGATAATTAATGCACATAGTAAAATACAAATTATATTTATCAAACTGTTCACAGACTTAAATCCAAAATTACCAATTTTGTGTTGCTAGTTTCTGATTATCGATCGACCAACGATGTTAAAAACAATAGGAACCTTGTTTTACATTAGAGAGCTAACCCGTTTACGTCGACATCAGTAGTCTGGAACAAGAAAAATCGCTCGAAGTAATTGCTTCCAACGTACCTTGTAAAATCTGTGTGCAAAAAATTCTGTGTGGTGTTAGATGTACTTCGTTGTAACGACAGCCATTCGATAATAATAGTGAACTCTAACTGAAGATCAAGCTACATATTTTACGATTTTATAGATTTTGTCGATAAGAATTGTGGTTTTTATTGATTCGGATAAAACCCGACATTTATTTTTATAAGAATAGTTATGTGCGTCCACTTAACGTTTGGGAGAAACGCTTACATCCTTCTCCACAAAAAGAATCTGATTTTTAAACTCTGATTTATAGCTATGAAAATGGACTGTTCTAGTTTGATCCTGTCTAAATGCTAGCAATACGGAAGTAAATATCAAAACCCAGTGTGGGATGTAAATGGTGTGAAAGACTGTAGTTTCAATGGAACATTTGGAGAATAACTTAGACAGACCTCATTTCACTGCACTGCACTGCACTATTACTGTTTTTTTTTTTTCTTTGTAAGCAAATTATGTTTGGAAATTTGGATGGAGTCTATATGCATGTATATGAAATGGAAGACTGTAGTTTTAATGGAACATTTGTTGTTGGTGGCAGAAATTACAACTCATGATAAGTGTCATGTAAAATTTTGGTATATGAGTTTTTGGTATCTGAAACGATTGTGAGCGAGCAGCGATGTTATAAGCTGTATCGAAGACGTTAAGTGAGTATCTCTGAGCTGCGCGAGGGCGCAGTGGAGCAGACTCCGTTTAGCTTTGAGAGAGACAGAGAGTCAAAGTTCATCTGTGTTAAGAGTTAGGCTGATAATATTAAGCAGTGTTAGTGACGAAGCTATGGAAATATTATGATTCAAATTTAAATTCTCAGTTTATCATTTTGTTCAATCGGCATGATTATGACACTGATTTGTGAAGGAAGAAATCTAATGGAATGTCAGGTAAATACAATAATGATGTTACTTTTATTTCACTATTGCTGCGCTCGAACTAACTTGGTTATTGTAATGAAAGTTGTTGGATTTGAGAGATAGGAAAGTGTGTAGTTAGGGTGTTGATAATTTCATTAAATTTAAAATCTGCCTTGAGCTCTTTTTCTCAATATACAAAAACAACACATAGTGCTGTCATTTTTGCGCAAATTTCATTTTCTTACCAACGTTTCTCTTACAATTCTTTTTAATGGATTATCCAACCAAGTATGTTCGATAAACAGTTCGATTTGCAATTAACAGAGAACTCATTGGACCTCTCGAGTGTCTGTGTAGATACAGTAATTTGCAGCTTTAGCATAGCGGCGGGCAAGACACAGCAGTACTGCAACGCGTTATCCATATTTGCGCAGAATAGAGGTAAAGAGAAATGATTATGATTTTTTTTATTTATTCAATCAGGGCTAACTTACGTTAACCAGAGACAGATTTTGTGATCAAATTTTGCAAAGCCAATGAGTCCAGCTTTCATGTCCAAGTTAATTGGTTCAAATGGCTCTGAGCACTATGGGACTCAACTGCTGAGGTCATTAGTCCCCTAGAACTTAGAACTAGTTAAACCTAACTAACCTAAGGACATCACAAACATCCATGCCCGAGGCAGGATTCGAACCTGCGACCGTAGCGGTCTTGCGGTTCCAGACTGCAGCGCCTTTAACCGCACGGCCACTTTGGCCGGCCCCAAGTTAATTATTCAGGCAGTTTTCACTGTTCAAAATTCTCGCAGTCAGATTGCTAACTTATACAGTATGAAACACTTTCCTTTTCTTTACATCAGTGTAATTTAGTAGCTGTAACAATCATTTGCAGATAAAGTTACACACATTTCGTTGCATTGTACCGAGGGCGTCATGGATGCTAAACTGAGAACCATGCAGGCTAGTACCAAGAGGGTGATACCATGGAGAATTCTGGTCCTCTTGCTCAGTGGTTTACTTTGTTGGATGTTAGATAAGAGCAGTGTCAGAAATACATAGCAGAGACTCCGTTATTGATGAGTAGTAAGTCTGGACGCTACGGGCGATTAAGGCAGTTAGTGAGCAGGAAACCTGCTCGACATCTTAGATGTCCTATGTACAATGTAGAACATTTATAATTTATGAGAGGATCATTTAAAATGCAGTGCCAGCCTAGACAATAGATCATGTTTTGTTTACAGGTAGGATGGATGGAGTTTAATGTTCTCTTTGAAGCAGTATCAAATTCCCATCACAGCAAGATATGCCTACAATGAAAATCGATATTAGTTAAAAAAGCTATATTTTCATCCATCAAAAGAGTGTGTGGCTCGCAGTGGTACAACTCGTTACGAATCCTACTGTTAGTTGGGGACCTATAGCAATCTGAATTCGTCATGAGGCCCACTATTTGACTCTATTGAATCTAGTACTATAGACGTTAGTATGGTACTATACCAAATGAGCCAAAGTGACCCAGAGATCTGTATCAACAATTACAGTACATTTTCTTGTACAAACACCAATACAGTTCGTAAAAAATGAGAGGTGCAATAAGCGGTTTCTGGTGTATGTTGTGTGAAAGACTTTGTTGCTGTATTGCTCCATTATATTGCCCATGGACGGTAAACCTGCATACAACATATTGAGTAGAATATCTTATATAACTGCTAGTCAATCCCTTTCTCTATTCCGCTTGCATGTGAAGCAATTGCAGAAGGAACATATGCCTCTGACACGTAATTCTAAGCGTTCAGTTGTGCTGAATCTGTGAGACTTGAACTTTGCAATATAGATCACTATGAGGGGACTATCTATGGTGGATATATGTTAGTTGCTCTTCGATTGTTTTGTAATACGAACTATTGTAGTACATTTTTCCGTAAAGTGTCATTACTTCAGAACTTGTATTCTGATGCCATAGAACCTATCCTAAATCTCATGTCTGGACCATGTACCAGACGTCTAGGCTGTTATAGCAAACGGTCTATTGACACAAAGTCAACATTGGTTTAGAAACACAACTAGCTCTTTATTCGCATGAAGTGTTGAGTGCTATTCACAAAGGATTTCAGAACGATAATTTATTTCTGGATTTCCAGAAGGCTTTTGACACTGTACCACACAAGCGGCTTATAGTGAAATTGCTTGCTTATGGAATATCGTATCAGTTATGTGACTGGATTTGTGACTTCCTGTCAGAGTGGTCACAGTTCGTAGCAATTGATGGAAAGTCATCGATTAAAACACAAGTGATCTCTGGCGTTCCCCAAGGTAGTGTTATAGGCCCTTTGCTGTTCCTTATCTATATAAACGATTTGTGAGACAATCTGAGCAGCCGTCTTAGGTTGTTTGCAGATCACGCTGTCGTTTATCGACTAATAAAGTCATCAGAAGATCAAAACAAATTGCAAAACGGTTTAAAAAAGATATCTGAATGGTGCGAAAATTGGCAGTTGACCCTAAATAACGAAAAGTGTGAGGTCATCCACACGAGTGCTAAAAGGAATTCGTTAAACTTCGGTTACCCGATAAATCAGTTAAATCTAAAGGCCATAAATTCAACTAACTACCAAGGAATTACAATTACGAACAACTTAAATTGGAAGGAGCACATAGAAAATGTTGTGGGAAAGGCTAACCAAAGACTGCAATTTATTGGCGGGACTTAGAAAATGTAACAGATCTACTGAGGAGACTTCCTACAGTGCGTTAGTCCGTCCACTTTCAGAATACTGCTGGGCGGCGTGGACCCTTACCAGATAGGACTGACGGAGTACATCGAAAAAGTTCAAACAAAGGCAGCACTTTTTGTATGATCGCGAAATTTGGGAGAGAGTGTCACTGAAATGATACAGGATTTGGCCAGAACGTCATTAAAAGAAAAGCGTTTTTCGTTGCGACGGAATCTTCTCACGAAATTCCGATCTCCAGCTTTTTCCTCCGAATGCGAAAATATATTGTTGACACCGACCTACATAGGGAGAAATGATCGCTACGATAAAATAAGGCAAATAAGAGCTCGTACGGGACGATATAGATGTTCGTTCTTTCCGCGTGCTATACGAGATTGGAATAATAGAGAATTGTGAAGGTGGTTCAATGAACCCTCTGCCAGGCACTTAAATATGGTTTACAGAGTATCCATGTAGATTTAGATGTAAGTAGATCTTAAACCGCATCCCTTGTTTACTCGTCTCCTCCTATGCATTCAAACAACAATGCTGTGTGTGTGTGTGTGTGTGTGTGTGTGTGTGTGTGTGTGTGTGTGTGTGTGCATGTTATGCAATGAAGATAGTTATTTTTGTAAATAATAACAACGAAGGTGCATGTTAACGAATGTAGCTATTCAGTTCTCTTAGGCACAAGTGTATGTAAAAGAGAGGTACATTTCAGTTCCTCGTGATACAATCTGGTTCTTCTGAACATTTCGTACGAAAATCCGCTGTTCATATTCCACATCAGTACAATATTTTCCCATTAACTATTTCTTTTATGCACTAAATTCTGTTCGTATGTCCCTCACACTGTCAAGAGCATCACAAAACCCAGGTATTCCATCCATAAATTTAGTATGGATGGACTCCACACCTATTGAAGCAACAGAAGTTGACTTTGGCACTGCATGGATACATGAACTGAAGCACTGTTCTAAATCATTCATCTGTATGCTATAAACATGAAGACAATTCACAACGTCATTGTATACAGCTTGAAAGCATGGTAGCCAGTGGTTCAGTGTCTCTGACACAAGAGATAGCAGCATCCCTAGTCTAAAAAAGTTAGTAACAGCAGAGTGTCCCAAATAAAAGGCTAGGTCTCCAGATTTCACTCTAAGGCCGTGTCCTACGTGAGCGACAGAAGCGAGCGACAGCGAGCGACTTCTTGATACGGGACACTCCAGTGACAAGCAGCAACATCGGGCGACAACCTTGAGTGTCCTGCGTGCGAGCTACCATGTCGCGCTACAAGATGGCTGCTTAGAGCCAACCAGCTGTTTCTATAAAACGGCGTCCTTAACTTGTAGAATACTGTAGCTGGAAAGTAAGGCTACAGAATTAGATTTACTTAAGAAAACAAAGCGAAAAGGAATGCTCTGCATGAAATTTACAAATGGAGGTATCTCCATGGAGAATTTCATAAGTGTCGTCAACTACGAAGATCACCAGACAAGTTCTTCGAATATACGTGAATGAGCAGAGGAGCATTCGACTATCTCATCAATAAATTAAATACGAATGTTTTTTTTTCTATTATCAAGAACTTTTAACAGCCAATAAATGTGGAGGAATAATTATTACATGACTAACTACGCTAAATACAAACTTAAGGACAAGAATAAGGTGCATGGACAATAGGTAGCTGTGGTGTAGGGGTAGCATATACAGTTCGTAAATACGTGTGAGGATAAGAGTTCTTATATTTTTACTGACTCAATTACGATTCTGTATACTAAGCTTTATGTATACTGTTTACAATGCATCGCTAAGTGTATTTTAACGTCTTGCCAAAAAACTTGATCTTCACACCTATCCCAGTATATCACACACATTTAATTCCTAATAAATTACAATGAACCATGAAATTTTACAGATATTTCATGTTGCAAACGTAATTCATCAGCTGTCAGTGTTAAGGCCAAGAGTTTCAATTACTCAAAATAGCTTGTAAAAGTAAAGCTTACAAAATTTTTGAAAAAAAGTCAAACGTTTTGTGTAATGATTTGTCTAAAAGTATAAAATAAAAAATATTAGGGAAACGTTTGGTGCACCTCAGTTTCTGTTCATGATTTCGAGCATCATTCAAAGGCACGTAAAACGTTTCTCTGATCTACTTATTTCATTTACTCAAATAATTTCGTAAAATATTTGAGTGATTTCTTTCATTTTTTAATTTCAAGTTTCCTTCAGAAAGCATGATCTTACTGACTCCTCGTTTGCCTTCCTGACGTACTTTATTCGAAGGAAGCCTTTTTGACGTTTAAATACCGCACCAATATATCTTTTTATGTGCAAAATAGCTAGGTCTTGAACAGATGACATTTTTGACACTTCATTTAAAGCAGCTTTTCGTGAAATATTTCAATTTTTCCTCATCTTATTAATTAAGTTTTCCTTCATTATCGTGATTACCTTCAAGCAGTTAAATATTTTCATGCCAAACTAGACCTCATGCTGGTCACTTTGATACCCCGTTTATCTGTTTCTCTCCCTTTGTTTGCCTATGAAAATTTGGACAAAACCTCATGGTGTAAGTTATTGGGAGTCTTGTTTTCGCTCTGCTCACGCGTTTACAAAAACATGTCGAGTGTTAATCATATGATAAAACAGTCCTTTCTGCGTGCTGTCATTTCCAAAAATTGTCGTTTCGATATCTCGAACCTTTTATGAGATACGACTATTTTTACGAGCACTTGATTCCCAAAGTGCAGGAAAGGTTCGGACGCACCGCGAGCGACCCGTCCGCGGATATAACAACCAATATCTCAAGAATGAAAAGAGATACCATTCCGGTCTCAACTTTACATACAATTTAGATATATTGGTTACATTTCATATGCAATAATGTATGGCCTTAAATGAACTATACGGAAAGTCTACACAATGTGATTTTACCTCTGCATATTCTTAAAAATTTCGTGCGGCCATGTACTCAATTTCGTGCAGCACAGTAACTATGACGAATAACGAAAATAAATTCCGACCTTTATCATTTATGGATATCAAGCTATAGGTTGCGGAAGAATCAATTTTTTTCACCTAATAGTGTTCTTAAAATCGGATGTTAAGTAATTCGTAGCTGCCGTCGTGTCCGCTCCACTGCTTTGCCAAGAAGACCCGTGGCTGTCGCTCTGTGTCGCGCGTACTGCAGCAACAAGATTCAAACACGTTTAAATTCAAAAGTCGCCAGTTGCAGCGGGAGGCAGGGAGCGACACAGATGTCGCTCACTTAGGACACTTCCATAACTACACCTGCGGTTGTGTTTTGTCGACTGAAGCTGTCACTCGCTTCTGTCGCTCACGTAGGACACAGCCTAAGGGCAGCGTCATCCCACATTGATGTGATAGATAACTGCAGACTTGCATAGTAAATTTCTGAGGGAGAAAGAGAGTCATCTGAGCACCGATGTACGGCTTCCCTATTTCGACTGGTAGATGGTTTGTATGTAGGAGTCCAGTACTGACCTGCGTCAAGCAGCCTGAGAGTCCCAATGCACTGCCGATGCTGCTCAGCGCTTTATCGTTGTGAAAACTGAAAACCTCCGGTGCACTTCTGTGGCTTGTGGACAGGTATATCTGTGCTCTGCTGTTGGGTGCCTTTATCTATGAGCGTTGCAGACAACAACTGATCCTTCTCCTGCTCCAGTTGACCAGTTTATCTACAGGATCCCAAGTGCAAGAGGTCGTTACCTCTGCTGCAGGTACCGTCAAGCTGAGCTGTTGTGCTGGAGGGCACCACTGCTGCAGGTCCCAGTTTGGCCACTGAACAAAGAATAAAAAGAAGAACCGTTACCTGTGATAGTAATAATAGCAACTACAGACATAGATGTAATCTATTAAGCAGGGGGTACTTACTCTTACGCTCCTTTCTAGTCTGGTGGGAGGCACTGGACGACCTCGGCTGTTGACGACGTTTCATGGTCCTTCCACTGAATGCGAGTGGGATCGGTGAACTAATGTGCTCGCCTTATACCTGAGGTGTTGCCAAATCACATGGTGGGTCTCGCAAGGGTATCGGTTGGTCTTGGGCTGTAGTAGAGGATAGTTCACTGCAGCTCTATCTGTTTGTCTGCGGGGACAACGGTTTTTGGTTCAACGTGTTGCTGCTATCCGTGTGGTGCTCTCCACACAGTGTAGCACCTTAGAAAATATCACTTACCTGCAGTAATCGCGTATTGCACAGCGGTAGTGGTGGATTGACAAGCAATGTCAAGCAAGATCGACAGTCAACACTAGCAGAATTGTCTTTAGTGATGAATTCCGCTTCGAAGTGATGTGTCTGGAGACGCCCCACGCAGTGGTGGAAAATCAACGTCACTGTCCCTCGACATTCAGCTCGAAATCCAGGAGTGATTTTTTGGGGTGCCACTTCTTTTCATAGCAGGACCGCTTTGATTGTCACCCACGGCACCCTTTCAACACAGCGGTACGTTGACGATTTTCTACGCCAAGTTTTGTTACCCTTATGGTTATCTTCGTGCTTGTGAAGCCTGACCTTGACCAGCAAGGTCGCTGGATCTATCCCCAGCTGAGAAAGTTTGGGGCTTTATTCGCAGGGCCGGCCAGACAGCTCGGGATTTTGACGACCTAACTTGCCAATTAAACAGAATTTGGCACGCTATCTCTTGGGAGGACATCCAACATCTCTGTCAATCAGTTCCAAACCGAATAACTGCTTACCTAAGGACCGGAGGTCGCCAACGCGTTATTGAGTTGCTCAGTTTGTGAAGCTCTTTCTCTTGAATAAACTGTCAAGTTTTTCTGAAATTATAATCATTCGTTTGTCTGTACATGTACATCGCGTATACCGATTTTCGTCCCATTCGTGTTAGCCGTGACGAGCCGCGACGCCCAACACTCGAAGTTACGGCTGTGCACTATGCGGATTTATGGCTCGTGTTTCTCTTTCGTACGTGATTTGTGAAGTCAGTTACCATAACATTTTAAGTTAATATTGCATTAAGAATTATTTTCATTTTAAAGCTAGATCTAGACAATCGCAGATCCAGCAGTAGAGTTAGCTATATGCTACATACGTAAAGTTTTCTTGTCTACGATAATAGTTTCATGCTCGAAAGATCCAATAACTATTTTCGATCACATATCATGGAACAAATGGCGTGTGTTCCTCTGAGCAATAACAAGAAATGGGATTTTGATATTAATATAATTAGAGTATTCTGTGTTGTGGATGCTTTGTGCACATATATTTGCCTGTTTATTTCATTGCTACGTATTTGTGCTTTCTTGATGCAGGTAGTGTACATGAGCTAAAACGCCAGTTTGCATATTTCTGTAACAGTTATTACACAATTACTTATGTTACCTTTGAAAAAATGGCACTATATTTTTCATTTCCCTGGACGAACAACGTTAATCTGTGCAGTTTACAACGTTGTGCTGATGAAACCCTCTGGTATTTCTGTGTTACGTATTGAAGATACAGAAGGTCAATTTGAAGAAAATACAAAAACAGAGGTCAAAACACATAATGTTTACTGCAACAAAGATCTGCACAAGCAACAGCAGATGATACGAAGAAATTTAACTCTATTCCTTTTGCAGTTACGCTAAACATCTACAGTCAGCATTATATTTTCTGTCTCCAATCAACGGGTTTTGTCAGACAGACGTACATGTCCACTATTTACTTGGTACTCGCTCACACAAATTCCGTTTCTCAGTTGGGAGATAATGTCACATGTCAAGTAGGGCTTTCTTTTTTGCCACTTTTACTGGCGGAATTTTATCACAAAAGGCAGGGGAAACTGTAATGTTATCTAGCGGCAGATTTCTTTTCCCAGCACCTCTCGGCTTCTACATGTACATCATACTTCGCAAGCCACGTAATGTTGCGTGGCGGAGGGTACTTTCGGTACCACTATCTGATCCCTCCAACCCTTTTCCACTCGTGAGTAGTGCGAGGGAAGAATGATTGTAGGTAAACCTCTGTATTGGCTCTAATTTCTCGAATTCGCTCCTGGTGGTCAATACGTTCGATTTATGTGGGAGAAGTAATGTATTGTCCTACTCCTCTTGAAAAGTGTGGTCTCGAAATTTCAGTAGTAAATCTCACCGTGTTGCACAACGCCTCTGTTGTAACACCTGCTAGTGGAGTTTGTTTATCATCTCCATAACGCTCTCTAGCCAGCTAAACGATCCCGTGACGAAACACGCTGCTCTTCGTTGGATCTTTTCTATCTCCTCTATCTGTTTTATCTGATAGGGATCCCAGATAGATGAACAATATGAACAATAAATACTCAAGAATCGGGCGAACAAGCGCCTTATAAGCCACTTATTTCGTGGATGAGTTACATTTCCTTAAGATTCTTCCGCTGAATCTGAGTCTGGTATCTGCTTTTCCCACTATCTTTTTTATGTGGTCATTCCACTTGAGATAGCTCTGGATAGTTGCGCCTAGATATTTTATGGCAGACGCTGTCTCCAGCTGTTTGTCATCATTAGTGTAGCTGTACAGTAGTGGATTTCTTTTCCTATTACCACACACACACACATATATATATATATATATATATATATATATATATATATATATATATATATATATATATATATATGGTAATAGGAAAAGAAATCCACTATATATATTGTAAACAGCAATGGTTCTATCACACTTCCCTGTGGTTCTCCGGGTATTACTTTTACATCCGTCGACTTTCTTCCGTTAAGACCGACGTGTTGAGTTCTATCTGCAAGAAAGTCTTGAATCCAATCGCAAGCCTTACTGAAATCAAGGAACACGGCATCAACCTGAGCGCCGTTGTCCACTCCGCTGTGGATCTCATGGAGGAACAGAGCGAGCTGAGTTTCGCAGGATCTCTGTTTGCGAAATCCATGTTGATTTTTATAGAGGAGATGTTCATTTTCTAAAAACGTCATAATTCTTCAGCATAAAACATGCTCCATAATTCTACAACAGACTGACGTCAACGATATAGGTCTATAATTGTGTGGATATGTCTTACGGCCTTTCTTAAAAACGGGAAAGACCTGCGCTTTTTTTCCAATCGTTAGCGATCTACGATAAATTACTGCTAGGAGGGGAGCAAGCTCTTTCGCATAATCTTTATAGAATCTTATAGGTATCTCATCTGGTCCTGACGCCTTTCCACTACCAAACGATTGTGTCTGCTTTACAATTCCACGATAGGTTATCTCAATATCTGCGGTTTCGACATTCGTACGACGTTTGAAAGGCGGGACAGTGAAACAACTTCAGCTTTTCTGTATTATCTTCCATTTCGGTGCCGGTGTAGTCACCGAGAGAATGAAAAGATCATTTTAACTCACTTACTGATTTTACATACGACCAAAATCTCTTAGGGTTTTTATTCAGATCGGTTGACAATGTCTGACTTTCAAAATCATTGAATGCTTTTCTCATTGCTCTCCTTACTCTCATTTTCGCTTCCTTCAGCTTTTGTTTGTCAGCTAGGTTTTTACTTCTCTTGAATCTGAGATGATGTGCTCTATGTTTACGTAGCGCTTTTCTAACACGGCTATTAAACCATGGTGGTTCTTTACCATCCCTTAAAATGTTCCTCGGAACATACTTGTCTAGGGCATACTCAACGATGCCTTTGAATTTTTTCCATTTGTTCTCCACATCTTCGTCTTCGCCACCGAATATTTGATGCTGATTGCAGACATATTCTGAAATTTGTATCCTGTCAGCCTTGCTGAGCAAATATATCTTCATACCATTCTTGACATTCTTTGTAGGACCAGTCGTCTTAGATTCTGTCACAGCCATATGATCACTGATACCTTCCCCTAAGTTAATTGATTCAATAAGTTTAGGTCTGTTTGTTGCCAAGAGGTCTTATACGTTACCCTTACAGAGTTGGTTCTGTAACTATTTGCTCAAGGTAATTTTCGGACAAGACATCCAGAATAATGCCTCACGAATCCCTGTCTCTGGCACCAGTTTTGATGGCATAACACTCTCAAACTATACTAAGCAAGTTGAACTCACCCCCTATTACAATGGAATGATAAGGAAAATTACAATGATATTCTGCAAGTTCTGTCTGAAGCACTCTACAACTGCAGATCCTGACCCAGGTGGTCTATAAAAGCATTCGATCGCCATTTTTGACCGTTCTTTGATACTCAATTTCACCCAGATTAGTTTCCATTCGGAATCCGTGATAGCCTCGCTAGATTTTATCGAATTCTTTGCTGCGATAAACACGCCGCAATCATTGGCGACTAACCTAGCCTTACGATAAACATTCCAATCTGAACATAGGATTTCGTTGTCATTGACATCTGGTTTCAACCAGCTTTCTGTTCCCAATACTAGATGTGCATTATAACCTTCAGTAAGCGATACTAATTCTGGGACCTTTCCGTGGATGCTCCTGCAGTTTGCTAAAATCATATTAATCTTTTCTATCTCTGATCTGCGAGAACCAAGATTCTCTGAGGTCCCTGAGGTTGATTTAACACGCAAATCGTCGTTGACCCCAAGGAAGGGGTTCTCTAAGCTAGAAAACCCCATGTGCACGCCACACGTACTCCACTCACCTAGCAGCCGCTTCCTGCGTGTAGTGCACGCCTGTCCTATTAAGGGGAACCCTACAATTCTGCACCCGACAGCGGAGGTCGAGAAATTCGCATCCGATACCGTCACAGAGTCGTCTGAGCCTCTGGTTTAGACCTTCCACTCTGCTCCAAAACAGAGGGTGGCGATCAACCCTGGGTACGATTCTACAAGTAGACAGCTTAGCCCACATCCCGCGTGCGTTGCTAGCTGCGTTCACCAAACCAGCCAGTCGCCGAAAGGAACCGAGGATGGCCTCAGAACCCAAGCGGCAATCGTTATTCGTCCGACATGTGCCACTACATGCAGCCGGTTGTACCTAGTGCGCTCGATAGCCGCCAGCAGGACCTCCTCCACATTACGGATGAGACCTCCCGGCAAACATACCAAATGCGCACTGGAATCCTTTCCCGATTTGCGTGCTGAGGGGCTCCACCACCCGCCTAGCCTTGGAGCTCCCAATGACAAGCATACCCACCCTCTGTACTTGTCTGGGCTTGGCACGAAAATCTACCGCTGGCCCAACAGAGTTATCATCAACACTGGGTAGCATCTCGTACCTGTTACTAAGACGTAGAGCCAACCGCACGGCCTGCTCCCTCTTTCGCCTTCTGCCCAGTGACACGCGAACCCACCACTGTCTGCCAACCACTCTGGAGTGAGGACGACAGGTCAGACGTTGCGTATGAGAAGCCGCAGCGAGGTCTGGGTCACCATGGGATTCCACTGGCACCAAAGGTGTCACCGCAACTTAGAGAATTAGCTATACCTTGTCGACGGTAGCCAACGCAGCTTCCAGCTGTTTACGGACAGAAGCCAACTCTCCTTGTGTCCGCTCACAAGTGGTTCAAATGGCTATGAGCGCTATGGGACTTAACATCTGAGGTCATCAGTTCCCTAGAACTTAGAACTAATTAAACCTAACTAACCTAAGGACAACACACATATCCATTCCCGAGGCAGGATTCTAACCTGGTACCGTAGCGGTCGCGCGCTTCCAGACTGAAGCGCCTAGAACAGCTCGGCCACACCGGCCGGCTGTCCACTCACAACAAGAACAGTCCGTAGCCACGTCGTACTGTGTATAACATAGATATAAGGTCTCAAATGGCGCTACTGAGTTTGAAATGTAAACAAAATATACAAAAGGGGAATAAAGTAATACCAAAAATTGCTGTACAGATTTCTCACTGTACTCTGAGACCAACGAAGTTGACGTCTTTAGAGATACAGATTTATTAGAAGCCCTGTTTGCTGAAAAGTTACTGCACGAGATAAATATTCAAGCTATGATGCACTGATCTATACCGTATGCTGTCTACTAGCACAAAATTAAAACTTAGTCGCTGGCCGGGGTGGCCGAGAGGTTCTAGGCGCTTCAGTCTGGAACCACGCGACCGCTACGGTCGCAGGTTCGAATCCTGCCTCGGGCATGGATGTGTGTGATGTCCTTAGGTTGGTTAGGTTTAAGTAGTTCTAAGTTCTAGGGGACTGAAAAACCTCAGATGTTAAGTCCTATAGTGCTCAGAGCCATTTGAACCATTTTTTAAAACTTAGTGGCGTGACGGAGTTTGTGGCGATGGTAAAATTTACGCTAGGAAGCCGCCCTACAAGAATATTCAAAAGACTTACGCAAAAACTAAAACTACGATCAATTTTCTAACCACTAGTCTACATAGTAAACTTCTTTGCAGAAGCACGTGGAAAAAAGTCCACGATTGCTAGATTTTATGACTTTTCCCTCCTCGTAGTGTAGAAGGTATGTCAAATGAAATGTGTTGCCAGACATATTCAGTTATTTTGAACCAGTAGTCTAGTGCGCAAAGGTCCCAGAAGTCCTCTGGTTCCGTCTTACACACAAGGAATCCGTTGTCCTTGGTATCCGCACTGACTGGAATCCAGTTTTCTCGGTGAAAGTGTATTTCGTTCCTCTCCATAAGGGCAAAATCTTTATCGCGTGGATCACGTGGTATTGAACTTTGACATATAACGAGAAATTTCTAGTCTATGGCAGTTAAATATTTAAGGATGATCAGATGCTACAGAGAGAAGTCAATCATCGTTCCAAAAAAGATGGTTTTTATTAGTTCTTTATTTGCGACGCGTTTGATCTGTATAAAAGGAAGGCCGGGGTGTAATTTCATTCGTTTGACTTCTCATTTCGTGAAATGATTATTTACCCATAGTTCGGTAAGTTAAATTTTTTTTAATACGTATTTCATAGTATGGCAGCTTGTTAACCTTTCAGCTACCACCTCCTGCCCTCCCCCCCCCCCCCCCCCCCAACCACCAAACGCAATTTAGGACCTGTAATTTTTATGAGTTATGTGGTTTGTTATTTTAGATTTTTGTATATGGACATCATAATTTGTACTGGGTTTTGTGATTTTCCTAGATAGTCTGAAGATCCCTTTAAATACATACGAAACGCGTTACAAATGAAGAACTAAAAAAAAACATCTGTTTTACAGCTACGACTGAAATCTCTCTGTAACGTTAATACGGTTGCTGTAGCAGTGCCACGGAGTTTGAGAATGGAGTGGAAGGACCTTTGATAATCGGATGTTGGAAAAGTGTAGTAATATTATGAACATCTCTCACAAAATGAGAAGTTTTTAGGCTTACGGTCTAATGAAAATCACATGAAAAATAGGAATTATGATCAAAACATTTCTGTTTCGTTGTTTTTCTTTAAATGCTGTCCTTCACTTTGTCTAATCCAATATATACTGTTCAAAAAATTAGGGTAACATGTGTATTAACGTCCAGTATGTTAAATATATTTTCTACAGGCTGTACCTTTGGTCTTATGGCATGGCTTGAGATCTTCGTTTCCGATGTAGGCAACAATTAAAATCATTCACCGTCTATTCTCTGTCTCAATCATTACAGTGTCAGGCGACCGCTCGGAAGAAAGGGAGTAACGGGGAACCAGTTTCTTCTAGTAAGGCACACAAATGGCAGTGTGGACTTTGTATTCAGCCAAGCACAAGCAATGCGACGTCTTAATGCAGGGCCAGTTGGTAGGGTGGTCTGTTTGATGCAAAAAGGAAGGACATTCAGTCGTGTTGCTGTAGATGCCAATGCCTTTCCATGTGTCATCCATAGGTTACGGACAAGCTACAGGAAGACAGGTCAGTATACAAAGTCGCCGACGCGTCCGTGTAGACCGATATCTGGACATCTCTGCATTACGGCGTCGTACGAATACCTCCAGAGCACTGCTAGACGATCTCACTAAGCCGCTGGAGCCATTGTCTCTGAATGAATACTTTACGAGAGAAGATCTGACGATCGAAACGCCCTGTTCAAGTGCCCCACTTGATAAGTCAACATTTGTAATTCTCCTTCAGTTCTGCCATCCCCATGTCATTTCGAACTTCCTCGCTGGCGAAAGGTAAACGAGTCCAGATATCCTCTGACCCAAGATGATGGCCGCGTTTGTGTGCGGAGACCAGTAATGAGCGGTACTTGTTAAATGTTGTCCAAGTTCTGTAATGTGGGGATCAATGGGCTTCAGTGTTGACAGCCATATGGACCTTGTCGTTGTCCACGGTCGTCTTACCGCCAGGGAGTACATTGAAAAGATCCTGTTGGAGCATGTGGTGCCTACTTTTTATGGCAGTTATTTCTTCTAACACCAGAACCTATGTTGCGGGCGTCGGCAAGTATGTCTGGCGAAGCCGGGACACTGAAGTAATGGAATGGCCGGCGGTAAGTCTCGACCTAAACCGCACTGTGCGTATGTGGAACACGCTTGTCAGGAGTGTTCGTGGTCGTGCTGTTTCACCTCACACTCTCTTAGAACTCTCATGATCTCTCATTGAAGAATGGAAACGGATACCACAGGGGTATCTCCGTGGACTTACACGGAGTGATAAATACTCACGGAGGGCATACACGTTGCTGAAGCTCTCAAAATCCAATGGTAAGTACCCATTGGCACCCACCTACATAGGAAGAAATGATCATCGCGATAAAATAAGAGAAATCAGGGCTCGCACAGAACAATTTAAGTGCTTGTTTTTCCCGCTTGCCGCTCGAGAGTGGAACGGTAGAGAGACGGCATGAAGATGGTTCATTGAACCCTCTACCAGGCACTTTATTGTGAATAGCAGAGTAATCACGTAGATGTAGATGACGGGATGAATGATGGTTTCCTCTTTGTTTTCGACAGCTTTGGACATTTCAGTTCTTATTATGTAAACGATCGAGTATTTAATGATGTTTTGTTGCGTAATTAATTTGTGAAAGATAAAGGTATTAATTGGTAACGTATCCAGTCCTCAATTATTTCTCAACGGAGTATGACAGACGTCCTACGTCATGTTCCCATAATCCTTTTCAGCACTGTAGAAACACTTTCAAGCCAGTCCGTAAAAATGCTGAAAATCTTCGAGATACATGTCGAGTTCTTTAATTACGTCTAACATGCCATAATTCTTCCATTTTTCTACAGTAACGGATGTACCCAATATCTTTTTCGCTGCTCAACATTTACGAGTTATAAAGGAGTCAGTGCATCAATATTTTCGTCTGATGAAGACGATACATTCTGATCCAGTCTTAGCACGACCGTCCCTCATGTCTGTGACAGCATCGCTTCAGTGCGAATTGCTTACGTCCCGCCCGCACCACGTTCCTGACTCGTCGCCGCCAAGTGTCTGCGCCACGCCAGTTGTGTGTGAATTGGGCCTAATACAGCCAAAAAATTAGAAGGCTGATATTCATTTCTTCCTCACACGCACACAGAGAAAATTTTACCTAGTCTTTATGATGAAAGCTCTTCTTGAAGTTACATGAACATAACTAATCCTTGATAGATTCCCAAAGCGAACCTGAAATTTTAGAAACTCTTTTCCTGGGTGGGAATCTCTATATTCCAAGCAAATCTTCCAAAAGAAGATCGTGCTCTAAATACCACTCTGTCAATACTTCTGCAAAGTTCTGCATCTGCCACCATGTAATTAGTTTCTAGAATAGTTTGCGGTCTGGACTCCTGCTAAGTATATGAACGAAACAGATTCCGAGTAGTTAGTGAATGACACAACCTGCCACAAACACTGTTTAAATGTTTTATTTGAGTACCAGAACCAGTTTTGGACTACCATACCCATCTTCAGGTGGCTAATATTTTCAGTTACAAAGATGTTTTGATCGACAGCATTTCGTCTGCTCTACACAGCACAAGAATATTAGAATATTTATTGCCACTTTGTAAGTTGTTTCATAAATAAATAAGTAAGTAATTTGTATCCCAATATCAGTTACTCCGAACTCTTAGTTGACGCTATTTCATCATTTGAGATTTAAGAATAATTCAAGGCAAATTAAAACGATTGAACATCATTCTGCGTAAAAGACGTACTCGATGAAGTCAGGTAAACATGTAGCTGCACACGTCATTTGCATTACATAGTAACCACAGGAACGAGAAGCAGACATCGAACAACCCTCCAACCGTAATATACGACTTAGACATCGGGAATAATTGCTGTAAATGGCGGCAAACACGACGTAAAGAATCAGTGGCATGAAGTTACTGGAAACTCGGAGAATATCTGTTGTGCAGTCGGTGCTATTGTTTTGGTACGCTCTCACGTACCTGTACATCCGTGATGCAGCCACGTCGCTCCTCTTTCCAGGGAACGGACAGACGTCTGAAGGTCTGACCTTCTGGGCAGACCCAGTCTGACCTTTTGCAGAAACTATGACATTCCTGCACAGACTACTGAACAGAGTAACACGAAGTCTTTCTGGATGGGTTTTGTCGTATTAAGTGTTCTCTGTGCGCTCGTCGCATCAGTTATCTACAAAAATCGAAGTATTCGATAATTTCCACAATTTTCCTAGTTAGGAAAGCAACTGACTGTCAAAGAAGAGACAGAATCACACAGATGTAAAGGATGGTGTAGCATGCTTACGAGAGGTTATAATGGCTCCAACGGTGAAGCGTCATCACGATGCATTCGTGACATACTTCTACGCAGTCTCTCGGTACCAACCCGCTCGATCCCACACATTGCTGAGCGAGTAGTCTGTACTTTTGGTACGCCTTAATAGTGTGAACAACACCAAAGAAACGAACCCTTCAAATAAACTGACCAGGGAGAAAAGCGTACAAGACTGTTTTCATGTGTTTATGTAACTGTAGGCAACGACCTACTACAATCAGGCTTGCTCTTCTGACAGCACTGGGACGTAACTGAGAAATATTTATAGTGTCATTTACACACCACTTTCAAGTAAAAACAGATTCAGAAAAACATCTTGAACTTGTGTTGTTGTGGTTATCATACCGATAAAATAAAAGGAATCATACGTAACGTGACTGATTAACTGCATTCCGTACCGGTATTCAAAAGATTTTATTTTGCTTTACCAATAAAAACATGGTGGTCCCGTCATGGGTTGTTACACACCTTTAATCTGTCACATGAATGGAAGGAGAGTCGATTTCAACATACTCTCAGCTTATGAGCGAAAGAAACGAGTCCCAAACTCGTATCTGAAACGTTAATAGTGTTCAGAACGTTTGCGGCTGTTCGAAATGATACAACATCCACAGAATCGATCCGTTGTATCTTCTGCAGATGACCAAACATTCAGTCACAACTATAAATTAATTTAAACATCTGTTCTTTCCAGATATATAAACTAAATCAGAAAAATGTCATCAAGAATGCCAAAAAAGAAAGTCCTTCGGGTTTCTAAGCAAAAAACAAAAGATATTAAATCCTAACAAATTTTTGTTTTATCATAACGTTTTCCTAAACAAATCCCTTAGAGATGATTATGAAATAATTCATGGTTGTGTAGCTACTTCGATGAAATTTACGCTACAGTGCCTTTGGATTAGTCCAAGGCTATATTAGTTAAAGATGTCTTCTAATGCGAAATATCTTAGTTGAATGTCATTATACATGTTAAACATTCGGAAGCTAACTGCGATAATGTACTACTACTGTACTGTCTGAATCAAAAAATAACAAAGAGCCATGAGAAACTGTAGAAACGAGTTGCGCGAATGAATGGATGTGGAATACCTAAGACATTATAGAACTAGTATACACAGTTAAGAACGTTGGTTCGAGATAGGGTTTCCAGGACAGAACTAACGAGAAACACATTAATGCTTGCTGGTGCTGCCGATGAAAATGCGGAATGGCGTCTTTCGATATTTAACATTCATTTAACATAGATTAATGAAACAAGCTTACATCTTTTGTATTTGTAAGAAAACAAGATACACTCTGCAGACCAAAATACTAATGTCTCGCCAATCACTGTTATTGGTTTAAAACTATATTATATTACATACTGAATTCATGAGAACAAAATTTACAGTTTACTGTAATATTTAAATATGAAAATTCGTCACTCTGTTTTAAAGACCCCATAAATGCTAGGATCACAATAAAATATGAATATGATCACTTATAATTTGTTGCCTATCCAATCTCGTCAGTCCAACCTCTAGATTATTTGATCGTTTGGCAACTACAGTTGCAGCCTGGCTGGTAGTACACAGTGAGAGTCCCTGTCTGGATTACGAGTGGAGATGGCCAACAGCCTCAACACTGGTTAAAGACTGCGAGTTCCTACGACAGAGAAGATAGAAGAAATATTTTCAGCAGCTCGGATCGAGTGGCTGCGAACAGCATCTGTCTTCCACGTTAGCAGCAGCTGTTATCACAAACCTCTGGGTTAATAACTTTGACAGTGAATAACCCATCACCAATAATGGTGGCTCTACTTTAGTACTCATTAGACTCAAAATGAAGGGGAATATTAACATAGAGAAAACCCCAGGTAGTAACCGTTGCACTCCAGCTTGTAATGGGACAAGCAGGCTATCGGATTCTAGGGAGCCTGTACTTTCATGCACATCATGCAGTCAGCAGCAACTCCTTGCTAAAAGTAAGTAAACTGGAACATACACCCGGATGTAATGGATAAGTATGACATCAAGACAGCAGAACTACAAGAAACTCGGTTCACGGACGAATATGCGATGGAATCCCAAGGATGCTGGATTTATAAAGGGAAGCCAGGCATCAGAGCAATATGGACAGACCCATACCTAGGCACTGGCATTGCTATACGTGAAAGTGTTGTAGAGCACATAATAAGTTCTACTTCACATAATGGTAGGCTCATCATTATACTTAAGGTTCCGCAACAGAGCGTATACCATAGTGAACTTTCATCTACGACCGACACTAACAGGAGAAAACTATAAGCGGTTGAATAGTACTGGAGCATTTTAGAAGATGCCCCAGCACTATACTACCTTACTCACGGGTAATATCGGAAAATATCGCAGAACAGTTGGCTAAAGTCCAAACCAAAAGAGAACCAACGGGAACCGAGAGTGGGTAATAGACCTTTGCGACAAAAATAACATGGTCCTAAAGTCACCCGCCTTCAAACACCTACCTAGGAAGTTCAAGACCTGGAAGAGACCAAATCCCTTGTTAGGTGAATACCAGGTAGACCACGTGACTGTACGCTACAGGTACCACAGAGAGATGCAGAATGTCAAGATACTAAGAGGGGCTGACCGGCTATGATCATTACCTCTGCCTAATAAAGATCAGCTTACAACCATTGGTGAGATCACCAAACATTACAAAAAGCTCTAAGATACTGAAGGAAGACTGCCCCCACGTAAATAAGGGTAGTTAAGCCTACAAAAAGCTTTGCTGGATGTCTCACAAGAAACCATCCCTGCTTCATACAGCTAACGCAAAACCCGTGGACAATCATAAAACGTAACCAGGTTATAAACGACAGGCAATGAGCAACTGGAACCAGCATAAGGATAAGCCCAGCTCCAAGGCCTTTTTAACACAAAGAAAAAACTCAAGTGATTATAGGGGATTCAAGAAGCGGACCAGGCCATACACAGCCCCCGCTTTTCAGCGTCACAGACTTGATAAGAAGTTTCAGTCAAAGACTGTACCAATACCCTTCCAGGGACTCCAAAGGTTCCTCAATACAAAGAAACCTGAAGAGAGACTTACATTTCATGGACCTCATTCTAGGAATCAAACTCCACAGAATCAACCAGGGAAGAAATAGAGGAGAATATCGAGAGCCTCGAGAACAACAAGGCCTTAGGCGAATATGGCGTAGTAGCGGTGAATCGGGAACTTGCTGATGAATAATCTGTTCAGAGATCCATTAGATTATACAGCACATATGGGTAACAAGACCTTCCCAGAAGGGTGTACCTCAGCTGTGATCCGTCTTCTTCACTAGAAAGGTAGTAAAACTGACCTCACCAAGTACTGAGGAGTATCTGTCAGATACAAGATTTTCTTTAGAGCCCTGCTAACTAGAGTCACTCCACTTTGACACCCAGCTATGTCAATCTCATGCTGGATGTCGAGCTAACAGATCTTGCACAGAGCAAATATGAAACCTCAAGACTGTCCTTACGTGATAGAGTAGTGGCGGACGTCGCTGGGTAGTCATCTGGTCTCCACCCTACGATAACTGTGTGCAGATAAGAATATCACTAAATTAGTCCAGGCCACTCTGAGGAACACCACCTCCAAAGTCAAATTTAGAAGTGAGCTCTCGGGAAATTTCACCATTCAAATTGAACTTGACTTCCACTTTAAATTCCACTCATTCAAGCAGAACGGTTGGAATATTATTAAGAAAACTTGATACTGCAACTAATGTCTGAAACCAGCAACCGAAGATAACACCATCGGAACTGGCATTACACATAAAATCGAGTGATGATAAGGTTCCTATAGGTTCAACCACCAAAGAAAAGATAAAGGACAAACGGAATGAAATGAATAGCTACCTTCATGATAACACCACTTTATCAGATTCCTTTAATGAAATAGATATAAATGAGGCTATCAAAACACTGAATACAATAAAAGCAGCAGGAATGAATTCATAAAACATTTTGTGGAATATGGAAGAACTTGGCTGAATGATGTACTCGAAACCGGAAAAGTACCTCAGCAGCTCAAGGCTGCACATGCGATAACAATCCTCAAATCCGGAAAACCAGTAGACAACCACTCAAGTTGCCACCCTACTGCACGGCTGAGTATGGCTTCAAACCACTGGAACGACTCATCCGTAACAGAATTCAAGAAATAATAAATAATGTAACAACAATATATCAGGGTGGGTTCAGAAGCCAGCAGAGCTGCTGTAGACAGCTTCTGGTCTTCACATCCCACACTGAGATTGGATTCCAAATAAAACTAGAAACATCTGGGGCCTGTGTTTATCTGCCAGCAGCGTACGATATTGTGTGGCTAGATGGAACACCACTGAAGCTATAAAAACCAAACAAGATACTGACGACACTTGGGAAACAGGTTAACCAACCTTCACTTCAAGGTTAGCTTCGATCAAATACAGAGCAAGTCATTTACCATAAAAAAGAGCTTCTCCAAGCATCAGTTCTAGCACCTCTCTCTTCAACCTGTACACCAGGAACATACCAAACACTGTTAGTGAAACATTTTGCTACGCCAACGACGTTGTCATAGCCATACAAACCAGCACACTCGAAGAAGGAGAAAATATACTGTCTAGAGATTTAGAAAGTCTCAAAACATAGTACAAAGCATGGAGATTACAACCAAATTCATCCAGAACAGAAGTCAGTGCGTTCACTTGAATAACGGAAATGCAAACCACCAGCTAAGTGTAAACTTCTTTCAACAGGATTGGACACAAATTACAGCCTAAATACCTATGTGTCACACTGGATTTGTCTTTAAGATATAAAAGACATTTATAAAACACTAGCCAAAAGCTAAAGACCCGAAATAACGTTATGAAGAAACTGGCTATACAACCTAGGGTGCTGAAGTATCCACTCTACAGGCGGCAAAAAAAAAAAAAAAAAAATGGCTCTGAGCACTGTGGGACTTAACGTCTGAGGTCATCAGTCCCCTAGAACTTAGAACTACTTAAACCTAACAAACCTAAGGACATCACACACATCCATGCCCGAAGCAGGATTCGAACCTGCGACCGCAGCGGTAGCGCGGTTCCAGACTGAAGCGCCTAGAACCGCTCGGCCACCCCGGCCGGCTACAGACTCCAGCTCTGACACTAGAATAACCAGTAGCTGAATACTGTGTCCAAGTAGGGAAGCAGAGAGCTCATACAAGGAAACTAGACATTCATCCGAATGAATCACTGATAACTATTAGGGATACAGTAAAACCCACACCAATGTCTTGACTACACATCATTAGTAACGTTCCCCCGTCTGAATTGCGACGCCAAGAAGCAATCAGTCGACAATGGAGGAATCTGTATAACTATCCACAAGAATTCCAATTCACACAGTCTTAAATGACCCTGCTCCAGACCACTTGATATCAGGCATTCGACTGTGGCAAAATGGAAAAGACAGCAAGAAGTTTGACTTTACAGAAGAGTGGCGCAACAGATGTAATGCTGCAACAATAAAATATCAAGGTCTTCAGAATCCATCTGCCAGCCAATTACAATTTGATTTGAAAAAAAGTGAGTGGACAAGACCGAGCAGGGTAAGAAAGGGTCACGCTAGGTGCAATGTTGTGATGCTGAAGAGGGAACTCCGTAACTCTGAAGCTGAAGCCAAAGAGCAAACCGTTCAGCATACTGATAGTGTGCCCTCTGAGCAAGTATCCAGGGCATTCAGTGATTTTGTTAACGCTGCTCCCTCCGATGTCAATTGGCTTCATTCACTAGATGTTGAACCCTCACTAAATGTATCTATTTTAATTAACAGACTAATTTTATAATTTAAATGTTTTCCTTGTTAGTATTACTGAATTATTAATTTTCAGAATTTAAATATATTAGCTTTGAGCTTAAATACTTAAATGTATAATTGCAAACTATATGTATTTGTTAACGACTGCTGTTGTCACCAAACGATAGATAAAAATAAATAATCATGCACATTGGATAACATCTCGTGCATGCGCCTCAATTGTGTACTGGAGAAGATTATCAGGAAATGCGCTTGCACACTATCAGCAGTAACTGGAATGACGATTGGATGTAGGAAAGGTAATATCGATTTATCCTGTCTAACATTTGCAAACGACCTTGTCTTCTTAGCCAACAACAGAGAGGAGGCTACTCACCAACTACAGAGGCTCTACGGCATAGCAGCTAAGACCGTAAGTCAGAATACAAAAAACTATATTCATTACTAACTAGAAGCTACAGTCATTCGTAAATTTCCTTCAATTATTTAGCAGAACGGGTTTCAATAAATGAGAGCGACGTGCCAAGCTGGAGAGGTTCCAACACTCCTGCAAGAGCGTTTACATATCCAGGTACCTTCCAACAACCTTGAACTCAAACATTACAGCTCAGGAGTAAAGTCCCCCATATGATACGTCTCTGAATGCCCCTTGATGAATAGGAAGAGTCCACTCAAGAAACCAGAACTCACAGAACGGAAAATCCTAAGGAGAGTGCCAGGGCCAATAGGAGAAGAAGACGGCATCTACAGGATGAGATACAGCAGTAAGAAGTAGCATCTTCGAGCTGACATAATCACATCTATGAGGAAAAGGTGAGTGGCCTTCTGTGGACATTTGACCCGCATGAGCCCTGCAAACTGACGATTGGATCTTCATCACAAGAGAGAGAAAGCCTCCAAGAACAAAGTAATCACTACAGTGAAATCAGATCTGGAGCAACCTAAAATTCCATTAGAAACCATACAGAACCGATCGAAATTTCGGCAGACTGCTCTACAAGGCGTATCCCAAATGTCTGCTACCAGCAAAAAGAGCGCAGGAACTAGCAGACAGAGACGGGGAAACTTACAGCCAGAAAATGAAAACGTTCTAGTCTAAGAAAAAAACAGAAGACCCGAGTGAAGAGTCAAAATGAGTCACGTAGTCCTAAGTAGGCCAAAACGAAAAGAAGAAGAAAATACATTTAAAAGTTTGCTTTTCGTATATTCGCTGGAGGTTGTGAAAACGTTTTAACTTTCCCAAGCCCACCGAGTCATCAATTTCATTATGATGAGACAGTAGATTTGTGTTAATGGTTTGTACGCTTCTAAGAAACAAGACTGAGGACTAGATCTTACAATTAGATTTCTTTAGGAACAGTTTTTTTATGTTTTCAATATGGCAGTTTTTCTGAGCCTTTTTTAACAGACAATTGGAGTTCAGATATCGTAGGCATTGGCAAGAATGCTGTTGGAATTTGTGGTACCTGATTCTCTCTTCGATTAAGACGTCACATCATACTGACTTGCATTGTTATATAAAATTCGGCTCTCTTATTTTTTTGTGCGTCATGATTCATCAGCTGTTTGTTATTCATAAGATTCATCATTTGTACCCCTATTAGTCGATATGCAAGAGGAAATAAGTCCACCTTTTCCAATTACTGGAAGGGAGATGTCAGCTTTCTCCAGACACACATTGATATCATCGTGGGTAAAAATATTTGGCGTTAAAGGAGAGATTTCGCTAGCCTTAAATCCTGATGCAACGCACACGAATGGCTACTGTCCTCGAGTAAACTTTGTTGAATAGGCCTGCTAGTTAAAAACATCTATTCATTTTAGTGTACAGATCAAACGATCTTTTGAAAGTAAAGTAGAAACTGATATTCGGTGACTGCAATAGTTTGGGCTGCGAGGCGGTACAAACAGAAAATCCATAAGTAATTTGTAGAGCTGGTATGATTCCAACACCATTTGACTGGAGTGATTGTGTAAAACCAATAGTTTCCAAACTTTAGTTTCAATAAACAGTGAGTCATATTAGAAATACGGTTTCGTTGGTCCATCCGTTGGGTGAATACTCATCGAGAGCCAGATCGTCTCGTTTTAATAACGAGCTCGTCCTTTTTCGCGGGTAGATAAATATTGGATTTCATTTTTTCAAAGCTCGAATAAGAGAAAACTATTTTCCTTCCTTTTTGTGCCAAATATTGTGCCCAACTCTTCTACGTCTATGTTCTCAGTTTCCCCTGCATAGTATTTGCGGTTTGGTGTGAAGTGGCCTTTAGAAACATAAGTTCCTCCAGATTGCCGTAAAACTTCGTAATATCCGCACACTCCAATTTGTGTATAGTGCCTTGGAACTTCTAATGCAGATGTCTGGTTTACTTTCAGAAATTTTAAAAGCAATCTTTTTCCCAAGTGCACATTTTCAGAAAGCCTGTTAATAATGTTATTTATTTCCGCACAACTCAAAGGCTAATCTCCCTATTCCGTGTGCAGACAGTCTGTAGAATATATCACATTGCAGCTGTAGCTCTTTACTTGTAATCCCTTCGTACTTAAGGAAGGAAGCATTACTTCATTCTAGATAGTTTTGTTTGCGTATTTTCTTTCTCCGTTTTGAAATGTGCTGAACAATATTTTTCATATGTTCCTAGCTGAACTTTCTGCATTTTCTTCACACATAAAATTTGAAGCATCTTTCATTGTTTGCTCAGTATACGAAACTGTACTTATGTGTCTCTTCCAAATTCTTCGTAATTGAAACAGAGAGGTATGGTTTAGTTCTATCCTCAAATACGTGCACTTAAGTTCGGCATTACAAACTATATTGGAGAGCACCTGTACTCTACGGCCACTAATCAATCGCGACCTACCATGACTACCTATTTCGCTTTGTGTGAGTAAAGATACATTAGGACACAGAAATGCCTTTAAATAAATGTCACTCGAATTCAATAAGAACTCCCTCTTAGCCGGCCGGAGTGGCCGAACGGTTCTAGGCTCTCCAGCCTGGAACCGCACGACCGCTACGGTCGCAGGTTCGAATCCTGCCTCGGGCATGGATGTGTGTGATGTCCTTAGGTTAGTTAGGTTTAATTAGTTCTAAGTTCTCGGCGACTGATGACCTCAGATGTTAAGTCGCATAGTGCTCAGAGCCATTTGAACTCCCTCTTAACTCGATGACTATTTTGCAAAAGAAACCACGTAGCTACTTACAGTGAGGTAAAAACCGGTAGAAATAAAAAAAGAAGAACACAAAAGGAACAGAGCACACCTCACTGACGTAGTGGCATACTTATCCTCACGAAATAAAAAAAGAAGAACACAAAAGGAACAGAGCACACCTCACTGACGTAGTGGCATACTTATCCTCACGTAATCGATGTGAAGAGGGCAGTAATAATTTAAAAAAAAAAACTAAAGCAAAGAAAATGTGTATGGGGTAATGTCACGTTATCTTCTTGCAGATTACTGTATGTTTTATAGAATTGTCCTGTTGAGCAGCTTTTTGGTCACATCATTAATATACTCGTAGGTCACAAAAACACCACGAGGCAGCTGAATTTCAACCCAGACGTTTAGTAATACATACCCTACATGCTAGTGCTTATCTTCGACACTCACTCCCATCTGTTAGATCCTTCCCCCGCATACATCAAACATCGTTTTTCTATTATTTATTTAAATCGTATTCCCGTCGAAACCACTTACCTAGAGTTGTCAGGAGTCCTCACCAACAACATCCCCCATCGATTACAGAAGAGAAAAGTCCAGGCATTGGGGAAGAGAACACGTTGTAGTGTTTCATGTGTTTGAGATAAAAAGAAGCATCAGGAAAAAAACAGCGTTTGTTCTCTGTTTGTTCAGCTTTCATTATTTCGGAAGATGGTTCATGCTGCGCTTGCGCGCTACTCCATTTTCGTCGCCATAACAGTCAGTGATCTCGGAAAAGCGATATAAACAGCCAGTTCTTGTGAAATAACCCATTACGCAGCAATGAGTGTAGCCGTTACTCTGATGACTATTAAATGTTAGCCTATTAACAACCATACTGAGCGTAACGTGTAGAGTGTCAGCCGTCCGTAGAATGAAGTCAGCTATACGTGGATGGAATCTGCGTGTGGTATTACCAGGTGCCATTTATCCGGTACGCTGTGCAATTCTGAAGAGAACGGTATTGTTCTTTCTCGTGAGCTCGTTCTCCAGAGCCACTTCGCGAATGTAATGCTGGTTTTGCGTATAGAGATCGGTAAATAGAAATCTATACAAACACCATGAAGCCCAGAATTACACTGGACTCGCATTCGGGAGGGTGAAGGTTCAGTCCCGCGTCCGGCCATCCTGATTTAGATTTTCCGTGATTTCCCTAAATCGCTCCAGGTAAATGTCGGGATGGTTCCTTTGAAAGGGCACGGCCGACTTCCTTCCCCATCCATCCCTAATCCAATGAGACCGATGACCAACCCAACCCAAGCCCAGAATTTTTACGATTCGCAGACAGTCTACGAACGTAGAATTACTCCCCTATGGAACTGCGCTCTACCAAAAGTAATTTCGGTAGTTTTGCTACAGCACGTAGATGACGTAGCAAATGGTAGTATTGGTAGCAATGTTAAGGAAAGAAACATAAATGAATGCTTGAGAGAGAAGCAGGAAGCCGACGACTTGTCTTTGTATTTTGTTTGTTTGTTTTGCCAATAATTAGAGCCGCATATCGTTCAGTGTTCGTCCAGTGTGTAGTTTATACCCTTAAAAGATATACATTGCATTCCATATGCTACAAAATTATTTGATAGCGTAATTTCTGCGTGTTTATTAACTAAAGCAATTATTTTTGATGCAAGTACAATTTACGTGCAAAAAACAAAAAAAAATATATTTGTAATTGTTGTTATCTTCTGCTCAACTGAACGTTCTTCATCATGATTAAAGGCAATAGTTTCCTGTTATTATCGGCAAGTGTGAAAGTTGTTTACGAAAAACATAAAAGTGTTTTATATAACCTCGACGAAGTATTCAAGTTATGTCTGATATGTTTTCGTTTTGCAGTATTTTTTATTTTACCTTTTTATAGAAAATTTTCTTGCATTGTTTGAAAATCTGCCTTTTTTTAATCTTTTACTAAAACATCCTGCTGTTCCACGTTACAAACCAACAATTTTCGAATAAAATCAGAATCAAACATTAACAGTTTCAATTTTACTATTAGTAGTGTTTATTTTTCGGTAAAAGATAGGAGGATAACTATGTAGTTATGCGGCCGTTTATATATCCTCAGTTTACAAACGGTTCACCGCAGCCGATTTCTATGACAACCTAGTAAGAGATTTACGATACGATACTGTCGTGCCTGTGTTATTTTGATTACGAACCAAAGGTCCTTTTGACATTCATCCATGTCCAAAGGAATAGGCACTACGGTGACTACAGCCGTAATGAAATACATTAAATGTATTCGCAATTGCGAATAAAGACAACGATCAGCTGCAGAATAGAATGAGGACAGTGAGAATTTCTGCCTGACCGGGAGTCGAGCTCGGATTTCCCGCTAACCGCGAGCGGTACGCGACCCAAACTTCCGTATGCCGTCAACCATGCGTCTACGACCTGGACTCCTACATCCATTATGTGTATTCCCGTACAGGTGAGACGTTACACTTGAAAGTCGCTTGCCCAGTATCGGCAGATAAATGCAGCGCCTGTGTTATTCTGATTACGATCCAAAGGTCCTTTTGACATGAATGCATGTCCAAAGGAACTTCGTACCGTAATCAGAGTAACACAGGCAATGCAGTATCGTATTTATCTATCGATACCGGGACATTAGAGCCCACACAGAAGCATACAGACAAGCCTTCTTTCCACGAGCAATAAGAGACTGGAATAGAAGGGAGATCCGATAGAGGTACTCAGGGTACCGTCCGCCACACACCGTCAGGTGGCTTGCGGAGTATGGATGTAGATGTAGATGTAATTCTGTCAGAGACAGCAAAGGACTTGGAAGAGCAATTAAACGGAATGGACAGTGTCTTGAAAGGAGGATATAAGACGGACATCAACAAAACCAAAACAAGGATAATGTAATGTAGTCGAATTAAGCCGTGTGATGCTGAGGGAATTAGATTAGGAAATGACACACTTAAAGTAGTAAAGGAGTTTTGCTATTTGCGGAGCAAAATAACTGATGATGGTCGAAGTAGAGAGGATATAAAATGTAGACTGGCAATGGCAAGGAAAGCGTTTGTGAAGAAGAGAAATTTGTTAACATCGAGTATGGATTTAAGTGTCAGGAAGTCGTTTCTGAAAGTATTTGTATGGAATGTAGCAATGTATGGAAGTGAAACATGGACGGTAAATAGTTTGGACAATAAGAGAACAGAAGCTTTCGAAATGTGGTGCTACAGAAGAATACTGAAGATTAGATGGGTAGATCACATAACTAATGAGGAGGTGTTGAATAGAATTGGGGAGAAGAGGAGTTTGTGGCACAACTTGACTAGAAGAAGGTATCGGTTGGTAGGACATGTTCTGAGGCATCAAGGGTTCACCAATTTAGTATTGGAGGGCAGTATGGTGGGTAAAAATCGTAGACGGAGACCAAGAGATGAATATACTAAACAGATTCAGAAGGATGTAGGCTGCAGTACCTTCTGGGAGATGAAGCAGCTTGCACAGGATAGAGTAGCATGGAGGGCTGCATCAAACCAGTCTCAGGACTCAAGACCACAACAATAACAACAACTGGGCAAGCGACTTTCAAGTATAACGTCTGACCTGTACAGAAATATACATAATCGATGTACGAGTTCAGATCGTAGACGCATGGTTGACGACATGTGGAAGTTTGGGTCTGGTCGTGAGTCGCGTAAGGGTATCCAAATGGTAAGAGGACCGCTCGCGGTAAGCGAGAAATCCGCGCTCGAGTCCCGGTCAGGAAGAAATATGCACTGTCGTAATTCCATTTTACACCTGTCCTTATTTGCAATTGCGAATACATTTAATGTATAGTAAGAGACTGATTGCATTTGCAAATAAAGTGAGAGAAGTGAGGTAACGCCTGACAGGTATGCAAAACACACAACATACAAGTAACGCAGTCACTACCTTAACCGACCAAAGCTACTAGGCGCCGGCCATCTTTGGCCGAGCGGTTCTAGGCACTTTAGTCTGGAACCGCGCGACCGCTACGGTCGCAGGTTTCGAATCCTGCCTCGGGCATGGATGTGTGTGATGTCCTTAGGTTAGTTAGGTTTAGATAGTTCTAAGTTCTAGGGGACTGTTGACCTGAGAAGTCCAATAGTGCTCAGAGCCATTTTTGAAAGCTACTAGGAAAACAACGGTAGTCTACACTGAGAAATTAGTTTTACAACTCTACTCCCCTAAGATCACGCCGACACCCTAGTGTCAGAAAAGGCGTACTGGCAAACACACAAATGTGAGGCCAACAATAACCAAAAATATGATGCCTCATTCCCTATGGGTGGTAGACTTAAATAAACAGTTGGGGTAATTAAAGTACAGTAAGCCTTTGAGGCCATAAAAACCTGCAACTTTGAATGTATTAATAGGTTTTATATTCATTACTAATTTTATGTCTGATACGAGGACAGAAGCGAGATACTAAATAGCTAGCGACGATACATAGGAGTAGAGGTATTTTCCTATGATTTTTATGGATCGTTGTTGCATTTCCTTAAGAAGTCGGTAATTTTCCCGAAGAAGGCGTTTTCCGTTAAAAGCAAGGCGTCGAAAACTTGGACGTCCCCTAGCGCATGGATAGACCAGAGAGGTGGCTTCAGCAGTTAGAAGACGTAACATGTCCGAAAAGCGTTCTCAAAGCTGCGAAGATGAACTCAGGTTGGCTATAAAAAAGTATCCCGTCTCTAGGTAGTCGACTGTTTTCTTTGAGACTCCATGTTTCAAATAGCACCCAGTGCTAGCGTTCGGTCACAGTTTTCTGGTTGTCCCACGCGTACATTTGGACGTTGTGGGAAAGTGTGTGAATAGAACTACCAGTCGTACTGTTAGCGTTTTCCTTCGCGTAGACTGGAGAAGCAGGCTGCATCCGGGACAGGTGCGCGTGGGGAGACCCCAGCAGGCGCCGGCGCACGGCGCACGCACGCCTCCACGCCTCTCGACTGCCCCGGTCAGGGGTCAACACCGTTGCATCACCCTGACCGACGCCTGGCCATCAAACGGGGAATAAATTACCCGGTAGACGTCAGCACCACAGGGGGGGGGGGGGGGGGGGGCTGTCGATATGCAGGTACACTGCCAAGTAGACGGCGCAGGCACTGTTACGAGTTCACAGTCTGACGAATTCTAATAGTGCCAGGAGCGTTACATTATGAAATAACCTGTTTACAGTATGTGCAGTCATCGTTACAGACAAATGAATGAATGGTGTAGCACTAGCCTGTCATATTATTAAAAAAAAGTCTTTGTACGATTTAATAGTCAATACTGCACATTAGTATGTTTACTTGACACACACAGAAAAGTGTGAAGAAACAATATTAAGTTAAAATTGTGTGCCGGACCGAGACTCGAACTCGAGACCTTTGCCTTTAGAGGGCAAGTGCTATGGTACAGCACTAGCCCGCGAAAGGCAAAGGTCCCGAGGTCGTGTCTCGGTCCGGCACACAGTTTTAATCTTCCAGGAAATTTCATATCAACGCACACTCCGCTTCAGATTGAAAATCTCATAATCTCATTCTGGAAACATCCCCCAGGCTGTGGCTAAGCCATGTTCCGAAACATCCCTTCTTCCAGGAGTGCTAGTTCTGCAAGGTCCGCAGTAGAGCTTCCGTGAAGTTTGGAGAGTAGGGGACGAGGTACTGGCGGAAGCAAAGCTGTGAGGACGGGGCGTGAGTCGTGCTCGGGTAGCTCAGCTCAGCTGGTGCCGGCACGGTAGCTCAGTGTGTTTGATCAGAGATCTGGTTGGCTTCTGTAATAAAAGAACTGAGTAGAAGGATGAACAAACGAACTTGAACGGAAGTCTAGTGACGTCCGCAATGGCCAAACACAACGACCAGGAACGAACAAAAAAAAAATAAAAAATGGTAGAGCACATGCCTGCGAAAGGCAAAGGCCCCGAGTTCGACTCTCGGTCCGCCACACAGTTTTAATTTGCCAGGAAGTGTCGTATCAGCACCCACTCCGCTGCAAAGTGAAAATTTTATTCTGGGAATATTAAGTTACTTAAATTACACGTATATAGTCACATGAACAATTTTGCATCTCTTTTTCTCAAAATATTGCATGTTGCCTACACGAAGCATTTCCTGCAAAAGGCGCTTGGTTATTACAATATAAATACGACAGTGTTGTTCCTGTGATGAAAAAAAGGTTGCATTTTTCATTATTTCGTGCGGATTATCTTAAAGCAATTTCTTTTTGGTTCAAAGCACGGAGTAATTTGATACTTCCACGTTTTACATTCGAAGACACCTACTCCTTCCCTTTTCTCCTACACTCTGGCCAGTTACCAGAACTGTCGTATCGTGCATCATTCGGTGGCACAGGTGCTGCTGTTTTCTTGTTCTTCATGACTTTCTGTCCATCCTATAGTCAAAGGCAGGTTTTCTCGTCCCAGGAAAGAACAGCCCATTTGAAGTGTCCTAGGTAAGAATTCGCTTACGTATTTGTATAATAACTCACCTTTAAGACTTCCTCTTTCCATTTCTAAGCAGTTTTCGTTGCAAAAGAAGAAATAGTGCTGCAAACTCGAATGAAACTGTTACCCTGGTAACTGATACCAACCTAGCCTTACACAATGACTGCTAAAGACGCACACAACTCAGAAAATTTTCACCAGGGACAAAAGAATATCACTGTATATGAGAGCTTAAATGTGGCTTGCGAGAACCATTACCCAGCCAAGGAGGAAACTTGAAACATGTTGCAGAAAACATCGTGCAATTCAATTTTGATGTTGCTTAAGAGCAACATTGCCAAATGAACGGCTAAATTACTTTAAGTAGATTCCAGGGTGGAAACGTTTCTACCATGAAATGCCAGTCGTATATTTACCAGCGGAAAAATGCTCCTATTGGAGCACAAAAAAGGCGAACATGCTTCACTGGTCCATTACTGTTAGTTACTCGCAGCCAGATTCCTTCGTTCTATCCTACAACTACTATTACTGCTACTATCTCCTCTCATTCGCAAATTTAGTCAACATTTTTCATGGAGCGCAGCGATATAATGCTATACTTCGGTTTAAAACAATTGTCAAGACCACAATAACGGTTTCGGCTTATGGTAATGCCATCCTCAAGCTTTCCTATGGTTGGTGCTGACTGCCATCCTCAAGCTTTCCTATGGTTGGTGCTGACGGCTCATCGGTTTTTCACGTAATACCACGATCGTACATTGCAAGTGTAAAAACATCTGAGGATAGCTTTAACATAAACGGAAACCGGTAACAATAAACAAACGTCATTGCGATCTCGACTGCTGTTTTAAACCAAATCTCCTCTCACTGTCATTGTCTCCCTCTTGCTCTCTCTTACTGCTACTATTTTATTCATTCCTTCCCACTGCTACTATCTATTCTCACTGTCACTATCTCTCTCTTCCTTTCTGTCATTGTCACAGACTATTTCTCATTAACACTGGCTGCCACACACATCCTCTTTCTCCTTGTCTTTATTCCTCTCCCACTGACTGTCTCCCTCACTCTTTTCCTAGCACTGTTCTGTCACTGTCATGTATGATCCTCTCTTTCCCTCGCACTACCATTGTCTCTTTCGTTCTTTCTACACCACAACCACTGTCTGCTATCTTCCAGTATTTATCACTTTTCCGTCTCTTTCCCACTACCACCCTCTCGTTCTCTCCCAGCATAAAAAAGTGCGAATATGTGCACATGTCAAAATTTTTGGGGACATTTTTAAATGTGCCGAGGAAGGTAGACTAAGGCAGCTGAACATATTCGCCTTTTTTGGGCTCCGATAGGAGCAATTTTCCAGTGGGTCCCTTCTTGTCGCTACCACAGCAGGGAATGTCAGCCATATAAAAATCATTTTAGGGATCAGTACAATTTTGATAGTTTACATGATTGAAATTGATACAATGTAAAAACACAGCAGACAGGATTTTCGTGCACAATACTACAGCGTGAGGTTCCCAGAACCCTTCTGATGATATCGGAGACACTTTGCAGGATATTCATCCGTGCTAAGAAACATTATAAACTACGTTTTCGCCTCACACTTGATTTTACGATCGTGTTTTGTGTGTACAAGTACGGTGATTTCCGTATCTCGGAAACGGATTTAGGACTGTACAGTAAAAATTACTCCTGTTACATTCATTAGCTGCGCATGGCCGTCTTGGAATCTGCAATTCGATTTCGGAACCCTAAAACCATTTGTAACACTATTATCGATAATACCTACATTTGTCTCATCTAACTTCTTTGTCTGTTTTTACGCAGTGTGAGTCCAATATCACCAAGCTCTTTGATGTAACATCTATGTAAATTTTTTATTCATTATTTATATCAACTGATGTCAATGTAATGAATCCATGGATATAATCGTAAAAACTAAAATTCTGTAAAGAATGAAAATGTTAAAATTTTACTTGCGGTACTGGTTCATGCACAGGGAAAGTAAGTTTGTAATAAGCCCCTCTGGAACCCTCTGGAGCGAAACTAGCTGGGGGGGGGGGAGGGGGGGAGGGCGGAATAGAAAAGGTGGAATTGGCGGTCCTCCTGCGAGGCTCCTTTGTCACAAGTGTCAGTCGTTGTCTAGCAGTGAACGTGTTCGCATCTTGTGAACTGAACGAGGCAAGAAGACTAGCAAAATTATATAACATAGCCTTGGATGTGGAAGTAATTTGGCTTATTATTCGTGGCATACTTTGGCTGGCTCTGTATTATGAAAATACGTTTCTAAGAAGAGAATTTTCAGAGCTAGTTATACAGCAAGAGCCATGGATACCTGAGCCTCCTCTTTGGAATAGCCACAGCAGATCGACACTGCCACCACCTTCAACTCAGATTATTAGTTGAGTACTGCATGAACCAGTTATGTGGTTTCTTTTTCAACAGTAAGTTTACGTTCTGTAAGTTTTATGTTGAGCAACCGTATTTTATCCTTAATCATTTACCTAGACAGGTTCTATCACAAGTGGTACGATATTTCCGAGTATCTTATTTTAGTGACCTGAAAAGTCACTTCAGTAAACTTTCACTATAGTTAATAAAGTTTGTGGAGTAGTAAATTTCATAACTTTTCAGGGAGCGTAAGTTTCGAAGTACTCCACCTATTTTTTATAAATGGATAAAATTTCACCAAAGTTAAGTTGCGAAGAAAAGATTTATAATTTATTCCATATTACCAGATCGACTTTCGCGCTTCGCTGACGCAAGATGCAATCCTCTGCCACTAGAGCGTGCAACATGGAGTTGCATAAAGTAACTACTGTCGGTGCCTGAAAACAGCCTACTGTAATCGAGTTTCTAACAGCAGAAAAAGTGCATTCAATTGAAATCCACTGAAGAATGAAAGCTTTGTACGGTGTTGATTGTATCGAAATCAGCAATACGCAACGTTGAGTTGTTCGTGCTCTTAATAAAGGAAACGTTGATGCTAGGGTGTGTGACAGAGCCTGGGGGAACAGCTGCATACGGCACCCGACGAGATTCATCGGAATCATGTTGATGAACGCATCAGAGAAAATCGCCCGATAACACGGGAGCATGTACAGGCCTCATTGCAGAACTGCGATATAGAAAACTGTGCGCATGGTGTATGCTTCAAAAGCTCACTACTGACATGAAACAGAGGAGATTGGACATCTGTCCACAATTTCTTTTGCGTTTTGAGCTTGGGCGTGATGGGTTCCTTCAAAACATTGTGAAAGGTGATGAAAGATGAGTTCCCCATTTTGGCCCCGAACTCACAGGTATTCCACCACAAAGGATCACCGACGCCAAAACAGTTCATGATCATTCCTTCAGTAGGCAAAGTCTTGCTCGCAGTGTTCGGGGATGTTCGTGCCACGATTCATTTGCATTTCTTGCCAAGAAGCACCACCACGAACTCTGTAAGGTGCTGCGAGACCATCAGAAAACTGAAAAGTTCTCTCCTCCAACACGACAATGCCAGACCACATACGAATGCTGCGATATCTGCAACACTCCGACGCCTTGGCTTCGTCCTGTCATCGATCATCCTCCATACAGAGCCTACTTCGTCTCATCAGATTTTCATCTGTTTCCTAAACTCAAAGAACGATTTCGACAACTGCATTTTGATAGCGGTTGTAACAGAAGTGAGGCTTCGTCACCAAAGTCAAACGTCCTACAATGACGCTATCAACAAATTGGGTTCTCGTTGGAAGAAATGATTTCGTCGCCAGGGTGATTATGTTCAGAAATAAATATGTTGAGTTGAAGAATAAAGATTAGGAATGTTAACAGGATTTGTTTTATTTAAAAATCATGAAGAGTTTTTACATAAAAGATTCAGAGACATTACTTTCCAACATACCCTCGTACATACCGGGCAACTTTTCTTCAGCAGTAAACTTAGGGCTACTGTTGCGTGTTACCGTCACCGTACAAAACATATTGGTGGAACAACAAACAGGGTACAGAACTGATCAGGAATGTATGAAAGCTTGAGAGCGAGCAGAAAAGTGCCCATCACTATTGTCAACAGCATGTAACGTGAGTGAATAGGACTAGTAGTTTCGAAAAAAGACACACAGTTCTTAATGTTCACATATTTTCAGTGCAATACAAATACATAAACAAAAGGGTCTAACAAATGAAATGATATACAATTATTTTCTAACGACGCACTGGAGACCAGAGAGTTCCTTGTCACAAAATACTCAGAAAGTATCCCCGATCAACCTATGAAGTCAAAATCATCATGTGTACGAATTATGAACTTTGTTCTCAAAACGCAATACAACATGTCACATAGCATGTTTTGTAGCGCAGCAAGTGCTTCAGTTGGGGATTATTAGGTCTACAACTTTGCTTCCGCCGTTTTGCAGTAGACGGCACTTGTGGAAAGTAGCCGCGCAAGTCGTAGGTTGTAAGTGTCATACAGTAAGCTTAGGCATTTGAGACTACATAACGCCATCAAAATATTAGTCGATTTTTGATTGCATCTTAAAGTTATTCTCGGCTGAATATATCAACTTACGAGCCGAATTCTCGTCAACTGCGGGAGTTTTTAATTTTCTGCTTTGATATGAAGAAATCTGGGGCTCAGTCTCGTAAAAAGCTGGGTAAGACCGACGATGAGACGCCTGTTAGTGACAGAACTTAGCAGAAAGTGGTTTCCATGCTTCAAGAACGGTGATTTTGACATTGAAGACCGGCATGGTTGTGAAAGAGAGAAAGCTTTCGATGCTACTGCAACCGACGGGAACAATCACAGGAGATCGTTATCGAAAGCAAGCCAATCACTGAAAGACATGAAAAGGTGATTTTTCAACATGACAGTGCCTGACCCCATGTCGCAAAACCGGCCAAAACATACGTGGAAACGTTGAAATGGGAAGTCCTCACCCACCCGCCGTATTCTGCAGACATTGTTCCCTCTGACTATCAACTTTTTAGTTCAATGGCACTCTAGCTGGCTACCCAGTGCTTCCTGTCATATGAACAATTGCAAAATTGGATCGATGCGTGGATCCTCTCGAAAGACGCCCAGTTCTTCCGCCGCGGAAAGGTGGGAGAAAGTAGTGGCCAGCGATGGCCAATACTTTGAAACATAAATTTTTTTGGTAAGATGTTCACAATAAAGCCTCGAACTTCGAGAAAAAACGGTGGAAGCAAATTTGTAACCCCAGCAGAAATCATCCACCTAAAATCCCCATGTTGGTTAGGAATGTAAACTTTTTCCACATTCGGGTGAAACTGTATCACTGTAATACTGAACGTGTTTTAATTGCAACAAACGAACCATGATGGTACCCAGATTCTAAGGTAATAATGACAGCCCACAATCCTATCAGAAGCCGCACTTAATCGATTTGCAGAGCGATAGGGTCATCGACTGTGAGGGACATTATGAGAAGGAACTGCAACACCGTCCAAACGCATGCTTTCGAGGTTAGCTCATGGCCGAGCTAACCTCACTTTGCTTCCTCAGTGAATGGGTTTGCCCAGTGTATCTGTACAACACCGAGGTCACTGTTCACAGGAGTGGCGTCTAAGCCTTTGAGAGTTGCAAGAGATATGTAGCAAGCTCTATTACAAAAATTATGGATTGTTGGAAACCAGCTACATGATGCTGCTAGGTGTTTCCTCCCAACACTTCTTACAAAAGATGAGAGTATACATTTTGATACTCATGCATTACTTACTACTTCGTAAGTCGTCGCATAAACCGCAACGGAACTAAGTAAGATCTTCAACAAGAAATTTTGTGGACTGTTGCAAACTGCAGAGTACCGAAGAGTATGTGCAAGCACTATGTGACGGACGCTGCGCAGGAGTTGAAATCCAAGCATAGAACGGAAGTTCCCATTTCAGAGGAGAGAGAAATTTACTTCATTACGGTATTGTGGCTGCACGGAGATACGCCGACATTAATCTACCGCACAGTGTTGTCCCACATTCCAATCCTAGGACAAGATCCTGTATGTTAACGACAATGTCACTGCATATAATGGGATTTTAGAGCAATGAACATCCTTGACAACAATTCATATTAACTTCCCATCATCCTTAACTGTTTCGGCGTTACGCTGCTTTCAAAGTAGCTAACAACAACAAGCCAATCTAAAGCAAAATAAAACATGATGATGAGCACAATACAAGTCTGTTTCTGTTGTGTTGTGGTGGTCTTCAGTCCAGAGACTGGTTTGATGCTGCTCTCCATGCTACTCCATCCTGTGCCAGCTTCTTCATCTCCAACTACCTACTGCAACCTACATCCTTCTGAATCTGCTTAGTATATTCATCTCGTGGTCTCCCTCTACGATTTTTACCCTCGACACCACCCCCCAATACTAAATTGGTGCCGGCCACTGTGGCCGAGCGGTTCTAGGCGCTTCAGTCCGGAACCACGCTGCTGTTACGGTTGCAGGTTCAAATCCTGCCTCGGGCATGGAGGTGTGTGATGTCCTTACGTTACTTAGGTTTAAGTAGTTCTAAGTCTAGGGGACTGATGACCTCAGATGTTAGGTCCCATAGTGCTTAGAGCCATTTGAACCATTCTGAACTAAATTGGTGATCCCTTGATGCCTCAGAATATGTCCTCCTAACCGATCCCTTCGTCTAGTCAAGTTCTGCCCCAAATTTCTCTTCTCCCCAATTCTGTTCAGTACCTCCTCATTGGTTACGTGATCTACCCATCTAATCTTCAGCATTTATCTGTTGAACCACATTCCGAAAGAAATGATAATTAAATCAAGACCCTACGCTGCTGACAGGCGTTGGCATACATCAACGGAGACAGTTGAAAATGTGTGCCGGGATCTCTTGCTTACATGGCAGATGCTCTATCCATCTTAGCAACCGAGGGTACAGAGGATAGTGCGACTGCAGGGACTCATCACCTGCACGCTCCCCGTAGACCCACATTCCCAACTTAATGCCCACACACTACATTCGTAGTCCCCCCGCCCATTACAGTCATTACTCGCGGCAGACAATCTTACCGAGTCCCGTAAGCGTTCGGGTAATACGTGTGCATACGCACAGAAGAAGAACGTCAATGGCCCGTTAGCATTAACTACATAAAGATGGTATCTGTTCTTTCGGACATGAGCTTACTGGTTTGGCACAAAACGCACGAGAATCACTTCGTCCGGTTACAGTTCACACAGGAACTACAATGGTAGACCGACATTGTTAACAGCGGCCGAACACAATACATTATACACATTACAAGTCGAGCGACTTCTACCGGCTTCAGCCGATCAAGAAGCAGATAGCCCTTCTTCAAGATGATGTGGACTAATATTTGTCTGCAAATTACATATAACAGTTTCATGAAATCTTTTCTACAATTAACAGCTCAAAATTTGCAAGGGCAGATAACATTCCGTAAATACACTCCTGGAAATGGAAAAAAGAACACATTGACACCGGTGTGTCAGACCCACCATACTTGCTCCTGACACTGCGAGAGGGCTGTACAAGCAATGATCAGACGCACGGCACAGCGGACACACCAGGAACCGCGGTGTTGGCCGGCGAATGGCGCTAGCTGCGCAGCATTTGTGCACCGCCGCCGTCAGTGTCAGCCAGTTTGCCGTGGCATACGGAGCTCCATCGCAGTCTTTAACACTGGTAGCATGCCGCGACAGCGTGCACGTGAACCGTATGTGCAGTTGACGGACTTTGAGCGAGGGCGTATAGTGGACATGCGGGAGGCCGGGTGGACGTAGCGCCAAATTGCTCAACACGTGGGGCGTGAGGTCTCCACAGTACATCGATGTTGTCGCCAGTGGTCGGCGGAAGGTGCACGTGCCCGTCGACCTGGGACCGGACCGCAGCGACGCACGGATGCACGCCAAGACCGTAGGATCCTACGCAGTGCCGTAGGGGACCGCACCGCCACTTCCCAGCAAATTAGGGACACTGTTGCTCCTGGGGTATCGGCGAGGACCATTCGCAACCGTCTCCATGAAGCTGGGCTACGGTCCCGCACACCGTTAGGCCGTCTTCCGCTCACGCCCCAACATCGTGCAGCCCGCCTCCAGTGGTGTCGCGACAGGCGTGAATGGAGGGACGAATGGAGACGTGTCGTCTTCAGCGATGAGAGTCGCTTCTGCCTTGGTGCCAATGATGGTCGTATGCGTGTTTGGCGCCGTGCAGGTGAGCGCCACAATCAGGACTGCATACGACCGAGGCACACAGGGCCAACACCCGGCATCATGGTGTGGGGAGCGATCTCCTACACTGGCCGTACACCACTGGTGATCGTCGAGGGGACACTGAATAGTGCACGGTACATCCAAACCGTCATCGAACCCATCGTTCTACCATTCCTAGACCGGCAAGGGAACTTGCTGTTCCAACAGGACAATGCACGTCCGCATGTATCCCGTGCCACCCAACGTGCTCTAGAAGGTGAAAGTCAACTACCCTGGCCAGCAAGATCTCCGGATCTGTCCCCCATTGAGCATGTTTAGGACTGGATGAAGCGTCGTTTCACGCGGTCTGCACGTCCAGCACGAACGCTGGCCCAACTGAGGCGCCAGGTGGAAATGGCATGGCAAGCCGTTCCACAGGACTACATCCAGCATCTCTACGATCGTCTCCATGGGAGAATAGCAGCCTGCATTGCTGCGAAAGGTGGATATACACTGTACTAGTGCCGACATTGTGCATGCTCTGTTGCCTGTGTCTATGTGCCTGTGGTTCTGTCAGTGTGATCATGTGATGTATCTGACCCCAGGAATGTGTCAATAAAGTTTCCCCTTCCTGGGACAATGAATTCACGGTGTTCTTATTTCAATTTCCAGGAGTGTATGAGGGCCGTTAAATAAGTAATGCAACACTTTTTTTTCCTCGGCCAGTTTCGGTTGCAAATCCGTTGTAGGACATCGTAGAATATTCCCTATAGCTTTATAAAGTTCCAATAGGTAGCGGCGTTAAAAGTAGGCTCTAAAATTACGCCTGTAACGGAAGTGAGTGTCAAGCAGAGAGATGTCACTGAGATTCTTTCGGCGGAAAATCGGAGCGTAGCAGGTATTCATAGGCGCTTACAGAATGTCTACGGAGACCTGGCAGTTAACAAAAGCACAGTGATTCGTTGCGCGAGGCGTCTGAAACAAAGTCACCCAGACCTGTCCAGCCTTCCGCGTGCCGGCACGCCGCACACAGCGGTGACTCCTGCAATGCTGGAACTTGCGGGTACTCTCATTCGAGGTGATCAACTGATCACAATCAAAGATCTCGCTGCTCAACTGGACGTCTCCGTTGGTTCAGCATTTTGGATATTCAGAGGTGCGTGCCCGTTGGGTTCCTCGCCACCTGATAGAAGACCATAAAGAGCAACGAGTGACCATTTGTGCGAAATTGCTTGTGCGTTAAGAGGCTGATCGTGACAATTTTTTTGTCGAACATCGTCACAGGCGGTGAAACATGGCTTCATCACTTCGAACCGGGAACAAATAGCAATCCGTGGTATGGCGGCACACCACGTTTCCTCGGAAGAAAAAGTTCAAAGCCTCAGCCGTTAAAGCCGTGGAACGGTCTCCTAGAACTCTGAACGCGTTATTCTGTTTGATGTCTCTCCCCATGGCGCAACGATGAGCTCCGGAGTGTATTGTAGTACCCTCAGCAAACTGAAGTAACGCCTTCAGCGTGTTCGCCGCCACAGAAATCCAAGCTAACGTCTCCTTCTCCATGACAACGCCTCTCAATAGTATACGCACCCGAAAGCAGCTCACAAAACTTCATTGAACTGATCTTCCTCATCCACCCTACAGCCCGGTTCTCTCACCTTCCGACTTCCATCTGACCCAGCGAGAAGCCATATGCGGATTGCGGGCTATCTAATAAAAATTTAGGTTTACGCTACGTATCCTCCGACTCAGAGTTGAAATATTAAAAGCTTTGGCTGGTTTCGTTGTCTAGGGGTTGGGAAACGTAGTTGCCGCATTACAAGCCAAATACTGCTGAGTCAATGTGAATATACCCATGAATCGAATGGTCGAAGGTTCCTATCACTCGGCAATTGCCAAGGTAACGTAGAGATTAAAAATGAAAGCTTTCAATTTAAAAAAATTTGCAGGTACTATCTTAATGATTTTAAATGATGAGTACGATAGTAGAAGTACTTTTGAGAATGAGGTATATTTCTGCAAAACACTTATTGGTGTCGATGGTCCAGCAATTAAATGAAATACAAGTTGAAGAACAGGGAAACAATAGATTCCTACTGCATGTAATTAGTTATGAACGACAACATAGCTCGTGATATATTCACTCCCAAACGCATACTACGTCTTCACTGCAGAAACCTCGGAAATCTCACAAGTTCACAAGTCGGCACTCTGAAGTATTTCTATCTCTTGCGACCATGGGCAAACCTCTCCACACTCTCCAAGTCTCTCTCGCAACTGTTCGACCGTCGCGCCGTCACGTCCAGCACTCCCCCTGTCCTATCTCGTCCTCTCCGTGTCCTGCCCTCGCGCCGTACTTTGGAGTACTTACAGCCTGCCGCGATTAGTAGTAATCGGCCACTTTGTCCCCCAATACCTCATGTACTATTCAAGTTATATGCTTGTAGTTCATACCAATTTAGGTTTAAAAAATGGGGTCAAATGGCTCTGAGCACTATGGGACTTAACTTCTGAGGGCATCAGTCCCCTAGAACTTAGAACTACTTAAACCTAACTAACCTAAGGACACACACATCGAAGCCCGAGGCAGGATTCGAACCTGCGACTGTAGCGGTCGCGCGGTTCCAGAAATTTAGGTTTACACTAATGGCTTTCTAAAGACATGTCGATCGACGAAATCGGATGAACCGTTTAGATTTTGGAAATTCGTTGCTTGATATTACTTGTATAATTTACAGTCAGATACTAAACTTTAAACGAATAAAGATAACGAAAATCTGATTACACCTTCAGAATCTGTCGCGAATAGTAGAGAATAGAATTAAAATCATGTAGGCTGTAGGCTGGAAAATTATTGCTACAGATCAAGCGAGGCGGACGTGACCAGACTATCTCATGTGTAATGTGTAATGTGTACTCGACTAACAAGAGCGGAGTATGCAGTATCACGAGGCTCAAGCACAGTTAGTGGCAACCCTTGGACACAGCAAACACTGGAGAATGGCTAGTTCATCACGTAGGCATCACATGCTGCCGCGTGACTAGCCTACTCAGGGCTCAAAGTTCGGGGGTGCTAGAACCTGCTAGAACCTTCTAGAACAAGTGGTGCCGGGTGCACTACCCCCTATAAAAGCGGATAGCCGCTAGATCGAAGGACAGTGATGGAGTGAGGTACTTAGGACGCCGGTCCACGTTAGTCAGCGTCGGGATGCTGCAAGAGTTGCAGGAGAGTATTGAGCACAGCAACAAGTAGGGACTTAGGCTGAATCGACACAGCTGACACTTAGTCTGGTGCGCTCGCCTCTGCTATATTAGGACTTAGGTTTGGGAAGTTGGGGATGACAACTGCATAGCCAGATAGACAATCATTGGAGACTGTATATAGAATCTTCTTTAAATCACAAGTGCCAGGGGTACTTCCAGTATAATCGTTCTATGCATCGAGTGTTCATACATGAAAGCTTCCCTAAGATCATATCCGAGTTCCGTACTCTAGCTCACCTTGCAGCCTTCTCTACAACGGAGCAGTGAGGAGTTGGCGGCCCACACCACCGAGACCTAATGCCAAGTAAGTTCTCTGACGCGCACCAACGCAGTCCTTCCACTCCCTCTCAGGACACGTCAGTGGGACACGACAAATCGTCGTTCAGATAATGGTAATGTACATGTTTCTTTTTGAGGTATCGTGATTGATCTGGTTACTATTAATTTCTATACGAACTGTGAAATGTCTGCCATTAAGGTTTCACAAAGTCCGCCACCTTTGGCACTCCCCGCGTGTCTCCTTCATCGACACAGCGTTACCATGAAATTCCCAGCCACGCAGCTGGACCACGTGCTGGGGCTACCCCTCATGTTCAGCTACCGTTTGGCACCACGTGGTTGCTACCGAGCCACGGCCCGCCGAGAAGCCCCCACGTGGCCACGCCAACTCCGAACTGAAGAGTATCTCCAGGGCACCATAACTCGCCCGTTACCTCACAGGATGATGAGGTTATTGATGCAGGAAGACATTGGCTCCGACGTCGAAAGGTTCTGTAGCCAAAAGAATGGAGAATAATATAGTGTATTGTAATCCTGAATGAAACCAACCTGCTTTCAGGGAAAAAAAATGTTGCATTACTTTTTGATCTTCCCTCGTTGCTTGGCTGAATAATGTAATTTATATAGTCGCAAACAATGCTGACCAAATAAAATATCAATAACAGTCGCTTGCAAGTCCTTAGGTAGTAAGTTTGGGCAGATTATTTTAATTTATAAATATTCATTTGATTTAAATCTACATAGCGTGCGTAGGTTACGAACCATACCATAGGTCTTATGATGCAGGTGAACTTGATGCACCGTATTGCACAAATTCAGAAACCGGTGTTCATATAGCGAAGTACACCATCAGCAAAGCGTGTCAACACAACAACGAAATCAGCTCGACTTGCGGAACATTTAATTTCAAATCTCACCAAAAACGAAAAGTTCAGTTTTAGTACCCTGCTGTCATTGCAAGTGAGTACAAACCGTCCCTTCACAACACAAAATTCCGTACTGTATTAAAATTTATAGACTCAGTTAAGGTGTACCTTCGTGAAAATTACGGTGATCAGAAGTTACGTGCAATGCTCGAATTTCAACGTCAAAACTAGAGAAAATTTCTAAGTCGAACTATGCTCCGATCAGCTCTGCAGCCTGTCTCACATTTTGTGTGCACAGATCACGCAAATCAATTAAATTACAGGCTTGTGCTTCAAACAAGAAGAGCTGAGCGTAAGAGATGTTTTCCATGGGATTCACATCAATGTAATTTCACTATCATAGTCTTCAAAACACTGTAAAACAATGATTGCCTTGTGGCACGGAAAGTTAACGTTCGGAGAATGCCACTGCTGTCAGGGAAAACTCGAAGCTTGAATGGATGTCGGTAGTCTGCATTAATGTTTCCATAGTCGACATCTGTCATGGTGCCTATGATTACTGTTGTGCACGCGGTAATGAGAGAAATCAGAGAACACTTTATTAATTAAGGAACCATTTAAATCACCCCAGCTGCTGCAGTTTAGGGTAATGTGTGGTTCTGTTTGATACTTTGGTGGGTGAGGAGAGAATCAGAGAACATTTTATTAATTAAACAACAATTTAAATCACCCGGCTGTTGCAGTTTAGAATAATGTATGGATATGTATGATACTTTGGAGGCAGCCAAATAACAACTGTGCTGCAAGGTAACTTCCACTCCACTGTTGCGGATTAGTAGATACACTGTTCAAATTCAATAATGACGAATACTTTGAAGGCAGTACGGCGACGTAAATTAGTTCAGTCAACGCTTCCAAGAACTGTGTGTTCGGTGTACAACAAGAACCTATACCATACGTCAGCCTCCCAACAGCACTCTGATTCTGACTCGATGGTGGTAATTGACTAACAATACTAGAGACACATTAGAGCGTGAGATACGACATAGCATTGTGAGGTGAATTCACAGTACACTAGAACTACTAAGTTTTTTTTCTTTAATTTTCTTTTTTAGTGGTTATGACCGACGTAGTGGTTGGACTTCCTTTGCAGATGGTCAAAGTATAACTAGATATTTATTGCCATCTTGATAAGCGCACTGGGCTTTGTGTCCTACGGGTCTTATAGCACGTACTCAAAAGTTGAAGTGGATGGTTACTGTGCAACATAGATAATCGCTCAGGGGCTACTGCTCTAACATATTCCAAGTGTCGTGACGTGGGTCATAGGGCTTCTATTTTGTCCACGAGCATGTGTGGTGGATGATAATTTCCTGGATGATCGGTTGGTTGAGCTTTCCATTTAGGCTGCGTATTCTTGTCGACCACGCTACCCGAAGAACGGGTCGGAGACGTCGATTTTCAAAGTATGGATGGTTTTCAGATTAGAGGGACTGGTTGTCCCCCACGTAGATCAACTGTATGAAATAGCCGGAAGGACTGTTGCTCTGGAAAGGCGAAGTTTTGTACTCACGATTGTACTGAAACAGGGCGTTTTATCAGATACCTTGGTCCACTATTGATATCAATACCAGCTAAAGACGATCGTGATCGCGGATATTTGTTAATTAATGTATAAAAAAGAAGCAGATACTATGCGCCCCGGTCGGTGTTTGTACAGAGGGTGCGCGCGCCGTAACAACAAGGCGTGAGCAGTTGTGTGATGTACGGCGTTCACCTGCTATAAGAGGTTGTACGCACGCTTTGGCACTCCGAGTTGGAGATGGCATGGGTGGATCGGAGTAAAGGGGCGTCGACGACGTCAACAGGACCCAGAACAAATGAACAATTAATACCTGTCATTGTGATATTTGAAGACTTCGAATACAAAGAATTGCAAACCAAAGTCCAAAGTTTATTTAGTAGCTCGAAGTAGTCGTCGTGAGCTAACATTTCAGTATCACTCATTAAGGATCGAAATCCAGAAGGAAAGCAAGTTCTTACACGCCAATGGAACAGAGTATTTGGTCAACCGGAACAATTTCTAAAAGCGACCATTCGTCAACAAGACTTATAACAGGTAATTAGTAGATCCAGCCAACGGCCTTGCCGTAGTGGTAACACCGGTTCCCGTCAGATCACCGAAGTTAAGCCCTGTCGGGCTCGGCTAGCACTTGGATGGGTGACCATCCGGTCTGCCGAGCGCTGTTGGCAAGCGGGGTGCACTCAGCTCTTTTGAGGCAAACTGAGGAGCTACTTGATTGAGAAGTAGCGGCTCCGGTCTCGGAAACTGACATACGGCCAGGAGAGCGGTGTGCTGACCACATGCCCCTCTATATTTGCATCCATTGACGCCTGTGGGCTGAGGATGACACGGCAGCCATTCGGTACCTTTGGGCCTTCATGGCCTGTGCGGGAGGAGCTTACTTATTAATTAGCAGATGGAGTAGCTGAAGTATGCTACTAAGAAAACACACCACCAACTTTTTCACTGTAAGTTCATCTATGAGCTGACTATTTGGGGGTATACTTGTCGGGTGAGTCGTAACATCTTGTTCCTCCCATCCCGTACACGCGGGTTAAAAAGTATCTGGTTGACGAATGTGACCACGAGGTACTTTACGTGATTGCTGCATGAAATTTCCTGATGGCAAAGAATCGGTCTGTCTCTCAAATCGGGGCGGAGACGGGTAAACATCCCCGCACTCGTCTGCGTTGATAGCAACTGTATTTTCCCTGGCCCAGTCTTCTATCACAGTGAGTTGACGCTGTAGGCGAGCGATGACCGCATTGATCCTCCGGCTACTGGTCAGCAGCGCGGTGTCGTCTACGAACTGGGCGAACACCACACGAGGCAGTGGCGAGTATCATTGACACAGATGACAAAGAGTAGTGAAGACAACACAGAACCTTGAAGGATGCCGTCTGTGAGGAGTCTGAGGCTGTCCCTCGATCTTCAATAGTATATGCCCATTGATCAAAGAGCTGTCGATGATCTTCAGGCAGTAGTTCGGGAGCAGTTGCAAGTAGGCCAGTTTGAGCAGCCATTTGTCCTCTCAGTCTCGATAGTACGCCTTTCCGACTTTCAAAAAAATTGGGACCGTATAGTTGAACACATTAAGGCTGTATGGGATAAATTCGGATTGAATTGCAGGTCTGCAGATAATGAAGGCTGAAAAACAAATTGGTCTGGACATATAATATCGTTGTCGAGGATCGGTTGCCGAATGGGTCTACTCGTCTGCTGCAGCCGTTCTTATAACAAGGGCACCTGACGGTAGTTCCTGGAAACACAGAGGGGCATGGCCTGAGAAACGCTCGGATTGGCCCCAGGACTGGCATTGCGCTGGCTTACAACATCTCTGCTGTTGTCGCCCTCTTGTTTTGAGTTTCGATATTCAACAACATTGCAATTACTACTACATGAAAGCCAACTGACTGTCCCCCCACACCTTAACACTGGTCCTTGCCACTCTTCTACTGGAGACATGATACACGCTTCGAACAACCTTTCGCACTTAATGACGGTGTATTCAGACAATAACACCAACCTAGTATAACAAGAAACATGATTCAGCCGACCAGCTGCAGTCACGGACTGTGCGGCTGGTCTCGGCGGAGGTTCGAGTCCTCCCTCGGGCATGGGTGTGTGTGTTTGTCCTTAGGATAATTTAGGTTAAGTAGTGTGTAAGCTTAGGGACTGATGACCTTAGCAGTTAAGTCCCATAAGATTTCACACACATTTGAACACTTCAGCCGACCAGGCCTAGGTGACTGTTCGTGAAATCTTCTCGGGTGATCAGCCGAGTAAAGGCGTCGTCTTCTCGCAACGTTTCGAAGGGTTTCGTACCCATCATCTTCAAGCTTGAAGATGATGGGTACGAAACCCTTCGAAACGTTGCGAGAAGACGACGCCTTTACTCGGCTGATCACCCGAGAAGATTTCACGAATGGAATACGCCGAGAAAGTCTCAAATCACACTAGGTGACTGTTTTTAATTGATCCACAGTCCAATATCGATGACTGATGCCTGCAGCAATTGTTGATGTTGTTTGAGGCAACATGGAAACACACAGAGGTCACCCATTCGGTGCCACATGTTGAATAAGCACTTATGTCTTCACCAGAATTATGCTCTGTCGTCAACTATGCCACAGGTCGCCGCTTATCCTCCGACTACCAGGTTCTGTGAAAAGCATGGACTTCCGACACCTTCTCACCTACTGATGGCTTCAAGGTCTCTCAATTACTTTCCATGTATGCCCACTACATTATTACAAGCATGGCCGATCAGGTTCACCGTTCCAGAAATGCTCATTTCCAGGTATAATTGATAATCGTGTATGTCAATGGACTGCCTCATTTGTGGCCCGCATAGTCGCTAGACTGACTCTCCATTCATGGCTCTCCCGCTAACATACGTCTCATACCGCGCCACGTGACTGCAACACCACCAGGCGGCATACTATCCAGCTTCGGCCAACAGTCATATTGTTTTGGCTCATCAGCGTACTCCACATCACTTGTGCACTACAGTTGCCGGCCGCGGTGGTCTCGCGGTTCTAGTCGCTCAGTCTGGAACCGCGCGACTGCTACGGTCGCAGGTTCGAATCCTGCCTCGGGCATGGATGTGTGTGATGTCCTTAGGTTAGTTAGGTTTAAGTAGTTCTAAGTTCTAGGGGACTGATGACCACAGATGTTAAGTCCCATAGTGCTCAGAGCCATTTTTTGCACTACAGTTAATTACGTTAACAGTCTTTCAATTACTTTCCAATTTTCCCATGAAATTAATATTACGTCCACATAGGAAGACAGAAAATCATGTTACTACGTACACATGTCTGAAATTTGGCGTTCAGGTTGAGTTTGCATACTAGCTACTTTTAATTCGTGTTGTAGCATCTCAACAGCTTGAACCTCGCTGTGATGTTTTGACCCCGTGCAAGGCCAAGTCTACAGTAATTATAAAAAGTTCGATGGTGTGCCTCTGTAATATTCAACAGATGTTTCCCAACAAGATCTTTCTTTCCCTTTTTTCTGGGCGTTTTCCCATGATATGCTTCTGTCTGAGGAAGCCTAATGTTCTTGTTAGAAAAATATCACCTGGTTTTCACTAACGTAAAGGTATGGACTTCGAGGAAACTGCTGAGGAGTAAATAATACTTTGTCCTCTTCTAGTGCCTTTTTGCATTGTTTTATCTGATATAACCTTTTTGTATAAAGAGATCCACCACGAATTAAAAGCCACAAATTCGCTTGTTTTTTCTGCATAAAGGTGGCTGGGTTCAGAGATAAGTGATATACCGGGTGTAACTAAATTCCCTTTACAGACTTTGAGGACAGGATACTTATATCAAAACAAGAAAAAAGTCTAATAAACATTAGCTCTAAAATGCATACCTTAAGAGCTATGGGCACTACTTGTTCAACAGAAGAGACGTGTTTCAGAGTAGCGAAGACTAACGGGTGTTCATAGCTCTGAAGGTCTGCATTTTAGAACCCATGTTTCTCACACATTGTTTCTTGTTTTGGTGTAGGGAACCTATCCTCTAATCCGTAAAAGGAATTCAGCTGCAGCCTTTATACTGATCGCACATTCGCAACTTTCTTTTCACCACACCAAAGTCGCAGTCAGACACAAAATAAGAGTACCCTCTAATGAGGAAATAGTTCTAGGTTTTACGAGATCTGTCACTTTCTGTGAAGGTCAATAGCTATATAATTCCGATTTCGGCTTCCACATGCTTTGCCGATGAGGTCGAGTTCCCTTACGTTTTTGGGGACGAAGTTTTCAATGTAACAGTACAAAAAGGTGCAAACTTCATAAAGACCTTTCTTACCTGCATCTAGTTTTAGGTTGTGCATCTCTGAAACCGCAACTGCCAGAGACAGAATTTTCTTGAACTTGCAAATATGGAAGTGGAACGTTCTGCATATAATCATATCAAAACAGGCAACAATCTCTTTGCAAATTTTGGCCACTATTTTCATTGCAGTGCACAGACATATCTTATTATAACTGAATGATATCCTCTGTGGCACACAAAATCTAACAGTACAGCTACTAAAATGTTGTCAAGCTTTTCTTTCTTTTGTAGTCTTCTTATTTCACCATTTTTGAAACGTCAGACTCTAAGCTGTTAATGTTAATATTACTGTGGAATAGTTAATCAAAGGTTACAATAAAAATCACCAATTGGTTCAGCATAATTCCAGGCCTGTTACCTAATAGAAATAAACGCAGATTTCAAATCGATCTCTACAAACGACAAGGCAATGACGGCATCCCGTTTTCAATCCAATCGATACACCTATGTCCCAATAAACCGAAACCAACAATCCTGGTGGCCGAGCGGTTCTAGGCGCTTCAGTCTGGAACCTCGAGACTGCTACGGTAGCAGGTTTGAATCCTGCCTCGGGCATGGATGTGTGTGTTGTCCTTAGGTTAGTTAGGTTTAAGTAGTTTTAAGTTCTAGGGGACTGATGACCTGAGCTGTTAAGTCCCATAGTGCCCAAAGCCAGTGCCAACAATCCTGCATTTTGAGTTCTTGAGGGGTAATCTTCTTTTAGTGCTAAGTGAATCGAATTATATTTCTACTAACACATAACATTTTTATAATTACTTTCTCATTAATATAATTTATAATATTAACTGCATTTTCTGTCAACGCTTGGTGGAACACAATAATGATCAACAAAACTTTGCAGCAAATGAGAAAGAGTTTTCCTGTTTAGTTTTAATATTATGACGATTTTTATCATTACCATTAGTATTGTGGTTTTAATATTATAATTATTGCTAATCTAAGACACAACTCTGTAATCAGTTACAATGTCTAACGATATAAAAAATCCCAAAAACAGTCAATTTGAAGATAGCAGTAAATATATAAATTAAAATAAAATAATGATACAAGCCTGTGTGTGAAATTAATTACGTGCTCTTAAATTAAATCATCGAAGATGCATTGATATATGAGATCATATCAATGGAAACTTGCACATATTCACGACTTGCATTGTGGAAACCTGTAGGGACAATTATAATTATGTACTGGGTCGAGAATTCAACATGGAAAGTGCATCCAGTGAGCTTATCTATTAGGGTGCCTACTGTAAGTTTAGGACTACATACAAGTCAAATCTCATATAATCTGTCAAGAGTAAAAACCAGAGAGGGCATTAGCAATAGTAATAAGTATATTTATACCTGAAGACCATTTGACTCATTTGTTTAATATTTATTGGTTTCTTGTCAGATGTTTCTCTACAAGACAATTAAGCATCAGATATATGAAATGGTCCAAGAAATATTGAAGGATCACTGTCAGTCGTTGAGGTGCAAAGGAGTCAGTGAAATGAGGAAGACAGATGTATCTTTTTATTCTTGTTTATTTCATGCACTTTGCCTCCAATTGCAGGTCATTGAAGGGACAGTGAGAACAGACATTAGTAGTCGAGCCCAACTGCAGCAGCCTGTGCCTGTGCTTGTGCCTGGCTGAGCGCTGCGCCACCACCGTAGTACCCACCCCCGAGCCCGGCAGCCTGTGCCTGGGCCTGAGCCTGGGCGAGGGAGTCAGTCACACCCAAGCCGTAGAGGGCGTGCCGCTTCCAGATGCCGTGGTAACCACCGCCCAGCCCGGCAGCCTGGGCCTGCGCTTGCGCCTGGCTGAGGGCTGCACCACCCCCACCGTAGTAACCTCCTCCGAGCCCAGCTGCCTGTGCCTGGGCCTGAGCCTGGGCAAGGGAGTCAGTCACCCCCAAGCCGTAGAGGGCGTGCCGCTTCCAGATGCCGTGGTAGCCGCCGCCCAGCCCGGCAGCCTGTGCCTGCGCCTGTGCCTGAGCAGCACTCAGCCCTGCTCCTCCACCCAGAAGTCCACTGCCGAGCCCCAACCCTGCTGCTTGCGCCTGTGCTTGAGCTTGAGCTAGGCTCGCATCCAATCCTCGGTGGATGCCGAATCCTGTGAATCCAGATTACATCTTACATATTTGAGTTACTTTCCTCTCCTCATCGATCATTTTTTCTACAACAATCATGTTTGAGCAACGCTATAATAGATTTATTCAATTGTTGACTCGCGTTTACAAGACATTTTGAGGCCTTTTTTTCACCTTCATCCTCTCAACTCCAGCTTAAACTTGCATGCTCTAAATAACAACAGCCTTTGCTACCAGTTTCTCAAACCACATTTCTAGTGTGCTTGATCAGTGTAAAATTGCGACAACCAAAACAGTCTTCTTGTACTATTATGCACATACTACACGAAGTATTATACACATTGTTACACATTCTGTTAAAAACTGCAAGCAATTGTAGTCAGTAAGAGAACAACAACGAGATGACGGCAGATAAAGAAAAAATCGCCAAATCAGTCAAAACAAAAAAGACTCACAACACTATTTCTACTATGATGTTATACTCTAGATCATTACTAACAAATTAAGACTACATCCAAAATCAGGAATGGAAGACGCCAGATCTGCCATTCGCCAAACATGTTATTTTGATCTAACCACTTGAGCCATCCTCTCGGGCTGCTTATGACTACAGCTCACTGCCGCCCAGTCTTAGAGCACTACTTTTGACAGATATATTAAACTGACGGACCTATCAACTGTGTCTCTGTTATCTTTGTAGGACATTAACTTGTCAAGATTAAACTGTGTCATCTCCTTCCTGAGGAGTTACTGAACAGCATCCTAGATAAGAATGTGGGCGGTTGACACTTCCAGCTGGGGATACCAGATATCAGAAACAGAGCTGATAATTCTCACTCATCTTCTTATTTTATCTTTGATATTCTGAATAGTATCCATTCCAAGAGCCTTACCGAGAAAGAAATATCGTTGTTGGTAGCAAGGAACGTGTCACCCAGGGCACTACAATAAATCGTAATTTTTTGGTAACAAAAATTTAGGATGTATTAGTGTAAGAGTGGGATCTGACAGCCTCCTCTGTTGCACAACCATCAGCGCAGGCATCTCTGTCAATCAATGACATCATGTGCTCCAACTCCTGTACTGGGCAGTAAATAAAATACATGTAACAACCACCTATTAAGGGGAGGTGTTACCAAGTGAGACATTATCTACCCATACTAGTTAGACAGTGGCCTAGAAATATATTCTTCTGGCGGCATGTAGCCTACATCTCAGGCACAGATTACAAATTACGTAGAATATCTTACCAGAATATGTAACCTGTTGGAATATTGCTGCCTACAACACTGACGTATGGTAACCACAGTCAGGTCTGAAAGCAGGTTAGTCAATCAATTAAACGCTTAGCACTGAAAGTTTATTTATTAGGGACACCAACATAAAGCCAGAATACAACTACCTCCTCAAAAGAGCAAGACGCATACAAACTTCGAATATTCCAGACTAAACAAAACAATCATATGAAACGTCTAGAACCTTCTAGAAATGACGAATAAAGGGTAACAATTATTTTCTGGTGCTCAGATTCGAACATGTGAGCCACAGCAGCCAGCCGGTGTGCACGAGCGGTTCTAGGCGCTACAGTCCGGAACCGCGCGACCGCTACGGCCGCAGTTTGGAATCCTGCCTCGGGCATGGAAGTGTGTGGTGTCCTTAAATTAGTTAGGTTTAAGAAATTTTAAGTTCTAGAGGACTGATGACCTCAGAAGTTAAGTCCCATAGTGTTCAAAGCCATTTGAACCATTTTTTGACCCACAGCATGGCATCCAGCGATGCTGACCACTACTCCACACTGAATGGAGCATAGTTCCCAACATATTCCCTCTCCTGAAAAATAACGACCCGCTAGTTCAGAAATTTATTCTTATTGGAGAAGACTACAACATCCTGGATCCAAATCTTGGCGATGGCCCTTTATATGGCAGTGCACGAGGATCCTTGCCTTTGGGTCGGTTCAAATGGCTCTGAGCACTATGGGACTTAACATCTGAGGTCATCAGTCCCCTAGAACGTAGAACTACTTAAACCTAACTAATCTAAGGACATCACACACGTCCATTCCCGAGACAGGATTCGAACCTGCGACCGTAGCAGTCGCGTGGTTTCGGACTGAAGCGCCTAGAACCGCTCGGCCACCGTGGTCGGCTTGTGTTTGGGTCCTATTGTGTAGCCTCTCTCATTGAAGCTTGCAGTCATCGAGTGCGCGTTCAGTTCTTTTGAACAACAAGCCTCCATCGTCCATCTGTGGCTCAGTATTTTTGTAGGGCTTCATACAAAGGACATGGATGAGGTCTCAGCGCTTCTGCTTGATGAAGTGTCGTAATACTCAACTACGCAAATGATGTCCAACAAGGATACAAAGTAGTGTTTTAATAACTTTTTTCGACAGTTCCGCTTCTCACAATGGAGTAAAAATCCATACGGTGTCTCCCAGGCTATATCTCATTGGCTGTGACATGGTGTTTTGGTCCTTCTCCTGAGCATCCAAGATCCTTCTTGGGTACTGGCGATGAGATGATTCACATAGTCATCCTGAATGTTGTCCAGTTGAAATATTAACTGTGCATCCTCTGTCCTTTGGGCCTACTGACATTTGAGCAGAAAGAGCTGTGTGAAGCCTCTAATGACTTGCTTTGTGGTGTTATATGCGAACATCGTGAGGGCATTATAGCATTCCTGTCTCGCTGTTCGACATCGCTGTACATCAAGAGCATTTTATTAAAACATTTTGTTAGGCTCTGTGGGTATAGGCTGTTGTCATATTGTGAATGATATCGCGATAACAAGTTACATCTGACACTATTTTTCCTACAATTAGAGATCATAACACAGGCTGCTTCATGCTTCAGAACTATGTCCTCTACAAGTTTTGATGACAGCATTGTGAGTGAAGTAGTCAGTGTAGACTATTGTCCGTCGATTCCTTTTTATCGGCATATGGAACCTCCGCAAGAGGTCGATTCCAGTTCGATGGAACTGCTGAACTTGCTTGCGTCACTGTCATTCCTTATAGTGGCTCACGTAGTGCCTAAAAGATCAGTAGGAAGCTGACCAGTGATACCTGCGCCTGATTCTGGCTAGAGTCTTTACGAATCCCATCTGACTAGCTACTGAAGTGTCATAGAATTTCTTGACCACAGCTGATTGTAGATGAGCTAGATTGCTGAGAAATGATTTCCAGAACATTGTGTGATAGTTCCTCTTGAACAAGGATGCGTTCAAGAGGAATTCTTCTTTAGTCAGTTCCACCTTCAAGGATTATGCAGTTTTCAGCAGTACTGGATCTTCCACCTGTTCAGCAGCAATGTAGTTTGATGCAGCCATGAATGAGAATTTATTGATAGTTCGGTGTTCCACCAAAAGATTCCTTGAAAGGTATGTGGCAACCCTATGTCTGCACACCCATCTTGTATACCTTTATGATGTCACACTCCTGAGGGCTCAGTGACCATCTCGCTCATTGCCCCAAAGGATCTGATGGGCTAGTTAGCAAGCATAGAAGAAAATGGTCTATCACAATAGAGAATGGTTTGCCAAATAAATGTGGCCAGAACTCATTCATGCGCCAAGCAGTTGCGAGGCACCCTTTCTCAGTTGCAGACTTGGAAAGTACTCTGGAAGCATAAGCTGTCACCCATTCGGCACTTTCCTGAAGTTTCACTAGAACTGTACCTATCCCACAAATGATAGCAGCATTGGGAAGCTCCGACAATGCGTTCTTGTAATACAGTGCTAGGAATGGAGAAGATATTAGGCTAAGGAAAGATGTTTCTTACACCTCGTTTCAGGAACCTCTGGATCCCCCTGCAGTAGTTCTTGCAAGATATGTGCGTTGACATAGAAGTCCTTTATGAATCGCCAGTAGTATGAGACCATATCGAGAAAAATTTTCACTTCACGAATGCGTCTAGGACTAGAAATATCTGCGACTGTTCTTATCTTCTCTGGATCGAGAGAAGCTCCATCGTTTTAATTAGGTGCCCCAAGATTTTCATTGCTTGGACGAGACTTCGGTTTCGTGGGAAGGCCTGCAGTCTATACAGACTTTAGTATAGTTGTCAGGCTGCTTAGATGTATTTCAGAGTCTTCAAAGGAACGGAAATGTCATACAGATAGCAAAGAGATAAAATCTACTTAAGATTTCTAGGCTGATTATCCGTCATAGGCTCAAAGACAGCTGTAGCGGTACGTAGTGCAAATGCCATACAGAGCGTCAGGAGTCCTGAAGGTAGATTTTTTACAGGCTGCCTCATCAAGTTCATTTGACAGCAGCCTGTCTGAACAACCATAGTTGAAAAATACATCAAGGACTCTGTGAATATTCAGTGGTGTCATCTTGTAGCATTTTCTCTGCTTCCCTTCAAATTATGCGCCATGCAACTTATGGCATCCCTGTAAAAGCGTTGACTAATTGGTGGGTGCTCCCAAAGCATGCGAAAAGTGGCACAGAATGGCTAACACTCACCGACATTGTTGCTAGGTCAAGCCACATCCTATTGGCACTTCGGTAGCACTTAACTCCGCTGCATTTTCTGAACTGATGATGAAGCATGATTTTTTGTCTATGTCAGTGAGCTGCTCTTTCTGAACTGGCTCTGCTGTCCCTACATTTATGATCATCACCGTTATGTAAAGTTCTTTTGCAACTGACTAAAGCTTCAAAGTTTAACTGACCTTATATACTGACGGAGATAGTCGTCTCATTGATGACAGAGGGGAAAAATTGCCCAGAGCAATCTTTATGCGTGTTTGTTAGAATTGCTTGTCAGCCTGCACCTCTTCCACAATCAATGTTTGCTTGTAATGCCTGCAAGGAGCCTCATCAGAGAATAACATAATGAGTACATTCTTTCAAAACAATAAATTCAAAGGGCTGTGTTCTATCATTAACAACTATTCTTGCCAAACATTCTTCATAATCATCATATCATGGAACAGCCTTGACGATGTCAAGCAGTCAACTTTACAGAAAATGCAAACCCATATATGTGTGTGTGTGTGCGCGTGTGTGTGTGTGTGTGTGTGTGTGTGTGTGTGTGTGTGTGTGTGTGTGCAAGTAGTTATTCGGTCTGATCATCATGTCAAGTTATATTCCTTCAAACGTTCTCAATTTAGGAGAGTATCAGCGACCGAGGTATGGATTGGCAAGACTGAAGACAGCAGCAGAAACTCCCACCGTGTACAGGCAGGCATTATCTTGCTGGTATGTAAGCCCACGATGTCTTGCCATAAAGGGCAACAAAACGGGACGTAAAATATCGTCAACGTACCGCTCTGTTGTAACGGTGCTGCGGATGAGAACCAAAGGGCTTGTGCTAGCCGGCCGGTGTGGCCGAGTGGTTCTAGGCAGGTTCGAATCCTGCCTCGGGCATGGATGTGTGTGATGTCCTTAGGTTAGTTAGGTTTAAGTAGTTCTAAGTTCTAGGGGACTGATGACCTCAGATGTTAAGTCCCATAGTGCTCAGGGCCATTTGAACCATGTGGCTTGTGCTATGAAATGAAATGGCATCCCACATCATCACTCCTGGTTGTCGTCCATATGGCGGGCGACAGTGAGGTTGAAATCCTACTGCTGTTTAGCTCGTTTCCTGACACGTCTTCGCTGCTCATCAGGCTCGGTTCGAAGTGGGACTCATCACTGAAGGCATTTCTACTGCCGTCAATGAGATTCCAGGCCGAAGACGTACCTCGAAACTCCACGGACAGTAGTGAGATACGAACCTGACTATCGCCCGCCATATGGCCCGACTACCAGGAGTGATGGTCTGGACTGCTATTTCTTTTCACAGTAGCATCCCTTTGGTTCCCACAGCACAGCTGTATGTCGATGATATTCTGATCACCGTTTTGTTGCCCTTCATTGCAGACCTTCCTGAGCTTACATTTCAACCTGCACACTACGAGAGTTTCTGCTTCTTGCCTTCGTGCTTGCCTGACCCTGACTTGGCCAGGAACATCTTTGGATCTTTCTCGAACTGAGAACGTCCGGATCATTATGGGCAGGTCAGTCCAACCATCTCTGGATTTTGACTATCTAACGAACCAATTGACAGATTTTGGTACGGTATCTCTAAGGAGGATGCTAGATATTGGTCATCGCGTTACTGGCTTGCTCAACTTGTAAAGCTTTTTCTCTTGAATAAATAATACAAATTTTCTGAAACTATAATCTTTTTTTTTTGCCTGTAATGTACATCACATCTCACAGTTTCCGTCACACTCGGATAATTCCTTCGCGGTGCGTATTTTTTTTTTTTTTTTTTTTTGTCTTAGAATATATATACACTGACGGAAAAAGTCGCAACACCAAGAAATAATTAATGAAGAGTAAGGAAATTCCGGGATTATTTGTCTAGGTAACATATTTAAGTGATTGCAAGAGCACACGTTATTGTAAGCGCGAGATTAGCTATTGCAAATGTGAAACGCTGGAGCATTAATAACCTGTGTAAGCATTCAAACATGAATGCATTTTGTTGTACAGATACCGGGTGTCAGTTTCTGGGGTGGATTTCCATGCTTGTTTCACATGGTCTGTCAGTACAGCGACGGTTAATGCTGGTTGTGGATGACGCTGGAGTTATCGTACGATGATGTCCAACATGTGCCCGATTGAAGATAGATATGGTGACTGAGCAGGCCAAGCCAACATGTCGCCATTTTAGGTTAGAACAGCGGTATGTGGGCGAACGTTATCCTGTTGGAATGCTGTTCATGAATAGCAGCATAACACACCAGTCACCAGACTGACGTACAAATCTGCACTCAAAGTGCGTGGGATAACCACGAGAGTGCTATCGCACCACAGACCATAGCTCCTGGTGTAGGTCCATTGGCTCTAGAACACACACAGGATGGTTACAGGCTCTGAGCACTATGGCACTTAACGTCTGAGGTCATCAGTCCCCTATAACGTATAACTACTTGAACCTAACTAACCTAAGGACATCAAACACATCCATGCCCGAGACAGGATTCGAACCTGCGACCTTAGCAGTCGCGCGGTTCCGGACAGAAGCGCCTAGAACCGCTCGGCCACCGCGGCCGGCTAGTCTTCATCAACTACGGTTGTGCCCAGCCAAGCATGGTAATGCATGCTGCAGTATCAGTAGACCAAGACTCAACTACTTATCCTGCTATACCCACGTGAAAATGACCAAAAGGATGAAATTGCAATAGTAGTTTTTCAATAAATGGACAGTCAGTGGCGGAAACAACGTCTTTCAAAAAATTTTACGAGGCTGTGAAACCAAAGCAAATTCAACTGTGTTTTGGAACAACTTCTTGCAGTTTTTGACAGCTAGTTACAACTACAATTTTTATTTTCATAAGTATTACATGACCTACATCACTGAAGCGTGCTGCACATGAGCGATATAGCTGGCAGCGTTCGATACTTAAGTATAACTACAACTGCTTCATCACTGCAAGAGTGAAGGAGTGATTAATCCCTGAATTGCACTCTATTTGTGCTCGAACTAAATGACTGAGCTTTGTTGTGCACTGGCTTCGCATTCTGGCGGATGCCGGTTCAGATCCCTTTTCGGCCATCCCGATAATGGTTTTCCTGATCTCCCTAAACCGCTTAACGTAAATGCTGGTATGATTCCTTCCAGAGTTTAAGGAAGTTTCATTCCTCTTACTTCCCCAGTAGAAGCTTGTATTCATTCTCTAATTATCTCGTCGTCCACGAAATCTTAAACCCCAATCTTTCTGTCTTCAAACTAAATAGGCATGAAAGAGATTATACCAATTTGCGACAACAATAGCAGAAGATGGATAGGAAGGAGAAAATATAAGTAACGAAATAAAGAACCACGTCAAAGTTTGTTAGTTTCAACTCCTGTCTGTGACTGTACTTTGCAGATATTATCCGATGTTCGTGAGAGACATTCAGCTATTGAATTAGTGCATAAATTCGCAACATTTTTCCATAATTTTAGTAAACACAACAAAGACACAAATGGAGATTTTAGTCATCAATAATATTTATCCTTTACTACTTTCAACAGTCTTCCAAAGCTGGGGTGACTTTTCGATTCAGTAACTATAGAAATCACTTGGTTTTGAGGCGAAGTACTTGTTGAGCCATGGCCGGAGCGCAATTTCATCCGGAAAGGAAGTTCCTTGAAGACTGTTCGACAGACAGCGGAAAAGGTGAAAATCTGAAGGTGCAAAAGATCAGTTGAATAAGGTGGCTGCGGAATGACTTCCAAACCCAACTCCTGTGTAGTGTTTTTTGTCAGGCTAGAGGAATGCGGGCGTGCTTTATAGTGGAGTAGCATCACTTCGCGCTGTCTTCGTCTCGTTGTTTTTAGACCGCGTCTGCAAGACGTCTCAGTTGTTGACAATAAATGTCAGCAGTGATGGTTACACCTCGCGGAAGCAATTCGTAGTACACCACACCGCCGCTGTTCCACCAGATGCATAACATTGTCTTTTGTGGATGCGCGCAGGTCTTTGTACGCGGAGTTGCTGCTTTGTTTGGGCTCGACCAATCCCTTCTTTTCCTTAAATTCGCATAAAGATACAATTTACAGCCACAATTAACTAGATAGGAATGGTTGGTGTTGTTCATGAGCCAATTGATGACGAGCGAACAGAAATGCAGATATGACCACTTGCAGATTTTTTTTGATTCTGGCTTAGAGAATGCGGTGCCCAGACACCTGATTTTTGACCGTTCCCCATTTCATGCAAATGTCGCACGATGGTGGAATGATGACAGTGTATCACATTTGCTACTTTTCGAGGACAATGACTTGGATTGTTGTGGATCAATGCCTCTAAACTATCCTATTGAAAGCACGAAGGTAACCCGCCAGCATAGCCGAGAGCGCTAACGCGCTGCTTCCTGGACTCGGGTAGGCGCGCCGGCCCCGGATTGAACCCACCCGGAGGATGAACGACGAGGTCCGATGTGCTGGCCAGCCTGGATGTGGTTTTTAGGCGGTTTTCCACATCCCGCTGGGTGAATACCGGGCTGGTCCCCACGTTCCGCCTCAATTACACGCGTCGCAGACTTTTGGAACTCGTTCGCACTGTTTCACGATTTACACTAGATGCAGACAGCTGGGGTACACTGATTCCATCTCTGGGGTACGGGGTGGCGGCAGGAGGGGCATCCGGCCACCCCTGAAACTCACCTTGCCAAATCCGTTCTAACCACTCCGATCCTACGATCGCTGCGGGACAAGGCGTAAGCGAAAGAACGAAAGAAACAATTGAAACCACGAAGGTCTTCCTGAAGATGGAGAGCTACTAATGTCAAAACGATCCTTCTCAAGACAAGAAAACCATATTTCTGTGCTCTTTCCAGTGGCATTATCCCCATACACGGCGCAGATGGTTCTGGCTGCCTTCGCTGCTGTCACCCCTCTACTGAAAAACAGAAGAATGTGTCGGAAATGTTCAGATTTCTCCACATGGCACTCCGACAGCAGCAGTGAACTACAAACAAAAATTGACGGTCGATAAATAAACCCATAGCAACCGGAATACCAACATGCAAAACAAAAACGTTTTCAACTTATTCAAGAACGTAATATTTCGCGATTTCGGTTTTACCCCTATGCATTAGAACACGCTAAAGGCTATGACATTATTTTGTAGTTTAGAACTCCTCTGAAAGACTTTTTACTACGTTTCCATGGATTGAAAACTTTTACAACTTTAGTATAAAGATACGAAACTTGAATAACATTTTCGAATGTATTAGCACATTATTCAGCTTGTATAACTCTATAACTTAAATGTCAGCCATGGTCCTGGTTGAAGACTAGGTAAGAGATGACAGTATGAAGACACGCACTGGTCCCATAGAAGGTAACAGAGGCGACCTACCTTGCACAGCGGCGGCGGCAGCCAGGAGGACTAGGACGGTTCTCATGGCTGTGGGCTGTGGATGCTGTAGCCGAAGAGAGCTCTGCCTTACCTTATATTGGAAAGCGATGAGGAAGCTGGCCAGTTCACGAGGAAGTCGGAGCGCGCTCTTCCACAGTCATTCAACTGCAGATAATGAGGACGGCGCTCCGGCGCGCTTCCCCGTTCGTGGTGGATATCGTGCCCACTCATTAAAATATCTTAATATTCTTCTAAGAACGGGCAGGCTACAAGCTGTTCCAGAGGTACATTGTCATAAACTTTCCCTGTGAAGGGCGTTGGTAAACAACGCTACGTGCTGCTTCTAAAACTCTGCTGTATTTTCATCTACAGCTACACACACACTCCGCTATCCTGCTCACGGTGCATGGTAGAGGGTTCCTTGTAATACTAATAGTAATTCCCCATCTTGTTCGACTCGAAAAATGGAACGAGGGTAAACGACAGTCTATATTTATATGAAATAGAGAATGTGGAAAGATAGGGAAGGGATGGCTGGAAATTCATGAATCCCAGCTGCACAGGGCATTGTGGTAATGCAATAGTGTGAGTTGAAAATATGCTCCCGACCGGGACTCGAGCCCGGATTTACCACTTCTAGTGAGCGCCCATCTCTTGACGAACTATCAGTTTAATAAGTCACGGCTGCAAAATAATAACGCGAATTCTTTACAAACGAATGGAAAAACTAGTAGAAGCCGACCTCGGTGAAGATCAGTTTGGATTCCGTAGAAATATTGGAATACGTGAGGCAATACAGACCCTACGGCTTGTCTTAGAATCTAGATTAAGGAAAGGCAAACCTACGTTTCCATCATTTCTAGACTTAGAGAAAGCTTTTGACAATGTTGACCGGAATACTCTCTTTCAAATTCTGAAGGTGGCAGGGGTAAAATATAGGGAGCGAACGGCTATTTACAATTTGTGTAGAAACCAAATGGCAGTCATAAGAGTTGAGGGGCATAAAAGGGAAGCAGTGGTTGGGAAGGGAGTGACACAGGGTTGTAGCCTCTCCCCGATGTTATTCAATCTGTATATTGAGCAAGCAGTAAAGGAAACAAAAGAAAAATTCGGAGTAGGTGTTAAAATCCATCGAGAAGAAATAAAAACTTTGAGGTTCGCCGATGACATTGTAATTCTGTCAGAGACAGCAAAGGACTTGGAAGAGCAGCTGAACGGAATGGATAGTGTCTCGAAGGGAGGATATAAGATGAACATCAACAAAAGAAAAACGAGGATAATGGAATGTAGTCGAATTAAGTCGGGTGATTTGAGGGTATTAGATTAGGAAATGAGACACTTAAAGTAGTAAATGATTTTTGCTATTTGGGGAGCAAAATAACTGATGATCGTCGGAGTAGAGAGGATATAAAATGTAGACTGGCAATGGCAAGCAAAGCGTTTCTGAAGAAGCGAAATTTGTTAACATCGAGTATAGATTTAAGTGTCAGGAAGTCGTTTCTGAAATTATTTCTATGGAGTGTAGCCCTGTATGGAAGTGAAACATGGACGATAAGTAGTTTAGACAAGAAGAGAATAGAAGCTTTCGAAATGTGGTGCTACAGAAGAATGCTGAAGATTAGATGGGTAGATCACACAACTAATGAGGAGGTGTTGAATAGGATTGGGGAGAAGAGAAGTTTGTGGCACAACTTGACTAGAAGAAGGGATCGGTTGGTAGGAGATGTTCTGAGGCTTCAAGGGATCACCAATTTAGTATTGGAGGGCAGCGTGGAGGGTAAAAATCGTAGAGGGAGACTAAGAGATGAATACACCAAGCAGATTCAGAGGGATGTAGGTTGCAGTAGGTACTGGGAGATGATGAAGCTTGCGCAAGGTAGAGTAGCACGGAGAGCTGCATCAAACCAGTCTCAGGACTGAAGACCACAACAACAACAACAGTGAGCGGTTGCCTTACCCACTTCGGCCTTCCGGACCCGTCCACAACCGACTCAAATTCTAACTTATCGCACGCTGCGCTGCGGCGTACATCACCCATTAGCCCCTACTCGCAAATTATTGATTCCCGGAGGAGAGTGGAGCTGGGACGATATTAGTGCATCGGCAACCAAACGAACGTCAAGGAGCCTTCGCGCATGAGTGTTGTCATAGTGTTGTATCAACTTTCCAACACCCTCGTCGTAGAAAGCAGCCGCCTGTGCTTTCGGCCAGTTATCTGCACTGGTCTGCAGCTCGTTGTCTGTGGAAAAATTTTGTCTTCATAGCCAGCGGTTCTTGTGAGCAGAGATGAGACTCAGGGGGCGTCAATTGTGGGTGATCAAAGACTTCTCATCGGAAACGCAGCAGGAACGTCTTCATTGCCCCTGCAGTGTACGGCCGAGAATTGGCATGAAGAAGGAACTGCTGGGCAATTGTGTTACGTGGGCTGCATGACACAGGCGAAATCTCTAACCAGGCCCTCGTACTTGGCGGGAGACGCTACTCCCTACGCATCTTTGCGTGCTCACTGTTCACTCAAAACTGAAAAGAGTGACGGGGCACCATCGACGGGCATACTAGAGACACTGCCCAACACATCTGAGCGAAGCTTTACCGAATTTTCAAATTGGTTTCCATTTCGCGACCGATCGTAACTTACTTTCTGGACAACCATATACGTACTAGCCTTAATTTCTCTTATCTAATGCCGGCCGCGGTGGTCTCGCGGTTCTAGGCGCGCAGTCCTTAACCGTGCGACTGCTACGGCCGCAGGTTCGAATCCTGCCTCGGGCATGGATGTGTGTGATGTCCTTAGGTTAGTTAGGTTTAAGTACACTCCTGGAAATGGAAAAAAGAACACATTGACACCGGTGTGTCAGACCCACCATACTTGCTCCGGACACTGCGAGAGGGCTGTACAAGCAATGATCACACGCACGGCACAGCGGACACACCAGGAACCGCGGTGTTGGCCGTCGAATGGCGCTAGCTGCGCAGCATTTGTGCACCGCCGCCGTCAGTGTCAGCCAGTTTGCCGTGGCATACGGAGCTCCATCGCAGTCTTTAACACTGGTAGCATGCCGCGACAGCGTGGACGTGAACCGTATGTGCAGTTGACGGACTTTGAGCGAGGGCGTATAGTGGGCATGCGGGAGGCCGGGTGGACGTACCGCCGAATTGCTCAACACGTGGGGCGTGAGGTCTCCACAGTACATCGATGTTGTCACCAGTGGTCGGCGGAAGGTGCACGTGCCCGTCGACCTGGGACCGGACCGCAGCGACGCACGGATGCACGCCAAGACCGTAGGATCCTACGCAGTGCCGTAGGGGACCGCACCGCCACTTCCCAGCAAATTAGGGACACTGTTGCTCCTGGGGTATCGGCGAGGACCATTCGCAACCGTCTCCATGAAGCTGGGCTACGGTCCCGCACACCGTTAGGCCGTCTTCCGCTCACGCCCCAACATCGTGCAGCCCGCCTCCAGTGGTGTCGCGACAGGCGTGAATGGAGGGACGAATGGAGAAGTGTCGTCTTCAGCGATGAGAGTAGCTTCTGCCTTGGTGCCAATGATGGTCGTATGCGTGTTTGGCGCCGTGCAGGTGAGCGCCACAATCGGGACTGCATACGACCGAGGCACACAGGGCCAACACCCGGCATCATGGTGTGGGGAGCGATCTCCTACACTGGCCGTACACCACTGGTGATCGTCGAGGGGACACTGAATAGTGCACGGTACATCCAAACCGTCATCTAACCCATCGTTCTACCATTCCTAGACCGGCAAGGGAACGTGCTGTTCCAACAGGACAATGCACGTCCGCATGTATCCCGTGCCACCCAACGTGCTCTAGAAGGTGTAAGTCAACTACCCTGGCCAGCAAGATCTCCGGATCTGTCCCCCATTGAGCATGTTTGGGACTGGATGAAGCGTCGTCTCACGCGGTCTGCACGTCCAGCACGAACGCTGGTCCAACTGAGGCGCCAGGTGGAAATGGCATGGCAAGCCGTTCCACAGGACTATATCTAGCATCTCTACGATCGTCTCCATGGGAGAATAGCAGCCTGCATTGCTGCGAAAGGTGGATATACACTGTACTAGTGCCGACATTGTGCATGCTCTGTTGCCTGTGTCTATGTGCCTGTGGTTCTGTCAGTGTGATCATGTGATGTATCTGACCCCAGGAATGTGTCAATAAAGTTTCCCCTTCCTGGGACAATGAATTCACGGTGTTCTTATTTCAATTTCCAGGAGTGTAGTTCTAAGTTCTAGGGGACTGATAACCACAGCAGTTGAGTCCCATAGTGCTCAGAGCCATTTGAACCATTTTCTCTTATCTAATCTTCACCGTCTTTATGCAAAATGTGGTCGGTGGCAGTAGAACGGTTCTGCAATCAGCCGCATATGCCTGTTCCCTGGTGCAATAGTGTTTCGCGAAAACAACATCATCTTCCTTCCAGGAATTCCCATTTGAGTTTATGGAGCATTTGCGTAATACTCCCATGTTAATCGAGCCTACCAGTATCAGATCTAGTAGAAAGCCTCTGAACTGCACTTTCTTCCTTTAATCCGACCTGGTGGGGGCCCCACACACTCGATCAGTACTCAAAAATGGGTCACACAAATGTACTGTATGCAGTCTCTTATACAGGGTGTCTCAAAACTTTTGGGTCAAATGAAACAGATGATAATGGTCCGCAGTCGATTATGTTGAGACCGGGAACCAATTGTCGGAAATACGTATTTATTATGTTATGGACATAAACAGCGTGCACTGTTGTAGTAATTGTTCAAGGCGACGACTGCCAGTCTTAATGCGCTTGCAGTTATTGGAGACTGTATCCCTTGTTGTCTGCTAAATTTTGTGGCTTCAGCCCGACGGTGCACCAGTGCATTTCGATGGATTGGAACTGGAGGCCCCATCAAATGGCCAGAGCGATCTCCGGTTATTGCACCTTTGGACTTTTTCCTTTGGGTTTACGACAAGAAGTTGATGTATGAAACCCCCGTCGACATTGATGAAGAACTGCTTGCTAGAGCCCAGGCTGCCTGTTCCTGGCAATTTAGACACCAAGGATCTTTGAGAGAGTGCGGCAGAGACTCATGCAACGTTGCCACGCGTGCATGGAGGTTGGCAGTCATCAGTTTGAATAATTACTATCAGTTACGTTGTTTGTAAGCCGTGTACTCTGTGTATGTCCGTAACACAGCTAATATGCATTTCCGACCGTTGGTTCCCTATCTCACTATAATCGGTTGTAGACCCACTATCACTTGTTTCAGTTTGACACCTTTATAGATGAGCTACACTTTCCTAAAGTTCTCCCAATAAAGACGATAATTGTCTTCCCTACAACCGACATTACGTACTCTTTCCATTCCACATCGCTTTGCTACGAGAATCCTACATATGCAGACGACGTGACTGTGTCAAGTATGAGTATCTCTAATACTGTTCTAAGAGTTCTTTTTCCAACTCATCTGTACTAACTTACATTCTTCTACCTTTAGAGCAAGCTGCCATTAAACACACCAAAAGTCATCCTGCATCCTCCTTGATCCACTCAATGACGAACCTTCCCGTACATCACAGAACCACCAGTAAACAATTGCACGTTGCTTCTCACCCCATCGTCACTTCGTTTACGTATACAGGGTAATCAGAAACAGTCTGGAAAGCTTGGAAGGGAGTTGCAACGTAGGTTCTGCTGAAAAATAATTTTTAAGGAAAAAGATTTGGCGAGGTCCTAGCAGGACCCGCACAGGGAGGATTCATTACGAACTCAGGCAGTTCGTCCATTCTGAGGTCGAGGATCTAGACGATTTTTGCCAGTTATTGACATGGGTACTGGCAAGGTATTGGTCACAGGAATTTAAAAACTTCAGAAGACGTTTAATTACAAGTTTGAAGTCGGATGATAAAAGAAATATTTTCTTCGTTTGATATAATTTCGAATTAACAATTTGTGATTTTTTTCCATTTCTTGTATTGTAAAACCTTTGTTTTTGCACAATTTCATGATTCTAAATCAACGCAAAGTATCCTGTAGATTGTGATGAGTGAGTTTATGTCAAAATATGTGAGATAAACGGCCGTATGTTTGGACTATATTGACTTATACAAACTCGTAAGTTAATGTTTATTATACCGACAACGGACTGTAGACCTCAGTATGAGACATAAATTTCGACTTGATGCGTCTACCGGTTCTTGAAAAAAAGTGGCCGTAACAGACGGACGGACAGACAGTCTAATAACAGATGATAAAACTTTTTTTCATGTGATATAATTACAGATTAACTATTTTCGGACTTTTTCAATTGGATGTAGTGTGAAACCTTGCTTCTTGGCAAATTTCATGATTGCAGGTCAACGGGGAGTATCCTTCAGGTTTTGATGAGTGAGTTTGCAAGTATCAAAATATGTGACATAAATGCCCATATATTTTTATTGCACTGACTTAGAAGCTTTGTTTTTCTACACTGGCAACGGAGCGTGGTCTTTAATACGTGAAATAAATTTCAGCTTCATACATCTACCCATTGCTGAGAAAAATGGTTTTGAATGGTGGGATAGACATACAGACGGACAACAAAGTGCTCCAGTACACGTTTCGTTTTTACCAGCAGGGCTCCAGAATCCTAAAAATCAATACTTTGCGCTGTTTCAGAGTTAATTTTCTTTGAAGTTAACCAGTCATACCGTTGCGTGAGTAAATTCAGGCGGTCCGCCACAGAAGGTGTCGCGAAACGAGTTCTTCGTTTGGTTTTCTGAAACCGAACACGAAAGCGACACAAAAAGTAGGGATCGAACCAGAGCCAAAGGCTGAGCTATCATCTATGCTATGAGAACAACTAATACTAACTATATCTGGCGGACCGCTTGATTTTGCGCGCGCGGAGGCCTTCAATCTAAATAACTCGGAAACGGCGCAACGTATTGAATTTTTTTCTTAACGTCATTTCCCAGCACACCGTACCAGGCAACACTCTTACAAGCTTTCCAGACTGTTACTGACTGCCCTGTATAGAGAACAAGAACGGGTCTATCACACCTCCCTTGGGCATCCCTGAGGATACCCTTGTCTCTGATTAACAATTTCCGACCAGGACAACATATTGGGTTCTATTACTTAATAGGTCTTCCAGCCACTCACATACCTGTAAACCTATTCGATATGTTCGTGCTTTCGTTAACAGTCTGCAATGGGGTACTGCGTCAAACGGCTTCTGAAAATCTAGGAATAAGCAATCTGCCTGTTGCCTTCATCCTTAATTCTCAAGGTATAGTGCGAGAAAAGAACAATAAGAATAATTTTGGAGGTTGTAGTGGGTTTGTATTTACACTCAAGAAGTAATTGGAAGTTCTATAAAGCAAAAAAGTGACGTACACTACATCATTTCATGTGTGCTGATGACGATGTTTTGTAGCCCACACTGGTTTATAGTATTCTCAGATTGAAGCGACGAAATAAAATTTGTACCAAGGATGAGATTCGAACCAGAGTCTCCCACTGACTGCAGATGACTGATATACGATAGCTCAAATAATTATAATAAATAATAATATAATAAATAACTAATTTTTCCTGTCGTGTTGTTAGCCGTTACAGGTGTATCAGATTTTACGCTTACAATTCGTGTTAATGACTCCGTGTACTGGCCCATTCCGCAGAGACCGAGCCTGTTGTTGTATCTCGAGGTTCTGAGTAACGTGGTATCATGATGGCAGAAGCCTGTGTATATTTTCGAGTGTCTCAAGAAACATGATTTACAAGAGATGAATTGAGTTGCCGGGTAGAGAACACAAACTTCAAGTAAGGCTAAACTTTCAGTGAACCAAAACACATTACTATACGAGTTTTCATATTATTAGCAATTTTTTTTGACATGCCCCAAGAACTTTCCTCGGTAGTGTTTCACACCGGAAAAATAAACTTTGCTGATGACAGCAACTTCTATTCTGAAGATTTGTGAACAGTAAGATTACAATAAACTTTTTAGTTTACTTTTCTTGTAGAATAGGCTCTAGTTCTTCTTGTCTAGGCGGCTGATTCTGGAAGCTGAAATTCTCACATTTTAGGTCCTCATGGTTGAATTGATCTCAATAATTTTGAAAACTGTCTTTGCAGAATTCTTGTTTTATGTTAATTTATTTTGTCACATTTTACTATAACACACAGTATTTTGAATTTTCACATTAACAAAGCCGAAATTACATTCTTCACCCAAAATACAAAAATACGTCCTATCACAGGCTTGCTACGACACCATTCTGCGGTAATAATAATATTCCAAAGGGCTTAATGGTTCAAATGGCTCTTAGCACTATGGGATTTAACAGCTGAGGTCATCAGTCCCCTAGAACTTAGAACTAATTAAACCTAACTAACCTAAGGACATCACACACATCCATGCCCGCGGCAGGATTCGAACCTGTGACCGTTGCGGTCGCACGGTTCCAGACTGAAGCGCCTAGAACCGCTCAGCCACTCCGGACGGCCAAAAGGGCTTACAATTATTCTTCACAAACGAATTTCTATTATTCTCGATTATTATTTCATAAATGAATCCAGAAATAAACATAATAAACAGTACTAGAGTGCGTAGTTAATAATAGAAATTTTAAGTGTGCCGAATAATTCGTAATTTCAAATGTCTCAAAAAAAATTATAACTGTACATTCTGAACTGGTATTTATCGATTAAAACATCCAAAATGATAATTCCTATTCATAAATTTTAGCTTGAAATGTAACATATTGTGAATATAATTACATGAAATTTTTCAGTAAAACAGCTGAGATAATACTGACCTGTCGAAAATTCGAAAAATATTGCTGGAATCAACTACTACTGTCGATGAAAAGTAATGCTAGAGGAGGATGTCCTGTTACAATACTCAGAGAAAATACAGAGAACTCCTTGCAGATGTAACACTCACCGAAGTTTCTAATTAGTCAGCCCGCAATACAGTAATACTAAATGTAAAGAAAAAAATCCCATGAATTTCAGTTCTATGAGGGAGAGTGACATGGTTTAATTGAATGTAAATGATAGAGGATTATCAGTACAAAATAAAGTAGGCATAATACACTAGTAGTTCTACAGTAATAATGAACAAGAAAATAGGAATATGGATAAGCTACAGTGAACAGCACAGTGACCGCATTATCGGAGCCAAAACAGATACGAGGGTGGTTTGAAAACCAATGCCTCCAGATTTTTAATGTGAAAACTATTAGAGCTTTTTAAAATAAAAATGTTGTTAACATTCTGTATCTTTATTCTTCATGGCTTCACGTTTATTTCTCAACATAGTGACTCTGGTGAAGAAAACAATTCTCGCAACGAGAGACCAGATTTTTGATCCCATCGCCGAAGAATATTTGACTTGTTGACTGAGCCACAACCTCACCTATGCTTGCACCGCTTCATTAATATCAAAGTAAGGTCCTCGAAGGTGTTCGTTAAGTTCTGGAAACAGATACAAGTCGGATAGGGCCACGTCGGTGTCGTATGGAGGATAACCAATGACAACCCAAGGTGTCGGATTGTTGCAGATGTCGCAGCGCACGTGTGATGTGGAAATTTCATGTTGAAGAAGAGGGTGCCCCATGTGTGGACGAACTCTTCGAATTCGCAACTCGATTATAGTACGATGTTTCTTACGCACTATATATTCGCGTTTGACACTGCACATGCCCCACAACATTACAGATCATCCACCAGCTTGGATAGATTCCTGCTGACATGCAGCGTCTGTGGATTCGTGGAGCTGTATACGTCCATCCGCTCGATACAATTTGAAACGAGATTCGTCCGACCAGGCAACATGTTTCTAGGTATCTACAATCCAGTGTGATGCTGATAGGCCCTGGCGAGGCGTAAAGCCTTCTGTCGAGCAGTCATCAAGGTTACACGAGTGGGCCTTCGGCTCCGAAAGTCCATATCGATTATGTTTCTTTGGATGGTTCGCACACTTACACTTATCGATGGCCCAGTATAGAAATCTGCAGCAATTTGCGGAAGGGTTGCACTTCTGTCACGTTGAACAATTCTCTTCAGTCATCTTTGGTCCCGTCCTTGCAGGATCGTTTTCCGCAGCAGCGATGCCGGAGATTAGATATTTTACCGAATTTCTGATATTCACGGTACACTCGTGAAATGGTTGTACGGGAAAATTCTCATTTCGCCGCTACCTCGGAGATGCTGTGTCCCATCGCTCGTGCGCCGACTACAACACCACGTTCAAAGTCACTTAAATCTCTATAACCTACCATTGTCGCAGCAGTAACCAACCTAAAAACTGCGCCAGACACTTGCTGTGTTATATAGGCGTTGCATACCGAAGCGCCGTATTCTACCTGGTTACATATCTTTGTATTTGAATACGCATTCCAAACCAGTTCCTTTGGCGCTTCAGTGTAGAAGAGAGGGAAATATCGGAGCCGAACGTGGACTAGGGACAAAGGATTGGAAGGGGAAACCTGTTAGTATGATTTTCCACAAAGTGCAGCGTAATCATTGCTAACACCTAGTTAAATCGCTCCCTCCAGGAGCTGAGTATGTCGTCTTAAACTCATGCATCCAGCTTGTTACTCTCAATGCACATTTCGGTAGTCTTTTGGTGCTCACTCCTATTTACTCTTAATTAACAACTTGCAAAGTCACTGGACGTGTCCACTAATTATTAACGTAACTATGTTTAATCATCCCCACCAACCTGTGCTAGCGTTATACTTTAGACCTGTAATCCGTTATCCATTTGTCAATCCTTCTTCATAAATACCAGTGACTAATTGTCATGTTTAAATATAATAAATCTAATTGGTATAGTGACCATTTGTTTCCTTCATAGGTAGAAGATCTCTCCCGCATTAACGTGTGTACGTGTGTGGTGTGGTTCCCATTTGTTTCCTGATTAATTGGGCCACCCCTATTAATATTACATAAGACGTTTCCGTTGTGTGACCGTATCTTCATTTTTAATTTTTTGCATGATCATTTGGGGTGGTTCCTTACTCTGTTGGTCACCAGACTTTGGTACTGTGCAACCCAGGGGTATGCACCAAGCACAACTGACGCCCTACGTAAGTGTCTGGAGACCCTGCAAGGATTAATTACCGAAATCCGGAAGTCTTCTCATTCTCAAGTTCAAATTTTGTTTCAACTAATTTTAACTAAAAAAACCGGAAAAGTTGGACCAATACCCATCAATCAATGAACATCACCAAATCTAAAATAATTTTAAATGCATGCAGTTTTTCTAATTTGTGCTTTTTCCTGTCAAACTCTATAAGCTGGTGAGTAAAGCCACATCGTTGTCCTGAGTTCTCGTCTTTGAAATTGCCAAGGAAATTTTTATCTATTTGTGGCTGGTTAGGATTTACTATTTTTCGTGAAATACGTGTATACTGGAAGAATTTGGTTATCAAGCGGAAATATTTAAATGTGTTCTGAGAGTTATTTGTAGATATTGTTTCGTGCATGAGGAATTAATGAACTATAAGAATTCTGTGAGATTACATGTCGAGTAGTGATTCGTGTATATTAGGCAGAAACATGTCTCGATATCCACCAGTTCAAGTTTGGATGATGCAGGGAACTGCACTGTCTAATCTGTGTCAGTTCGGGGGAAACATGAGTGAGATGGGTAGTTAACGTCCATTCAGGTGCACTCAACGCCTTCTCATTAGTCATAGCACACCTTCTAACAAGTCTGTACCCGAATTCTGTGAAACTTGCAATATGCTTGGCTATTTATGAGGAAGAGAAAGTAGAAACGAATTTGTTGTTTGTTTTTGTAGATCAGTAGGCTATGAATTAGGTTAGTGATTTATGTACGTTTAGTAATGGGAGAATTGTTGGTTGATTACTTGAGCAACAGTTTGCACTGTACATACGAAATGGCGAGGCCAGTGTTAGAATCCGGATTTCTCGGGGAAACATTTTTCGCTTTATACATAGATGTGATTAGCACTGGATAATGACACTTCTGTGTGAAATGTGTCAACGTATCATTAGTGTGCGGGGTTACGTAGTGAAGACTTTTCCGCCAACAGCTGAGCACTATATGAAGACGCGACTTCCCGATCAGCAAATGTGTAGACTTATTTCGATAATCTACTGATCAGAAAAGGAAATCACACAAGCGAAAAGGAGAAAGGACGAGCAAGATGAGCGCAGGAAAATGCAGACTGTTAATCAAACGGGAATAGTTGAAACTACAACTGAAGTAACCACCAACGAAAAGGCAGAATTAAAAATCACGGACGGTGAATAGTCCAGTATATCAGCATTGGAAGAATCCATGCTGGTCAAGTTAGTAGAAAAGGTTCAAAATAATATGGAATATGAGGCGGAGATACACCGAAAGACTGAAGAGTTATGGGAAAATATCGCGAATCGACAAGAAGTGCCAAGTGTCCGGACTAGAGAAATATTTAGACTAATAGAAGAACTGAGAAAAGGTGCCTCATTAAAAAAAAATTAGTGCCGACTTAGAAGTAAAAACCGCAGACCGATTTTTTAAAATTCAAGGAAGGTTGCAGGTTCATAGGAAACACAATGAGAAACGGATTACAGATTTGGGAGAGAAGGGTATGGGAAAATGCCGCCAGGGTGAAGAGAGAATTTTTGCGAAGCTAGACGATGGGTTGCGCCGAGTAGATTCAGAATAAGCAATAGCAATGGAAGAGCAACGCTGAAGAACGAAGTTAAAGCATTGGTGAAGATATTAAATAAAATCAAGCAAGATCCGAAGCTGTTGGAAGAAAGATCCAATAAACAGAACAAAGCAGTAACTATGAATATAACCACTACTTTGAAAGATGAAAATAAGATCGGGATGGAATTTGCACTTGATAGCTGTGAGGAAAATGTTAGTAGTCACTCCACTACACAGTCGCGTGAATCAGTTGAGTATAGTCTAAGAATCACCGAAGAGGACGTAGTGCGTCGACAGTATATTGGAGTCTAGAATAGAAGTCACTTTTCGAATAAGTCCGACGAATTTCATCAGAGACTTTGGATCAGTAATTTAGACCATATTCTACCACTGTCATGGTCACACCACCAAAAAATTAACTTCGTTTGCGCACACTTGCGTAGAGATCCTGCGACAACGATGAGTGTCAGAGTACTTGACTGTCAAATTATAATGAATTTTGACGATGTTTCATGGAGGAATATTGGTCGGAACTGCAGGAGGAATGTGAAAAGAGAGAGCTCCTCATGTCGCCGAAGTACTCGAGATCGTAATGGAACAGTCTAAGAAAATATTTCAAGACTATGTTCAACAGAAATAACATGTCAGACGATCCGTTTACGTCAAAGGTGATTGTACGGCTTTACATCGTGAAATTACCGTATCGAGTGAGAAGAGAGCTCATGTTGGCCGGTAGAGGCATGTCTGCGGAAGCCGGCCGGTGTGGCCGTGCGGTTAAAGGGGCTTCAGTCTGGAACCGCGTGACCGCTACGGTCGCAGGTTCGAATCCTGCCTCGGGCATGGATGTGTGTGATGTCCTTAGGTTAGTTAGGTTTAATTAGTTCTAAGTTCTAGGCGACTGATGACCTCAGAAGTTGAGTCGCATAGTGCTCAGAGCCATTTGAACCATTTGCATGTCTGCGGAGGAGAGTTTTAAGAGTTGTTAGCAGAGTTAGGATTTGAGCGTGAAATGGTCGAATGACGTTCGTAACACAGAGATTATTAAGTACGACAGAGTACAGTTCGTGTTACATACAGGTTTAGAGTATGAAGTTTGTGTACATATAGATTTAGTCCGAATGTAGTAGAATTAAATCAGGTGATGCTGAGGGAATTAGCTAAGGAAATTAGAGACTTAAAGTAGTAGGTGAGTTTTGCTGTCTGGGAAGCAAAATAACTGATGATGGTCGTAGTGGAAAAGATATAAAATGTAGACTAGCTATGACAAGGAAAGCGTTTCTAAAGAAGAGAAATTTATTAACATCGAGTATAGATTTAAGTGTCAAGAAGTTCTTTCTGATAGTATTTGTATGGAGTTCAAAAATGGTTCAAATGGCTCTGAGCACTATGGGACTGAACAGCTGTGGTCATCAGTCCCCTAGAACGTAGAACTACTTAAACCTAACTAAGCTAAGGACATCACACACATCCATGCCCGAGGCAGGATTCGAACCTGCGACCGTAGCAGTCGCGCGGTTCCGGACTGCGCGCCTAGAACCGCGAGACCTTTGTATGGAGTGTAGCTACGTACGGAAGTGAAATATGGCCGATAAATAGTTTAGACAAGAAGAGAATAGAAGCTTTCGAAACCTGATGCTACAGAAGAATGGTGAAGATTAGATGGGTACATCGCGTAACCAATGAGGAGGTACTGAAAAGAATAGGGGAGAAGAGGAATTTGTGGCACAATTAGACTACAACAAGAGATCAGTTGGTAGGTCATGTTCAGAGGCGTCAAGGGATCACCAATTTAGTATCGGAAGGAAGCGTGGAGGGGAAAAATCGTATAGGGAGACCAAGAGATGAATACATTGAGCAGATTCAGAAGGATGTAGTTTGCAGTAGTTACTCTGCGATGAAGAGACTTGCACAGGATAGAGTGGCATGAAGAGTGCATCAAACCAGTCCCTTGACTGAAGACCACAACAACAACAACAGGCTTAGTCCGTAAGATTTGTAAGAAAAGAAGGAAGATTGGGCTTCAAGTACAGTGGACATCGAGGTCATTAGAGACGGAGCACAAACTCGGATTGTGGCAAGGATGGGGAAGGAAATCCTGTCCTTTTAAAGGAACCATCCTGGCATTTGCCTGGAGCGATCTAAGGAAATCACGGGAAACCTAAATCTGGGTGGCCGGACCCGGGTTTGAACCGTCGTCCTCCCGAATGCGAGTCCAGTGTGCTAACCACTGCGCCGCCTTGCTGGGTGTAATATTTGTATATTGTAAGTACGATTATCGTGCGTGTGTTGATTAACTGTGAAATTTCAGTACAAGTTGCGTGTGCCGTGACCCTAAACGCAGGAATATCAGATGAGTTATTAGAAGAGTTTTTAACATTTCATCAGTGAATAATTAAGTATGCCTGTTGCGGGGTCGCACTGTGACAAGAGAACATGTTGATAATGATTTGTCGGACCCAGGTCTGCGCCACTGACGTGTACTCATGGATGTAGACAGACACGTGGACACTGTATACTGTGATTAAAGGCTAATTTGGATTGTTGGTTGCGGGATCGTAGCGTTTGGATTTACAGTGACGAGAAGCGTTCTCGTAGTATACGTAAACTGGACTCAACAGGTTTACTTAGACGTGAGGGCACGGTAAGCTTAGTAGTTATTTTTCCTGTCGAAATAGTGTATAAGTAAATTCGCAAGGAAGTACGTAAGTCTGAAGTCAGAAAATGCATCATTGTCTATGTTTTTTTTTTTTTTATTTGATGTTCGCAGGGAATGCGACGATCGTCCGGTGGAAGTAACCATTTATTAAAACATTTTTACAGCAATGATTCCGGCCATAAAACATTTTGACGGTAATGATACCGGCCAAAAAAAGTAAGAATTGGTAATAGCAGCAGTAGACGTAATGCGGAATCCAATACAGGTATGGAAAGGAGGTATTTGTACTATATATCTGAATTTTAATTAAGGTAGTTCAAAATTATTCTTTATGAAATAATTAAACATATGTTATGTTCGTGATCAAATTATTTTTCAGAATTGTCCCACAAAAACAATTTTTGATTAAAAAGAAGTATCTTAAACTGTGAAGGAATGGGAAGATACAGAGAAAATACGATGTTATGACCCACCACATAAATCAAGAAGTATAATTACTTACTTTAGTGGAACAGTATCTGATCATAGGGCACGCTAATAACTGTAGAATGAACCTGCATGCTATTCACCACTATTTGTATGGCTAGTAACGGTGAATGCATGATTTCTGTCTCACGGAACTTCATTGCTCAAATTAATGAATATTGCTTTTTTTATAACACAATTTTCTGGACATGGATCCCACGTCATATTTGAACATAATTTAAATAATTTCATATTTAAAGAACTAAGAGCCTCAGTTCTTAATATACTGCAAATTTTTGAGGCCACGGAGCCGCCCATTGAACTGCATTTCCAAAAATAATTTAGGATTGAAAGCTTTTGCAAGGTACAGAATCCAGAATTATGCTGTACGTGTTTTTCTAACTGGTAGAAAGTTCATAGGCCAAAGAGTAACATGAGAGTTTTAACGCCACAGTACTTGTTTTGAGCCCACCAAGCCATAACTAGTACCGTTGTGTAACTTTCGGTTGGAGTTATCTTTTCTTGTATACCTATTAAAATGTAAAATTAATTGCAGGCCACAGGATCATAATTAGCACTACTTCTGCATGTTTATACATCAGGATTATCTTTTATTGTGTACATATGATTGTTATGTGCAATGGATTTGTGCAAAATTTCTGAACTGTATATACAGGGTGAGTCACCTAACGTTACCCCTGGATATATTTCGTAAACGACATCAAATACTGACGAACCGATTCCACAGACCGAACGTGAGGAGAGGGGCTAGTGTAATTGTTTAATACAAACCATACAAAAATGCACGGAAGTATGTTTTTTAACACAAACCTACGTTTTTTTAATGGAACCACTTAGTTTTGTAAGCACATCTGAACATATAAACAAATACGTAATCAGTGCCGTTTGTTGCATTGTAAAATGTTAATTACATCCGGAGATATTGTAACCTAAAGTTGACGCTTGAAACCTCCGACGCTCAGTTGCGTGTTGTAACAAACACGGGCCACGGTCGGCGAGCAGCATCTGCAGGGACATGTTTACGATGACGACCGTGTTTACGAGTGTGGCTGTAGTGCACTGTTGTGGTTTGGTCTAGCTGTCGCAGTGTCCGCATGTAGCGCTTGCTGCTATTGTTATTCTGCATTCGTCTCCGCACGCAGACCAACTTTAGTACACCGTGTTACCAGACGTCTGTGATAGTGTAGTGTTGTAGGAACTGTGACCATGGTGTATTCGAACTCTGAAAAGACGGAGATGATACTCATCTATGGCGAGTGTCGACGAAATGCAGCTGAAGCCTGCAGGGTGTATGCAGAACGGTACCCGGACAGAGAGCATTTGCACATTGCAAAACATCTACCGCCAACTGTATGCAACAGGTATGGTCGTAGCACGCAAACGGGTCCGTAACAGGCCCGTCACAGGAAAAGCGGGTGCGTTGGTGTGTTAGCTGTTGTTGCCATGAACCCAGACATGACTACACGGGACATTGCGAGAGCCAGTGGACTGAGTCAAAGTAGTGTCATGCACATACTGCATCGTCACCGCTTTCACCCGTTTCATGTGTCGCTACATCAGCAATTACATGGTGATGACTTTAGTCATCGAGTGCAATTCTGTCAATGGGCATTAACAGAGAATGCGTTGCAGTTCTACCTGTTTACCGATGAAGCGGGTTTCACAAACCACGGAGTAGTGAATCTACGGACCATGTATTACTGGTCCGTGGACAATCCTCGCTTGCTCAGACAGGTAGAGCGACAGCGACCCTCGACTGTAAATGTATGGTACGGAATCATTGGCGACCACCTCATTGGTCCTCACTTCATTGCAGGGGCCCAAACAGCTGCAACATACATCGCGTTTCTACAGAATGATCTGCCAACGTTGCTCGAAAATGTCCCACTGGAAACGCGTCGACGTATGTGGTATCAGCATGATGGTGCACCTGCACATTCCGCAATTAACACTAGGCTGACCCTTGACAGGATGTTCGACGGGCGTTTCATAGGACGTGAAGGACGCATAAATTGGCCAGCCCGTTCTCCTGATCTTACACCTCTGGACTTCTTTCTGTGGGGTACGTTAAAGGAGAATGTGTACCGTGATGTGCCTACAACCCCAGAGGATATGAAACAACGTATTGTGGCAGCCTGCGGCGAAATTACACCAGATGTACTGCGGCGTATACGACATTTATTACGCTAGAGATTGCAATTGTGTGTAGCAAATGATGGCCACCACATTGAACACCTATTGGCCTGACATGTCGGGACACACTCTATTCCACTCCGTAATTGAAAACGGGAACCACGTGTGTACGTGTACCTCACCCCTCATGGTAACGTACATGTGCGTCAGTGAAAAAGACCAATAAAAAGGTGTTAGCATGTGGACGTAATGTGCTGTTCCAGTCTCTTCTGTACCTAAGGTCCATCACCGTTCCCTTTGGATCCCTACGTAATTCGGTGCTCTCCGATACACACGATCGAACAGCGGAGGAGTGGTACTCAAGCGTCAACTTTAGGTTACAATATCTCCGGATGTAATTAACATTTTACAATGCAACAAACGGCACTGATTACGTATTTGTTTATATGTTCAGATGTGCTTACAAAACTAAGTGGTTCCATTAAAAAAACGTAGGTTTGTGTTAAAAAACATACTTCCGTGCATTTTTGTATGGTTTGTATTAAACAATTACACTAGCCCCTCTCCTCATGTTCGTTCTGTGGAATCGATTCGTCAGTATTTGATGTGGTTTGTGAAATATATCCAGCGGTAATGTTATGTGATACCCTGTATAATGTTAAGTGATACAACTGTTCAAAGACAATCACATCCAAAGCAAGATACACAAGCACACGGAGACTACTATCGGATTTTTAGTATCCATACTCGACTTTAAGATTTAATTACAAGCAAACCAACAGGCCTATCGAAAATGAGTTGTACCAATAGTTTTTTAGGCAATATAGAGAAACTGGATTTAAAGTGCAGTATACATATTTTTATTTTAAATTGTATAAGGATTTTCCTGTTTTCGATGACTTCGCTACGAACTGCTCACTTCAAAACTATATAGCTTGAAATGTGTTTGTCTGATGTTAATGAAATTTTAATAGGTTACAGGCACATGTGTTGGTAGTGGAAATCTCAAGTTACAGAAGTTTCAATCAGCCAACAAAAGTTTTTCTAGAGTAACTTTCTTTCAACCCAGGATGAACGCATTACAGAAAGCATGGGTTTGTTTTGAAGGTCTGTTTTGGGCTTGTAAAGAACTACAACCACTGTGACGGTACAGAGTGATACGTATTTTATAAAGAGTGATGTTTAAGACTGCTTCTATGCATGCTGGACCTCGCGGTTACAGAGTGCACGGCTGTGAAAATGAATGTGTCGTTTCTGCGAGCCACTGGGCTATTAGTAAATGGTTTGCCTGTGACTGGTGACGTAGCACATGATTCCCCCACTGCGCCCGCTGTTATTTCCACAATCAGAGATGCATAGAACCAGTCTTAAATATCACTATTTATAAAATCCGTATCCCACTGTACGGTCACAATGGTTGTAGCTTCTTAGAATTGCCAAAACAAACACGGACTTCCTGTTACTTGCTTTTCTAGCAAAGTTACTTTAGAAAACTGAGACCTTTTTTGGGTGATTGAAATATTTTGTAACTTGAGATTTCCACTACCGATATATGTACCTATAACCCATTAAAATTTCATTAACATCGGACAACATCATTTCAAGCTATATACACTGAAGAGCCAAAGAAACTAGTACACCTGCTTAATATCGTGTAGGGCACCCACGAGCACGCAGAAGTGCAGAAACACAACGTGGCATGGACTCTACTAATATCCGAAGTAGTTCTGGAGGGAATTGCCACCATGAATCATGCAGGACTGTTCAAAAATTCGAGGGGTGTAGATCTCTTCTGAACACCAATTTGCGAGACATCCCAGATACGATCAGTAATGTTCATGTCTGGAGAGTCTGGTGGCCATTGGAAGCGTTCAAACTCAGAAGAGTGCTCCTGGAGCCACTCTGCAGCAGTTCTGAACGTGTGGGGTGTCGCATTGTCCTGCTGGAATTGCCCAAGTCCACAGCAATGTGCAATGGACATGACTGGATGCAGGTGATCAGACAGGATGCTTACGTACGTGTCATCAGTCGTCTCTAGATGTATTAGGGGACCCATATCACACCAACTGCACATGTCCCACACCATTACAGAGCCTCCGCCAGCTTGAACATTCCCCTGCTGACAAGCAGAGTCATGGATTCATGAGGTTGTCTCCATAACCGTACACGTCCGTCGCCTCAATACGACAATTTAAAACGAAACTCGTCCGACCAGGCAACAAGTTTACAGTCATCAACACTCCAGTGTCGGTGTTCATGGACCCAAGCGAGGCGTAAAGCTTCTTTTCGTGCAGTCATCAAGGGTACGAGTGAACCTTGGCTCCGAATACCCATACCGATGATGTTTCGTTGAATGGTTCGCAGGCTGACACCTGTTGACGGCCCAGCATTGAGCCGGCCGCGGTGGTCTCGCGGTTCTAGGCGCGCAGTCCGGAACCGTGGGACTGCTACGGTCGCAGGTTCGAATCCTGCCTCGGGCATGGATGTGTGTGATGTCCTTAGGTTAGTTAGGTTTAAGTAGTTCTAAGTTCTAGGGGACTGATAACCACAGCAGTTGAGTCCCATAGTGCTCAGAGCCATTTGAACCCAGCATTGAAATCTGCAGCAATTTGCGGAAGGGTTGCACTTCTGTCACGTTGAACGATTCTCTTCTGTCGTCGTTGGTCCCGTTCTTGCAGGATCTTTTTTCGGCCTCAGCGATGTCGGAAATCTGATGTTTTGCAGGGTTCCTGATATTCACGGTACACGCGTAAAATAGTCGTACGGCAAAATCCCCACTTCATCACTACGTCGGAGATGCTGTGTCCCATCGCTCGTGCGCCGACTATAATACCACGTTCAAACTCACTTAAGTCTTGATAACCTGCCATTGTAATAGCAGTAACCGATCTAAAAACTGCGCCAGACGTTTGTTGTCTTATATAGACGTTGGCGACCGTAGCACCGTATTCTGCCTGTTTGTATTTGAATACGCATGCCTATACCATTTTGTTTGGCGCTTAAGTGTAATTTTGAAGTGAGTTTTTCGCAGCGAAGACGCCGCAAACCGGATAGTCCCTATTACAGTTTAAAATTTTAAAAAATGTGCGTTGAATTTTAAAACCAAATTGCTCCATAACATAATGCAGAATAAAACAAAAAATATTGATATAACTAATTTTGTTATAGAGCTACTGGTTCGCCTGTAATTAAAGCTTAAATTCGAGACTCCATAATTAAAAAATCCGATGGTAGAGGCAAGAGCTGGGAGCAGCCGCAGCTGAAGCGAGTGCGGCTTTCAGTGATCGGTGGTAGAAGACCCGCTGAGAGATTTTCTCTGGACACAGCGTCCGCCGCCACTCTCAGAACCCTCGTTGCAGCCGGCTGTCGGAAGGAGTCTTTCATTGTTGGTGGCCTGTCTCCACGCAACTGTCAAGGTCAGGTTTCCTTGCTACTAGAGCCGACCCACTTTACACAGCAAGTGAATGGGTGCCCGATCTATTTACGCCGGTTCCACAGACTACGAGACAATGCTATGAAACTTATCAAACCAGTGTCAGCATAATGAACTACACTCCTGGAAATGGAAAAAAGAACACATTGACACCGGTGTGTCAGACCCACCATACTTGCTCCGGACACTGCGAGAGGGCTGTACAAGCAATGATCACACGCACGGCACAGCGGACACACCAGGAACCGCGGTGTTGGCCGTCGAATGGCGCTAGCTGCGCAGCGTTTGTGCTCCGCCGCCGTCAGTGTCAGCCAGTTTGCCGTGGCATACGGAGCTCCATCGCAGTCTTTAACACTGGTAGCATGCCGCGACAGCGTGGACGTGAACCGTATGTGCAGTTGACGGACTTTGAGCGAGGGCGTATAGTGGGCATGCGGGAGGCCGGGTGGACGTACCGCCGAATTGCTCAACACGTGGGGCGTGAGGTCTCCACAGTACATCGATGTTGTCGCCAGTGGTCGGCGGAAGGTGCACGTGCCCGTCGACCTGGGACCGGACCGCAGCGACGCACGGATGCACGCCAAGACCGTAGGATCCTACGCAGTGCCGTAGGGGACCGCACCGCCACTTCCCAGCAAATTATGGACACTGTTGCTCCTGGGGTATCGGCGAGGACCATTCGCAACCGTCTCCATGAAGCTGGGCTACGGTCCCGCACACCGTTAGGCCGTCTTCCGCTCACGCCCCAACATCGTGCAGCCCGCCTCCAGTGGTGTCGCGACAGGCGTGAATGGAGGGACGAATGGAGACGTGTCGTCTTCAGCGATGAGAGTCGCTTCTGCCTTGGTGCCAATGATGGTCGTATGCGTGTTTGGCGCCGTGCAGGTGAGCGCCACAATCAGGACTGCATACGACCGAGGCACACAGGGCCAACACCCGGCTTCATGGTGTGGGGAGCGATCTCCTACACTGGCCGTACACCACTGGTGATCGTCGAGGGGACACTGAATAGTGCACGGTACATCCAAACCGTCATCGAACCCATCGTTCTACCATTCCTAGACCGGCAAGGGAACTTGCTGTTCCAACAGGACAATGCACGTCCGCATGTATCCCGTGCCACCCAACGTGCTCTAGAAGGTGTAAGTCAACTACCCTGGCCAGCAAGATCTCCGGATCTGTCCCCCATTGAGCATGTTTGGGACTGGATGAAGCGTCGTCTCACGCGGTCTGCACGTCCAGCACGAACGCTGGTCCAACTGAGGCGCCAGGTGGAAATGGCATGGCAAGCCGTTCCACAGGACTACATCCAGCATCTCTACGATCGTCTCCATGGGAGAATAGCAGCCTGCATTGCTGCGAAAGGTGGATATACACTGTACCAGTGCCGACATTGTGCATGCTCTGTTGCCTGTGTCTATGTGCCTGTGGTTCTGTCAGTGTGATCATGTGATGTATCTGACCCCAGGAATGTGTCAATAAAGTTTCCCCTTCCTGGGACAATGAATTCACGGTGTTCTTATTTCAATTTCCAGGAGTGTATTAGAAAGACCTTTAGCGACCTGAAAGAAAAACGCACCTGTGTGGAACGCTATCCAGAGAAACTTTCTATGGACACTGAAGCACCACAAGGTCATAATAGATATGTAGTTAACAAACTACTAAACTCTCGTTGTGTACTTGCATATTGAGTCATGCCAATCAGAGACATGAAGACCACTGCTGTTATAGTCGACATCTACTTTATAGCGTGTTTGTGAAGGAAAAAGCATTCCTATTTGACACTCACCACGCCACTTGTGTGCCATTAACACTTCTGCAATTGCTCACGTAATCTAGTGAGGACTGGTCAGATCCGAGAGCTGGTAACTCTGACCTCTGTGTTACTGCACGCTGTGAGTGAGGTGGAGGTGGACTAATTACCACAAAATGCAAACTATGGACACCATTTCTATGCTAGTCAGCACATTAACTCTGGTCAAGGCTTGTTATTTACACGAGGAACAGGCTTTGGACTTTTGATTGGCGTCGCGCGTCCACGAGAATATTTCACTGGAACTATGAACATTCGGAAATTCGTCTCTCATCTACCTAAAGCGTACAGAAGCAATCTGCGTGACGAACAGCGTTATAGCGAAGATTACTGATTTATTTTTGTCTTATATTTTACAGTATGTTTCTCTATAATGCATATTTCTGGGACAATTTGTAACTAAGATCGGCCAACCGGCCTTATAAAGATTGTAGGAATGGTTTTTTGCCGACATAAGTTTTCACCTGATATTTAAAGTATGTCAACAGCGACGCAAAATATTACATACAGCAAATGTGCTATTTTCATCTTTAATTCAGTAGTGTCATGGACTGTGCGGCTGGTCCCGGCGGAGGTTCGAGTCCTCCCTCGGGCATGGGTGTGTGTGTTTGTCCTTAGGATACTTTAGGTTAAGTAGTGTGTAAGCTTAGGGACTGATGACCTAAGCAGTTAAGTCCCATAAGATTTCATGCACATTTGAATATTTTTGAATTTTTTAGTAGTCAAGTAACTTTTTATCGCGCACCATTAACGGTACCACAATTAACTATTAAAATCATCAGCTGTGTGTATCTGCAGCCAAGTACAGAATTTTCTCGATACTGCTTTTGACTTTTTTTGTAATCATTCATTTACCGTTGTGAACGTCACACTAACACACAGCTACACAAGTATTTACTGAATAGCAGTCATCGAAAGTATTTAGTACGCATGAATGGATTTTAATTTACTATGTGTTAGTTTTTTGTGTATTTACAGACTAGAAATTTTACGCGAACATACAGAAAGACATGTGCCCTTACAATAAATTTTACGTATTCTTTAATGGTTTCCGAAATGTGTTCCTGTAACTGTAACTCGTTTACCTTTCATTTCACTGTCCTTTACTATGTGATAATCCTGTAACATAATTCCGTCTATGTTTTACTGTCAGGTTCGAATCCTGCCTCGGGCATGGATGTGTGTGATGTGCTTAGGTTACTTAGGTTTAAGTTGTTCTAAGTTCTAGGGGACTAATGACCTCAGATGTTAAGTACCATAGTGCTCAGAGCCGTTTGAACCATTTATTTCAATATGTTGCAGCATCATCAGCATGGAGTACCTTAGACACTCTGGATTTTTCTTTAAAGGGAGCAGTATTGAAAAGTTTTCACCAGTTCTTGTGTGCAGATACACACTCCCTGCATTCTCTAGTACCATTGATCACAGGCGACTAGAAGAAAATGCCAAGAGTCCTGAGTCACGAGAGTCAGGCGGATGCAGCGTTTCTTAACCTTTTCGAAAATATTTGACTTGGTACTATATCAGCATTTACTAAAAGGGGCTAATCGTAGGATACATCAGAAAAATTGCAAGAGCACTGAGGATTTGTTGGTAGGGAAGTTTGTGAGCCATCGACAGCAATAATTTGAGGCGCACCCCAAAGAAATGTATTGCTATCCTTGGTATTCACGTGCTAATTCATTAATGAAAAGTTTAATGAGTACAGAATATGTATTGAGAGTAAACCGAGGAAACATTACAGCAATGAGAAGTAGCAAAAGAGAGAACAGTGACAAACTTAACATCAAAATTGGTGCTCATGAAGTAGACGAAATTAAAGAACTCTGCGGATTTTGCAAGGAAAATAGCTCATGAATGACGAATAAAAGAGGACATCAGAAGCAAACTAGCACATGCAAAGAGGGTGTTCCTGATCAAAATACATCCACCAGTTACAAACATATGCCCTAAGTTGAGGAAAAATTTTTTTATGTTGTATATTTAGAGAACGGCATTGTATTGTTGTGAAACATGGACTGTGGGAAAACTGGAACAGAAGAGAATAGAAGATTTTGAGAAAAATGTTGAAAATTAGGTGGACTGATATGCTGAGGAATGTGGAGATTCTCCACAGAATTGGCGAAAAAGTAACATACGGTAAGTGCTGGAAAGAAGAAGGGACAGGATGATGCCCGCATCTCGTGGTCGTGCGGTAGCGTTCTCGCTTCCCACGCCCGGGTTCCCGGGTTCGATTCCCGGCGGGGTCAGGGATTTTCTCTGCCTCGTGATGGCTGGGTGTTGTGTGCTGTCCTTAGGTTAGTTAGGTTTAAGTAGCTCTAAGTCTAGGGGACTGATGACCTAAGATGTTAAGTCCTGTAGTGCTCAGAGCCATTTGACAGGATGATAGGTCATACGTTAATATATCAGGGAATAACTTCTATGGTCAAGGGGGTGCTATATGTCTACATCTACGTGAGTACTCTTCAGTTCACACTTAAGTGCCTGGAAGAGGCTTCTCCGAACCACCTGCGGACTATTTCTGTACCATTCCACTCTCTAACAGAGCTTGGGAAAGATTAGCACGTAAATATTTCTATAGCAGCTCCGATTTTTCTTACTCTATTACAATGACCATTCATCTTTATGCAGTCCGACCCCGGTAGCTGAATGCCGGCACGGTAGCTCAGCGTGTTCGGTCAGAGGGCTGAGTAAAGGAAGCAGCGATCAACTTGCATGGATGTTTTGTGACGTCCGCCCAGACCAAACGTAACAAAAAAAAAAAAAAAAAAAAAAAAAAAGAGTGGTCAGCGCGAGAGAATGTCAATCCTAAGGGCCCGGGTTCGATTCCCGGTTGGGTCGGAGATTTTCTCCGCTCAGGGACTGGGTGTTGTGTCGTCCTAATCATCATCATTTCATCCCCATCGACGCGCAAGTCGCCAAAGTGACGTCAAAAGGAAATACTTGCACCCGGCAAACGGTCTACCCGACGGGAGGCCCTAGTCACACGACATTTACATTTATCTTTATGTAGAATGGTGAAAATAAAATACTTTCGCATTCAGAGCAGGAAGTTGGTGAAAAGATCATCCCAAAGCGAAAACCGCCTTTGTTTTAATGGTTTTTCTCTCCAACTCGCTTATCATATCAGTGGCATTCTCTTATTTCGCGGTAATACGAAATGAGCTACCCTTCTTTGGACTTTCTCGATGCCCTTCGCCAATCCTGTCTGGAAAATATCCCGTAGTACCTCTAGCAGAGGACGGACAAGAGTGGAAAAAAATGTGGTAAGGGCTTATGGGACTAAAATGCTGAGGTCATCGGTCCCAAAGCTTACACACTACTTAATATAACTTAAACTAACTTACGCTCAGGACGACACACACACCCATGCCCGAAGAAGGACTCGAACCTCCGGCGGAGGGTGTCGTGAGCACCGTGGATAGGCGCCTGATAACGCGCGGCTACCCCACGTGGCGACAAGCGTGGTTTCGACAGCCTCTTTAATAGACGTGTTGCGTCTTGTAAGTGTTCTGCCAATAAAACGGAGTCTTTGGTTTGCCTTTCCCGCAACATTACATACTTGATCGTTCCAGTGTAAGTGGTTTGTAGTTGTAATTCCTAGGTATTTATTTCAGTTGACACCCTATAAATGTATGTGATTCATAGTGTAACAGTAATTTAACGGATTCCTTTTAGTACTCATGTGGGTGACTCACACTTTTCGCTCTTTAGCAAGATATCTTGTCTAAATTATTTTGCATTTGGTTTTGATCTTCTGATGACTTTTCGAGACGGTAAATGACAGAATCATCAGTAAACGATGTAAAATGGGTACTCTAAATCATTTTGCAACTAATTTTGACCTTCTGATGACTTTATGAGACGGTAAATGGTAGCATTATGTGGATGAATTCTAAAAGACCTGCTGAGATGGGCTTATAAATGGTTTTATAGATTGGTAACAGCAGATGTCCTCTTACAGTTCCTTGGGGAACGCCGGATGTCGCTTGTGTTTTACTCGTTGACTTTCCACCAGTTGCTACGAACTGTGACCTTTATGACAGGAAATCTCGAAACCAGTCCCACAACTGTAGAGATACTCCATAGAGACCCAATTTAATTAGAAGTCATTTGTGACGAACGGTGTCAAAAGCCTTCTATAAATCTAGAAACATGGTATTACTTTAAGATTCCCTGTCGATAGTAATCTTTACGATGTGCGTATAAAGAGCCAGTTGTGTTTCAGAAGAATTATATTTTCCGTAGATTGTTGCCTTAGAGGTAATTCACAATGTTCGAACTCAGTATATGTTCCGAAATACTAATGCAAATCAATGTCAGTGATAGGGTCTATAATTCGTCGGATTACTCCCATTTCTTCTTGAGTATTGGTTTGACTTGTGCAGTTTTTTGGTACGAATCTTTCGTCTAGGGAGCGGTTACCTACGATTGCTACGTATGGGTTACTGTTATTAGCATAATCTCAAAGGAACCTAACTGGTATGTTATTTGGACCTGAAGAGTTGCTCTTTCTAAGTGTTTAAGCTACCTCGCTACACCAAGGATATCTATTTCTATGTTACTCACATTGGCAATAGTTCTCGATCCAAAGTCTGGAATATTTACTTCGTCCTCTTTGGTGTTGGAATTCAGGAAAACTGTGTTTGATAACTTGATAACTAAGCTTTAGTGGCGCTGTCAACGGTAATATTATCATAGGTATCGCACAGTGGGGGTATTGATTCTGTCGTGTACTCAGCAGATGACCAGAATCTCTTTGTAGAGGGTAAACACTGTAGAATAAGACAGAGATTGGAGTACATTCGACAAATAATTGAGCACGTAGGGTGTAAGCGGTACTCTGAGATGAAGAAGTTCAAACCAGTGAGAAGACTCCTGACAAAAATAAGGCATTTTTGTGTGTGGAATTATGCCATACACACTCTGAACTGCTGTGATGAATTACTGTAATACTGTCTCAATGTCTTTGCCACTCATGTGCTTTCCATAATTTTAGCTCTAGTTTGGTTACTATTTGCTGACCCGTAATTTTGCTCACATTGATAAGATTCTCTTCGCGAAGCCAGTAACAAACTTCAAAATGCCACGATGGCCTTAGTAGAGCATTTATTGAAATAACCTGTTTCGGCAAAGAACTTTGCCATCTATTCTGGTCTTATGCACTACGCTTCAAAGAATTTCGCCCATGTGTACAATAACTTGTGTCACATACTAACTTATTGTAAACATGGACGAGATTAAAATGGTTCAATTGGCTCTGAGCACTATGGGACTTAACATTTGAGCCCGGTAGAACTTAGAACTACTTAAACCTAACTAACCTAAGGACATCACACACATCCATGCCCGAGGCAGGATTCGAACCTGCGACCGTAGCTGTCGCGGGACGAGATTCAATGAAGCGTAGTGCATAAGATCCGAAGATGACAACATAGTTTGCTGATACTCGTACATCTCAATAAACACTCTAGTAAAGCGATGGTGGCATTCTGAAGTTCGTTACTTCTCTTTTCATATCAATCTAGACGGCGCCCAGGGTGGAGTAATGTCAAGCATATACAGTATTATCTATCGCGCATATGCCTAGCACGACTAATAGTGCATCCACCGGTGTCGACCATGAGAACAGAGGTGGGCTGTAGGTATAATGGCCGAAACGAGCGCTGCTTGCCCTTACATTAGAAGCTCACGATGCAGACGACGAACGGGAAAGCACCCAGTAGGGCCATCCCACCTTATCTCCAGCCAAGTGATTATGGAGGAGCGCGCGCCGATTTCCTCGTTAAGCTTCCTCGTGAGCCCCCAATATAAGGGCCAGCAGCGTTCGCTTCGGCCATCACATCCACAGCCGCAGCCATGAGATCCATCGTGCTGCTCCTGGCCACCGTCGCCGCCGTGCATGGTAAGCTGCCAGACGATCATTACGTCTACTCATACGGGACCTTCAAGCAGATATCTGATCAGTATTGAAATTTTAGAGGTGTACGTCATAATACATTCGGAAGTGTTCATTAATATTAATGCACTTGCAACGAAGTTCTCAGAACCATTAGTCGATATCCAAGCATCAACATTATTGGCAGTTTGTAGCGTATACTAACGCTTGATGTGAAATTGGAATCAAAAATACTAGAATCATAAACCGGAGAAAGAAAATAATAAATATTTTTAAGATGATTCTTTATTCGTTACTAACTCAATCCTCTTTAAAGCCAGATTCAGCCAAAGTGTGCAATTCCATTTGTTTATTTATTTTCTTACGCTATATTGGAGCAATACTGCAGGCTTATCGGCTTAGTCCCACGTTTAATTCGTGCGGACGTCGCTAAAATAGAGGTTGAGCGCAAACAAACCAGCAAATCCTCGTACAAAGAGCTGCGCGCATCCATAAAAGATAACGTTATGCATCTGGTGGAACAGCGACGATGTGGTGTACTGCGAATTACTTCTCGGAAGTAATTCTGGTAGGGTTTCGGGTTCCGCTAAATAGGTCAGGTGTCCACTACACACAGGAGGCGGCTACACGGGTAGCAGGGACTGTGTGGCGTGAACTGGGCGGTTTTTTAGGTTAGACAGTCTCGGGAAAGATCAAAAAGGGCTCCAGTCTCAAAGGGTACAGGGCAAAGAAACGACGAGAATCGACCAAGCAACAGTCGGTATTGTAGTTGTAAATTGTCGTAGCTGTGTTGGGAAAGTACCAGAGCTTCAAGCCCTGATATAAAATAAAGCACTGAAGCTGAAATCGTTGTAGGAACAGAAAGCTGGCTAAAGCCGGAGATAAATTCTGCCGCAATTTTTACAGAAGCGCAAACCGTGTTCAGAAAGGATAGATTAAATAAAGTAGGTGGTGGTGTGTTTGTTGGTAGTAGTTTATCTTGTAGTGAAGTTGAAATAGATAGTTCCTGAGAATTACTGTGGGTAGAGGTTATACTCAACACCCGTACCAAAGTAATAATTGGCTCCTTCTACCGACCCCCCGACTAATATGAAAGAAAACTTGTATCTCATTACAAATAAGTACCCCACTCATAGAGTTATAATTGGTGGAGACTTCAATCTACCCTCGATTTGTTGGCGAAAGTACATGTTCAAAGTCGGTGGTAGACAAAAAAGATCTTCCGAAATTGTACAAAATGCTTTCTCTGAGAATTACTTTGAACAATTAGTTCATGAGCCCACACGAATTGTAAGTGGTTGCGAAAACACACTTGACCTCTTAGCCACAAATAATCCTGATCTAACAGAGAGAGTAATGACGGATACAGGGATTATTGACACAAGGTCATTGTAGCGAGGCTCAAAACCATATCAACCAAAACCACTAAAAATAAACGCAAAATATATCTATTTAAATCAGCAGATAAAAATTCACTTGATGCCTTCCAAGCTAATTATGTAAGTGTAGACCAGATATGGCTCAAATTCAAAGATACAATATCGACAGCAATAGACAGATTCATACCACATAAGTTAATAAGAAACGGGACTGATAAACCATGGTACACGAAGAACGTCAGAACACTGTTGCAGAAGCAACGAAAAAAGCATGCCAAATTCAGAGGAACGCAAAATCCCCAAGACTGGCTTAGTTTCACGGAAGCTCGAAAATTAATGAAGGAGTCAATGCGAGATCCATTTAATAGTTTCCACAATCAAACATTGTCTCAAAATATGGTAGAAAACCCAGAGAGATTCTGGTTGTATGTAAAGCACACCAGTGGCAAAAACAGTCAATACCGTCACTGCGCAATAGCGATGGAAATGTTGAAGATGATGGTGCCACTAAAGCGGAGTTACTAAATACAGTTTTCCGTAATTCCTTCAAAAAAGAAGACGACGTAAATATTCCAGAATTCGAAACCAGAACAGCTGTTAGCATGAGTGACATAAAAGTAGATACCGTAGGTGTTGCGAAAAAGCTCAAATCACTTAAGAAAGGCAAGTCTTCCGGTCCAGATGGTATACCAGTCAGGTTCCTTCCAGAGTATGCAGACACAATAGTGCCTTTGTTAGCAATCATATACAACCGCTCACATGACGAGAGCCTGGAGAGTAGCACAGGTCACACTAATATTCAAGAAAGGAAATAGGAGTAAACCATTGAATTACAGACCCATATCACTGACAATTTGCAGTAGGATTTTGGAGCATATACTGTACTCGAACATTATGAATAACCTTGAAGAAAATGACTTATTGATACATAACCAACACGGATTCAGAAAATATCGTTCTTTTGCAACACAGCTATTTCTTTATTCCCGTGAAGCAATGAGTGCTGGTGACAAGGGATCTCATATCGATTCCATATTCCTAGATTTCCAGAAGGCTTTTGATACCGTGCCTCACAAGCGACTATTAATCAAATTGCGTGCATATGGAGCATCGTCTCACTTGTGTGTCTGGATTCGTGATTTCGTCTCAGAGATTTCACAGTTCGTAGTGACAGACGGTAAATCATCGAGTAGAACAGAAGTGATATCTGGCGTTCCGCAAGGTAGTATCATAGGCCCTCTGCTGTTCCTGATTTACATAAATGATGTAGGTGATAATCTGAGCAGCCCCCTTATATTGCAGATGACGCTGTAATTTACCGCCTAGTAAAATTATCAGACGATCAATGCCAATTACAAAATGATCTAGAGAGAATTTCTGTATTGTGCGAAAAGTGGCAATTGGCACTAAACAAAGAAAAGTGCGAGGTCATCCACATGGGTACTAAAAGAAATCCGATAGATTTAGGGTATACGATAAATCGCACAAATCTAAGGGCTGTCAATTCAATTACAATTACGAGCAACTTAAATTGGAAAGACCACATAGATAATATTGTGGGGAAGTCGAAAGAAAGATTGCGCTTTGTTGGCAGAACACTTAGAAGATGCGATAAACCCACTAAAGAGACAGCGTACATTACAATTATCCGTACTCTGGTGGGATATTGCTGCGCGGTATGGTATCCTTACCAGGTTAGATTGACGGAAGACATCGAAAAAGTGCAAAGAAGGGCAGTTCGTTTCGTGTTATCGGGCAATAGGAGTGAGAGTGTCACTGATATGACACGCGAGGTGGGGTGGCAGTCACTGAAACAAAGGCGGTGAGATCTATTTACGAAATTTCAATCGCCAACTTTCTCTTCAGAATGCGATAACATTTTGTTGACACCAACCCACGTAGGGAGAAATGATCATCATAATAAAATAAGAGAAATAAGAGCTCGAACGGAAAGATTTAGGTGTTCCTTTATCCCATGCGCCATTCGAGAGTGTAATGGTAGAGAAGTAGCATGAAAATGAGCCCTCTGCCTGGCACTTAAGTGTGAATTGCAGACTAACCATGTAGATGTAGATATAGATTCTGACATTACTGTCAACAGCTGAGACGTCTTTCAGACGCAGTCCGAGAATAACGACCAGAAAAGCTGCGTGAAGTGGTGCTACTCCACGATAACGCCCACCCGCATTCTGTTGAACCGACAAAAATCACTATACAGAACTTAGGTTGGGAAGTCATTCCGCATCCGCCTTATTCACCTGATCATGGGCCCTCAAATTTTCACTTTTTGCGCTCTTTGTCGAACAGCCTTCAAGAACTTTCTTTGCGGATAGGAATGCTCTACGAACATGGTTCGACAAGTTCTTTGCCTCAAAACCACGTGATTTCTGCAGTCGCGGAATCTAAAATTTATCCCAGCGTTGGAAATGAAGGGTAATATGTTACTGATGACTAATGTCTCCCTTATGTATATCTGTCTTACGTAAAAACATTACGAACTTACGTACCAACGTAATATTTAGATAGTGTTGCAGTTCATTATCATCAAGGCCTGTGTTTTAATTTAAAACGCTCGGCCCGTAACTAATGCTCATATTTACAAAGTTACAATTTCTCCTGTCCTCCTAGCGTTGATGATGACTGTTAGAGTCCGGTCGCACTTTCAGCCTGATTATCGTGTCGTCGACATAGCTCCCCAATAATCACCACGTGCTCCTTGTGCACTGTACGTCCATACGTTAGGAACACCTGATAATGTTAGTGAGGCATGTCAACCAAATATTGCGCCAGACAGACGGGCACAGGTCACCCAGCTTAAAACTTGGGAAGACACAAATCATCGTTTACGAATATAACTTCTTACCTATAACCAAGCAGGGGAATTTTACTTCTTCGCCTACGTTAATATGCAAATGTGATATAAATACAAGTCCATCACTGTCCTTCTGTAATACTTTGTTACAAGATTTTCTTAAATATTTCTACCTGAAAAATAAGAAGGCAACCTGCACCTTGGCTAACTAAAAAACTAAAATAGCTCATGAACTTCACGGACGCTGCCTATCAGGCATTCCAACTGAAGTGAGTCCTGAAAATCATATTGCTTACAAACACAAGCCGAACAGTCAGTCAGGTTGTGAGAAATACAAAATTCAGGCATGTCCCATACATTATCTGACAATAGAAATAGTCCGACTGTCCTATGGAGAAAACGTGCATGGTCTTGATATAGACAAAGTAAAAGCTGCAGCTGATCCGACTGTCCCAGCCGAAGAACTGAACTTCACATTACCTACAAACACAATTTAACCACAAACGAAAGAGAGATTCATTGAATACTTCACGGGGGTAAATGACTGTAGCCATGAAAAACTCTACTTGAAACATGTTACTTGCAGCACCGTCAGGAAAGCGATCATGTATATCGGATCAGCATCTATCTACTGGACACGATGACATTACAGTTCCAACGATGGAGCTTATTTTTCACCCACTACTGCGCTCAATAACATTTATCTTCAACGACTCCTTAACCAGAAGTGTTTTCCCTCCAGACACCAGTGTAACATCTGCAACAGGACCACTTGTAGTAAATCACTGTTAAAGTGCTGTCTTTTTTTTTACATAGCATGTGCTTAATAATGTAAGGTGAAATTAATGGCTGCAGCACTTTCATACAGATTAAACGCAGTGTCCATTACAAATATAGCTTGGCGATGCAGGTAAAAGAAGTATTTAATTTCTACAATTTATGCTTATTAATCTGAAGACAAGCAAAACCGAAAAGTCTCACAAGAAAATAAATAGCTAATGAATACCGGGTGATCAAAAAGTCGCTATAATTTGAAAAGTGAATAAATCACGGAATAATGTAGATAGAGAGGTACAAATTGACACACATGCTTGGAATGACATGGGGTTTTATTACAACCAAAAGAATACAAAAGTTTCAAAAAAAGGCGATCAGAATAGCAATAATTATCATAACAAAGTAAGACAAAATAAAGATGATATTCTTTACAGGAAATGCTCAATATGTCCACCATCATTCCTCAAGAATAGCTGTAGTCGAGGAATAATGTTGTGAACAGCACTGCAAAGCATGTCCGGAGTTATGGTGAGGTATTGGCGTCGGATTTTGTCTTTAACAATCCCTAGAGATGTTGGTCGATCACGGTACACTTGTGACTTCGGGTAACCCCAAAGCCAATAATCGCACGGACTGAGGTCTGGGGACCTGGGAGGCCAAGCATGACGAAAGTGGCGGCTGAGCACACGATCATCACCAAACGACGTGCGCAAGAGATCTTTCACGCGTCTAGCAATATGGAGTGGAGCGCCATCCTGCATAAACATCGTACGTTCCAGCAGGTGTTTATCAGCCAGGCTGGAGATGATGCGATTCTGTAACATATAGGCGTATCTCTCACCCGTCACGGTAGCAGTTACAAAACCAGAGTCACGTATTTCCTCGAAGAAAAAAGGCCCGATAACGGTAGATGTGGTAAATCCAACCCATACTGTGATTTTCTCGTCGTGCAATGGAGTTTCCACGACAGTTCTAGGATTTTCGGTAGCCCAAATTCTGCAGTTGTGGGCGTTGACAGACCCTCGAAGCGTGAAATGAGCTTCGTCGGTCCACAACACGTTATTCAACCAATTGTCATCTTCCGTCATCTTTTGAAACGCCCACACCGCAAATGTCCTCCGCTTCACTGAATCGCCAGGTAACAGTTCATGATGCCGATGCGTTTTGTACGGATAGCATCGGAGGGTACGCCTCAGTGCCAACCAAACAGTAGTGTATGGAATGCCGGTGCAGCTGCACGAGCGCTGACTTCCCCGTGCATAGACGAACCCGCTACAGTCTCCATTTCTTCCTGACCTGTCTCAGCAGCATTACGCCTTGTGCTCGGTCGGCCACTATGGGGTATATCGTCTGAACAACCCGTGGCTTCGAACTTCGAAATCGTTCTCGTCACAACGGACCTTTACCCGTTCGAATCCCCTTCCTATGGAGACAGGATCGTAACGCTGAACTAGCACATTCCCCATTCTGATAATACAGCTTCACTAAAACCGCCTTTTCAAGTAACGTCAACATGCTGTGACTGCTCGCGCATCTGATTCTCTCTCTCATTACAGCTCCTTTTATACACACTTGTCATGCGCAGTCACTGGCGTTTTGGCCGGCCGGTGTGGCCGTGCGGTTCTAGGCGCTTCAGTCTGGAGCCGCGTGACCGCTACGGTCGCAGGTTAGAATCCTGACTCGGGCATGGCTGTGTCTAATGTCCTTAGGTTAGTTAGGTTTAAGTAGTTCTAAGTTCTAGGGGACTAATGACCACAGATGTTAAGTCCCATATTGCTCAGAGCATTTGAACCATTTGAACCACTGACGTTTTGCTGTCCAGCGCCATCTGTCGGACATTCTGTGAACTTTTTTTTTGGTTCTAATAAAACCCCATGTCATTCCAAGCATGTGTGTCAATTTTTACCTCTCTATCTACATTATTCCGTGGTTTATTAAGTTTTCAAATTTATGCTGACTTTTTGATCACCCGGTACATATTTATTATATTTCCACAATTATTTTCATCTATTAGTGCAACTCAAACATGATTAATGTACGAAAAGTTATAGATGTAAAGAGAAAAACCAATCAAATGTGTAATATGTAAATCTCTATTTACAGCTGGAGCACTGGATAAAGCAGATCATGAGGGTGTCAGCATTACAAAGCGACACGCCCTCTACGGCTTGGGGTTGGCTGATTCTGCTGCCCAGGCACAGGCTCAGGCACAGGCCGCTGGGCTCGGGGGTGGATACTACGGTGGGGGTGGAGCTGCACTGAGCCAGGCACAGGCACAGGCGCAGGCGCAGGCTGCTGGGCTGGGCGGCGGCTACCACGGCATCTGGAAGCGACACGCCCTCTACGGCTTGGGGTTGGCTGATTCTGCTGCCCAGGCACAGGCCCAGGCACAGGCCGCTGGGCTCGGGGGTGGATACTACGGTGGGGGTGGAGCTGCACTGAGCCAGGCACAGGCACAGGCACAGGCGCAGGCTGCTGGGCTGGGCGGCGGCTACCACGGCATCTGGAAGCGACACGCCCTCTACGGCTTGGGGTTGGCTGATTCTGCTGCCCAGGCACAGGCCCAGGCACAGGCCGCTGGGCTCGGGGGTGGATACTACGGTGGGGGTGGAGCTGCACTGAGCCAGGCACAGGCACAAGCACAGGCGCAGGCTGCTGGGCTGGGCGGCGGCTACCACGGCATCTGGAAGCGACACGCCCTCTACGGGTTGGGGTTGGCTGATTCTGCTGCCCAGGCACAGGCCCAGGCACAGGCCGCTGGGCTCGGGGGTGGATACTATGGTGGGGGTGGAGCTGCACTGAGCCAGGCACAGGCACAGGCACAGGCGCAGGCTGCTGGGCTGGGCGGCGGCTACCACGGCATCTGGAAGCGACACGCCCTCTACGGCTTGGGGTTGGCTGATTCTGCTGCCCAGGCACAGGCCCAGGCTCAGGCTGCCGGGCTCGGGGGTGGATACTACGGTGGGGGCGGAGCTGCACTCAGCCAGGCACAAGCACAAGCGCAGGCCGCTGGGCTGGGTGGTGGCTACCACGGCATCTGGAAGCGACACGCCCCCTAAGGTTTTGGGCTAGCTGACTCCATCACCTAGGCACAGGTCCAGGCACTGGATGCCATGCTGGGTGGTGGATACTGCAGTGTGGGTGGCGCCACCTCCAGTCTGGCTCAGGCACAGATACAGGCTGCCATCGTGAGACTCGACTGGTGGTGGCTGGCGTCCTGTTCCTTCACTGGCTCCTAACTGTGGGAGGCAAAATACGTGAAATAAAAGAGAGTGCACTGCTACATCTGTCTTCCTTATTTCACTGACTCCTATATGTCTCAGCACCTGACACTGTTAAGTGAACAGAAACAATTTAACTGCCATTTTATATGCAAGATTTATACTCCTCTCTCTGCATTGAACAGGTAGGTGATTACCTAGTGCCATCTAAGTCACATACATTTAATTTATGGTGAGCTTCTTCTTCTTCTGTCACTGTAGAGGTGTGGTGTTCAAGGAATGCTGTAAGGTACAGGAACTAGGCAACATTTGCATATTGAGGTAATGCCTGCTACTCTACTATTTAAAGTAACACACTGTTGGTGGAATTTGACTTATGTTCTTAAAAGTTAATATTCTTGGCTGCATTGTTCACATGCATGGATCAGAATCTTTCTCACAGCCATATCACTTAAGTCTAGCAACTCATTCCTCAAGAGTGAATGATATTTGGTCTGTCATGATAGCCACTCATTTCAGCTTCAGACATCTCAGCTTGCAATCAGTATACCTAGCACAACACACTTTTCACAATTAATCATCAGTTCACAGTGCAATGCGTATTCACAAAGTCGACACACCATGAATGTAACGCACTCCACCCCTAATACACTGACAGAACAAGAACATCTAAACACCAAAAAATAATTAATGTAGAGTAATGAAATTTCGAGGATATGTTTTCCTAGGTAACATACTTAAATGAGTAACATTGCAAGTTGACAGTTTAATGTAAGTGGGAGATAATCCATTGTAAATACAAAATGTTGGTACTTTAATAACAGGTGTCACCGCCAGAATGTTGAATGCAAGCTTGCAAAAGTGAGTCATTTTGTTGTGTAGGTATCGGATGTCAGTTTGTGGGATGGAGTTCCATGTCCGTTTCGCTTTCTCAGTCAATACAGAAACAGTTAATCCTGTTTATAGATGATGCTGGTGTTCCATTCCGAAGATGTCGATATGTGCTCGACTGGAGACAGACCTGGTGATTGAGCAGGTCAAGCCAACATGTCGATACTCTGTAAAGCATGTCAGGTTACAACAGTCACGTGTGGGCAAGCGTTATCCTGTTCAAAAACACCCTCTGGAATGATGTTCAAGAAAGGCAGCACATCAGGTTGAAACACCAGTCTGACGTACAACTTTGCAATAAGGATGCATGGGATAACTACGAGAGTGCTCAAGCTGTTATAGGAAATCGTACTCCAGATCATAGCTCCAGGAGTAGGTACAATGTTTCTAGCATGCAGACAAGTTGGTTTCAGGCCCTTAGCTGGCCTCCTAACCAAGAAACAGCCACCACTGTCATCGAGGCTGTACCAGCTTTCATCACAAAACGCAAGAGACCTTCATCATGCCTCCCAATGGGCTCTCGATTGACAACGCTGAAGTCACAAATAGAGATGGTTTGGCGTCAGATGGTTCAAATGTCTCTGAGCACTATGGGACTTAACATCTGAGGTCATCAGTCCCCTAGAACTTAGAACTACTTAAACCTAACTAACCTAAGGACATCACACACATCCATGCCCGAGGTAGGATTCGAACCTGCGACCGTAGCTGTCGCGCTGTTCCAGACTGAAGCGCCACACCGGCCGGCGTTTGGCGTCAGAGGAATGCTCGCTATAGGGCGTATGGCTCGTGGCATCGTTGAAGTAACCGATTTGTAACGGGTTGTTATGTCATTGTATTTCCAGCTGTTGCTGAAATTTTTGCTGCGGATGCAGTACGATGCATGAGTGCCATACGCTGAACGCGATTGTCTTCCCTCTCGCTAGTGCCTTGTGGCCATTTGGAGTCCAGTCTTCTTGTCAAAGTACATTCCCGTGACCACCGCTGCCAGCATCATGTCCAGTGGCTAAAATCCTGCCAAATTTTTCTGCAGTATCGCAGAATGAACGTCCAACTCCTCGTAGCCCTATTACATGATCTCGTTCAAACTCAGTGGGATGATAATGGCATCTTTGTAGCCATAAAGCCATTCTTGAATAATGTGAACTCACCACGTCCAATCTCAAAGTTAACTAACACTCACGACCGTTACAGCGTGTATTTAAAGCAAACTTGGTTTGCATCGTCACAGTGGCGCAACTAGCGCCACTATTATGTGACTGGCGCGAAATCTGAATAGACATCATCTTTAGAAGTAGAAACACGGCTGAAAACTTTCGTTTATGTTGCACAACTCCTTCTTGGTGTTGTGATTTTTATTCGTCAGTGTATTTAATGTGTAATTTCTAGTGCTGAACAGTTCGACAGGTTATGAATAAAGACAGTTAAAGAAAAGAACCAATCATTCTTCAGTTATAAACATACTGACAGAAATGGAAAGTGTTACACCAAGAACACCTTGTTCAGAGGAAGTGCATGCGCAACTTATCTGACTTCGAAATAGCTCGAATATGGCGAAATCATACCAAGAGATCACAGATGCAGTTGTCTGAATTGCAACGAGTGTTCAGCAAGTCGTGAAGTGATGAGTTCAAGACAACAGTGTGGTAAGAACAGTAAGTATGGATCTTGAATGAAAAAGGCAGAATCCTGGGGAGACAATGGAATCAAACAATTTTATCACAACAAAGAAAATTAATCTATGTATCAGTGTGCCTGGAATTTATAAAGTTCCTTGTGTATGCGATCGCATTTACTTTGGTGAGTCTAGACGTCCTGCATCAGAATAATGCACAGCGAACCAACGCCACCTTGAAGAACGCGACACTGACATGTCTGATGTTGCCGAACACAGTCTCATAAACAAACATATGATTACGTATCATGAAATGAAAATTTTGTCCCTCACATCTACTTGACACCAAAGGAAGCGTTGAGATCAGAATGTGCAAGAATAACTTTCACCAGGCCAGCAGCTGTATCCTGAGTCGTGTATCGCAAACGAGCAGTTGATGCTGAAAGACTACAAAGAAATAAGCTGGGTTACTCATAGTATAACGGGATCAGCTTCACTACGAATTCCATTGTTTCACCTGGCAATATTAGGGTCTTCAGGTCCTCTGTTATCTAACCCGACTTCTTCAGAGAGTATATACTAAATTTGTATAGTACCTGAGCAATATATACTTATATTGATTCTATTATCGTTGATAATAATAATTATAATAATAAATGTAACAATGTCAATATGTATAGTAATGACTATATGAAATTTTAAGAATGAATGTGGTAAAGCTTTAAAGCTATAAAGATGGTAAAAATATAAAGGTAAAAACTCGTAAAAGTGCAAAGCTATTAAGTGATAAAAGTGTAATGCTTTGAAGATGCTCACAGTGTAAAGGTACAAAGTTGGTAATGACGGAAAAATATACAGATGCTAAAGGTGTAAATGTATAAAAGTGCTAAAGGTAAAAACTATGAAGGTGGTAAAAGTGTAACGGTATGAAAATGATTAAACTGCAAAGCTGTAAATGTATAAATGTGGTGAACATGTAATGTTACAAATGTACAAAGCGAGTAGAGCAATTTCCTCATTACTTTTCTGTAGAAAGCGAATAGCGACACATAACATAAATGCATACGAACAGGACAGAATATAGCAATGTGGAGAGCAAGAAACTGTTGGGTAAAATCAGGAGACTAGTTGAGAAGAAGAAAACAGAAACAGAAGGGGATGAAAAAATGTAAATACTTTCTAATGTAACAGAGATACTGGTTCTTTCTTGAACAAAAAGCATGAGTTGTTATATGTCGATGACGAAACATAAAGCTTTAATTTCCTCTTGAATTCAGGTTACAGGGTACTTTGTTCCACATTTGTATGACTGAAATGGAGAAGGAAATATAAAAAGACTTAGTATTATACAATGGTCCAGCCAAGTTACTGGCCATATCCGATCTGGTATTGCAAGTTATGGTACGAAGAAAGGTATTCGATACGTGAGGAGAGGTATTGGAGGTGCAAGTGACTAACAAACCGATGAAGTGTGTGAAAAGCTCGCCTCCTGTCTGGCCCTGTCCTTTTCACTGTTTGTACCATGTAGAACCAAATACTGCGCATAAATCTTAAATAAAGATTCATCGCTCGCTCGAGTCTTCTGGAGTTTCAGTTCTTTTTGCTACGTAGAATCAAATGTTGCGCACAAATCTTATGTAAGCATTTATCTCTAGCTCTAGTCATCTGTAGTTTTCACTGTTTGTGCTCTGTTGAACCGAAAGTTGCACATAAATCTAACTTAAACATTCAGCATTAGCTCAACCATCTGGAGTTTTGACTGTTCGCACTGTGTTGTAGTAGAGAAGTAAAGTATGATAATAAAGATATGGCAAGCAGGAAAGAATAGAGTAATTTTTGTTTAAGCTGGATATAATTCTCTTAGTTATAGACTGCATGTAGGCAGGAAAGAGATTTAGCGCATGTAGTCTAGTAGTTCGTCAGTTAGACTTGCGAGTCTGAGTACAATGTGCACCGTCCGCCCACTAAGGATAAATCCCTGGCAGTACCTGGAATCGAACATGGGATCCCCCATGGCAGTCACCCGTGCTAACCACTCAGCTATTCAGATGGTAACCGAGATAGTTTTTTCTTCCTAATTTAGATGCTCATCCAACAGTATGCCAAGGACAGTTGCTGGTTTTCGAAACGGTAATTGAGTGCCATTAAGTTATTGGAGGGACTGTTTCACGACATTTCCGACGATAAAGGATTGTCTGAGACTTCTTATGGTTTAGTTTCACAGCCGGGTTTTGTATTCGATGTGATACACAACAAAGATCGTCATTCCTTTCTAATACTGCAGTAACGATGTTCTTTGGTACAAGTGGATGTCATCGGCACATACGTGATAGTTACAAGTGAGATGAAATATTACTGACGTACAACAAGAAAAGTAATGGACCTGAAAGCGGTGGTACTGCACCAGAACAAGGTTATTCAAATTTGTTCAAACAAGCAGAAAACTTCACAAATGTAAACTATACCAGATAAGAACATCTCATATCCGTAACATTCATTAACGTGAATTTTCCAAAGAATACTGGAGGCGGAATTTACTAAACAATAGCTCAAAACAGCAATTTAACGGCATCACTATTAAGTAACCTTCCAACAAAATTTATCATTACATTTCAAATGTTGACAGAATTTAAATAAAATGACCATTACAGTAGCAACCGCCACCACGACTCACTATCAGAACTTCAGAAAACCACCCGTTAGTAGGATCTGATTAACGGTGTAATGAATGCAACTGCACAACAGTTGTATTGTTACCACTTAAAGTAAGAAACTATTGACAAAATTAAATAAAATGATTCAATCCAAAGAGTTAGACAGCAACGGACCATCATAATTCCTGTTGTAACAAAAAAGGGCATCTGGCAGCAGATCTTAATAGAATAGTCGATGGCACGAACTAAGTATCAACGACCTATCAAATCTATTGTCACAACGTACTGAAAGCAACTGCTCCTCTTTTCTGCAACACACAAAATACAGATGAGCCATCAAGATTTTTACAATCTACAAATACAACAGACCACCTTGAGATTAAGGGACTACTTCTCCTCGCTAGGTACAATAAGGCACAATAAATAAAGTTTAAGTACGCCATCATAAAAATTACGTAAATTGCAAATGGCTTTGTCTTTTGAACTGAGCCCACACAGCCCGACTTCAACTAGGATCCTCACTAATACTGCAATGCTAATAACAAACTAGTGGCAGGAATTCAGTCAGTAGCCGACCTAATAGTTCAGTGACGCTACTGTGCTACTGACAAGTTTCTGTGTGACCAGATCGTCGACCACTGAGATGGCCACATCATGTAACAAAATAAGAGTAATAAAAAAATTATTTACCGTCATTTCAACCATAATTAAGCAAGCTTTCGTCATGCAGCAGTCATTCAGGGACCAACAGACCATAATCCACAGGCTGCTCCTATGATCAGAGATCGGAACTGAGTGACAGATAGCGAAACCGCCACCACAGCTGACGTTGCGTTCCTTCAGATTCAGAACCTCAGGAAGGTCCAACTGTCACACCAGAACAGTTTTCCCATCAGGCGATATTCACTGGCCAAACACCAACTGCCACATCGGAACGGCACAGATCAGTGTCTGAAGCGTAGATGCTGCCAAATCCTGCTACCAGCCCCGAAGACACTGCCCTTACTCGCAGCTCACTGTTTGTTCGTAACTGACTGATGTCACTCACAGCGTGGCTGCTCTTAAATCGTACATCGCAACATGCGACCTTCCCTGTAGTGGTGGAGCCATTCGCTCCACTGCTACGACCAGCGCTGCTGACAACCTGAGGCATGAATCAATAGAGTGCGAAAAGAAAAGGTATCCCATACGGCACAAATATTCTCCTTCCCCCCCCCCCCCCACCCACATTAAGCTTGAACAGGTGGGAGTGGAGTGGGTGAACGGCCTGACTGTTCCCCAGCATCCTGGTTGCACATACCAACTTCGACTCGTGTGGACCTTAATAAGTTTTCAGAAGAAGGATCCTGACTAGGGAGAGGGCTTTGACCAGTTTACAAGATCCCACAGATCTAGGTAGCATTTTCGAGGTGACCTTCTGGGCCCATTTACTTTGTACTCAGAAATTCTTTAAGTGCATCATGCTACCCACCCTAGCAAGACAGCCCGCCTCCCCTGATTATAGTAAGAGGGCTTCGTTGTATGTGCAAACTGAATGTTTTAGTTAACCCCTAATTATTTTATTGTCTCAGGATCACTATCCTCTGACAGTAAATCATTGATCCCCCATAAGTTGGAGAGGGGAATTCATTATGAATGTGAACACAAGCTAGTAGGAATTGTCTTGTGGGCCTCATGAATGCAATTCATAATTCGACCACCTAGTCGATTTATCCCACTTGGTCTGCGACTGTGAATGAGAGATGATAAGAGCGGACTTTAAATTTTGGTTCACCCACTCCTCGAAAGAGAAGTCAGAGTAGTAGGGAGTTGTGCTTATGTTGGATATCCCACGATATTCTACTAATGTAACAGAACCTTTTGAATCCTTTCAGGGAAACGCCAACGCTTCATCGCTCATTAATACTCTTGAAGGGCCAAACACAACAAATACCTGAGTTATATGTTCAATTGCGGTTCCAGGAGCCCCCAACTTGCTCACCAACAGCAACATAAACCTAGACAAGCTATCGACTACTACAAATAAATAGTGTTTCCCATGCCTAGAGGGTGGTAAGGGACCAACAGAATCGCCAAAAATTCAGTCCATCACATCTTCGTCCCAGGTTAAGCTAGTTCTCCTCTAAATGTGCTAGGATTGTGTTTATGTTTATTACAGTCTTGGCACTAATTCACTAACTTCTGGCGTTCCCACTCAGAGTTGACCATGTTAGGTGTTGCTTTATTTTCATAATAGTATTATATATACGTAAAAGACCGCCACACTACCATGACCAAGGAAAATGTTGGAACACAGTCGGTACTAATTCCTTGGGGAGACATAACATGTCTTTCTCATTGCACTAAGTTCAAAAGTAAAGTGTACCTTTTTTTAAGAGAGTATCCCAGAACTTCTCTATCTTGTCAGAGCTGCTGCTCAACCTGGTGTAACTGTAGTCTTCAACCTGCTGCTGCCCTACATCTCCAAACAAGGCCGAAATCTCTCCTGATGTCGTTACGATGCTAACATGTCCCTGGATACATTCGTTGGGTTCCCTGGACTCGTCCTCCTCAGAAAACATTCTACTTTGGGCAACAGTTGCTTGATTGTCAGTACCCTTTATGTGATTTCCTGAAAACGGAATGCCAAAATCCTAACCGCCCATCTGAATAAACCTCCTAAACCTCCAGTTTTACAGGGGCAAGCCAGAATCCAAGGCAATGTTTAATTGCCTCTCTTCAGATAGAACTCATGCTCAAGGTAGAATTTAAAATATTACAAACCGAACAACACCGCCAGTGCCTCAAATCCCTATAAAGAATACTTCTTCTCTGCAGGACGCAAAGATCTAGATGCGTAAGCTATGGGTCGTCTTTCCCTTTCACTTTGCTGCAGGAGAATTGCGGCAGTTCCTGAAATGGAAGCATCAACTTGTAGAATGAACTCCATCTTAAAATCATGTATCGCTAACACTGGAGCGCTGGCTAGCGCCACTTTAAGACTATCAAAAGATGCTTGCTGATATTCACCCCATTTAAAACCTCTCTCTTTCATCTCAGTTGATTGCGAGAAGCTGCTAGCCATGTGTAGTTCTGGATGAATTTTGGAAATAAATTGGTCAAGTAGATAAATCTTGAAATTTCTTCCTTATTTTTTGGATCCTAAAACTGTTCGATGACATTAGCGTGCTCTTGGCCTGTCATTACATCATTGGCTGAAGCTACATGACCTTGGTAGGTGATCTTCGTTACTGGGCTAACCTTTGACAGTTTAACAGTTAACCATGCCTCACATAGGCGACATACCACCAGCTCTACATGGCCCAGGTGGTCTTCAAACGTTTTCCTGTACATAACAACATCATCTAAACAGTTGTATATACTTCTGAACCTTGAACCCCACAACAGAATCTAAAGGTCGGGATAAGAATGTGGCCCCCATGCCCAATCCAAAAGGGATTCTAATGTACTGAAATAAATTCCCGTCCTTGCAAAAAGCAGTCAAGGGCTTGGACTCTTCCGCAAGTGGTACTTGATGCTACGCTTGGTTCAGATCAAGAACTGAGAAATACTGAGTCTCCAAAAAACAGGAGAAACAGTCGTGCAGACCTGGAAGTGGGACTGAGTTTGAGATCACCTTCTGATTCAACTGCTGGTAGTCTACTAATTGACGATTTTGGAACGAAAAATATCGGAGACATACAAGGCAACAATGAGGGATGGATTATGCCACTGGCCAGTTGCTGATCTATTATCTTTATAAGTTCCTTCATCTTCGTGGCTGACAGTCAGTATGGTAACCTAACTGTCAATTGAATATTATATTCCATTTGATTCATGACACCAAGCTTGTCTGTCAAAATCTCAGGATAGTGTTCCAAAAAGTCTAATAAGTCCCTAGCCTATTTCAGGTTCAAGAGAAACAACTGAAAAAGGAGGCCCTTTCGGTTGTCATTTTTTGGTTAAATCCCAAACAGCAATCTGCGCACTTCTGGCATCAGCTTTTACTTCCTTTCTCTCGGGATATCGTACAATCACGCATCAAATGTCCCTCTTTATTGCATCGAAAACATGCTCCTCCCATGGTTGTATATCCTGGTAGATGTTACCTGTATGGAGCTTTCCTACCCACTATCCAAGCGTTAACACTAATTAAATTACTCTTCCTGTCACAGAAACAAAATCTCTCGATATTTGCCCTTAATACACATAAGTCAGAAAACCTTTACTGTTTATATGCAAAGAGCACCTGGGACCGATCCTCAGAAGGTATCCACTCTACAATAATGTCCACAATTTCCGCCTCAGGCGTCTTAAGATGTAAACTACTGAAGCCATTTTAATGTCGCCGAGGTTTCAAGCCAAGCTTTCCCCTTGCCAGTAGAAACGGTAAACATAATGATTAACAAGTTTATTACACGATCGACTGGATAAGTTACTTTCTAATAGCCTAAGCACAGCATGCTAAACGACATTTTTCAGAGTGGGTGTCAGCAGTCACTTTACTTAGTTTGCTCCGAGGAAAGGGATACGTGACCTCGTTATCTGTAACTTGCAACACCACAGACTGATTCTGCAATCAGACTGTTAACCGTAATAAATCAACAATTTGCTTATTAGTGTCCATAGTTAACCTAGAAATCCAACAAATTACACTTAGAAGAATATTGGTCAGTTGATTAAAAAAATTCCAAGTAACCCATCCTCCTCTCCTACAGCAGTTGCTTTTAAATCACCATTTTCCATGGGAACAAAACCCTCTTCCTAACTTCATTAATCTGCCGGTTCAACGCACTTCCTTCGAGTAGCAAAATAATTACTTTGCCCCCTACTGCTTCAATTACTTATTTCTGCTTATGATCAGAGTGAAGGCACCTCAGTGTGAAGTCAGGAAAGCTGTTGGGAAACCTGTGGATCGTCAACGATACTGGTGAAACATCATTAGAGTTCAGTCATTTATTCCCAATGTTTACAAGATGTCATTCTTGATGTGTCTTTTGGGCAGTGTAGGTCCTCTGCTTCTGTGGTTGACTGTGTGACCTCTCTCCCCTTTTGGGCAGCAGTGCTGTGGTTCAGAACGTCTCCCATACCCCCACCCTCTGCACGTGGTGCAATGCTATGAGTAGTACCAAGCTCCTGGGCTATACCCATCACACTTCGTCCTTCTTCCAGTTCCCCGATGATTCTTCCCGCTCTGAAGTCATCGAAATGCCGTCTCCGGGCCATGTTGTGACGATGAACACCACCACGGTGCACTGTATCTACTTGATTATTGGTACAAAAGTCTCTTCTCGTTCCTTCAGCTAGCTCGTGTTCCGTGGCTACACCCATTTGGAGCTGTAGTCATGCTGATCTCACGCCATGTGGCGTCCAACATTCTGTGCACTACCGGGAGACCTTTAACAGCATGTTCTCGCACTTTCATTTACTTCCACCGAGTAGCTGACATGTCTTTTAACGTTATCTACGTTCCCCCTAGGTTTTGAGGAGCAGTGTAATATCGACAACGTTTTTAATCTAGCCTTACGCACTCCATCACTACCTACAGCCTCAGAAATGATTCTCGTGACTGCTTCCCGTACTGTATGTGTAGAAACATATTTAAACAAAAACGCGGTTGTCAAGGAGGTGTTGTCTTGCGGCTGATGGTTGTCACAACTTGAGAAATGACTGCTGTTGAGAAAAAGTTGTTTAATTCGTCTACAGAGGCTTGACAAACAGTACCAGATTTCGGCCTTCCTATTCCAAAGCTGCGCAGGTTTTTCCACAGTGCTGCAAGATTCGGAATGCCTGATTTTGGTGTTGCGTACGTTTTGCTTTTCTTTCTTTCGCAGCTTCCTACGTTCTTCGTATAGTTCAAATGTAGGGTTTTGTCTGAATCTTCTGTGTGCCGAATCAAGTTTATTCACTATCTGACGCAGTTGCATGGTCAGCCACGGAGCAGGAGCTTTCTTTACTTTGACAGAACTTTTAGGGGCATGTTACTCACAAAATGCAGTAATCAGCGACTGAATATTCCAGGAGTTTACCGTCTAGCGTCACCTCATTATTTATATCCCGCCATGTAATATCTGAACAGTTCTTTCGTATGGCATCATGGTTGACTTGTTTCAAGTAACTGTAGGATATTGGGTGAAATTTTTCTTTGGTGTCTTCAATGAGTGCATTAAAAATATCTGATCAAGAACGGAAAGTCCTCGGATAGAAATCTTAATGGCGCGAGTTACGTCTTTCCTATTTGTTGCTGTTGTATCTATAAGCACGTGGCTGTGTCGCGTCTGGTGGTTTGGGTTCAGAGGTATAATACGCAAACCGTTAGGGTGGAACAGTCTTTTTAGATCCTCTGCAGAGCGAAATTTTAATTTCAGGTCCATACTTGTGTCTTCCAAATAATTACGTGCGTGTTCTTTGGCACTAGCGAAGATCCTTGTCATGAAGTGTAGTTTACAAGTGCAGTGGGACGTGGAAAATATTTTGTACAACATGGGACGAAATGTTCAGATTGCGTCAGCCTTGGTGTGAGAATGATTATTTAGAAAAGTTATAATTAGCCTGGACTACTCAAATAAATTATAGGTTCAAATGGTTCAAATGGCTCTGAGCACTATGGGACTTAACATCTGAGGTCATCAGTCCCCTAGAACTTAGAACTACTTAAACCTAACTAACCTAAGGACATCACACACATCCATGCCCGAGGCAGGATTCGAACCTGCGAGCGTAGCGATCGCGCGGTTCGAGACTGAAGTGTCTAGAACCGCTCGGCCACAACAGCCGGCTTTAATAAGAGAAATCAAGCATTTTGTACAAACAAACATAGGTAGAAGGAAGGTAACTGCGAAGGAACATAGGGTACTGGAAAAATATTTCAACTGGTCAACACAAGAAGGAAGTAAAAAATATTGAGAGAAAGACAGGAATACAACAACACAAATCGCTTAGCAATGAAATGAATAGGACGTTCAGGACACCGAAGGAAAAATGGCTGCAGGAACGATGTGAAAAAAAAACGAAAAAGAAATGACCGGCGGAAGGACTGGCCCAGCATAAAAGAAAGTCAAAACAACATTCGATGAAATTAAAAGCAATGTTGGTAACATTAAGAGTGCAGGGGGAATGCCTTTTTTGGATATGTGGAAAGAGCTGATTGAAGACCTCATGTGGAGGAGGACTTGCCTGACGTGATAGACAAAGGTACTGGAGTCCATATGGAAGACATAATAGATACGGTATTAGAGTCAGAATTTAAAAGAGTTCTGGAATACTTGAGATCAAAAAAGGCAGAAGTGACAGATGATATTCCATCGGAATTTTTACATTCATTGGCGGAACTGACAGGCAAACAACTGTTCAAGTGGATGTGTAGAATCTATGAGACTGGCGACGTAACATCAGAGTTTCGAAAAATATAATCTACACAATTTCGAAGTCAGCAAGGGCAGATAAGTGCGAGAACTATCGCACAGTCAGCTTAACAGCTCTTGCATCCAAGCTGGTGACGAGAATAGTATAAAGAAGAATGGAAAAGAAAATTGAGGATCTGTTAGATGACGATCAGTTTGGTTTTAGGAAAGGTAAGGGCATCAGAAAGGCAGTTCTGACGTTGCTCTTGATTATGGAAGCAAGACTGAAGAAAAATCAAGGCATGATCATAGACTTCCTGACCTATAAAAAGCGTTCAACAGTATAAAATGGTACAATATGTTCGATTATGAGAGAAATATGGGTAATCTGTACGTAATATACACTCCTGGAAATTGAAATAAGAACACCGTGAATTCATTGTCCCAGGAAGGGGAAACTTTATTGACACATTCCTGGGGTCAGATACATCACATGATCACACTGACAGAACCACAGGCATATAGACACAGGCAACAGAGCATGCACAATGTCGGCACTAGTACAGTGTATATCCACCTTTCGCAGCAATGCAGGCTGCTATTCTCCCATGGAGACGATCGTAGAGATGTTGGATGTAGTCCTGTGGAACGGCTTGCCATGCCATTTCCACCTGGCGCCTCAGTTGGACCAGCGTTCGTGCTGGACGTGCAGACCGCGTGAGACGACGCTTCATCCAGTCCCAAACATGCTCAATGGGGGACAGATCCGGAGATCTTGCTGGCCAGGGTAGTTGACTTACACCTTCTAGAGCACGTTGGGTGGCACGGGATACATGCGGACGTGCATTGTCCTGTTGGAACAGCATGTTCCCTTGCCGGTCTAGGAATGGTAGAACGATGGGTTCGATGACGGTTTGGATGTACCGTGCACTATTCAGTGTCCCCTCGACGATCACCAGTGGTGTACGGCCAGTGTAGGAGATCGCTCCCCACACCATGAAGCCGGGTGTTGGCCCTGTGTGCCTCGGTCGTATGCAGTCCTGATTGTGGCGCTCACCTGCACGGCGCCAAACACGCATACGACCATCATTGGCACCAAGGCAGAAGCGTCTCTCATCGCTGAAGACGACACGTCTCCATTCGTCCCTCCATTCACGCCTGTCGCGACACCACTGGAGGCGGGCTGCACGATGTTGGGGCGTGAGCGGAAGACGGCCTAACGGTGTGCGGGACCGTAGCCCAGCTTCATGGAGACGGTTGCGAATGGTCCTCGCCGATACCCCAGGAGCAACAGTGTCCCTAATTTGCTGGGAAGTGGCGGTGCGGTCCCCTACGGCACTGCGTAGGATCCTACGGTCTTGGCGTGCATCCGTGCGTCGCTGCGATCCGGTCCCAGGTCGACGGGCACGTGCACCTTCCGCCGACCACTGGCGACAACATCGATGTACTGTGGAGACCTCACGCCCCACGTGTTGAGCAATTCGGCGGTACGTCCACCCGGCCTCCCGCATGCGCACTATACGCCCTCGCTCAAAGTCCGTCAACTGCACATACGGTTCACGTCCACGCTGTCGCGGTATGCTACCAGTGTTAAAGACTGCGATGGAGCTCCGTATGCCACGGCAAACTGGCTGACACTGACGGCGGCGGTGCACAAATGCTGCGCAGCTAGCGCCATCCGACGGCCAACACCGCGGTTCCTGGTGTGTCCGCTGTGCCGTACGTGTGATCATTGCTTGTACAGCCCTCTCGCAGTGTCCGGAGCAAGTATGGTGGGTCTGACACACCGGTGTCAATGTGTTCTTTTTTCCATTTCCAGGAGTGTACAACATGTATGTAATATACAATATGTATAATAAAAAAGAGTGAAGAGTAAGACTGGAAGACCAAGAGCGAAGTCCTCGGATTAAAAATCGGTGCAAGAGAACGATTCAGTCTATGGTTTGATCTATAAATCGAAGAAGCAATGACGGAAATAAAAGATAGATTGGCGAGTGCAATTAAAATTCGCAGTGAAAGGAAATCGATTATAAGATTCGCTGATGACATTGCTATCCTTATTAGAAGTGAGGAACAATTACAATATCTTTCGAATGGAATGAACAGCCTGATGAGTGGATAATGTGGAATGAGAGTAAACTGGAAAAGACAAAACTAATGAGAAGTGGCAGATATGAGAATAGCTAGAAACTTAACATCAAAATCGGTGTTCACGAAGTAAACCTGCTAGCTTGGAAGCTAAATAACCTATTATGGGTGAATTAAGGACGACATAGAAAGCAGAGTAGCACAGGCAAAAGAACATTTCTGGTCAAGAGAAATTTACTGGTATCAAACATAAGCCTTAATTTGACGAAGAAACTTCCTAGAATGAATATTTGGAGGACAGCATTGTAAGGTGGCAGAATAAATGAAGGTCAGATCCGCACCTTATTACATGAGAGCTTTATGCGTCGCAACGAGAAGGTGAATATGACACCTAACGTGATTCGGTGGTTATGAGCAAATTTGCCTATCAGTATGTAATGCAAAGAGGGATGACAGTCAATCGACAGTAATTAGCACACCATTCCTATTTAATGCATGTCTTTGAGCATAAGATAGAACAAGCAGTGCGAGTCGTTTGAGTTTGAAAGCCAGAGGGACAAGGGCAGAAGTGAGGGCCTGCCATAGGTGTTACCACAGAAACCATTTAAAGGGATGACAGTCGGAAAGTCAACGACCCGACCAGGTCACTCAGGCAGGAGAAACGCATGTAGTGGCACATCTGCAGAGGGACAGAGAAAAAGCTTTAGAAAGCTGCATTTCGGAATTCCAGACGGATACGAACAAAACCAGTGACCCATTTTGATCAGGTGTCCAGCGAGTGCAAAGTCAGTGTACTTCAGACGTCTAGAATGGGCACAAAACGTCCGATTGGCGGAAACGCACTAGGAAGGAGAAAAATACAGAAGCTTTAATAGAACGGACATCGCAATTGGTAGAGAGAGTTTCCACAAAATAAGAGGAAGACTCCTATTGGTCGAAAAAGGCCGTGACGTGAAGAACGAATGAACCCAGGTGCGGAGGCAGTTTGGCCATGAGTAAGACGAGAGAGAAATTTTCAGGGACTCTTCTCTGAACTGGCGTCAAGTGCAGAATGGAGCGCTTACCGCCCTGTGCGATGCAGAGAAGAAATTTGTGTAAACACTGCGTTCACAGCGGCTGAAATCCAGCTAGAAATTAGCTGTAGCAACCTTTAGCTCCAACTGTGGAGAAACGAACCAGCCAATTAGTTAATTGTTCTTACACCTACTCCAACCATGCGCGTGTATACCGCCACATACTAAGGCTAGGGCTGAGTACATGTTTTCTCGCATAACGAGAAACACAGGGGAAAGTTTCTGCTAGAAAATTCAGCAAAGGTGTAATTATTTTTATAGGAATTTCAGCGGAAGAGAGCAGCCTAGCAGACGACAGCTCGTCGCAGATTAAGGTAAATACCGCGTGCAGAGCTGTACACTTTGTTGGTTCACCAGCTTGGGTCCACTGTAAATTCGAGCGGCCTTGGGTAATCTTTTGCTCTATTTGTCACATAACTAACCATCCACCATAGACTTGATTGTCATCCTAAATAGTACTGCACTTTGAACCAGAATCAGACGATTTTTGTAGTACTGAACATCATAACGTATGTGTAGGAACAATTTTGTAAAGACACTTCTAATTAAACTTTCATATTTTTGTGTTTAGGATTAATATTCTGTCTGAGAGTTAATATTTAATATTTTTGTGTACAGGGTTATTTCACTTTTTGATGTTGGTGAGATGCGTTATCCTGACAACTGTTATTATGTTGTAAAATTGAAAACTGTAATTTTGTGCTAAAATTGCGACATTAAACATGTTATTTCAACTTACACAGTTGTTCTCAATCATAGAATAAGTAACCACGTTACAGCATTGTATGGTAGTGAATCATGGTCACTGGGAAAACCGGGACAGCAGAGAAACGATGTGGGATGTGGGGCTGTAGATAATTTGGGCAATCAGGTGGATAGACAAGGTAAGAAATGAGGAGGTTCTCCGCAGAATCGACGAAGGTAGGAACATTTGGAAAACATTGACAAAAAGAAGGGACAGGACGATAGGACACATATTAAGACGACAAAGAATAACTTCAATGCTACTAAAGGGAGCTTAGAAGGTACTTGAGAATATCTGGTTAAATATCAAGCTTTTCCCAGGAGATATCATGGAAAATTCGTGCCAAGCGCAAGCAGCCATCGATAAGAATTTATAGTGCTCTTTGAAAGTTCAGGTGAAACCATTATCTTCATTTAATTTAAGTAGTAATTGTCCTCTGTTGATTGGCTGACATTTCATGTCTGTAGGAGCAACAGCGCATTTCCAAAGAATGTTTGTTTGGTAAATTTTGCTCGACTCGACGTCCCTTACAATGTATTATCGTGAAATACCCCTGGGCTATCGTATGTGATCATAGCGAAATAGTGATGGCTCTTTACTGACGTTTTATGTGTTCCGGCGTAATGACAAACGCCGGCACGAAGATGAAGAGCGCAAGAGCAGAGAAGGCTGCGAAGCGACGTCAGCCAAAAGCCCGCTGACAAGGACCGCATCACGAAAGGAGTGGCTTCTACCAGAAGAGAATATAAGCGCCTCTCCTACCGGCCTCGGGAGGACAGTAGAAGACGGACACTAGCAGACCCAGACTAAAAACCATATTGCATACAGCGAAAGACATTTATTGTTTGCATGTCGCCAATCGCTTGCGATACGTTCTTGTAAACCAAAGTTAATTATTGTCAATCTTCTTTATTGTAATAAAAACTATTAATGTGATTTGCTTGAATTGTTGTATAGCTATCCTAGAAGGTACTCTGTTAGAGACGAGTGGGGAGGACCCAACAGTACGGCAACGTTTCAGACCCTTCAGTACCCCATTCCTGGTTAATGTTTCGTAAAATCTGTTCCGTAAATAACAGTCCACAACTGGTAAACGTAGGTGACACAAAACGAGATGCTCGAGTAAGAAAATGATTTGTCCATTTATGACAACTGAAATAAATTGCAAAATTTACAACATTCAAAAACCTTACTATATAAAAGTAAACAGTAGGACTAAAAGAAATGATAAAGGTAAAGGATCTGCTATCAGCTTTGTAATTCACTGTAGTGACCGGAGGATGAGCAGTGACGAGTCCCTTGGCCTGGCCGCGTTAAACCCAAGGAAAGACCCCTCTTTGACAGCAGGCTGAGTGAACCTGGGGCGATTCTGTAGCAACTGAAAGGAATACAGATTCACACCTGTGTCTGGGGTGAACCCAGGAGCTCCAGGACAGGAGTTTAGTGTTTTATCCACCAGCTTATCATTGCCTCTAAAAGAAGTAATATAAATTAAAATTAAATATTGGTATGTTAAAAGATATGAACGAATTACATGTAGTGAAATGAAATCAATGAAGGTGTCAGTAGTAGCCATTCATATATTCTGAATCTGCGTTGTAAGAAACCTGTAATGGCAACTGAATATTTGTACCAGAGCAGATGTAAGCCCACATATCCTGCTCTTTCCAAATAGTGGCCTTAACCAATATGTTAGCCGGCCAGGGTGGCCGAGCGGTGTTGGGCACTAAAGTCTGGAACCGCACGACCGCTACAGTCGCAGGTTCGAATCCTGCCTCGGGCATGGATGTGTGTGATGTCCTTAGGTTAGTTAGGTTTAAGTAGTTCTAAGTTCTATGGGACTGGTGACCTCAGAAGTTAAGTCCCATAGTGCTCAGAGCCATTTGAACCATCAATATGTTACATTATAAAAATTCAAGAACATTGTCATTTGAAAGCCTGCATACCAGACAATACATTAAACATCTGTCTACTACCAGCAATTAATAAATATGTCCATAACAGAGCGTTGGTTCGTTCTTATTATATTATTATACCAGCACTACTGTTCAGTGAAAAGATCTATATAAGAAAAATATTGCAGGATATATCTGGACCGACAGGATATGTTGAAGGAGGAGTTCCAGGTGCTATGACGTATAATACGCAGTAAAATAAGGAAGACATATATAGCAGCATGTACTTGTTTATTTTGTTACTTTGCCCTCCATTAGTGTTCAGTGAAGCAACAGTAAGGAAAGCCACTAGAATTCAAGCCCAACAGCAGCAGCCTGTGCCTGTGCCTGTGCCTGGCTGAGGGCAGCGCCACCCTCACTGTCGTCACCACTGCCCAGCCCGACGGCCTGTGCTTGCGACTGTGACTGGCTCAGGGCAACACCGTCCCCGTCGCTGCCCAGTCCGATGGCCTGTGCTTGTGACTGCGCCTGGCTGAGGGCGGCACCATCCCCATCACTGCCCAGTCCAACGGCCTGTGCCTGTGACTGTGCTTGGGCGAGGGAGTCGGTCAGCTCCGAGCCGTATTCGGCTCGTCGTTTCCAGATGCCGTGGTAGCCACCGCCCAGCCCGGCAGCCTGGGCCTGTGCTTGTGCCTGGCTGAGGGCTGCACCACCACCGTGCAGTGCGGCAGCCTGTGCCTGGGCCTGAGCCTGGGCGAGGGAGTCAGTCACCCCCAAGCCGTAAAGGGCGTGCCGCTTCCAGATGCCGTGGTAACCACTGCCCAGCCCGGCAGCCTGCGCCTGCGCTTGTGCCTGGCTCAGGGCCGCTCCACCTCCACCGTAGTATCCACCCCCCAGCCCGGCGGCCTGTGCCTGGGCCTGAGCCTGGGCTAGGGAGTCAGTCAGCCCCAAACCGTAGAGGGCGTGGCGCTTCCAGATGCCGTGGTAGCCGCCGCCCAGCCCCGCAGCCTGCGCCTGAGCCTGTGCCTGTGCAGCACTCAGCCCTGCTCCTCCACCCAGCAGCCCACCGCCGAGTCCCAACCCCACTGCCTGCGCCTGAGCTTGAGCTTGAGCCAGGCTCGTGTCTAGTCCTCGGTTGATGCCGAATCCTGTAAACACAGATGTACAGCTTACACATTTTGTTTGTTTTCATCATCCCATCAATCATTTTACCTACGAAAATCGTGTTTACGAAACGTTGTAAAAGATTCATCCAATTGTTGAACCACAGTCACTAGGAATGTTGTAACTAAGTATCTTTTCCCTCAGTCTTATTGGGCTTTCACACACATCCAGGTTAAACTTGCATGTTAGAAATAGCAGCTGCTTTGGCGACCCCTCTTTTAATACCTGCCGCACGGGATTAGCCGAGTGGTCTAAGGCGCTGCAGTCATGGACTGTGCGGATGGTCCCGGCGGAGGTTCGAGTACTCCCTCGGGCATGGGAGTGTGTGTATGTCCTTAGGATAGTTTAGGTTAAGTAGTGTGTAAGCTTAGGGACTGATGACCTTAGCAGTTAAGTCCCATAAGATTTCACACACATTTGAACATTATTTTAATACGTTATTAATGCTGTTCAGTTGTGTGGAGCCAAAAGTTCCTTCTTACAATTTTAATCATTTGCTCTACAGAGTACACATTTTGTTAATAACTTCTGGAAATTGCACTCTTTATAAGAACAATAAATGTGTAACCGCTTTAACACAACTAAAGATAACCGTAAACCTAAATCCATCATTAGGAAATAGTCCAAAAAATTGACTCTGTGCTGCATTTCTTTATTTGGTTCTGTAGATCATTTGTGGCAAAATAAGACTACTGCCCAGATCAGAGCTACAGTTTACTACTGCAGCACCCAACTTGTGCTATTCTGATCTAACCACTAGAGCTTTCACAAGCCACCTTAAGACGTGAACTCACTGCTGTGTCGCCCACGTCCTATGACACTACTCTTCAGAGAGAAATCGAACTGTGTGGTTAAACTCTGTGACTCTAATGTCTTTGTAGGACTAATTCTCCAACTGTGTGGTGTGTTTTCCCCAGCTTAAGGAATTATAGGACATTAGTGTGCAAGAGAACGGGTCAATATACCGTTCACTTGGCCATCACATCGACCTCTCAAAAGCGGAGTCACTAATTCTCCTTCAGGAAACTTCTCTTTTGTCCGTTAAAACGGCGACTGCTACCCATCTCAGGAAAAATAAATCATCCTTGAGACCAAGGAATTTAGCACACAGTTCCGTACAATCTGTTATTACTCTCTGTTAATAAAGATGTTGGATGCGGTTGTGTCAGAAATACAGAGACTTCGTTTTCCCTTATAATATATAGGACAAACAACCATATTGGTAAGTGACTCAAAATCTCCAGCGCCAATATTGGGTGTAAAGAAAATCGTGAAACAAATATCAGCAACGCGGGAGGCTATAAATAACTGTACCTTACCCTCAAGGGAAGCAGCTTAGGCTTACATGGTTCCATTTTAACAAATCTCCCAGAAGAGTATGTTAGAAGAAGAGCGTAAAAGCTTTACAACCACTTGTTAAGCGAGCAGTGATCACCTAAATAAAAACCACGTACACGTAGGTGAGCATATACACAAGTACATAAATAATCTGGTGGACAGGGTGAGCAGAAATCTGCACATGTCTGCTGATGATGCTGTGATTTATGGGAAGATGTCGTCGTTGAGTGACTGTAGGAGGATATAAGATGACTTAGACAAAATTTCTAGTTGGTGTGATGAATGGCAGCTAACTCTAAATGTAGAAAAATGCAAGGTAATGTAGATGAGTAGGAAAAACAAACCTGTAATATTGGTATGCAGTACTGGTAGTGTGTTGCTTGACACTGTCAATATCTAGGAGTAACGTTGAAAAGAAATATGAAATGGAATGAGGATGTAAGGACTGTAGTAGGGAAGGTGAATGGTCGACTTCGGTGGGAAGTGTAGGTTATCTGTAAAGGAGACCGCATATAGCATATTGATGAGTACCGTTGGAGTATTTCGGATCTGCACCAGGTCAGATTAAAGACAGACATCAGAATAATTAAGAGGCAGGCTGCAAGACTTAGTTCTGATAGGTTCGAACAGCATGCAAGTATTACGAAGCTGCGTTGGGAACTAATATGGGAATAACTGGAGGAAAGACGACGTTCGTATCGGGGAACACTGTTGAGAAAATTGAGAGAGCCTGCATTTGAGGCTGACTGCAGAACGATTCTACTGCCCCAGCGTACATCTCGCGTAAGGACGCTGAAGAATAAGATTAGAGAGATTAGTCCTGGTACGGAGGCATATAGACAGTCGTTTCCCTCGCTCTATTTGCGAGTGGAACAGAAAAGGAAATGGCTAGTGGTGGTACTGGATACTCCGTCCCACGTACCATAGGTACGGTGGCTTGCGGAAGTAGATGAACACAGATCACTGGTTTCAAAGTAAAATTTGGTAGCCTGTGCACCGGTAAGGAGTTACATTTGGAAATATGAGGAGGTATTTTGATGTGCACAACGTTGTCATTACAGATAGGGAGCAAAGAATTTTTATACAGAGAACTCGGCTGCAATAATCCTGACGACATGAAAATTGCACATTATTAAGTACAACACTGTTTACGCACTATGGCTGGCAACTGGCATGAAATATTTTATTCAGGCTGAATTTAGTTTTCATCTCGACCTCAGATGGAAAACCGTATAGCGTACAGTATAAATATATAAAATCTAAGAAAATATTCTCCCCTAATAATATGATAGCAATTTTATCGAATCTTTTAAACAACGCACTACTCAGTTTGAGTACGTCGTGATTTTATAGTTTCGTAATCTCTGTATTACTCAGCGATTCGTGGAAATTAAAAGAATATACACATTTAATATGAATATCGAAAAGTGAAATCCAAGAACGAGTATTAGAAAAACTTAAATTTGGTATTTCAATGTGCTCCAGTTGTCCCCCTGTTCCGAGAATAAGGGTGTGATTGTTGTCTTTGTTGCACCTTATTTCAATGGCGTATACACGATCTAAACAGATGAGAAATAGATCCTACAATTTTGCGACAATAGATTGTAAGCCAGTAAATAAAGCAAGTGCATTTGCGGATACTGCTGTCTTTGAAACTAGTAATGAAGTAATGGACACCCACATAGTCTGTCATTTCCTTTCTCTAGTTTATGATTGTACTTTCTTGCAGCAGACCCTCCCCTGTTTCGATTTCACTCTGATGCATTATCACATATTAAAAACTGAATAACAACGTTGAAGTGTATAACTCTACTGAAGGATGTGTAATTATTCTTTTACAGCCCGAAGGTACTGACAACTACGTTATAAAGACACGAAACTTAACACCTTCTAGTGCATTAGCACGTTATTCAGGTCGCAGAGACCTAAAATTTCCATGACAGACACGCATTTGCTTCAGCCGCTACAGGAAAGCAGAATGAGAAGACACAGTGACCATCTGGAAGGCAGCAGAGGCAGCTTACCTTGCACAGCGACGGCGGTGGCCAACACGACTAAGATGGATCTCATGGCTGTGGGCTGTGGGCTGTGGGTTGTGGATTCGGTGGCCGAAACGGACGCTGCTGGTCCTTATATTGGGAGCTCATGAGGAAGTCGGCGACCTTACGAGGAAAGTCGGTGCGCTCTCCTGCACAATCATTACTTGGATGGAGACAGGTGGGGGTGGCGCCACCGAACGTTTTCCCGTTCCTCGTGGACACTCATTAAATGTCGTCATACCGTATCATGAGAATATGCAAGAAACAAAATATTTCAATGTTAATTTCTCACAAGCGTTATCAGTGCAAGGTGGTGGTAAACAACGCTACCTGCTGGCTTGTACACTCATCGGCATATCCTTCTATTTGCTTCTGAAGACAACATTTGTAGACTATAGTAGTTGTGTATTTGCACATAAGAGACGACGAAAAGCGTTGCAGCACCAATCAGTTTAAAGCAAAAACAAAACTGACTAAGTTATAAGTACACAAGCTCCTGTATCGTGACTGTGCTTGTTTGGTAGTCCACATTGAATTATAGTAACAATAGCAGCAGTTTTACTCATACGTGGATTGCTTTTACAAAGATATTAGACAATCGTGATATCCCATTTTAAGAATAAAAATCACAAGTCATTTACGCGCCGATCCTAAGCTACAATGGCCGGCCGGGGTGGCCGAGCGGTTCTAGGCGCTATACTCTGGAACCGCGCGACCGCTACGGTCGCAGGTTCGAATCCTGCCTCGGGCATGGATGTGTGTGATGTCCTTAGGTTAGTTAGGTTTAAGTAGTTCAAAGTTCTAGGGGACTGATGACCTCAGAAGTTAAGTCCCATAGTGCTCTGAGCCATTTGAACTACAATGAAAAAATTTCGGAAGTTGTTCAGTGATATTTTCTGAATAGCTTGATACAAGGGACACGTGGCCCTCGGTGGCGCGTTACTGAATAATTGTACTTCTTTCCCCCCATTTGTCTTTGTGTCGATGTTGTACTGAAAACATCTCCACAAGATTGCAAAAGTCGACGGTATGCGCTGCGTCTCTTGGCAACAAAGATAATTCAGTCTCCCATGGTACTTACTTGGTGTTGTCAGCTCTAATGAACACTTTACCCTTTACAGATCACTTGGTATGAAGGGCGACCACAGCTGTGATGATACATTTCAAATTATCAAAACCGTAACAGCAGCATCAAAATGGTTTATTAATCACCACTTGTTTCATGACGCTATAGTCACATGTTCAGGTAACAAACTGTTGACCGAAAGAAGATACAAAACAGTGGTTAGATCTATCTTAAAACAGGAACTACCGAATTAACACAATGTTGATTCAATACAGAATGTCCTTAAAACGTCCGTAAGGGTGAATAATATAAATCCCTAACCTTCCTGTACCAAACTGAAGTCGTAAAACACGAAACTGTCTTGAATGAAATATCCAGTGGAACTGGAGAATAACGTCACTCCGGAATCAAAAACTGTTGAATAAGAACGGACATAATAAACAATTTTTTCTACGGTTATGTCTTTCTCTAGTTCCACTAGCTATTTTTTTCATGACGGTTGCTTACTGTATGACGCCAGTTTTGTGCAGAAAGATAGGGGATTTCTATTATTCGTCCTTAAGGAGATTTTAAGGGCCTTAAGTAACGAAAGGTCCGCGTATCTCACTCGCTAAGCAACATTGTATTAATTCGGTAGTTCCTGTTTTACGACAGTTCTATTCACGATTTTTCTATCTTATTTAGGTCAACAGTTTCTTACCCGATGATGTGACTACAATGTCACGAAACTAGTCATGATTAATAAATCATCTAGTCGCTCCTGTTGTTGTTATTATCATTCTAAGCTTTAATCTTTGTTCTCAAGCTTGGTACTCTTCTGTGATTGTTTTCCTGACAAAGTTATTTGTGCATTAACTGTGAAACACAGAGGGATGGAATTCTGTTGCTTGAATATTACAGACTTTTTCACTTTTGTGAAGTTTCTCTTTTTTTGCGCAGAAACCTAAGTTGGTGAGTAACAAACTAGCATAAAAGGTAACTGAGGTCTCCGAATAATACATAACTATGCAAGGTGCTTGTAAATTATCTTTACAACTTAGGATTTACAAAACTTTAAAACTATACCAGATAGTTAAAAAATGGTTTTCAATATGTGGTAAGATAATTCATAAGTTTTTTACCTTCCAGGTGACGCAGTATTGATGCAAGATGTCCATCAATTTCTAGATTAAAAATGTCCTTATAGTTGCGTTGGACGAGATGGTCCAGTTCGATGGCCGCCGCTATACTCTGCCCTCACCACCAGTAGACGTCTTCCTGTGGAGTTTTGTAGAGGATCTGGTGTACCAAATCAAAGTCTGGATTCGTAGTACATTTGAACATGTCACTGTGATAATCTTGAATCGTACGTGGAGACAAATAGAAGTACGACTGGACATTATCCGTGCCACTGAGGGTGCACACACTGATGACTATGAATGAGGAAACAAAACTTTAAAATGGCTCGGAGCACTATGGGACTCAACTACTGTGGTCATAAGTCCCCTAGACCTTAGAACTACTTAAACCTAACTAACCTAAGGACATCACACACATCCATGCCAGAGGCAGGATTCGAACCTGCGACCGTAGCGGTCGTGCGGTTCCAGACTGTAGCGCCTTTAACCGCTCGGCCACTCCGGCCGGCAACAAAACTTTATGAGTTATCTTACCACATGTTGAAAATCATTTGTTTAACATCTACTGTAGTTGTAAAGATATTCAGTTTTTAAGTTACCAAGATAATTTATGGACACCCTGTATTATTACTCTGTTTCAAGACTTAGGAGACATGTGCATCTTATACCATCGTACTCAGAAATTATAACTGATTTCTGAACAACTCTCAGATTTTGTCACGAGTTCGGTTTCAGCATGCATACAGGGATTTACAAATATACTGGTCTAGTTTCACAAGGAATGGGCAGGTAGAGGTCGGTGGATATCTAGTAGAAAGCATCCCATTCATATACCAGAAGTTAATTTAGGGAAAACAGAGAAAATTTTAATCAAAATGACCAGAGGGCCATTAGAGCCTCCATCCTCCTGAACAGACGGGAAATCTATTAAAAAAGGCTATTCAAGCGAAACTTCCCATTTGCTGGCCTGATAGATTGAGTCGGAGGATAATATTTTACTACTATCCATTGAAGAGCTTCGGTGTAAGCGTTTGCACAAAAATTAACACCGTAGTCAGAAAGTGTGTTGTGAAGTGTTTATCAAGCCTCTACTGCGTGTTACCTAAGAAATGTTTCGCTGTGTGGCATGCATGACTTAACATGTATTTTTCAACTGCCTTCTAAATACGTTGTACATAACTGTTTCATCACCGTAGTAATTTGTTGTATAATTTTATTTCTCTCTTTCATGGTTAATGGAAGTTTAGTCTAGACCTTGTTCCATGGTTATGAACAACGTGTTTCTCCCGTAAATATCTAGGTTTTTGTATCTGCATAAATGACTAGTCAAATTGCTCACACGGTGTAGCTAAAATTCCTATTGTTTTGAACATATCTTTACGACAAGTTATTATACAATTTTTCTATTATTCTTAGTGAAATTTTTCTTTAGTTGAAAAAGTGTACACATATTTTGTGTATTTGTTCATCCGAAAAATATTTCATACCTATGAACTGGGTGTACATTTGAATGCCAAATGCCCTGGTAGTTGTGTGTTGATGCCAGGATCGTAACGGTATAAAATCTTTATGAATTCTCACAGCTTCTACTGACAATCAGTTTTCAACCTAGAAATTTTGTAATTGTTACGCTCCGTCTACATATAAAATGTCAGTTTCCCCCTTCTAATCTAAAATTAAATTTATGTCATTTGTTTTATTTACGTTCAGTGCTACTTATTCAGCTATTGCCCAACTGTAGACTTCCTTGAGGGCGTCTTTTCTTTTACATTCTGTGCAAGGAGTTCTCTTCTTTTCCAGAGACTCTAAAGTTGTTATTATCATCACAGAGAAATTTACGCCATGACTACCGTGGTTGAGAAAGTCGTCGATACATATCAGGAACAATAATGGCCCCGATACGATACTTAAAAACCCTCTATATTAGTAAGTGTTCGAGGTTTGTATTGCCTCCATCTTTGCTTCCTATCTGCTAGATACATGTTTTTGACAGGTGCCTCAGTCTACAGCTTCCGGGAATTTAAATTTCTGTGCTCTTCGCACTCCTTTCTTATCTGGAAGTGGAAGAAGTAATAATACAGTTGTAGAAGAGGCGGAAAAGTGAAAAGACAGTCGAAACGAAGGGTGAGAAAAATACAGGGGAAAATCAGTTAAGTGATTAAGAAGATATTTCAAATATCACTAGCATTATTTAACTAATTTTGTAGATGAAACAATTAGCCACCAAATTTTCAAGAAGGAAAAGATCGGTAAGGTAAGAGACAGCAATGTTATTTACACAGAGGACATTAACTTTCCGGCTAAACGCAATGAAGAAGACTATCAGATAAATGGAACGGATAAGACCATAACACAGAACTGGCGTGACCGATAAAGGTCTCCCTTGAACTTCTGCATTTGTGAAGAGTAGTCGTAATGTTTTAATTATCAGCTGTAAAAAATCAGACAGCAATCATTAAACTTGACGATCGTGTTCTGCACACACTCACCCTTTAATACGACACGCTTTTCCCAACTTGACGGAGATCGCTTACTTGTACTGTGAAACTTATTTTCATACCACGTTTCATATTTCTAGGTCAATGGAAGTGCCCTACAGGTTTTGATCCGTAATTGTAGAATTCTGCATTTTGGCTGGTCAGGAAACGTTTCACCTCGAAAATCACTCGGTGTCAATTAGAATATGGCTGCCACGCAATGGTTTTTTCATGCGCAGTAGGAGGACGGAAGATGAATCAAAATTTGATACACAGAAGAAGCAGATGTGTGAACGTGACCCGTGCAGAACGTGGTGGAGTGCCGTCGTCTAGCAAACACTACCCCTTGGACAGTTTTCCGCCATGCTTCGTCTTGTAACATTATGAATACGGAATCGATATATTCATTAAAACTCTCTATTCCATCTTCACGATCTTGAATGTATATAGATCTTACCACTTAATTTTTTCATACACTATTTCGGTAGGTAACATTTGTGTGCGCTCCACTCCATAATGTCAATATTCAAGAAATACAATATCAGTTAAATAAGATTTTTTCGGTTATCAAAAATTATCGTCAGTGTAGGCTTACAACGAAACTTGCAAATATATAACTATCTAGAAAGAATAAATTTTGTAACAGACATGATACGGATTACTTGTAAACAAATCTCTGGGCGTTAACAACGTGGAAAAGGCCATGTTAAATTCAATAAAAAACCAAAATACCAAAGCTAAGAATTGCGCAATTACGTTAAATCATTAGTTTAATTACGTTTTGGAACTTTATATCACATCCCAAAGTTTAGGAGCCAGAGTCACTGAAACTCTTCCTAGCTTTCGTCAGTTCTGTCCCAAACAGAAAATACTTAAATTCTAAATATGGAAATTGTGTCGTAATTTTGAGTTCAGAGGCATAGTTAATCCACGAAACTGTTCACACCAAAATTCCTTTTACTATTTGTTAATCCTGATACTGAACACAAAACATGTGTAAATCATTCGCAGAAAAACAAAACTACAAAACACCTGGTTGACGATCAGAGTGGAGAAAACGCCCTAGTCAAACTAAGCTTACCATTGAAATCACAACAAAGAAATTCACATTCTCATAAATAAATATCAATAACGACTGTGAGCATTATTCACAACCTATATGTTCCGAATGTTACTAATTTTTAAAACGTTATCAACTGTCTCAAAAATGTGTAAACAAAAACGGGAATAATAACTCCAGTTTGAAACTGTAGGTTTTACAAGGTCTTTGACTTATCGAAACAGATGCTTCACTTGATTTCAGGTATGTTAAGAAGCAGATGTGTGTTGAGAACTATTAAATCATCAGTAATATATGTGTAGATTATTACCAACTGTCTAAATGTATCGAAATCTGAAATTAAACTATCTGGTCAAACATGAAATCATGGGGAAGACTATTTATTTAAAGCGAACGTCAAGCGCGCACATGCTACCAGAACATGTTTTCCCAAGCTTGCACAAGAAGAAACAACCTGGAGATTATCTTCAAAGACTTGGTTTTCATCAAGTTAAGTACAATTAGTTCATCTATTCCTTCTTCACTGTGTTCGCATTTAGGTACTTAAGAGTAGAAGACAAGTCGGATAATTCTGTCACACCCAAAAAGTATTAGGATAGGTGAATGAAGCGACGTTAGAGTCTACACAGTCTCCATTAATCTCGTTAGGAGTTGTCGGTAGTACGCTCCTTTGTCGATATGCCCCTTACCAGCATAATTAGTTTGCACCACAATATGATAGTTCCAGATCACTCAGCATCACTTTGCTCGATAATGGCTGGGTCTTAGTCATTTTTGGCGATGAATAATTCACGTGTTTTCGCTGCCTACTTTGCTTCTTTGTCTAGAGGCTATAGTGATAAAACTCAGCACTCGCCCATGGTGAATAGCCGGCTAAAGAAGTCATCTCGTTTGGCCTGACACAGCAGCAATAATTCCGCTTCTGTCTCGATGCAGCGGGCTTTTTGGTTCGGTGCGAACAGTCATCGAACCCATCGGGTTTATTCTTAACTGGTTTTCACCTTTTCCACTACCTTCTCCCTTTCATGTTATACAAGGGTCTCGGAGCACCAGGTTCTCCACTTCTCTCGCGATTCCCGCTTCTGCACAGAGATGGCCAGCCACTTAACTCTCCATCTTTCACAATTGTTTGACCACGCTGGAAGCGGTCGCACACCTACCGTTGGGGTCATGTGTTGATGAACTGTTGCCGCTCACGCCCATCAACTTAGTGTAGTTGTTGCAGCGTAATTACCTTGAAATGCAGTAAATGTATTACCTGCTGATATCCCAATTCATTAATGGATTACGACATACTGTTTTCGCTACTCTATCGGCATGCAACAGTACTGTGGCGCGGGATTTAAAGTCTGTACCAGGACTTCAAACAGGCATCTAAAAACAAACAAACAAAATTCGTTTCGTAACTTTATTTTCTCGAAGTGACAGAACTTCATGATTACCTCTCGCATTACGGTCTTTAGCCATGCGCAACCACGCTTCTCCTAAATCTTTTCTAATTTATTTTCCAATCTTTCATTAGATTATTGTGTCACTCTTTCCACTCTCCCTGTATTAAACAGCTTCCTCAGTCCATCTATTGGCCATTCTCCTGCCTTCATCCCCCGACCATCCATTTCACTGCCATTGCAGTTTTTATTATGTCATCCACTGTAGTTTATTCCCTGATTCTCCTAGTATTTTCCAATATACAGCACTCCGCTGTTCATGAACACCCCTCAGCTTTTAAATGCGACAAGTCAAATCTGTCAATATGTGTTAACTGTTTATTCCGTCGGTTATTGGTAGGACAACATTATACTAAACAAAAAAAAAGCGTTGAACTGCTTATACGCTAAAGGATTAATTTATTTTAACCGGTTTTCAACTTACAAGAGCATCTTCAGATTAACTGACTATCCTAGCCAAAGAAATTACAACGTTTGTAAACAATATTGAAAAAGACGTTCAGCATATAGACATCTTTGACAACGTGGTGGTAGTGCAATTTGAAAGGTAAAAAGTTGAACAAGAAATAAATGTAAAGGGAGCTAAACACAGTTAAAAATAAATGAACAGATGCAGAAAAATGGTGGAATATGAGGGAACACACATTAAATGTCATCTTGGACGCTGTGGTAATACTGCAATTTACAAGTTGAACAACAGATAAATATAAAACCGTGCCTATATAACTGTTTGCATTAAATAAAGAAACAAAATAAAATAAGTAGCTGACAAGGCTACGTCAAGCGGTGATAAGCATGGAAAAAGATACAAGAACCAATGAAAAGAAAGATTTAACAATTGTAATTACAGAATATGTGGAGCACATAGGCATTTTCAATAAAATAAAGGACATCAATAAATACAGGAAAATCAAGTAATATGAAGGAACAGAGCAGCAAATAATGGAATACAGAGGGTTATGTGAAGTTTAGAACAAGGGAAGTATGAAGCTGTGTTTGGTCATTTAAGATTAAACCAGGACTGTGGGCTAGATATTTGTTGATTTCCAGAACTTCCAGTTAGTTATTGTTCAACTTTTTTACATTTTAAATTGCATTATCACTGCACTGTCAAGATGTATTTACTATGATGTATTTACTGTGTTTTTGTGCCTAAAGTTAGATGTGTAACATCTTTTCCAATGTTGTTTACAAACGTTGTAACGTTTGATGACAATATTCAGTTAAAGCCTGATTATGACCTAGTAAACCGAAAAGCGGTTAACTCAATAAATTAATCCTGTAGAACATAAGCCATACAGTGCTTCCCATTTATCTGGTAACACACAGTGATTGCAAACTTCCCATTTCAGATACGTTGGAATCATGGCATTCAGAACTCTCTTTAGTTTACGAAAAGAACTCCAAGCCACTTTTACTTTTATGTTTATTTCTGTGTTTGTCCACCCGTCCGTTGTCTTCATAAACTGCTTCTGTAACTTCATTCTTAATCCGCATTTTTTCTAAATATAGTTATATATTACTTTACTCTTATAGTAGTTTGATTCTCTGGTCCACATCTAAATTCGTTCCTTAAGTTTTTCCTACCGTTTTGAAGGTATTCTACACTACAGATTAACAGAACATTGTCAGCAGCAGAACTGTGGTTCAACTATGTTCCATTAACTCGTATTTCCGATTTATTTTCCCAAGATGGAAAACTGGGAACTACTTCTAGGGCTAGCTAAGAATCTCCTTGGGAGATTTTTCCTTCAGTACAGAATTTCTCACTAGCCTAAGAATTCTAACTGAATCTGAAACTGTTACAGACTTATTATAATCAAACAGACATAGAAGCGAGTAAATTTAGTAGTAACTTGTTGTATGTACCGTGCCTTTGAACTGTAACACCGAGTCGTAAAAGTATATAACGATAACAGAACATTCCTATTCACGTATACTGCAATCATTGACATCACATCCACTATCGGCAAGGGTAAGGGAAAAAAGAAAAAATGATTTAGTAACTCTCCAGAATTCGCAGAACACGGCATCAACCCGCTTATCACTAACTACACCTTCCAGTACCTCGTCAATAATGGTTTCTGTACAGGAGTAGCTGACTTTTGGAAAAGTAAAAACATACAATCTGTTATCTAATTCTACTACAAATTGACATCTGCGAAACTGGCCTGCATTATTTAGAATCCCTCTTGCGAGACGAAGAGTCACTGTCCAAGTCCCTCTGTTGCTCTGGGAGGCTTAGGAAGTTTTCTGATATGAAATGAAGCAATCCTATGGGGTAATACATACAGAGTCTGACATCCACGCCAGTTCTGTCTACCATAAGTGACTTTAACTGACTTTAGACTCAACAGTCACGTATATACGAAATTTGTGTTACGCAATATATACCGCCTTCGGCGATGTAACACGTTCGTACAGAAGATTCAAAATTTGACCCTTAATCGTCTTTCTCTTGACTTTTCTACAGTAAGTGGGTGGCAGTGAGGTGATTTCTAATACTTAATTGATTGCAGTTGCAAAATTTCTTGTTAGCTCGGAGATATCTACCTCTGTATTCAGCAAGGCACTAAAAAGTGTGTGGTGAAGGGCAGGAAGGACTCCATTGTCAGCCGTCTTTGTGTTCTATTTGATACCTTCCAGCTCTTGCTTCTAATTAAGACTACGCAGTCTTTTGAAACTGCCGACCAGTTGACCATAATTTTTTAGTAACCTTGCAAAATTTACATTAAAGCTTGCGGGGAGAATTCCCCGACAGTCAGTGATGGATAGTACATGCTTCTCGAACGGCCATCTTACAACACGTTAGTCTTTCTCCCGACTAAGGGCAAATATCACATTTCTCAATGTTATAACAAGTTCCAGTAAATAACAAAAATGGTTCAAATGGGTCTGAGCACTATGGGACTTAACATTTGAGGTCATCAGTCCCCTACAACTTAGAACTACTTAAACCTAACTAACCTAAGGACATCACACACATCCATGCCCGAGGCAGGATTCGAACCTGCGACCGTAGCGGTCGCGCGGTTCCAGACTGAAGGGCCTAGAACCGCTCGGCCACACCGGCCGGCAATAAATAACAGGGAATATAAAACAAACGAGACAGAGGGCTAAAATGAAAAGTAAAGAAAAAGTGGCATTTAACTGCTAAGACCTCTACAATAGGGATTTTCTCTGCCTCGTGATGACTGGGGACTGATGACCTTAGAAGTTAAGTCCCATAGTGCTCAGAGCCATTTTTTTCTTGTCCACTCCCAGCTACGCCTTCTTCTAATGAGATGCAGCCCTGTCTAAACAACGGTGTCACCGCACGTAAGAGGATAGTACGACACTTTGCATGGTGGTCTCGTTAGCTGATACAGCCACGGTTGCATCGCCATGAAATCTCACATGCTCTAGTGCCAAGCAGAATATCATACACTTCGCTAGTTGTTGCAAACGAATGAGGGTGACATGGGTACAATGAAGTGCAGGGTGCAAGCAGCGGATTCCTTGAAGTGCATTTAGGAAGATGGAGCAGACCTACCATTTACTTCACTGTCCTCAATTCTATGTACCACCTGCTTCTCACGGACTGTAAATTCATTCAGTGATTATTTCTAAAAGACACAATCGGAGCAAAGCATAGAATAAGCGAAGGTAGTCTTCTTGCTTAGAGCCATCATTATGTTCACATAAGATGTTGTGGATTAGTGTAGCGAGAACATCGTTTCCAGTGCAGATACTTCAGTAGTTTTAAGATCATACGGGTCATCTTCAGCACCCCGGCTAGCTGCCTGCGTTTCCCTGTACTCTGCATCGAATGTTCTAATTTCACGTGGATTCGAGACGGTTTTAAGACTCTCGGGCAGTTTACGTGTGGTGCCGGACGAGAAAATACTTCAGACATTCGAGATGTCTTTGTTTTGGGTTCCAGCAGGCCTAGAGTTACTTGTGGAGAAGGTCGAGTGGATACTACAACAAAGAAAATATTAGATCATTTTATTAAAACTTGAACGATATGAAAAACTTAACTTGGATGTAATCCATCTCCACGGGAATGTCTATGTATCTGTTACTGTCGCTGGGTTGTATAACTCATCACTTGATACAGTAGAGAATGATAGTCTCATCTCAAAGTATAGCTGACTATAAACTTCGATACTGTTCTGACTCCTTATACAACTCGGGCTGCTGGACCTGAAGTAAGAAGATGCTGTTGTCGTAAACAATGATTTCAGACTGGAGTAGAGTGGCAATGCGCTCTACCGTATGTACTCTTCCAGGAGCGACGGCCTACGGAACCTCCCGATGATGCATCAGCGCTGGCCGGAGTGGCCGAGCGGTTCTAGGCGCTTCAGTCTGGAACCGCGCTGCTGCTACGGTCGCAGGTTCGAATCCTGCCTCGGGCATGGATGTGTGTGATGTCCTTAGATTAGTTAGGTTTAAGTAGTTCTAAGTCTAGGAGACTGATTACCAAAGATGTTGAGTCCCATAGTGCTCAGAGCCATTTGATGCGTCAGCGCCGACTTCTCTATGTCGTTGCTGCGTCAAGCAGCGACTGTCCTTACTTGACGTTCCATCGTGAGATACCAGCTTTGGCATGGTGCCACGTTCTTAGGACGACACAACATTAAGCACCTTACATTGGTAATCACCCTGCTTCATGTCAATTTGCAATAGAAAGACTCGAAATTCTTCCATTTTTAGAACTGCGTCGCTTATGAACACAGGTAGAAATGTACACACACAGTTATTTCTATTGGAACTTGAATCCTGTACGAACAGTCAGATACGCAGATCTCTTAATAGTTAGCTGCAACTGACGTACTACGAGAAATAAAGTGAGTATATTCTGACTTTAGAGTGCAAATGGAATGTCACATCAAGTTCTTCCAGGTCTGTAAGAACAGTAACAAGTGTTGAGTGCAGTCAGTGCTCCAAAAACAGTGCCTCTTTATACATTCCTCAAAAGGTCGTCTTTACTGGAGCTGCTATAATTCCTTATCACAAGAATATCTGAATACCTGAAGTGCATCTCTTGCGAACTCGTGCACTGTCCGGGTTCCCGGGTTTGATTTCCGGTGGGGTCAGGGATTTTCTCTGCCTCGTGATGACTGGGTGTTGTGTGATGTCCTTAGTTAGGTTTAAGTAGTTCTAAGTTGTAGGGGACTGATGACCATAGTGCTCAGAGCCATTTGAACCTGCACTGGAGTCACCGCTGCGTCAGGGATTCGATGTTCTCCATGTGTGTCCATTCTTTCCCTGGCATTCGGTAATTGCTTTGCTCAACGATCTGTCTGTTTTTCTTAGTAAGGTGCCATTCCGTATCCTTATTACATATTTCAGTGTTTCAGATAAGTGTGCAAGCACTTGCTCAATATAAAATGAAAAACGAGTCGTCTTCCATTTTTAAAACGATTAACACGTTCAACATTACAGAATGTGTACTCTTAGCGCTATTTTCTTTCAATATGCTCCGGCCTTCAGTTTTGTGGGTGTTGATGTTTTGTAGAAGTCCACCCGAACTGCCTGAACGTAATCTGATATGAATCAGTGAGAGCCATCCCATTCCCACGAGTAGCTACCTGTGGAAACGAAGGTCGAATCATAAAAATCCTTGCCGTACAACGGGTATGTAGAAGCCAAAGAGGCTGCCTGTTAACGACTCTTCCATCTTAATAGCGATTCATATACTCGGCTTGCAGCTCACCTTGAGTTTCTTTATAGATGGTTTTACGGTAGTCACGAGCCAGACAACTAACCTAAGCTCCCCTCCCTCCGCGACATGCAACGTCCCGCCGTCACGACCAACGGTGGCCGCTGAAGCAAGCGCAGGGTTCGCTGCAGAAGGCGACTCCTCGCCTCCGTCAGCTCCCAGCATGACCAACCCGACTGCACCAAACCCACACGCAGTCGACACAACGTCACAGTAAACTTCCGTTTCAATCACAGATTCTGCAGGAAAGACATTAAACTGGGATTAAAAATATGTAGGCAGGACCAAAGCACACAGTTTAGGAATAGGCTATGCACGAAACAGAGAGTGATTCTTCCTTGTGTGATTAAGCAATCTGCTGATTAAATATTATTGTACCCATAGACGCTGTAAACATATTACAGGGACCCTTTTCCCTGCCTAGGCTGTTCTTTTTATTGTGAAACCTCAGCTGGTTGTATCACAACAGAAGGCGTTATGCGTAAATCATTCCACATATCACTGTGAGAGAAAATGCAATTCTTTTTTCCTTTTTATTGTTATTTCACTCCCCTGTATCAATGGGGTGAGAGTGGACTGCCAGCGAAATAATACTCTACTCTTCAGCCAAAAGAGTTTAAAAGATACAAAGACTGGATAAAGATTTTAAAAGGATGAATTGTATACAAAGACTGAATAAAGATTTTAAAAGAGTGAATTGTATACAAATTTGTTTAAAGTATATTAAAAGTCAAATGATTTTGAAATATATTAAAAGATACTTCTAACCCGCGATATTTAAAATAACACGCTGGGAAACGTTGTCCGACGTTTAAAACAGTGATAATGAGTTGCGAGAAAGTTAAAAGAAACAGCGTACTGCAGCACCTAACTACCACTTGATGGAACGGACACGTATTTAGTAGGGGTAATGAGGAGAGGGAAGCTGGATGCGTTAATTTTTTATGGACAAATGTAGTTCAGGTGATAACAGGTATAATGTGGAAGGTAGGCGGGAGGAGCACACGGAAATCGGCCTACAGGAAGCTTGAATGGAAGCTAGGTCAAATAGGTCAGCAGGAGGAGAGAAAAGGGAGGGATGGGGAAGGAAAAGAGCATGGAAATCGGAAAGGAATGGGGAGGAATGTATTAAATCTGATAGAAGGGATAGATGTGAGGACGGATTTCGTTGTCAGGGAGTGGCTGTCTGTAAAATTTGGGCTGCGAGGGGATATGGAGAGTACGTAAGTGTAGATAGGTGTCATGTGCCGTGTAGACGCCGCAGAACACCAGGATTTGCGGTTAGGGAAGAGGTAGCAACATCTTTTCCTTTATTAATATTTCATCCCTCGTGCCCCATACGACCAGTCGGTGCAACATTCTTCCCCGGAAAGCTTTAAAAATGTAAACAAAGACGAAACAAGGATGTTTAAAAGGTGAAAAGTTGAAAATTCCTGACAGAGTAAAACTGTGTGCCGGACCGCGACTCGAACTCAAGACCTTTGCCCTTCGCGGGCAAGTGCTCTACCAAGGGAGCTGCCAAAGCTTATGTGCAGTTTGGAAGGTAGGAGACGAGGTACTGGCAGAACTGAAGCTGTTATGGAGGGGACGGGAGACAACCACAGATAAATTCAACAGATCAGGAATATGTGAGCTCACATGCAACAGGTTTAAATCAGTATACATGGGACAAACATGCAGGAACTTTAAAACAAGATACTCAGAACACTTGAGAGCACTAAAAAGTTACAGCACCCACAGCACATTTGCTGACCACCTAATAGCCTATAACCACCACCAACTGCAACAGCAACAAATTTAAAAATACTGAAATCCAGCCACAGTATACACCACAAACTGACAATAGAAGAGAACTTCCACATACAGAAGTCTATAGCAGCAGGCAAACAAGTTCTAAATGAAAACACTACGCTCTGTGAAGGCACATTATTTAAAACATTAAAGGAGCTTTACAGAAAAGGCAACACAAATAGCTAAAGGAGCTTAGACACACACACACAGTTTCAAATGATTCAAATGGCTCTGAGCACTATGGGACTTAACATCTGTGGTCATCAGTCCCCTAGAACTTAGAACTACTTAAACCTAACTAACCTAAGGACATCACACACATCCATTCCCGAGGCAGGATTCGAACCTGTGACCGTAGCGGTAACGCGGTTCTAGACTGAAGCACCTAGAACCGCATGGCCACACCGGCCGGCCACACACACAAGGATAGAGAGAGAGAGAGAGAGAGAGAGAGAGAGAGAGAGAGAGAGAGAGAAAGGTAAACAAATTCCTAATTCGGATCCAAATTCTCTCTCGAACAAATGAACTTCAACGCAGTTAGAGCACACAACGACATAGTGCTCAGCTCTTTTTGCGAAGTAAAAAGGCGTTTAAAAGAAAGCAACTACACAAAGTACATTAATATGCGTGTGCAGTATCCTTGGAACCTAAAAGAAGAAGGATCAGTCACAACAAAACATGAGTAGTAACAGTTGTTTATGCAAAAAATTTTGGCACACCAAAATTACGTTTTTAAAAATACAGAAATGTTTTAATTCGCCATCGAAATTTGCATTTACATCATTTGGTTTTCAGATGCAATTTATCAGTGCAGGACACCATATAGTTGGTCCTGCAAAACCACATAATATAAAATCATGGTAAGAAGCAAAACGAGCAAAAACTTCCTTTAGGCCTCACTTTGTTAAATCAGTTATAAACTAAACTACTTTCATTTTTTACAGCTTTCAATAAACAAAAACCCATTGATGACGGTTCAGAGGTGCTGAAACATGTTTGGATAAAAAAAACAGTGTGTTTGCAAAAGGTGGAACCCATACCCCAAAATCCATGCAACATGTGCATAGCAGCGGATACATCGGATCAAACTGCTGAATTGACTAGTAGGTAAGAGTTTCACGTTAGTTGACGGTCGAGTATTAGTCCAAAGTATTTTAGTGAAGTACTTAACTGGTTAGGGTGGTTGTAATTGGCAAGATAGAAGTATAGAAGCGAAAGCTGCGGGTAGGGAAAGCTTCATGTGATGGTGTTTTAATAGAGTTTCGCACAACTATGTTAGGCACATGTACAACCTGTATATACATTAACATTTGACATTATTCACAATAAAAACGTAAAATTAAAGGACTCATATGGTAGTGCCAACCAATTACTGCTAACTTACAATCGCAAATGTGACGTCCACATGCAAAAAGGGGAAATTCGGCCATTTGTCACTGTGCCAGCACACACAACCCAATCAAATCACTATTCAACTAAAACCATATTTGAAGGTCAACGTCTTAAAACTGTCTCGTTGGAGGTATAAAGAGGCCTACAGGATAACAAATACAATACTGGTCAACGACATTATTGCGTAAATATGGCTAATCTAGAAGTATATAGTAAATAATAAATCTCTCAAGTATTTTTCCCACCCCTAAGAGCGGAGCGGTCTCTTTAATATCCGGTCCATTAAAGAGCGAGTGAATCCCATTTTTGGCATCTAAACGTTATGGATATTCGCTTACAGAAACTGAGGTTACTTTATTCCTGCACATAGATTTTCTTCATGTCTCAGCATCGTCATTAACGTGAGATTTGTGACGCCTCCAGTTGCTGCCTGCTGGCATTTTCACGATCAGCGAAAGTGTAATGTCCTTTCTATGCTCAGCCAGTATTCTTCACCTGGTCGTGATACGTGAAAACGAGGCGACACAACACTATCTGTAATTTCAGTCAATATTTGTTGATAATGTCCACTGTTTACACTAATTTGAGTCTATATTCAGCGTTACACAAATTTTTTAAAGACTCTTTGGTTAATAAGTTTAAATTCAAATTATTACTACTGACTACGTGCGTTGTTTAGCGGTTGTCACCAAAGATTCATTAACAGTTACTAGACGGCCGATTCGATTTTCAAAATTAATTGATGTCTTTGATCAGAGTAGCACATGCGTACCGAATTAATTCCTTCAAAAGACACAGTGTTCATTTAACACAGCTCGATGGTTTGTCCGTTAAAAATTATTCCCTTTAATATCAATGTGGAATAAACTGTTATTTTTATTATTATTGTCCAGAGATAATCAAACACACGGTTCATTTCTCGTGATACTCTGTTCGAAATCGTAGGACACTACTGTTTTTCCTTAACTCGTTTCGTATTAACACAGTTTCTTTGATATGATTCACAACTATGAATGATCACACTTTAGCTCGATAATATACACTCCTGGAAATGGAAAAAAGAACACATTGACACCGGTGTGTCAGACCCACCATACTTGCTCCGGACACTGCGAGAGGGCTGTACAAGCAATGATCACACGCACGGCACAGCGGACACACCAGGAACCGCGGTGTTGGCCGTCGAATGGCGCTAGCTGCGCAGCATTTGTGCACCGCCGCCGTCAGTGTCAGCCAGTTTGCCGTGGCATACGGAGCTCCATCGCAGTCTTTAACACTGGTAGCATGCCGCGATAGCGTGGACGTGAACCGTATGTGCAGTTGACGGACTTTGAGCGAGGGCGGATAGTGGGCATGCGGGAGGCCGGGTGGACGTACCGCCGAATTGCTCAACACGTGGGGCGTGAGGTCTCCACAGTACATCGATGTTGTCGCCAGTGGTCGGCGGAAGGTGCACGTGCCCGTCGACCTGGGACCGGACCGCAGCGACGCACGGATGCACGCCAAGACCGTAGGATCCTACGCAGTGCCGTAGGGGACCGCACCGCCACTTCCCAGCAAATTAGGGACACTGTTGCTCCTGGGGTATCGGCGAGGACCATTCGCAACCGTCTCCATGAAGCTGGGCTACGGTCCCGCACACCGTTAGGCCGTCTTCCGCTCACGCCCCAACATCGTGCAGCCCGCCTCCAGTGGTGTCGCGACAGGCGTGAATGGAGGGACGAATGGAGACGTGTCGTCTTCAGCGATGAGAGTCGCTTCTGCCTTGGTGCCAATGATGGTCGTATGCGTGTTTGGCGCCGTGCAGGTGAGCGCCACAATCAGGACTGCATACGACCGAGGCACACAGGGCCAACACCCGGCATCATGGTGTGGGGAGCGATCTCCTACACTGGCCGTACACCACTGGTGATCGTCGAGGGGACACTGAATAGTGCACGGTACATCCAAACCGTCATCGAACCCATCGTTCTACCATTCCTAGACCGGCAAGGGAACTTGCTGTTCCAACAGGACAATGCACGTCCGCATGTATCCCGTGCCACCCAACGTGCTCTAGAAGGTGTAAGTCAACTACCCTGGCCAGCAAGATCTCCGGATCTGTCCCCCATTGAGCATGTTTGGGACTGGATGAAGCGTCGGCTCACGCGGTCTGCACGTCCAGCACGAACGCTGGTCCAACTGAGGCGCCAGGTGGAAATGGCATGGCAAGCCGTTCCACAGGACTACATCCAGCATCTCTACGATCGTCTCCATGGGAGAATAGCAGCCTGCATTGCTGCGAAAGGTGGATATACACTGTACTAGTGCCGACATTGTGCATGCTCTGTTGCCTGTGTGTATGTGCCTGTGGTTCTGTCAGTGCGATCATGTGATGTATCTGACCCCAGGAATGTGTCAATAAAGTTTCCCCTTCCTGGGACAACGAATTCACGGTGTTCTTATTTCAATTTCCAGGAGTGTATGTTTGAAGAGGGTCTATGTCCACCTCCGGTAGCTGAGTGGTCAGCGCGACAATATGTCAATACTAAGGGCCCGGTTTCGGTTCCCGGCTGGGTCGGAGATTTTCTCCACTCAGGAACTGGGTGTTGTCCTAATCATCATCATTTCATCCTCATCGACGCGCAAGTCACCGAAGTGGCGTAAAATCGAAAGACTTGCACCCGGCGTACGGTCTACCCGACGGGAGGTCCTAGTCACACGACAACGGGGTCTATAATCGAAAATCAAGTTGCGACGCGATGTTTGAATAGTACCTTCGGCAACAACTGAAGTTCTTAAATTGGAATTAATGATGTAGATCTTTTATCGACTGAGATGTTCGTTGGAAGTTAGCGTTATCTCAATTTTGTTAGTTTTCGCAATTTTGACGGTAAACTGAACGAACATAAATTTACTTGTAATGAACCCGGCTTCCAAATAATTTCACTATTCCAGGCTGTGGCGCGTGAACTTAAGAGGCACGAGTACTCCGGACTGAAACCTCAGACGTTAAAGTCTCGAGCTGATAAAGACTCCCAGAAACTAAAGACTCCCAGACGCTACAGACGTTAACAATACGTACGTTGTGTTTATATAGCAGTTGTGAAACAAAAGGGACTTTCGTTAGAAACTCTTTGAATAAAGCCCCTTGCTACTTTGCATATACTACTCTATCCCATTGGCTCTTATTATTCTTTTATTTCATTTTCTCTGCTTTAAATCGAGAATTCATGATCTTATATGAAATACGGGAATTGTTCACGGCCAGTTCGAATAAGTTTCAGTGTCAAAAAACACCAGATGTATAACGAGCGGTTACAGATGTGAAGGAAACCATGCCACACCGGTGTGCAAATCATGTGAAAGTTATCATGTGTAGCTTTATATTTCAATTGTTTGTGTCTTCTGTAAAGATAGTGAGATGGGAGTAGCTTATTATTCACCTAGAAGGGAAACCATATAAAACTCAGAACTTTTTCAGTGTGTGAAGTAAACCTTCGTGTTTCAATCATATCGGTGATAAGACCCTATCTAAGATTATGAAATTTATTTCAGTGTCATAATAATCATCTGTGTTAATTTCGATGTTGTTCTGTTCAAAAATACGAAGAGGATATTGTCGTCGTTTTCGTTCTTCTTCCTCCAGCGTCGTAACTAAAATGTAGTAAAATTTCTATCCTCTAAATGATACTGTGAAATAATAACTCACATTTAATTTGTTTATGCCTTTATTTAGAAATACAGTGTTTACTCCTGTTATCCACTTAATAAAGACTTTTGTATAATTTTGAGCCTTTTAAATTCGTTGAAAGTGCTTGGTTTGGCGTCACAACGATCACACACCATAATCACATTTCAGTACTTGCAAATCTAGCCTGTAATCCATGTTCTTAAGGAAGTCCGACCACTATTATTGTTACTATTATTATTACTGTTATTGTTATTAAATTATTATTATTATCTTGCAAATCATTTATTTCTGGTGAAATCTCACAATAATAGAAGAGAGAAAAGGCAATTCTCACCTTTTTTCAGTCTTTAATTAAACGTGTTCTATCTCTTCTCTTGCCAGCAACATACTGCAATCACACATCAGCAACACTTTATTTTCTCACTTAAATTTCAAAAACCAACACTGAAAGAAGCATTACACTTTCGACCGTTTTAATGACCATTTGATAAATCTTCTGTCTAAGAAATTTTAGTTTCATTGCTTCATTACAAATTTTTTGTATGTGTTTCATGTACAATGAAAATGGCAATCGACTATAAGGAAAATTGTTGGAAGTACCAAAAGGACTTATGGAAATTTATAAAACAAAGTACTAAGATTTTGTTAAATTGATGTTACTCATGACACAGCAGATAAGGTAAGGACATTATTTATTGTCATTTGCCTGTGTGTATCACAACTGTTGCCAGTCAATTTGTTATTCAAAATATGGTCAAATGGCTCTGAGCACTATGGGACTCAACTTCTGAGGTCATTAGTCCCCTAGAACTTAGAACTAGTTAAACCTAACTAACCTAAGGACATCACAAACATCCATGCCCGAGGCAGGATTCGAACCTGCGACCGTAGCGGTCTTGCGGTTCCAGACTGCAGCGCCTTTAACCGCACGGCCACTTCGGCCGGCAAATATGGTCACCTTAAGTTTTAGTAATTACTTACAATGCACAAGGTAGCTGACTTTTCACCGCGTGTGCCCAGCATGGCGCAATTCAGCTACATTTTTTCACCAAGTTTGTGTCTCCTTTCTGGAACTTTCGTGTTCTGGAATATTATATTTGTGAGTTCTTATTAATCTAAAATACATATATATATACACTCACACAATTCTAGCCATGTTTATGTTGTGGCAAAGATATGGGAGTCAATAAAAACGGAATCTGAAACATATGATGCCGAAGCTAATAAATCCGCCGATGCAGCTGTTGAAAATATTGACGCTTCAGCACACGAAATAGAGTCTCAAGCTGAGAGAGAAGAAATTGGCCAATCTACCACCCCCTCTCAAGATCCACTGACATCATTATATTGTAGTCCAGAGGCAACGATAAAAACGAATTTTTGTAGTTATCATTACAGCAAATGGAAATGTCATCCGAAACGTCGTCTAAACTGAGAAACGTGTCAACGGATGTAACAAATTCGTCATTACAACAAAATGAAATGTCAGCTAAGCGAAATGAAATGTCGTCTAAATTGACAAATCTATCTTCACAACAGGATGCTTTAGCAACCTAAATCTGGAAATTGAAAGTAGCATAGCAAGGCATTCTTGATACCATACGAACTGATGAACAAATTCTTATAAAAGATTCGTTACGAGAGCTAAAGGAAAAGGTATATAATTTTACTGCTGAGCAAGAGATTCCCTTCACTGAGGGAAGGTTTTTTGCAGGGTTTCTCAAAATGGATATTGTATAATGACACATAGATCAATGAAAGATTAGATTTTGAATTACATGTTGTTATACAACGATCTTTTACTGAAGCGTTTTCTCAGAGAGGCACTTCAGAAGAATCTGTTACAACAAATAGTAGTATGCAGCATGAGTTATCCACTCTTAAACAGATGACATACCACCCTCTGTTAAAATTACAAGTGGTGAATACAATAGCCACCTGCCGTATGACAGAACGTGTAGAGACGAAGTAGATCATACTGGCCTGTCACTTAATCACGTACCCTGTGGGATAGGGTCAAGCACTTCTTTGTCACCTGTGTTGCTACAATAAACCTCAATGAAACAAAGTTTCAGGTTTTCACACCTGATAAGAAAAATATTCATCCTGTCATGTTGATAAAATCTTTTAAGGGAATGTTGCCTACAGCTAGATCGGATCAAAGAAAAAATTCATTTCACTACAGCTTTCATTCAGGGAGAGGCCTCCTTTGGGCAACTTAAATGGCTGAAGCCTGCAAACTTATGAACAAGTAGAGAAGGCGTTCTTGTCTGGTCAAATTGTACACAGGGAAAATTCTACAAAGAGGTGTTTAACTGAGAGCCATTCCTCAGTAATGGGAAATCCTTTGAAAATTCATCGAAAAGTGTTTAAATAAGACCAGGTATTGGGATGGACCTGTTTCGCACACAGACGAGTCGCGAATACTGAAAGTGAAGTTGCCTCATGACAGCGATAAATTAGTACACGTTCCAGAGACAAGTTTCATATCCTCAACAGACTAGCGATGTAATACGTGAAGATACTAAGATGAATAATAACAACAACAATGGTAGCATAGATCAGTTCGCCCCACTGTGTGCACCGCTTTACAATCATGGAAGATCAAAACACTGTGACGTTACGTTAACTTTGTGACGCAGTCCGCACCACCTCCACTGCACAATGTTCCACCTCCTGACCGAGGTCCGCCGAACTGTAACAAAAGGAGAAGAGCTAATAATAGACACCACCGTGTATAGTAACAGATTAGGTCAATGGCAATACAGTAACACTAATAACCAGTGGAATTCAAACACGGGAGACCACAGGCAGTCTAATGTAAACAGTACTCACTAGCGAGGTTATTCAGTACAAAACCATGCTGTTGACACGAACTGAGGAGCATAGAATGTTATTGAATTAACTGAGGAATCCGACCCGGCTATGAATCACTCAACGAACTAGATCCAGCTGCAGTACGACCTCCGATTACTATCTTGAAATGGAGAGAGGGCAGAGAGCATAATGTGTTGAAGTATAATAATGACACGGACATTAGAAAACAGGCTATTACTATGGCTACGGTGTAAAAGATTCCAGCAACAGTTGGATGATGACATTTCAAAGTGCAGATGCAGGTTGAGTTAGTTACAGAAAATGGAGCTAAGGGCTGCCTGTTCCTTACTGCGAATGGTTTAATTACAAAATGCATTTTCATCGTGGGAGGGAGAGGAATGCAAGGATCGACTTACCCTTCTGGTTGCATATTTAATAAAAAACAAGTCCGAACACGGTAAATACTAACCGGTCGTAAAATCAAAGTATATTAAGGCAAGAGCTGCACACATCAGTAGTCAATCTCTACACTGTAGTTCTGCGAGGAATGAAGATCACATTGATGACAAAAAAATGACTCAAATGGCTCTAAGCACTATGGGACTTAACATCTGAGGTCATCAGTCCATTAGACGTAGAACTACTTAAACCTAACTAATCTAAGAACATCACGCACATCCATGCGAGCCGCGCGACTGCTACGGTCGCAGGTTCGAATCCTGCCTCGGGCATGGATGTGTGTGATGTCCTTAGGTTAGTTAGGTTTAAGTAGTTCTAAGTTCTAGGGGACTGATGACCATAGATGTTAAGTCCCATAGTGCTCAGAGCCATTTGAACCATTTGTACCACATCCATGCCCGAGGCAGGATTCGAACCTGCGACCGTAGCAGCAGTGCGGTACCAGACTGAAGTGCCTAGAACCGCTCGGCCACAGAGGCCGGCGATGATGACAGGTCTAGAATCTTCCACTTTTAACGCCCAACAACAGGCCGAGTTAAAAGATTTATTATTGAAATATATACATGTTTTTGATAAAAATCCATGTATTTTAATTATTTATCATTATCACAGGGAAGTACACTTTAACAAAATTTACTGCCAAAACACGTACTGGGTCCCATGGACGAAACGAAAAGCAGTCGCCACGGAAATACGACAATTATTGAAGTGGAGGATTGTAGAACCATCACTGTCAATTTATGCAGCTAACCAAGAAAGACGTTGGATAGAGTATCTTGAAGTACTCGAACAAACAGTAAACAATCTGCCACTGTTCACCACATAGCACACACCTGCTGAACTAGTACGTGAGCTACAAGAAAGAAATGAATGGGTAGATCCTCTTCCTTGCCTCAAGAGAAGAATGCTCTTGGGAACATAAGGTAATGTAAATTTTATTCAACCTACAAAATAAGCACACTTTTTTCTGAGTCATCAGTCTTCTGACTGAGTTGATAATTATTATGATGAGAAGTTTAGTTAGATATAAAGATATCAGGTAAGAGACTGCATACTTTTGAAAAACTCAGCCAAATTCTTCTCTTCTACACTGGAAGCACTGCAAATGGCAACTACTTTACGCATGTCCTTAAAATATTATCAGGGTGGGTCAAGAACGGAGCTACTGTTAGACTATCCTAGAACAAATAAAATAGATTGTATTCGCATCTTACGATGTATCTACGTTGATGATTAGTACTATTTGAGTTTTACTAAAGTTTGTAAATACATAACTAATTTGTTGCGTGTTAGTAACTACCTTAACTGGTGAAATGAGAAGAAAATATTGGAACCATATATAGATATATGGAATACACATACACTGAGAGAAGCCTATATCATTGTCGCTAATGGCACTGAAGCACTTGTTGCGGGTGGAGAATTTGGATGACCTGAACTCAGATTAAGAAACATCTGCCTCACTATTTGTAATTATTAATCTGAATACTAGGCACTGCACTGGGTGTGTACGGAATGACTAACTGGAATGTATGTATGTAAACAGCAGCTGTTAGAAAGACAAACCGAAGAGACATTTTAGCATTAGAGTGTATCTTGTATGAATTGTGAACTAAGGCAATGAAAAGTACATGTTGTGTTACTGCGCAAAGCATCTGCACAGAGTCGCGAATTTAGTAAAATTTTCCACTACCTCTGTTAGTTTAGTATAAATAATTCGAGGTTATCCTATTTAAGATTACTTTGCCTGTAACATAAAAGGACGAAGACACTTTGTGCGCATAAAGCAAGACCCATCAGAGACTGGTATATGAAGGAAACGCCTTCATTACTAATTACTTGTAAACATACGGGGTAAATTGTTGCTATAATGTAAAGATGAAGATTTGATTTTGTATTAATAGAATTCACAACCTTGTGGATGGTGACGTTACTACATATAAACAGGCTATGAATGATTACTTTTTTTTAACACTTCGCGAATTCTCAGTAAATATTCTGCTCTGATCTTAACCTTCCTTTCTGTTCTTTTTGTGTTTTCTCAAGCTTTCGGGTTTGGATTTGACTTAAAGTAAAAACGCAAAGCTTAATTTTGTGTTATGAATGAATAAATGGTGGTGTCATGGTCTACATGAATGAAGAAACACAAAATAATTTTGAGGATCCACTAGCTCAGGTTAAAGTCGTGTAAAAACTATCCCATTGTATCGAATTTGTTTTCTGTTACGAATTATGGGTGTGGCTAGCACTGAAATACGAACATATTTATTTTTTAAATACACTGAGGTGACAAAAGCCATAGGACGGCCATATCCGCATATACAGATGGTGGTAGCATCGCTTACACAAGATATAAAAAGGTGGTGCGGTGGTGTACCTGTCATTTGTATTCACGTGACTCATGTGAAAAGGTTCCGAATTATGACGGCGCGACGGGAATTAACACACTTTGAACGCGGAATGGTAGTCGGAGATAACGCATGGGACATTTCACTTCGGAAATCGATAGGGGAATTCAATATTCCGAATCCACAAAGTCAAGAGTGTGCCAAGAATACATTTCAGGCATTACATTTCACCATGGACCACACTGTAACCGACGGCCTTCACTTAACGAGCGAGAGCAGCAGCATTTACGTAGAGATGTCATTGCTAACAAGCAAGCAACACTGAGTGCAATAACAGGTCAAATCAATGTGAGACGTACAACGAACATATCTGTGGGGAGAAATTTGGTGTTAATGGACTATGGCAGCAGCGCCTCTCCTCGGCTCGTGATCATCTCGGTTGGACTCTAGACGACTCTCAAACTGTGATATGGTTAGATGAGTCCCGATTTCAATTGGTAAGAGCTGTTGGTAGGGATCGAGTGTGGCGCAGACCCCATGAGGCCTTGGACCCAGGTTGTCAACAAGGCACTGTGCAAGCTGGTGATGGATCCATTATGACGTGAGCTGTGTTTACACGGAATGGACTGGGTCCTCTGGCCCAACTGAACCGGTCACTGGGGAGTGGAGGATGAGGCTTATATGTGGGGTGGTTGATATCTTCAACAGACCAAATATTGTACACCTGATGGGAACGAAGCTACTTGTACGGGCAGGTAATGTCGCTCGGATGAAGGAACTTTGAGGCCTTTGAAATCCAATGGATTTTACTCCCCACAGAAGAAGACCACTACGTAGACCAAAGAAAAGATGGAAATATGGAATTCGTGACGACTTGCTGCAGATCAGCGTAGAAGGTGATTGGCGGCAGAAAGAAGGAAACCGAATTCATTATAAGAGGACCGTCGTAGCTGCGCGCGGTCCTCTTCCCGTTGAAAACTTTTATTTCAGATATTTCTAATTACTTACTAACCTTACGACTTATCTTAGAAGAAAGATTAAGAAAAGGCAAACCTACGTTTCTAGCATTTGTAGACTTAGAGAAAGCTTTTGACAACGTTAACTGGAATACTCTCTTTCAAATTCTGAAGGTGGCAGGGGTAAAATACAGGGAGCGAAAGGCTATTTACAATTTGTACAGAAACCAGATGGCAGTTATAAGAGTCATGGGGCATGAAAGGGAAGCAGTGGTTGGGAAAGGAGTGAGACAGGGTTGTAGCCTCTCCTCGATGTTATTCAATCTGTATATTGAGCAAGCAGTAAAGGAAACAAAAGAAAAATTCGGAGTAGGTATTAAAATGAATGGAGAAGAAGTAAAAACTTTGACGTTCGCCGATGACATTGTAATTCTGCCAGAGACAGCAAAGGACTTGGAAGAGCAGTTGAACGGAATGGACAGTGTCTTGAAAGGAGGATATAAGATGAACATCAACAAAAGCAAAACGAGGATAATGGAATGTAGTCAAATTAAATCGGGTGATGCTGAGGGGATTAGATTAGGAAATGAGACGCTTAAAGTAGTAAAGGAGATTTGCTATTTGGGGAGCAAAATGACTGATGATGGTCGAAGTAGAGAGGATATAAAATGTAGACTGGCAATGGCAAGGAAAGTGTTTCTGAAGAAGAGAAATTTGTTAACATCGAGTATGGATTTCAGTGTCAGGAAGTCGTTTCTGATAGTATTTGTATGGAGTGTAGCCATGTATGGAAGTGAAACATGGACGATAACCAGTTTGGACAAGAAGAGAATAGAAGCTTTTGAAATGTGGTGCTACAGAAGAATGCTGAAGATAAGGTGGGTAGATCACGTAACTAATGAGGAGGTATTGAATAGGATTGGGGAGAAGAGAAGTTTGTGGCACAACTTGACTAGAAGAAGGGATCGGTTGGTAGGACATGTTTTGAGGCATCAAGGGATCAGCAATTTAGCGTTGGAGGGCAGCGTGGAGGGTAAAAATCGTAGAGGGAGACCAAGAGATGAATACACTAAGCAGATTCAGAAGGATGTAGGTTGCAGTAGGAACTGGGAGATGAAGAAGCTTGCACAGGATAGAGTAGCATGGAGAGCTGCATCAAACAAGTCTCAGGACTGAAGACCACAACAACAACAACATTTCTAATTATTATTGTTCTGATGAAAGAGGAACAGAAATGTGTAAAGCTCCACCTCTGACAATATTAGTATTTTGTCTGAGAACAATAAAAGACAAAAATTTATTACTCATCCTATAAATCATGAAAAAATCTAATTCTCTTGTATCTGACTCCGATTATAAAAATATTCTCTAACTGCTCCTGACATTTCATACAATAATGCTCCTGCACGCAACAGACAACTTACCTCGTATTGCCGCTGCAACTGCGTGAATATTCAGCATCCAGGAACGTGCTAAACTAATTCAAAAGAAATACTGCGATCCATGCAGAACGCAATGCTTGGTCACAACTACTGATAAAACAATTGGCACTTTTTTTATATAGATACTGAATTATCGGGAAGGGTTTGGTCAACAAGCTTTAAGAGGTGTAAAATGAAAGAAACCAATAAAACTTTTAATTTACTACGATAACAGATAATTTAAACACTGGCAAACTTTACTTGAACATTTCATGTATTTCACGAGTTTAAATAGCAACAAGTTTAATTATTCCACAACGTCTACAGTCAATAATACCTGGTCACAACAAAGATACCAATATTACTCTCAATGTATGCATACACAAATGTGACAAAATCCCTCCAGTGCGCAAGCAAGCAACAATTAACAACAGTAAAAAGGTAAATTACCAAAATTCCTCAATTAATACCAAGGTCTCCTTCGGCGCTACTAGCACAGTCAGGACAAACTGCGACCTCATCTGTCGCTCGGCTTCTCTCCACCGTAGGCTGCGTCCGACTACTCTGAACAACGCACCCAGACAGAACAGCCAAACCATCTTAACTGGAGGCCCTGTAGAAAAATACTGCCATATCACAATCTAAGCTTTAGTGAAAAAAAAATCAAAATCAGCCATGAACCACCTTTCATCACCTTATACACTCCTGGAAATTGAAATAAGAACACCGTGAATTCATTGTCCCAGGAAGGGGAAACTTTATTGACACATTCCTGGGGTCAGATACATCACATGATCACACTGACAGAACCACAGGCACATACACACAGGCAACAGAGCATGCACAATGTCGGCACTAGTACAGTGTATATCCACCTTTCGCAGCAATGCAGGCTGCTATTCTCCCATGGAGACGATCGTAGAGATGCTGGATGTAGTCCTGTGGAACGGCTTGCCATGCCATTTCCACCTGGCGCCTCAGTTGGACCAGCGTTCGTGCTGGACGTGCAGACCGCGTGAGCCGACGCTTCATCCAGTCCCAAACATGCTCAATGGGGGACAGATCCGGAGATCTTGCTGGCCAGGGTAGTTGACTTACACCTTCTAGAGCACGTTGGGTGGCACGGGATACATGCGGACGTGCATTGTCCTGTTGGAACAGCAAGTTCCCTTGCCGGTCTAGGAATGGTAGAACGATGGGTTCGATGACGGTTTGGATGTACCGTGCACTATTCAGTGTCCCCTCGACGATCACCAGTGGTGTACGGCCAGTGTAGGAGATCGCTCCCCACACCATGATGCCGGGTGTTGGCCCTGTGTGCCTCGGTCGTATGCAGTCCTGATTGTGGCGCTCACCTGCACGGCGCCAAACACGCATACGACCATCATTGGCACCAAGGCAGAAGCGACTCTCATCGCTGAAGACGACACGTCTCCATTCGTCCCTCCATTCACGCCTGTCGCGACACCACTGGAGGCGGGCTGCACGATGTTGGGGTGTGAGCGGAAGACGGCCTAACGGTGTGCGGGACCGTAGCCCAGCTTCATGGAGACGGTTGCGAATGGTCCTCGCCGATACCCCAGGAGCAACAGTGTCCCTAATTTGCTGGGAAGTGGCGGTGCGGTCCCCTACGGCACTGCGTAGGATCCTACGGTCTTGGCGTGCATCCGTGCGTCGCTGCGGTCCGGTCCCAGGTCGACGGGCACGTGCACCTTCCGCCGACCACTGGCGACAACATCGATTTACTGTGGAGACCTCACGCCCCACGTGTTGAGCAATTCGGCGGTACGTCCACCCGGCCTCCCGCATGCCCACTATACGCCCTCGCTCAAAGTCCGTCAACTGCACATACGGTTCACGTCCACACTGTCGCGGCATGCTACCAGTGTTAAAGACTGCGATGGAGCTCCGTATGCCACGGCAAACTGGCTGACACTGACGGCGGCGGTGCACAAATGCTGCGCAGCTAGCGCCATTCGACGGCCAACACCGCGGTTCCTGGTGTGTCCGCTGTGCCGTGCGTGTGATCATTGTTTGTACAGCCCTCTCGCAGTGTCCGGAGCAAGTATGGTGGGTCTGACACACCGGTGTCAATGTGTTCTTTTTTCCATTTGCAGGAGTGTAGTACATTCCGAAGACGACAACGTCACCTGCCCGATAGGTTTTGCCACTGTTCACATCCATTAAAAAAGGCCGCCCGACTGAGGTATCACTGAAAATGTTGCTTCTGTCACCAAAACCAAGATGACTTCTTAATTTGCCTTACCATCAAGACGAGTGCTGCCCGTACCACTATGGCCCTGGTAAAGACTATCAAGGCAAGTGTGGATACCTGCGAAATCACCACCGCCGAAAAAGAGGAAGGACAAACCAGAATTTGGCAAAGGAAAACTGGGCTGAAAAATGTGACGCTAACAATTACGACCATGAGGGACAATCTATCACCGGAGCGTACTACTCGTCAAAAGGAAGTTATTAAACGTTGCTGTCTCCTCCGACCCTCCGCCTAATGCTACGTATTCTCCCGACGTGGCATCCACGACTTCTTTCTCTTACCTTGGATGAAGAAAACATGGTGTGGCAGGTACGAGGGGCGTTCAAAATGAGTGCAACACTTTTTTTCTGGAAGCAGGTGGTTTTATTCAGGATTACAATACAACGTATTATTCTCTACTTTTTTGGCTGCAAAACTCTCTTTTTCAACGTAATCTCTGTTCAATACGACAGCCTTATGCAGCCTTACTGGAAAAGCCAGTGCCTGCTTGATGCCATTCTACTGACCAACGTCGGGGTCAACGTCTTGCCACATTAGTAACCTCCACATAATCCACGTACTGCTTCCCACGGAGTGTGTCCCTCTTTGGACCAAAAAGATGAAAATCGCAAGGTGTGAAATACGGGCTGTAGAATGGATGAGGAAGAACAGTCCAATGACGTGCACAGATTTGTCACAGTCAGCTTCGTAGCATGCAACAAATTCCGCACAGAAGGTCCTCTGTTACTCTTTACGATTTTCTATGAGCCGGCGAGGAACCCAGTGGGTACAAACCTTTCAGTATTCCAACTGGTGGACAAGTGTGTCAGTACTACTAACAGAGACGTCCACTTGTGCGGCGAGGTGTTTGTTTGTGATACGGCCATTACCTCGAATGAGAATGTCGGCACGTTCCATCACTGCATGAGTCGCAACTGGGGCCGGCCGCGTGATGGTCGTAGGTTCGAATCTTGCCGCGGGCATGGATGTGTGTGATGTTCTTAGGTTAGTTAGGTTTAAGTAGTTCTAAGTTCTAGGGGACTGATGGCTCTGAGCACTATGGGACTTAACTTCTGAGGTCATCAGTCCCCAAGAACTTAGAACTACTAAGTAACCTAAGAACATCACACACACCCATGCCCGAGGCAGGATTCTAACCTGCGACCGTAACGGTCGCGCGGCTCCAGACTGTAGCGCCTAGAATCTCTCGGCCACTCCGGCCGGCAGGGACTGATGACCACAGATGTTAAGTCCCATAGCGCTCAGAGCCATTTGAACCACTCGCAACTGGGTGCGGCCGCCCAGCACGCGGGAGATCGCCCAGGCTTCCGCGGCCTTGTTGCGGTTATGACAGACGTCTTGCCCAAAGGCTCGCCGTGCTTTGTTCACTGCCAGGTCTCCTTAGATTGCAAGCGCCTATGAATTCTGCGATGCTCTGGTTTTCCGCCAAAAGAAACTCAATGACAGCTCTCTGTTTAGAAAGCAATCCATTACAGACTCTTGAAGACTACGTATAGCACCACCAGCTACAGGAATTTCTTGAAACTATAGGGGATGAAGCCGCAATATTCAACAATGTCCTGCAAAAAATTCCGCATTTTTTTTGCAACCCAAACTCAATGAGAAAAGGAGTATTTCATTACTTATTGATGACGAGGGTTGTTTTTGAGATAGAACGTTTCCTTTACAGTCAAAATGCCTGAGTTGTACAACCAATTTTTCCATCAAATGATCCACTGCTGGAAAAATATGTCGCGTTGAAAAGGAAATATGTAGAGATGAACAAACAGTATCACCAAGTCTCATGGTCGCCGTTTGATTCTTTTGGTTGTCCTCGTACAAGCTCGTGATTCCCTTTTAATAACAGTGTCACCTTTAACAGTATCTCCTTATCTTTCAAATCCATATTGTTGCCAGTATGTCGTTATGGAACATCGGCAGTCACTTCTTTCATTTTTGATACGTTTTCGGCTATGTTCAGTTTATTTGTGGTGTTCAAGAAGTTATTCGGTCTCGCACTGTAAATAAATGGTCAAAAACATAATTTGTACTACTTTGTGTTACCTACAAGTGCCATTTCGCTACAGATTATCCTTTGTTACAGTAACTTGCTCAAGCACGTATCCATTACACTGAAAACGAAACGGCTCTTCTGGCGATGTCTTTTTCTGTAATTGTGTCTATTGCCATTCCTGGTGCATGCTCTGAGATACAGGAGTTGGACAAAAATATGGGAAAACGGTGAGATATGCGTGCTGGAACAAAAAATGGAGGTGCTAGACAAGCCTCCAGGTTATACTGTTTTATGTCACAACCAACAGCACCTGTACACTGTCCTCAATACATTGATAGTGTAAGCCGTTGTCGAAACAATGTTCTGTGCATGTATGAGCTGAACGAATTCGAATGTGGGCAAACTTTTGGTGCACGTAAGGTGTGTGCTTCCGTGACCAAGTGGGCGTAGTGTTTGGTGCTTCAAAAGGCACCGTAATAAATGTTTATGCCACATGCAGAGTAAGCGGAGAAACATCACCAGCTGAGTCGCAACACGAACGAAACTGTGTGTTGATTGGTCGTGACAGACTGTTATTGAAGAGGATCGTGACGAAAAATGAAAGTGCGACAGATTCAAAAGTCACTGCAGAACTGAAAAACTGAAAGTCGCCCTCGCAAGCCCCGTTAGTACCAAAACAACACGAAGGGACCTCCAAAAACAGGGAATTACAGGACGAGCTGGTATTAAAAAAACCACCCATCAGTGATGCAAATGCCCGTAACAGGAAAACGTGTTGCCGACGCTGTAAATACTGGAGTATGGAGCAACGGAAGAAAGTCATTTGGAAAGATGAGGCTTCTGTTACACTTTTTCGAACTTATGGCCGAGTCTACGTCCCAAGAATGAAATATCGCGGGAGTTCCGTGACGAATTGGGCAGGCATATAGCCGTAGTGTTATTCCATGGGCCCCATGGTTACTCTGTGACGTCGAATTAGTGTCACGAATCATGTGACCATTTTGGCGATTGGTACGATTGTTCCCCAACGATAATGCAGTATTCCAAGACGACGAGGCCTCGGTCCAGCCAGCTTACATCAGCTAGAACTGATTTTGTGAGGACGAGGAAGAGTTTTAGCATGTCTCCTGGTCGTCACAGTCACCAGATCTCAATATTATTGAGACTTTATGGTCAATTTATGACTATCCACTTCCATCATTTTTACCTGAACTCGTCACTTTCATGCTAGAGAGCGGTATAAGATTCCCTCGAAAACCATAAAGGACCAATATTTATCCACTCCGAGGCGACTGTATTTCCTACGCCGTATTAAGTGTGATAATGTGTTGTGCTTTTCGGTGTTTCCATATTTTTGCCCACCCCTTGTATACCATACTAAACAGTACCGAACGACAAAATGTTTTGTAACAGTTTATTTTGAAACCGATTTCTCTTCAGAATCCACCGAAATTTGCCAACAGACGCTCAGCTCTGCAAGGAAATCAACATTCGGGTAACGGTGAGATCACAACAGATTGAATCTGAGCTCAGTTTGGCCTGATATCTAGAAGTAATTAAGACTCATAGCTGGTGTAGATGAAATTCAGAGGATAACATTTGACTTGTTTCTCTAGTTATTCATGCACCATCTGTCTTTTTCCGGATTTGTTTTTCCCGAGTCAAGTGCTCAAACATCACGAAGTCGCTTATCGATCTTTACCTCGACGATTATTAATCTTTCGGCGAGGCAGCTGTAGTATTTTATTTCTCCTCCCAGACCTCATCAATTATAAAGGCAACAGCTGCCGCTACATGACGTTCTAAGTGAGTTTCTGTGTTTATCTTCGTGAAAGGTCACAAGTATTGGGCATTTTATCGCTAATCCGTTGTTTTCTTTACTGCTGTGGCGTCAGTCCGTTTTCCTATAGATACTTGTGGAAGTTCTCTCTGTCAGTTGTAAATCTCCTCTGAAATTTGAACTTTGTAATTTACAATTAATCAGCGTCCATTCTCTTGAAAGGGAACGTGTTAGATTCCCTATGTGTCTAATATTTTATTGCTTTTCAAGTAATAGGATGTCTCTCAGGGGTACGGGCTGGAACACTGGAGGCTTTCTTCATTTCTAAGTTCCTTTCCCGCTTCTCTTCCTATTCTGTACCAACACAAACGTCATCTTTCTGTGAGATATAAGTGGTCAGGTCATCAGTTTACCATTTGCGCAATTCGGGTGTAACACACTATTCAGCTATAGCAATGCTTCACTTTTACCGTGACAGATGAATAAGATTTTATACGTTCGGATTTCTCCAGAAGTGACAACGCTTTATTCACCTAAATATAGCAATACCTTAAAATGTGGGCGGCTGTTGGATTTCAGAGATATGCTCATGAGATTTGGCTACAACGAGTATGAAAATGCGTGAGCATCAATAAGGACCAAGCACACGGTAGTAGCAGTAACATAAACGATTTGTTTTGTGAAGTTTGAAGTCTTACCTTGTATGCGTTGTAGAGCAAAAAAGTGAACCGTGTTTCTGAGCGTATATCTACAACAGTTGAGCGTGCAGGTTCAAATGGTTCAAATGGCTCTGAGCACTATGGAACTTAACTTCTGAGGTCATCAGCCCCCTAGAACTTAGAACTACTTAAACCTAACTAACCTAAGGACATCACACACATCCATGGCTGAGGCAGGCTTCGAACCTGCGACCACAGCAGTCGCGCGGTTCCACACCGTAGCGCCTAGAACCGCTCGGCCACCCTGGCTGACGAGCGTGCAGTTAAGGTTAGGTACCACGAAAATAACTCGCCAAATAAGAATCTAAACAAGGTCCTACAGAACTGGAAATTGTGGAGAATAAGACGTAACTAAAAGTATCTACTGATGTCATAGGTATGTCGAATCATGTTTTGGCATTGTAAAGAAAAGTTGTTTGCTTAACTTAATCTGCAAATATGCTGCTATTAGAGATTCATCATCAAACAATGATGGTAATTACTACAGTTCTCACCGAAGTCGGTTTCATTTGTGAGAAACTGCCCTTCCACTGTCATGAATACATTCTTACATAATGTATAGAACCTTTTGTGACATCGAAATGTATGGGAAGATCCTTTTATCACTTTTTTACTCGTGAGTACCACATAGTAGGGAACTGCAACGCTGATATTGATTTTACCTGTGGAAATATAAACTGAAATTGTAAATGAAGAGATGTAAATTGATTTGCATTCAGTTTTTTTTTTTTTTTTTTTTTCCTCACGTTGAAAACTTCTTTAACAGCTGTGTATGTAAGAAATCTCTGGAGATTATTGCAAGACACTTCATGAACCGCTAAACTCAGGTGCGGTCATCGCTTACTGCTTACAACTGAGTAGGATGGCGGTTCAGATCTCATTCGGCAATGCAGATTGAAGTTTCTCGTTTCTCCGTAAGTCATTTAAGGCAAATACTGGAATATTTTATTTAAAAAAGTATTTCTCCATACCGTTGTTGTTTTCCACCTGAGCCACATAATTTAAGCGTTTGTTTATTATACATACTTAATAATTAGTCAATTATAATTGGGAACTAATTACGAAACAGTTATTCTGCTCTTGTTTCATGTTGAACGAGTTGGGATCGGAGCAGCAGGGCTTCGTATACTTCGTTAGAGTAGTGCCCTTCAAAACGAAGCGTCATTTCAGCCGATAAACAGTGATTACGAGAAGATAGTGCATTGTTTTTCTCTTTCCCTGTGATCGTTATTGAAACACTGTGTAGCTGTGAAACAAAAATATATTGTAAGCGACTTCTGCTAAACATATTCTAGTTATTTACCATTTGTATCTCCTCCTGAAACACTGTCACATTCCTCACGATGCAACACAGTGTAACTTGTAATTCCACAAAAAACATAAGTAAGCGTTTCATTTATCAAACGTAGAAGAATTTGTTACATTTCTAATTTAACTTGGAGAAGTTCAAACAAAAAATTAAAGAATACTTTTAAAAAGTTACTAGATAGTTGTAGTAGGCTTATCCGTCCCATTATTATGAAAATGTATACCACCTAAAATATTAATGTCATTTTCAAAAGTTATAAAAGTTGTCTTATACAGGGTGATACAAAAAAGGTACGGCCAAACTTTCAGGAAACATTCCTCACACACAAATAAAGAAAAGATTTTACGTGGACATGTGTCCGGAAACGCTTAATTTCCATGTTAGAGCTCATTTTAGTTTCGTCAGTATGTGATCAAATTGTAAATTTTCACAATCAACATGTGTGGGCTGACGAGAATCCGCACGCAACTGTGCAATCACGTCATCAACACAGATTTTCTGTGAACGTCTGTGCAGGAATTGTTGGTGATGTCTTGATTGGGCCCCATATTCTTCCACGTACGCTCAATGGAGCACGTTATCATGATTTCAAACGGGATACTCTACTCGTGCTGCTAGAACATGTGCCTTTACAAGTGAACAACATGTGGTTCATGCACGATCGAGCTCCTGCACAATTCAGTCGAAGTGTTTATACGCTTCTCAACAACAGATTCGGTTACCGATGGATAGGTAGAGGCGGACCAATTCCATGGCCTCCACGCTCTCCTGACCTCAACCCTCTTGACTTTCACTTATGGAGACATTTGAAAGCTCTTGTCTACGCAACCCCGGTACCAAATGTAGAGACTCTTCGTGCTCGTATTGTGGACGACTGTGATACAATACGCCATTCTCCAGGGCTGCATCAGCGCATCAGGGATTCCATGCGACGGAGGGTGGATGCATGTATCCTCGCTAACGGAGGACATTTTGAACATTTCCTGTAACAAAGTGTTTGAAGTCACGCTGGTACGTTCCGTTGCTGTGTGTTTCCATTCCATGATTAATGTGATTTGAAGAGAAGTAATAAAATGAGCTCTAACATGGAAAGTAAGCGTTTCCGGACACATGTCCACATAATATATTTTCTTTCTTTGTGTGTGAGTAATGTTTCCTGGACGTTTGGCCGTACCTATTTGTAACACCCTGTATATATTATAAATGACAAAGTTTGTGCTTATGTTATTATGTTTGTTACTTCTTCACGCTGAAACTACTGGACAGATTTGGATGAAATTTGAAATGGAGATAGCTCAAACCCCGAAGTAACAAATAGGCTAACTTATATATACCCACCTTTGAAAGAGGTGACGGTGGGGGTGGAAAAGTAGTGTAGCCCATGACGCACAAATACTTATATTTAATTCATCCAGCATTTCAGAGTGAGAGCACTTCGTGATTTGCAACAAACTTTACGAGAAAACTTCAAACCTCTAGGATACATTTCTCACTAACAACCCTCACAAAAAATGTTGAAAACAGTTTACGGCTTACTATATTTTCGCTGTTCATGCAGTAAAACTTTGCAATACTTTTTTTCAGACAATACCCACATGTACCACTGCATGTACCAGAAATATTATATCACTGTATGACAGACAGTTCAGGAGCTATGATGTCGTAAACACTGAGATATGTAAAAAACTGTTGCACCATGTATGACGTTTTCATTTATCACTTCTTTACTGCTAACTCCATTCACAACATGTTCAGTATCCACACATGGCGCTGAACGTTCCTACGAAAACATATTGTACGACACATAGTACAAGAGATATGACGTCAGATATTGAGATGCATGAGGAAGTGTATGTATGACGTTTTAATTTATTACTTCTTTACTACTACCTCTATTCACAACATTTCGCAGACAGTATTCAGGTATGTCTCTGAATGTAATTATAAAAGTATATCATTGTAAGAGACATACTTCTGGCGATATGACGCCATTCACACTGAAATGCTTGAAAAAGACTACTAACTCTATTAACCACACATTTCCCAGACAGTAGCCACATGTACCCGCAAAATGATATTATTTTCTGGCACATAGCTCAGGAGATTCCACGTCGTAAGCACTGAGCTGCGTGAAAATTAAACTGAAGGGTGAAAATCGCTAAAGTTATAGGTGAAATACGTGTAAAAAACATGTTAAATACATGTGAAACATGTTTGACATTTTCTCGCGTCCGTCGGCTGTCATAATTTAATATACTATTATTATTTTGATTGTTGCCGACTTACGTGGTGGGCCTTAATAAAAATGATATTTCATTCAATTTTGATGTACGATTAAACGCTTTTGTGAAGTTCTCCTTTTTAACAATATTAATCTTAAATTATTTGTTACGTTAATGAGTGCTAGACTCGCTGAATCTTAAAACATGAGCATATAAGTTGAACAATGGAATAAACTTTTCATATTAATTTCCTCGGCTAGTCAGTTCACTTTAAAGCAAAAAATCTTTAGTTATTGATTACAATTGCGGCCCAGACACGCGCGAGAGTATTTTTTCTTACCTCCGTTAACCATTGCATTGTAGCCGGAGTCCTGGCTCTAGCTCTCGGCTGTGGTACTGAAAATAAGAACCTTATAGCTACGTATTTTCTGCAACGTCGGGTGGCTGTGGAGAAAATGTATATTATGTTAATAGCGGGCGAGTTTTTCGCTTCCACTAAATTTCATAAGTTAATATTGCCATGTAATGGCGTCGTTGGCTGCATCGGCCGCTGCGATTGTTGCACTGTAAATTACTCGAATGCAGGTTAATTCAAAGGAAGGCGGACATGAAATCGGGATAACCTCTTGCAAATTAAAAGTGAACAATGATATTAAATCAATATATTATATGCTTAATTAGTACAAATATGTTTACATTTGCCAGCACTCGCAAGATGTCCGTCTACACGCAACCAAGACAAGAGAAGAAGTGAAGACGACTAAAACATTAACAACAGAGCGTATCTTGTCGTCTCGTTAGATCATTTTGTTATATTTCTTTGCACTCGAAACTTACACAGAGAAATTATTATAATACGGGTGCATGATAAAAATCTATATTATTCAAGTTTTAGCCGGCCGCGGTGTCCGTACGGTTCTAGGCGCTGCTGTCCGGAACCGCGGGACTGCTACGGTCGCAGGTTCGAATCCTGCCTCGGGCATGGATGTGTGTGATGTCCTTAGGTTAGTTAGGTTTAAGTAGTTCTAAGTTCTAGGGGACTGATGACCTAAGATGTTAAGTCCCATAGTGCTCAGAGCCATTTGAACCATATTCAAGTTTTAAATGTCTCTTCTTTATAAATACCGTTTTTTAAGTCTTTTCGTATTATTTCACTGGGGTCGCTATAATCTGTATACGCTGGAAGTCACAAGTAAAACGCTCATTCTGCACCCATGTACCGATTTCAACCCAATTTGGTACACATTTTAGTTACGATCTGGGAAGAAATACTGTGGGGGTAATAACCACCAGCCTCCTACTGGAGTGAGGATAAAAACGTAGACAGAGAAAGGAGGGAGAAGGAGACAGGCAAGGAGGAGAGAGGAAGAGATGTAAGGAGAGAGATGAAGAGTAGATGGGCAGGAAGAGAGGAGAGGAGGAGCTGGACAGAGAAACAACATAGAAGGACATTGATAGAGGTAGAAGAGAGGAGGACATTGACAGAGATAGGAGGGTGGAGGGTGTGATGAGGAGGGGGAGGAGGAGATGAAGAAGAAGAGATGGACAGCCGGCCGCGGTGGTCTCGCGGTTCTAGGCGCGCAGTCCGGAACCGCGCGACTGCTACGGTCGCAGGTTTGAATCCTGCCTCGGGCATGGGTGTGTGTGATGTCATTAGGTTAGTTAGGTTTAAGTAGTTCTAAGTTCTAGGGGACTTATGACCTAAGATGTTGAGTCCCATAGTGCTCAGAGCCATTTGAACCATTTTTTTAGAGATGGACAGAGAGTGTGGGTGTAGGAGGTGGACAGAGAGAGTGGGTGAAGAAGGTGGACAGAGAGGAGGGGGAAGGAGGAGATGGAAAAAGGCAGGAGGAAGAGATTGACTGATAGGAATGTGGAATAAGTACATATTAGGGAATTTTTATAAATAATTGTTTATCCCCTAGTAATACCATGGAGCGCACTTAGTTTTCATTAAAAAAGAAGAATACTACGAAAAATGATTTAATTACTTTGAGAAGTGGATCTATCTCTGGAGCTGAGCGTAAATTATATCTACGTTAGGACTATAGCAAAGACACAGGCAAAAATCGTTAAGAGCCTTCCTACGGCGCCATCTCAGTTGCCACATTCTCTGGATAATAACTAAGAAATTTTTTTTCTAAAAAGGATCTCCATCAAAAGTATCAAATACACAGCATGGCGTTCGTGTTAGCTCATGTGCGGACGAATAACAACACAGTTTGTTGCGGTGGCCTCCAATAAGCCGATATCTGCTGAACGTGCTTGTGGATGCAAAACGGCCGCAGACAAATACACACGGGGTTTCCCACCTAACTCTGGCAACTACTGCAGCAGCTTTGTTAAATTTGATGTAACAAGATAATGATCAGCCGAAGGATATTTTGTTCCAAAAACCCCATTTGCTTTGGCTACGAAAAATCACTTGAATAACACATTCTAAAAGATACAGTAGTTACTATAATTCTTTTAAAAAACTGGCATTTTGTGCGGAAAAAAGCCGATAAACATGAGACAAATTAAGTGACGTAACTCTTTCGAGGTTCCGACAAGAAGTCATAGAATAAAAAATAACTCATTGCCAGGAAGTTTACCGGACCGTCAGTCGAGAGTGGCGTAAAGTCCACCCAGAGCTTGCCTAGGTGGTACCGTGAAGAAGCTGCGTGAACCTTATGGGCGATGCACCGTTCTGCGTAAGTATATAGAGCTTTTGGGACCAAATAACCGTTGAATAATTTTCTTCTCCTGAATATGTTTATTGCAGACGCTTGAGTTAGGAGGGACACACTGTATAAACAACGATGTATGTAGGGAATCCGATCCGTCAAATTTATTTTGGCTTGATCCCCCCTATAAGCTTCCGAGGCATCAAACTTTACTGTCGTGCTATATTGGAGACAGTATGTTGCTCCTGCTCGGTGAATGCAATAACTCGGTGATATACAGGAAGAAGAAACATTCGCACACTCTGACTTCGCAGCGTGATTCTTCATGTACTGGCAATACAGAAACATCTCTCACAAAATTTCGTTCTGTGCATATTTCGAGCAATAAATAGACGTCTAAGATCGGCAGTCTGACAACACTGTAATTACTTGAAGGATATCTACCTCCGCCAGGATATAGCAGTAGTTCTGTGCAGTTGGGTTTGCGTGTAAGAGGTCGAGGGTTTGATTCTGAGTCGTGGATTATTTGCTTTTGTTTTCTATTCGCGTGGTACGGTATCTGCCGTCTTAATCGTCATACAGCGATTACAGTGGGTCTTACGAAAGCAGAAACGGAAATACAGTCGTTTTCATTGGTCAGCTTTTAAAGACGCGGAATGCTTCGCACCACTTCAGTTATTAGATTCTAAACCTGTTTTCTGTGTGCCCACCCCCAATGGTCCTATCCACTAATACCAACCTGTATTCCCGCCACGTTCAGGTCCATTACAGTCCGTTACGGTCTTACGCCACCAGTAAGGCCAGCAACGTGTTTTGCAAATAATTTCGATGGGACCATTGGGGGGGGGGGGGGGGGTAAACAGAAAACAGGTTTGGAATCTAGTAGATGTAGTAGCGCGAAACAATTCGAGTCCACGATGTGCAAAAGGCTTCTTTAAAGGCTGACCTATGAAAACGATTGTACTTCCATTTCTGTGACCGTAGTACATAACTGAAAATTTTTGTAGAAGACACATTATAATCGTTGTATGATGATTAAGAAGCCAGATACCGCACCACGCAGACTACTTTTAGCAAATGAAAACGAATATGCCTCAATCCAGAGTCGACCCCTCGAGCTCCTGCATGCCAGCCCAAAACACTAGACACTGCCCCAACTGCACAGTACTGTTCTATCCGCTGACAGAGGTTGCCAGATCGCCAGTCTTTAATGTCCCTTTATTGACCGAAATATGCGCAGGACGAAATTTTGTGAGAGTCATTTTTGCATTTCCATTATGTGAGGAATCGCGCTGCGAAGTCCAAGTGCGCGAATTTTTCTTCCCCCTGTTGTTGTTGTTGTGGTCTTCAGTCCTGAGACTGGTTTGATGCAGCTCTCCATGCTACTCTATCCTGTGCAAGCTTCTTCATCTCCCAGTACCTACTGCAACCTACATCCTTCTGAATCTGCTTAGTGTATTGATCTCTTGGTCTCCCTCTACGATTTTTACCCTCCACGCTGCCCTCCAATGCTAAATTTGTGATCCCTTGATGCCTCAAAACATGTCCTACCAACCGATCCCTTCTTCTAGTCAAGTTGTGCCACAAACTTCTCTTCTCTCCAATCCTATTCAATACCTCCTCATTAGTTACGTGATCTACCCACCGTATCTTCAGCATTCTTCTGTAGCACCACATTTCGAAAGCTTCTATTCTCTTCTTGTCCAAACTAGTTATCGTCCATGTCTCACTTCCATACATGGCTACACTCCATACAAATACTTTCAGAAACGACTTCCTGACACCTAAATCTATACTCGATGTTAACAAATTTCTCTTCTTGAGAAACGCTTTCCTTGCCATTGCTAGTCTACATTTTATATCCTCTCTACTTCGACCATCATCGGTTATTTTACTCCCTAAATAGCAAAACTCCTTTACTACTTTAAGTGTCTCATTTCCTAATCTAATTCCCTCAGCATCACCCGACTTAATTTGACTACATTCCATTATCCTCGTTTTGCTTTTGTTGATGTTCATCTTATATCCTCCTTTCAAGACACTGTCCATTCCGTTCAACTGCTCTTCCAAGTCCTTTGCTGTCTCTGACAGAATTACAATGTCATCGGCGAACCTCAAAGTTTTTACCTCTCCTCCATGAATTTTAATACCTACTCCGAATTTTTCTTTTGTTTCCTTTACTGCTTGCTCAATATACAGATTGAATAACATCGGGGAGAGGCTACAACCCTGTCTCACTCCTTTCCCAACCACTGCTTCCCTTTCATGCCCCTCGACTCTTATAACTGCCATCTGGTTTCTGTACAAATTGTAAATAGCCTTTCGCTCCCTGTATTTTACCCCTGCCACCTTCAGAATTTGAAAGAGAGTATTCCAGTCAACATTGTCAAAAGCTTTCTCTAAGTCTACAAATGCTAGAAACGTAGGTTTGCCTTTTCTTAATCTTTCTTCCAAGATAAGTCGTAAGGTCAGTATTGCCTCACGTGTTCCAACATTCCTACGGAATCCAAACTGATCTTCCCCGAGGTCAGCTTCTACCAGTTTTTCCATTCGTCTGTAAAGAATTCGCGTTAGTATTTTGCAGCTGTGACTTATTAAACTGATAGTTCGGTAATTTTCACATCTGTCAACACCTGCTTTCTTTGGGATTGGAATTATTATATTCTTCTTGAAGTCTGAGGGTATTTCGCCTGTCTCATACATCGTGCTCACCAGATGGTAGAGTTTTGTCATGACTGGCTCTCCCGAGGCCATCAGTAGTTCTAGTGGAATGTTGTCTACTCCCGGGGCCTTGTTTCGACTCAGGTCTTTCAGTGCTCTGTCAAACTCTTCACGCAGTATCTTATCTCCCATTTCGTCTTCATCTACATCCTCTTCCATTTCCATAATATTGTCCTCAAGTACATCTCCCTTGTATAAACCCTCTATATACTCCTTCCACCTTTCTGCTTTCCCTTCTTTGCTTAGAACTGGGTTTCCATCTGAGCTCTTGATATTCATACAAGTGGTTCTCTTCTCTCCAAAGGTCTCTTTAATTTTCCTGTAGGCAGTATCTATCTTACCCCTAGTGAGACAAGCCTCTACATCCTTACATTTGTCCTCTAGCCATCCCTGCTTAGCCATTTTGCACTTCCTGTCGATCTCATTTTTGAGACGTTTGTATTCCTTTTTGCCTGCTTCATTTACTGCATTTTTATATTTTCTCCTTTCATCAATTAAATTCAATATTTCTTCTGTTACCCAAGGATTTCTATTAGCCCTCGTCTTTTTACCTACTTGATCGTCTGCTGCCTTCACCACTTCATCCCTCAGAGCTACCCATTCTTCTTCTACTGTATTTCTTTCCCCCATTCCTGTCAATTGTTCCCTTATGCTCTCCCTGAAACTCTCTACAACCTCTGGTTCTTTCAGTTTATCCAGGTCCCATCTCCTTAAATTCCCACCTTTTTGCAGTTTCTTCAGTTTCAATCTGCAGTTCATAACCAATAGATTGTGGTCAGAATCCACATCTGCCCCAGGAAATGTCTTACAATTTAAAACCTGGTTCCTAAATCTCTGTCTTACCATTATATAATCTATCTGAAACCTGTCAGTATCTCCTGGCTTCTTCCATGTATACAGCCTCCTTTCATGATTCTTGAACCAAGTGTTAGCTATGATTAAGTTATGCTCTGTGCAAAATTCTACAAGGCGGCTTCCTCTTTCATTCCTTCCCCCCAATCCATGTTCACCTACTATGTTTCCTTCTCTCCCTTTTCCTACTGACGAATTCCAGTCACCCATGACTATTAAATTTTCGTCTCCCTTCACTACCTGAATAATTTCTTTTATCTCGTCATACATTTCATCTATTTCTTCATCATCTGCAGAGCTAGTTGGCATATAAACTTGTACTACTGTAGTAGGCATGGGCTTTGTGTCTATCTTGGCCACAATAATGCGTTCACTATGCTGTTTGTAGTAGCTAACCCGCACTCCTATTTTTTTATTCATTATTAAACCTACTCCTGCATTACCCCTATTTGATTTTGTATTTATAACCCTGTAATCACCTGACCAAAAGTCTTGTTCCTCCTGCCACCGAACTTCACTAATTCCCACTATATCTAACTTTAACCTATCCATTTCCCTTTTTAAATTTTCTAACCTACCTGCCCGATTAAGTGATCTGACATTCCACGCTCCGATCCGTAGAACGCCAGTTTTCTTTCTCCTGATAACGACGTCCTCTTGAGTAGTCCCCGCCCGGAGATCCGAATGGGGGACTATTTTACCTCCGGAATATTTTACCCAAGAGGACGCCATCATCATTTAATCATACAGTAGAGCTGCATGTCCTCGGGAAAAATTACGGCTGTAGTTTCCCCTTGCTTTCAGCCGTTCGCAGTACCAGCACAGCAAGGCCGTTTTGGTTAATGTTACAAGGCCAGATCAGTCAATCATCCAGACTGTTGCCCCTGCAACTACTGAAAAGGCTGCTGCCCCTCTTCAGGAACCACATGTTTGTCTGGCCTCTCAACAGATACCCCTCCGTTGTGGTTGCACCTACGGTACGGCCATCTGTATCGCTGAGGCACGCAAGCCTCCCCACCAACGGCAAGGTCCATGGTTCACCCTGTATGTGAATTATATGTAGGCAGCCCTTACATACGTTGCAGGCATGACAGCCGAATCCAGGATGGACAATATGTGGAGTATCTGTGGTGTTTATCGCTACCACATGGTGGGTATCCGACGGATAGGTCACAATTCCGACATTGGCTCCTCAAATGCCACTTGATGTGAGATTTCACATTAACCAGCACGACTAACTCATTACCAAGATAAGCACGGACCTTGAGATAATCCGTAATACTAATAAAGGATGTACAGTGACACTATCTGAGCAGCTTCAAATATTTTGTAACAATTTATAAAAAGAACAAAAATTCAGAACGAAAATCTTGCGGTGATTTATTACTTTCTGCTAAATTTTGTGCCCCTCCACGAACATCTGCTCTAAACACCCCGACTTCAGTACGTATATTTAACGTATTGAAATCAAAAAAATTCAGCCTTCTTAGCACACGATCCGTAACTTTAACTCAGACCTCACAAATCGTATATAATTTGAAGACTGGTACAAAACTACCCGTGCTATTGTGTGTATGTTAGATCTATGCAGCATCTCGTGGATTCGTTTGCGTTTGTTTGGTGTATGTATATGCCACATTGAAACACATTCTGACTTCTACGTAAAAATAGCCGGTAGAGGTTGTAATGTACTGACTATTAGCGCCGTTACTTTCTCAGGCTGAAACCTAAACCTCCTGTCAACAGGGAGTCTATTCCGATCCATTATACCTCTATTATAATTCTGAACATCTTTGGCTAATATCTTTCAGAAGGTAGTTCACTTTTTACCGTATTAACCTGTAAGATAGTATACACTTTTCCCTCCGAAGATAATTTCATAAATTATTTAGTAGACCAAATATCATTACATCAGGTAAATAATATAAGAGCACAATGGCAGTGTGTTTGCATAACATATTGTATGCAGTAGACGTAGATGGTATCAGTGTCTTCAAATATTAACCAAGTTGGCACCTTTCAATGAAACATAACTCCATTACTGCATAAACGCTCAGTACTAATTGCACTCTATAAAGTGGCACTTTTGCAGAGGATGTTGGGAGCAAAAGCTTGCGATGCCTCCTCCTCCCTGGGAAGACGGCTTTCAGCTTGCGAAAGAAACTAACATGCAAGTGACACGAAAATACAGTTAATGTCAGTTGTTCGAACAGCGTAGATGATAGCGCACAAGACTACTAAGCCTTTGGGTTCAGGTTCGATCCTTACTACCGTCCCGTGTATAATTTTTGTATCGCTCCTTTGTTCGGTTTTAGGAAACCAAACGAAGAACACGTCTGGCGACACCGACTCTGGTGGGCTGCATGAATCTGCGCTCGCCAGGACCTGATTTTCTAACTTCAATGCTAATTAACTGGGAAACGGAGCAACGAATCGGATTTTTTTTCTTAACAATTATTTCTCAACACAAACTACCCTGTAACACATTTACAATTTTTTTGAATTGTTTCTGACCACCCTGTATACGTATATGTATGGGTGTATATGTACGTGCACACGTATGTATATGTATAAAACTTTTTCGAAGACTACTATCAATTTATTTTAATATTTAGTATCTATTTAGAAAATGTCTAATAATTACGTTGACATACATTTTAACTCGTTACCGAGGCTTTGGCGATAATACAAGAAATGCGTGCCCCACAGGAAATACGATCCCCGAAATGAACTTGTGACGTCACGTTAGTTGCCTTGCTCAACATACATCACACGTGCTCGATTACATCCAGATCCAGGCAGGAAATCAGTAAGTCAATGGAAAGATACCCACTAAAGTCCTTAACGCAGTATGTGTTATCGACAGCGTGAGCGTATTTAAAAGCGCTTTTATGACGAACTAAATTGATCTAAAAGAGCACCTCGTTCCTCACCGGAGATGATCGCTGTAACTCGTAAGATCTGTAGTGTCTTGTGCTGTGGCCCATGCCACAGACCACACTGTCTGAAGAAACGTGACATAAATGGTGACTAATTTTTAAAACGAAGGTATAGTGGTCTTCAAAAAAGTTACAGAAATTAATGATAAGCTACACAACTCGCTATTAGTCTATAAGCTTCAGTTGACACGACTAATGGAATGCCGGCCGGTGTGGCCGTGCGGTTCTAGGCGCTACGGTCTGGAGCCGAGCGACCGCTACGGTCGCAGGTTCGAATCCGGCCTCGGGCATGGATGTGTGTGATGTCCTTAGGTTAGTTAGGTTTAATTAGTGCTAAGTTCTAGGCGACTGATGACCTCAGAAGTTAAGTCGCATAGTGCTCAGAGCCATTTGAACCATTTTTGAACTAATGGAATACACAAATAGCGCCCTATCCGGCCGCATAGGCATTATAGCAACGTTGCTCTGTGCACTGTTTGCATTTGACGGAGGACGTATGGTTCCTAGTGGTGAAGATGGAATAAACAACACAACCATTTTGTTTGTATCGGACGAATTTTGTACGTTTTTCGTCTGAAGGGTGGACTGTAACATCGAATTTTTTTCAGGCATCACTCTTCGCCGTATTTCCAATTCTATGTGCTGCAGCATTTAATTTTAGTTTTACACCCTCCACTATCTCACAAAACACAGCTTTTTAGAGGCCATCTGACCCAGACAGTCGGTCATTTTCACCCTCTCAGAGTTACTTTGTAAGTAAGCTGTTTAGGTTTTCTTATTGGTAACGCCACGTAGCGCTCTGTATGAAAATCACTGGCTGTGCTGTGTGCAGTCTGTAGCTAGTTTGCATTGTTGTCTGCCATTGTAGTGTTGGGCAGCTGGATGTGAACAGCGCGTAGCGTTGCGCGGTTGGAGGTGAGCCGCCAGCAGTGGTGGATGTGGGGAGAGAGAGGGCGGAGTTTTGAAATTTGTAAGACTGGATGTCATGAACTGCTATATATATTATGACTATTAAGGTAAATACATTGTTTGTTCTCTATTAAAATCTTTCATTTGCTATCTATGGCTATCAGTAGTTAGTGCCTTCCGTAGTTTGAATCTTTTATTTAGCTGGCAGTACTGGCGCTCGCTGTATTGCAGTAGTTCGAGTAACGAAGATTTTTGTGAGGTAAGTGATTTGTGAAAGGTATAGGTTAATGTTAGTCAGGGTCATTCTTTTGTAGGGATTATTGAAAGTCAGATTGCGTTGCGCTAAAAAAAATATTGTGTGTCAGTTTAAGCACAGTCATGTATAATTGTTCAAAGGGGACGTTCCAACGTCACTAGAGCAAGACCGTGCAGTCAATTTTTGTACTAAATTATAACTAGCCACACTCCTACACGCTTCAGTAAGAGAGAACGATTCGACAAGTAAGAAGCAACAGCAGCGCCACCTGTTTCAGACTCGACATACTTTTTTTGTTTGGTAGTCATACGTCTTACAGTTGCTTTGATTGAACCACAGCAAATTCCTTCCCTGTGCCAAATGCCAATCTCTGCCTCTCATAGTACTGTTTGCACTTAAGGTGGTTTACGCATGTGGAAACATTGTCCCAGCGATACTGTATATCCACACCAGAAACTGTTGATCTCAGAATCCTGAATTCTTGTTTAATCTACAGTGCGCTATGACCCTTGTGTATTGCTTCTATTATCAACCTACGGTTAAAATCAGTTAACTAGCTATGTTCCGCCGTGTTCACTAGACACCTCTCTACATCTACATCACCATCTACATCCATACTCTGCAAGCCACCTGACGGTGTGTGGCGGAGGGTACCTTGAGTACCTCTATCGGTTCTCCATTCTATTCCGGTGTCGCATTGTTCGTGGAAAGAAAGATTGTCGGTATGCCTCTGTGTGGGCTCTAACCTTTCTGATTTTATCCTCATGGTCTCTTCGCGAGATATACGTAGGAGGGAGCAATATATTGCTTGACTCCTCGGTGAAGGTATGTTCTCGAAACTTCAACAAAAGCGTGTACCGAGCTACTGAACGTCTCTCTTGCAGAGTCTTCCACTGGAGTTTACCTAACATCTCAGTAACGCTTTCACGATTACTAAATGATCTTGTAACGAAGCACGCTGCTCTCCATTGGATGTTCTCTATCTCTTCTATCAACCCTATCTGGTACGGATCCCACACTGGTGAGCAGTATTCAAGCAGTGGGCGAACAAGTGTACTGTAACCTACTTCCTTTGTTTTCGGACTGCATTTCCTTAGGATTCTTCCAACGAATCTCAGTCTGGCATCTGCTTTACCGCAGATTAATTTTATATGGTCATTCCATTTAATCACCCGTAATGCCTACTCCCAGATAATTTATGGAATCAGCTGCTTCCAGTTGATGACCTGCTATATTGTAGCTAAATGATAAAGGATCTTTCTTTCTGTGTATTCGCAGCACATTACACTTGTCTACATTGAGATTCAACTGCAATTCCCTGCACCATGCGTCAATTCGTTGCAGATTCTCCTGCATATCAGTACAATTTTCCATTGTTACAACTTCTTGATATACTAGAGCATCATCTCCAAAAAGCCTCAGTGAACTTCCGATGTTATCCACAAGCAACGTTCCCACGACACTCCCCTGACGCACACCTGAAATCACTCTTGCTCCGGAAGACTTCTCTCCATTGAGAATGACATGCTGCGTTCTGTTATCTAGGAACTCTTCAATCCAATCACACAATTGGTCTGATAGTCCATACGCTCTTACTTTGTTCATTAAACGACTATGGAGAACTGTATCGAATGCCTTGCGAAAGTCAAGAAACACGGCAACTACCTGGGAACCCGTGTCTATGGCCCTCTGAGTCTCGTGGACGAATAGCGCGAGCTGAGTTTCACACGATCGTCTTTTACGAAACCCATGCTGATTCCTACAGAGTAGATTTCTAGTCTCCAGAAAAGTCATTATACTCGAACATAATAGGTGTTCCAAAATTCTACAACTGATCGACGTTAGAGATATATGTCTAAGGTTCTGCACATCTGTTCGACGTCCCTTCTTGAAAACTGGGATGACCTGTGCCCTTCTCCAATCTGTTGAAACGCTACGCTCTTCTAGACCCCTACGGTATACCGGTGCAAGAAGGGGGGCAAGTTCCTTCGCGTACTCTGTGTAAAATCGAACTGGTATCCCATCAGGTCCAGCGGCCTTTCCTCTTTTGAGCGATTTTAATTGTTTTTCTATTCCTCTGTCATCTATTTAGATAGTCACCATTTTGTCTCTGTGCGACAATCTAGAGAAGGAACTACAGTGCAGTCTTCCTCTGTGAAACAGCTTTGGAAAAAAGACATTTATTATTTCGGCCTTTAGTCTGTTATTCTCTGTTTCAGTACCATTCTGGTCACAGAGTGTCTGGACATTTTGTTTTGATCCACCTTCCGCTTTGGCATAAGACCAAAATTTCTAAAGATTTTTTGCCAAGTCAGTACATAGAACTTTACTTTCGAATTCATTGAACGCCTGTCGCATAGCCCTCCTCACCCTACATTTCACTCGGTGTAATTTTTGTTTGTCTGCAAGGCTTTGGCTATGTTTATGTATGTTGTGAAGTTCCCTTTGCTTCCGTAGCAGTTTTCTAACAGATTGCTCGGATATTTTTGCACATACGCCACATACTAGCCGCGACACTAGAGTGGCATACACAAGATATCTTTAAATGGTACAAGGTAACATTCGAACAGTAAGTTCATAACAGCACCGTAATCTGCACTACACTCTGCGTAGCAACTGCATCTTGTTTTGTACTATTGGCTACACCAGGTTGCCTGTCTTCAGCTGTTAGTCAATAGTCCCACGACAAAAGTAGCTCCTTCCCCTCAACAAAACTGATTTGTATAAACGACATTAATCCGTAAATTATATTTCATTTTCGGATTGCAAGGTGATAATCTCACTCGATGTACCATTTTGGCAATTTCGGCATGTGTTTGTTACATCTGTTGCAAACCAAAACGACAAGTCATCAGCATCAAACGCGACAGCGCTCCCGTTTCATTCCAGTACCAAAGCACGAATCTACGCTGACAGGCACCCTCGCAATTCGCTCGCTACCAGCAAAGGTGAGTACCAATTCTATGAGGTCATCGTCCACACAGGCATACTATGCTTACTTTCGCTCCATAATGTCATATGGGATTATTTTTTGGGGTAATTCATCAAGCCAAGCTAACGCTTTCCGGGCATAAAAACGTGCAATAAGAGTTACATGTGGTGTAAACTCAAGAACATCCTGCACAGGCCTGTTTAGGGAACTAAGGATACTAACTACTGCTTCCCATTATTTTTATTCCTTAATGAAATTTGTCATTAAAAATATATCACTTTTTTGAAGCCAACAGCTCAGTTCATGGAATCAACACTAGAAATAAGAATAGTCTTAACAAGGATTCAAAGTCACTTACTCTTGTACAAAAAAGGTGTGTATTATTCAGGAACACACGTTTTCAATAACTTGCCAGCAGCCATAAAAAGCTTAACAACAGATTAAATTCAGTTTAAGAGAAGCCTAAAGGATTTATTGCTGGCCAACTCCTTCTACTCCACTGATGAATTTCGCAGTAGAACAAACTGATTTTATATATATATATATATATATATATATATATATATATATATATATATATATATATATATATGTGTGTGTGTGTGTGTGTGTGTGTGTGCAGTAATTTGTTCATTGTAAATTAGTATTGTAGTAATTCTATTATATGTTGATGGCCTTATAAATAGAAAAAATCATTTTTTTTAATTTTAAATTCAGTGTATTAATGGGATCTTAGTAAATGAGTATTGTAAAATTATCGTTTCATATAGCCTTCATTAAAAAAAAAAAAACGACCATTCCACTTCGGACCTGTGGAAGATACATTAGCTTACTTGTTTTAGTTGTAATTTTTTTCATGTATTATTGTTTTTCTGACATGTTCTACATCCTGGAGGACCTACGGATCGCCGGCCGCGGTGGCCGTGCGGTTCTAGGCGCTGCAGTCCGGAACCGCGGGACTGCTACGGTCGCAGGTTCGAATCCTGCCTCGGGCATGGATGTGTGTGATGTCCTTAGGTTAGTTAGGTCTAAGTAGTTCTAAGTTCTAGGAGACTGATGACCTAAGATGTTAAGTCCCATAGTGCTCAGAGCCATTTGAACCATTTTTGAACCTACGGATCAATTGAAATGAAAGTAAATTTAATCTAATGTAAATAGGATATCGAAACCTCAAAAAATATTTAAATATCTATAAAGGTCCAACACTACCACCAACGAACAACTGGACATTCAACAGCAGCTTAAGCCTGAGCAGTGTCATCCTCACGTAACAACTCACCCCACAGCATATTGTCGAATCTGTTTCAACACACACCTGTACCACGGAAACTCATGATCATAAATGTGTCTAGTCCTGGATGCACTGGCTTATTTAACTTTGGACGAAATTGATGGAAAGGTTTCTGAAAAACAGTCTTGATCGCGTAAAATATTTTTTAAAAAGGTAATTGGTTTCTCGGCAGTACCTCAAGGAAGGCGTGTAGTGCAGTAACTGTTTTACAGTATATTCAAACGATCTCGTGGATACCGTCGAAAGCTCCATGAGGCTGTTCACAGACAATGCGTTTATCCAGTGTAAGGTTGCAACGCCACGTGACTGTAGAGAAACGCGGGAAGGAAAAACGGAGGATTGACGATTCATGCAGGGTCTGACAGTTGACCCTTAATGCAAATAAATGCAAGTTATTGCGCATAAATGAGCGAAGAGACCCATTGCTGTTCGACTCCACTGTTGTTGATAAAGCACTGGAAACAGCAACACCTAAAAAGTGACAGTTCAGAGCGACCTAATGTGGAATGACCACACAAAACTAACTGTAGGGAAAGCAGATGATACGCAGTTGCAGTTGCGCTGTACCAAAACTACGGTTCGGTACATTACATAAATGACGTAGTAAACTGTAGTATTATCAGAAGTATTGGTAGCACTGGTAGGGAAAGAAACGTCATTGGACGTGTGAGAGGGGAACTGGAAGAAAACGATTTCTTTGTTGTTGTTTTTTTTTTTTTTTTTTTTGGTGCTTTGTTTTGTTCATAATTAGAGCTGCACGTCATTCAGTGTTGGTAACTTGTGTATTTTATAGCCTTGCAGAATATAAATTGCATATTATAAGTAATAAAAATTTACTGGTAGCGTAACTTCCTTGCTCGTATGTAGCCAAATCAATTACTTTTGATGCAAATACAGTTTACATGAACAAAAATAAAAAATCGCTGTAATTATTGCTGTTACTTTGTGCTCAATAGAACGTTCTTCATCATGATCAAAGGCAAGGGTTTTCTGTTATTACTGATAAAAGTGGAAGTTGTTTATGAATAACAAAAGCATCATTTACATAAGCTCAGCAAAGTATTGAAGCGATGTTTGTACCTTTTTTTGAGGAAATTGCGTTTTCCAAGGCTGTATGGTAAAACTGTGTTGTCTTATTTGTATTGCAGCACCCCTCTGTTCCACGTTGCAAATCAAAAATTTTAGACTAAAACCTGAATAAAACATTGATCATTTCAGTTTTGCTATAACTGCAGTTTTTTTAAAATATAACAGACAGGAGAGTAACCATGTAGAACATAACGTTCCGTAGATTACGCGGCCCTTTATATATCCCTTCTCAGTTTATAGACAATTCACCGCCTCCAATTTCTAGGTGAATCTAGTAAGCTAATGTTCGCACATGAAAACAAAGCAATCGATAAGAGATAATACCCGATGGGTACTTAGCACACCGACCGTACGGATAACCTGAGTACGATCTTAACTGGCCAAAGCTACAAGGAAAAGTACCGTAGTCTACGCTAACTTACGATAGCCTGCGACAGTCTACGGTAGTTTTACAACTCTGTAGACTATGATTCAATGAAGGAGTATTATGAAAGTGTAATTCATCCAAGAAATACGCATTACAGAACACTTCTAACACCGGTTACAGAGTATTGTCCATGAATACGGGATCCTGACCAGGTTGGATAAGCGGAAGTGACGGTTGAGAGACCAAAGGAGAACGTTTCGTCACAAGATCGTTTACTAAGCGCCACAGTGTTAGCCAGATGTTCAACGAACTGCACTGGCAGGGGTTTACTGCTCGAAATTCCCAGGGCACATGTTCCGACAAGAGTCGAGCAACGTATTGCTTCCTTCCATATACAAGGTGCCCCAAGAGGATAGTATTCAGAGACATGACAGGAACGATCATTCGAAGCAAAAAACTCTAGTAAACGTGGGCTCTAAAACGCATACCTTAAGAGCTAAGAGCACTTGTTCATCTTCAATAGTGTGAAATAAATCGTTTCTACTGCAAGTTCTTTACTTTCCATATTTTGAGAGGTGGAGGTATCGTCCAAAACAAGAAAAAGACGTCTGGTAAATACCGGCTCGCAAATGCGTACCTCAAGGGTCATGAATACCTTTCCGGTATAAGAGATGTTTTTCACAACAGCAGAGGTTCGAAATGGTTCAAATGGCTCTGAGTACTATGAGACTTAACTGCTGTGGTCAGCAGTCCCCTCGAACTTAGAACTACTTAAACCTAACTAACCTAAGGACATCACACACATCCATGCACGAAGCAGGATTCGAACCTGCGACCGTAGCGGTCACGCGGTTCCAGACTGTAGCGCCTAGAACCGCACGGCCACTCCGGCCGGCAATAGTAGAGGTGAACAGCTGCTTATTGCTCGTAAGGTATGCACTGTATTTTCTATGTTTACTGTATACTTTTCCTTGTCTTGGTCCATATTATTCACCTTTCAAAATACGCAAAGAGCTTGCAATAGAAGAGAGATGTTCCACAGCATCGAAAATCAGGAAGTGCTCATAGCTTTTCAAGTATGCAAGTAAGCTCAAGTATGCTCATGTTTACTAGAATTTTCTTTCTTCGAATGATCGTTCCTGTCATGTGCCTGAATATTAACCAATCCTCTAGGGACACCTCGAACGTTTCGCAAAATGACCACGACGAGAAAATAACGGAAAGTAGAGCTCATACAGGGATTTATCAACAGTTGTTCTACCGATGCTCTTAATTAGCGAATGGAACAGGCATAGGGTATCCAAACATTCTCCGACACACTACGCTAAGTGACATGCCGAATGTAGCGTATAGAGGCTTCCGAGGAATCTTCTCATTAAGATTCCAGAGGGCAAAAAATTAAATGTAATCTGTTCAAATAATCGCGTTATTAAACTAAAAATAAACTACACGAAAAAAACTGTGTAGAGTTTGAAAGGCACTGCGTTCCTTAAGTGGACTGTTTCAAGGTTATCGTGCACATTCTCGCTCAAAATGACGGTACAAAGAGGCAAGAAAAAGTCTAATAGCTGCAGAGCTGTAGGAGGATGCAGTGTGTTGGTACCGGCAGTAACCAGCCAGCACCTCAGAAAACTTCTTGGCTCAGTCGTTAAAGGCGTTTTAATCCTCTCTAAAGCAGGCCGTGTAGCGAAAACGAACAGCGTGAGTCCTGGCCAGAATGTTCTCGTACAGGACATACCGCCATTCCTCACAGGATGTAAGGACATATGGCCGGAAAGTGTGTTTCCATATTACTTAGTTATTAAAATTGTGACATTAATATTGGTGTGTCTTTCGTAGTTAGCTAGAACTGTTGTGTAAGGCGAACACCATGCTCCTTGCAAAAATTTTACTAGAGCTAAAACTTCGGGTACATTGTGTGTGCATGGTGCATCGTTTCGGTCGGATCGATAACTGTTGCAGTCTGTTCTTCCTCTGAGTGTACATGGCTCTCATACACAAATGTGGGAACCGTCAAGAATAAAGTGCACCTTGATCTTTCTTTACATCCTTCTTGAATGTTGCGCTGAGATGGTCTCCACCGTTAACTGCAGAATTTTCTAGCTTGCCATTCAAAAAATGTGCAAATGTGTGTGAAATCTTATGGGACTTAACTGCTAAGGTCATCAGTCCCTAAGCTTACACAATACTTGACCTAAATTATCCTCACAGTCCATCACTGCAACGCCAAAGACCGCTCGGCTAATCCCTCGCGGCCTTTGCTTGCCATTGTTTTATACTGTGTTGTACTCTATTCTACGGCGTCTCTTCCAAAAATCGTATAATGTAGGTTACAATTACGGGTAGCATGCCTCCCACGAAAACTACGTGAGAACATCAGTATTATTGCAGAAATAATAAAGACGAGTCCATTTTGCTATGCTTCTAGCGTGGAAATGCTCTTACGTAAAACTCATCAATATTTATATTAGTTCTCTTCGAAAGTGATATGAAGATCTTCTAAGGATCACCATGTGGGATTAAGGTGAATGTAATTCCCATTTCCAGAATGAATTTTCATTCTGCACTGAAGTATCTGATGGTTTGAAACTTTTTACCAGATTAAAGCGTGTTCGAGATTGGGACTCGACCAGCAACACTTGCCTTACGCGAGTAAGTGCTCTAAAAAATGAGCTATCGAAGTACACAGCTACAATTCCAGCGCTATCTTATCTCCTAAGCAGAGGTCCCAGCTTCGAGTCCCTATAGTGCACAGTTTTAAACTGTCAGCATGTTTGCAATTTCAACTCATCGCATGAGATCTGAGGATGATACTATCGTCTTAGCTGACAGCGAAATTTGCAGAGCTTCTTTTTTTTAAATCACAAGTCAACTGACAGGTATGATGCGGAGCGCCACAAAGTCCTCTTCATCTTAGAGTATCACTTGCGACCTACAGCCTTAATTATTTGCTGACTGTCTGATTTCTGTCTTCTTCTACAGTTTTTATCCTCTGCAGCTCCCTCCGGTACGGTAATTATTCCCTGATATCTTAACAGATGTTTTAGCATACTGTCCCATCTTCTTGTCCACGTACTCCATTGCTCTCCGATTCTACGCAGAACCTCCACATTCCTTATCAGTCCACCTAATTTTCAACATGTAACTGTAGCACCACATTTCAAATGCTTCGATTCTCTTCTTTTCCGATTTTCTCACAGTTCATGTTTCACTATCATACAATTCTGTGATCCAAAGGTACATCCTCAGAAATTTCTTTCTCAAATCAAGGCCTATGTTTGGTACTAGCAGGGTTCTCTTGGCCAGGAATGCCATTTTTGCCACTGCTAGTCTGCTTTTAAAGTCCTGCTTGCTCCGTACGTCATTGATCATTTCGCTGTCTAGATAGCAGAATTCCTTAACTTCATCTACGTTCTTCGCGACCATCATTCCTGATGTGAAGTTTCTCGATGGTCTCATTTCTACTACTTATTACTTTCGTCTTCGATTTACTCTCAATCCATACTCTGTACTCATTAGACTGTTCATTCCATTCAGCAGATTATGGAATTCTTATTCACGTTCTCTGAGCATAGCCTCCACCCCGATAGCTGAGTGGTCCCCGGATTCGATTCCCGGCGGGGTCAGGGATTTTCCCTGCCTCGAGATGACTGGGTGTTGTTGTGTTGTCTGCCTCGGTGGCAGTAGGCAGTGCGTAAGTCCCAATATCTTAACGTGCCGGTACGGTAGCTCCGCGTGTTCGGTCAGAGGGTTAGCTGCCCTCTGTAATAAAAAAACTGAGTTAACGGCTCAACATTGTACTTGAACGAGTGTCATGGGACATCCGCACCGAGCAAATGCAACGAACAAAATCAAATAAAATGAGAACAATAAAAAAAAGTGGTCAGCGTGACGGATTGCCGATCTACGGGCCCGGCTGGGTCGGGGATTTTCTCCGCTCAGGGACTGGGTGTTGTGTTGTCTTCATCATCATTTCATCCCCATCCGGCGCGCAGGTCGCCCAAATGTGGCGTCGAATGTACTAAGACCTGCACCAAGGCTGCCAGACCTGCCCCGTAAGGGGCCTCCTGGCCAATGACGCCAAACGCTCATTTTCATTTTTCTGAGGATAGCAATGTCGCCAGCGAGTCATATAATTGCTAGCCTTTCATCTTGAATTTTAATTTCAATCTTGAACCTTTCTTTTACTTCCCTCATTGTTTCTTCGATGTATAGATCGAACAGTACGTTTGACAGACTACGTCAATGTCTTTCACCCTTTTTAATCCGAGCCCTTCGTTCTTGGTCTTTCACTCTTTCCCACTTGGTTCTTGTGCATGTTGTATATTACCCTCCCTCCCTATATTTTACCCCTAATTTCCTCAGATTTTGGAACGTCTTGCACCATTTGACATTGTCGAACTTTTTTGCAGGTCGACAAACCCTATAAACGTGTCTTGATTTTTCTTTAGTCTTCCTTCCATTATCAACCGCAAGGTCAGAATTGCCTCTCTGGTGCTTTTACCTTCCCTAAGCCAAAGTGATCGTTATCAAACACGTCCTCAATTTTATTTTCCATTTTTCTGTAAATTATTCTTGTCAAAAACTGGTATGTATGAGCTGTTAAGGTCATTGTGCGAGAATTCTCGCACTTGTCAGCTCCTACAGTCTTCAGAGTTGTGTGGATGCCATTTTTCCTAAAGACAGATGGTATATCGTCAGACTGATACATTCTACACACGAACGTGAATAGTCATTTTGCTACCACTTCGCCCACTGATTTTAGAAATTATGATGGAATGTTATATATCCCTTCTACCTTATTCGATCTTAAGTCCTTCAAAGCTCTCTTACATTCTGATTCTAATACTGGATCCCCTATCTCTTCTAAATCAACTCCTTTTCTTCTTCTACCACATCAGGCAAATCTTCCCTCTTCTACAAGTCTTCAGTGACTCTCTCCAACTATCTGCTCTCCCTTTTGTATTTAACTTTGGAAATCCCGTTGCACTTTTATTTTCCATTTTTCTGTAAATTATTCTTGTCAAAAACCCTTGCTTTTCATTTCCCCGAAGGTTGTTTTGAATCTCCTATATGCTGAGTCACTCCTTCCTCCAATTCGTTCTTTTTCGATTTCCTCACATTTTCTAACTCAGCCATTTCGCCTTAACCTCCCTGCAATTCCTATTTATTTCATTCCTCAGCAATTTGAGTTTCTGAATTCTTGAACATTGTTGTACTTCCTTATTTAATCGATCAACTGAAGTATTTCTTCTATTACCAATGGTTTCTTCGAAGCTTACTTCTTAGTACCTATATTTTTCTTTCCAGCTTCTATGACCACCATTTTTAGAGATGTCCATTCCTCTTCAACTGTACTGCCTACAGAGCAATTCCTTATCGCAGTACCTATAGCCTCAGACAACTTCAAGCGTATCTCTAGAAGCCTTACTACTTCCGTATGCCACTCCTTTGCACACTGATTGTTCCGTCAAGTCTCTCGAACTTCAGCCTACTCTTCATCACTACTACATTGTATCTGAGTCTATTTCTGCTCCTTGGTACGCCTCACAATCCAGTATCTGATTTCGGAATCTCTGTCTGACCATGATTTAATCTGACTGAGATCTTCCCGTATCTCCCCGCCTTTTCCAAATATACCTACTCCTCTTGCGATTCTTGAACATGGTATTCGCTGTTCCTAGTTATTACAGAACTCAATTAGCCAATCTCCTATCTCATTCCTAATATCAAGCCCACAGTCTCGCGTAACTCTTTCTTCTACTCTTTCCCCTACAACCGCATTCGAGTCCCCCATGATTATTAGGTTTTCATTTCCCTTTACGTACTGCATCACCCGTACAGTATCGTCATATACTTTCTCTGTCTCTTCGTCTTCATCTTGCGACGGCGGGATGTGTGACTCAACTATCTTTGTCGATGTTAGTTTTCTGTCGATTCTGATGAGAATCACTATCACTAAACTGTTGACAGTAACTCACTCTCTTCCTAACTAATCCAACTCCCGTTATACCATACTCTGCTGCTGTTGATATTATACTATAATCATCTGACCAGAAATCCTTGTCTTCTTTCCATTTCGTTTCCCTAACACCTACCAAACTGAGCCTTTGTACTTCCCTTTTCATATTTTCTAGCTACCCTACCACTATCAAGCTTATGATATTCCACGCCCTGACTCGTAAAACGGTGTCACCTCCCCCCTGGCAGTCCCTCCCAGAGATCCAAATGAGGGACTATTCTGGAATCTTTTGCCAATGGAAAGATCATCATGACACTTTACTCATGATTACGAGCCACATGTCCTGTGGATACACACTATGTGTCTTTAGTGCAATGGTACCATTGCTTCTGCGTTGATCATTGCTGATTCTTCCGCCTTTAGGGGCAGTTTCCCATCGCAAGGGCAAGACAGTGCCCTGAACCTTGGTTCGCTCCTCCGCCCTCTTTGACAAGACCGTTGGCAGACAGAGTTGGCTTAATCGGCGAGCTTCACTCCTGTAGTTAAATTGAAACGTAAATATCATGTTCCGACGAAGGATGATTCACAATCTTCTCACCTTTAGAGCAATAAAAAACGAAATAAAGAAACAAAATGTATGAAATGAAAATGTAAATGTTCCTCCGAGTCCATGTACCGTGACGAAGTTCCTTGTGGTGCACTGAACCTTCGTGATGTATAGGAAAACAGAAAGTGTGTTTCTTCACGAGTCAAATTTTATAAACGGATGTCTTGACGTACTATTCTTCTTAAAACCATATGAAGGACGAAGGCCAAAACACAGTTAGCGGCAGATGGACGAATTACAGTCCGGCATAAGAGTTCAAAGCTTACGGCCTTACTTGGTTGCCAGAAGGAAAATAAAATATTGACTGGACGCTGTACAAAAAATAACAATCGTTCTCGAAGTAATTCGTCGCCAGCTTATGACAAATAATCGATTCCAAATCGAAAACACCTGACGGAAATTAGCATAACCTGTTAGCAGACATCCTTGCTGACATTTGAAGTAAATGTTCACCTCCTGAAGTGACATCCTGTTGTAAAATAAAATGTACCTCAAATAAAGGAACTAAAAGTTTCTTCCAGCTGTTCTATAGGTCCAGTCTTAGGCAGTGTCATTCAGTAAACAATTCGCATATCCCCAATACACAAGGAGACGTGTATGGGAATGTGCAAGACACCAAGCAAGTCCCGAACACACATGAGACAAGGCTGCTTACATCTGTGGGTGACTTCTTATGCCGGAACCTTTCGGCCGCCAGTGTTCATTATTATTCAAAATTTATGCCGTGGCGGGGGTTCGAACCTGTGACCCAGGAGGTGTTGATTGCTAATGAAAGACGCTACTCTCCTTTTTTTAATCTCATTTTGTTCGTTATTGTTCGTTGCATTCGTTCGGAGCGGGCATCCTATCACACTCGTTCAATTTCATCGTTGATCCATTCACAAAGTTTTTATCACAGAGTGCAGTTAATTCTCTGACTGAGAAGTCTGAGCTACCGTGCCGGAAACCCTACACCACGGCTGTCCTGTATTTGCAGAATATATTTTCTGAATTTGCAACAGTTCTGTAAATATTTGAACTAAAAACTGACAATAAAACTTCCAATTTTTGATGATGCTAATATAAAATCTTATCTACCACATCCTTCCCTAAAACCTCTAGTATTTTTCTACAAACTATAGAACATTCTGTATAAAGGTCAAAGATGTATAAAGAATATGGAGAACGCTACTATCTATGACATGTAACTGAAAAGCGCTGATATGAAGTTGCAAGTGTCCCTGTTGGTAGAGGGTGTGAGGAACTCCACCTATGACCATGAGTATTCTGAGGTATAGATATAACTGCTTTGGCCGTTACATCAGACGGTATGCATCGACATGGAATATTCGTAGTTGGCCATGATCGTCAAACGCACTACTGGTAGTAGTGGAGACGTCCGTAAGGTCTCTGCACACTATTGCATGTGTGAGAATGTGCATGTCAGTTGATATGTGGCTGAGGTGCTTTTATTTTACAAGATGTAAAAACAGTTGCGTGTAGTCTTTGATGGCAATGGCTGCAGGTACTATTAAAGCTGTTTCACATTTATCACCAGCACGCGTACTTCTTGTAAAGCCTATGTTGCTGTTTCAGTTGAACCTTTTCGCTATTAGAGATTGTTCGGAAGGCGGTGCACTATTTTAATTGACTTTGTCAGTGGCCTACTTCGTTAAGAATTGGTCTACCATGATAATTAGTTACAATAATCCCTGATTTATTGATCCCAACTCTTGTTATACACATAAAAAATGTATGTATCAAGAGCAATGAGTATTTGTTAAATAAAAGAGAGGCGTCTCGCCGTAGCGAAGGTGAACAAGTGCTAATAGCTATTATGGCATGCTTTTTACAGCCCATGTTTACTAGATATTTTTTCTTGTTTTGTTTCATATTAGCACCGTTGAAAGTTTGTCGGCGGAGTTCTGGTCCACTTTTTAGACTAAGCTTCCCGGAGAGAACGATAAATCTATTTTGGTTCCTCGACAGTTTCGTTTATTTTCTTCTTGGATCTATGTTCTTCCATTCTCAGACCTCTTTCTTTCCAGAAATCCTGTCTTTTGTCTTCCTACTCCAAAACGTATTCTGCTATCGATTACATTCATTCTAATTCTAGTGTATTTCATATTTTTGTCACTTTGTGTTGAACATGTGGGTTTGGATTTGTAGCTGTTTAGTAAGTTGAAGTTCTGTTTTTTATATCTGTATATGTGTCCATAAATCTACAGCCTTCTTTTCCTGATGGCATCAGTTAGTTTTCCCTTTTTCAAATAGAGCTATCTGTTTGCTCTGCGTTACTATTACATGTAGCTCCCGGTATTTTCTTTACAGTTCTTCTTTCAACTTTGTCCAGTTTTTCAAGATACGCAGGCCTTGTTAGTTTAAGTGTTTCTTCTGCATACAGTACACAAAATGTTTCTGCCCATACCACTTTTTGACACTGTTCATTTTTGTTTTCCAGGATAAAATTTTTTGTTACATATATTTTTTGTCGTATGAAATGCCTTTACTATTTTGTATACTCTGTTTGCTATTGCTGTCTTGTTTTTTGTTGCTCGTCGTCCATTCTACTAAGTATTTACAAAAGTTTGCTTTAGATATTGTGTTTTTATGAATTTTAAGATCTTGGGGGTTATCACTGATGTCTGTCAAGAACAATGATTTTTCTTATGATATTTGTAGTGTATCTTACTTTCTATATTTTCTATTGGTATCTGTAGTTTCGTACTGCTCTTCACTCACTCTCCCAAGTTTTTGAAAGAGTTTGTTTTAGACATTGTATTGTTATGGATTTTAAGGTCTTGAGAGAGTGGGGAATCATTGATATTTGTTATCAACTGAGTTTTTTTAAAGTTATATTGATTTCATCAAATCATTAATCTGTAGGTATGTATGTATAGAGAGAGAGAGAGGGAGGGAGGGAGGATTGATGAAACCAGTGCAGTAAATCTTGGTGCTCTGCGGTGCAAGGAACTATGGTACAGCCTTCTCCGCCTCGGCTTTGATTGGAAGTGACGTCCGGAGAGTGCGGCTTTCAACGCAGAATGCAAGGAACAGATGAAAGTCCAGTGGGGCAAGATCGGGGTTGTAGGCCGGGTAACCCAATCTCTACCACCCAAAGCGACGAATCTGATAAGTGCGAGCCTTGCTGAGTGTGGTTTTGGGTTGTCGTACAAGTGCACAACACTTTCACTAGGAGAACCATAGCATATTTCGTCAAATGGCGGATCTGAGTTTGATGAGCGTGTCTGCCATCATGATGTGTACTCGAATAACCTCGGGCACGCCGGTCTCTTGCTACTCTCTCTTCTCGGGCACTCTGCGCAGGCGTCATCCCTCCTCTGGTGGCGCCACTTCCGCCGTTGAACCGGCAACTGGTGTGGATTCATATGGCGTTTGTTTGTATCACCTGTTTCTGTTTGAAAAACAATGGCGAAACTTACGTTTGGAACGTCCCTCTATATGAGGACTATTCGGAAACTAGGGTCCAATCGAAAGCGAAATGGAAACTGCTGTGAAAATCGAAAATGATTTATTTGCAACAATTAGCTACACCTTCCAGATACTTCTCTACATAGTCGCCTCTCTGTCTTAGACATCTTTTATACCAGATTTCCAATACCATCGTAGCAGAAGGCAGTCGCCCGCGCTTTCCGCCAATTCTCTACGCTGGCCTGCAGTTCGCTGTCTGTGACAAAATGTTGTCTCCATAACCAGTGGTTTATGCGAGCAGAGATCAAGATCACAGAGAGTCCCGTCCTGGCAGTATAGTAGGTGAGCAAACACTTCCCATCGAAAACGCTACAGGAACGTCCTCATGGCCCCTGCGGGGTGCGGCTGAGAATTGTCATGAAGAAGGAACTGCATGACAGTTACGTTATGTGAGGTTGCAAGACAGGCGAAATCTCTCACCAGGCCCTAATACTTGGCGGGAAACACTATTTTCTAGGCGTCTTTACGTGCTCAATGTGCCCTCAGAACTGGAAAGAGCGACTTGACGCGATCGACGAACGTACCAGAGACACTGCCCAATACACCTGCCCAAAGCTTAATCAGATTTTCGCTGTGGTTTCCATTTCGCGCCTGATCGTACCTTAATTTCCTGACAGCCCTCGTATATGTGTGTCCCTCATAAGAGTTGTCAGACGCGTTTTCTCTGTCATTTCGACAGATATCGGCAATTTCGCTTTTGTAATGTGTAGCTGGAGTCGGCCCACTGTCAGCGGAAAGCAAAGTTTCGTTTCCCGTTACAAACAAAATTAAGTTTAAAGTGAGACTTATGTGCCCAGTGGACATAGCGGTCCCAAATTACTCTGCTTTATCGACATCTGTTAACAGTGGCAGTAGAACAAGAAGAATAACCAGAATTCCAACAGCGACAGCACAGCATTGCCCCGTGCTGACTGCTACCGCCAAGCAGCCGCGCTGCTCAGTCGCTACCAGAGTACTGGTTATTCTAATCGTTTTAGACGTGGTTCCACAGAAGAATGTTAAAGATTACGTGAACTGAAAAGATAAGGAATGAGGAGGTTCTCCGCAGAACAGGCGAGAAACGGACGATACTGAAAACACTGACAGGGGTTGGGGGGGGGGGGGGGCAGGATAACAGAACATGAGCCAAGGGCATCAGGGAGTAACTTCAATGGTAGCAGAGAGAGCTCCAGAGGATGAAAGCTGTAGGGGACGACAGAGATTGGAATACATCCAATAATTAATTGAGAATTTATGATGCAAGTATCAATCCAAAATGAAGAGGCTGGTACAAGAGAGGAATTGCTGGTGGGCCAAGTGTCGCTCCAAGATGAAGAGGTTGGCATAAGAGAGGAATTAGTGGTGGGCCGCATCAAACTAGTTAGAAGTCTGAGGAGCTAAAAATTACTGGAAAGCCATAGGCAGAATTTGTGTTAATGAAACTGATCTGACAATAAAAAGGGGGAAACAACTGATGAGAGGAGGAAACACTACATTTACACGGGAGTGGAAATCGAAATAATAACTGTAACGAAAATGAAATTAAGTTTGGTAGGATATTCAGTCAGACGAATGGACAATAGAGGGACACAAAGCTTCTAACTGTACTGCAGGTAAGAAAAGTTGATAATTTAATGGACAGTGGATATTTATTTATTTATTTATTGTTTCGTGGGACCAAATTAAGGAGAAGTCTCCATGTTGATGGAACGAGTCAATACATGAAATTGTAACACGATAGTAGAAACAGATAAAATGAAATATAAGAAAATACCCAGGCGACAAGTCGTAAGTGCAAATAAAGAAAATCAACAATGTAACACTGGAATTTGCTTAAATTTTCAGCTCTTCCAGGAGCTCCTCGACAGAATAGAAGGAGTGAGCCATGAGGAAACTCTTCAGTTTAGACTTAAAAGTGTTTGGGCTACTGCTAAGATTTTGAGTTCTTGTGGTAGCTTATTGAAAATGGATGCAGCAGAATACTGCACTCCTTTCTGCACAAGAGTCAAAAGGAAGTGCATTCCACATTCAGATTTGATTTCTGCCTAGTATTAACTGAGTGAAAGCTGCTAACTCTTGGGAATAAGCTAATATTGCTAACAACAAACGACACTAAAGAAAATATATACTGTGAGGGCAATGTCAGAATTGCTTGACTAGTGAATAGGGGTCGACAAGAGGTTCTCGAACTTACACCACATATAGCTCGAACAGCCCGTTTCTCAGCCAAAAATACTCTTTTTGAATCAGAAGAATTACCCCAAAAAATAATACCATAAGTCATAAGCGTATGAAAATATGCGAAGTAGACTACTTTTCGTGTTGAACTGTCACTTATTTCAGATACTGTTCTAATGGTAAATAAAGCAGCATTTAGTTTCTGAACAAGATCCTGGACGTGGGCTTTCCACGACAGCTTACTATCTATCCGAACCCCTAGGAACTTGAACTGTTCCCTCTCGCTTATAATATGCCCATTCTGTCTGATCAAAATATCGGTTCTTGTTGAATTTTGAGTTATAAACTGTAAAAACTGAGTCTTACTGTGATTTATCATCAAATTATTTTCCACAAGCCACGAACATATTTCATGAACTACATTATTTGATACTGTTTCAATATTACACACAAGATCCTTCACTACCAAGCTGGTGCCATCAGCAAACAGAAATATTTTTGAATCACCTGTAATACTAGAAGGCATATCATTTATATAAATAAGAAACAGCAGTGGCCCCAGCGCCGACCCTTGGGGAACGCCCCACTTAACAGTGCCCCATTGGGACTGAACATCACAACCACTCTCAATATTGCGGAGAATTACCTTCTGCTTCCTGTTCTGAAAGTAAGAGGCGAACCAATTGTAAGCTACTCCCCTGACTCCATAATGGTCCAACTTCTGCAGTAATATTTTGTGGTCAACACAGTCAAAAACCTTCGTTAAATCAAAGAAAACACCTAGCGTTCGCAACCTTTTATTTAATCCGTCCAAAATATCACAGAGAAAAGAGAATATAGCATTTTCGGTTGGTAAACCATTTCTAAAACCAAACAATTTAGGAAATTTGCTGAGCAATATGGATGGCTATAGCTCAAGCGTTATAGGCTGAAAGGTTCTTTATGCAGCTACAGATGTAAACATTTCGTGTTAATGAATTATCCTCTAAACGTAATAGTAACGCATAAAATTACACTGTGAATTATGAAGCGTATGCATTCCAAGACGATGCAATCAGATACAAGTACATAAATTCTAATGAAAAATAAGACACTGCAAGAAAAATATGGTGAGAGAGGTAAAGAACCGTGAAGAAAAAAAATCACTTTGAAAAACAGCCGTGTTGCAAACTAGTTCACTGTGACTCGCTTCATCTTGAACCGTCCCCCCCCCCTTTTTATACCAGCGTTATGCTCGGGTTGTCGTCAGAAGATAAAAGGTCAGACGACACGCACGAAGGACCGCAGGACCCCCATGCCTGTTCCAGGAGCTGAGCTGCCCACTCGGCGCATGACCTCAGAGCGAGGTCAAGCACGTTCACCGTACCGTGAGCAAACACGTTTCGTCGAAGCGTACCCGCAAACGTTAACGCTATCTTAACGCTAATTCTGTTGCCTGACGTCAGTAAGTTCGTCTTTGTCTGAAAACATTGACCAACTCTGCCTAGCAGCCGCAACGAAATGAAACAGTTTCCCGTCTTAATACGTGTTTCGCCTACATGCTTTCAAGTTTTTCTCACACGATGTTTTCGATAAAGCAAGGAAAAGTTTAAAAAAGATCAATAATTCTGTGTTAATTGTGTAACGTGAAACAAACATTGTCGACAGTGTATAATTCAGGACTAAGGAGATAAAAACAGTCACCCGCAAAGAAATATTTGTCCAGAGGTAAAAGAACATAGCAGAACTATACAAAATGATTTGCGAGTTTTGTACTGTCAGTAAAAAAATTATTTCTCTGACCAACAATACAACAAATATAGTTATGTGTAGTGCTAAAAAGGGAAAAGTGGAGTAAGATCGGGTAACTAATCCTTCAAGGAACTTTGGAGTTAAACTATTTAACCTGGAGATTGTCAGATTGAGTAAAACATAACCATTGTTTAATTGGGTACAATATATTATTCCTTGAAAATGGTAGTTTCAGTCATTTTAATGACTCTCCTCTAGCGGGGTAAGAGCAGGTACACATACTAACTTTATGGGAATATAGAAAAACAAGATTTTCAGGGGAAAAGCAGCAGAAATGTTTAATAAAATACAATGTAGCTAACAATATTATTCACAAAATTCGCGTGTCAAGTAACAAACATTATCAGCTGCACTGCATCTTTAGTCGGCCTAGCAAAGACATTTTCCACAATTGAATCGAACCACTTCGCTCTAGCCACCTTCGTTTCGTCGTTACGTTTCCAATTGGTTGCAAGGTTGTATGCTCATCTTCGGACATCTTTCAAGTTAAACTAGAAAGCATAAATAAATGATCAACTAGTCTCTTTCTTGTTGCTCTGAAAACACAATTAAGAATGGCCATAAAGATCTTTTAATTGCTCCTTCCCTAGAACTTAGTTAATTTGTTCTACCTTTTTTTAATCTTCTAAGGTACTTTGGGAACACTGAAGGTTCTTGCGGGTTGGTTTTAAAACGAAACAAAAGTACGCTATTGTTGTGCTAAATCCGTATTGTATGGTAGTGTAATGACTAAGAAATAATCGCAGTTTAAAAACAAAAGAACATTAATCAGTTGATACCCTTATGTATCTTCACAGTCATCGTGAGCTAAACTGCAACAACAAGCCAATATGGTACCTCTTTCTTCTTGATTAGTGGAGTGTAATTCAGTGTTTCTCCACCAGGAGGCATAGATAGTGACGTCAGAACAAAGGTACTCGGTTTCACCCCACTACCCGGACTTACACCACTTTCCCTTACATCGCACAAAAATTTTCACTCTCCGCTTTCCCCCCCGTAGACTATACGCCAATACAGTACAAAACCGCCTCTAGCTTTCTTTAGGTATACCGTACCCAGCTGAGGCGATTAACTGTTGATTGGATACCGCTGAGCTACCAAACTGTGGATTTGCTGATTGCTCTATTTTACAAGCTGTTTGAAATAGCCTCAGACAGTTCTTATGGGATTAAGATCAGGTGACGTAGCGAGCCAATCGAGAAGCGACAGGGGACCCGAGTGTTCGTGTGCACGGGTGCAGTTCTCTGGAAAGGGCTGTTATCATCTTGGAAGACAAGCGTCCACAGCACACTCATCGGTAAGAGGCAGAGGAAAGGGTAACACTTGGTTACCGAGAATGTTCAAATAAACATCATGGCTCATGTTCATCTGAAAGAATTGGCGCAAATCAAGATACAGGGCTGGACAAATAGATACACCACGAGGAATGTTTGCTTGAACATAAATGCAGTTGCTAACCAAGCTTGCAGGTTACGCTGTTGTATTTGAGGGGGAAGACTTGTATGATGACGTGACAGGAGAAGAAAAAGGAATAGATTTAGAAGAGATAAGGGATCCAGTTCAAAAATGGTTCAAACGGCTCTGAGCACTATGGGACTTAACATCTAAGGTCATCAGTCCCCTAGAACTTAGAACTACTTAAACCTAACTAACCTAAGGACATCAAACACATCCATGTCCGAGGTAGGATTCGAACCTGCGACCGTAGCGGTCTCGCGGTTCCAAACTGAAGCGCGGAGGACCGGTCGGCCACACCAGCCGGCAGGGTATCCAGTATTACAATCAGAATTTATAAGGGCTTTGGAACATAAGATCTAAAAAGGCAGAAAGGATAGATAACATTCTATCACAATTTCTAAAATCAGTTGGGAAAGCGGCAACAAAATACTATTCACGTTGGTGTGTGGGGTAGAATGTATGAGTCTGAAGGTATACCATCTGACTTTCGGAGGAACATCATCCACACAATTCCACAAATAGCAAGAACCGACAAGTGCGAAAATTATCGCACAATCCCCTTAACAGCTCATGCATCAAAGCTGCTGACAAGAATAATTTAGAGAATAATAAAAAAGAAAAATTAGGATGTGTTACATGACGACCAGTTTGTCGTTAGGAAAGGCAAAAGGTACCAGAGAGGCTGCTCTGACGTTACGATTGATAATGACAGAAAGACTACAGAAAGCTCAAAACACGTTCACAGGACTTGTTGACCTTGAAAAAGCGTTCGACAATGTAAAATAGTGCAAGATATTCGAAATTTTGAGAAAAATAAGGGTAAGCTGTAGGGAAAGACGGGTGATATACAACATACACAAGAGCCACGAGGGAATAATTAGGGTGGAAGATGACGAACGAAGTGCTCAGATTGAAACCGATATACGGCATTTCGCCCTTACTGTGCAATCTATACATCGAAGAAGCAATGAGGGAAATAAAAGGAAGGTTCAAGAGCAGGTTTAAAGTTCAAGGTGAAGGGATATCAATGGCAAGATTCGCTGATGACATTGCTCTCCTCAGTGAAAGTGAAGAAGAATTACAGGACCTGCTGAATTGAATGAACAGTCTAATGGGCACAGAATATGGACTGAGAGTAAATCGAAGAAAGACGAAAGTAGCGAGAAGTAGAGGAAATGAGAACGGCGAGAAACTTGACATCAGGATTGATGGTCACGAAGTAGTTGAAATTAAGGAATTCTACTATCTAGACGGCATTACTTATGACGGTGAGAACAAGGACATAATAAAACTGACCAATACTGAATAAAACGGCATTCGTGGCCAAGAGAAGTCTACTAGTATCAAACAAAGACCTTAATTTCAAGAATAAATTCCTGAGAATGTACGTTTGGAGCACAGCATTGTATGGTAGTAAAACATGGACTGTGGGAAAACCAGATAAGAAGCGAATCGAAGCGCTTGAAATGTGGTGCCACAGAAGTATGTTGAAAACTAGGTGGACTGATGCGGTAAGGAATGACGTTCTCCAAAGAATCGGCAAGGAAAGGAATATATGGTAAACACCGACAAGAAGAAGGGACAGGATGGTAGGACATCTGTTAAGACAACAAGAAATAATTTCCATGATGCTAGGGGGAGCTGTAGAGGGTAAATACTGTAGAGGAAGACAGAGACTAGACTACATCCAGCAAATAATTGAGTACGTAGATTGCAAGTGCTACTCTGAGGTGAAGAGATTGGCACAGGAGAGGAATTCGTGGACGGCCGCATCAGACCAGTCCGGTGACTGATGGCTCAAAAAAGAAAAGAAAGTTTGACCACATACGGCACCTGCCCAATGTGCGCAATACGTTGCAACCGTCAGTTGTGGTCAGAACAGTGCTCTATGTAGTTGTCAGTGCATTGTAACGCTACTAAGTGGATTCGAACGTTGGCAGCATGATGTTGCTTATAAGGAGGGTCCTTCCGTAATCAAGATAGCCGAAATATTTGGTGTTTCAAGAGGAACCAAATCTAATATTTATATCGCATTCAGGAAAAGCGGAAAAACATCATCCACTGAGTGACAACACAGACGAAAGTGTGTGCTGACTGATCGTGACAGACGGTGGTTGACGATCATTGTAACGAAAAGTGAGAAGACTGTAGTTGAAAAAGTCACTAGAGAACTAAATGACGCGCTCGCGAATCGTGTCAGCACGAAAACAACACGAAGGGAGCTCCGGAAACAAGGCACTGCAGGGCGCGATGGAGCTAGAAAATCCCTCATCAGTGATGCCAAAGCCTGCAACAGAAAAACGTGCTGCTGAAGCCATACGGCCAGTATTACGAAGCAATGGAAAAATGCCATTTATCGGATGAGTCTTGCTTCATATTGTTTTCAATATATGGCGGAGTTTGTGTCCCTAGAGTGAAACATGGCTGTGGTTCGGCGATGATTAGGGCAACCATATAGTGGTAATGGATGGGCCTCATGGGACCACTGCTAACTCGCATTACTACGAGGGCAGTTCAATAAGTAATGCAACACATTTTTTTTCTCGGCCAATTTTGGTTGAAAAAACCGGAAATTTCTTGTGGAGTATTTTCAAACATTCCCGCTTCGTCTCGTATAGTTTCATTGACTTCCGACAGGTGTCAGCGCTGTACGGAGCTGTTAAAATGGCGTCTGTAACGGATGTGCGTTGCAAACAATGGGCAGTGATCGAGTTTCTTTTGGCGGAAAACCAGGGCATCTCAGATATTCATAGGCGCTTGCAGAATGTCTACGGTGATCTGGCAGTGGACAAAAGCACGGTGAGTCGTTGGGCAAAGCGTGTGTCATCATCGCCGCAAGGTCAAGCAAGACTGTCTGATCTCCCGCGTGCGGGCCGGCCGTGCACAGCTGTGACTCCTGCAATGGCGGAGCGTGCGAACACACTCGTTCGAGATGATCGACGGATCACCATCAAACAACTCAGTGCTCAACTTGACATCTCTGTTGGTAGTGCTGTCACAATTGTTCACCAGTTGGGATATTCAAAGGTTTGTTCCCGCTGGGTCCCTCGTTGTCTAACCGAACACCATAAAGAGCAAAGGAGAACCATCTGTGCGCAATTGCTTGCTCGTCGTGTGGCTGAGGGTGACAATTTCTTGTCAAAGATTGTTACAGGCGATAAAACATGGCTTCATCACTTCGAACCTGAAACAAAACGGCAATCAATGGAGTGGCGCCACACCCACTCCCCTACCAAGAAAAAGTTTAAAGCCATACCCTCAGCCGGTAAAGTCATGGTTACAGTCTTCTGGGACGCTGAAGGGGTTATTCTGTTCGATGTCCTTCCCCATGGTCGAACGATCAACTCTGAAGTGTATTGTGCTACTCTTCAGAAATTGAAGAAACGACTTCAGCGTGTTCGTAGGCACAAAAATCTGAACGAACTTCTCCTTCTTCATGACAACGCAAGACCTCACACAAGTCTTCGCACCCGAGAGGAGCTCACAAAACTTCAGTGGACTGTTCTTCCTCATGCACCCTACAGCCCCGATCTCGCACCGTCGGATTTCCATATGTTTGGCCCAATGAAGGACGCAATCCGTGGGAGGCACTACGCGGATGATGGAGGAGTTAATGATGAAGTACGACGTTGGCTCCGACATCGACCAGTGGAATGGTACCGTGCAGGCATACAGGCCCTCATTTCAAGGTGGCGTAAGGCCGTAGCATTGAATGGAGATTACGTTGAAAAATAGTGTTGTGTAGCTAAAAGATTGGGGAATAACCTGGTGTATTTCAATGCTGAATAAAACAACCCCTGTTTCAGAAAAAAAATGTGTTGCATTACTTATTGAACTGCCCTCGTACCAAGGATTACGTGACCATTTTGGCTGATCAGGTCCATCGCAGGACGCAATGTTTGTTTCCCGATGGCGATATGCTGTGTTCCAAGAATATAGGATTCCCGTTCACAAGCTCGCCCCGTCGAGCACTGGTTTTGTGACCATAGGATGAAGTGACAAATCTTTCCCTGGGTACCGCAGTCACTGTATCTCAATGTTATCAGTGTCCTGGAGCTTTTGTCGTCTGCTTTAGAGAGAAGGACGCGTGATCGCTTGCCTGAACTTGCCACATTTTGACGGGGAGAATGATATAACATTCCGTTGAAAACCACACAGGACCTGTATTTGTCCATTCAGAGACCACTGGAAGCTTTTTCAAATTGGAAATTTGTGGTAAGTTCTATGCGACCAAACTGCTGAGGTCATCAGCCCCTAGACTTACACACTACTTAATCTAACTTGAACTAACTTACGCTAAGGACAACACACACAGCCATGCCCGAGGAAGGACACGAACCTCCGACGGGGGGAGCCGCGCGAGCCGCTGCAAGGCGCCCCCTTAGACCGCACGGCTATCCCGCGCGGCAGCTGTTTTGAATGCCAATGGTTTTCTGTACCGTATTAACCTCGTAATGTGTTGTGTCTTTGGTCTTTCCGTAATTTTATTCTGCTCCCCGTAGGTTTACCAGCCAAGTCCCGACAAGGGTGGGCGCTGCAGTATTATTAACACTTGTTCCTGGGCGATTATGGCCTCTTGACTGTCTGCTGCGGTCATTGTGTTCCCCAATAGCTTCGCAAATGGTTGTGGCTGTTGACCGGATCGCCGTTTTCTATCCACAAAGCCTCAACGAATATGTGTGTATGTTAAAAGAGATGAATTTGCCGTTTGTAAAAGATTGAACATCATGCTTACGTTGCTATTACATCAAAGGCAAAGCGCTTTATTATCCCGTCGGTGCGCTTGACTCCTTAGTTCATTTGGAAAGAGACAATATCGCGATTTGTTGGAGCACACTACCCGCCGGCAGTCATCTGTTGTCCAGTTTCTGCATCTTTTGGACTACTGAAGCCGTGCAGCTGTATGTGCCGTTACGAACAACAGTCATATTCGACGTACCCGACTCCAAATGTTTACATCTACGTGATTACTCTACAGTTCACAATAAAGTGCCTGGCAGCTTTCGCTCTGAAAATAGTTGACATGGACCCATATTCACTTGCAGTAGCATGACGTGTTGGGTTTGAAACTGACTGCCACTGACAACTAGTGCCATTTGTTTCCAGAACCTGTCGGCAAAGATGTTATCACAACTGTTCTTACGTTGTGTTACTTTGGAGAGACAGCTACACCAAACCTTGTAGACACAGTGGACAGTCCGCACTGATACAACAACAAATTGGGCTTCTTTATTCACAGTGTCGTCACGGATACGTCAAAACACGACAGTTATTAACGTCATTGTATCATACGTACAGTTCAGTCCAGCTGACTCCGCTGATTCCATACAAACACACAACTTCATTGCCATGATTTACCGTGTGATCGCGTGTTGTGCGTTCATCATATTAAACCTAGTGCACCTACTGCTCAGGCGTTATTCAACCCCCCCCCCCCCTCCCAGTAAGCCCTTTAGACCTGTGGAATCACAGTTATTCGAGAAAACGTAAGTCTCACAATACTTTCACAAGTACAACATACAATATATACACGCTGCCGCTTCTGAACGTGAATTTTGATAGGTGACAACAGGTTCAATCCAACCGATAAATAACACAAACACGTCAGATAATAAATTTCTCATCCTTAACCGAAAGTCATCTATGAATATAAGAATGATATGTTGATCTGCAGCTCAGTGAAAAAATGGCTCTGAGCACTATGGGACTCAACTTCTAAGGTCATCAGTCCCCTAGAACTTAGAACTACTTAAACCTAACTAACCTATGGACATCATACACATCCATTCCCGAGGCAGGATTCGAACCTGCGACCGTAGCGGTCACGCGGTTCCGGACTGAAGCGCCTAGAACCGCACGGCCAAATCGGCCGGCCAGCTCAGTGAATCCGACCGCGTGTTTATGGTAGATTATCGGTACGTACTGAGCTGATCGTTTACGTACATACCTTTTTTATCAACTTGTCTGCGCGCAGTGGGCCATAATTTCGCCTTTGTCTAGCATACCGTACTCTAGTTTGCACAGCGCCGCAGTACTACTTTTCCCAATGTACGACATCAGATATTACGTTCGTGGCACACAGTGATCGTCGATTTTTCTTGGCTGTACCTTCTGGGTGGCGAACTATTGGTCAGAATCTGTTTCCTCAGTCTATGAATAAGTGCTGAGAGAAACTGGAATATTACTCCAAAGTTAATGGATAGACGAATACAGTATGGAGACGGGAGGACACGAAATGGAAGCGTTTGTGGAAAAATACTCTTACTGGCCTTACATCAGATGTTACAAAGTGCATTTGATATTTCAGTTACTTCTCATACCAGATCTGCTCCATCTATGGGCAGAGGGCCCTACCCATCATCTTTATACAGAATTCAGAGCAAAGTAGATGACAACTGAGTGTCTGTTGCAACACCTCCGCCGCCCTCGTCGCCGCCCCCCCCCCCCCCCCCAAACACATTCCCGAGCTAATAATCCGCCGCATTTACTCCCAGACACAGTTTTTAATAACTGCAGGTGCTGCATTGCATAATACAAAATTCCACTAAAATCAATTTTCAGCTTACGTGCCTCCGTTTGCCTATGAGGTAGTGCAGAAAAAACTTGTGATATCGTGCAATGTACTCACATTGGGGGCGTAGTTAAACTACTTTGTTATTTTGAACGTAAAGAGAAATATTCAGTATTACATCCCGTCGATGACGAGGTCATTAGAGACAGAATACGAGCTCGGATTGTTGAGGAAATCGGCCTTTTCAAAGGAACTATCGTGTCGAATTCCTCAAGAGATTTACAGAAACGACTAGAAACCTAAATATGGGTGGTCGAACGAAGATAGGAACTGTCGTCCTCTCGAATGCAAGTACAGTGTCTTATCACCACGCTCCGTGCCATATTTGACTCGTTCAGGACGTGCCAGATGCTTAGCTGTACTGTCTTCCTCGAGCTCTTCACTTCACAGCACGTTGTAATTACAAATCTTTCTTTTACCTGTATGCTGTACTGAAGCCATGGCCTTAACCTGCATTCATTCTTGTCATTTTTCCTTATACGAGTGCACTTCCTGAATACGTGTATACAGGTTTGGCATCCATCGTTCACTCCTTTCCTTTAAGATCCTCCACAATCGTCATCTCCACCTGGTTATTATTTACATTCTGGATCGAAGAAAATCACTTTGTGCCAAGTCTGGAGCAAATGGCAGGACGGTGAAATTAATTCGAACTCCAACTCGTGTACTGCTACCATGGCCACTAATGACTTCTAAGTAGGTTTATTTTAATTGTTCTTGACTTTTCCATAACTGCGACCTCTCACGGTGATGTGGAACGAGTCAGTTTTACAGCCTGAAACGTTCGTTTGATGATCTCAGAAAATAAAGAAGACAAGAGTTACAAACGAAATACCTTTACTGACCTTCAAAGTAATCACCATTAGCCACAGCACACTTCTGACATCGGTTGTAAAGCTGCTGGAAACTGTCAGTAAACGCTGCTTGTAGAATTGCAAGAAACGAGCAGTCACGCGTTGTTGGATGACCGCAACGTCTGCGAAGTGTAACCCTCTCAAGACTAATCTGAGGAGCCAGATCTGGAGGTTAAGGAGTTATTGAAGAACAGTCACCTTGCGTTGAGCGAAAAGTTAAGCACGGGGATCGCAGTGGACGAATGGGCGTTGTTGTGCAAGAAATTCCACTGTCCACACCAGCAAAATTCCGGCCGAACCGCCGGCCTCGTTGCAATAGTTGTTTCAAAACTCCCTGGTAAACTTCCTTCAAAACTCTCTCGTAAATTTACACGTTGGCAGTTTGACGCTCGAGCAGAAATTCATGACGCATCAAGTCTTTGCTGTCGAATATGGCAATCAACACCGTCTTAGTTTTCAATTTTGTCAGCCGACTTTTTTCGGGGGGGGGGGGGGGGGGGGCAGGGAAGACTTTGAGCACCATGCCATTGACTGTCACCCAGACACCAGATCATATTGTCAGCACCAAGTCTCATCTCCTATAATGATGGTTTCCAAAGACTATGGATTCCAGTCAGACATGCTAATGAAATCTCCAGACATTTCCATCCGAGTTTGCTTCTGATCATGTGTCAGTGTGTGCGGTACAAACCGGGCACAAAACCGCCGTTTCAAATGTTCGCGAACAATAGTGCTTATACTGTCTCTGTTTACCTTCAGCTCTTCTGCTATCATTCTCAAAGATAGCCGCCGATCAGCTGCAAACATCCGTCGAACTCCATCGACGTTGTCCGGGATTGTGTTCGTTAACGGTCGATGCGAACGCGGCTCCTCATCGACACCTTCCTTTAACGTTTGTAATGCTTTTAAAACACTCAGACACACTACTCATTGCTTCAGTACCATACACTTGCACTAATATTCCGTGAATCTTTGCAGGCGTTTTCCATAATTTGAACCAAAATGTCATGTTCACACGTTGCTCCATCTTGCAATGACACGAGCTCTCACACTGACTCCGTTATCTCGGTCGTAGCGTGCAGCACTGCTTCATGTCGTAATTTGTACGATAGGGGCCGCTTGTTGATATGTCTCCCAAAGCGTATGCGTGGAGCCCCATCCTAACCAGACTTCTCAGACGCACCTTTTACTACATTTTCTCACTGAAAAAATACCGTGTGCTTGTAAATAAAGTGCAGCTTCTGACAGAGGTCCAGTATGTAATTATCCTAATGCCAGCGAAAATTGGTGGACATTGTAACGCGTTAATGCGGAACCAATTTACACTGGAGAAAATTAATTCCAACTCTGGCCACCAGATGCAAATGTAGAGCTGTGTACACAAGAAAGACATGTTTCCGCATGTAATGGGTTAGAAACTGGACGTGGCCAGGAAATGTCAAACAAGTGAGAAAGGCATAATGTTGATATTATTAACTGGCACTTACACAATTTGTTCAGTATGAGCACCGGAGACGTCGACGAGATGCTGTACAGCGCCAGATTTTCACCTCGTTGCCAAAACTGGAACTGATTTTTTTCAGCTTAAATCGGTTCCACTTAAATGCATTACAGTTTCTAACAAGTTTCTCTGCCTTACGATAATTATAGCCCACATTCGACCTTCGTGAGTAGCTGCATTTTAATTATAACCACCTAGTATAAACGCAAGCTGTCCATTTACATCATTGTCTTTTTTTATTCTTTTAAAACAAATACAGTGATTAATATTTCTCTAATTTCAGTCTCTCTCTCTCTTTCTCAAAAATACACAGACCTACACACATACTACCACACATTCCGACATTCTTCTGTGTAGTAGAATGCGCTGTCAAGTGTTTTAAATTAAAGTGTTGTCAAGTGATTCAAGTTAATTTTAGTAGCTGCTATCTACTAAACATTGCTGGGTAGCTAGTCAAAGATATTTACGGCTGAATATCTCACTATTCTGTGCTGCGATAAGACTGAGTCAAATATAATGTAAATCAATTCTTCCAGTATCATATTTATGAAAGTTACTGTTTTCGAATTATGACTCATCGTTAACAACGAACTTCTTAAAGGGAAAAATGTTCTGTGAGGTACATTATTTGGGAGCAAAAAACCTTTTTTGCATCGCTTCTGCTTCAACGTTATTTGTAAACTGTCCAGTAGCTCTGCGTGATAACTATTACAGTTCCATCCGTTCACATTCAATCATTGTGATAGCTTTTGAGTACCTGCATCCAATCGCTCAAATTTCATCTTCTTTCGCTCAAATTTCGTCTTCATTAGCACACTGTTTGATCTGAAATGACTTTATAATAAACGACCCATGATTCGCAACTTCAGTGAAATAACGATGCCAGAAGTCTTGTAGAATATGCTTCAAACTTTCCAAACGTGAATCCGAATGCGGCCTGCTGCTTCCGCCAGCAACATAACACTGGGAAGCTGGCACTGTCGAATCCCATACGTTGCCACTATTGCTGCACAAAGTGTTATGCCTGCCTGTACGTAAGAGGGAAATTTTTACTGTTGCAATAATTTTGCATTTTTAAGAGGAGAAGTAACTCTGGCTCCAGTAGAATAAAGAGTAGATTTTTACGTGCATAGAGATACGCCAGAGATATCGGAACTTTTACGTGGTTTTTATAGGAGATGTTATTTCTGTCACCGCGGAGAGTGGGGCGCCTGCAGTGAATATTTGTTTGCAATATCGGACCTTAACTGTTAGATGCCAACTAATTTAAGCGAGACTATAGAGCGATTTTAGTCTAGAGTCCATCAGCGCAGTGTCACTCCCCCAAGCAGGTTCTTCATCTTCGGAACATCATTCAGGATATCACGTACCCGTTAACGCAGTATTCCTCATTTTAACAGTCTCACAAAAATGAATTAAACAGTCTATTATAGTAATACCATGAAATTTATCGAGAATTTATTCAGAAGGAATACCCCGTGACATTTTAAGGGCCATCAAAAAGATTCCTTTTAAGAGCGTTGCTGCAGCGTATATGCAACTTATCACGACTCCGATGCTGGTACATGAGCACCGACGTGTAGGGAAGTGATTAATGTGGCATTCGTGTCTTTCTGCCGAGAGCGCGGTATATGCGTAAACGTTAACTATGGCGAAGTTATTATCAAATGCGTCCAAACAGGAGGAGAAACGCCGTTAGATATCAGTAGGAGAATGAAGAAAGTGTATGAGGCAGCATGTTTATCGGAAACTACCATTGTGGAAAACTGTGAGAACGGATGCTGGTGCTTCCTAAAAACACAAGTCTCCAAGCCGCAAATCTCTTAGCGCAGTAGTTACACCGTCTCAAGTGGGAGACAATCGAGCACCCACCCTAGAACCCTGATCTCTCCCCGTGCGATCATCAAGCCGTCCGTCCCTTAAAGGGCTTGAAGGGTCAACGATTCCTGCCAGACGAGGATGAGCAGCAGACAGTTACGAACTTCGTCACGCAGCACGATAGAGTCCTTTACCAAACGGGTGTCTTCGACCTGGTGCATCAGTGGGATGCTTACCTCAATGCTCACGGCAACCTTGCCTGAACTGCATATCTATTCCAGACTGTACGAGCTTCGAACGGAAACTTATTGACTACCTCTTATAGTTCCAGTATTCGAAAGACAATGTTTAAATTCATTTCCTTTTTGATAGATGTTCTTGAGTACTTGTGCCTAGCCTCCACGAACGTCCACAAATCTGCATCCACTTTTTTAAAAAAAACGTGTGTTATTGTTTTACGATTGTATTGTATTGTATGTTAACCGGGGACCAAGAAACGACGGAGAGGCTCCGTCCCCGCCGCAGCCGCAGTGGTCCACAGCCCCACGACCACTACCGCAGTCAACTTCACCCCTCCGCCGCCCCGCACCGAACCCAGCCAGGATTATCGCGCGGTTCGGCCCCCGGTGGACTCCCCAGGGAACGTCTCACACCAGACGAGTGTAACCCCTATGTTTGCGTGGTAGAGTAATGGTGGTGTACGCGTACGTGGAGAACTTGTTTGCGCAGCAATCGCCGACATAGTGTAACTGAGGCGGAATAAAGAGAAACAGTCCGCATTCGCCGAGGCAGATGGAAAACCCCCTAAAAACCATCCAGAGACTAGGGGGTTCACCGAACCTCGACACAAATCCTCCGGGCGGATTCGTGCCGGGGACCAGGCGCTCCTTCCCATTCCGGAAAGCTGTGCGTTAGACCGATCGGCTAACCGGGCGGGCTTGTTATATGATACTTGCCTTTCAGTTTCATACCAATAATTTGAGATAGATGACAAAACAAATGCACTGTTTATCCGGATCAAAGCTGAACAGCACAACATCACTCTTGTTAACAAGTCCCTGTGCTGTCTAATAAACTGTCTCCTTCTTCCATAGGAATTTACCTAACTTATCAACGTATCCTCATATGTATACATAAAACGAATGGCTACACACGTTTTTCTAGGAATACTGATGGAAAATTCGAAAATAAATAAAAATTTAAAAAAATACAATATACTATTCTCCATTAAAGATCTGAACTACCTACCATATGTATGAAACACATAACCCATAACGAAATCTTTCCATATAGATAGGTATATTGAAGATTACCTTTCACATTCTTTGTTTCTCCTTGTAACATGTAAAAAATGGAACCTACGGATCAGTGCAAGTATTTCTGCACTTTACGTAAAGAAAGTTATGCAACAGTAAACATATTTCTGTCTACTATTTGCCTAATGAATGTTCCATTCCATTTGAACGAATTTGTTAAGCATAAATACCTTGATGGAATCAAACTACTGGGAGGATAGCGTGTTTGAATAGCGGTATACATAAAGTCGTTAATTTGATACAGCAAGAAAAAAAATATGTATTTTACGTTGCTTTAACTCGGTGTGTGCGGGGGGGGGGGGGAAGGGCGATCTGAAAGTTGTATTATTCTTGAAGAATCAAATTAGCCAAGATCGTTAGTAATTATTTTTTTCACTGTGTCCGCTTTCAACAGATCTACGCTGTCATCATCAGATCTTGTAACATTATTAGTTGTACATGCTTCTTAAAATACTGAAAGACGCAGTGATATTGTGTCAAATAAAACGTGGCGGGAAACATCAAATCGACACAAATAAAATAACACACAATTAAAAACCATCCACCTGATACCAGAATGGCCATGTAATAGTAATAAAAAGAATTGCTAGCGATCTTAGCTAACTTGATTAAAAAAGAACATGAGCTGAGTATGGGTGACAGTGGGGAATATTCAAAAGTTGAAGACAGCACCATTCAGTTTCTGCATAAATGCTGAGACAAACATTCGAGCAAGTTTTTGTGATTAAAATCGCCTAGTTCACTTAAGAGATCTCTTTATAACGTGGTTTCGGCTACTACCATCATCAAATCAAAACATAGAAAATATGAAAGTTTTCTGGGTGGTGTACTGGGCCTTCTTCTGTGTCTTCTAGGTATTCATTGTAACCTAAGCCGGAACGCTGGTTTCATCTGTGACAGTTATTTACAATACGACACCGTACCATACCCAAAAAACTCATGTATTCTAAGGTTGGATCTGATAATGGCAATAACCAAAACTACGCTATAAATAAAGACTTTATTAACCGATCTTCAAAGTTTTATTCACAAATTATTCACAGCATTCGCGGACTCATACAGGAGATTTATTTCCTTTGCAGAAAATTTTCCATTAGTCACAGGTCGGTAGAACGTCCATGGGACTGGGAAGTAAGGCTACCTCCTGTGAAGCAGATATTCTGGTCTATGCTAGATGTGAAGGGCAAGAAGTTTCACACGTGGAGAGGACAGTGTTGCAGTGCTAATACATGCTAACGAAAGAGGAAGTCACGGCTGTCTGGGATTCTAGAGACCAGCATCCGGCAAGCAAGGTCGCTCAAATTAACCTTAGGAGCAGCATGTGAACAGTTTCAGTCTGAGGCAACGCTTTTCCAGTGTACAAGAAAATCTGTAACACCTGTCAAACATTATATGTATGTATAGTAATAGACGACATTAACATGGGCGATGAGACACTGTCACTACAATTACACATCAGTAGCATTAAACTGTAACTGTTTCGTGTGTTCTGTTTCTATAAAGATCTCCTATTCTTAACTTTAGTGTTTGTATGCATTGTAATGTGAACGTTCTGTCAACTGAACAATGCAAGTGGTTTGTTTACGTACCACTATCGCCAAATCTATCTGAAATTGTGTAACTGCATTCCAACTAACTTTTACTCCAAATAATTAGAAAACCTAAAACCGCATACTAAAGAAGCTATCCTTTCAAATTCTGTATTGTGCAGTACAGTGAACAGTGTTACAATTCGTGACGTCACAGTATGTGTCCTGCAATTCCAACAAACAGAACTAACAGAGTAAAAAATCATGCATAAAATTACAAAAACGAACTTTAATACTATAAACGTTAAAAATGTTTGTGCTGAAATGACCTGCAAATTTATGAATCAACACTAAGCAATTCCGAACATTAAATGACACACACCCGAACATATAACACTGCACTGTCAGAGTAAGAATGAAAATAAAATAAAATGAGATCTGAACTAAACTTTAAGTGAACTGACCCTAATGGTACTTTCGAAACGTAGTGCTTGAGCGTAAATAATCTTACTGTGTCCTAATGGTGATGTTGAACCGGCCGTTAACATACTTTCGTGATTTACATTGTGGGAAATACGGAAGCGTCCGATCTAACGCGTCCGCTTTGACCCATGACGTCACAAATATAGCGGAAACGACAATTCCAATATGGCGGATATAGAAACGTTGCATACGTATCACAAAGACGAAAACACATAGAAAACAACACACACAAAGGTTTCACAAGAACAATCTGCTAACATTGATAGCAAACAAAGATAATAATAAACAAGTGGTACTCAAGGCCAGGCAGGGGGGGGCTGCGCCCCCCCTGACCCCCCTCCCCCCCGCCAAAAAAAAACTCCCAACCTAACCTCGTATTCAGGGCTACGCTACAGATCAATGTGTAGGTCAATCAAAAGATAAAAAAAAGAAACAAAAAAAAAAAAGAAAAAACAATATTGATTCATTAGACTTAACGAGTAGCGACAAAACATATAGACCATAAAGATTGAACAATCTAATGGCAAACTGATAAAAGCCTCATAGACGACGTTAAAACAAAAAGTACAGTAAAAAGGTAAACTATATATTACAGGCCCTAAAACTCCTACTAAGGTAACGTCAACGAGGCAACATCTACAAACACGCCACACTCACAAACCAAACTCCGCGCCGTAATGACGTCACACACCACAACACCCTTACGTCACGGGTCAAAGCCGACGCGTGAGATCGGATGTTTCTGTTGACCCACATTGTGGCAACAGAAACTCGGTACTGCTCGAAACTAGTGAATCTAAAAATGCAGCGCTGCAGAAAATCAGCTAAAGAAAATCTTGTCCAAGCACAATGCAAGGAAAACCAACAATGCTAAGAACATCAGACTTTAAGCTTGAGCAACCGTGTTCCACTAAGTGGAATGCAGTGACACACGATAAAACTTTACTAACGGGACGGTGGACGAAAATAAACTTATTGAATGACACAGATGAGTTTACCGTTTAAAAACTGTATTCCGAAACTGACTTTTGTCTAGTACAACAGCCTTGACCGTTTTAATTTCGTATATAAAAAAATATAGCTTTGGCGTGTAATTCGTTAATGAAATGGTAAAGGAATGGTGAATCTGTAGCTCTGAGCCCAAGCCATGTAAGCAGAAAATTTTGTGTAATCTTGTCTCAACAATCAGACGAACCCACCCGAACCAATAAAGAAAAATCATATTGAAAATTTGCCTTTCACAAACTCACCATAAATTACGCACCAGCAAGCAGAGCAGCGACAACATTACCTGAATCTCTTCGCACTTCCAAAATCAATCTTCACAAAACCATATTTCCAAAAGTTAGCATATTCTGCGTTTGCTTTTCTGTTCCCGCTACTTATTCCCACACCGCTCGGCACCGTGACCAACACCAGACTCTCTCACTTCATGTTCGCGAATGCTGCACAGGCAACAATACTGCTGACAGCCAAAGATCACATTTCTTCTACTCAGAACCTCTGTGAAGTAAAATATCGACTACTAAAGACTTCTGTCTGCAAAATATCCGGTGTACAAGTATGAAGTACGGCTCATCAAATAAAAAGAGATCTCACAATACTCTCATCGAATACTAAAAATAAGCTAGAAACCGTACAAAATTGTCAGCTGCAGTTAACCAACTGAAACCTAGGCAGCTTCGGAATATTCTTAATCAGCTTTTCTCTTACTTTCAGTATTATCTAGTTGCCTTCGATTAGTGTTACGCAGCGAAATAGAACTGCTGCATCTTGTTCATCAGTTATTTTACTGAGACTCTCCAATAAGACTCTTTAGTCAAATAAGTAACAAATCCATGCCAGGCTGTTCATGCGATTATCTTCAAACGCACCTCGACGGATTTACTGAGCGTGAAAGATTTCTCAGAACGGTGCCTGTTGCGACACAAATTTTCTCCTGTGCCTACAAAGCGTGTCGAACTTTACTTCAAACAGATGAGCCAACTGGTCGTGCGGTAGCGTTCTCGCTTCCCGCGCCTGGGTACCCGGGTTTGATTCCCGGCGGGGTCAGGGATTTTCTCTGCCTCGTGATGGCTGGGTGTTGTGTGATGTCCTTAGGTTAGTTAGGTTTAAGTAGTTCTAAGTTCTAGGGGACTGATGACCATAGATGTTAAGTCCCATAGTGCTCAGAGCCATTTTTGATGAGCCAACTTTCCCGTAACAGGCAAAATACGCTCGATAGCTTGGCAGTTAACATGGCTTGTCGAATTTAAATTTTTTTCAACGAACAGATTATGAAACTGGGTGAGTATTTGTCATTTAAATCCGATTCAGAGGATGTTGTGTATAAAAATGGCTGTCAGCGCTAGGCAGTTTGTCTGTAAGAAGCACCAACTGATCACAAGAAACGATTTGAAGAGTACGATCATCATATTTTCACAATTAAACCGTGACAGAATGCGAATACGACGAATTTACTCGTAAACATGGTGCATATTTTTTGGATCACGATATCAGCAATTTATGGTGTTTTAAAGGAATAACATGTAGCGAAACAGAGGTGTTAGTTGGTGCACGCTACTGGAGCACATAGAATAGACCGCTGATACGTAGAAGAGAATAACATAGCCTGATGAGTCATCTTTCTCGTTGTATCCTACGACAGAGTGAATTCCAGAACACGAACTGTTCGAAGAATCTCATAACGAGAACCACATCCTTGTAATTGCACAGCTTGATATCGGATCTGCGTCAGTATTATATGGTTTCAGAAACATTTACTAAGAAATACATGGACACACAAATATCCTAATACGGATGAAGGATGGAGGGCTTCAGCCACAACTATTAAATAATAAAAACAGTAGCAACGAACTTCATCTTGTCCGGTATTTAGCAAAACGCACCAACATGAATGTCTGTGGATCACTGTAACCCATTTTACCGAGATTCGTATCAGATCATCTTTTCCCTCTTCGCAGTACCACCTGAGTGGTACACATCAATTCGGAATAACAACATCAGTTTTCACGAATCAAAAGCAATGATAATTAGGAAAGGCAGCATTAATTTTATAAATTGAACGTTATAGCCTTGTAGCTGTCTAGCGCAAATGTTGTCATTCCAAGAACAAAGAACAGGATTTATCACTTTGATTTTTGCACGTTACAATAGTATATGTTAGGAGACTATTTACTGCTATCATATACCACTCTCTGTTTGAATTTCAAATGGTTCAAATGGCTCTAAGCACTATGGGACTTGACATCTGAGGTCATCAATCCCCTAGACTTAGAACTACTTAAACGTAGCTAACCTAAAGACATCACACACATCCACGCCCGAGGCAGGATTCGAACCTGCGACCGTAGCAGCAGCGCGGTTCCGGACTGAATCGCCGAACCGCTCGGTCACAGGGGCCGGCCTGTTTGAAGTGTTGAGCAAATAATTAAGCAGTGAACAATACAGATATTTATCTTATACTGTTAGGTGAAAGAGATGGAATGTCAAATAGAAAAATAACACTTTCAACATAATTTTTCTTTCTTATTTTATTAGAGATAGCGCGAATGATTTCTGGTGTCTGTGGCGTGGATCCGCTAGAGTAAGGGTGGTCATAAAATATTTATGTACTTCCAAATAAGGACAGTTCTACGTGAGTGGTACACTGTGTACACAAAGCTTATATTGAGCATTAATTATTAACTACTGAACACTTAAATATACGGTAAATTACTTCAGTCACTCAGAAAAGTAAGAGGTGTATTTATCTGTAACAAATTAACATATAGCATGCTATGAAAAAGTTTAAAAAACATCTACGTTTAGATAGTGTGCGCCGTAAGTCAAAACATTAAAAAAGAAACGGTGAACTTTTGTGAGTCTCTTCTTCCTTGGCATCAGTTAGTCCATAGAGTACATCGTCCAAGACAGGTACTAGAAAGTCAACATGGTGGCTTTAAGTCCCTAGCAACAAAGAAAGAAATGGCTGACATCTAATGATAATCATCCCATAGACAAGTACATATCTCCTACACAGAGCAAGTTGTCCTGGTCGGATGAAGACGTCACAAGATACTGTGAATTGTTTCCCGGTAAGTAATCATAAATTCTGGTATTTATTGCCAATAACCTAGAGGCCTTGAACACGCAACCGAAGAAAAACGACAGAAATGACTGCGGCAAGCGCTGCAACAATATGATAAGCACACCTACAAACCGTTAGCATTATGAAAGCAGATACCAAGGAGCTAGGATGCAAAGCTATACAACAAACCCCGTATTTTTCCCTTTCTCTCTGTCTTCCACTTTTTCTGTCTGTAACCATTTATTTTTAAGGAAACTCCTTCGGTTATAGACAGGCTCTCTTAAAGTGAAATTAAAAGTTCGTCCTCAAACATGCACGTTTATTGCGACGTCAGACAGAGAGATCACAATGTCGAGAGTGTGTCGCAGATGACAAAGTGAAACTTAGTCGTGTTTGACACTACTCGTATCAAATAAAAACTCGTAGTAGATGAGAAATGCTGCAAATTTTACATCATCTCATATTGTTATTTATAGGTTATAGAAAAAGCCGTCGCAAAGACAGGAAATATTTGCAAGAAATTACTTTGTGACAATAATTACCTTGTTAATAAAAATATTTGTTATTATCTTCAACGTTATTGATTTGCCACAGTGCCTGACGTTCGACAGTTACATTATACATTGATGCGAAAAATGTAACGACGAAAGGAACTTTCGCATGATGTGTTACTGCCTAGTAACATAGTTCTATGAAACTTTATGGACCATACGTATAAAGCACGGCTACAATATTGTGCAGTAGATAACAGAAGGAAATACACAATGATACGAACAGAAATGACACTTTTGTTCAAAGAAAATAATTAAATTGAAGTCACAGCGATTCGTGATGCCTCCTGGACATTACAAAAGGCGGGACATGGTTCTTAATAAGGCGTGTAATCACCACGGACGACAGTACATGCTCTGCAATGTGCTCCCATGCTGTCCACAATATTGGTAAGGAGTTCATGTGGTATGGCGAGCCATTACTCCATCAGCGCTGTTGAAAACTGCTGGATGGTCGATGACGCATCTGGACGTGCTAAAATACGCCTCCCAACGCAACCAACAGTGCTCGACCAGATGTAAGTCGCAGAACGGGCAGATCAGTCCATTCGCCGAGTATCTACTCGTTCCAAGAGCTCCCCACGTGCACTGTTCGATGCGGTGGCTCTTTGTCATCAATAGAAATGAAGTCAGGGCCGTATTCACCCCTAAAGAGACACTCATGGGGAACGAGTACTGTGTTTGAATAACGTTGACCTGTGAGTGTACGGTGTTCAAAGATTTGGAAGTCAGCACGCCCCTGCGTCATTATGGCTCCCCATACCATAGCACTTGGACCACTAAAACGATCATGTTCAACGATGCTGGACGTACCCTCGTATGGCGACACATGGAAACAAGTACTACACCCAGAAACATTGTTTCATCTCGGAAAATGGCGACATGACCCGTAGAAAGCGGCAAACAGTGATAATGATAACTGTGATCATTATTCATACTCGTTTCACTCTTGGGCTTTTAAGGTATGCCGTCAGTTCCTAGCCTAATGATCACCATGGAAATCTCTACAGACCCTGAAAAAAAACGCTCACCATAAACCACGTAATAACGCCTTACTTCAAATAAGGATTCCGAATTTTATTCGAAGTAATCTTTTTATTTTTTCCTGACCTTATCCCCTATATTTACGGAGTCCGCGTGTTATTCTGGATTTGGCAATCTTAATAGTAGAGAATGGCCAGATGCCCACCCTGTCGCCACCCCCGTCTACTTCTCGAGTTATCCCATTTGAAAGTGTGAGAACGTTTTTTCCGAAATGTTTGCGAATCGTGTAACTGAGGCGGGGCGTGGGTAACAGCCCAGTATTCGCCTGAACGGCTGTGTAAGCAGCCTAAAAACCACATGCAGGTTGGCCGTTACACTGCCGCTCATCGTTAATCCGTCGGGCGATCTCGATCCGGGATCGGCGAAGCTGCCCGAATCCCTGAAACAGCGTACCAACGAACGCGGCTATTCAGTTGCTTATTCTACTACGAGGTAATATCCCAACAGACCCCGTTTACCCGACATATTTTTCTCAAGAGGTATCGTCAATGATTCTAAACTAGTTCGTAGATTATCCGTAAGAGGTGCTACTACTGCTCTGGTTTACAACGGGTGTTTCAAAAGAAACGCCGGATGTGTAAAGCCCGTTGTTTTTATTTATTGTTGTTGGTACTGTGCTTTTATTTCCAAGCTTAGTGTTTGTGGCGTATCGGGTTAGTTGGTTGATTTGAGTGAGGGGACCAAACAGCTAGGTCATCAGTCCCATCAGATTCCGGAAGGATGGGGACGGAAGTCGGCCGTCCTCTTTCAAAGGGACCATCCCGGCATTTAGCTGAAGCGATTTAAGGACATCACGGGAAACCTAAATCAGGACGGTCGGACGCGGATTTGAATCATCCTCCTCCCGAATGCGAGTCCAATGTGTTAACCACTGCGACACCTCGCTCGGTAGTATCGGCGTGGAAAGAGACAGTTCGGAATAATGAATGTTGTTTGCGAAAATTCACCAACAATAGTGGAAATCTCGCGGAAACCTTTCGGAAACTCTGAACTATTCGTGGACACAACAGCGCTCCAAATGAATCCACTCTACGTAGGTTGACCAAGAAATCCGAAAAAATCGCTTCAACAGTAAACGTCAAAAGGCCTGGACGCCTTAGAAGTGGCCGAAGTGAGGCAAATGTTGTTACTGTGCGTGACCCTGCTTCTGTGAGTCCGGGAAAATCGTGTCGCCATCGTGTTCGAGAAATACGTATGTGTCCAGCAACAATGTACAGAGTTTAAACAAAAGATTTGCACTTACACCTGTAAAGCTCCAGTTGACACACGAACCTAAGCCAGCAGATCGTAAAAAACGACGGCAGTGCACTGGATCCTGAAAAAGGAAGGACACAGTCATTGTTTCACAAAAGATCGTCATTTTCTCAGATGAAGCTCACTTCCATTAAACTGTTTCGTGAAAAAGTATAATTACCGAATACGAGAATCAGAGAACTCAAGGAATTCACGAAAAAGACATGCATTCTCAACAAGTCACGGTTTGGTGTGGCATTTTGAGAGGGGGCTTAATCGTTCCTTACTTTTTGACAGCCGGCTCGGTGGTCTAGCGGTTCTAGGCGCTTCAGTCCGGGACTGCGTGACTGACACGGTCGCAGGTTCGAATCCTGCCTCGGGCATGGATGTGAGTGATGTCCTTAGGTTAGTTAGGTTTAAGTAGTTCTAAGTTCTAGAGGACTGATGACCTCACATGTTCAGTCCCATAGTGCTCAGAGCCCTTTGACCTTTTTGACAGTGAACAAGGGAGAGCGACCACGGTGGACGGAGTTCGTTATTGTGCGATGCTCATTGCTATCCTTTGGTCCAGTTTGGATAAAATGAACATCCTAAGACGGCACAACTTATCACACTTCACGACACATTCTGACAAAGTTCCCGGACAGACTAGTCTCGTTACGAGGAGACCGAATCTCGCCCTCTCGATCTTGTGTCCTGCCACCTTGTGACTTTTTCGTATCAACAAACTGCGTAATCTGTTGGAACTCAAACAAGAAATTCGACGTGTCCTCGACATGTGAGCGGGTGATGGTTAATTTCATGGTCCAAGCGATTGCGTTTACGGCTATTAGGGAGGACCATATTCCCCATATTGTGTTTCACCTTAAACCTCAAAATCTGCTGAAGAGAACGGCGTGTTCTGTTTGCTTCGTTTAAATAAAGGAATTCGATTTATAGTGAAGGACGTGCCTGGTAGTGAGAAGTAGGGTTATGAGACGCGTAGATTACATTCGTTGGGTGGAGTTGTTTAATGAAAAATATGTGAAAAGCGAAGTTCTAAAGGTTGGTACTTCTACTTGGAGAATACGTAATGGGAATTCTTTGGCTTCAACAAAGCACTCTAACCATTCATCCATGCTTTCAAACAAACAGTCAATGTGGGAAAAGGGAAGCATTTTGGCTACACGAGAAGGACTGTTGCAGTTAAGTAAAAATAAAACAAAATATCTTGCTATCCTCCTGTCTCAGCTATTAGTGTTATTTTGATGTAGCAAATTAAGAGCAACGAGATCATGAGATCATAAGATTTAAAAAATAAAATAAATTATGAAATAAGTGCGAAACAAGAGTACACCTTTAAGTGTTGTTGTTGTCATTGTTGTTGTGATCTTCAGTCCTGAGACTGGTTTGATGCAGCTCTCCATGCTAGTCTATCTTCTCCGTCTCCCAGTACCTACTGCAACCTACATCCTTCTGAATCTGCTTAGTGTATTCATCTCTTGGTCTCCCTCTACGATTTTTACCCTCCACACTGCCCTCCAATACTAAATTGGTGATCCCTTGACACCTCAGTACATGTCCTACCAACCGACCCTTCTTCTAGTCAAGTTGTGCCACAAACTCCACTTCTCCCCCATTCTATTCAATACTTCCTCATTAGTTATGTGATCTACCCATCTAATCTTCAGCATTCTTCTGTAGCACCACATTTCGAAAGCTTCTATTCTCTTCTTGTCCAAACTATTTATCGTCCATGTTTCACTTCCATACATGGCTACACTCCATACAAATACTTTCAGAAACGACTTCCTGACATTTAAATCTATACTCGATGTTAACAAATTTCTCTTCTTCAGAAACGCTTTCCTTGCCATTGCCAGTCTACATTTTATATCCCCTCTACTTCGACCATCATCAGATATTTTGCTCCCCAAATAGCAATAAACTCCTTTACTACTTTAAGTGGCCGGCCGTGGTGGCCGAGCGTTTCTAGGCGCTTCAGTCCGGGACCGCGTGACTGCTACGGTCGCAGGTTCAAAGCCTGCCTCGAGCATGTATATGTGTGATGTCCTTAGGTTATTTAGGTTCAAGTAGTTCTAAGTTCTAGGGGACTGATGACCTCAGATGTTAAGACCCACAGTGCTCAGAGCCATTTGAACTACTTTAAGTGTGTCATTTCCTAACCTAATTCCCTCAGCGTCACCCGAAATAATTCTACTACACTCCATTATCCTCGTTTTGCTTTTGTTGGTGTTGATCTTATATCCTCCTTTCAAGACACTGTCCATTCCGTTCAACTGCTCTTCCAAGTCCTTTTCTGTCTCCGATAGAATTACAATGACATCGGCGAACCTCTCCATGGATTTTAATACCTACTCCGAATTTTTCTTTTGTTTCCTTTACTGCTTGCTCAATATACAGATTGAATAACATCGGGCCGGCCAAAGTGGCCGAGCGGTTCTAGGCGCTACAGTCTGGAACCGCGCGACCGCTACGGTCGCAGGTTCGAATGCTGCCTCGGGCATGGATGTGTGTTATGTCCTTAGGTTAAAGTAGTTCTAAGTTCTACGCGACTGATGACCTCAGAAGTTAAGTCCCATAGTGCTCAGAGCCATTTGAACCATTTGGATAACATCGGGGAGAAGCTACAACCCTGTCTCACTTCCTTCCCAACCACTGCTTCCCCTTCTTCAATAGCAAATTCAAATTCGGCTTTCTTTTTAGTTGTCTGCTGTCATTCCGTCCGGACCAATAATGAAGTTCAACAAAGAAATTTCTATTAGGTACATTTCTATATTTTCCTCGGCCTATTCTATCTTTGTGATGATTAGTAAGCACCAACGGAGAGGTGCTATAGCGTCGGACTCCTGTAATCGTCGCCGATGTGTGGAGAGCGGAGAAGACAATGGGTATCGGCAGGAGGCGTGTGATGTACGGCCGCCTCCCGGCGGCAGCCCCGCCTCCCTCCCCGAGTCGCCCACCCGGCCTTCGGCTCTCGTGCCGCCGCCGACGGATTCCGAGGAAACGCGGATGGGCTGCGCCAATTGTGATCGCACCGCCGACAATACATTACGTCGCCGTGACCTAACAGGTGGTTTTATTTGCAGCGAGCGCGATGGTATCGGCCGGTATATATAGTGGCGCGCGGCGGACCCGACGCCAGTGCAGACCGCGATGCGAATCCCGGTGGTGCCTCTGCTGGTGCTGGCGGCGCTGGTGGCTTTGGCCACCTGCCGACCCGGTGAGTAGCCCGCGGCCGCTGTCTGCTGCGATGCGACTGCTCGACGACGCCATTCCACAGCTAGGCTAATCAAACACTTATTCACTAGCTTCACACAAAGTGCAACGATCTGTAAAAGCTATGATAGCAACCCACGAGTACTGACAATGAACCTCCAACAGTGCACCGGCCCGAGCCTAATGTACAAATCATCTCCCATGTAATACTCAATTGGCAATCCATCTTCTTTCGTTACTGCCTTGTAGGACCAGCATCATCGATTGCAAATGGTTCAAATGGCTCTGAGCACTATGGGACTTAACATCTGAGGTCATCAGTCCCTAGAACTTAGAACTACTTAAACCTAACTAACCCAAGGACATCACACACATCCATGCTCGAGGCAGGATTCGAACCTGCGACCTCATCGATTGTATCTTCCACTTCTCCTCCCACAATGTCTTTATATTTTACTTACTTACTCACTCACTCGTCATACCGGACTCGAGAGTCCATTACCGCAGCAACGTATTTTCGCCACCTGTCTCTGTCTTGGGCTATTTCCTTCCATTCACCTTCAATACCTAGGCTCCTTAAATCGTCCTTCACATTGTCCTCCCATCTACGCCTCGGTCTCCCCACAGGATGTTTTCCATCTAAGTGCCCTACCAGTACTCTGCGCGCTGCCCTGCCCTCATCCATTCGAGCGACGTGACCCGCCCATCGCAGCCTACGTGATTTAATAATACTGATTACGTCAGGGCTTGAATAGAGTTCGTGAACCTCTTCGTTATGCAGTTTTCGCCACTCTCCGCTAATATCATCCCTTTTTGCTCCGAAAATTTTCCTCATAATTTTGTTTTCAAATACTCGAAACGGCTTTTCATTTTGCACAGTGAGAGACCAAGTCTCACACCCATACAGCATAACTGGTAGAATAATAGTTTTGTATATTCTAATCTTTAAATTGCTAGACAATATCCGTGATGAAAGTAATCTATTCAGTGAGAAGTAGCACGCATTTCCCGCCCGTAATCTCTTCTTCAGTTCGGATTCAATCTCATTTCTCGAAGTGATGTCCACGCCTAGATACTTAAATGTGTTCACTTTTTCAAACTGCATGTCTCCAACTCTTAACATTTCCTGATCTACTACTGTTGGCATTCTAGTAGTAACCAGGTATTTAGTTTTGTCTTCACTTATCCTTACACCTACATCTTCACTAGCCTTGATTAACGCATTCGCATTTGCTGTTACAGATTCTTTCCTATTGCTAATGATGTTTAGATCTTCTGCATACCCTAATATCTTAATATTTCCATTTAACTCCACGCCCTCTGAATTATCTGCTGCCTTTCGTACAATATATTCTAGGACTAAATTAAAAAGTAGCGGAGACAGGGCATCCCCCTGCTTAAGTCCGTTCTTTATTACAAATTCTTCTGACTCCAATTTCCCCACAAGTACTCTACCTTTTGTGTTTCTCAAACTCGCTTCTGTAAGTCTAACATACTTCTTTGGTATTCCAAGTTCCTACCTACCTACCTACTATTTTACCTACTCCTTTACTCTTCTTTCGAAAACTTGAGTACTCCCTTATCGTCTCAGCTCCACCGGTTCTCTCCATGGGTTTCTTGTACCATTCTCTGCCGTAGATCCGAGTCCTATAAGTCAGAATGAACTTGCTACTCCAGTTTTCTTTCCCTTTCACCTCGATCGCTAATGTCGACCAGTTCTTCCTGAGTTTAACAATCTAATTGGTTTCTATCTATTCTCTTGCCGTCATCTTTCGGCCATTCTGTCTGTATTAATCTTGATCATATGTCTCGCAGATCTTGGCCTTTTCAATCTAATTGCTCTTGAAATTTTTGTCATATTCCTGTACAGTTCTTCCCTATGTATTCGCATCCATCTTCCGCAGTCTCCTTTGGGCGTCAGTATCTAGTATTTTCTCATTATTTTTCTCTCTTCTTTCTATTAATTGTTCCGCACTATATGTCATTCGCATATAGAACCTCATTCTCCACCGTTGCCTTGGTGTGTGAGATCCTTGCGTCCTTAGAAATGCAATTTTTACGGTGTATGTCTCTGCTGATACAGAAGACTGACGTTATCTTCTTTACCTGTCCATTACTGCTTCCACCGCTACTGTTTCTTCACGTTATACTAAGCAGGTCAAATGCAAGGACTGCCCCAAACAGTTGTTGTGGAGTCCTACATTTGACATTCTTTTGCACTATGACACAACTTGTTTTCTTCCACGAATCTACTAAGTTTCAACGTGTTCGAAGAAAAAACTCGAGAGTCACAGAGAAAATATTTGAATTTAGAGTCCAACACATCACCACACCTCCCCATAACCGTCAAAATTTGCATGCAACTTATTTTTTTGAAATTTAAAAAAAAACAATAATTACCATGACGCTTTCGAAATTTCGTCGAGACACAAAGAAATCTTCTTCTTATTAATGCCAAACTGCATAATATTCTGTAATCTTTTTGTAGAATCCTCTGACTTAGGTTCCTACATCGATCCGATGATGATTGTGTGTCCTGTTTGCTCTGATACTATGCTTTAAAGAAGAGTCATGGAAAAACTGCTGTGAGACGTTTAAGTTAACCAGGATGGGTGAGAGCACCACATTTATTCTGTACTGCAGGACAATACGTTAATTACCACGGCCTCACGCACTCACCCTCCAGAACGGCCACCAGTTTATAAATCTCTGACGTTCGACTACTTGTGAAAATTGTGATTGTACAAACCTTTTACACAACGTTGCACACTCTTAATAACAAAAATTTTCTGTCAGATTTATTTATTTATTTGTAACAGTAGGCTTCCACCCTTCTTTGGACGTTCATAATTTGATTTTGTTCTATTAGTACACCTGTAGTAACTTGTTTTGCTTACACTGTAGCAAGTTGCAACTGAGAAGACTGCTGCATGGATGTTCTTCCAGAAAACGACGACGACAGCTTTCGTTGCAAATAACTAGCGCACTGGTAGCAAACACAACTAATCCAGTCTGGAGAGCAAGCGCTTTGGGCGTTTCTCCGTTCAAGGAATCCTCCAGAACCTCACTGCACGTGGCACTAAGCAAGGGGGCAGCTTTAGTATTCGGTACGAAACACAGTGTCAATTAGTCAACAACAGGATTCGTAGCTCTCTGTCGTGTCGTGTGGCTAGGGCCTCCTGTCGGGTAGACCGTTCGCCTGGTTCAAGTCTTTCGATTTGACACCACTTCGGCGACTTGCGCGTCGGTGGGGATGAAATGATGATGATTAGGACAACACAACATCCAGTCCTTGAGCGGAGAAAATCTCCGACCCAGTCGGGAATCGAACCCGGGCCCTTAGGATTGACATTCTGTCGCGCTGACCACTCAGCTACCGGAGCGAAAAGATGAGGTATACAAGGGAGGCCTTCTGGAATCTGGGGGGTAGTGGTGGATACAAACTGAATGTGTGAAGGAGTAGGTAAGCCGTGTCTGCATAGTTCAGGCGATAGGAGCATTTCTTCGTTTCTCAATAATTGCAAATTCTCTGTCACCACCCAAAAAGCCGTGCACACTCACCAAAAGCTTGGGAGTTACCTCTTCAAACCATCCAGGGCGAAATGGGAAAGACTCTGACGCTTCGTACTTGGAAGTCCATTGGGAAACACTACTTGGAACAAAAACCATACGCCATCTAGAAATAAATGTTTGAAACATTTCCTCCAGGATTTGACACTTGGAGCACGTCTACGGACTTGCAACTTTTCGGTATTTCACAACGGTACACATATTTCTTAATCGCGATTTTCCTACTTTTCGCAGGCAACATCCATACCATTATACTATTTTAATACAACTATCACGATATATTCGTTACTACACAGATTCAGTATATCTGAACAAATTGTACAGACAGCGTGTCATGTCATTGGGTCTTCATTGATTTCATCTGTACCTATCATTCACTTTAGTACATTTAATTCGTTTTGTATATACAGCCGTTTTCAATATAAAAGCTATGTTTGGTTCTCTTTTGTATGTCTCGCCGCTGTACATTAGCATAGACAGACAAAGCGAACAATACTTTCTCTGACTAACTATGGAGAATGTACCACTCATGCATAAATATTGCCTGATTGTCCACAGCGGAAGACAGCTCGGTGCACGATGCCGTCCATTCGCTCCTCCGAAAGAAGAGGACAGTCTGCAAAATTTGCATCTCCGGAGAAGGCGGGGGAGGCGGTGGATTCCCTAGCGGAGGCGGCGGAGGAGGAGGCTTCCCCAGCGGCGGAGGCGGCTTCGGCGGCGGCGGCGGCGGTCGTGGAGGGGGAGGATTTGGAGGTGGCGGACACGGTGGAGGCGGCTTTCCTGGAGGCGGTGGAGGTGGTGGATTCCCAGGAGGTGGCGGTGGTGGATTTCACGGCGGCGGCGGAGGCGGATTTCCCGGAGGTGGCGGCGGCGGCAATTACATCGGAGGCGGTGGGGGCGGTTTCCCCAGCGGTGGTGGCGGGTTTGGTGGTGGAGGTGGAAAGTACCCTGGAGGCGGAGGCGGTGGATTTCCCGGTGGTGGTGGCGGCGGCGGCGGCTTCCCTGGCGGTGGCGGCGGCGGCGGCGGCTTCCCCGGCGGGGGTGGCAGCGGCGGCGGAGGTCGTGGCTGTTCCAGCTGCGGCGGCAATTCGGGGTCGTACAGCTCCTCCTCCAGCCAATCTTCCAGTTCCAGTTTCAGCGGAGGGTGAGCTCAACTCTTCTTCTTCCTTGTCTCACAGTCCCATTGCAAGGGGTCAGCTCTTGTAACCTTGAGGCGTCAATTGCTTTGTTGATATGCAGTTTTGTCGAACATACCCCTCTTCTTCATGATCTTTTGGGCAACTGACAGTCAGATGACGACATATCTGACTTTCGATCTCTTACCTGTTGTGATGGGAAAGCTTTTCTTGACAGCGAAGTCATCTGTTTGCTTAAAGTGGTTTAGCATCTTAACCTGGGTTCTGAAATCTTATGTCTCATGGAGTCTATTTTGAAAATACCCCTTGTGAATTCATGATGGACTTTATCTGTAAAGGTGACTTTGTATTCTATACTGAATGCAAGTTTTGCTCACGTGTATCTTTTGCTGTTTATTCCTCAGTACCATGCTTTTTACCTTTCGTTCAGTTGGGTATTTCCAATACTTCAGTATGCATTCCAAAGTATGGTTACTAAATTTGCATCAGTAGCTCCGTCACCTGCTTCTGGACAGGTGAAACTATTAAACGTTGGTAATCTAGTTTGGTTCAAATGGCTCTGAGCACTATGGGACTTAACAGCTGTGGTCATCAGTCCCCTAGAACTTAGAACTACTTAAACCTAACTAACCTAAGGACATCACACACATCCATGCCCGAGGCAGGATTCGAACCTGCGACCGTAGCAGTCGCGCGGTTCCAGACTGAGCGCCTAGAACCGCTAGACCACCGCGGCCGGCGGTAATCTAGTTTATTCGGCGCCTAAACGGCGAGTGTTCATTAGGGAGAAGGGTACCGTCAGGAATGCCCCAGGGAAATGTGATAGTACTTACACAAAATTTCTAGTTAGGTGATGAATGGCAGCTAGCTCTAAATGTAGAAAAATGTAAATTAATGCAGATAAGTAGGAAAAAACAAATCCATAATGATCGAATAAGGTATTAGTAGTGTGCTGTTGACACAGTAACATAGATTAAATATCCAGGCGTAACGTTTGCAACCGATTTGAAATGGGATGAGCATGTAAGAAATGTAGCAGAGAAGGTGAATGGTCGACCTCGATATGTTGAGAGAATGTTAGGAAAGTGTGGTCCATCTTTAAAGATGATCGCATGTAGGACTCCAGCGCTATCCATTGTTGGGTTCTGTTCGAGTATTTGGCATCCTCATGAGGTGGGATTAAAGGAAGACAACAAAGCAATTCAGAGGCGGCTGACAGATTTGCTACCGGTAGGTTCGAACAACACGCAGGTATTACAGAGAGGCCTCAGAAACTCAAAAGGGAATCAGTGGTGCGAATATGACGTTCTTTTCGAGGAGCACTATTGAGAAGATTTAGAGAACCGCCATTTGAGGCTGACTACAGAGCGATTCTACAGCCGCCAATGTACATTTCTCGTAAGGAGCACGAATGTAAGATTAGAGAGACTAGGGCACATACAGAGGCACAGACTCGTTTCCTCCTCGTTTTATTTGCGAGTGGAACAGAATAGGAAATGACTAGTAGTGATACAGGGTACCCACCGCCACGCACCATACGGTAGCTTGCGGAGTAGGTATGTAGATGTAGATCATCGGGTGCGTTGGGACTATGAACAGGGTTGGGATTCGTGGTTGTTCTGTTGTAGTTTAGATGATACGCATGCCAGCACCCCCTAATGCGATTTACAATTATTACGAGCTTGCCTAGGGCCGAGTAACAAAATAAAAAATGATACCCCACTCCCATCTGCGTAAGCGTCAAGACTATCAAGAAGCGCGTAATCAATCGTTAGTGAAATTATCATGCCTTCCCCAATAAGCAAAGAAACTGATCTGTCGCATTTTGAGCGCAGAAATAACGATTTATATTTTCATTGGTCCAAATAAGCTACACAAATGAGTTTCACAGCCTGATACTTTCAGGGTTCTTTATTGTCATAATTCAAGTAAATATTCTATTTAAATAAAAAACTGTCGTGTTTATCCTAAATATAGGATTGGAGCTGTATAGTTCTTGTACCTACCTTTCCTTTTTAATTGCCGGCCAGAGTGGCCGAGCGGTTCTAGGCGCCACAGTCGGAACCGCGCGACCGCTATGGTCGCATGTTCGAATCCTGCCTCGGGCATGGATGTGTGTGATGTCCTTAGGTTAATTAGGTTTAAGTAGTTCTAAGTTCTAGGGGACTGATGACCACAGCAGCTAAGTCCCATAGTGCTCAGAGCCATTTTCCTTTTCAATTTTCAGCTGCCACTCGCGTAACACAGTAATTTATTTACATACTCGCTGGTGCTTGTTTCCTAAAGATTTTTTTTAGCCTTGTAACACACAGATTTTCAAATGTTGTGAATGTTAGTCATTGTTACTTCTTCTTCACTCCAAATAGAATGCTTACAGTCTGTTCCATCTTCACTGAAGCCTTCAGTTTCTCAGTCTGCCTATATCTCTCTTTGCTAATGATCTATAAATTATTACTTGTTTAACCATTTAGTCTTGCCCCACCCTCTTGATAAAAGGTTTCTTCTTTATACACGCAAGATTTTTTTTCATTCATTTGGTGAATACGATGTCTCTTCTATCTTGATCATCCCAAATAACTGTTTGTCTAGAAGCAAACGTCTTCAGTAAAGGTTTCTGCGAGTACAATGTACATCAAGGAATAGAAGATCCAAATGCTAGTCATCCACAGAGATTGTAAGCTGTCATAACAGTAATTGTAATAGTGTTTTCTTTGTGTTTCCAGTTGTTTACTGTCAGTTCCAGCAAGTGGTCGAGTTACGTTACCCCTAGTTCCTGCTCTGAACTCCAGTACAGGAATCTCAGTCAGATCTGTGTTGTGTTTTTAATAACTTCAAGTTTACGTGAATCGTACCCTGCGATATGTTTTTGAACAGATCTTGCGGAGACGAAGAGCGAAGTATAGTGCACTATTTAAGATAAGACCTACTACTGTTCATATCTTCGTAACGAACAAAGTTACGCGAAAGACAGCCATGCTGGTTACTATGCCCCTAGTAGCTAAACATCTGATTCATACGTTTTTAATTTGGTTCTCGACAAAAAGTAACTTGGGGTGGTCAAGGTAAAATGGATCCCCTGCATACTTACTTCTTCCCTTGCAATGTTGTGTATAAATTTATCTCTGAAGGTACACTTCTTTACTTTCCGTGAAAAATCCATTTCATTGGACTGTTCTCTTTTCTAACATTTATTCAGTGTCCAGGATTACCATCCATATGTTATTATAGGCGTATCCATTATTTACAATTTCTTAATTTGTAGCCTTTGTCTTATTACCTGTTCTGTGCATTACGCCAGAAATCTTTCGAAACTTATTTATTAGTGACGTCATTTTGACGTGCATAGCTAGTAAAAGAGCTTCACAGCTTAAACAGGCGGCACGCATTCTATTGGTTGCAAATCTATTGCTTTTTGGAATGGACTGGAGATTTCCCTTTAAAGGTAATCACTAGGTAACCACTTTATGTTGTTTTTTTTTTTAACTGTAATTTTTAG